>NC_084823.1:53899261-55324177 GCF_958449725.1 Rosa rugosa
GGTTCGTTCGTGTAAATTGCAGTTTGGCTAAAATTTTGCAGAGGTGATCTATACATTAGGACATAAAAACTGAACGATTAAGATGTGAAAATATGATCGAAAAGTGGGTCAAAACTGGGAAATCCGTACCTTTTTTCTTAGGTGCGGATATCCGCACTTGAGCAAAGTTATATATATATATATATATATATATATATATATATATATATATATATATATATATATATATATATATATATAATATATATACAGATCCTATCCAGAGCGGAGCTCCGCTTTGAAATTAACGTGTGAAGTTCGAGTTTTTGAGTCACTTTTCGGTCGCATATCCACATCTAGACGTTCCGTTTTTAGGTACTAGTGTATAGATCATCTCTGCAAATTTTCAGCCAAAATGATGATCGTTAAGGCATTGATAACTGCCTTAAAGCTAGTACGTTCAGGTTGACAGATTCAGTCCGTCATTGGTTTAAGCGAGTTAGATACCTTAATGATCATCAATTTGGCTGAAAATTTGCAGAGATAAGTAGACAATTATAAAGTATAAAGATTTTTTTATTAATCCAAATCATATGTTTTCTTTTGGCAATATGGACAATTGTGGAAAGAGAATTTTTTTTTTTTGCACATCCTTATTCGTTTAATACCACCCCTTAATTTTTTTCTCCATTTTTTCCTTTATTACCCTTGGTTCTCTCTTCCTCCTCCTTTTCTCTCTCCAACTTTCAAAGTCGAATTGCAATCCTTTTACTTCCCATCTGCAGCAACAACAATTGTCCCTTAATTTCTTCTTCTCTCTCTCTTTGGTAAACTGATTGTGGGAGGAAGAACTTGATAGTATTAGGAAGACTACTAGATATCGTATATTCGATATGTAGAGAGAATAAACCAAACTAAAGATGATTAAGTAATTTTGATGAAATGAAAGATATCATCATGTTTTGGCATCAACAAATCAATTGTAGTCGATAAATCCAATCTATAAAAAAAGTGAGCTGAAACATTTGAGTGTAACTCGTAGGTTATTGCTAATTATGCCTAATACTTAAACTTAAAATTGCAGGTTGCTTGATTTATTATCAATCTTCACTTGCAGCAGAGACATCGACGGATCCACATAGAGGCCAGCTTAGGCACTTGCCTACACTGGATTTTTGAGTCTATACAAGTTTCGTATAAGCAAGGTATGTGAAATTGACATAAATAGGGCACAATCAAGTGAATTGTTGAAGAAAATGGCAGAAATAGGGCAAAATCAGGGTAAACTTTTCACAATTACCTCCAAAATCTATAGCTTCCCTCTAATTTTCCTCCCTTCCCCTTTTCCTTCAACCTGCCATTGTCTTGCCTTACCTGCAAAAATTTTCTGGATCCGCCACTGAGCAGAGATGTAGGTTTTTTTGGCTAGAAAAGAGGGAGAAAATAGGAATTATAAATTTTACAAAAAAGTGGGGTGTGTATTTAGAAAAATGAGATGTGTAGATAAAATCTCTCTTGCGAAAAAGAATTTTTTTTTTGAAAGGAAGACGACAAACTATATTAAGTGAAAATTGAGAATTACATGGAGTGATGCATAAAACATCAAAAGAAAGCAAAAAAACATAACGAGATGCACAAACGCATCTGTAGTGAAGAAAAAACAATAAAGCATAATTAGATGCACAATCGCATCAAGAACAAAAGGGAACCAGGTAACCATGTGACTTGATGCCGTAAGGCATTGCTGCACTGCATATGTCACTGAAGCAGTGTAAATAGGAGAGTAACCGTAACTGTAACCGATGATATGACCACCTAGGAGAGGCGATTGGCTCACCAAGAGATCGAAAGCGACCAAAGGTATCAGAACCTCGGATTTAGGCAGACGAACTCTTAAGAACCAGAACCAATACCAGAACAATATGAGCAGCTGTTTCGGATCCAAGATCCGAAATAGAATACGTCCTGGGTCCCAAATGCGGATCCAAATCCGGCCTAAAACCAAGATCAAGTCTGACGGGTCAAACTTGACAAAGGCCAAGGCCCAACATAAACTGATCTGGGCACCCAAGCTGGCTTCAGCCTGACATCCGGCGACCCTTCCAGATCTGCAACGCCGGAAAGCTCTCGTCTCGGTGTCAACCACACGACTCCAAGCGCCACCACCCATGGACTGCTGCACCGCCGTCGATCTCTGGCATGAAATCTCTGGTCGCGAACTCCCTCTGGTCCGACTTGGAAACCAGAACCCAGAAAGAAATTCTAACACCCGCGGTCGTTCCAACCTAGCACACCATTCCGATGCCCATCGCCGAAGTCCACGAGCCCAGACAAACCTATCAAGCCGGATCGGATCCAGCCTCCAGCCAACGATGAAAGCCTTCTGACGCCGTTCCTCGCCCAGCCACCTCGTCGCCATCCCTAAACCCGATTTCAGTCGAGCCCGGCTTGGTCAGAATCTCGACGCCGTCCCAAACCAGAACGGGAACGCAGCCTCTTCCCCACTCTGACGAAAAGCACTACAGGCAGACCGGATCTGGGACAACACTACATCCATGGCTTCTTCCCATTGACGCGACACACGATCAGAACGAATCTGATCAGAAGAACTTACCACCGGCCGAGATGCGAACCACGACCCGATACAGGACACGGCGGGAACCGTGCGCACAACAACCGACGCCGAGGACGACATCGGAACAGTACTCCATCGATGATGGAGAAAGGTACAGAGAGGCCGGAGGCGGCGCTCTCCCAGCCCTAGCAGAGCGCTAGGTATTTTCATTCCTTTGCGAAAAAGAATTTAGTTCTTAAATAAATAAATAATATATAATATATTGATTAAATCTAATTAAAAGGAGTTGACCTTGGATCTTAATTGGTAATAACTATACCAAAATATTCAATGAATTTAGTTTAAGAAAATTCCAAGTTAGATTGTTTTAAATTTACTTTTGTGTTAAATAATGGGGTCATGTATAGAAATTAATTATTTCTGAATGCGGCTATTGCTACCCTACAATTTTTTTTGTTCACCCTACTAAGCCTACTTGCTCATTGCACCTATATTTTAATTTCAATTATTAAATTTACTTATCTAACCCATTTTTCTTTCTAGTAATATCTGTTTGGCTCCAATTTTGTTGCAGCTGGTCAACAGTCTCTTTTCTTGCACGGACGTGCCAGCACCGTTCGGGTGCGGTCGTTGGGGGTGTCCCTTGACCTGACTTCTTTTGAGCGACTGTAGACGAGGAGAGCACCGACCTCGTCGTGGGGGTCTTCTTTGCCTCGTGGTGAGGACTTTATCTTGTGTTACCAAGTCGATACTCAACGTTGTAGGTCGAGCAGAGCGAAATCACCGGGAAGTATTGAGAACTTGCTAAAGCGTGACTTTAGCTTAGCTGGTTTGCGAGGGCGTTACCCTTGCTTGGCTGGTTCCGTAACCGTTGTGGTCGCGGTACTACAGTCGGCTCCTGAGGAGACTAGGACCGAAGCACTTTGACAGAGGGTTTGGTGGCACTGAAAGTCGGCTTCCGAGAAGACTAGGACTAGGAGTGTGATCATCGATAAGAGAAAGAGAAGGAGAGGAGTTGCTCTTAGAGAGGTTTGCTCTAGAGAGAACTTAGATCATCTTAGAGATGTTTTGATGAATTGTGTTGTTCTTATTGTTGTTGTTTTTGCCTCTATATATAGGCTTCCAAGCAACACTATTTGGCCTTTAAACAAATCATAATGGAGCACTTAATGGGATCATGATGGAGCACTTATGAGATTATGATGGAGCACTTATGAGATTATGGAGCACTTATGAGTTTATGGAATTGTTAGGTTCAAGCACTTAAACACTAATGGAATGTTAGGTTTAAGCACTTACTGCACCAATTTTGCTGCAGCTATATCTCCACCAAGCATTCAGATTTTGACCATGACTTCTTCATAAGAAATGTTCCACTATGAGTGTAGATCATTCTGTTAAAATTTCAGAGCTTTTGGTATAATGGTTGGGCTGGAAACGCTGCTGGACCTCTTACAGGTCCAGCTTTCCAATTTTGCTCTTGCAGAAGATTGGGCTGATTGTTTGAAGGCTTTCCACTCATAACTAGCTCTGGAAGTCTTCATAAGAAACGATCCTTAGGATGTCTAGAATTAATCTGGAAAGTTTTAGCTCATTTGGATTTCATTTGGTTAGTCTGCCACCCCTCCTTCCTTGTTTAGCTCGGTTTCTCCTAGCCGAAGTAGGGAAATGTGCTAAAGTTGACTTTTCATTTCCAAGCTTCCATCATTTCATTTTCTTGCAGCTCGCATAATCTTCCATAGTAGGCTTTATTTAGCCTCTAAATAGTATATTTCGAACTTGTCGACAATATATAGCTTGAGCCACTGACTTTGGCTCAATTTCTCTAATACACGCCTTGTCAGGCCAAAATGCTCATTTTGGGTCCAAACAATATCCTTATATATTCAATTAAAAAAAAAAAATTTAGCTTAAATTTCTCACTTAGTTTATACCAATAAAAAAACTAAAATATATTAAAGTTTCCTAATAAAATCATAATCAAATTTACTTCTATTTTCCTAATAAAATCATAATCAAATTTACTTCTATTTTTTTTATGTTTTCTTTCAATTTCAATGTTCACCTGTTTCAATTCATGTCAAAATTTTAGTAAGTTAATAATTATGAGCAATGACGAAGAGATTGTTTTTAAAAAAAAAAAAAATCACTTTCAGTGTTCATAAAAGGTACTGCAAAGATTTTGATGAAATTAACACTAATAGTTTTGTGAATTGTATAATGAATAAACGATGAGGAGGCAACAAAAAGACAAAAAAAATAGTAATACATTCACATTTGGGTGGAGAAAATGAAGATTAATGTTATCCAATGAGAAATTAAGTAGTATTTGTATTTAATTTGTTATGTATTTATTTTTCCTTACATATTTGGATTTTAGAAAATGAGTGTACTTATTAGTCATTTTGCACTTGGGTAATACAGTCTTTCAATAATTCAAATAACCCTACAGTGAACTAAGAAAATGGTAAGGTGGCAATAGCCGCACCCTTATTTTTACTTAATTGTTTTAGGTAACTCATATTTATGGGGAGGTAAGAAGAGGTTTTTTTTTTTTTTTTTCCTTCCTTTTTTGTCCTTCTTTGTTTTTTCATATGAGTTAACAAAGTATAATAACAATTGAAAAAAAGATGGAGTTCCAAATACTAGAACTATCTTTCTTGTAACTATATAAAAGAGGTTAAAGTGTGGAAAAATGGAGTCGCCGGAAAAAGTTACCGGTGGTCGCTGGTGGCCGGCCATGGTTGATCGCTGGTCGGAAGCTTATGGTAGCGAGGCTAACCAAGTTCTGAAGCGAGGCTAATGGCAGCGAAGCAAGGCTAATCCGGTCTGAAGCGAGGCTAACCAGGTTCTGAAGCAAGGTAAATGGCAGCGAAGTGAGGCTAGCGAGGCGAGGGTAATCCAGTCCGAGGCAAGGCTAACCAATCCGAAGCAAGGCTAATCCGCCGAGGCTAACCAATATGAAGGAAGGCTAATCGGGCTAGGTAACAATCTGAAGCGAGGCTAACCAATCTGAAGGCTAATTTGGCGAGGCTAACCAAAGTTTTTTTTTTCTTTGTTTCTTTCTTTTCTAGGGTTTTGGCGTTTGGAATCAGGTTTAGAGCTTCGCGCTAATAACGTATTTTAGGGAATCAGAAATTGGGAGAGAATGATCTGTACTTTCATTGATAATAGGGGACTCTTTATATAGAGGATTACAAACAAAGAATCTGCATCTGATAAGAAAACTGAATCGTACAATGATTAGAAAATATTTCCGTAAATATCTGTAAGACTAACCGACTCTGCTCCTATGGGTATGTATACCTGACGACATTTCTCGTGGAACACCTACAAACTTCTCCCCCAAAAGAGAAGAAATTTTGACCAAATAAAAATAATAAATAAAACTGAAAAATGTGATCCAAAGTTCCAAACCCAGACCAATAGATCCAAATCCAAATACACCAAGCCAGCCCATTGATCTGATATAGAGGAAACCCTAAACTAATGGGCTGCCTTCAGCAACTTGTCACTGGCTGCCGAAGGACCACCGCACCAAGCTTGCTGCCCTGGCACTAGTGACGCTAGAGGAGCTAGTCGTCCATCCCAACAATCCTTCTCGCCGTACTGCCATCGAAACCGAGTGTCATGGGCGAAATAAACAGCCGCGGCTAACCCAACCCATGACCACCGCCAACTAGCTCACGCCACCCGTCCTCGATCCCAGCAGCTCAAGAGCCTGTCACGCCACCCGAGTCTCGGCAAAATGGCTTGATTGCCCGCCTAACAGTGCACGTACTCTATCAAAGCTTTCTGTAAGAAACAATATTATAATAAAGAGAAAATTGGAAAAGAATAAAAATGGAGGGGAGAAACAATATGAGCCGTTGGATGTGAGCATATATACGTATCGTGTCATAATTCAAAGCTTTAGGAAGTTTAGCTAAAAATATAGCTTAGGAAGGGAACCTCCCCCAAAATAAATAGGAATAGTCACGATACTCTTTTTTTCCTTTTTTGGATAACAAGCACGACACTTGTATTGGTGCGGAAGGCGAGAAAAAAAAATTAAAACAGAAAAGAAAAAACCCTCCCTCTCACGAGGCTCTCACTCCATAGCCACCAGTCCACCACCACTGCGATGCGCGTCGGAGGAGGGAGTGGGGTCCCACTCCCCTCTAACCGCCTACGCCTCTATATTCTTGCATTCCGAAAAACCCGCAATTCTCTCAATTCAGACCCCTCGCTACTCTTTCTCTCACTTCCACCTGCTTCTTCTTGCTCCAATTTTCACCCAGCTGCTTCTTCCCATTGTGCTTCTTCCTCCAATTTTCACCATGGCCGAGAACAACCTCTCCGTCACTCTTCCGCAAACCCCGAATTCCGAGGCGGAAGAAGCACATATAGACTCCATAGCCGAGAGTCTCACCAGTGTGCTTGCAGCGGTAGATAATCTCCGCCCTAGCCGCCGGAGTTCTCTTCCCAACACTCCGGTCACTCCTGCCGCTCCTGTGTGAGTACTTGTTGCTAATTTTGATTTCGAAAACTTTTCGGTCTGTTAATTTTTTTAATTTCGAAACTTCGCTTTGTTAATTTTTTTGCACTTAATTTGGTCCATAGCATCACAAGTCCTCTTCAGGAACTTGTGGAAGAAGCAAAGAAGGCCGAGTTCTTCTCCTCCGAGCTCTGCAAACTTCTGCAGCTTAGTTTCATCACCGGAGACGTCAACTCCTCTCAGCACCTTGAGCCAATTCCCTCTGAATTCTACTCCACCAATGCAGGACTCAAATGCTCAATCTTTCGTGTCACAGAGATGCTTTACAGGCTGAAAGAGAATGCTGAAAGCTACACGGATGGGGAGGGGCACCCTCGCCTCTATCAGAAGGTGAGAGGATTCGACGATATCCTGATTGTGGATCGATTGGCCAAGGCCGGGTTTCTGAAACCCCGTGCCCAGTGCCATGAGCTGGACAAGGACAAGGACAAGGAGCTAGTTTTTGCAATTCACGAGTTCGCTGAAGCAAACGGCATTTCAATGGACAAATGTCATGAAGTGTGAGGTAATTTCAATGCCAGTTTGTATTACTTTGGATTTCTTATAATGAGATTTCTTTCCCAAACATAGAAACTGTTGTATGTCATAGTCTAGCAGAGTTTTCTGTTCCTTTGTGTTTTCACTGTTTTGAATAATGAAATCTGTAGTTATCATTCCGCTCGAGCTACAGTACTTATTTACTTTGTTGATGGACAACATTATGTTGAATTCAAGTTCATAGCCCTGAAGGCCTGAACATGTGATCCAGAAGTTGTGTATTTTTTTTTGATACGAGAGTTCTAGTCTAACGTGTTAAGTTAACACCGGAAGGAGTGGGCTGCATGGAATATCGAATCATATACTGGTTTATAGTTTCAGTTGAGGAACTCATTGGCATGGTAATCACTGCCGAAAACACATTTGGATCTTATCTGGATGAAGCTCTAAATGCATATGTAGAAACTGCAGGGTCTTTTGCATTCGAATAGATATGTTATATATCTGCAATTCAATTTTATTGATGCCGACAGTGGTTAACTTGACTTTAAGATTCGGACAGTGTTTAGGATTAGTAGTTTGAACTACCATAAGGTGTTGCTCTTTGAAAATTTAGCATGTGGGAGTAGGTGTTGTATACAGGTCCTAGGTTATTCGGTCATATCGAGTTCCTCAATTCCAGTGATGTTAAACATAGAATTGTTGGTTGTTCGGTGAGCAAATATTATTGGGAGAGCAGCTTGTTGTACCATCAAAAAATGCTTATTACTCTTGTACCATATGACTGATCCTTTTGGGACTATTGTAGGCTTAGATTGTATTGAACTATTGGTGACACCAGCATGAATTCCTTTATGTTGGTGTTCCCTCAGCATCACTCTGATATGGTTTTAAATCCCATTTTCTGGTATTTTAGTAATGATATTTCGGAGAGAATCTTTCTGTTGCGAGTATGGAAGGCTAATAACTATAGGAACATTTGATCATTTTGTTATAATTACGTACACAACTTCTGTTTTATTTCAATGAGACTGTTACTGTAGTTCTCTATTGAATACTTTTAGATTCTCTGCTGGCTCTAATATACGAGTACCGCTTTACTCTTTTTTCCTCTCATTGTATTTTCAAATACTTTTATACCTGGCACATTGTTTGATATTTATTTGGTTGATTGGTTTGAATTTCGGTGCATGAAGTTTTGGTGCTGCATATGTGGGTGCTGTGGGTGTTAGAATATTTTTCTACCTGGGAACCTTGCTACTGCTTTTATGCAGTGTTGGTATTTTTCTTTTGTTGTTGAGGCTTCGATCTAAGTAGAAACATTGTGTTGTTTGTTGCAGATTCTTCTCAGAGGACCAGACTTCCCTCAGAGGACCAAAGGATACCAGTGAAGCTGTGAAGCATTTCGTGATTATTTGTTTTTGTTTGTGCATCTTCATCTGTGATCCAATTGTCTGCTATGACTTTTTTTATTTGGAGAAAAATTTTGAGAATTTTGTTTAATTTGAGTGTGATCCAAGCTATGACTACTTTTGTATGGATATCATGGATGTTTTGATGTTTGGAGTAAATTTTGAGAATTTCGTTTAATTTGATCTTGTCGAAAGTTATTTAAATGCTTGATTAATACTGTTTTCTTTGCATTATTTGTGTAATACCATCCCTCTTATAGATACTCATTAAACTATTCCAGATAAAAGAGGGATGGTCAATAGATCACTTTTGCAGTTGATAAATGCTTGATTGATACGGAAATCCCAATAGATTCCGGCCATGGCGGACTCCATAATCACCTCTGAGAAACCCTCCACCTCGTCCCCTCTCGACCCTCCTTCCCGCATCGTCTGCCACGTTTGCCAGAAGCAGTTTTCACTCTGAAGAAGAAGCTCATGGCATGGATGAGGATGTGGATGCTGATTCTGCACTGTCTGAAGAGACTATCCAGAAAGTGCTGGCTGGAGATGAAGTTAGTTTTGATGATCCATCTGCAGAAGAAAAGAAACTATTCCAAAGAGCTGTTGCTTCTGGAGAACTGAGCAAGACGATTAAGCCTTGGGATCCTTGGTGGTTGAAGCCGTCTGCCAGGACAATATCGTTCAGCAAAGAAGGAACCCAACTAATCCAACCGCTTGCCAAAGAGGACGAACCAATGTCACCAGAAGATGATCAAGAAAGCAGTCAAGCAAGTGAGATTCCACCAGGTCCTGAGACACCACTGCCTCCCCTCAGCAAGCATAGTTCCGCGAAGCCATCACCATTCTTAGCTGTTCATCTGGTCGACATTATATACAGCTACTGCTTCGCTCTTCGTCTCTACAATGGTGATTGGCAATCAGATGCCACAGGCTCAGCTATGGTCGTGCTCTCCGTGTCATCGGTATTGGGTCAAGGAGGGCAGCCGGAGACTGTCCTGGAAGCTCTATCTTATTGCTTGGAGCAGACCTGCTCTCCAGCTTTCAGACAGATGGGTGGCTTGCAGTTTGGACTAGGTCTCGTAGACGATGTAATAACCCTATTAACATTAGGAACCCATTGCTGTGCTTGCTTTGTGATCTGCAGAGGATGGTCCAGACCGGGGAGACCAAAGAAACCACGAGTCAATCAAAGAGCTGAAATCAGAGAATCCACGAAAATCAAGAAGAGCTGAAATTAGGAGTAAGCTGAAGCAGGCCGAAAGGAAAATCTACTTCTTCATGTGTTGGGTCCACGAGCAACCTGGGGAAGCTTGGTCTTCCTTAGGAGCCATCGTAAGGGCAGAGAAAAGTTCAGCTATGAACTATTAAGATCTCTCAAGGTCTGGCAAACTGGTCAACAAAGCCAAACCCAGGAGCAAAGTTTTGATTCAAGAGATTAAAGATATCTAGGCCTCTTTGTTCTTCCTTTTAAACAGAAGCACAGAATGTATCAGTTAACTAACTGTTGGATTGACTCGTAAATGTGATGGTGTATTTCTGTTCAAATTAAAAAAATGCCTGATTGATACTGTTTCTTTGCATTATTTGTGTAATACCATCCCTCTCATAGATACTCATTAACCAAACCAATAACTTTCTCCTTGGAGAAGGCAATTCCAAAACAGTGAAAAAAAAAAAACAATAAAATGATTACACCCTCTTTAAAATGCAACATATGTTTCCACAATTTCTTTTTTGGTAGTTGTAGGCCTAGCACTAATTCTTCATCTCTTACAGCAGTCGGCTGCTAAAATCAGCCTTGAGAAGTGTACCTATTATTTATCATAATTGAAGTAGAGCATCAGCAATGGTCATCATAAATATAATATTTTCACATGAAGATTTAAAAGATAAGAACCCATCACAAGAGTCACAACATAGGTAGACAAGAATCTTACATTAGAACTACAAGAAACTCTCAATGTTCATTTCCACATACGAGCAAGGATCAGGAATATCAAAGTTCTTTAAGACCTGGAAAAGACATGAAAACACAATTTGATCAAATAATTGCGCAGATGAGAGTAGCATGAACAAAAGCTTCAGATGCAACTATATAGACCCTAATCTTAGCAGAAGATAGCATTGTGATATATACCTCAGGGTGCAAAATACCAAAATTTCCAATTTGCTTCCCTTTATAATAGATGCTTGCTTGTACACCAGGCAGAAACTCAGGCTCCTTCAGTAGGATGACAAATGGGTGAGTGCATCATTTATACCAACCACAAAAGCCAGTGAAAAAGAACCCTATATTATAAAAAGCTAGTAAGACAATATACTAACCTCTGCATGTTGTAAATAGTAGCCTGCATTGTCACCACTAGGAACAAAAGCAGCCCCAAGTACTTCCATGATTCTATCCACCAGCCCATGAATCAACTGCAATCAGAAACCAAAATGTAACCGATAAATATTATCTCATTAACACCCTCTTCAACAATTAAGTTGCTAAAAGAAGGAGAACAACCATGTATATGATATATCTCATAGATCTTGTGACAGAATACAAGATTTAAGACCTTGGATGGTAAGTATATTGAGTTAACAATTTAAGTTAGAGGTCTACCATGTAGCAGTTGACTAACTATCAAATAATAAACATAGTATACTACTTGAGCAAAAGATTTCCTTATACATGAACTTGTGTACACCAGGAAATTTGTATTTGTACCTCAAATCCAGAGCTAGCCCCACAGTATAATGCTGCTAATTGGCGACGGTTCGTTGCACCAACATCTTTTTTCGCATCCAACATAGTCACATCACCCACTTCAAAAACCTATATAGTGAAGTGAATAAAGGTCAATAATTTTCAAATGAGGTTATAAGAAAATTAAATGTTAGTATAAACATAATGAAAAACTAGAAATAAAATGAAATTCTAACATATACCTTTATGGGCTTTGGGTGATCTTTGTTGTGACCCACGGATTTCAATATGCCAGGCATCAGAGTGGTTCGCACAAGCTCAAAATCAGATGAGCGAGGATTTCCAACAACAACGGCCTTTGATTTGTCATCTCTACGACGTAACATGTCAAAGTTTTCTCGCCACGAGCACAATATGAAATTCAACACCTCTGTATACCCATTCATTGCAATCTATGACAAGTTTGAGGTGTCAGAAATTAAAATAATAAGCATTTTAAAACCATGCATCCATCACTAAGAATGGAAGGACAGAGCTTGATATCTTAAATATTAAACGACGATTCCATACCTCAGATCTGAGGACATCGCTAAGCTCATTCAAGACAAGTGGCTTCAAAGATCCAGGCAAAGATGCAGGCTGCGTGCGCGGAATATTGTTGTATCCATATGCAATTGCAACATCCTTGAAAGAAAGAACATGCCTTGTCAACGAAACACAAGGATTTGGTGTACTAAGCCAGAAAGATCAATATGAAAAATTGAGTTCTACCTCCATGACATCACAAGGGTGAAGGATGTCACTTCTTGTTGGAGGTATAAGTACAGTGATATTGTCCTGGTTATTGCCTGATACAGACTGCTGAGCCCCCAATTGCATCTTATTCAATAAATCAATGACCTACAAAGTAAGAAATGATCAGCCAGTAGATGACACCAGAGAGGAATTTTTCAAAACAAGGAATAAACTATATCTGCTATGTAGTTAGGGCAGTAATATTTATTAGCACTTGTGCATTGACATACCTCATCAGCCCCCAAAGATAGTCCAATTTTGCGATTAATGTATGATAGCGAAACGTCCATGTTGTAGATTGATAAATCAGGATACACATATGACTTTCCATCAGGATATAACACTTCAACAGGTTCAATCTCAAACTTTCTTTCACAATATGATGAAAATGCTGTCACCTAAAAACAGTAAAAGATTATGTCAGGTCCAAAAAGTAAAAAACTATAACTAGCAAATAAATGCACCCCAAAGTTTCATTTCAGTTTCTTACTATTGTGTTCAGAACAATCTTGGCCTTTGTCAAATCAGTAGCTGTACATTCTATGAAAACATTCTTCGTCTTTAAAGTGATTGCTGAATGAGCACCATTTATAATTGGAGGTAACGACAAAACAGTTCTGCCAAAATGAAGAATTCCTATCAATAGAGCTATATTACATGGACAGGCAATTATACATCCACTCCTCTGTACGAAAGACAAATAGAAATTATCATAGTACTAAATGTACAAGAAAAGAAAAATATTGTACCTGTTGTTATCATATATAACTGGAAAAACCTTGGAGTTCTCTATTATATGCAAGAACTTCTTCAGCTTCAAATCTGACTAAAAGATGCAAAAGAGAAAAAGCGATCAAGTTACTATATTTACCACGTGTCTTCATGCGCTGCATATTTACCAAGTTACTGGTAAACAATTCCGATGGTCTAATAAATGCCAAATTCTAATTGGTCTGAACCCTTCCTCAGAAAGGGAAAAAGAAAAAGAAAAGGAAAACTATAATGAACTTACTTTGTAAAATTCCATAAGTTCATCAGCTCTGAAGTTCTTCACCTAATAAAGATATCAAAATAACATGAAATTAGTGATATCTATAAACTGAGAGAGAATTTGCAAAAATATATTCACATAAACTACTAATTTGACAATAGAACATAATGCCCTATTGAAACAGCAGATGCTTCACTGGTTTACAGTATAAACAAGTAGATAAACCAAATATCAAAAGCAACCAAACCTAACATACTTCCCAGATACACCTCAGATAGGCTGCTTGAAAACTCAACACTACTCCGAGTAGTTTGCAGATTATTTAAATTAACAAGAGAAAGACTCATATCTTAAAACAACCCAAAGAGTGACTCACATCTTGAAATCTAAATTCCTTGTTAAAGAACCCATCCAAGTGGAACCATACATTAAAACACTTCATCACTAAACAAATAGAGTCAAATTCAGATTACCTGTTTCAGTGGCACAAAACTTATGCTTGAGGGTGGCAAAGCCTGAAAATAGAAAGATATAAGTAACCAGTAGTATTGACACTATACTTGATAAAGAACTTAGCATTCAAACTATTTCAGTGCAAACAATGTGTAGGGAGTTCTTGAGAAGCAACTACTTAGGTGAACATTAATTACTATAGAAAACCTTCAAAAGTGGTTTTCTGCGAATGCATATAAAACCATCACGAGACACCAAACTGATATGGTAAGCAAATGGTTTCAGGATTGGTGAAAATTTTCATTTTTTCATTCCTAAAGACGAGAGTTTCAATATAAGATTTGAAGAACTGAAATAAATTTAGCAGAGGGTCTCAACAACTGAAATAAATTTACCACATGATCCAAAATACTATAAGAAAATGCAGAATACATATAATAGCAAATAGAACAAGTATTACAAAAGCCCACCTCATATGAGAAAGGAGCTTGAATTGTGTCCAAGTCATGAGTCCCAATGGCAACTAGGGTTCGTCGCCTGTAAAACAAATGGTATATATATGTAAGGACTTTACTACATAAGACACAGAAAATAAATAAGGGCTCAGAAGATCAGGAACGGATGGGTTGGACAGTTGCGTAAACAAGCACTTCAGGCTATTTTAGTCAGAAAACATTACCGGCAGATATTTTGATGGAGCTTGTCTTGGAGGTCAATAAAGCTGTTATAGCTTGCTTCGGTGAAAGTCATCCCTCTTAACACAGCACAAACGACATGAGGTCGAATCAAAGATGTCTGCAAGTGGAACAAATTTCTTTGTAAAATAAACTGTAGCAGTAAATATAAAAACTAAAAAGCACCTAAGGGAGTCCTTTTAGTCTCTAACATAGCTACCTCTGGTTTCACGTGCATTTTCATCATAGACTCCTTGCTAACATTTGCCAACTTATATTGAGGAACCTCATCTTTCTTTTCGAAAATACGGAGAGCTTGAGACAGCCCTTCAAGGCAAAGCAAATCGTATCTGCATTTAAATTAAATCAGAATCCTTTCACTGCTCTATATAGATATTACATTACAATTACTCATGTTCCTCAAGGTACACCTTGCTACTCTGTATTTTCAGCTTATGTTGATTTCAAAATCTAAATTCAACTCATCGAAAGTAATATCAACTGATGCATTATACGAAAAAACAAGTGATCCATATCTATTAGCAGGAATGTTGATTTTGTATATAATTTCAGGTTATATTGATATCGAAATCTAAATCCAACTCATCGAAACTAACATTAACTGATACATTATACCAAAAAACACAAGTTCTCCATACCTATTAGCAGGAATGTCGATTTTGTATATAACTTCCTCATCTTCGTCACCTTCTTCTTCTTCATCCAGATGCTTTTCTTTCCTTATAATTGCTTTCTCAGTTGTCTAAAACACACACATTCATAATCAGCACAGTTTTTAACACAAAAAATTCCAACCAAGCTACACAAAACTAGAGAAATTCAAGTGCTTACGACGTCGTCTAGCTCAATTCCGAAACGGAAGCACTCATCTTCAAACTCTTTCTCAGCTTTCTCACTCACTTCCTTCTTCTTCAGCTCTTCCTTAGCTGCCAGATTCAGTTAAAAAACGAGCATCAGTGAAATTTTTTCACCGTTAATCGGAGAGCGGAGAGCGAGGATTGAGAAAATCGAGAGCTCACTGTAACTTTTGCCTAGGGCGGCGAACAGACGATCCCGTCCTACGCTGACGGTCGGCATGGTGGACTCTGATTCTTTCTTCTCCGATAACGCACACAGCAACACAGAGTAGGGTTTTGTTATATTCCTTTGGTTTTTACTGACTCTTATTGGGCCGTTAGTTTTGATCCGCGCTCAATATGTGTGTCCACTGTCCAGCAAAGCCCGTTCCTACGTCCAACCTCTAAGTTGCGTTTGCGAAAGCTTATAAGAGCAAGTCCATCCGTGGGTCACCAGGTCACGTACTATTCACTGTTTTTTATGTGTATTTTCACTCTCTGAGTCACGGACACAATGTATTTCGTGCCCTGAGTCGCCCTGTGTCACCCTGAGTTACTTTCTAGGTCACCCTGGTAACCTACAAGCTGACTTGGTGACCCAGGTCTTATTGGAAACTGTGCCCGTAACCTAGAGAGTGGAAATAAACACTAAAAAGCAGTGAATAGTAGGTGACTTGGTGACCCAACGGGTGAACTTGCTCTTAAGCAATAAACGGTAATGTATTTGGTAAAATTCAACAGTTGCTTTTGTTTTAATGCAGGGTTTTTTTAGAGCCAAAATTAGAAATATACTCAACATAACTTATGAATGACAATTATTAGGTTCACCCTTTGGGTGAATAAGCATATTTACCCTCTCTTGCCATTAAGGCATAATAACTTTATAATTTTCTAATTCGACTATTCATGTTGTATAATGTAATACAAAGATTAGCTCTGTAAAAAACCAATCAAATTGAAGACCTTTTAATTATTCATTTCTATGAAATACATGGACGGTTCATCATAATAGTAGTAAATGTTGTTAGAACCATCCATTTGTTTGATTCAATTAGATAATTAAACGGTTTCTGATTTGATTTATTTTTTACAGAGATGATATTTAAAAACTTATTTAATATATGGACCGTTGGATTATGAATTTATTAAGTAAAAGTATGTTAATCGACAATGAGGGTGAATATGCTTGTTCACCATAAGGGTGAACCTAAGAATTGTTCACTTATGAAAACAGCTTATTTTTTTATTGTAACACTTTTAGTTTCAAGTTAAGTAAAACACTTTATTACTGTTCGTAATACTATAATCACTTTTAAAAATCTAATTTACCAAACACTTGGCTATTTTACTTAACAACCATTTATCTTATAAGCACAATCGTACCAAATTGGCGCTTGATTAAGTTTGGAGCATTATATGTGTCCATCAAAGCCCATGCCACCAACACACATAAGTAACTTTAATTCGCGTTTTAGTTAGCTTCGGTTCATTATAAGTGTCCCCCAATGTCCCATGCTTTAGTTATCAAATACTAGATGGCCCCACACGCTATGTGTGTGAAAATTGTTTTTTTTTTTAATAGGGAGTGGGAAGTTATTTACAGGAGTGGGTAGTTTTTCATGAAATGATGAAAGTGGGTAGTTTGATTATCTGTTTCTTATTTTCACATTTTTTTTATATTTCTTTTTATTTTATAATTTGACTATGTCACCCCTATCTGTTTTATGAGTTGTATAGTTTTTTGGGTCCTTGACCAAATGCCCAAATTTAGGCAAACATGAACTCACTTACTCCAGTAAGAGATTAGTATGCCCACTTACTCCATTTAAGTGTTAAATTACAATTTTATAGTGTAACAATTAATATATTACAACTCTGCCACCCTGACATTTTCTCTCTCTCTGTTTCTCGATTCAAATCACACAGCTCTCTCACTCCTCTCTCTCTCTCCCTGCTCCTCTCTCCGATCTCTTCTCCCGGCGGAGTCAGACGTCGACGTTTCGCGGTGGATCCTCGAGCTCCTTCTCCGTGACCGCGACAAGGAGATCGTCGCCAAGCAAGTCATCGTCGCAGCGCCGCTCTCAAACTAGGATTGGGGGTTGAAGAAGACCATCCTCCGAACAATCGAGTTCTAAATCTTCGATGAGGCTTCGGTGAACGAAGCCATCCTCGAATCCTTGGAGTCGATCGAGGTTTTGGACCGCAACCAATGGATTCCGATCACAGACTCCATGAGAGCGGCGTACTGCGCCTTGTCGACGAAGTGTGTGTGAAACCTTTAGTTTCTTTATGCTATTTTCTTCATCGAAGCTAATTTAGTGACAGACTTTGGGTAGAGCAAGGGCCTTCGTACTACTCTATATCAAGGTGGTGTTGTTTCAATTGTGGCTATAGCTCTGTGTGCTTCGAAAAGCTTTGGTTTCTGAAGAGGGTACGGGAAAAGCATGAGGTCCCTCATTCTTTTTTTTTTTTTTTTTTTTTTTTCCGATTATGCTGCGAACAAATCTCAGATCTATGTAGGCTCATAGAGGGCGGCTCCTAGAGTGTAGGTCCCTCATTCTTTAGTTTCTAATAATCCTTGTTTAGGTAAATATAAAATTGAGAATATATGTTGTTATGTTTCTCTACTAGTTATATGCTTGGTTTTGTAATTTTTTGACTTGCCCAACAAACTTTTTCAAAATTGACTTGCCAATTATGATTTCAGTTGGTATAAATGTATAAACAAATGATTATTGGGTGGTGTATGTGATACGCTCAAAGCAAGCGCATAATTTAACCCTGAAAACATCGTTAGTAGTATAAGCAAATAGGGATCGTTCTATTCCGGGGATTGAGGGTACACCTGTCATTGTCAAAAAAAACAAATAAAGAATTAAAATAATAAATTAAAAAGTATTATGTACAAAAATAAAATAAAGAATAAAAATATATACAAGTTAATATAAAAAGGGGGGTTTTGAGATTATAGAATTGGAATTAAAATTAAATGAAATAAAGAAAGTGTAAAAACACATATACAAGGGTGGAACACAAGAAACAAAGATCAAAACTACAATCATATGAATGAAATCCAATTACAATTCCTATAGTTGATTATCTATGTCATGAGAAATAAGTTGACCATGTGAAACATTCGAAGCAAATGATTTCCCATATTTTACTTTCCTTGAATATTTAATCTAAGTGAAAGCACCTAAATTAAACCTATTGAACATGCAATCATAGTCTAGAAAACTAGCTAATCAAGAACACATTCAATGCATGAAGAACAAAGAAAGGATGTCAACCAAAGTGCACAACCTAGTATGAAAAAGTCCATCTATTTGCAATCCTCCTTAATTGATTTCGACTTTTGTCCAAAGCCTTTACTACTTAAATCTAGCACCAATTACATGCATATATCCTAAGTTGGCCATCAAAGAACACATACATATAAAAGTTTTCCATAATCCAAAATCAATTAAGCAATCTCACACAAGCAACATAAAAATCAACATAAAGAAATCACAATTTTTATTCAAACATAGAAATTGGGCTTAAACTTTGCCCTTAATGTTATTGTTAACTAGAAACAAATTCCTACGAAATTAAATAAGGAAAAAGAATGAATTACACCGTGAGTTGGAGATGGAGATGGAGTGCTTGAAACGTTGAAATCTTGAATCTTGGAAGCAAGCCTTCAAGGTGGACGATGGAGGATATGATATTCCCGGCTCCTTCTTCTTCTTATTCTTCTTACTTGAAAACGCAGAATTTTGCAACTAGAGAATGGAGAGAAAAATGGAATGGAAATAGAGAGACAAAGAAGATGAAATGGATGAAGGAATGTGTTTAGAGTGAGAGGAGAAGGTGTTTATATAGGGAAGAAAAAGAAGAGTGAAATGATAAATGGAAGAAAAATAATGAAAGTGGTTTGTAAAATATGGAAAAGATGGAGTAATGATGAAATGAAAGCAAGGCATGAAGGTGCAGAAGTATGGAAGTGATGATGATCTATTGGAGCAGAAAAATATATCCAAGGAAAAAGAGAAAAGCATCTAGCTTTCTTCATGTGGGTAGGAAACTTGAACATGTGGTGTTGAGCTGTTTTAGGTCAGTTTCTGCCCTTTTATTCCTTCAATTATTTCTCCAACAGGAATTCAGTTTTGGCTCGTGACTTCTTCATATGAAATGATCTACCATGAGTGTAGATCATTTTGGTAAAATTTCAGAATTTATCTCCATGCCTTTGGGCTGGAAATGCTGCTGGACCTCTTACAGGTCCAGTTTTCCAGTTTTTGCTTTTGCAGGAAATTGGGCTGACTGTTTGAAGGCCTTCCACTCAATTATAGCTCTGGCACTCTTCATAAGAAATGATCCTTAGGATGTGTAGAATGGATCTGGAAAGTTTCAGCTCATTTGAAGTTCATTTGGTCCGGCGGCCGCTCCTTCTTCCTTGCTTGGCTTGGTTTCTCCTAGCCGGAGTAGGAAAATGTGTAAAATTGACATTTTAGTACATTTCCATTTTTCTCCACCATTTATAGGTAAGTGTGGACCTAATGCTCATTTCACCATCATTTACTCCAATGTACCTAAGAAAATAGAAATTGGGTTAAAAATCGATTCGTTAAGGAATTAACTAAGCAAAATGTGAGGAATTAACTATTAAAATACCACTTTAAAATGCTCCTATCAGTATGGTTCAGTGTTTACTAGAACAGATTTTGCCGGTAGTGATTGTTTTTTTTATTATGATTTGGTTGGTAATAATAAGATTATTGAGAGGCAGTAAAATGTTTGTCGGGGCAATAATAAAATTATTGGGGGGCAATAATAAGATTATTTATTTGAATAAACCTCCGAAAGCTTTCAAAATTCAAAACATCTTCATTTTTCACTAATTATTGATCCACAATAAACTTGTTATTGGGGAGCAATAATATGTTTATTGGGGGGGGGGCAATAATATGATTACTGGATATTATTGGGGGGTAATAAAATCAGACGCCGGAATCCGGTGACCGGTCGCCGGAGTCCGGCAAGGACTCCGATGACTTCTCTCTCTAAGTGACAAAGAAGGAGAGGGCAAAATTGTCCCAAAAATAAATAAAAATGAATAAAAAAATACTTAATTGGGTATTAGGGAAATGATATCTTAGAGTGTTTAGGTAAGTGGACAATCTCTTAGAGTGTTTGGGTAAGTGGGCAATTTTTAAGCTAAAATTGGGTAAATGATCATTTCCCCTAGTTTTTTAATATTTCAAGGTCATTTTGGTACATTTTTTCTGTTTTGACTAACAAAGTCACTTCTCTTAATAATAGTATAGATTTACAGTCGTACTAAACTGGCCCTTAGTTAGGTTTGGCGCATTATATGTGCGATGGAAAGCCCATGCCAGGCGCACGCACCCAACTTTAATTGGGCCTTTAGTTAGCTTCGGTTCATTACAAGTGTCCGTCAAAGCCCATTCGAGGCCCATAAGTCTTAAACCCTTCCAATAAAAGACCTAAATCTTAGTGTGAGGCGCGAGAGAGAAAAACCCTAGTCTCCACAGAGAGTAAAAGAAGAGAGAGAGAGATGGGGAGCGATAGCGAAGTAGAGAAGTCGCACCAGAAGGAGAGAGAGAGGAAGAAGACACAGGCTCTTGCTCCGATAGCGAAGCCCCTCGCCGGCAAGAAGCTCGGAAAGCGAACTCTCAAGCTTGTCCGCAGAGGTAATATACGCGTGTTGATACACTGATTTTTTGAATAATTTGGGGAAATTTGATTTTGATTTGTATATGTTGTGTCTTGTAGCTGCTGAACACAAATGCTTGAAGAGAGGAGTGAAGGAGGTTGTTAAAAGCATAAGGCGAGGTCAAAAGGGGTCAGTTTTGTACTCTGTTCTTTATTTCTTTTCGATAGTTTGGAAGGGAAAATTCATTTGCGACCTTAAAAGATTGAATCGAAAGGAAAGAGCCCAACTTTGATAGTAGAATCACTGAGAACAGTCATATATGCAGCTTGTTCATTTTTAGATTAATCGGAATTTCAAAGTTGATAATAATGTGTAAGAAAATGATATTTTGGGTTCTAAGGGAAGCCCTTTTGAAGTCGAGTCACCTATGCGGAGAAGAACTCTAGTTCATGGAAGCGGCTTTAGCATGTAGATTGTTCTGCAGTGGAGTTACTTTTGTGGCTTTTTGATGAACTTTTAATGATCGTGCATACTTTTTCATTGTGAGTGCAGATTATGTGTTATAGCTGGGAACATTTCTCCTATCGATGTGATCACTCATGTTCCAATCTTATGTGAAGAGGCTGAAATTCCATATGTTTATGTGTCCTCCAAAGAAGTAAGTTTTCGGTTTAAAAAAGAAGTGCAATACATATATTTGTATGTGCATGTTAGAAACAGAAATCAACAACTAATTAATCAAACATAATACCATATTTTATTGAACTTATCTGTTGAATTCCTCATAATTTTGGAAGTTTTCTTCATTCAGTATTAGAAAAGCAGTATCTTAATAAGGTTAATGTGTACTTCAGGATCTTGCAAATGCGGGGGCAACCAAGAGGCCAACATGCTGCGTTCTGGTGATAACCAAGCCGACCAAGGGTGAGTTAGCACAAGAAGAACAAGAGAAACTAAAGGCAGATTATGATCAGGTTGCGGGAGAAGTTTCTGAACTTTTTTCCTCCACTCTTTTCTGAAGGCTGGAAAAATTTACTTGCCCCTGTACTACTGACTATCTTGTATGAGGTTTTTCCTTTTTAGTGCCTCGAGTGCTGGGCTATGTAGTTTGTTTCAGCAAATGTTAAGACACAATGTGTTTGTTTATGTACCTATTGGAGTAGAACATCAGCAGATTTGATTTTCTCGATGGAATATGAGATCCTTGTTTTACTACTTAATTTTCTTTGTGGAAGCCTTTTTCTTTTGGTAATGCTTCATCATAGATATGGTTTTGAACATTATAAATACGCTACTAGGTGTTCACCTGCGAATTGATTTATATGTTACTTGCACTGCCAAATGAAAACTAAGAATCGCCCCATGTAAGAATCTGTCAAGTAAAAGCAGATGGATCGGAGTGACTGGCTTAACTACAACTCTTGCACTTGTATACTTGTAAGCATTCAAAATAATCCGAGTACAACAGTAATAACAGAACCTGCTAACCAAGTTATACCATATACAATATGAGAGAACTCTAAATTTGCCTCCCTTCGACACATAAACGGGCTACACCCTTGTTGAAAAGCAGAACTCCTGGCTCTTCCGTCATGAGGTTTATATATACTTTATGGTATCAGATTTTATGCTGTAAGTTCGCTGCTTGGCAATACATTATTTTTGGGAGGTCAAACTCCTGAAGAACAAGACACCTGCACCACCAATTGCCAAAGCAAGTATAATTGGACCAATGGAGTCGATATCATTCCCTCGGCCAGTACTATCTGCTCTTCCTAGGCGAAGTCTCTCTGCTGAGTACTCCCGTAGAAGGTTGCTCAAATTGTCTATTTGGTGCATGATCTGGCGTTGGCTTCGTGTGATTGCTTGTATCTGTCAGAAAATTAGAGAAAAGAACAGATCAAACCACCTCTGACAGACAGTTTTATATGATAAAATCACAGACGGGACGTATTTCGCAATGAAATGCAGTATTTTGGTATGGACATTGTAGCTTCAGTCCAGCAGAGTTGTTACTCCAGTTTTATGAGTGTGTCATTTATCAGAAAATACCTCTTCCATCAACGGAGATTCCTTGGCTAATTGTGAAGAAGATGCAGAACTTGGCAGTAGGGATCCTGTCAACGCACCGTTGCTTAATCCAGTAACAAAAAGAGAAGCAGGTGCAGGTCCATTGCACGCTTCAGCCTGCAAAGCCAAGTTCTGCTGGCTAGCTGAAGTTTTTCTGACCAAGACCTTGGAGTTGAGCTCTTCTACACGAGACGTAAACTCATCCATCCTCTCATTCAGCGTAGATATCTGTTCCGAAAGCTGGGTGATAACTCCCTAAAATAATACAGGACAGGAGTTTTTGGTGACAAACAATTCCATATTAAAATGGGAATTTCTACACATATCACAGCCATTCACAAGGAAGAGTTGACACACCTGGTTTGAAATTGTAGCAGGTGATTCCAGGGCTCTCCCATCAAACATTCTATTGTTAACAGAAAGCCTTGTTAACTTGGAAAGAGTCTTGTCCCTGTGATTTGAGAAAGAGCGTGACATATCGCTGCCCAGTGTAGAGAATGTTCAGTTAAATGAACCAATCAGTACATAACAAACCATGATCAGCTGGATAATAATTTACAACTTAAAAAAAGCCGTTTAATTCAGTGTGGCTTCCTTTTCTTTATGTAAGTTTGGTTTTTCATTTTTACCTCATTTCCCTTCCTTCCCTTTTACTTTAAATTCCTTTCTATTCTGAGCAAATAGCTGATAATGAAAAGTACCGGTTGAGATACTTGCTTCTCCTATCTGCTGAGGCTCGGGAAAGGGCTTCTTTAGGGCTTGAAACAAAATCATCATCTATGCTGAGCTTTGTCTTCAAATCATCTGGTAAGGCCTGAATAATGATCACATTAGAACCATCCACGAGTAGGAGAATGCATGATCAATTGAAAGAGTCATACCATAACATCATTTACAAGTTTCTCCAGCTGAATTTGTTCAATGTAAGTACGGGGAACATATGAACCTTCCAGGCCCAGCTGCTCCGCGATATATTTAACATATAGACGATCCTTTCCTTGTACCTTCATACCCAGTTCAATGAATTAGTGCTAAGCATTGCAAAATTCTCCCAGAAAATGAAACACTTGTAGTCTTTCGTTTTCTTTTTCTTGATGATGTAGAATATTTTACAGCTGACCATAGAACTAAAATGACTACCCTACCATTGGGCTGAGCTGCATAGCCAATGTGATAACTACCCTAAAACTCAAATGTATACAATCTTTTTTTTTTTTGTATGAAATGTACACAATATCAGTAAATCGTAATATAGGTATTTCGAAGAAAATAAAAATTCAGGAGAAAAAGGAAAAAAGGAAAATCAGTTAATCTTAGAACTGGTGTTTAACTGGTGTTTCCAACTTGAAGTGAGCAATTATATATGCTTGCATCCTTTACAGAAGACCAAAGATCATCTCAGACTACTTCAAAACATCACATATTATAAATGAAAAAAAAACATCCCACGAATTCCAAAACAATCTCAACAACTGAATGGACAAAATGTCATGATACCTGAACATATTGGCGATTAAGCTGCTCCAGCCAATCAGTTTTCACGCAGACCCTATCATCACTGAAAATATGACTGCTTCTTTTTAGGATGGCTGCAATTGTATACCCCAGAGCCATGAGACCTCCAAGAAGGCGCACACTAACTACAAAAGTTATTCTTGGTGATATTATGAAGGGACTATCCGAAACCCACTCCTGAAAGAGAGGTAAAACTAGTCAGAAATCCTTCTCTGGGTACTATCTATAATATGATTAATATCTAAGTCTAATCTGGGACCAAGCACATATCATCAGAATCCTAAACACTAATTATGGAATTATTCACCTGCATCCCCATGTAACTGAAAAAACAACCATGTAAGCTGTTAATGACTTTCCAGACATGTAAGAATGTGCTCCCATCAAACTCCCTAAGTCACGATCTTCAAATCTTTGCCTTAAAAGTTGATTATCCAAGTGCAGAGCAAAGCGTATTTCTAAGAACAAAAAGGTTCGTCATACAATTTTGGCGATTACAAAAATCAAGGAGTATATCCCTCTCCCGTAGTGTCTATGTACCCAAAGTTCCTTTCATTAAATAAAATACCAAGTTGCCAATTTGAAATGGATAGGCACATTTAAACTGTCACTTCAATCGACTAAGGACTGACGGTATATTTCGGGACATATAGGTTAAGCCTCACTACCACAATTTTCAACTCCACTAGTATACAGAACTTATAGCAATAAATATAAGGAACTGAAACCCAGTGAGTAGAACTAAACAAATCAAGTAGTTATAGGTTAGGAATATCAGATGTTTTCAAGGCATTGATAACTTCATATAGTTCATTAACGTAAAGTACACAAGAGAAAAATTGAAAAAAACACTCATGAACTGCAGCTCTCTTTTGGATCTACAGCAGTTAGTAACGCATAGTGGTGGCTGACAAAGAAGAGTCAAACACTTAGGGCAGCAAGTAAGATAGTGATGATAATTACTAGTCCGTCCATTAGAACAGGAGCACATTAGTATGAGGTGTGAGACACCTCTCATATTCAGGAAAATTTGAAATAAACCTTATGAGGTGTCCGCCTTCTTTGGTAGAATTAACTCACATACACATTAATTTAAGGATCTTTAGTTTAAAAAATGTCCAACCTCAAACATGAGATTGTATTTGCCATCCCTGTTCCTCATCCTTAGATACGATTGACATGCTTCAGGATCTTCACCTGGTGGTAAAAGATATATGTCATAAGTTTCTTCTCTGGTTTCTTTGTGCTCTTCAAAAACAACAGCCTTGATTTGATCCACTGTCACTGCCCTATTTGACTGCAATAAGGAAAAATGAACAGAGAAATAGCTTGCATAAATAGGTGTTACCTGAAGCATACAAACTGAGCGAAAAGAAAGACCTAAACAAAAAAAATTTATGGCAAACCTTTAATATATAAGTCGGATTCTGAAAACCAGTGAAGGGATTAAATTTATTGGTAATTTTAATATGTGCTGTCTGGAGATCTGGCTCAATAAAGGCCTTGTACATAGGATACACCTGTATCAAAAATATAGATGTCAAGCACCAGAAACCCTTTGTATGCCAATCATTACATGTTACAGAACAGAAACAAAAATAAATTCTAGCACAGGATAGAGGGGTAACCGTTTCAGAGATTTGATGAATAATTTCTTCAGGCTCTTGGCCTGCACGTTGGATGTCTCGTAAAACCCGCTTGACAAGGTCAAAGTGAACTCCACCAGTTATAGACACGCGAAGATCCAGCAAAGGCCGCAATTTCTCATTTAAGGCATATATGCCCTCAATTATTACAATTCGAGAGCTAGGGACCTCCACTGTCCTGTTAGAAGCATGCGAATGACCAAGAATATACAGTACAGTAATGTCAGAAGACACGCGAGCAACTAAAATTATTCACAAGGCACAAAAAGAAGAAGTCTAGACATGATGAGCCTCATCTAGGAGTCAGTTAAATTTCGTATCACATCAACAATAACATAAGCAAGTCAACAGTAGAAATGGAATTTAAGGAGGATGGGAAGTTAACATGGCAAAGGATTTTCCACATCATGCACAAATGCACTACCTGTAGCCTATGCGAGAGCTAGATTTGAAATCATATATTGGAACCTCAACAGCCTTCCCCGCTTTTAAGCCATGTATGTTTTCAAGCAATGTCTCATAATCTGTCAGGCGTGGATCTGTTTCAAAGCATTACAACCATTTTAGTGAGTGCTCTGATCTATAATCATTCATTGAACTAATTGACGACAAAGGAAAACATATGATGGAGGAAGAAAATAGAATTACACTTTCAGTTTTAAGAAAAATAAAAACAATTAGCGGTACTGAAGAATGATGCATAACATAGGGAGAAAAATTTAATAAAATAAAAAGTAAGATGTTGATAACTGGAGAAATTAATAGTTGATCCAAGTGAGAGTGAGATTGCTTACCATCGAAGTTGCCGTCAACGATACGACTTGCATCATTGTAGTTATCCAATGTAATGACAGCAATGCTGGGCATAAAGTTCAGCACCTTCTCCGTGAAAACAGTCTTGCCTGCTCCAGATGGGCCTGCTACTCCAACGAGTACTATCCCATCATTCTTTTGAGCCAACAACTGGCATGCCCGTATCACTATAAAGAAACCTTTCTCAAACGAAAGTATATCTGGAATGGGGGCAATTTCATATCGGTCACAGTCCTTCCTTTTAACTAGTTGGACCTGATCTCGCAATAGACCAGAACGTGGCCTAGGTGACTCAGCATCATTTGTATCTTTAGCCATCTAGAGCTAAAAGTCTATATCATTCTCTGTACGCTGTACACACATATTAAAGGAAACATTACATAAAGAAGAATCAAACAGTAATAAAATTGCAGAACTTTAAACTGTGAATTTAAATTCTTGATTGCCTAAGGGATCAATGTCCATGCTTGAAGATCAAGTACATATGCCAGAACCAAGAGTTTATCGACCCCAATTATAAACAAGCAAACAGCATTCATAAACTCCTTTTCCCCTTCCTAAAGTAATGAAATTAACAAAGACACGAAACTTTAACTAGCAACTATCATCATTCTCAATATAATAAGTGGGATGGAGATACCCAGAACAACAAGTCATCAAGAAACACTAATTCATAAATTAATATCACAAAACTATCAAGAGCCCATTTCCCCAAGAAGCATATACATGCAGATTTTTCTATAGACAAACACCAAAAGCAACACTTTTGAATGAGCTCATATAGAGAAGAATCAAACAGCAATGAAATTGCAGAACTTTAACCATCTAAGTAGTCATGCTATAACTAACAAATTTCCATGTTCTAAGTCAACATTCCAATCCCCAAAAGTCATGAAATCTAAAGAGAAAAAAATCAGAGTCAAGAGACTAACAATCATCATTCTGATGTAAACAACTGAAAAATGGAGATACCAGATGGAACAGTGATCTAAAAACAAAGAAAATAGTGGTTGGGGCACAAAGACCAAACCTTTCCCAATAGAGAAACTTGAGCCAGAGTCGCAAATTTATCTCTGAATTTCTTGAAGACGTACTTGCTAGTAGATTCTGGCAAAAGTTTAATGGGTTCGCATTCCTGCTATGATTCTTGGCATCTTGTGAATGGTGAGAGCGGTGACACATGGTGCAGCCTGGTTGGTTAAGTCTGAGACGTACGCGCGAGAAAAGATCAGCTGCAAAATTCGTGTTAAGACTCTGTTTCTGTAGGTCATTTCATTGGTTCAGATCCATTTTGGGTCTGCCAATTACTCTTTTCATATAAAAAAAAAAAAATGTAAATTCTGTTTGTGTAAGTTTTTGCTCTGCTTTCATCTTCTGGAAGTCGGTAAAGGTTTGCCCAGATTCTTTTTGGCGATGAATTTTACTGCACAGTAATGTAAAAATTACAGAGCTTGATGAAAGGTGTGGTCTTTTTTGGGTCTTGGTCTTTTGGTAACCTAAAGTTGTGGTCTTTTTCATGACAGACTCACATAAATTGCACTTTGGATAAAACTCTGTACCAGATTCGGAGCACATGAATTCAATTATTAAATTGCACTACTTCGGATAAAACTCTGTACCAGATTCGCAGCACATGAATTGCAATTATTAAATTGCAGAGACTTCGGATAAAACTCTTTCTTGTTTGTCATTACTTTAATAGTTTTGCTTTTCACACTTGTCCAATTGAGAGTCGAGTCAGCAGTACGAGCCAAAAACACTGGAACCCTGACTTGTGCAGGCAACACACTACAAAACTGACCCAGTTCAGAGGGTTTGAGAAATTGAGCCTCTCTCTTCTTTTTTCTCAGCTCAGAGGCTTTGAGCCTGAGTTGAGAGAGAGATATGGATATGGAAGGCACGCCGAGTCTCCATGGATACTACATGCCTGCAGAGTGGGAACCTCATTCACAGTGCTGGATTGGATGGCCTGTAAGTCACTTTTTTTCTCATCAGATTTATATCAATTTTGCATCTTTAGGTTGATGGGTCTCTTGGAATCTGTGTTTTTTGCTATTCCCAAGATCATGTGAAACCAATATATTTGATTATGTGTTGATGGTTTTTGGCAAATTTTGACACAGCAAAGTGATTAAGCTTATGTCAGAAAATTTTGAGCTATTAGAGAATAGTGAGATATGTATTGGACTTTGAATCTGATACTCAGTTCTCTAATTGTTTTGAGGCGCAACGTTTTGTCATATATAAGGTATAATCTACTTAGTTCAGTCTCTGATTACAATCTCATCTTCATGATGAGTTATAGGAGCGCCCAGATAACTGGAGAAACAATGCAGTGCCTGGTCAGTTGGTGTTTGCAAGGGTAGCATCTGCAATCTCAAAGTTTGAGCCTGTCACCGTGTGTGCCAGTGGTGCTCAGGTTAGTAATATTTGTAAGAGATGAGGCTCTCAGAGTCTTTAGTATATACTGGTCTTTTTGTCAGTGTCGGAAGAGATTTAAGTTTGAATTCATTACACTCAGTGGGCGAATGCACGAAGTCAGCTACCAGAAAATGTCAGGGTTGTCGAGATGAGTTTGAATGATTCTTGGTTTCGTGATACAGGCCCGACGGTGAGCTTCTTCTTTGACTCATTTCTGGAAATCTGATCAATTATTCATTAGTCGGATACTATCTGATTAAAACTTGTTATTCTTTCAGATTGTCATAGGAAGAAGTGCATCATGTTCTCAGCCAGAGCCAAAGGTTGCTGGCATTGATTGGAATTTTAACAGTTGGGGAGGTACGCTCTATAGTTATGCAAAGCTGATGTCTATATTGAAGTTGTAGTTTTCTATAGATCCACTGTATGCTCAATCTTTCAAGCAACAGAACACTAGAATCTTTTTGTGGTTAGTGCATCTTTTTTATGTTTTAAGGTGCATAATCACATTTAATGCTTAATCTTGGTATTTATAGGTGTTGATGATGGTTGTTATCCAGACTGGAGTCATGACCTCCTTGTGGCACAGAAGGTTGGAGGAACTAAACAGATCATATTTTATTTTATTTTATAGGATATGTGCTTTGTGCGTTTGTGTTTCTGAGACACTGCTTAAAGGTTTTCCTGACACTCGCAATCTGCAGATTCTGGCAATTGAGAAGCTTCCAAGGTTTCCACATACCATGATTCTCGAAGGTGGAAGCATCCATGTAGATGGAGAAGGTAACAATGAAGACACTATGAAAGCTCATTCTCTGTGCAAGCACAGTTGTCATCTTATTTTGTTAATCATAAATTGCTTTCTTCCTTTAGGGACTTGCCTCACTACTGAGGAGTGCCTCCTAAATAAAAACAGGAACCCTAATTTGACCAAGGAGCAAATAGAGGATCAACTTAAGGCATATCTTGGAGTGACGAAGATTATTTGGTTGCCTCGTGGATTATATGGTAAGAACTATACTTGACTGCTATCTAATGATTGGTTTACTTTCTTTCATTTGGGGAATTAGGTCACCTATTTTTTACTTTAACCTAAACTGAGTACCAACATGCTTGGCAGGAGATGATGATACTAATGGTCACATCGACAATATGTGCTGTTTTGTGAAGCCTGGTGTGGTTTTGTTGTCCTGGACTGATGATGAAACAGATCCTCAGTATGAACGAGCTGTAGAAGCCTTTTCTGTCCTCGGCAATACTACTGATGCCAAGGGTAGGAAGTTGGAAGTGATTAAGCTTCATGTGCCAGGCCCACTATACATGACAGAGGAAGAGGCTGCTGGAGTTTCTCAGGTAAACACTGCAGACCTGGATTCAACTTTTACAATACTTAAACCGACTCTTCTGTACAAACTACATACAACTCAAGAGCTATTTAGATCTGGAAAGTTTAAACCCCTAGCTACAGGTCTTGAAACTCGAATATACATAGACTAGTTACCCCTTTTGATTGTTAAATTAGAGAACACTTAAATTTCAAAATGTGTGTTGCATTTTTTCAATCCTGGTGTTCATTGTTTTTACAGGACGATGCTAAACCGAGACTTGCAGGCACAAGACTTGCAGCTTCTTATGTGAATTTCTACACTGCCAATGGAGCAATCATTGCACCACAATTTGGGGACCAGAAATGGGATGATGAGGCTGTTCGAGTCCTATCGAAAGCCTTTCCATACCATGAAGTAAGCTTAGTTTATTAACTTTTATAATCATGATTGATATCAAGTTCAATGGTCCTAAAGCTTGTGTCCTATCTAAAGCCTTTCCATACCATGAACTTTGTGATATTGTGATTCTTATGAGCTGCTTTAACTATACAAACAATCATTAGTGTGTACTGTGCTAGGCTTAATATAGATTGTAAAATGGAATCAAATATAAAACAGAATGGTCTCGACGTTCTCAATGCTATTGTAAACAAACAAGGACGGTTGCATTAAAATTGTAGATCAAACGGATTGATACTCTCTATCTTTGTAGAAATGAACGTTCTGGCACTAGTTTTTATATTGGGGAACAAGCTGTTAATGTATTGTTGGGTCAGGTGGTGAAAATTGAAGGTGCGAGGGAGATTGTTCTAGCGGGTGGAAACATACACTGCATAACTCAGCAACAACCGCGCGGTATTGTCCAACCATGATGGCATTGGTGCAGACAGCATAGCGAAGGCATAAACTACATTGCTCACTTTATCGGTTCCATTTGTTTCGGATCCCGGGCACTCTCTCAAGCAGAGATGGAAAGTCTCCAATTTATGCAGGCATTGTTGCAACAGAGACCAGAGACATTGTGATAGAGCTAGTTGACTGAGTTTCAGTGTTGTAATTGTTGAACGAAAATTACTCTATGTTTATCAAGTTGCATAATAAATATGCAAAAACAGCTGAATGTATCTTTGGTCTGATACAATTGCATTTTAGGTTAACTAGAGCAGGCTCTCTTTTAACTGCAAATCCAATTCCTTCTCACTTTTTTCATGCAATCTGTTCATTGATACCTGCTAATCGAATTCATTATATCAAACATAGTTACCAGATTCAACTTCTCCATATACCCGGCTGGTTTAGCTACCTGCAAGTCAAACTGACTGACAGTAAATGATTTCGAAGTGATGTGAACTTCACAGTTCACAGTAGCTATCCATCTTTTACTGGATTTACCAATGGTAGGGATGCTGTTTGGCTGCAAAGTTTACCTGGAAGAGAAGAAAGGACTCAAGGAGAAAGTAGATTTTTTTCACCATTGGAGTTGACTGATCACCATTGGTATATAGGGACAGCTCACCTATCTCTATAAAGTTTGAGGGAGACCATAACCCCAATAAAGTACTAAATGCTTTGATACCAACCCCTTGAGATGACCAATGAAATGATTGGTCCTGAAATCGAGATCTTCGCATCAAGGATTACAAATATTAATAACTGAAAAAAAGTTGAAGGTCTAAATATCAAATTTAGAGGTCCAATTAGAACCATCTTTTTCACAATTAGTCAATCAACTACTTATGTTTTCAAAATTAGTCAATTTACTACTATTTCGTCATATTAATTTGTCAATTTTTCCATCCAAACATTGATTAATTTTGAAAATTTAAGATAAAAAATGGCTAATTTTAAAAATTTAGGGAAACAAAATTATTAATCTTGAGAGTCTAGAGTAGCAAATTTAATGGAAGGGTAGCAAGAAAAGTAGTGTTAATAAGGTTCAACATGTCATTCTTATTCAAATTATCATGTTTATTAATCTCAGTATTTGTAAAGTATGGTATTTAGATTGTGTTTTAATTGACATAATACCAAAATTATAAATACAATGTGTAAGATATGGACTTAGAATACCAAAATGATTCTCCTATATTGTGATATATGTGGGAGATCTTATCTAAATATAAATTTTACAACCTCAAATAGGGATTAAGGACACTGCATTGCAAAATACAGACATTATATGTATTATATATAATAAAAATAAAATCCTATTTAGAAGTGTTTTTCAGACAAAAAATATAAAAGGCATGAATTTTTTTTTTTTCTTTTGATCATATCAACGACTAGTTTTTTGTGAGTCGAATTCACAACCTCCCACTTACAAAGGGGAGACTTATATCACTAGACCAAATGGTACTGGGCTAAAAGACATGAACTTAAAAAGTAAAAAAAAATAATAATAAATAAATAAATAAAATGGAGGGGGGAGAAGTGAGAGTGACGCTCCCTGAAAACCTGCAATACCAAAAACGATCCATGTGTTTGGCTGAGATTTGAGAGATCCCAATTCCCAACACCAAAAATACTGCTGCTTTCCTTCCTTGCTTGTAATAATATTATTAATTAATTCTCAAATCACACACTCAAAACTCTCTCTCTCTTGACATGAACTCAGCTCGGTGATCTTGTTGTTGGAGAAAAGAAAGAAGATGGGGTGTTCATTCTCTGGTCTGAACGCTCTGTACGACGCCGTTAACGGCGGAGGTGACGTGTGGATCAACGAGAACCGGTTCAAGATCGTCAGGCAGCTCGGCGAAGGTGGCTTCGCCTTTGTCTTTTTGGTCAAGGAGGTCGTCCCCGACTCCTCCTCCTCTACCTCTCTCGCCAAGAAACTCAAGGACCCTTCTCACCTTTCTGGTCTGCTTCCTCTCTCCTCATTTCAATTTCTCTGCTTTGCTTTTCGATTCCGCGATCTGGTCCCTGTAGAGATGTGAATCTGAAATGGTTCATTTGTATTGTATGAATGTGATTTAGTTAAAAGCTTTGTTCTTATTGTGCCGGACCGGTTTTTGGTTTCCCAGTGAATCTGGTTGGGTTGTATGATTTGTCAGAGTTTCGTTCTTTGCGTGTGGTATTGGATTTTTCGATTGGGATATTGTATTACATTTACGGATTTGAGATGATTGTTGGTTCTGGTTTGCAATTAAGTTATACACGTGAGTTCAGCTTTGTTTTTACTATTCTCTTGCAGATGATGGAACTTATGCCATGAAAAAAGTTCTCATTCAGAATAGCGAACAGTTGGAGTTGGTCAAGGAGGAGATCCGAGTTTCATCACTTTTCACTCATCCTAATCTGCTTCCCCTTCTTGATCATGCCATTATTTCCGTTAAGGTTGACATCCTGAAATTCTTTACTTTGCTTGGCTCATAGTATTTGCCTGCTTTGAGTTGAGATGCTTCATATTATTAGTTCCAAAGTTATATCTTTAATTCGGTTTTTGACTTCATTGTTATGTCAAATAGCATTATGTTCTCAATTTTGAATTTTCTTCAAATCATTACTATCTAGGCTCCTTTATTTTCAGTAGTACCAACCACTTCTCTTACAGTAGCATGTTCTGTCCATGAACTTCTATTATAGGACGGTAACTTCCGGTTAGAAGTTTTATTTTTCCCATTTTCATGTATCCTATGTTTTTTCTTAATACTCGATGCCATTAATTCATCTATCCTATCTACTTTGGCAGCCTACACAAGACCAATCTTGGAACCATGAAGCATATTTATTATTTCCAGTTCATCTCGATGGAACTTTACTGGATAATGCGAAGGTTATGAAAACTAAAAAGGAGTTCTATTCAACCTCAGATGTTCTTCAAATATTCCGGCAGGTGAATGAAGATGTCATCCTATTGATCCCCCTTTTAATTTGATACAGTTTCTCTTTTAAAAAAAGGGTACCTTTTAATTGACTGATATCACACTAAAAGACTTTGCTGTTATCTGCTCAAGGCAAATAAATTGAAATGCACAACATGCATGTTTAAAAGAATGGTAACTTTTAATTTTTTCCCTTCTGGGGTAATTGATATACCATGTCCCAGCTGTTCTTCCACATCCCACAAGATTTACTTCGTTACTAGAACAGGGTCGGAAGCAACAAACACATGTTAACTTAGAAAAATCGATGCCACAGCTTTGTGCAGGACTCAAGCACATGCACAATTTTGAACCACCATATGCACATAATGATATCAAACCCGGTAATGTCCTGATTACTCATAGAAAAGGGCAACCACCTCTAGCCATATTGATGGATTTTGGCAGTGCTCGACCTGCAAGGAAACAAATTCGCACTCGTTCTGAGGCACTGCAGTTGCAGGTATATCTTCTTTATCACCTCTGTTTTCTACATACGTGTGTGTGTGTGTTTTTCTTTCTTTTTTTTTCAAATTTTTTTTTTCTTTTTTGCAATAATTGCAAAATGTTTCAGCATGTAGAATACACACCTTTAAGCAACATATGTATTTCTATCATTTAATGACCTTTGCATGTTAATTGCACTATTGGGAAGGTGCTCGACCAATATTTGGGAATTGATATGAGGTCTGAGCTCTTCTCTTATCAGCAAATTTTAGAAGAAAATTTAGTGAAGTGTTTCTTTTCTTGCTTGCTATGTAGGAATGGGCATCTGAGCATTGTTCTGCACCATTTCGAGCTCCAGAGTTGTGGGATTGCCCAAGCCAGGCAGATATTGACGAGAGAACGGATATATGGTCTTTGGGATGCACTTTGTATGCCATACTGTGAGTACTGATCCTGACTACTTACATTTGAGCGTCATATGGGGTGTGCCTTCTGTTTCACTAGTGAATGCATCTGTTGTTGCATTGTTTAAGAAACTGTGTATGTACATGTACACATATCTGTATCTGGCATGCATGTGGCATCTTTGTCGTGTCCTTCCTCAGAGGTGACACCAAAGGTTTATTTTTGCATAACTAAACACTACACAATATAAAGATAATATAATATCGTGTTACCTCATGTTTTAATGATTTGCTGCCAGATATACTCAATTAGTATCGTTATGAGCATCATTATCCTCAATTCCCTCATCATGTCTGTTGCCATTTTACCCCAAATACTTATGCCTGATCTTTTTATAGGTATGGAGTATCTCCATTTGAATATGCACTTGGTGAATCTGGAGGAAGCCTACAATTGGCAATAGTCAATGTGCAGATTAAGTGGCCGGCTGGACCTAAGCCTCCATATCCAGATGCTCTTCATCAGTTTATTACATGGATGCTTCAGCCACAAGCTGCAGTCCGTCCACGAATTGACGATATCATAATACATGTGGACAAGTTGATTTCAAAGTTCTCTCAATGAGATAATATAGAATGAAATGAACTTTCTTTGCATGTGCTGACTTTGCACATTCCAGCAAAACTCCTTAAAGTCGGTTATCATGCACCGTTCCTTTTGTACTTCAGACTCAATAGGGCAATTGAATTTATAGCAGCTCCTCCATTATTTCATGGTACTGTTTGGGTTAGGTTTGACAGTTTGTGCATTTGGTTTATTGTTAATGCATTTTTCTGTCTCAACTATTCGATTTTGTATTTGTAATTTATGGAACTCCTAGTCCCCGTTGTCTTGGAATTCTATGAATAGTTCAATACAATAATTGTGATACGAAATCCTGTCTTTCACTCCAAGAGCTTGTGAAGTCATCACTCTTCCCCTCATTTACAAGAAGGTAGTTCATTGTGTTGCGTGCATCTTTCAGTTCAGAAAGGTAAACAGAACCTAGCTGCCATCCTTCTTTTGGTCTGCGATCCAATCCAATGCCACCTGATCGAAAAGCTATTTGTGCATTTTGTGCTTCCCTTTGCTAAAGCAAGGTGGGTTGAACTCCCATGGAGGATAAATCGTGACGTTTTGTGAAGAGAACAACAAGAGACCAGAGTTGTTCAAGAGGATAACAAACCATTTTTAGTCTTATCCTTCAACTCAGTGTGGTTCACTGATTTGCAACCCACCTGTTGTGGGTGGGGAGCGCTACTAACCCAAGAGCAGAAGTGTGCTTAGCAACAATTTTCACCACAGTGGTGAAGTGACCAAGACCACCACACCACACCCGCTTAGGTTTCGCTTCATGCAACTAACTGGATCACTGCCCAGCTTATGATTTACCTTGAAATTACATTTTGTAGCAGTACAATATACAATTGAAATTCAAGTGTTGCCTGAAGCTGAACATGGCAAGAAATGAGGAAGAGTGAAATAAAAATCAGGCCAAAGCCCTCCATTGTCTATGTTTATAAGTGATTCACCTTTCTCGAATAGTATGAATAAGGATAAAATATTGTAATTTACACCAACAATAACAATGTAATACAGGCTCAGTGACACCTCAAGCAATAGTAATGTTCTATAACCAATATTTTTGGTGGCTGTTTGTTATGCTTCCCAAAGCTTGGACAATGAATAATGAATTAAGTTTCTCTGCCTCATCCTACCTGTTCAAGCAACTGTGCCATGGGCATCAATAATACAATCCCATCTCAGAAAACTCAATGGTATTTTATCGGGGCAAGTCTTTGAACAAATCTAACCTGTGTATGTATGAATTTTGGATATAATCTGGATATACACACTTGCCTGTATAAATATTCAATCTGCATGGAGAAAGAAATAAAACACTATAGATTGCTTAAATAGGCTAGAAAGCATGGTGATTATTGTTTCACTATAACCTTGAGAATACAGAGGTGCCTCACGTTTAAGACTATCTTCTTATTGTCAATCATCGTGTTCATCATCATCACCTTCGGAATCTGCAGTCCACACAAAATGCCATGTAAGAGGGAAAGCAACGTATGATGTTTCTTTCAGAAACTGTTTCTTCATACAAGTGAGAACCTTCATCCGTTTTTATAGTTATAGTTTAAGATATAATATATAAAAACAAAATCAACACAATTTAACTAATTACCAGATCGAACATCATCATCAAGTTTCCCCCATGAGCGGATTTGCTTTATGAGCATCCAAACCATCAACTTCCACCAATAAATATGAAGAATGAGCAAGCAAATTAGAAGAGTATTAAACAAGTAATAGTATATAGATCCATCCACCATGTGCTTTTCCTTGTCCAAATTCAAAAGAGATTCATAGCTGCCAAAAAGAAAATAAAGCAAAGATGAATCTTATTGTAGTATATGGTACTAAGTAAACAAAAGCAGGGCTTAAAAGGAAGAGGCAAAAGATCAGACACGGGCTAAGTTGTTCATATACCAGATAATAAGGGCGGTAAGGAGGAATATGTTCCTTATTTGCATGTTACTGTTTGTAAATTTGTTGTTGAAGTTCTGATATGCATATTCAGGGTTGATTATGAAACTATGTTGTATCGTTTAAAGAGGAAACCCAACAACTATATTGTCACATTCTCTGTGCAGATTTCAACAAAAACAAAGACAAAAAATCTGTGAAAATTAAACTCACCAGGTACTCCAAATTATCCAGAAGGGAAAGTAAATAAGACGTAGAACTGTCCAAGAAAGAACAAACATAACAAAAGAAACGCTGGCAATCAGTTCTAAGCCACAATATTTTGACAGTTTCGCAATTTCTAAAAACACATCAGATCCTTCATGGAGGGCTAAAATGATTGAACCAACTCGGGAAAACCTGCAGGGATGAAACAGAAAATTAAAACAGGGGGAATAAAAGGGGTATCTCGCGCTTTAGCCCAAATTTGAACAAACCTTTGTTTGAGAATCATGAGCATGCACCATGAAAAAATGTGAGGATTTCATACTATACTTCCTAGAGCAGTCTGAACACCAAGAAAAAAGCAGAAACCCTTAGAAACTTGCCTCGCTGTGTAAGAGAACACAATCAATATTGTTGTTGCTACATGATGAGCCATTGATACCCAAAAGTCGGAACGCCTTGTTTCCCAAAACACCAAAGCAAAGCTGGAGTACATGTAAAACCCAGCAGAATACATGTAGAGTGCCTTCAATTTTAATCTGACAATCAAGGAATAATTGTCAAATTATGTGTAGCCAGATGATATGCAAAAAGAAATTGCTTGTAGAATGAATAACTCATGAATCAGACATCAAAGTAAACATCTCTTCTAGTGAGTAAAGGGACGAACTTCGTTTTCTGGTCGGGCCAAACCTGATCGCCAGGCCCTACCCAAAAGTTTTTTGTTTTTGAGAACCAAGGCTCATTGTATGTTATGGAAACGGCCAAAGCCTCTGCGGAAAAAAAGTATAGGCATTTCCATGCCGACTCTTTAAATTTAGTAATTTTTTTCCGCTCATCATGTGTCTCAACTTTCTTCTGTCCCTTTCCAAAAATAAGCCATCTTGCTAATCTCTGCAAAACACAGATGCCACTGAAATTGATTAAAACCACCACTTTTTAAAAAATAGGCTGTCACAAAATGTAATGCACATCAGAGAAGACCTTCAGAATGCTGAGATTTGCATTCCTAATCAGTGTGACCAGTAGTAGTTAGTCTACTTATCCACGAAAAGAAGTTTTGATAGCTTATTACTTCCAAATGTCAACTAACTTAAGAATGAAGTTTTTGCACCACAATCAAATCTGGATTCATAAGCATTTAGAATTGTAAAAAGATAAAGTATCAATTCGATAACATATAACTTTCGAGAACAAAAAACCAAGAGTAAACACCAAACTAAAACAGAGCTATAGACAACACCTAGTTGTTAACAATACAGATTTCTCCACCCTATTCAAATAAAACCCAATTCTCATCTAACCACTTTCTACCAAAAACAGCAAACACCATATTGAAATCAAACAAAAAGCTTGAAACTTTATGAACTTTATACCAAAAGGGTTCACGTAATGCAATCCATTAGTTGAAAATAATGAACTTTATGATCATAGTTGAAAACAAGAACTAGTTCAATGCTATAATGAATCCAATAATAACCAGAAACCCAATAAAGTAAGAGCTGAAAGAACAGTAGTACCTCAAAGACGAATTTATCAAGGAAGAGCCTAAGTGTAGGGAAGAGGAGAACAAACAAGGGAAGGACCAAGAAGTCTCTGGGAACTGGGTATGACTCCTCCTCCAAGTACTTGACCCAATCACTGAGACCCGAATCCATCTGGATGGAACCGAACCCGGGAATTTGGAGGAGAAGGAAGGACGATCTGCTGTCTGGGAATTTACGCCGAAGAAGACAGAGGCTGTGTTTGACTTTCGAAAAGGCCGCAAGTGTTTATGATAAATAAAACTTTTGACTGTTTTCTACCGTTGTCAGAAACTAGGTCCCTAAGGTTTTTGGACGACCCGGTTTTGGTTTACCCGATTTTGGGCTTTTTGGGAAAGTTTTTGTCCTCGAGTCCAAGGGTGGTAATCAACTTTGGACTCCTATGTCTATGTATGGAGTTAGGATCGGATTCGGCTTCTCTGCTAGAAAAGAAGTTGCTAAGATCTGCTTGGATATCATTGTGAGCTCGCCACGTCAGCCTAACTCGATCTAATTGCTATTAATTGATTTGGGTGTATTCCAATTTATTGGATTTGGGCGTGTTTTGTTGGGAGATTGTAGGAATGAATTCTAAATTGTTTTGTTGATGCAGTAGATTGAATTTCAAAATTTTATTCATGGAGCTGAGCTGATAGCTTCAAATGATACACTTCTGTTTGATAGAATGTGTGTGCAAAATCTTAATCTCGCATTCTGTCTTTTGTAGGGAGGAGGTTTTCCAAGTTGGTTGGAATCCGAATAATGAGACTATCTTAGCTTCTTGTTGTCTTGGCAGGAGACTGATGGTGTGGGATCTTAGCAGGTAATCCCTTAACCAACCAATTGCACCATTTCATTTTATTACATAGGAAGAGGAGATATTGACGTTATCGTTTGCTGTTATACTAGATATCAAAACATTTTTTTTTTTTTGAAGTGGGCCTGGTGCGGCTGCCCTCACGCCTTGATTAATGAAATTGCAGAATACAAGGGGGGACATAGAGCCTGAACCCCAAATTACAATAAGCATAGAGAGAACATCCTAGATTAAAACCCGGATTCTCCACAAAATCTATGTATTCTAACAAGCACCAATTATCAAAACATTTTAAGTGCCTGTTTTTTACAAAACAATTTCCTGATTTCATGCATGTATGTATAGCATTTAGTGGTTTGGTTGGTAGCCCAGATGGTAAGAACAATGATCGGTCTGGACAGCCAGATCAAGTGAACTGTGTTATAAGAGGGAGATATGTTCACAAAAGAAAAATAAAAATTATTGCGTCTTACTATGAATGTGGTTAGAATACTTTGATAAGTAGAAAAAAGCTAGACTGTTGGTTCCAGTTGGGGGTTAGGATGCTGGTTCATTGATGAGGACATCATTGTCAAACCATTTTGGGTTTATGAGTGGAAGAAATGGAAAAGGAGAACATCTAATTAGCTGGATTAATTGAATTCAAATTAATTACTAAGTTTTAGTTACAGAACATCTAGTTCATCTCTAGCCATCTCTATCCATATGGCTGGATCTAATTGATCTCGGAGCCTTAAAGTTTCCTCTATTAAGTCTTGTATGCTTCAGCCTCAGAAGTCTGAGTCTCATCCTTAATTGAGTCGTAACTGATAGTTAATGGGAGTGTAAGTGCCTTTTGTCAAGTCATGGTTTGATGAATAAATTATCAGAGTTTCCTGAGATGGGATTTGTTGATGTGAAGTCTTGTAGAGCCTCTAATTCTTGTTTTCTATCCCCTGTCCTGTTGTTTCTGTCCTAGTTTGCTCCTAATATTAGAGGTTGCTGATCTTGGTCTCTGAGGCAGTAGGTATACTGCACCACTTGTAAAAAAACCGAGGCACATGAAATGGATAGTAAAGGATAAAAGGGACAGGAAGAAACAGAAAAGAAAAGGAAAAAAAAAACAGAACAAAAAAGAAAAAGTAGCGGCCTTAGACAACAGACGAAACTGTAGGCATTATCCTCTTTGTATTGAAAGGCAATGTATATGATCAAGGCTTAAACTTTTGAAGAAACATTGACAGTTCGATATTGAGCAAATATGACATTATTATAAGGATAAATTATGCACAATTTTGTATTTTCAAAATCTTGGTGCACATGTAGATGACAAATCCATATAGATCCAGCAAGAGAGTGAAAAGTATCATTACTGTTACACATGTAGATAAATTATTGTAAGGATAAATTATGCACAATTTTGTATTTTCAAAATCTTGGTACACATGTAGATGACAAATTCATATAAATCCATGTATATGAAATTCAATCGAATTTAAAAATCATGAAATCTATGAAGCTAATGTTATTTATCTTCACCTTATCAGGTTTATCATGCTCATGTTGTCAGTGACAATTTGTACATGAGGCCATGTTGTTGTAGGACTCGCTTTGATCTCGACAATGAAAGATCCCGTGAATGAATGAAAATTAGAGCACAACATGTTGGTTAGGATATGGAAGTAGAGCTGATGATGTTAACAAATAGTCTCTTTTTCATTGTTGAAGGTTGTTGGGTTTTGGTGAAGTGTAAACTTTTACTTTTGGCCATGACTCCAATTTGGAGTGAATTGTTAAGTTTCTATGTATGAAAAGATTGTGCAGGACTCCAATTTGGAGTGAATTGATATGAAAAGTTTCTATGTATGAAGAAATTCTGCAGAGTATTATTTACATGAATGAGAATTTCATTTTTTATATTGACTTGGCAAATGATCAGCCATGTTATTCAACGTTCTCAAGCTTCTTTTTTTTTTTTTTTTTTTTGAATAAGTTCTCAAGCTTCTTTAAGTAAAGTAGACAGGCAAGAAAAAAACTCACATTGATTGTAATCGTAAGTATTCGAAATATGAAAGCACGAGAGAATAATTCAAATTGAGGTGTGTGATTGCCTACAATAATCTTTTCAACATCTTCAGTACCCATTCAAATTATTAGCAATTATGTCAAATGCCCCAGAACAAATTCCCAGACCATCATGCAGATTGAGCATCACAAAGTCAAGGAACTCTTTCACCAGAAGTAAATCTTCAAAGTGTCCATTCATTATCAAATAGGTAATGCTTAAACTATGTACATACCTCCAATAATATGGAGTATTTGCTATCTCACCAAGCATAAGTAACACCCACTTTGGGACATCCACAAGACATGGCAAGGCCCAACCGAGACATGCATCGTATAGCCCTATGTTCAGGCTACGCGGCGGTATCCGGAAGTCGCAAATCCGCCACCGGGAAGCCACCTTCCCGCCCTTGCCAAGATGCCTCCACAACATGACTTTCTACATGCTTCTTGAACTAGCTAGAATTGTATGGTTGCTTGTCCCACATCGAAGAACAAGTAAAGGAGATGGCTTCCTTGACTTATAAAAGGAATGCCTCCTCCCACAACATTCGACATTCATTCATTCATTACATCTCTTGTAATCTTGTTAGGCCGCAAGGCTCGACACACTAGTATAGCTTTCAAGTGGACGTAGTCTCCCGCTCATGCGGAGGCGAACCACTATACATCTCGTGTCAATCTTTCTCTCTCTCTCTCTCACTTAAGCTAACTAGAGATCCCATGGATCACAAACGTTAACATTGGCGCCGTCTGTGGGAAGCCAACACAATGGCTTCGTCACCTACCGTGGGCTAAGTCTGCTTAGCGGAGCTTGAAGAAATTCCTTCCTTCTTTGAGTTTATGTTTGAATTAATGTTTCTTGGCGGCAACTAGAGCAGAGTGTGCAGAAATTTGCACTTTGAGGGCCGGTCAACACGTGGTCAACGCCCAAGGAATGGTCAAAACTTGCAGAAACTGCTCAAAACACCAACATATGGGGCGGTCAATGCTTGGTCAACGCCCGGCGGAGTCGGTCAACGCCCATCGAGGGTCGGTCAGCGCCCATTAGGGAAAGTCAACGCTGACATGGTTGGTCAACGCTGAACCTTCAAAAAAAAAAACAAAAAAACAAAATTTCGGTGCCAAATTTGCTCTGGACACCCAGAATTTCACTATGGGCACCCAACAACAAAACATGAGGATGACGACCAGCAGCTCCGCCTCCTTTGCCTGCCAGCGTTCGTCATCAAACCACCTCCGCCGGCAATGGCCTCCGCTGAGCTTCTTCCGCTAGCCACCTCCACCGGCAACGCTCCGGCGACTGCTGAACAAGGCTCCGTCCTCTCACTTGACCCACAAGGCCACAAGCTCCGCTAGCCTCTCTCCGCTACCTCAGCGAAGCCTTGTCCGCTGGGCACCACCGCCGGCGACAAACACCAGCCAGACAAATTGCTCCGCCAGCTGCAACTTCGCTGCGTTGCCCCCTGCCTCCCCTGCAACTTCGCCGCCCGACCCCCAATCGCTCCGCCCAACTTGCAGCTCCGCCAGCTGCAACTCCGAGGCTCCGCCCGACCTGCAGCTCCGGCGCTTCCTCCGCTCAGCGACACTGCAGCAACCCTCTACACTGGGCATCAAACCTCAGCTCACTCCCCAACAACAGCTACGCACAGCTCCGGTCCGCTGCACTCCAGGGCTCCGCCGGACTTCTCAGCTGGACGAGCTCCACTCCGTCGGCCAAGAGCTCTGCCGTCCATCTTCATCAGCGGCAGACCTCTCTCCGCCACACTTTGCGCTTCCGCCGAACTCGGAGCCTCCGCCGAGTCCGCTCCACCACACATCCCTCTGCCCAGTGCTCCAAGTTGACAGCTCGGACCAGGTCACCGCCAGCCCAGCCCAGCGCCGGCATGCCCAGCTCCTCCTCCACCGGGATTCCCCGAGCTTACAAATCACCGCTGACGAACCTCCTCCGCCGAGTTCTTTCCTCCGCTGAGCTTGCTCCACTGCCGAGTCCTCTTCACTGGGCATCAGCGCCAAAATCCACCGCTGACCACCACCATCGGCCAAACCTCCGCCGGCCAAGGCTTCCGCCACTGGTCACCTGTCGCACCCAACTCACTTCTGCTGATCTTTCTATATTCACTGGCAGCCCTTGGCCCCTTGCTTTGAACGCTGGGTTCTTCGTCAATTCCGCTTGCAACAGAAGCCAACGAGATAAGTCTCCCATTGAAACACATAACAAATATCTATTGTTATTAATTACTCATTTAAATGGCCTCACTTGCCTTTATGTCACATCCTTATTATATGTGCCCCCGGCATAGCTGCCATGTATCCATGGCTATTATACATAATAAGTTCCATATACTCATCTGTCACTCTACAGGCCCAAACTCGATTTGTAAGTAATCAGTGGGTTTTTCTTCAAACGCACTACTTACACACTCTACTTTGTTGGTACACACATGCAAATTATTGGTGTCGATTGTACAACTCCACATATTAATCATTTATTTTGTTTCAAGGAAATTCAACTATTTCTATGGAGCATTCAACCTCAACTACGCGTTGATGTACATTATCGGAGTACTTTATCCGCCACAAGCAATGGACCGTCATGCTCGGCCAACTCCGCTAGCCTCCACATTGGCACAAGATAAGTAAACTACATCTTATCTCTTACGCTCCTGCACTTTGAGCTACCGCCGATGCCATGTCTATACATGTTTCCATGACCCTTACGCATGCCTACGACGTGTTATTAACACCTTTACCACATCGTACATGCTTGCTCTGTGTGTTTTGTCATTTTTTCGTGCACATACAAACTTTACGAGTCCACGGTCTACGACCAAAACCGCCAAGCGGTCAGGCAACGCCTCATAATAGCCATTGATCCGGCAGCAAGGGACTAGTTAACACAGCCTACGGCAGCCATTGATCCGGCAGTTAACCCCGACGCTTGGGTACCAAAGATTGGGATTGCTTCCCAACACCCTCTGCTCCGTGCAGCTCCCCCTCAACAAACATGGCTGGGGAGTCGGGGACTCTCTAGCGGGCCTAGCAGGGGCCCACCCATTGAGCTTCCGCTCATCCCCATTGAGCTTCCGCTCATGCCTTCCCGGCACCCCATTGAGCTTCCGCTCATCCCCATTGAGCTTCCCGCTCACGCCTTCCCGGCACCCCATTGAGCTTCCGCTCATGCCTTCCCGGCACCCCATTGAGCTTCCCGCTCATGCCTTCCCGGCACCCCTTGAGCTTCCGCTCACGAGCTTCCCGCTCATGCCTTCCCGGCATCCCATTGAGCTTCCGCTCATCCCCTTTGAGCTTCCGCTCATGCCTTCCCGGCACCCCATTGAGCTCCCGCTCATCCCCCTTGAGCTTCCCGCTCATGCCTTCCCGGCAATCCTTGAGCTTCCCGCTCATGCCTCCCCGGCAATCCTCGAGCTTCCCGCTCACGCCTTCCCGGCATTCCCAATCTTCACATTCATGTCTACTCGACACACCACACGTTAATGGAACATGGAATTTTTCTACCATTTGTCGCGGGCGACAAATCAAATTCTTTTCGCGTTCCATTAATACAAGCGACAACCAAACAAACGCTTACCTTCGCAGCGCTCATACAACTTACATTTATCATATGCAATCCATATGCTCACACGGCCATACGCGCTCTCGAGTTTGTACGTCATAATCGATCGTACTCGGCGCCATTCGCGTGTATACATCAACATGTATCACGCACCTCATACGTTTATATATGCCAACGCATATCAATGCAACTCACATTTGTTGCCCAATGCAACGAGCATTCTACGTATGCCTGCTTTTTGTTTTTGTTGTGCAGGTTAACGAGTCCCTTCTTGCTTACGGAGTTCGGGGACTTGTAGGGGCTCCGTACCGCCCGGTTACTTATGCTTGATGACTTCGTGATTTGAACTCCCCAACCAAGAAGCTCCTCTTACTTGGGGACTTCGGGGACTTGTACATACCTCCAATAATATGGAGTATTTGCTATCTCACCAAGCATAAGTAACACCCACTTTGGGACATCCACAAGACATGGCAAGGCCCAACCGAGACATGCATCGTATAGCCCTATGTTCAGGCTACGCGGCGGTATCCGGAAGTCGCAAATCCGCCACCGGGAAGCCACCTTCCCGCCCTTGCCAAGATGCCTCCACAACATGACTTTCTACATGCTTCTTTTTGGATATATGGGGACCCAAAGGGCCCAAAAGAAAAAACTACATATGAGAGACTACGGTCCTAAACTTAGGACTTTCACACAAGTCGTCAAGAAGGAGATTGATAACTTGCGGAGGAGGTTGCTCCATGAAATGCACACCCAAATCCTCAGTAAGGCTACACTTGGATAGCATGTCAGCAACCATGTTAATTTCCCGGAAAACATGCTTCACTTCACAGCTCACAAACTTCTGCATCAAGTACTGGCAACTATTTATAATGGATTTCAAAGGATGCAGTTCATCCACTTCTTGATTCACTAAAGTGACAAGGATGTCAGAGTCACTTTCAATAATGATCTTTTGGCAATGAGCAGTGACAGACATTCTAAGCCCCAACAACAAACCCCAGGCCTCAGCTTGAATAACACTGCCACAACCTAAATTAGCAGTGAACCCAGAAATCCAAGATCCAGAAGAATCCCTGAGAACCCCACCAGCACCAATCTTTCCACTCCGCTCTCTTGCGCCATCAATATTCAGCTTGCACCAGTTCAGAGGAGGCATGGTCCAATGCAGCATAATAGTAGTCTTTTGGCCAAGAATTAAATTCTTTGAGGTAGTTGAGCTCCACTCCTTAGTAGCGTCAATGATCAGATTGCTGGGATTAATTGGATAATGAAACTCCTCATCGAAAATAATCTTATTCCTCCACTTCCAGATGTACCAGCAAGCAAAAACAAAGACAATACACCAATTTAACTCTCCATAACAAGTTCTCTTGCATCGAATATTTGCTGCCAACCAGCTCATCCAATCCAGATGCATAGCTCTAGTAATGGTATCCAAACAAATGATCTTATTCCATATAGAGGAGGCATGAGAACAATCTCTTAACAAGTGCATAATAGTTTCAGGAGCGTTATGGCAAAGAGGGCAAGAAGAGTCAGAGGACATTCTTCTCTTGACTCTTTCCACATTCGTTAACAATTTTCCATGACATATAAGCCAGAAAAAAGATTTCAGCTTGGGAGGAATAGCCATTTTCCAAATAAAAGCCCAATTAAAGGGAGTATAATTCTCATCTTGAAGTAAAGTAAGGTATGCAGATTTAACTGAGAACTTACCAGTCGAAGTAGCACCCCATATGAGCTTATCAGAACCACAACCAGCATATCCAGCAGGGATCTTCACAATTTGGCTAATCAGATCATCAGGCAGCACCGATCTTAATAAATCCATGTTCCAGCCATGCTCATTCCAGAAATCCTTTACTTTAGCATGAAAATTAGTGATACTAGAAGGAGCAAAAGTAAGGGTTAAGGGCTTTCCATGAAACCATGTATCAGTCCAAAAATTAACTGAGCTTCCATCACCAATTCTCCATGTTAGACCTTTCTGCAATAATTTGGAGCCAAATATTACCCCACGCCAAGTGCTAGAACACCTAGTAGGGCAAGAATACTGAGGATGGAGAAAGTCGACCTGCTTGACATATTTATGATGGAGAACATCGCTCCACAGACCCTTATCACCTTGGAACATTCTCCACCCAATCTTAGCAAGCATAGCCTGGTTCATATCCTTAGTGCATTTAATTCCTAGGCCACCAAACTCTTTAGGTCTACAGACTAACTCCCAACTAGCAAGGTGAGTTTTCTTCTTACCATCATAATCCCCCCATAAAAAATCTCTATTCAACTTATCAAGGCTGTCACAAATGGACATAGGAATTCTCACAGTTTGCATAGTATAATTTGGAATAGCAGCAGAGACAGATTGAATAAGAGTTAACCTGCCAGCCAAGTTCAGCAACTTTCCCTTCCAACCAGCAAGCCGTCCTTGCACTTTATCAACCACAGCTGCATAAGTTTGCTTGGTAATCTTAGTGTGTATCAATGGCACCCCTAGATATTTACCAAGATTAGTAGTCAACACCGAACCACAAATTCGACTAATATTTCTTGCAAGAGACTTGCTTGTATTTGGGGAGCAGAAGAGGACAGACTTGCTAAAGTTAACCTCCTGCCCTGAAATATCACAAAACAAATCTAGGCACCTCTTTAGGATTCTAGCTTGGTCACAGCTTGCCTCAGCAAAAAGAATAAGATCATCGGCAAAAAATAAATGGGATATGAGAGGACCAGACCCAGAGGCTCTAACAGGCTTCCACAGACCATCTTCCACTGCAGATTTAATTAAGTGAGAAAGCTTCTCCATACAAAGGACAAAGAGATATGGAGACAAGGGATCTCCTTGTCGAATGCCTCTGCTTGCCTTAAATTCATTTGAAAGTTCACCATTTAAACATACCTGAAAACTAGTAGAGGAAACAGAGCTCATAATAAGCTTGATAATACCTTCAGGAAAATGAGCTTCGTATAAAACTGCTTCAATAAAATCCCAGTTAAGCCTATCATAGGCTTTAGATAAATCAATCTTCCATGCCATGAAGCCTTTTTGACCACAAGAATGTTGGTACTTGTGCAGCACCTCTTGAGCAATGATGATATTGTCTGAGATATGTCTTCCCGGTACAAAGCTAACCTGATTGGGACTGATAAGATTTCTTAGAGAAGACCGAATTCTGGATACCACAACTTTAGAAATCACCTTGTAAAGGGTGTTGCACAAGCTAATGGGTCGAAATAAGGACATATCTTGGGGACTCACCACCTTAGGGACAAGTGTGATAAGAGTATGATTGAGGCCTTCAGGAATTTTTCCAGATCTAAAGGCCTGCACAACCAGTTGAACAATCTCATCTGCACAAATATTCCAATGTTTCTGATAAAAGATAGCAGGGAAACCATCTGCGCCAGGGGCTTTAAGACCACCTATATTGAAGAGAGCTTCCTTCACTTCAAGGCTAGAAACATCTCTATTCAAACAATTAATATCATTAGTACTCAAAGCAGGAAAAAGATTGGGAATCAAAATTTCAGAATCTCCATGACAATGAAAAGTGAAAAGATTTTCAAAGAAACTAGATGCAATGGATTTCATGGTAGTTAGATCAGTGCATAAAGTGCCATTAATATCAGTGAGCCCCTCAATTCTGTTCCTCCTCCTTCTAACCATCGTAGACATATGAAAAAATCTTGAATTTCTATCTCCATTTTGTAACCATTGAACTCTAGACTTTTGTTGCCAATACATTGACTCTTGTTCCCGTAGCATCTCGTAATCTCTAATAAGATCTTGCTCCAGCTGAATGAGAAAGGGATTATCACTCCTATCAAGACATTTCTGAATACCAGCAATGCGGGCTAGGAGCCGTCTCTTCCTTCTGAACAAACTACCAAAAACGGTATCATTCCAAGCTTGCAGATCATTAGCCAGCCAACCAATTTTATTCTGGAGACAACCATTGTAGTTTTTCCACTGTTGTAACACGAAATCATTGTAAGCCTCATGGCTCATCCACATAGCTTGAAATCGAAAAGGTCTATTTACACCATGAGAAGCAACAAAAGAAGTAGAATGCAGAAGAAGTGGGCAATGGTCAGATTTCATTTTAGGTAAATGTTGGATAAAAGCTTCAGGGAAAGCAAGTCTCCACAAGTCATTGCAAAACCCCCGATCAAGCCTCTCTTTTACCCTTTTATCAGTCCAAGTAAACTTCGGCCCTTGAAATCCAAGATCAATCATACCATAGCTATCAACCCATCTCTTCATCCCACCAATCTTACCTCTCATGGAACCACCATTTTTATCAGCAGTGCAATATAACTCATTAACATCTCCTATGACAAGCCAGGGGGTCTGACAATTCATAGCGAAATTGGTAAGATAATCCCAGAGTTGGCAACGAATAGAATTAGTAGGACTAGCATAAATGGCCGAAAGTACCCAATCTGGAGCTCCTGCAAAAGCAACCTTGACAGTAACAGACTGAAATTTTTTATCAATAAAACTCACAGAGACTTTATTTTTATCATAGAGGATCCAGACTCCACCAGAAAAACCGCTAGCTTCTGTAACTTCAGCATTAGGAAAACCATTCCTTCTAAGAAAGTTTTTAACCTTAGAGTAAGGTACACGAGGTTCACAGACAATCAAGATATCCATTTTGTACAAATGAATAAGATCAGGGATTACTGATCTAAATTTCTTCCCTCCTGCTCCACGAACGTTCCAACACAGAATCTTAAACATTGGAGTAAACAGGAAAGGGAGAGGCAAAACCCCTAATTATCAGAAACCATACCCTCCCCATCTGGAGAGGGCAGGTTAACAGCTGGTGTCATCATGCTATTGTCAGCAAAGGTCTGTTCAACAAATACTTCAGCAGCAAAATTTTGATCATCCTCAGGAGTAAAAGCTAAACCACATAACTTTGTCTCCTCGGGAGGACAATGCCCAAAAGCAGCTGGAACTTTGGAAATATGAACATTATTCTGCACCAACTCCAAGTTTTTAGTTATGATAGGAAAAGAAAGAATAGAGGAGGACGAGGTGACTTTACTTTTCCTTTGATAGTGCAAGGAGCTTTTTGAATTCGAACTGCTAGCACGGTCTCCAGAAACTCTATTGGACACATCTCTCATAGGAACCCGAGGAGGTAGTGGCGACTTAAACCCTTGGTTACTATCATGAGCAGCTTGTTTTTTCTTCCCCGTATCATTACTTTTAATTCCATTATCAGCATTATTCTTGATGTGCTTAGCTTTATCTTGATAACTCTGCCAGAGCTTAACAATTGAAGGATTGACAACTGTAGAAGGCGTTTGAACATTCATACTCTCTGTAGCAGGTTCAACAACATCAGCATCCTTTTCATTCTGCAACACCTCAAACCTGGAACCACTAGCTTGCCCTCTTTTACTTCCCCCACTGCCACTAGCAGTTTTCTTCTTGTTTTTGTAGTTGATAAGCATCCAAGGACCCATGTCTTCTTTGATTACGGAGTAAGGTTGACTCATCTCTGCAGTAGGCTGGTGATTAATTTCCATATCTTGTTGTCCAGAGTTCTCTGGAACAGAAGCAACAATAGCGATCCCAGTAGAATCAGATTCAACACTATTCTTGTTCGGAGAAGGCTCAGGAGCAGTAACAATCAATGGACATCTATCCTTGACATGGCCATAACACCCACATTCAAAGCAAATCATGGAAATCCCCTCATACACTACACCATAGGCTTCAGATTCCACTTCCACAAAAGGTTTCAAGGGCTTATTCAAATCCACTTCAACACAAACCCTCGCAAATTTGCCCCTAGCTTGAGCAATTGTAAGCTGATCCACCTTCACCACATCACCTAGAATCTTTCCAATCTTTGCCACAATAAACTGCTTAAAGTATTTGACTGGTAGCCCATAAATTCGCACCCAGAGTGCCATTCTGTTAATTGTGTCCTTCACCGGATCAAAGTCTGATCTCCATTTCTGAACCACAAGGGTTTGCCCAGCTAGGATCCAAGGACCACCACATAGAACACTATTCATATCCTCTTCCAGATTAAACTTCACAATGAAGTAGTCATTAGGAAGATCAATGAGTTGCCATCCACCCTTCAATTTCCACTTCCTCCTAAGACCACCCAGCATGAATTCAAAAGCATTGGTAGAGTTTGGCTTTCCCATCAATTTAACAATTACAGCACATCTCCAATCGTAGTCTAATTTGTTATGAACTTTTTCAGAAAAGGAGATATTCTCACCATGCTTACCTTTGGAAATCGAGTAGTCCTCTTCGGTCAGATCAAAGTCCTCCACCATTGTTTGTCGAAAACGATCCACCGGATTCTTTAGGGTACTGGCATAGCTCATCTGTTGCAACGGCGCAGGAGATGCTTGCCGCCTAGAATCCAGATCTTCCATCCGCAAGGCTTCCAACTCAGAGTTCAATTCGTTCCCATTTCGAACACGTTTTCGTTGAATCGCATCCTCCCCGCCACTTCCCGGTGGAAGGGCGGAGAACGTGAAGATCGGGGACGCCACCAGGTCTCGGAGAGCAGCCAAGGTGCAATCGGAGAGCAAGTGTCACCGCCGATCAACCCAAACACACAGCTCGCAGGCAGAAAGTATGTGAGGTTGAGAGAGGGGCGCGTGAGGCGCGTAGGTCAGATCGATGGTTGTTAATATATTGAATTTTTTACTTTCTACATGCTTCTTGAACTAGCTAGAATTGTATGGTTGCTTGTCCCACATCGAAGAACAAGTAAAGGAGATGGCTTCCTTGACTTATAAAAGGAATGCCTCCTCCCACAACATTCGACATTCATTCATTCATTACATCTCTTGTAATCTTGTTAGGCCGCAAGGCTCGACACACTAGTATAGCTTTCAAGTGGACGTAGTCTCCCGCTCATGCGGAGGCGAACCACTATACATCTCGTGTCAATCTTTCTCTCTCTCTCTCTCACTTAAGCTAACTAGAGATCCCACGGATCACAAACGTTAACAAACTACAAAAGCACAGAGCATTGAACAGTTCCACAAACAAGCATCTTATTATATAATATGAAACTCCCAAACTGTAGAAGAAGACACCAAGCTGTACAAAGCACCGATTCTGTGATATCCTTCACCACAGATGGCAAAAAGAAGAAGAAACTAAACTCTAAGTTCAAATAGCATCAAAGACCAATCATTCATCACCACAATATGAGTCTTTCCCATCATCTGGAAAATCTTGAGAGTTAAGTAATGCTTGGAATAAATTGGAATACACCCAAATCAATTAAATTGAAATACACTCCCAAGTCTACGATTACGTTCCTGTTCCGGTTCCGGTTGAGCAGTACTTCCACCATGACCATGACACCGGCTTCTTTAGCTTCGACGACTTCCACCATGATCTTGTTCGATTCAGTTCACGACTAGATGGTGAGGGGAAGGAGGAAATTGGGCGTAGAGAGAGAGGGAGATGCGAGGAGACTCAGTGTTGACTCAGTGTTAACGTTGACGTTTGTGAGGTTTATGCCTTTTTCTGGTGTCAATTTAATAGCCATTAGATCGAGTTAGGCTGACGTGGCAAGCTCACAATGATATCCAAGCAGATCTTAGCAACTTCTTTTCTAGCAGATAAGCAGAATCCGTTAGGATCATAGTATGAGTACATCATTGTTTGAAAATCATTGTGCACAAGGTTATTACAAGCAAGTGTTGTGATTGATTTAGAGTGTGTAGTAACTTCGGTTTTGGTGAAACCCAAGTGCCTACACACATTTTCTCACACAAACTCAAAGATCTGGAAAGTTTCAACTCATTTGAAGTTCATTTGGTCAGTCTGCCGCTCCTCATTCCTTGCCTAGCTCGGTTTCTCCTAGTCGAAGTAGGAAAGAAAGTTTAGGTTAGAGAGATGTACAAATGCTTAACCACTAATCTGTATGTTACAACATTTTTCATTAGAATTTCTTAAAAATTTATAAAAATTAGTTTTCGAGAGTTTTAATTTTGGAAGAACATACAGCTTATTCTCAGCTGTCCTTTGTTGGAGTTAATCTCAATCCCCATCTTGGTTTGTGCATCATGCATGTACGCTGTTATGTTGTCACAGTAGTACTGATTTTTTGGTTTTAGTTCTAAGAGAGAGAGAGAGAGAGAGGAGTAGAGAGCAGAGGATTAGGGATATGATGGCCACTATGTAGTGTTATATGATGGAGAAAATATTTCAAACAGTACCCGAACTTAGGCCGACTCTTAACTTCAATACCCGACTATGCAAAACTATCACTTTGGTACCCCAAGTTTGAAACCCGACCCAAGAATGGTACACGCCGTCCATGACGGCGTTAACTAGCTAACCAAGTGGCATATTTTGAGGGGTAATTCGGTCAAACTCTTTTTTTTTTAATTTAATAAAAAAAAATTATGAGACCAATTATTTGGTCTCACCAACAACACCTGTCCCTACGAGAGAGAGAGAGAGAGAGAGCTCGGTGCTCTCTGACCCGGACACCGGCCGCGACCCGAGAAAGAAACCAGACTGGAGGGACGACGTCCGGCCACCCCACGATGGCGCACAGTCACCATTCCCTTCGTCTCTGCGTCGCCTACGTCCCTGTGCCTTTGGATCACTCATGCATTGAAAGGAGAAGGAGCAACGATGACTGGAAGCTCCGAGACTTCTCCGGCGAGCTCTGCAATTCCCGGCGATTCCGACCACCATTTTGGCTACCTGTGATATGAAATCTCATCTCCTCGTCATGCCTAACAAGCCTGTGCAATTAGTTTTTGAATTTGATCGGGTTTTAATGACTTGGTTTCTGGGTTTGGTCTCGGGCAGCTGTGTTCTTGGACACCGGCGACATTTTCGGCTGTTCTCGACTCATTCCTGCCTAGTTTTTTGTCGACTGCTTCTCTGGATGAGGCCTGGCCCTGCGTGGGAATTAAACTCCGAAGATTTTTGGGTTGTGGTCATTGAGGCTTGAATACCAGTTCATCATCGAGTTCTCCCCTGAGTTTCCAGCAGCCCCACAGAGCAAAAATGGTGGCCCTGAGAAAGAGAACCCGAGCCCGAAAGCCACAGATGGCACCATCTGTTTTGCCTCAGACCCGTTCTTCTCTTCCTGGTTAATGGAATGTTTGCTTGATTGGTTTTGAGAGCCCTTGTATGTTCGAGTGCTTTGGAATTTTCCAATCACAAGCTGACAAAACCCAGATGAAGGAGACGAGGATAAGAAGAAGGGATCTGCTAAAGAGAAGGTTCATTAACGAAATGACCAAAATACCCCTCTAAATTTAGCACGTGGATTGTTAGTTAACACCGTCATGGACGGCGTGTACCGTTCTTGGGTCGGGCTTCAAACTTGGGATACCAAAGTGATAGTTTTGCATAGTCGGGTACTGAAGTTAGGAGTCGGCCTAAGTTCAGGTACTGTTTGAAATATTTTCTCTATATGATGGGAGAGGGGGGTTCCGGTGCGGTTTATTGGGCCCGATGTTTGGGCCTATCCCAATCATTAGTTTTAAACCCATGATAAAGGATAACGATTCCCATGCCCATAGAGCAAGGTTAATCATATGCAAGAGAGGCTAACTGTGGGAAGGCAAGTGAAAATAACGGTGAAGCAAATGTTCTTGTTGAACCTCTCTCTGCTAGCTCAAAGACCAAAGGGTTAGATCTAACTCTGAAGGGTTTGTATGTTGGTGCTCGAGAATTATTGATGTTGATTGTTGTTTGACGGAATTGGACCATAGTCTTTCGATTTATATATATATATATATATATATATATATATATATATATATATAGCTCTTCTAGTGAGATATATATATATATATATATATATATATATATATATATATATATATATATATATATATATATATATATTGCCATTTGAAGGGATCGATTATAAAAAAAATAAAAATAAAAAAATAAATTTTTTTTAGCCCACCTCAACCTTACATATGCTAATGAGAATCGAACCCAATAGCTTTACAATGTTGAAATTATAACTAACCAGCCACAACTCACTATAAGGGATCGATTATTAGAGCAACTTTTCGATCACATATCGATATCTCTAACGTTCGGTTTTTAAGTCTATATGAGTAGATCACTTTTGCAAATTTTTAGTCAAATTGATAATCGTTAAGGCGTTCATAACTGTGATTTACAATTATATGCATGAATGGTTCTAGTTAGACAGATTTGGTTTGTCCATTGATTAAATCTAGTTCGATACCTTAAAAGTCATCAATTTAGCTGAAAATTTACATGAGTGATCTATCCATAGAGTCTTAAGAACTGAACAGTCGAGATGCCCTTATGTGATCGAAAAGTTAATCCCACAAAAGATCCCTTAAAATGACCAAAAAAATGAATCCCTTTATGAAACGGCTCTCGATCATATATATATATGCAAATAAAATTTTTCCAATAGGATTAGTTATCTGATGCGGTACAAGAGGACTTATGTTGTCTTTGGAGAAATTCTCTCGTAGTTCAAACTTTGGGAAGTTGTTTTTTGTTTTTTTTTTTTGGATCAAATCATCATCCATACTTCATTCCAGCAGAAGGAAAGTTACAAGCAGGGATGCAATGTAGTACAACAGCCAAAAGACCTACTTCTAACTCCAGTTCGATCAACTGATCTGAACATACCTTCCAAATTCAAAAAACAAAAAATGGAGCTAAAACTCTCCAGAACACCAATAAGGCTAACAAATGACCACAATCCAGCAATCGGGCTACAACATGATTCGAGCCAACGCCGGCATACCAACTGAGTCATGGCTCAGACCCTAAACTTTGGGAAGTTGTTTGATTATGGATTCTTGCGAGCGCTTGTGTGTGAGATGGATCAAGGGCCTTAACAGTTGATGGATATTGCTAATGGCTTCTTTATTGTTCGATTCACTATATTGAGGAGGATATGAAATTCATTTGCACTAAATGCAGTGAGGTAGATACATGACACTTGAAATAAAAAATAGTATTGACATCATTTAGCACTTATGGCATGCCATGACATGTCAAAATGGGTAAAGTTATGGTAAGTTAACATTTCTCATACATGTCTTATTTCATAATTTTTACTACTTTAATGACTCATATAATCCCTTCAAAAAAAGACTCATATAATAACTAGAAAAAAATAATATCATTAAGGTAAATAAGATTCTCGTTAAAATAAACTAGATAACTAGAAAATAGAAATTTCATTAAGATAAAGAGAAGTTTTTAAGAGCTCCCTCCCTGTCCGGCGGCGTGCCCCTTCGCCGTTGTCGGATGGGCTATTGTCGACTCCGCGTGAGTTGGGTGTGAGGCCGGTTTCTTCAATCAACGTAGTTCGATTGGGGAGATTTACGGTGGTGGTCAGTGAGGTGAGGGTGAGGAAGTCCGCGACTGTTGGCTGGCAAGGGTTCTCTCTTTGATGGCCTAATCGACAGACCAGATCTGCATCTCGAAGGCGGCCTGAAAGTGAGGCGTCCGGCATGGCGTGGCCGGGGGATAATCGGAGTGACCCGATCTGGGTTGGGTCATCAGATCCCGATCCGGGTGGGCGACGAAGATGGTGTCTCCTGGGTTCGACGACGAGGGCGTTGCTGCAAGGCTTGGCTCCGATCTGGAAGGATAGGGGCCTTAGGCGTGTCGGAGATGCCAAATCGATAAAGGCGTTCTGGCAAAGGTGGCGGGGCGGCGCTGTGCAGGTCTCGGCAGCAGTGGCTATGGTGGAGTTGGGCCAGGCCCGACTAGCAGTTGGTGGGCTCCTCATTCCTTGGATGTTTGCTTGGGCTTGGGCTCCCTTCGTGGGCCAGGCTTGGGCTAGCTATGTTATTTCTGTTTGCTATTTTGTTGCTTATTTTCTGTTTATAATAAGTCACTGCCATAGGTTGGTAGGACGTGAAGGGTTTCGTGTCGGTTTATGCACCTGGTGTGCCTTGTCTGCTCTAGGTAGGCGGCGAGTTCCTTGCATTTGCAAATGGTCGCAACCTCCTAGTGGCAGTAACGTGTCTGCTTTAGGTAGGCGGCGAGTTCCTTGCTTGGTCAAATGGTCGCTGCCTCCTAGTGGCAGGGTGAAACTTAGTGTCACTGGATGTATTTTCCAGTGGCAACATGGTGGGAAAGCTGTGAGAATGGATATTATGCTATGCTGTCTTCGAGTTGTAGACCGAGTTATCTTTCCGTTGTGTCACCGCTGGGAAGCAAATAAAACCGTCTGGAGCGCGTTCTTTGCTAGTTGGTGCGTATTTGAATACAATTATTTAGTAGAGACTCATGATTTTATTTCAGGATGTACTCTAGGTGCTTATTGTAATCAGGGGTTTAGGCTCAATGTCCCCCCCTTGTATTCGACGGTTTCATTAATCAAGGCTTGAGGGCAGCCTCACTAGCCCTTTATTCAAAAAAAAAAAAAAAAGTTTTAAATACACACCCCTAATTACTTAATACACACTCCATACTTAATACACCACCCATTTAATTTCTCATTCTAATATTTTACTAAATACATAACCCAAAGTACCTAAAATACCCTTAATCTAAAAAATCATGAAATATCCTACTTTTTGACTATATTAAGGTTACTATTTAATATGATTAGTATATTCTAGTATATTGACATTTTGTAAATGGCCATATTGATTACTTGTGTTAGTTATTGAGAAATCCATAAAGATTTATTATTGCTCCCTTTAAATAGATGCATATAAATAGGTTTTGTGTTGTTTGAGCTCTCATCCACCAAACACCATGTTAGTCAAGTATAAAATTATGAGTTGAACATTCAACCAAAACTATACCAGTAATTTCTCCATCATGGCGGAAATAAAAAGTTGTTATTAGAGGGGCCAAACAAATTAACAATTACAAAGTTTTTTCACCTGTGATGTTTTATATTAGAAAATAAATTGATTAATCATAACTCGTAGAACAAAAAAGGAAATTAACTAAAAAATGGGAGTAAAGCGATATGTTTTAAAAATATTTAATGTCATTGATTTTGAAATTCTAAATATTATGGTTTCAAACCTCATTTAATTACAATTTATTTAAGAAAAAATTAAGTTTTTTTTTTTTTTTTTGAGAGAATTGTCAACTCATTGCATTGATCAGCGAAATTACACATAATGACCCATCCCTGTGGGACTGTCAAAAGAGTCACTACCTAAGTAATTCAACTTTTTTAAAGATCATGAAGCTCAGCCAAAACTACCCTAAAGCATCCATGAGAATCAAAGGGGCACAGATGCTACGGACATTTTTGGCGACATATTCTCAGAGAGACCCTATTAACTCCTTCCCCAGAAGAAACGGAGTCCTTACAACGTAATAATAGTAAAAAATAAATAAAATCCAAGCCCACAGAAATAGGCCCAGACCCAAACAAGAAACCCTAGTAGATGGAAGCCCAAAAGAGTACCAAGCCCAGCTGGAATTGATGAGGCCACCAAACCACTTGGACACGCCAGCCATCAGCCGCCAACCACCAGTCTTCCTCCCTTCAACGACGCCGGTTGACAACTGACCCAGCAGGCCACCGTAACCTTCGCCGCACCAATCCACAGTCAACCCCAGTCCAAGGTAGTTGACGTCGCCACCTCCGTCGCAACCCTCGATTGCCAGCAACAGAGGTCGAGAATCCACCCCAGGCCACCGACCGAAGCTCCAGTTCGCACCCCAACCGGCTGCGACCACCAGATCTTCCTGCTCAAACGCCACCAAGCATCGAGACCCCGGGACCCTTATTGATCCAGATTGCCCAGGGACACATCCCACCGCCGCTGCCTTGTGCGGCCTGAAATTCTCATCACTGTTGCCAAAGCATACGACCCCAAACAAGAAAACAAGAAGCAAAATTTTGAGAAGCCGACAACGAGGAGCCTCGCCGCCTTCAATCCCCCGTCGACCAGATGAGAGGGAAATCTCATATCCACCAGCCCAATTTGCAGAGCCGCCGCCAAGAAGCCACGGCCTCCACCCACCTCTCAGAGAGAGTAACCTAAGCATTTTTTTTGCACTAAGAAAAAATTAAGTTAGATAGTTTCTAACTTTATTCTTGTATTAAATTGGGACGCCATGTATAGACATTTATTGTGTTTATCTAACTATTTATACATAAATGGAATAATATAAGGAAAATATGACTATTTTTTTCTTCTTCTAATGCATAGATGTCTGTTTTGGTCGTTTAACCTACCTACAAAATTTAATTTGAAATATAAAATAATAGGGATGTGTATTAAGTGATTAGAGGTGTGTATTTAAAATTTCTCTAAGATAAATAGGGTCCTCGTTAGAGTAAAATATATTCTCATTTAAATAATTAAGTACTAAAGTGGTAATTGTGGTAGTTTCTCATAAGAGTAATTAAATCTTAAAATGATAATTGTATGTATGTTATATATTGACATATATATTGTATAATTTTCCAGGGTCAGAATATATTAAATTTTGTCAACACCAATTTTTCATATAATAATCTCATAAAAACTGAGCAAGAGGATAAATGATAACAGCACAAATAAACAACATCAATCAATAGATTACTCGTGAAAAAAAATCAATAGATTGCTTGCATGAATTTGAAATCAAACCGTATTTTCTTTTTGATCTGAATACGAAACCATGCATATAGGTACTCAGCACCTGGATATATAACACAGTCAGCTATCGATGTCTCTATGACATGATTGCAAGTGGAGAGTTCCTGTTTAAATGCAAACTAGGGCACGTGTTGCGTCGCTAATTAAGTTGGAGTGATCCCTCACACTGTAATTATACTATATTTACTGTTAATAAGCCGTTTACTGTTCATAAGCAGTCCCTTCATTGCAACTAGCTATGAGCCTATGACTATGATGCACCTCTAGATGAATATGATATGCAACTAGGGGATGAGCATCTTGACTATGTTCTTTGTAAGTTTTGGCTCATAACCTTTGCTTTACACATTTAACAATTCCCTAATCTTAAATGTGTAAAGGGAATTGGTTATAAACCTAACATCATCTTACATTGAGTCTATTACTTACCTAATACATGCTTTTTTCTATTTATTCCAGGACTACGAAGGGAACCAAAATATAATCATTTGAAATATCTGCACAAAGCCATCAAATTAGCTGAGCCAGCTTTAGTGGCTACTGATTAGCTAATAAAATTTATCTATGATAGGTATGTAATTAGCTGAGCCAATGTGGGATGAAGTCGTTTAACTGTTGAGGACTTTATCTAGGATGAGCTAATAGAATTTATCTATGATAGGTATATATGTAATTTGCTGCCCTTATTAAATGTTTTGGTTTCTTAGCATTAAGCTGCAACTCGGACATGGATGGAATGTTTCATAGTTAATATAAGGGAAAAATTCACCAACGGTGTCTGGACACTTAGGGGACTTTCAGAATGATACCTGAACTTACAAAGTTATCAATGTGATACCTGGACTCATTTTTTCGTATCAACGTCGTACCTATGACCAATTTCTGTAACGGCTCCGTGACGGAAATTGGTCATAGGTACGATGTTGATACGAAAAAATGAGTCCAGGTATCACATTGATAACTTTGTAAGTTCAGGTATCATTCTGAAAGTCCCCTAAGTGTCCAGACACCGTTGTTGAATTTTTCTCTTAATATAATGATCATGTCAACTATATTTTCTATGCTTTTGAATTTAGTTCTTAAATTACACTGTGTTACCTCCAAAAACCGCGGCAAAACGCGGGAGTATGAACTTTTTGTTGGAGTCACAGCTGGTACTCTTAGCAAGCTGGCACGTTTTGCATTCATTAGGGTTTACATCAAATTGCTGTAGTCATGTAGACCCAGATTGAGATTGTTACTTTCCCCCATGTCAAAAAGGTTGTTTTTCTTTTCGACTAGCCATGTCAAAAAGGTTTTCGTGCTTGAAAAGACACACTAATAATACCATTTACAACAAGCTAAATTTAATTGAATGAACCGAACGATCTTGGTTCAGCCCCCTAGTACGTGGATCAACTCGCCAATCAGATGATAATGGTGTTTTGTAACTTAACGAGTGTTTTATAAAGTTTAGTTTTTTAAATTATAATTGGTGTGTCTAACTATCTTAACTGGCGATTAGACTATTATACTTAAGACTTTATTTTTTTTTTTTTTTTTTGATCCAAAGAAATTTCATTCATAGAATGGGGTTTATCCCAATTGCTTACAATCATGCTTCAGTAACTCCATAATTAGAGCTGGAGGTTGGGTCTGCCAAACACGGGCATTGCCCACTTCATAGACCGAGATTGCTAGACAGTGAGCAACTCTATTACAAACTCTGGAGGTATGCTGCACTACGATGTCGCTCCTTTGCTCAAGTTCGTGCCTGATGTCGTCCAGCAGACCTTCCTCATGCAAATACGTGGACTGCATGTCTGCAATGCTGGATACTGCGTCCAAACAATCAGTTTCGATGACAACGTTGCCAACAGTTGCCACCAAGTTGAGACCCTCTTTGATAGCCCTAAGTTCCACCTGTTTTGCAGAGGCCACATTAGAGATAGGTATCGCATCGTCTAGACTTTTAGAATGAAAGGAATATTAATTGACTGTTATATATATCTAGAGTTCCCTAAACCCTAAAGGTATCGCATCGCCCTAAGTTCCACCTGTTTTGCAGAGGCCACCAATACTTAAGACTTTATTGGTAATTAGACTGTTATATATATCTAGAGTTCTAGACTTTTAGAATGAAAGGAATATTAATTGACCTAGCTCAACGCCCACTTAACCGCATCGTCTCCGCATTCGCCCATTAGAAGCGAATGCATACACAATGAATCAGGTCTGCTATCTAGCTCTATGCCTCTATTACTCTATATCTCCCCTCCAACCTCCAGCTTTGACAATATTGTCTTCTTCAATTTACTACTCACGTGTGAAGGGAAGACAAGAGGAAAGCAAATCAGGATGCGATCGCCTCAAAAGGACAAGCAACAAGAATAATGGAGGGTCCTCTCACCTTAAACTTGTCTCCTAATTCTACTAATAAACCTAATATACAATGGGATAGAAAATGAAAGTGGGAAACAACCAAAATTCGTGTTCAAAAGTATCAGGGGGGCATTGTGTGCCCCAAACCACCTGGATTCGAACTCTGATCTTCGTTGTTCTTGCCCTCACCGTTCAAGCAAGGACCCATCTCAAAGAGTGTTGTCCATTTTCCCTTACAAAGCTGTATAAATTACAAAACACTCCGGAACAACACAGAACTTTCGCTTAACGATAATAACAAATATTCTCGTCTTATCTTCATTTTAAAGACTGGATTAAGGAAGGGCATTTATACCTTGGCTTACCAGAACACTGGAAGGCTTTGCAAATTCATAATGAGACCAGCAGCCAGCTCATGCATTCACGCATTGGAATACTGATCATAGAGGCCCAGCAATGAACATAAATGCATACATCAGCAGAACTAGTTAAAGTAAAAATATGTCATTTCAGAACTTATTACAGCTGCCTAGAGAAGTAAACTCACCCCTATATCTATATCCGAATCTGCAAGTATGATTCATCATGCAGGAACAATAAATAAGGCATGTGGCTAGATTTAACCATGGTTTTTTTTCTTTCTTTTTCTGAATAATTTAACCTCACTTTTCTGATCCTGCTGATACAAAATTCAATATTTACGGCAATTCACATGTACATATAGATAATCTTGTATATTATATGAGTAATTAGCAAGCTGGATTGCATATAAGCAATGAAGGTGAAGAAAATAATTGATCGAGCTGTTTGTTGTTGTTGTCTTTCCCCCAATAACACAGAAGACATCATCTTGCTTTGAGGAGACACACATGCATCATCAAATTGGTGAAGATAGAGACATTTGACTTGATGACTTCCTCACATTCAATTCTCATATAGAGATATAACTAGCCTCATCTCTAGACCCTAGCTAAACTCGAGTAGTCCAGTTGTGTTGTGGCCTTGTGGGTGCTTTCATTGTTTCACAGGTAAAAAGTCTGTTCATCTTTAAATGAAAGACAAGATGGGTCTTTAAGGGTGTGATGAAAGCTAACTGAGGTAGAAGAGAAGAGGTCCTATTGTATCCCATTTGAAGAAATATGATGGGTGGTTTTATATAGCATATATACTCTTACTCTCTACCTACCTAGCTAGCTTAGATAATCATAGCCTAGTGACCTATTCTGTCTATGTATTTAAGGCTAGCTCTCTCTCTCTCTCTCTATTTTGCTTCCCTTTGCTATAATGTGATAGGCAGAAGAGAAATTAATAAAGATGAGTGCATCCGCTCTTATAAAAGCCAATGAGCAGAACCACCTCATGTCCTTTCAAATTTAAGAAAGCAAGCGGCTTAATATATGCCATCCTTCAATTCCATCTCCTCTGCAATAATCTGCAAGATGTATAAATTTCACTTTCATTGACATCTTCTTCTACCTGTCTTCTTCTGCTCAGTAAATTAAGTCAGAGAATTAATGGGTATTTAGATTTCCAGGCGGTGTGGTCAGTGGTGTGATGAGTGATACTTGTATATTTTATATATACATGTATTCTAGCTTCTAGCTAATTACAACTATTTAAGAGACTCTGGGTTAAGCTTTGTTTGTGTAGCTTTCAAAACTGAGATAGGTATGTTTTTCTGTTAGTGTTTTTCGTGTGGTTTAGTAACTACTACTATTACAGCACTACTTTAATTCTGTTAGATGTATCTGCTACTACTTTCTGATGCTTGTTCTTGTTGATCTTGGTTATAGTTATGGACCCTTCCAAAATCTATGGAGGCCATCATGCAGAGGAAGAATGTCAAAGCAGTGAATCAGGGTGGACAATGTATCTTGGGTCTCGCATGGATGGCGAAAACGATCATAACCAACATGATCAAGATCACAGTGATGATGATCGCCATGATGGAAAAACACATGGCTATGATCACAAGGATGACAGTGATGATTCCATGGTTTCTGATGCTTCTTCTGGCCCAAGTACCCATCAGAGGTCCAGATCAGTTCATGTCGGCAAGCAAGAAGAGAAAGCCAAGACCAAGAAGCAAAGTGCATCAGGAGCTGCAAGGATGAGAAGGGAGTACAGTAAAGCAGCCGAGAAGAAGGGGAAGATCATAAACTCTAAAGCTAAGTAGCTAGCTCACTCCAGTACTAGCACTTCAGAAATTATGGTGATAAGGTTTGGAAAAATTAGGCAGGCAACTAAATGCTTTTCAAGTTCTTCAGCTAGCTAGTTCATAGTTGTTTTGGTTTGCGGCCAGGTGGGCAGAATTAGGCTCACCTAAGAAAAACTGGGCTACAGTTTATTTTGGCTAGTATGGTTTAGTTGTCAAAGTTTTTGTTTTAAGAACAACATATATAAATATTTTTCTTGAAAATAATTGTCCATTAGCTAGAATATAATGCTCAACTGTATTTATCCTTCTGGATGTGCTAAATGGTTGTCACAGATAAAAAAAGAGTACTGCTTATGCTGCTGCATAATATGTCTGGTTAAGTAACACTATTGTCTGTGTTGCAAATAGCACCTTATAACTAAACAGTGTGTTCAAACTGATGATATCCAACATAATTAAAGACACAGTGGTGGGTTAGTGAAAACACCAGGCTGGCATTTAATATGTCCAGGCCACACAATCTGCTACAGATTATTATTATAGTAGAATCTCATTTGACCAAAAAATAGAATATGGTTTATGCTTCCTACTATATATAAGCCATGTTTCTTCCCTTTAGAGTTTGGACTAGTAAAGAGGATTCTCCTTTTCCTATAGTAGAAAACAGCCAAGTTTGGAGGTACATTTTATATAATGAGTTGCATGTGCATGTTCAAAGGTAATCATAAAGATTAGAAGGTGAATTATCTTTTTCAATGTTTTGCCCAATTTTTTGTCTTTTAATTTGCATTGTACAGAATTTTCAACTTCTTGCTTTTAAAAGCATTCAAGATATTGGAAGGTTATAATAATGTTTGCTTCTTTAAGTAGTATTTTTTGAATCCACAAAACAAATAAAAGAGATGTATCCAACTCTTAGCTTTAGAAATGTACTCACAATTTGTTTATAGGGTTATTTCAATTTTGGAAAGGACGAAAAAGGAGCATTATTACACGACATCATGGACTCCCTTGTTTGGATGAATGAATGAACATCATTCAGAAAAGAGAAGTATAGTAGACTAGTAGATACTGAATGAATGATCATTTTTTTTCCAGTGAAAACCATTCATTCTTTAATATCATAAAAGTTCATCCATTTAGTAATTAGTGGTTGCTGGGGGACCTTCACACATATCCTTAGAAAAAAGTAGAATAGTTAATAGTAGATGCAATCATTTCTTCCTCCAAGTGCAAACACAAGGAACATGACTAATATTTGTATCTTGACAGAAACGTGGAGTAGCATATGCTAACCTTAAGTATAACTAAATCAATCCGAATTTTGCACAACGAAGCAAAGAGCACGCGACCTAGTACGGGAATTCATCTCCACGATAACACGGCTGTAGCAACTAGCAAGTGCAATCAATTATTCTGAACTGCTTAGGCTAGGCATCAGCTGTAGGGCATCTTGTTGCTTGAAGTCAGTGGCCATGGCCTCCTCAGATGGGTTGCTTCCAGTGTCTGCTGCAGCATTTGAAGTGCCAGTCATGGAACTTGTGGAAGTCTTCTTCCTTTAATTTTGGTCGGAGAATGGCCTTAGAAAGTTTCCTCAACAATTGTTTGAACCATTTCTCTTTGTACGTTCAATGGTCCTGACCTCATAAGCACCACAAAAACCTCGATCTACAACGCGCTCATAGTTCAAGGGATTAGGGACGTACATTTTCAGGCACAGTTCCGCTCTGCCAGTCATCAACATCTCTAGGTCCAAGATGTGGAGTACAGGCGGTTCCGACAATGTAGGCAATAGTAACATCATCCATTATATAGTTCCCTTCAGGAGAAAACCAAGCACATGCAACACTTTTTCTCTTCATGCCAGTCAAACAGCCAGGAGGGGCGTCCTAGCTAGCTTGTTCCATACAATGGTTGAAATTTTCCATCCTTTAACATTCTGAATTATTATACCTGAAACCAAATGATAGTCCACAACATAGTTCTCAACGTGGAATGGATTATCAGTATTCCAAGCTGGACATTCATTGAGAATGGGAATATAAATAGTGTCTCCAATAGCTCCCTTAATGTGAGCAGGGCGAATATATAGCTGCATTCAAGCAAATGAGAAATTCATCATATTCTAATGAGTAACACTATAATTATGCAGTCATAGTATTTCTGAGCTGCCTTGGAAGTTGAAACATATAGATGGTGGATCCATGCAGAGATATAAGCTCTTGCAGCATATGTCCAAGGAGGAATGCCTGAAGGAGGGGCTAATGCTTCCACTAGCCATTTCAAATGTTGCCACTGACACTGAAAGAGAGGAATGTAAAGCGAGACCAGCTCATTAGAGATGGTTTGAAGATTTAAGGTACGTAACACAACGCACGGGATGGTCGTACGTTGCATCCAGCCCAATGCGACAAGGATGGAGGAAGTTGGTTGCTTTTGACAAATCAGTCTGCACAACCCCTTCCGTCTTAGCCATATCTGAAAGAAAACAAAGAACATACAGACCATCAACCCAACAAAACGGGAGAGAGAAAAAAATCTGAAAAAATACAGTAGTCTCATCATCAATCCACTCAAGACATGCTCCAATTATGACCAACTACATACTCATTCAAAATCTAATGTGGTTGGATTTGTGCACACACCTAGTTCACTCAGCTAGAGCAATTTGTTCATATATAACTAACCTACCATTAACCACAACCTTCACCTTTTCCATTCCACAACGATCTAAATAGTTTGTGTAGCTCTTAATCACTAAATAACCAAAAAATTAGCAGATCTTTTTCTATTGACACTTCCATTGGCCCTCGACAATACTTTTGAAATTCCATCTGAACTATCTAATTGAAGAAACTAAGAGCATGCAATTCAAAAGTTTATAACATAAACATGCATACCAGTACTTATTTCAAAGAAAGCAACAATAATTGGGTAACTCACACAATACTAAGCAACCAAATGCCCAAAATAACTCCCAAAAGACATGCCCAATTCAAAACCCGAAATGCAAACAATAATCAACCATGACCACAATACAACATATAGGCCGGGGTTGTTCAAAGATTATGTCATTTTGTTATCTAAAACCCGAAAACATATATAATCTTCAAATCATATTTCTCAACAGCTAAAGCACGGCGTGCAATGCCCACTCTTCTCACAAGGCCCAAAGTTCCTAATTTAAAAAATAAATTAATTAAAAAATTACAAATTTCGTAAAAGAAGCGCGCGAGGATATGACACGTGGACGAGCCAAAAATGGTGACGTGGATAAAATTAAACCTTGTCCATCCTCTTCTTCAACGTTTCTCTGCAATTCTTCTTCTCTTCATTTTTCTCAGTCTCACTGAGAAAATGTCGAAGCTGATTCTCCTCCACGCTTCTCACCACCTCACCCCAATCCACACCCGAGCCTTCACCGCCGTCGTCGGAGCCTCTCTCTCCACGCCGCTCCTCCACTCTCACTGCCGTCCTCTCTTCTCTCACTCTCCTCCTCCTCTCTCTCTCCGCCGCCGCCGCCTCTCCCTCCGCGCCTTCGACGACGACTCGTCGTCCGCCACCAAACCAGACGAATCGACCGAAAACGGCGCTGTTTCAGCTCCTGAGGCTAAAATCGACGCCGAGAATGTCAAAGCTACTACGGACAAGGAATATCCGAGCGGCGAGTTTAAGTTTCAGGAGGCGAGCCTCTGGAAGAGCTTCGTCGTCAAGCTTCGGATGCTCTTTGCTTATCCTTGGGAGCGGGTCAAGAAGGGAAGCGTCTTGACCATGACATTGCGCGGCCAGGTTTTTGATCCATTCTCACATTTTTGCTTTTGATTTTGTGTATTTACAGTGTTTGGTGTTGAATTTGAAAGAGCTGTGGTTTTTGGTTTTCCAGATAACTGATCAGTTAAAGAGTCGATTCTCTAGGGGATTATCGCTGCCTCAAATTTGTGAGAATTTTGTGAAAGCTGCGTATGATCCTCGAATTGCTGGTGTGTATCTTCAAATTGAGAGCTTGAACTGTGGATGGGGTAAAGTGGAAGAAATTCGGAGGCATATATTGGACTTCCAGAAATCAGGTACCGACTAAATGTTGCGAATTGTGATTATGTGTTTGAAGATGTGCATTTGAGCTTATATGGAGATACTTGCAGGTAAGTTTGTTGTGGCGTATGCACCTGCTTGTAGCGAAAAAGAGTATTACCTTGCTTCTGCTTGTCAAGAGATTTATGCCCCTCCAAGTGCTTATTTTTCCTTGTTTGGTCTCAGTGTTCAGGCATCATTTGTAAGAGGTTAGTTTATCTGGTATTCTTCTCCCCATTTATGTATTAACTTTGAAATATGAATGTTACGGTTTTGTTGACTGAAATCATTTACTTAATGAGGTTGGCATGAAATTTTGTTTTTCAGGTGTTCTTGAGAAAATTGGAGTTGAGCCACAAGTGGAAAGGATTGGTAAATATAAAAGTGCTGGTGACCAACTTGCACGCACGACCATGTCCGAAGAAAATTGTGAGATGCTGACAGTATTGCTCGATAACATATATGGGAACTGGCTGGACATAATTTCTTCTACAAGAGGTGCTTTGGGATTTGGTATTTGGCTAATGTTGTGGTCTTTAAATAGCCTATTGACTAACTAAATGTTTCTGCAGGAAAAAAGAGAGAAGATATTGAGAAGTTTGTTAATGAAGGGGTGTACCAAGTAGAAAAGCTGAAAGAAGAGGGCTGGATCACAAACATACAGTATGATGATGAGGTATGCTTAATGTTTAGAGAACCAATATCTGTTCCATAGATCAAACATTTAGAGAACTGGGGAATTAGAAGGCTATATTGATATGTTTTGGGATCCAGATATTGTAGAAAGTATATTTACAGAGAGTTGAGAGAGTGTGTCTAAAGTTCAGTTTCCCTCCATGCTCCTCAAGTTTTTCAGAGTGTATTGAACTTCAATGACAGGGTATTTACCTGGTCTAACTGTTTTACAATATGCAGGGTTCTTACGGGTTACTAATTTTGGATATGTTATGATTAAGTTGTTCAGTTGTTGAAATTTGATATGAAAGTCATCAGGGGAGTGCTTGTTCTTGAAAGCTTTTTTCTTTATGTGATAATATTCAGGAAGCATTCAAGTAATATGCATCCCTTTCAGGTTACTTCAATGTTGAAGGAAAGACTTGGAGTACAAAAAGAGAAAAAGCTTCCTATGGTTGATTACAGGTAGTCATCAGTATGTGACTTCTGGTTTGTGGTGATTCATATGACAAATGTCATATTTTTAAGTATAATGAAATATCTTGTGGTCTGATCGATAAAAACCATTGGTTACTTATTTCCTTCTTCTTGATTGCAACAGGAAATATTCTAAGGTCAGGAAATGGACTCTTGGTTTATCAGGCGGTAAAGACAAGATAGCCATAATAAGAGCCTCAGGCAGTATTAGTCGTGTACGAGGTTCTTTTAGTCTACCTGGATCATCTATTGTTGGAGAACAGTTCATTGAGAAGATCCGTACTATAAGAGGTATTGTGGTCTTTCTAATTTAAGTTCATGCTTAATCATGTAATATCTTGTGTTTTGGAATTGAGCACTCTGAGAACAGGTTATTTGCATCTTGATTTGTTCCATTAGCCTGTGTCATATGATATTCTTTTTGTTCATCTCCAGAATCAAAAAGATACAAGGCTGCTATTATCCGCATTGACAGCCCTGGAGGTGATGCCCTTGCTTCTGATTTGTAAGTGCTAGTGTATATTATCATAACATATGTGATCCTAAATTACATAATTTGCTGATATGTTGTGAAATACTGTTGGACAGAAGAATTGTTGATTTGTCTATGTCTGCATGCATTTAACTGGTTACCCTCATGACTTAATGGTTTTCAGGATGTGGAGGGAAATCAAACTTTTGGCTGCATCAAAACCGGTCATTGCATCAATGTCTGATGTGGCAGCAAGTGGAGGATACTATATGGCAATGGCAGCAGATGCCATTGTTGCAGAAAATCTAACCTTAACTGGTTCCATTGGAGTTGTCACAGGTGAATTTGAATATATTTTATATAATTGACTTGGAGAAAAAACAAAAGTTGGTAGGAGTAGGACTATTAAAAGAGGAAGTTGATTGGATATTATCAATGTGAGGTATATTTACCTTGGTAAAAGCACAGAGACAGACACATCTAAATGCATAATAGATATGTGTAATACTCATATGATCTTTTTTAGCTGTTTGCCATTAAAAGTCTTCATACCCTTTCATTTGGTATTCAGATAAGACCTCTAAATTCTGTAAGTAGTAGTTGTCTTATAGTTTTCTGTTTGTAGGGAAGTTTAACCTGGGAAAACTGTATGAGAAGATTGGCTTCAACAAGGAAATCATATCAAGGGGGAAATTTGCAGAGGTTCTTGCAGCTGAACAACGACCCTTCAAGTACATTGTCTTGTTGCATACTCTGTTTTGTGTGATCTCTTCTATAATCCTGGAAAGAGACAAATTATTAATTCTCTTTTTCCTTTCTAATTCAGACCAGAGGAAGCAGAACTCTTTGCTAAGTCTGCACAGAATTCGTATAAGCAATTTCGGGACAAGGCAGCTTCTTCCAGATCAATGACTGTATGTTCCGATTGAATCTTCATTCTAGTTTTAGTAACTTTCTTTTCACTCTGTTCTACCTGGAATTTAAATATGTCCCTTTTGTTACATTGCCAGGTAGATAAAATGGAGGAAGTTGCACAAGGGAGAGTTTGGGCTGGTAAAGATGCAGCTTCAAGGGGTTTAGTTGATGCTATTGGTGGACTCTCTCGGGCTGTTGCAATAGCAAAGCTCAAGGCAAAGATACCACAAGACACAGAGGTTGGTGACAAAAATCATATTTCAGTGGCTAGGCATATGCTAGAGATAATAATGAGTTAATGCAGCAAGTTAGCTTCATAATTTCTTGTGTGTTATGATCTTCTTGTGTTTTTTACATGTACTTGTCAGTATGTTTCTGTAAAAATTTATTTGATTGGTTTTTCCAATTATTCCAGGTTACACTAGTGGAACTTGCAAGACCCTCCCCTTCACTGCCAGAACTTTTAAGTGGCGTAGGGAGTACTCTGGTTGGAGTTGAGCAAACGATGAAGACACTGCTGCAAGACTTAACATTTTCTGATGGAGTTCAAGCCCGGATGGACGGAATCTTGTTTCAGAGACTGGAGGGTGCTTCTAATGCCAACCCCATCTTCAATTTGATAAGAGATTACCTTGGTTCCCTCTAATCCAATTTTCTTTTTCTTTGGGTTATATAGAAAATTAAGGCCCTTACAGGTTAATAGAGGATCTGTGTCCCTTGATAATTTGGGAATGGTGCTCAGACTGTCAGCCATTGGATGGGGGCTCTCAATTGTACAGCCATATATTAATTCATTTTGATCTATACAAAATCAAAGAAAATTTTATGTTCCGACCGTTTAAGTGACTCAATACTTAAATGCGATTTCAGCTCTTGATATTTGTGGTCAACTTTTCACTAAATAAGTAAAAAATTCATTTGATGTTATCTAGCCGTTTGTTCTTGGTGGTGCAAGTATACGTCGGTATTCTGAATCTCTTCTACTACCACTTGTTATACTTCTTTACAGTTACTCAAGTTCCAGCGCTTCCCATATATTATAAAAAGGCTTGATTAATTCACAAAGGATATGCCTATGCTGCGTGTTGCAATATAATGACCTAAAAAGTGCAGAAGAAATACAACAATACTTGGGATGACTAAACGTCTGTATGTGGTAGTAGAACTATATAGCTACGCTACGAGATATGATGAGAGGCAGGGGCTTTCCTTTAAATCCTTTGGGTCATTTTGTTATACCAAGTAAGAATGGAAGTAATTACAAATCAAGATTGTGAGCCAGCATAGCACATAGATGAAGCAGGTGACACATTTGAACCACAAAGGAAATGGAATGGTGATGGATATGAAGATTGCAGTGACTCCAAAGAAAAGGCCGAATCGCTGGAGCACCAGAGCTGCTTGTTCAAAGTTGGAGTGAATGCATTTGCCTACAAAGAAGCAAGTAAAGGCAAGTATGATGGTTAATCCGAGGAAGCAAAAGATTGCAGGGAGCTGAGAGTGGATTTGGACAGAGAGGAGAGCCATGTCAATAGCGGATGCCGAGCAGAATACAACAAATATCTCTGCCCAATAATCTAGCAGGTGGTAGGGTTGTCTAGGCGCTGCTGCTGCTGCTACTGGTACGTTGAGCCATTTCTTGGTCAGGAGGATCAGGAACCCAACCAAGTTTTTCAATGACTCCGAGGACAGATGCCTTTGCATTCTCTACTGTAAACTTCATTTTTCTAGTCTTCTTGCTCTTTGCTCCCGATTGAATATGTTGCTTTTATAGGGAACCTGTTGCTCTTTGCTCTCGGTATTGTGTTGCTCTTATATAAGTAACTTGATTTACAGTTGTTAGTTTGTCGTGTCTAGAGTTTGTCTGTACATTTTTGTGACATTTAGAATAGTTTAGAGTCATCTGCCAGTCAGATCTTTCCAACTAGAAAGTTTAGGTTTTGTTTTGTTTCGAGTTTAGACCACAATCTCTTGCAGGAACTATCCCTACTTACCTATACTACTTTCTTCTTGTAGGGTTACGTTATAGGCGTTTTTGTGCGTCTATTTAGGTGGATAGAAATACCCTATCAATACCCAACCGGTCAAATACTTTAGCCACTCAGGGACGGTAGTTGAAGTGAATAAACTTGGCTACAAAGAAACAAGTAAACGAAAAAATGATGGTAATCGAGAGAGAGTACTCAGGGAGCTGTGTGTAAATTTGGGCGGGTATGAGTGCTATATCAATGGCGGATGCCAAGCAAAACACAACGAATATCTTTGCCCAATCCAAGTTTTGGCACTTGGTGGTAGTTGGTTCCGGTTGAGGAACTGCTCCTTGCTCTTGGTTCAAACATCTAATTTTGTTGAGGAGTTGCTGAACTGGGAGGGAAATTGCCTTCAAATCATTTAGGTTGAACTTCATTTTTGGTATTCAAAAGGCAGAGACTGCTTTAATCACATTTTTTTATACGTCTTGTACATAATGAGCTACAGCCACATTTGCAGTCATATATATGTGTTTGTTTGTTTGTTTTTTTTTTTTTTTTGGGGTATACGATCTATCCCGTCGGTGACTCCCAAGTCTCAAATCTTGGAGATCTCCAGAGAAGCCTTGTGTATGTAAAAGGAAATGCAACATGACTAGTGTAACACACTAGTCATGTCGCATTAAAGCCAAAGAAAAAATAAATCTTATTTTGTGACTTCTTCAAAAGTGTTGGGTTTTGATAACGGTGATTCTAACAGAAGAGCGATAGTTGGGTTCTTCTTCGATCAAACCGGTGCATTTGAGGAACTAGTTAAAAAAATAAAGGGTGGAGAAGGAGACCTGCGCAGAGATCTCGAGTTTTTATTTTTTGCTAGAAACAGTTAGCATGGTATTCTTATTCTGTGTTCTCATACGCGCTGTTTTTTTTTCTTTTTTTTTTCTTAAAGAGAATCATATACATTAGAGTGGTTCAATTCAGACTTCCTAATTTAGCATTCGGACCTCCCTCTAATTTTTGTACAATCTTAAATACCATTTTACCCTTTCTTTAAAAAAAAAAAATTATGTATCCACTTTCTATTCTGTGATGATATAAACTGCACAACCCTCATTTTCACTCTTTTCCCTCCACTACTATCAAGCGAAGAGAAACTGAAAGTATTCCTAAAGTCGTGCTATAATATCCTTGAAGTCCTTCATCTTCTTATGAAGATCTTTATTCCTTTGGGCTTCTTCATTTCTTGATAAATTGAGGTGGTATATATTCGCAAGCTCAACATCCTCGAAAACGGACAAGAAAACAAACTGCGTCGAATGTAAGTTGCACGAAATTAAAATTGTCCATACTATAGCCAGATATTTCTTCCAGCATCACTCTGAATGGAATTTAGGAATGATGGAATTAGGGTTTAGATAATTTCTATTCATATAAAAAATAAACTGGGCCAAGCAACCTAATCAGCTCGCTAAGTGCAAACACCATAATGTACTAAAATTAATTTTTTTGATTCAATGAAGAAAAGCCAAAGGTCCCAGGGACTAAAACTAAAACACGATCTGATACAATAAAATCAAACAATATATAATTACGCAATCCGGCTTAGCAAACACTTGGGAAGGTTGCAGACAGAGAGGCTTAATATGTGGTGATTGACCGGTTCTAATGGACCCTGTTGCCAAGTCATTCATTTTTCATGTTTTGGTCTCATTAAGCACAGAAGCAATAATTACAAAAGAATATCACAAGCCATGAGACTGCGTAGATGAAGCATGCAATGCATTTGAACCAGACAGCCGGAAACGGAACTGTGATGCATATGAAGAAGGCACTGACTCCAAAGAAGATGCCAAACTGCTCGAGTGCCTGAGCGACTAGTGGACAGTTGGAATAAATTTGCTTGCTTGTAAATAAACAAGTAAAGGCAAGCAAGATAGCAAGCTCGAGAAAGTAGAAGACTATAGGAAGGTGGAAGCGAACTTGGACTGATAGGAGAGCTATGTCGATTGCTGATGCCAAGCTAAACACCACAATTATCTTAGCCCAGTCTAAGTTTTGGCGCCGTGGAACTTGATCATCAGGCGCCACTGCTAGCATTTTCTGAACTAGCTGCAGCAGTTTTGTAATAGCTGCAGCAAAACTCATTTTGCTAGCAGCTATTTGGTGGCGAAAAAATGGAAAGCCAGGAACAAAGAAAGGAGAGCAAGCAAGTGAATGTGAAGAGAAGTAGTGTTCACGTTTGCCACATATATAGAGTGATTGAACTACCAAAGAAAAGTGCCCGACGGGGCGAGGGATCGATGGACCCACGAGTGGTCGATGTTGCATGTTGCATTTTCCAGTTAGGGAAACGACTAGCTAGTTAATAGAGTTGAGGCAAAGGCGAGCTTAACCTAGTTATGCGCTGATAGGGTTATAATAAGCATCAAGTATTATTCCAAAAAAAAAAAAAGCATCAAGTATTAGTCAGCTGATTAGGATAATTAGCTTGTCCTAATTACCGTCTAATTAGTATATTAGTTTATTTTTATGGCAGAAATAACGTTTACAGAACAAAATCACGAGCCACACCCCTTCTCAGCTGATCCAAATAGAACGCTTGGAACACAGAAAGGGAAATACAAGAAAACCAAACTCTAAGACTAGTATCGTTATAGGCCAAAGAGGCCAAATGATCTGCTACAAAATTTGCTTCTTGGTAAATATGCCTAAAGATAATAGACTGAAAAGTAGAAGCCAACATCTTGATGTCTCGAACTAGCACTTGAAACCTCCAAGGAACAGCTATTTTTTCAGAAATACAATCCATCAACAACTTTGAATCTCCTTCAACAATAACTTTAGATAATTGCTGTAAATGCACTGTATGTAGACCTTTACGAAGACTTGTAGCGCTAGCCTCTGCAACCAAACCATTAGCTAATACTAGATTTCTACAAGCTGTTATAAATGGATTTCGAATTCCTTGAGAGTGATAATTGCGTGGTTACTCTGTAAAATGGCCTACATTTGTGATACACGTGTTGCCATTCTTAAGTCTTTAGCTACTATAGAAATTCCATGATTGAAAGGCATTCGGGCCCTGTACGATTTAACATTAATTCGTGTCAATCTGAAAAGTGGCTGATAAAGAAAAAATCACCCTTTAGAAAAGGTGAAATGAATTATTCCTCAAGTTGAATTATTTTGTTTCTGATGTGTATATACAATATTTTTAATTAACACAAATAGAATACATGTACATGATATACAATATTTTCAATTAACACAGATAGAATACATGTACGTGGTGTTTCATATGGTTAATTGGGTGTTAATAAGAATGAGTGGTATGAACCCGAAGAAATTCTTTTACTGAGAGGCTTGTCAAATTAAGAGGATTTCGCCATGTGGACAACATAATTAGATAAAAGCAAGGGTGTTTCGGTTCTTTTTATTTGCATATGTATCAACAATTTATTAAAAGTTAGACCGTTTAAGTAATATAACCGGTGGAAAATCCAAACCCTCTCTCATTTCTCTCTGAGAATTTGAGAACCTTCTTCTTCTTCTTCTTCTTGTTTCTGAAGCCCTAGTTTTCCAGTCGCATTCAAAATGCGTGAGATCCTTCACATCCAGGGAGGCCAGTGCGGCAACCAGATCGGAGCCAAGTTCTGGGAGGTCGTCTGCGCCGAGCACGGCATCGACTCCACCGGCCGGTACGGGGGCGACAACGAGCTCCAACTCGAGCGCGTCAATGTCTACTACAACGAGGCCAGTTGCGGCAGGTTTGTTCCACGCGCCGTGCTCATGGATCTGGAGCCTGGCACCATGGACAGCGTCAGATCTGGACCCTACGGTCAGATCTTCCGGCCGGATAACTTCGTGTTTGGACAGTCCGGCGCCGGGAACAATTGGGCGAAAGGTCACTACACTGAAGGCGCTGAGTTGATTGACTCGGTTCTTGACGTTGTTCGGAAGGAGGCAGAGAACTGTGACTGCTTGCAAGGGTTTCAAGTTTGCCACTCTCTGGGAGGTGGTACTGGTTCTGGAATGGGAACACTTCTCATTTCTAAGATCAGAGAGGAATATCCAGACCGAATGATGCTCACTTTCTCTGTGTTTCCGTCCCCTAAGGTGTCTGACACTGTGGTTGAGCCATACAATGCGACTCTCTCTGTTCACCAGCTTGTTGAAAATGCAGATGAGTGTATGGTTTTGGACAACGAAGCTCTCTATGACATTTGCTTCCGAACACTGAAGCTCACTACTCCAAGCTTTGGTGATCTGAATCATCTGATTTCGGCTACCATGAGCGGTGTAACCTGCTGCCTTCGTTTCCCTGGACAACTCAACTCTGATCTCCGCAAGCTTGCTGTTAATCTGATCCCATTCCCCCGATTGCATTTCTTCATGGTTGGGTTTGCTCCACTTACATCTCGTGGATCCCAGCAATACAGGGCACTCACTGTTCCAGAGCTCACTCAACAGATGTGGGATGCCAAGAACATGATGTGTGCTGCTGATCCTCGTCACGGGCGGTATTTGACTGCTTCAGCAATGTTCCGTGGTAAGATGAGCACCAAGGAAGTTGATGAACAGATGATCAATGTCCAAAACAAGAATTCATCCTACTTTGTTGAGTGGATCCCCAACAATGTCAAGTCCACTGTTTGTGACATCCCACCAACCGGTCTGAAGATGGCTTCGACATTCATTGGCAACTCCACTTCCATTCAAGAAATGTTCCGGAGGGTGAGTGAGCAGTTCACTGCTATGTTCCGCAGAAAGGCTTTCTTGCATTGGTACACAGGAGAGGGAATGGATGAGATGGAGTTTACTGAGGCAGAGAGCAACATGAATGACCTTGTTTCAGAGTACCAGCAGTACCAGGATGCCACTGCAGATGAGGAAGGGTATGATTATGAAGATGAGGAGGACGTTCAGGAGGAGGCTTGATCTTTTCGTCTGCTCTGTTTCTGTTGGGTTATGTTGTGAATTTTATCTTGATTTGTTCTTAAAATCTTGTTTGGCGATTGGATTGTTGGATTGGCCGTTATCGCATGCTTGGTTTTTATTGTAGTTATTTAGGTAGTGATCTGAAAATATGGTTGGTTTACTAAGTTGTGGTGTCTTTCATGACTCTGGTGTTCGGTAAAGATTGCGTTAGTTATGGTAAAACGCCCCCTTTTTTTTGGAGGGGAGTTAAGGTTAAAAAAAAAAAAAAAAAAAAAAAAAAAAAAAAAAAAAAAAAGTAATATAACCGGTGCTCAAGACGCATCCGCCGGTGCTGCTGTCGAGCTCGTTGGCATCAGGTGGGCTTGGCAGATGGAGTCGGATCTGGGATCCGGGTGGAGTTTGGTATTGACCTGATTATGATTTGCTAGAATGGATGGGGGCTCCTGTGCCTTATTGGTATTGGATCCAGGACCCACTTCTCTGGTATTTGTTCGTGAAAGATCGTCTGCCAACATGGCCATGTTCTGACACCCTTGGCCGGCTTCGATCTTTAGGTGAGAGAGTGCCTTCATTCCGACGCCAAGTTGATTTTTGTCAATTTGTGTGTTGGAGTTCGATGGGTAGTCAAACCACCGACTACTCAATTCACTACACGGCTGCAATCCGTAGTGTAAAATCAGCGCTGCGTCTCGACGTTGCTGCTCCTTGCGTTATTAAGTTTTTACATTTCATATGTATTTTTCTTTCCGGGCTGTTTTTTTCATTTCTTGTTGTCTTTTGGCATCGTATCGTTGTACTCTTTCATTTTCAATAAATGGTTGACCTCCTTCGATTCAAAAAAAAAAGTAATATAACCGGTTTTAAATTTGAGTGATCTTACAATCTTAATAAAAACAATGAGATGTTTCGAAATAAAATAATGTAATTTATTGATATATATATATATATATATATATATATATATATATATATATATATTTTTGCGTGAGAGAGAAGGGGAGAGTAGGACAGCGGAGCTTTACTAGGTCCAGGAGGTCAAACATTCTGTATGCCTAGCTATATTTGCTGTAAAGGTTGGTCTGGACTCTGGACTCTGGCGATCGAAACTTTAATACAACCTTTTTTGATCCCGGTGATTCAATTGAAAACTGATTGTTTAGTGGCAGTGCGAACGGGAGAGGTGCTTTGCGGCCGAAGGAGTGGTGGTTGACTAGATTAGATCTCATATCGCTGCTTGGTATTATTAGGTGGAATAATAAGAGATGGAAATCAGCTGCTGATTCTATTGCACATTATGCATGTAATCCAGAAAAATGGGCGCTTTTCTTGGTTAGAGGTCAACCTCTTTGCTCGTGTTGTTATCGCTAACGATAAGTTTAGGGATGTAAGTGGACCTAGCTGGGTCTTCTAGGATATGAGGCTAACTCGTTTAATATAGTTGCAAACTATTTTCTCAAGGAATGAAGGCTTTATCCACCCTCCCCCCCCCCCCCCCCCCCCAAAGATAGGATATTGGGTATTTATGTAGAAACTTAGTAAATATCTAAACACACCCAACACTCGCTTTTTGTCCATAACTTTTTTAATCTCTGTATTTCAACGCTCGAAACTCCGCATCAGATTTCGCCGTCCACCTTATTAATTTGTGTTAAAAAGACAAGATCCTACCTAGCTAATCATAGAATGCAAGCACCAAAAAGTAAAAGATGGCAGCAATGAAGTTCACCTTCCCTATTTGATGGGTTGTTCGTGCGAGGGTTATGCATGTGAAAGAGTGCTGTACGTGAGGGTATTGAAATTTTTCGATCTGTTCTTTTTTTCTGTCTCTGTTTTTAGGGGGCCAAGACGCCAAGTATTTAAGTACTGGATGAAAAAAGAAATAAATGAATGGGAGAGGATTGACTTCCGGCCTGTAAGTGGATTGAGTTTTATACTGATAAGCTAGAATCCACTAGCAATTAAGCTAATTAAACCTCATTAAATAAAAATCAAAACTAGAATAAAAATCAGAAATAGAATCCTAGATACTAAAGAATATTACGCAATCTCCCAACCAAGATTTTGTTCGAGAATCCCGATATATCCAAAAGAGTAATTTATGATTAATTTCATCATTAAGAAGCCTATTTGAATACCAATATCCAATATTCAAATCATTCTTCTTAATGTAGAGACGCTTATTTCTTTTCGAGATTCTTTGTTGAAATTGGCTAAAATCTCGTCCTACATCAGTCTCCTCCACTTGAAAAGAACTCGACCTCGAGTTCCTCTTGAATGCAGCTCGATCATTAGTAGGAATAAAACATGATAAGCCTTCAACTTCAATATTCTCGAAATTAAAAGGTATCACCATGAATCCAATACCGTAGACAAGTTTAGAATAAGCATCTTGAAACTTAAGCTCCTCCACTTGAAAAGGAATGGCCATTGACTTCTCTTTGGGTTGGTCTTGAACACTATTAAGCATGCATGACATGGATATCGATGTGATGAATGAATCAGCTTCCTTGTCTTTAATAAGTTTCTCTTCAATCTTCAAAGTGGCTTCTTCATGTTTCTTTTCACACATCTCAAGATGGTCATTCTTGATGTTCTTCCTTCTAGGCTTGATTTTAATTTTGTGCGCATCCCACCTACATAAATATGTGTTGTCCTTGCAATAACCACCATTGACACTTTCATGCCATGGTCTTCCAAAAAGCACATTAGTGTCGTCCATGTCAATCACATGACAAGTAATCTCTTCTTTATAAAATTTTCCCATAGAGACAGAAACTTTACAAACCTCTGTTACTTGTGCATATTCATCCTCCCCAAATGGAATCCAGTATGGATCACTCAGCTTCACTGTCGGTAATTGAAAATAATCCACAACTTTGTTTGCTACAAAGTTCTCTCGTAGACCACTGTCAATTATTACCGAGCATACTTTGTCGTTGATGATACATGTAGTTCGGAAGTCGTCGTAATCCGGCGTTGTGAATATCCAACGTTCCATGTTTCTTTTTTTTTTTTTTTTTTTTTGGATTGATGAGGTTGTCCTAGGGTGAATCCCTTGGCATGTTCCTCTTCAACGAAACTTTCTTTGATAGATACTCTACGACCAGCGTCGTTGAGGTTGGCGGTAGTGAACTTCTCCCTTGGACCGTCGTCTGCTAAGGAGCGGGCGATACCCGCTCTGATACCAAATGATGCGGGAAGCGTGAACACGATAGTAAGGGGCTCCGTCAAGCGTCGAAAGCCATATGAGATAAGCTAGAATCCACTAGCAATTACGGACACAACCGTAAGAAACATAGAGAAATTTCTCTAATATTTGGTTTTTTTTTATTGATAACTTGAATCAAAATTACAATCTAAGAGGTGCCTTATATATAGGGCACATAACATAAACCTAATACAACTAGAAAACAAAAATAATAATTTATTATAGACTAAAACTAGAAAACCTAATTAAACCTCATTAAATAAAAATCAAAACTAGAATAAAAATCAGAAATAGAATCCTAGATACTAAAGAATATTACGCAATCTCCCAACCAAGATTTTGTTCGAGAATCCCGATATATCCAAAAGAGTAATTTATGATTAATTTCATCATTAAGAAGCCTATTTGAATACCAATATCCAATATTCAAATCATTCTTCTTAATGTAGAGACGCTTCTTTCTTTTCGAGATTCTTTGTTGATATTGGCTAAAATCTCGTCCTACATCAATAACAATCTTACATGCAAGTTCATGACTCCCTCATTGTTGCATGTTGGTTTATATTATTGGAAAAATAGGAGTTGAAAAAAGAGAGGAGAGAGGTGAAGGATCCGATCCGACGATGTAATAGCACATTGCAAGCACGGATCGATGTTGCTTCAGGAATTAGATAAGAAAAGAAAAGTGACATATAAGATTAGATAAGAAAAGTGACATATATTAATTGTTTTGATTTATTCAAAGTTGGGCAGAATCTGGTGAACAACAAAGAAAGAAAGAAAAAAAAATCCCATCTCAGCAAAAAATAAAGTGATTTTTATCTTTGTATGAAAACATGCTACTCTTGAAGCCTAAGGAAAAGCAACCTTTTCTGCATTCAAAAGTTAGTTATAGAGCTACTCGATCGTCTCTCTCTTGGATATAATATACAACCTTTGATAGCTTTCTAATGGCTCAGATCTGATCCATTATTCTACTTGAGTGATCAGTAAATCCTGTCAACCTGAATAAGTACCGAATAAGTGAATATATGACTTTTAACTCCTTCCCATTTTTTTTTGGCAAATTCAATCCTTCAAACCTTAACCACTGGTATTAATTACAAGGATGGAAGATTACTTGAATGGAAGACTAATAATGAGAATAGCCATCAAATTAAGATGTGGCAAATTAATTTGTTTCCATATAGCAGTTAAAGTCTCCTTCCCATTATGGTTATACTATTGCAAGTCTCAAATATCAAAAGACCACACTAGAGATCATATAGAGGACCACCATAACTAATTAACTATATATGATCAATATCTTTGATTCACAGGAAGAAAAACCAAAGGTCCAGGGACTAAAACTAAAACACGATCTGACTTGGCTTGACTTCGAACTGCAAGTCAACTGAGTGAATTTTCTTGCTTACTGAGCATAAATTTGAAATATTTATGTCCCACAAGCTGGATCTACTTGACTGAAGCGTGCCCTATATTAAGTAGCCCTATTACATTAACATATATAAAAGGTCAATCTGGCTTAGGAAACGCATGGGAAAGTTGCAGACAGTGCTTATGTGGTGATTGACCAGTTCGATATACTATGGACCTTGTTGCCAAGTCATTCATTTTTCATGTTTATGTCTTATTAAGCACAGAAGTAATTGCAAAAGAATATCACAAGCCATGAGACTGCGTAGATGAAGCATGCTATGCATTTGAACCAGACAGCCGGAAACGGAACTGTGATGCATATGAAGAAGGCACTGACGCCAAAGAAGATGCGAAATCGCTCGAGCACCTGAGCGACTGGTGGACAGTTTGAATGAATCAACTTGCTTGTGAAGAAACAAGTAAAGGCAAGCAAGATAGCAAACTCGAGAAAGTAGAAGATTATAGGAAGTTGGGAGTGAACTTGGACTGATAGGAGAGCTATGTCGATTGCTGATGCCAAGCTAAACACGACAATTATCTTAGCCCAGTCTAAGTTTTGGCGCCGTGGTACTTGATGATCGGGCACCACTGCTTCTGGGTCAGGAGGGGTTGGCAGACCGTGAAATGGGCTAAGTTTCTGAACTAGCTGCAGCAGTTTTGTAATAGCCGCAGAAAAACTCATTTTGCTAGCAGCTATTTGGTGGCAGAAAAAATGGAAAGCCAAGAACAAAGAAAGGAAAGCAAGCAAGCGAATGTGAAGAAAGGAGTGCTGATGATGACTTCATATATAGAGTGATTAAGAAAAGGACAACGGAGTCGGTGTATCGACGATTCACGAGTGGATATCTTGCATTTACGGAAACGACCAACTAATATGGAGTCGGTCTTACCTATACTGCTTCGAGTGCTTCCTCAAAGTGGGATCTGCCGATGTGGCATGTATTCTGACTATTCTCAACGACGAAATTAAAGGATGGACTTGGAATTTGGCGAACAGGTTACAGGTCGGTACTCGTACGTGGGAAAGGGAGACTTCGCATAAATGCATACTTCCATTATAAGAAATGGTATTTCTAAATGTATCCGGTAAATATCTATGTAGATCCAGCAAGTTCTTTACACAATTACACCCATCAAAATGATAGAATTTTCTAATTGCACCCACCAGTTTTTCCAATAATACCCTTGCATTTAATTAAACCTAGCTAAACCCACTCCCAGCAAAACCGGATTATCTCCCTTAGGATCCACTATGCAATACAAGCACTCTTTCCACTAACATTTGATACCTGAACCTGCCTAGACTACCAGTTGTGTCCACCATGTGTAGTAGTTGCTTAAACATCAACTGGAGTAAGACTTTTTTTTTTTTTTTCAACACACAAAAGATTTGAGGAAGTTCTACAAATAAATCTACAGGATTTCGTATACAAATCATAATGCGATGTAAATCTTATGCCCAGTTTGTGGTGCTATGTGGCTTCTCTTCGTATCAATGAGGGTGCAAGTGCGGTCATAGTTTTATCCTTACCTGTTGGATGAGATTCTTCTTTCACTGAAGAAAGTGCCCTATCTGGATTATACAGTTCCTTTGAAAATCTACTAGGACTTGGAGAACCAATTATGCCAGTCTTAGTTGGGATTGAGTAGTTCCCCAAAGGAGAACTTGGACCAAACCTAAGTTGACCAACTCCATCTTCACGGGGCAAGGGTGACATTGGTGGCTGGCTAAGAATATCTATTTCTTTTCTACAAAACTGGTCTTCTACAATGTCATAGGTATACCCTGTTCTCATTTCATGAGCAAGAGAACACCAACAACAGAAGAGCCACAACGTGCAATCAGACATTACTGGTTCACCAAAACAGAAGTTATAAGAAGGCAAGTTGAATCTCTTTCTCATTTGGATCCTCCAAAAGCCACCATAGAGCAAACCAAAAACACAGAGAATTACACTAGTAACTGCAAGAGCCTCTCGAACAGTCTCATTGTCAATATTAACAGCAACCAAGTTAAAGATCTAGAAAGGAGCCATGCAAAACAGAATAAATAATATCATAATATGAACACACATGTTCCCGAACCCAAGTCTGTCCATATTCCACCCAAATACATAAAAGCTACAGAACAGCGATACATAAGCAAGAGAAATAGAAAAAAGAGTGAACACAATGAACTGCTGGGTACGAATAGAAAAAAGAGTTTCAAACTTTATGGTTTTTTTTGTTTTTATCTTTAATTATCATGACTATTATTGTCATTTTGTACGAGAATATAACTGGTTTTTCATGCAAAATTAATTTGCTCGGTCTAAATAGATATTTGCTGGGTACATTTAGAAAGACCCATAAGAAAGCGTAGGATTCTAGTATTGTAACCCAGCCCAAATGTGTCTTGGGGGTTTCTTCTTGAAAGTTTATGTACTGATCCATCACGCTTTCTTGTTTACGACTTACGTTGTGTGTTGAGAAACAATTATGCATTCTCATGATATCATGCTTATGAAGTAAATACGTTCTAGCTTTGTCCATGGAGGTTAATCATTAAGTGTTTATTGTTCGTTTATTTTCCATTTTGTTGTGCCCAAGTAGTAGTAGTGTAACCCATGCCAGCGTGGGACTGTTGCACTCTTATCTTGGGTTTTGGGCTTTTACACTCTAACTCGGATTGTAGGTGCTTTTAGGGAAATCTCCTAGAAGTATTAAGAATAAATTGGGCTGGAATTTGGCCTGATCCGGTTTCCTTCCTGATAGTGTAATGTTCTTTTAGTTACTTGGTTTCAGTTGCTATCAAAGACATCTTTACGTAGGGTTCTAGTTTCTAGGGCTCTTAGCAGTAGCTCATTTCTGACGGCCCTTATAGAACGGGTTATTGTATAATGTTTGTCTCTTACTATTTTTAATGAATTGACACCCAGTTTGATATAAAAAGTATATATCTAAATATTTTAGTCTAGACAAATAAAATATTGACATGCACATATACTATTTATTCTGATGTGTATGTTTGAGGGTTAATAAGAAGTTCTCTTACCAAAAGACTTGTCCGAGTCCGACTAAGAGGATTTCGCCAAGCAAGGGTATTTTGATTTTTCTTGTGTGCAAAACAATAGGCCATTTTGGACATCAGGCTCTTTCTATTTGCATCCATATCAAGAATTTATTAAAAGATGAATAATTTTAGTGATCTAACCAATTTATTATTAGACCATCTTAGTGATCTCACGGTCGTAGTAAACAGATGAGACGTTTGTAGAGAAAATAATGTAATTTGTTAATATATTTTTCTTTTGCTTGAGAGAGGAGGAGAGTGTAGGATAGAAAGAGTGTAAGGACTTGGAGAAGTCTTTCAAACATTCAAAACGTCCAATGTGTTTAGACCCAAAATGAACATTTTGGCCTGACAAGGCATGTGTTGGAGAAATTGAGCCAATGTCAGTGGCTCAAGCTATATATTGTCGACAAGCTCGAAATATATATTTAGAGGCTAAATAAAGCCTACTATGGAAGCATGGAAGCATGAAAAGTTAACTTTAGCACATTTTCCTACTTCGGCTAGGAGAAACCGAGCTAAACAAGGAAGGAGGGGCGGCAGACTAACCAAATGAAATCTAAATGAGCTAAAACTTTCCAGATTAATACTAGACATCCCAAGGATAATTTCTTATGAAGAGTGACAGAGCTAGTTTTGAGTGGAAGGCCTTCAAACAATCAGTCCAATTTTCTACAGAAGCAAAACTGGAAAACTGGACCTGTAAGAGGTCCAGCAGCATTTCCGGCCCAACAACATGGAATAAAGCTCTGAAAATTTGTCAAGATGATCTACACTCATAGTGGAACATTTTTTATGAAGAAGTCGAAGGCTCATTCGGAAGTATTTGTGGAGAAATAATTGAAGGAATAAAGGGGCAGAAACTGACCTAAAACCAGCTCAACATTCATCATGTTCATGTTTCCTACCCACATGAAGAAAGCTAGATGCTTTTCTCTTTTTCCTTGGATATATTTTTCTTCTACAATCTCTTTAATAGATCATCATCACTTCCATGTTTCTGCACCTTCATGCTTTGCTTTCATTTCATCATTTCTCTATCTTTTCCATATTTTACAAATCACTTCCATACTCCACTTTCATTATTTTTCTTCCACTCATCATTTCACTCTTCTTTTTCTTCCCTATATAAACACATTCTCCTCTCATTCTAAAACACACATTCACAACATCAAAACATCTCTAAGATGATCTAAGTTCTCTCTAGAGCAACCTCTCTAAGAGCAACTCCTCTCCTTCTCTTTCTCTTACCGGTGATCACACTCCTAGTCCTAGTCTTCTCAGAAGCCGACTTTCAGTGCCGCCAAACCCTCTGTCAACGTACTTCGGTCCTAGTCTCCTCGAGAGCCGATTGTAGTACCACGACCAAACACCAACACCAACACACATTCACAACATCAAAACATCTCTAAGATGATCTAAGTTCTCTCTAGAGCAACCTCTCTAAGAGCAACTCCTCTCCTTCTCTTTCTCTTACCGGTGATCACACTCCTAGTCCTAGTCTTCTCAGAAGCCGACTTTCAGTGCCGCCAAACCCTCTGTCAACGTACTTCGGTCCTAGTCTCCTCGAGAGCCGATTGTAGTACCGCGACCAAACACCAACACCAAGACACACATTCACAACATCAAAACATCTCTAAGATGATCTAAGTTCTCTCTAGAGCAACCTCTCTAAGAGCAACTCCTCTCCTTCTCTTTCTCTTACCGGTGATCACACTCCTAGTCCTAGTCTTCTCAGAAGCCGACTTTCAGTGCCACCAAACCCTCTGTCAACGTACTTCGGTCCTAGTCTCCTCGGGAGCCGACGGTAGTGCCGCGACCACAACGGTTACAGAACCAGCCAAGCAAGGGTAACGCCCTAGCAACCCAGCCAAGCTAAAGTCACGCTTTAGCAAGATCTCAATACTTCCCGGTGATTTCGCTCTGCTCAATCTGCAATATTGAGTATCGACTTGTGAACAAGAAGAAACTTCAGCAAAAGTCCTCGCCACGAGGCATAAAGAATCCCACGACGAGGTTGGTGCTCTCCTCGTCTACAATTGCTTGAAAGAAGTCAGGTCAAGGGACACCCCCGACGACCGCACCCGAACGGTGCTGGCACGCCCGCGCAGAAAAGAGACTGTTGACCAGCTGCAACAAAATTGGAGCCAAACACAATGTTCTTTCAAAACCTCTAAAATCAATTCGTTAATGAAGAAATGAATGGAAATTTCATAAAGCATACAAAGTTCAAAATCGTATAACTCCAAAATTCAATGTGGAATTTGGTAAATTATGGTCGGTGCTCGTAGAAAACGCCACATTAATTTGTGTAAAAGATTTAGTATGTATCATACAACGCCAGTGTCACAATTTAAATAATATATTAAGCATAGCTGCGTAGGATTGAAGTATTGTAACCCGGCCCGAATGTGTCTTGGGCTTTCTTCTTGAAAGTTTATGCTACTTATGTTACTGTGTGTCTTGGGCTTCCATACACTTTCTTCTCGGTGCATGTGTCTCGTGTGTTTAGAAACAATTTGTGCATGTGTCTCGTGTGTTTAGAAACACTTTCTTCATGATTTTTTGATGTAAGACTTATTGTGGACTGTCGATATTCATCAAGTATTACAATAACTAAGCTGCATACTTACTAAACAAGCAAATAGACATTTCTAGTGTTCATTGGTTCATGTTAGATTTTCTATTGATATCAATACTGATTTAAGAGGTTACTTTGCTAAGGAGGTATATCTAATTGAATATGGAACTGGAAATAGGTTGGCCTAAATATAATAGGATTAGGGAACCTTTATGGGAGGTACCTAATCCTCAATGCCTATTTACAGACCTTGATCCCTGTTCTAACAATCACTTACAAGCAATCAAGTTCTTTGCCCCATTAGTGAGATTGCCTTCATCAAATTGTTCAGAGGAGAAGATCAAGCATGTCTTTTTCAGGTTAGTTTTGTTACTCATGAATTTACATCACATGTGTTCTTGTCTTAAGTACAATATATAACTGCATATATGTTTCTTAATATTCTTACATTTGAAGCAACACATCTACAGGTAAATTAGCTTTTCTTTGTTCATGGAGATTAATTAGTAACTTAATTTTGTTGTGCCCAAGTAGTAGTACTGTTACCACGGGACTGTTGGTCAATCACAATTCATCTAAATCCAAAGGTGAAAAGAAAAAAATAATAAACTCTAATGTAAAATTATTCACTTTCAACTTACAATTAATATATATTCAAAGAGGATTGATCAAAGATTAAGAGAATAAAGCTGAAATATTTGTCAAATAAATAGTATGATTACAAACCCAATACTAGTGTATATACTAAAACCCAAATCCAAACAAGTCTTTTTTATTCTTTTGGGCTAAGGGTAGCTTCTTCCTCTATTATTTAAACTTTGAAAAAATATGATGAGTCGAAATATAGCTGTTACACCAAAATGAAGCACTAGCAAGTAGCAACCATGACCAAGTCCGAACAATAACTGTTACACCAAAATTGGCGCAAATAACCAACCAAACTGACCTTGTCCAAAAGAGGAAAGAACAAAGTGCTTGGATTAAATTTTGGACCAGTAGCTAATTGTACTAGTGTATTACGTTGTTGTTTGACCATTCTGTTGTTCATTTTTAGGACAGAGGTAAGTGCAAATCATGATTGTAAACCAGAAGAGAGCATAGAGGAAGCAGATAGTTGATTTGAACCACAGAGGGAATGGAATAGTGACGGATATGAAGAAAGCGGTTACTCCGAAAAAGAGGCCAAATCGCTGGAGCACCGCAGCCACTCTGGGGAAGCTGGAATGAATGAAATTGCTTGCAAAGAAGCAAGCAAAGGCAAATAAGATAGCAAGCACCAGAAAGTAGAAGATGGTAGGAAGCTGTGTGTGTGAGTGGATTATAAGTTGGACGGATAGTAAAGCTATGTTTACTGCTGATGCTAAACAGAACACCACGATAATGTTTGCCCAATCCAAGTTAACGTTGTGGTTGTACTGTGAAACTTGACCCTCGATCTGCTGCTTCTGGGTCAGGAGGACCATCAAAGGGGTTAATTTCCCCAAGCAGTTGGATCATTTTTGTGATAGCTGCAGCGAAGCTCATGTTCCTATGTTTTTACGAGGACCAATATGTAGATATGGATTAAAGAAGAAACCAGTGATGAGAGAGAGGATTGGTTTTGGGTATATATGGAAGGAAGAAAGTGCTGCATCCTTTTATATAGTGATTAATTTAGGAGGCAGGTGGTACTCTTTCAAAAGTCTACACGCTACAATAACAGAAATAGAAAATGAACGGTCCCATTCCCAATACAGTTTCTATAGGGGATTCCATGATACAGTCGAGAAGGGTGCTCTTTCACATTTTGGATCCTAATATCATAATCAGTATATGTTAGCTTCAGACTCGCAGGAAGTGTCCCTTGAGCTAAATCAGTATCAGGTCAGAAGTTTACTTGTGGTTGCTTCCTTGTTTTACTCCCCTTTATTCAAAAAAAAAAAAAAAAAAAAATCCTTACAATTTATTTTCCCTTTATAACCCTGCACGTGATGGTCTTCTACTAATTTCTTCATTCTCTTCCCGCTGTGCTCCCCTGTCTTCCCACTTCCCAATAAGAGCTAATCCACCGCAGGGTATATAGGCGGGACGGCTGGTCACCAACTGCGATTTGTTTCCACCCATGAAATGGAGGCGGAGGTTTTTTGCGACGGACCAAACATGTAATTTCGAATGAGAGTCGTTATATGTAATTTCATTAATCAATGAAATGAGTTGATATTTTCTCTAAAAAACAAAAAAAAAAACAAAAAAGTGACGCATACACATTTTAAAAATAGTCAAATATAGTTTTTTAGCTATTTTAATTAAAATTTGACTAAAATAATTAAAAATGGTTTCGCTCGCTAAATTGAACGGGTCAATTCCTAGCCCAAAACTAAGTGCAAACTCATATTGGCCCAGCCCACTCCTCATCTTTCCCTCCACAAGTCCATATGGATCGTGTGGGTGACACTCCTGCAACTTTACTTCAGCTTCTCAAAAAGATCAAAAGAATGGCCTCTGTGGCACCACCACCACTCCCATTCTCATATCATCATCATCATCCCCTGCTTCCCAAACCAAACCCCAAACACTCCATTTTCACACCAAAATCTTCACTTTCTTTCTCTCCCGCTCAAACCACCTCTCTCCCTCCAACCAAAACCAACTCACTCCAAGACCTCAACCACCTCTGCAACTCCGGCAACCTCTCCGCCGCCCTCACCCTCCTCCAAACCAATGCCTTCCCCACCTCACAGCACCTCAAAGACGCCATCGGCGCCCTCCTCCAGGCCTGTGGCCGCCACAAGGACATCGAAACCGGCCGCAAACTCCACCACCTCGTCTCCCAATCCACCCACTTCACCCACGACTTCGTCCTCAACACCCGCATCATCACCATGTACTCAATGTGCAACTCTCCTTCCGATTCCCGCCTCGTTTTCGAAGGGTTACAGAGGAGGAACTTGTTCCAGTGGAATGCTCTGGTTAGTGGGTACTCAAGAAACGAGCTTTATGAGGAAGCAATTGGTGCCTTTATTAAGTTGATAAGCGCCGCGGAGTTTAAACCCGATAATTTCACAATGCCTTGTGTGATCAAGGCCTGTGGTGGGCTTTTGGATGTGGGTTTGGGGCAGGGGGTTCATGGGATGGTTGTGAAGATGGGTTTGGTTTCGGATGTGTTTGTGGGGAATGCATTGATTGCGGTGTACGGCAAATTTGGGTTTGTTGGGGATTCAGTTAAGGTGTTTGAGAAAATGAGTGCGAGGAACTTGGTGTCTTGGAATTCGATGATTGGGGTGTTTTCGGAGAATGGGATGTGTGAAGAGAGTTGTAGGTTGTTGGTGAGGTTTTTGGAGGGTGAGGAAGGGTTTGTTCCGGATGAGGCGACGTTGGTGACTATATTACCTGTTTGTGCTGGGAAAGGGGATGTTAGAATGGGGATGGAGATTCATGGTTTGGCGGTGAAGTTGGGGCTGGATAAGGAGTTGATGTTGAGTAATGCCTTGATGGGCATGTATTTGAAATGTGGGTACTTGACGGAAGCTCGAGTTTCGTTTGAGAGAAATGAGAGGAAGAATGTGGTGTCTTGGAATGCTTTCGTAGGAGGTTATTCTAGACAAGGGGATGTTAGTGGAGCATTTGATCTTTTGCGAAAAATGCAGATGAAGGAGAAGGTGAATGAGGTCACCGTCTTAAATGTGTTACCGGTTTTTTTAGAGGAGTCGGAACTTTTGAGCTTGAAAGAGCTTCATGGTTACTCATTCAGTCATGGGTTTCAAGATGATGAGCTGGTAGCCAATGCTTTTGTTGCAGCCTATGCGAAGTGTGGGTCGCTGAGTTCTGCTGAGCAGGTGTTTTATGGTATTGAGACGAAGACAGTGAGCTCCTGGAATGCAGTTATTGGTGGCCATGCCCAGAATGGAGATCCACAAAAGGCTTTAGATTTGTACCTTCAAATGAAACAATCAGGTTTGGATCCTGACAAGTTTAGCATCGGTAGCCTCCTTTTAGCTTGTGCCCACCTCAAATTTCTTCAATATGGTAAAGAGATTCATGGGTTTGTGCTACGTAATGGGTTAGAGTTGGATTCATTTATTGGTATTTCATTACTATCCTTTTACATCCAATGTGGTAAACTATCGAAGGCAAGAGCATTATTTGATAGGATGGAAGATAAAATTCCAGTGTCATGGAATGCAATAATCTCTGGTTACTCTCAGATTGGACTTCCTGATGAAGCCCTCGATCTCTTTCGACTAATGCTGTCTAATGGAATCCTACCTGGTGAAATAGCCACAATGAGTGCACTGGGGGCTTGTTCACAACTGTCAGCTCTGCGTCTAGGGAAAGAACTGCATTGTTTTGCTTTGAAAGCACGCCTAACAGAAGACCTGTTTGTTGGTTGTTCTCTCATAGATATGTATGCAAAAAGTGGCTGCATAGAACAATCTTACAGGGCATTTGACAGTTTAACAAAGAAAGATGTGGCATCATGGAATGTTATAATTGCAGGGTATGGAATTCATGGACATGGAAACAAGGCTTTAGAGCTATTTGGAGAAATGATAAGTTTGGGGCATAAGCCTGATGTCTTTACATTTCTTGGAATTCTAACTGCATGTAACCATGCTGGGCTTGTTAAAAATGGGCTAAAATATTTCAAAGAGATGCAAAGATTATATGGAATAGAGCCGAAGTTAGAGCATTATGCATGTGTAGTAGACATGCTGGGTAGGGCTGGTCAATTGGAGGAAGCTTTAAACCTGATAGATAGCATGCCTGAAGAACCAGATACTAGAATTTGGAGTTCATTGCTTAGTTCCTGTAGGAATTATAATGATTTGGGAATAGGACAGAAAATTGCTGAAAAATTACTAGAATTGGAGCCCGGAAAGGCAGAGAATTATGTCCTACTGTCGAACTTATATGCTGCATCAGGGAATTGGGATGATGTGAGATGGGTCCGGCAAAGGATGAAGGAGATTGGCCTTCAGAAAGAAGCTGGCCGCAGTTGGATTGAAATTGGAGGGCAAGTGTATAACTTTGTTGCTGGTGACAATTCTCTGCCAGAGTCGGCGGAGATTAGGAAGATGTGGACAAAAGTAGAGGAAAGAATAAGTAAACTCGGATATACACCCAACACAGATTCTGTGCTTCATGAACTGGACTATACAGAGAAGATTGAAATATTGAGGGGGCATAGTGAAAAGCTTGCAATTTCATTTGGATTGTTAAAGATGAATAAAGGTGCTACACTGAGAGTCTGTAAAAATCTGCGCATCTGCATTGATTGTCACAATGCTGCTAAGTTGATATCAAAGGCTGTTGAAACGGAGATAATTGTGAGAGACAACAAGCGCTTCCATCATTTCAAAGATGGCCTCTGTTCTTGTGGAGATTATTGGTAAATCAACAAGGAGTTCAGAAGTTCTTAGGGCAGATCATATCAAAGGTATCAGAGCATTCGAACTGATTGCTGCAGCCTGCAGCTTTCTAACATCTCTTTACATATATATGTACATCATGTAAGTGAAAACTATTTCCGATTTGAAATAGAAGCCACTACACTTTTTGTTACTGCTTAGTTCTGATCACTTGTCTCTGTGTTTAACTGTGACTTAAAATAAATGAATCACATAGAAAATTGGTCTTCGTCTGACAATAGTAAGTAGAAAAGTTCACATCAGTAGAAATGGCAATCAACAAAAGGGAGTGTTACAAAGGATTTGAGGTTCTGAGGAGAATCCACAGAGCTAACATTATTGTACTATACACTTATTCTCATAATTCGTCATTACTTTCTTCTTTATTTGCTCTGCTTTGGTTTTTATTATTATTTTTCGTCTTCTTTAAGCATAGAAGTAGTTACAAAATATTATTACAAGCCAGGACAGTGCATAGATGAAGCAGGTAGTACATTTGAACCAGACAGGAAATGGGACTGAAATAGATATGAAGACCGCAGTCACTCCGAAGAAGACACCACATTGCTGGAGCACCTGAGCTATTTCTGGACAGCTGGAATGAATGAATATGCTTATGAAAACAGAAGTAAATGCAAATAAGATTGCAAGCGCGAGAAAGTAAAAGACCATAGGGAGCGGGGAGAGAAGCTGGGCAGATATGAGAGCTATATCAATGGCTGATGCCGAGCAAAATACCACAATTATCTTTGCAGAATCTAAGTTGTGGTGCTTAGCTACTTCAACAATTGCTTCTTGGTCAGGGCCAGCAATGTGCCCAATCTTCTGGAGTAGTGGGATCATTTTTGTAAGGAATGACTTTGCAGAGTTCATTGTTCCTAATTTATGCCAAAATGATAAAACTTTAGGCTGCTTGCTGGTGTTAGTCAAAGCGATCGCGAGAGAGGATGGACAAATTCCTGTGCTACTGAATGTTTGCAATTGTAAGGAGAAGATGTATATATAGGTAATGATTAATTAAACATATGCCGTCTTTGAGCGGCCGATGTTTCCAATGGTTCTAATGTACATGCTTTCGATGGGGCCAACATAGTATCAGACGATGACGATTGTCCTTTTAAGTCGAGGTGAAAGCAGTATAGACAGATGGGAAGTGAGTATCTGAGCTAAATCCAAACACACTCCTTCAGTACTCCTGCTCCATGTGTACGTGGATTTTTTTCTTCTTACATTTTCATTAATTCAGCTCAATCAAGAATTTTCCTTTTATCCTTTATAGAGTTCTCTCTCTTATTTTCAAACATTTCTTATTGATTGTTTCATTAAAATTCAGCTCAAAACGTAGGTAGGGGCTGTACATCAAAGTATCATCCTCGTCTTCGATGTTATTTTCTATTCCAACTATGCGTCTCAATTTTCGTTATAATATATTGATCGAGGATGTTCCGTTTCTGTATCATCTAAGAATAAAGTTCCCAAAACAAAGACCGGAAACATTGAAGCAGCTAAATTTAGTTAGTCTTTCTCTTGAAGCAGCTACTCTTTACTATTTTACTTTAGATATGAATTTGTAGCATATATATTACGGTACATCTGTTTATAATCTGCATAGTAATATATTCTGAACTCTTGCTCTGTTATTTAACTGTGAGCTAAATTCAATCAAATCACTCCATTAAAGAAAATTGGTGTTTTGTTTGACTTTGATTGTGAAGAAGTCCACATGATCATTACATACAAATAGCAATGAACAAAAAAAGGTGTCTTACAACGGGCGAATCTGATAAGATCCAGAGAGCTAGTACCCTTGTATTTCAACACTTAATTACTTGTGTAATTCATTATCACTTTCTTTATTTAATTTGCTGATCGATATCCATCAGTATCCTTTTTTGAGCATAGAAGTACCTACCTACAAAATATTATTACAAGGAAGGACACTACATAGATGAATTAGCAGGTAGCTAGTGTATTTAAACCAGCAGGGGAATGGGATTGTAATTCTTACGAAGAAGGCACTCACTCCAAAGAAGACGCCAATTCTGTGGAGTGCCACTGCTATTTGTCGACAGTTGGAATAAATTAATGTACTTAATTACGAAAAAAGAAGTAAATGCAAACAAGATTGCAAGCGCCAAGAAAGTAAAAGACTACAGGATATGTCATCGTTGTTGATGATGGAATGATAGGTAAGAATCAGACACAACGATTTAACGATTGTGTTTAGACTTTAGATGATGTTGTTTGGAGACTTGAATGTGTTAAAAGTTTTGTGACTCCATATAAGTTAACAATGTAAATAAGTCTCACATTATAAAAGCAACATAACAAATATGTAGATGCGAGTGTTTCACATGTGGTGATTATATTTAGCATGTGATCAATTGGATTACTTCATAAATCCTCTTGTGAGAGATCAAAAGACATTACTTTTAATTTGCAGTAATTGTCTTACTTAATTACACAAACTTATAAATTGACTTACTGTGAAGTTTACATGTCAATCTAAAATCTTTGTTATTAATTAACTTATTAAATTTTATCAATTTTAATTTCCATTTTAAAGTTTTAAGAAAAACTTATTATGTTTCGGAATAAGTAATGTTGTAGATTATTACTCGTTAAGTTTTTTTTATCATCAAATCTAATGATTAAGATATTTGAAACTTCACATGAGTTTGTGATATTTGTAAACGAACAAAAAAACCTAATATTTATTTTGTTCTGTAGAACCTGCTTAACTTTTTAAATAAAGTTATAAAGTAATTTTTTAAATATTGATCTAGCCAAATAACTCTCTCTTTCATAACCGGAGATTCTTATTAAAGTCGAGGTTTTAAGTTCGAATCTCGTAATCGTCTATATTATTTACATAAAAAATAAAATCATAAAAAAAAGAAAAGGATAATGATTTTTCTTTTTATACTTTGTTTGCATAAATTGAAGCAGCAGCTAACTTTAGTTGTCTCGTTCTTGTCTAAACTCCAAATCCTCGATTCTTCTTCTTCATTTTTGTTGAGAGGCCTAGTCTTTGTTAGCAGCTCAAATTCTAGAATGGCCAGTCGGCCGTCTCCGTCGTCTCCACCGTCGTCTGCTTCCAACTCCGACCACTCCCCCACTCAACCCCCCTCTCTCACTCCCACAAATCCGCACCCACAGGTTCTCTCTCTCTCTCTCTCTCTCTCTATATATATATATATATATATATATATATATATAGATATATATAATGGTCTGTGTAATGATATGTTTATGGGATTTTCTTTTTCATTTCATCTTCCTAATATGTCAAAGGCCGAGGCTGGAATCAACAATGGGGTTCTCAATGTCGACGAGAAAAAGCCTGCATCTTTTGAGTGAGTTCTTCTTTCCTTTTCTTATATTCAATTTTCTTTTTCTTATTTTTGAACATGTCTCACTTCCATGTTTAAGCTCAAAGTGGATGAAATCGATTGCAATACGCGAATACCATTAGTTTTTGTTGATGCTGTTATGAGATTGTTTTTGGTAGTTATGTATGTTATTAGATGAGGATTTTTGTGAGCAAGATGAAGACTTTGAGAAGAAATAGTGTGTTAAGGAGTGGACTTTTGGACATAAGCTTATTTATGTGTTTGTTATATTTTTGGCTAAGCGCGTATAATTTTGGGTAGAAATAGAAGGAGGAACTAGATCAAAGTGGATGGGTCCATTAAAGTTTGCACCTTTGACAATTTTGGCGTACTCCACTGAAAATTAGCCAAACATTTGAGTAACTTCATGAAAATTGATGGATTGTATTGGAACAGCTTTTTAATCTTTGTTCATAGAGCACCATAAATAATGTTGAGTTAAATACTGTTAAATACAAAGATTTTCAAGATTCATCAGAGAATGGGAATATCTTGTGTGAAGTGGTTGAATTTTAGAAAGTAGTTGTACTAAGAATGGTAATTCAAGCTGTTTCATACACTTCCAAAATTCAGCTGGAAACTCTAGTCTTCTCTCATCTTCTGCCCTCCAATTTTTTCTTCTGTGCAAGAGTTTTGAAATGCCTTCATCTGGTTTTCATGAGTTATTGCTTTGCATTTTCAGCATTTTTTTTTCTGGCCTTATACTAACTTAGACATTTATGCCTTCTTCTCTCCTTTGTATATGCACGCACATACAGAAATGGTACTGTTTTGTCTTAACCAGAACAAAGTTTTCTAGTTTGGACTAGGGACGGGGGAGTAGTCTTCCAAATTACATCTTAAATGGGAGTCTCTAGTGGTAGCCACTTAGCCGTTTCAAGTCTCAATCAGCATAATTAAACCACTCATCTTAAGTTGACTGAGGAGTATCCTCGGATGCAGTATGTAATTATACCTCATGTCCCAGATCCTCAGATCTCCATTGTAAACACATTCAGATTGACGAAACTTGTCAGTAGGCTTGAACTCTCAGTCAATTATTCTTGTTTTGCTGTGATCTAGAGAGGTCAGACACTTTGGCTTATCACCTGGTAATATGGATATTACTATGAACTTATAATTAGAATTACAGCGACTGTGTGTCATCACTACTTGTTTGTAGACCACCCATGGTCTAGATTTGCGGTTCCTATCACTGTTACAACTGTGATCCATTTGATGCCTTTTTCTGTATCTGTTGTTCTCTGTGTGAACTTAGCAGAAAGGTTTTCTGGTGCTGCCGTCTTTAACTTTATATTATTAATCTAAAACTAGACTGAATTATCTCCTATGTTCTTTGTTTGTGTTAGTGAGCTTCATACCGCAGACCACATCCAGAAGTTCAAGAAGTATGAAGCTGACTACACTCGTTGGTTGACTGCAAAATACTTCTCCAAGAAAACTCTTTATGGAGGTGTGCAACAATTTTTTCAAATCTAAAACAGCTTTAATAAGTAAATGTAATTTACAATGAATGTAAATCACTCCACTATTCAGAACTTGATCTACTTCGTTCTTGCAGGCAACATATTTGATGAAAATATGATAATACAGGATGAGGTTATAAAGTCAAGCAGGTACAGATTCATAAAAGCATGCAGTTTTTAATTGGAATTTCCAATACTGTTGCAGAAGCTAATGGTTTTAGTTGTTCTCTGTATAGGTGGCCTTGTACCAGGTCATATGCAGACCCAGTGCAGGGCTTTGAAGACCAGACCAGCAGCTGCTCACCTTCTACAACTACAGCCGAAACCTCACCTAACTTATCAAATGGGAAGCATCCAGTAAAGTAGAGAAGTTTGTTTCATGGTTGTGTTCTTACATTTTTGAGGATCTATTCATAGGATTTTGTACATGGACAAATATGTTTTGCATGCTAACTGAAGGACATGGCCCACAAAATACTGAATATCTCTAATCCAGTTATTAGAAATTTCTCTCATCTGTTATTATTTTTATTGATGCTTTTCCATGAGTATAACTAGAAATCTCTATGCTTTTCATTATATAGTCTAGTTAAAAGGTTACATCAATGAGATCAGCAAAGGTGACTTGAAGGGAAGAAACTCTCTCTTTTAGCTGAGCATTCCCCTGAAGAATCTGCTGGTTTACCTCTAACATTTGGATAAGCTTCCCAGATAGCTGATTATTTGCAACATAGAGCTGCTCCACCTCATGCTGGAGCTCTTGAATCTGCTTCTTCTTACGCATTCGCGACCTTCGTGCAGATTCCCTGTTGGAAGTCAGTCTCTTGAGCCTTCTTTCATGGTTAAGGCTTTGCTCCGCTGCGGCAGTTTTATCAAAACCAGTGTAGGTGTATGGTGACAAGTCATTGAATTGTGACATGGGGAAAATCTGAGTATGAGAAATTGTGGAGAGGAGTTGAGATGGAATAGTTTGATTAGCTAAGTAGTGGTGTGGCTTTGATTCATTTGGATCCATGAACAACTTTTAGGTGAATAAGCTATGAGGGAAGGAGAATAAGAGAGAAGTATTCAGAATGGGTTTTTAGAGGAAGAACCAAAGTAATTCTTATAGTGAGATTCTAGCAGCTATATACATACAAAGAGTCAAAGACGCAATCATATCAAGAGTTTTGTCGTTACATGAAGATCATGAACATCAGAAGGCATTTCCTGCAAGATTGCATGATGTTACCAACAAGAAACAAAAAAACAAACCTTTGCAGTAAATAGAGGAAATGGAAGATAATATGCAGAAATATGGGAACCATTTTGCTCATAGTGCTAAAAGTGTTAGGTAAAGTAGGTTTTTATTTTATTTTTGTAGTTGGAAATTTTAGTATATACCTTCAGACTTATCCAATGCTTAGACCATCATTAAACAGCTAGCACCAAGTGTTGTCGTCAGTTCTCATAACTTCTGGGAAATGTGGGGACTGGGAAGCCTCTTTCTTGAGGGAAAGAATTCAATTTCAGATTCCGGGTCTCTGTTTGGACCTCGATTTCTAATGATATTCAGCCTGTATCATTTTTCTTTACTCGATTTGTTTTAGATGCTTAATGATTTTGTTAGTTGATTTTAATACATTGTTTTGTTTCTGGGGAATGCTTGTTCGGTTTTGACAAACCATGATCAAACCTATGAATCCAGATAGCAGTTTATTCTGTCTCCGGGAATAGGTAAAACGCTTCTGATACAAAAAGAGTATAAAAGCTACTTGCCATTGATCAAAACAAAAACCAACTCACAAAGAAAAAAAGAATAAAGACAACAATTTGACTACACCGCCATTTTATTACATCATATGCTTGAACATTATAAGGAATCATCTTCCAGCAAAAACAAGCATAATAAATGTCTAAATGTTCAAAAGTAGTTAACATGATAACCATGAAAAATTACTCGAGTCATTGAACAATCTTACGCTATGACCAAAACAAATAAAGCATCACGAATCATATAATCCTCACAAAGAAAGGTAAACTCTATCTCTCTTTAACCCAAAGAGAGATACACTCTTCACCACATCAGTATCTACATTTTAAAAAACCTAATGCTTCAAGAAAGATTTCAAAATCATATCTGCCCAAAGTTCAGTCCATGAGCTGTCCTCTGGCTCCTCCCACGCTCATAAGCAGCATCATCGGTAGGTAACTCATATCGACAAACTGGACAGGTATTCCTAATGCGCAGCCAGGGCACAATGCAATCGCCATGGTACCTATGTGCACAAGGCAGCTTCTTTCCTTGTTCCCCGAGAGTAATATCATCCTTGCATACCGCACAGAGTGCATTACCCTTCTCCACATCCTCCTGAGTCACAACCACTGAAGGAAGAGTCTCGACAAAAGAATTAGCAGCCGGAGGCCTGCCCATCACCACATTCTCATTCTCGGAAAACTGCCCAAACAACATATCATATTCGGCAGTGTAGATGTAGTCATCGTGATCACCAGGGAAATGTTCAGCGTCATGGTCCAGCTCCTGATTCGGCTCCCAATTGCGGGAATTCAACAACACTTCCCATTCCAAATTCCCCAGAGCTTCAACTCTCTCCACACTCACTTCCTCCTCAGGAGCAGCCATTGCCGAGAGAGAAACCGAAACAGACCCCGCTTCCTCCTCATTATCAGGATCAACCAACATTCCGAAAACCTCTTCCACCCTACCATCAACTTCTTCCCACTCAAACTCCTCATTACTCTCCCTCTGCTCCTCCAATCGAAGCGAATCCCAGCACAGAGGAACCCCCGTTTCGTCATCGAAATCACCATGAACATGGTCCTCACCATACTCCTCCTCCGAATGCAAATCAAGCCCAATAACCCCATTATCATCCTCATCAGACTCGGATCCAAACCCAACGAGCCTCACGCAGCTCTCAAACGGCTCCACCCTACCTACAGAAGACGTCGCCTCACCGGATTCCGACCCGGAAACCCTCCTTCCCACAAAGAAGTCATCTTCATCAGGATCATCAAAACAATTCCTAAAATCTAACCCTAAACTCAAATCCAGATCCAACCCATCATCCATATCGCAGTTCCCCTCCACAACCCCAAAATCGGAGTCGCCGGAGACCACAACGGAACGGGCCGTTACCTGAGACTGCTCGACGCGCTGCTGGAACAGATCCATGACGAAACTGACCTGGTTCTCGCGGTCCGACGACAAGTCGTCGGTGTTGGAAATGGAATTGGGCTCCGAAACGACGTCGTCGTCGCGGTTGTTCCGCTCGGCGTGGATTGTGGAATGGTACTGGGAAAAGATGTCGTCTTCGCCGTCGAAGTCTTCGTCGTCTTCTTCGTGGACGGTGATGAACTGGGCCGGCGGGAAAACGGGATCGGAGGAGATGTAGAGGTCGAAGTCGTTGGAGGACCAGTAGGGGAGGGATTCGAAGGCTGGGTTTTCTTCAAGGTCGTGGATTTGAAGGTAGGTGACTTCCGCCATTGGTGAAATTTGGAGTTTGGGGTTTTTTTTGGGGAATTGGGTTTTCTTCTCAGGCGGCTTGTGAATCAGAGATTTGTGAAGCGAAGCACATTTTCTGGGAAGGTTTTAACGGAGCGGGAGGGGAAATGACGGAAATGTCCATCTGGTTTTTGTGGTAATAGGCTTTGCGTGTTTTGGTTGGTGGATTTGAGTGCGCCGTCTTTTTCACCACTTCCGGGAACGAGGGGAACTAGAGATGTTTCCTTTTTTGTCACTACATTTGCCGACGGTGGGGACGTCCGGAAAATGTGCTCTATCATATTTTGCTTTTTCTTCATCGTTATTTCGGCCAACAACAACCGTTGATCTAAAAGTTCTCGTAGAGTACCTTAACATTAAGAGTCTTCATCAAAGACTATCCCTTACTGTATGAAACTGTCTTGCAAAGCAATTGCTTGAGGTGAAAAGTGTTCCGACGACAGTGTTATCATCAACAAAAAGTAAGCCCGATGCAAAGTGTGGTCTTTGTTTGGCTTGCGAAAGGAAAATCAATTCTTTTAATTTTTACATGCAACTGGTCCGGCACATAAGACATTTGTGAGTGCCGAATTAGACCTCAGGGTGTGCTTTTTTCTTTCTAGAAGGGCGTTGTATTTGTAAGTTTATTTGCTTAGACCTTAACATACTTGCTCTATACTTGACAACAATGACCAATCATTTTCTTTTCAATAAGCCAAAAAAAGAAGTGTGTATTACAATCTTATATATTAACAAGCTTGACGATTACATAATTCAATGTCCTCTTCAGTGCTCCGTTCATTAGCCTACATCTCACCTCTTCTATTGGCATACATGCAACTCTCATAAAAATAAAAAATAAAAAATTGAAAAATAGAAATAAAACTGATAAATCTTTGTCTGGGAGGGATTACTTAGAATGCTAACCTATGTTTATAATCTACTCACTTGACCGATTTCTTGAAGAACGGATTCGATGGGCGGTGAGCTTTCACCTGATCTACTTCTTCCTTCTTCTCTATGTCTTGACTGTTTGATCGCTTTAGAAATGGATTAGACGGGCGATGTGACTGTTGTGCCTTAGGCATTTCCCCTACCTTCTTCATGTCACCTGCTGCATTATTCACCTCTGCACCAGCAGTTTCCCTCTCAGTCGTCGTCGACTTCTCAAGATCAGTTTGTTTTTCTTGTGTTTTCGCTGTTCCAACATTAGCTTCTTGTGTTTTGGCTTTCTTTAGAAACGTAGGAGCTGACAATTTTGGTGCTGGTAATGGAATATCATTCCCTGATAACTTGCTTTTCTCGGTAGAGGATGATGCATTGTAGTTTGGGTTTGGGACAGTTGTTTGCAATGGTTCTTTACTATCATTGAGCAACCTTTCCTGTTTGAAGGCCAAGAGCATAAGAAACTGAAGAATGAATATGGAAACACACAGTTTCCAATGTGGCTAACTTTGGTGGAGATATGGAGCAGACTCATAGTTGGAATTGAAAGCTTACCTCCAATATGCTATTGAACCTTTCAGCCAAGTTAGGTAGCTTCAGAGAAGTAACAATCTTAATTGCACCCCTAACTGATTTTTCCAGGGATAGATGCTTCACAAGTTCAGTAGCCCTCACAAGCTTATCTCCTGAAAACAGCCACCAGAAGCAAAACCATAACTTTAAATAATTTTCTTTTTTTTTTCACTTTGTTGGAATCAAGATTATTGCTAGAGGTTAAATTGTAAAACAAAGCAAACACTCACCATGGCAGCAGGATCCAATAAGCCTCAATATACATTGATCTTGAGCTGTTTCCAATTTAAAAGCTTCATCATCAAGTGAACTGGTGTCTAAACCTGCAGCATCCATTTCTTCTATTTGCTTTTGAATCTGTAATTTAAATAAATGCAATCATCTCAGCCAGTGAACAGCAGTAGGTAAAATATGTATTATACCAAGCTAACGAATTGAAAAAAAAAATGTCATGCCAGCCTGATGAGTTCTGGAGGGAGAAAAGGACAAACCTGTACGAGATGCATGTCGTTTAGTATAAATGCATTTTCAAGGGCTTCTGCTCCTAGATCAGAGGATGCAAGAGGAATTGAAAAATTTAGTAGAGTGAGCACTGGTTTGGGCAACACCTGAAAAAGGAGGATTGTCAAGATATGATTTACAAAAGAAAAAATTTGAGACGACTAAGGTAGTGGCTATCTCTACCTGTGGATATAACTCGGGGCTTTTGCAAACTATACAAAATAGTTGTCTTGCATTCAAACCGATCACCCAATAGTTTTCATCTGACTTCTTGTCTTTACTAGCACTGCCAATCAGATATTTTCTGTTAGATCAAATGCCAAAATACAATACTGTCTGGGAGATTCATATATAAAGAATCATTCCATATAAGTTCTTTAGCTGAAGAATTGTAAACCTGAAGAGCGGGAACCAACTGCCACCATATTCACTTGTAAAAACTCTCAGCACACCCTGTGAACAAAAGAAAAAACAGTCATATTCAAGTTTAAAAAGCAATATATTAGTCATAGTAATAGCACAATTTAAAGGTAGAGTGAAAATACCTTGGAGTCATAGGAGCTTAATTTCCCTTCTTCACTAAAGCCAAACCATGTTAAACTTGAACCAGGAGTCAGAGGCAGACGTCCTCTAAGAGGCTGGCTACTATTATTTATGTTAAGTACCCTAAATTCAAGCACCTGCATGTTTCAGAAGATAAGAATTTTATATCAGAAATGAAAGTACAGTGAGAAAATAAGTGCAAACCATAAGCCAGTAAAAATGTATCTTCCTACTGCAGACAGCTCTTTAACAAGAGGATAGTTGTACTTAAAGGTTATGAATTATGGAAATGGAATCAACAACTTCAGGACTCAATAATGTTGGAATTTGCCTACATATCTTGGTAAAAAATGGTGACTAGAGTCAGCAGTCTAATAAACTGAAATGGAGTATCACTTGAAAATTAAACCTGTTCATTTGAGGGAAGACTGTCTGAAGCATGAGTGACAATGGCAAGCTCATCCATGAAGCCTGATGCAGTCACCACAGGTCCATCGAGGGAGAGAACATGTCTCTGCATTGAAATGCATTCAGCAAAATAGAATGTTGAGAAACTAAAATTACGACCATTAACAATTTCTTTCCCCCAAAATGAGCTTAATTAACTGTGGACTGAAATATGAGTATAAGTTTGTCAGCAAACCTGCAAACCACCAATGGTGAAGATGCGGATCAAGTTAAGACTAGTAATTGCTGCCACCCAAGTTGTACCAAGTGCCACAACCTTCACTTCTTCCCCTTCCAATCGCATAGACCACTAATTTCACATCACATATCAAAAGTCAGCATATACAAAAATTCTAACATTCATCATGGCAACGGTCAATACTTGGATAGGCCATCTGCATGTTTAAACTACCAGAATATTGCATGAAGAATACTTTTTGAATTTAAATGAAAGTATCTAACCTCGCTATTGTTTGCCCAGCTACTAAATGGGCGATACATGAGAGTGCTCATGTTCTTTTCACCCTTGCAGGGATTTGCAAAAACACTTCCATTCTCATTCAGTGAAGCCATTGTAAAACCAAAATGGTCTGTCATTGATGGAACTCGTGGACCTCGGCTTGTATCATGAAAATCTATCTGTATCCACATAATAAAACATCAGTATGAGATAAGGCACTTGGGCACTCCTAGTCCTGAAGTCCTGGCTAACAAAACAATTTTCACTGAAAGTGGCTGTGTTGGGAGGGAGAGAGTTTATCAAACTTAAGGCATAGGTTACCTCAATATGGGAGTACCCATCGTATTCAATCGTAGTTATAGCTCCAAGCATGTTGTAGCACAAAAAGCGCCTTTTTCCAGGCTGCACAGGAGTGGCCCCTGGCTGAAATGCCTCCTGCATTTTTGGCCTGGCAGATGACAGTCTGCTTCTTAATCCCTCATTCCCATTGTCAGTGCTTTCACTATGATTCCGACGTGCTTTTTTATGGGATTCAACTTTAGGGGACAGACCAAAGTCATCATTATCATCCTCATCTAAATCTCTCAGAGAGTCAGACTGCTTGCTTAGTCTTTTCCGGCTAGGTGGCTTAGACTCCTCATATGTATCTTCACCAAGATCACTTAAACTACCAGATGTACTAATATCCTGACCCTCGTCTTCGTCTTCATCAAACAAAAGTAGACCATTATTAGATTGATTCGGAACATCTTCAGTGGGAGATTTCATTGATGAAGGAATCACTGCTTCCCACACACCATACCTGCCCATACAATCAATTACAGCTAGGACATTGTCAATTGGCTTCCACGCCAAGCAAGTTATCCTCTCATCAAATTTATGCCTGCCAATATCCTGCTTCCGATCAACATCCCAGATGAGAACCTGCTTATCCAAGCCAGAGGTAGCCAAGTATTTTCCATTAGGAGACCAAGCCAAGGCACAAATAGACTGTGTATGTTCACCTCTCAATGTAAAGAGCTTCTCAGCAGTGTCTTTATCATACACCACAACATCATTTCTCACTCCTGGAACAGCTAACATCCGTCCATCAGGACTCCAGCTCAGTACATTCAACACAGAAAGGTCTAAACCAGAGTTAGGAGCTACGCTTTTAAGGGTGTGCAATGTGCTTCCAGATTGGAGTTCCCAGTATACTACAGTCCCAGTTGAATCGATGGATGCCATGTATTCACTTTGGGGATCAAAACCTAAGCCGGTTACAGGTCCTTTGTGTGCTTTGAGAACCTTTGAAATTGTACCGTCTACTGTGTTAATAAGTTTAATGCCATCATCATCACCAGCAGCGGCCAAGAGTGTCCCTGACTTATTGAACGCAAGGGCACGTATTGGCAGCGTGAATCTGGTAATATTAGTCTCAAACTCTCCACCTGACAGTAAAAAAACAATCCAACCAAAAATTCAAACAATCATAAGATGATTAGACATTGCCACAGAGTATGCAGAACCCCATTTCATCAAACAAATAAAACCCGAATTTTGTAGAACTTGGAAATTTATTCCTCTAACATTCACATCCAAGAGTGACACAGAGATTTTTAACAGTAAAATGCTTGCAATGAGCTTCAATTTTTTGAAAGATTTATGTACTGAGCTATTTAACCCAACAAATCCATGCAATTCCAAACAATTCACACATCAAATTAAATCTACCAAGTCTAATTTGACAACAAAAACTTCCAACACAAACCCTAAACCCTAAAATAGCCCCAATTTCTAAATATCCGTCAAGCACAAAATTGGCCAGAAATGGAAGAAAGTTGAAATTACTGACTAGGAAACTTGTAGAGCTTGACGGAGTGGTCGACGGAGCCGGAGGCGAGGCAGGTGGCGTTGGGGCTCATAGCGAGCGCCGTGACGCCGTCGCGGTGGTTGCGGAGGAGCTTCGGCGGACATGTGGAGAGTAGAGCGTTGTGGACGGCGATTGAGGCGTCGGAGGAGGAGGCGGTGACGGAATGGAAGCCTTGCTGGTCCCACACGACGGAGCAGAAGGACGGCTTTCCGGCGCTGCTCGCCGATTTGTGGATCTCGCGGAGTTTCACTTGCCGGACCTTCATGATTGGGCTTTCTGATGGATCTCGGAAATTTGGGGTTTGATGGCCTTCTCTTAGTTCGTAAATTCTTTTTTCGATTTTTGGTTTAGGGAAGCTAGTTGACACTTGACAGAGAAAGGTCAGTGTGGGTTTTGGCGGGAAAATGGGGTTGGGATTGCGCGGGTTTCTTTCGGAAATTTTCTTTGTTTTTTTATGGGCTGTAATGGGCTTTTGGAATTGTAGATCACTACAATGTTCCATGATCCAAAAGTAAGTGAGTCTACGTTCACAGAAAAAATGTGGTGTGATTTTTCAACACTCTTAACAATCGACGTTAGAACTTTTTAACAAAAATTGTTTTCTGTCAAAACTCATGATTTCACCCAAAATTGTGGATTATAGCACACAGTTTTTAGGCCAAAATTTTATCTTCTTATTTTCTCATCAAAATATTCTCATTAATAAATTATATTTTTTAAGTAATTCTATAATTGACGGATCTCAAAAATCTTAACCCGATTTTCATTTACAATTTTATAAAGACAGAAAACCAGAAAAGCCATTAAAAATAATTGAGACGAGATTTTTGAGGTCTGCTGCTTGGAGAAACTCATAAAAATCTTGTTTTACCAATTGTGATATTATGGCATAGGAGAATTTCAATAAATAAAAAGGGTGTTACAAGATTTGACGTGTTTTTGATATACCACGACATGTCCAAACGCGTAAAAACATGTCAAGACCATAATGGCACTAAACATGCGACCTCAATCTTAATAACAAGACCAAACCAACGTATTTTGGTTAATGCAATCCACTAGCTACATTGGATGATAGGAGCAACAATCTTCCAAAAGACGACTGCTACAATAGTGCAATATACTTTCCGACCAAAAACAAATGCCAGTTTCTCAGTGTTTTTTAGTGGAATAAAGCTCATAATTGTCGGTGGCAACAAAATATGCATCAGACCGGTTAGGTTTCTTAGTTTCCTACCATGCCTTTCTTTTTCTTTTCTTTTTTTTATAAGACTATGTTCTTATGTCAAACCATGCATTGGTACACACATTCGTCTAATTTCAAAACATTATAGCCCATATATTAAAGTTAATTGGTTCCATGTGACAGTGTTGTTACAAAGGCAAACCAACTTCTTCATTTGAATCCCTATGTCTGAACGCCAAACTCGCAAACCAAGCCAAAATGCTATTTCCCATTGAAATTTATGGTGCAAACTTTTCACATCCACATAACATTCAGAATCCCTACATACTTATAATTAAAACAATCTTACCGTACTTTCCATGTACAGTAAGATTGTTTACCAAGTCATGGCATATATTGGTATCGGAATGCGACTGAAGTTTACCAAGTCAAGTCTAGCAAGCACTGTAAGATCAAGAAGCTTGATGAATAGTTAAAAAAAAACACAAGTTGTAGAATTTTAAACAAAACACATGAAATTTGCAGCTCACACGAGGCAATTCAGTCAAATGTAGAATATGATAGCTAGCAGCCTTTTATAAAAGTTAACAAATAAACCAGAATAATCAACCTTTTTACACTTAAATATACCACCTCAAGCCTAAGATCGAGGACTACTGTGTTAAGGTGTGGCGCATGTGATTCTTTATGTCTAGTTAAACTCACTTTTACCTGTTCATTTTACACGCACCTTATATATTATATATGTGTATATAATATATGTATATATGTGGGTATAAATATTATATATCTACCCTAACTGGGTTTCTGTACGCGGTAACCAAAAGAAAAAGCGCAGACCCCGGCGGTTGCATGCATGGCGGCAAATCGACAGGCGCTGAACACCGTATCTTCCACATTCCACGCGATCGCAACCCTTTTTAACCAAACAAATAGTTATAAACTCAGAGAAGCCAATCGATTAACAGTATGCAATTTCAACTCGTCAATTTGAATGCGGCTTTGTTCTTGTGTTTTTGAACTAGCTATTTCGGGTCACTGTGTTCGACCCTTGTCCCCAGGTAACCACACTGGCCTGCCATAACATATATATTATAACCAGACACGGAGAAAAAGGCCGGTGTTGATAACTGTAACTTTGACCTGGGTTTTGGCGTCGATGAGACGATGACTCTATATATAAACAGAGGAGGCTCCTCTTGCCCTTCATACAATTCCTCTCCCTTTTGAAGTTAAACTGGCTAGGCGTGGCTCAAGCTCATAGAGGAAAATCATATATATATATCAACACAAAGATGGTGTCTTTAAGCTTCAATATTATCACCTTTCTAGTACTAATGGCGCTCCCCCTGCTACATGTAACTCAGTCAGCTAGCACTGCAGGTACGTACTTAATATAACAATATGCTTATTCATGCATCAGTTGTGTATATCTCTTGGTAGCTTAACTTTGCGTTTTAGTGTTGGTGGTGGTTCATTAGTAGGAGAGCTAGTGGTATATTACTAGTGTACGATGGTTTTAACTTCATGTGCTAATTAATTTACATTTCTATGCACATAATGCATATATGTAGCGATTTTTATTTATGCATTGACCGGTTGAATTATTACTCATCTCTAGAATAAACTGAAATTACTTCTCTACTTTGTAGATATGAGTGAAGTACCGGCTTCTGGTGATCATGAAACTATTAAACCAGTAGTTGTGCCAAGAATGGGCACCCTGAATATGAATCAACAGGTACCATTTATTGCTAATATTGCTGCTGATTTTAACATGTGGTCCTTGCTAGCTTGTGCGTGAGTTTTTGTATTTAGCTAATCCATCAACAATTCTGTAATAAATATCGACCCATTTGCAGGAAACCTATGAAGTTTCAAACAGGAGATTTCTTGGGAGGAAGATGATGTTTAAAAGGATTTTGGGAACGGTAAAAGAGGAAGCAGGATACTTAAATGGAGGACAATCTTCCAAGAGTACTGCTACTTCATCAGGTTCTGCGCATCCTGTCAAAAACAGTATCAATATCGATGTACGACCACAAAGATTGAGAAACATTAGTAGAGGACGTCCTCATACTCATCGCCGTGTGAAGGTGAAAATAGCTGGTAACTTTATACCTTTGAATGCTGATTATCATGTTCCGAGACCTCACCCGCCCAAGAATAACTAACTAACAGCCAGTAGTCCTCAGCAGTACGTAGTTGTATGAAGACTACCGAAAATTTTGTCACACACTTCATCTCATATCGTAGGTTTTTGGCAATGTTTTGCTACGTATGATTATCAAGAGTTTTGACATACGTACGTACTTAGGTTTTGGATGTCATACTTGTATGTATGGAGTAGCTAGCGGTTTCATGTTAATCAAAGATATTTTATTCTAAGTTCATTTTGTTTTAGGTCAAACTTCGACGGGTACAACCGTACAAGAGAAAAAATAATAATAAGCATGTGCTTTGGCTAGTCACCGGAAAAGTGAACCTCGTCCAAAGAATGGTCATCAAATGAAACAAGAAAAAAAAAATAGCATGGCCACAATTGCATAATTTGCATCAGTACAATTAGCGTGATAATATTGGTACAACCTTGCCGGCGAATTGCAATTACCTTAAGCACAACAAACGTAGAAGATAGGTTCTTTAGCTATCAGCTAGACATAGCCCCATAGGCACAGGATCAATGATTTGATGGCATATTAATCAGTTTTGATTGAAACCACTCATTATCAATGTTTTTTATGCAAATTTTAGTAACCGAAGTTTTAGTCACACCTACCGCTTTTCAAATTTTCTAGCCTACGAACACTCCCAAGCTCAGATTTCTCGCTTCGCAGGCTGCTGGTAGTTGTTCATTAGTTATTCGACAGAAAGGGACATACAATTGTTGTCGTTGGTCTCAATAAGTTCTTAACAGCACCGTTCCCTCTATTTTGAGACATACAAATTGCGTGCGAAAGAGACAAACGACTGGTTTTCTGTGAATTTAAATATAGGAATTAATATTGCACGTAAAACATGCGCATCAGATACGAAATTAAGTGACTGTGACCCTTCACTCACTTTCTTCTTTTCTCACCATCAAGTTGGAAGCTGTGAATTCCCTAAAACAGTCTTACTGTAGCGTGCTTTCGAATTTTCGAATTTTTACGAGAAGAAGAATATAAGTCAAGGAAAAAGTCTCAAATATTGAAAAGAAAAGAAAGGAAGGCCCACATAAATTATAGTACTGTTGTTATGAGATTTGAATTATTATATTAATCGAAATAAACTTTTCCTTCAATTTCCATTTTGTTTGGATTGCAAGTTATTACTTAACGCTGGTTGATTTGATCCACCAACCCGTCCAACTCCTTCACTGAACTTCCGCCCTCTCTGACGGTCTCCAATGCCGCTTCACGCAGCGCCTTCACTCGCTCCCTGATCCCGACATGCTTCTCACTCACCGAATCCGCCACAGCTCGTGCCAACGCATTTGCGTCGGGCACAGTCCGTGCACCCTCGCAAACCCTAATCCCTACTTTTAATTGTTCCACCAACAATGTGGCGTTGCTAAATTGGTCCGCCCCCATCGGCCAACACAGCAACGCCACGCCCGCCACGACCCCCTCGAGCACAGAGTTCCACCCGCAATGTGTCAGGAATGCACCGACGGCCCTGTGCTTCAAAATCACCACTTGAGGCGCCCACCCTCGGATTACGAGCCCCCTTCCCGCTACTCGATCTTCAAACCCTTGCGGCATCGCGCAATCCCCACCCTCCACGTGTCCTCCCTTGGTGGGCTCCTTCACACACAAGACGAAATGGACCCCACTATTCTCCATCCCCAACGCCAGCTCCCTCACCTGATCGTTGGTCAACACCGCCTGACTCCCAAAGCAAACGTAAACCACCGTCCGATCCTCCCGCGCGTCCAGCCACGACTTTATCTCCTCCACCGAAACCGAACCGGACCCGCCCCTCTGTACGGGCCCTGACGGGTCATCATTTTCCGGAGGGAGCAACGGCCCGACGGCCCAAACCCGATCGTGCCCCAAATCCTTCCTCAAATACTCCAAATAAACTCGCTCCAGCTCGGTGAACGAGTTCACCACCAGCCCCCAGCTCTCCATATTCCCCCAAAACCCTTCTTTGATAAATTCCGAAACCGGGTCTCCCGCCACGTACGACCTGTACACGGTGGAGAGCTGCCACCAGGGGTATTTCGGACAATTCGGAACCTCCGGGAACGAGACCACCTGGCTCTCATCATTAGGGTCGTCTTTTTTAGGCATGTTCCGCCACAGACCGTAAATAACGGAGAGCGCGAGCGCCCCGGACGGCGAGAACTCAAACCTTTTAATCCCGAGTTCTTGAGCGAGGTGGTGGGTCCAGCCGAGGAACATGTCGGAGATGATTGCGGAGGGAGGGTCGGGGTGGGACCTGAACCACTCGACTATGGGGCGGTGGAGATCATGCAAGGCGCACATCATGGAAACGAAGGCGTGGATGGGGAGGTCTTTTACGTTTTCGAAGCCGGGAGGGATGGAGGGGTGGGGAGGGAAAGGGAGAACTAGGGTTTTGATTGAGGGGTGTTTGGAGAGGATGGGGTTGAGGATGGGGAGGTTTTTGGGGGTGACGAGGATGGTGATGGAGACGCCGCGGGTGGCGAGTTGGTGGGTTAGATCGAGGAGAGGGAGCATGTGACCTTGTGCAGGGTAGGGGAACACCAGGACGTGGACTTTGGCGGTGGTGGTCATGGCGGTGATCGGAGTTTCTGTGGTTTTTGGTTCTGAAATATTGTAATGAAATGAGAGAGACAGGGAAGTTGGTTTGGGCTTTGGTGAAAGGGAAGGTGCTGGTTGTTGTTTATGAGAGAGGAGACACGTTGATGCTGGAAGAGTAGCAATCGGTCGTTATATTCGGTGGGTGTCGGCCGTGTCGTTGTCGATCACCTATCAATTTTGTCAGAAAAAAAAAAAAAAAAACTGATGTAGATATTTCGTTTCTTTTATCGAGTAAGTAATTAAGTCTAAGATTTGACTTGCCACAGAAAACAGATCTTGACAAAAAAGGGAAAAATCCTGGGATTTAATTCCTTTCTAGGTATATTAATTAGCCGATTGATGCATGACCATTACTAGGATTAGTAACTAACACATTTGTAATCACATCGATATGCTGGACTTGTGCGAAAACGAAAAGCTATGTTGGACAAAACGTTCTTGATTTACCATTATTAGATTACTATAAAGGTACCGTTTGATTTGCAAAAATAAAATTAATTTTTTAGTCTTTTTCATGGAAAAGAAAATTAAAGAAAGTTATTGAGAAAGTTGTGAAAAAAATTATAATTAATGCAATAAAAATTATGGAAAGTAAGTACTAAATGCAAGAAAATAAAAGGTGAAAATGAATAGTTCCCCCATATTTTCCCTTCCTTCGGGAAAATATTTCATTTTCTTTTGCATCCCAAAAACAAAAAATGATTGAGTTTCTTTTCTCAATGCTCCAATTCCATTAACCAAATGAGGTCTAGATATTGTAGGTGAAGGAATTTCTTGGTCTCCGTCGTTATTTCTTGATTCAATAGTAGTAAAAAATGAGGGACTGTTTGCCATTCAAAGCACCACTAAGTCTCCTAAAAAAATAAAAATAAATACACCACCAAGTCCAAAACACTTGAGTTGAGCATGTACATTCATGCCACCTGACGTTGTCGGCATAACAACTAGAAAAACAGGTCTTTTCACACGGATTGATTATGTGTAAATACATTGAAATACACATGGAAATCTGTGTGTATAGGTAGTTTCACACAGTACAATCACGGATTCACAATTTGTACATGTTGCGAGCGTTGCTAAATCACTTTCACACGGAAAGCTTATCTGTGTGAGCTATATTAGGTGGTCCCATATGAATCAATTATATTAATTTTCAAATTTACAAACATTTAATCATTAATTTGCAATTTCCAGGTTACATATAATTCATCAATTTATTGAATTGTTCAAATATTTTGATATTTATTTTTAGGTCCTCCATTTATTTTCATGTTGTTTTGGGTCCTTCATTGAGATTTTGCAAATCTGGGATCTTTCCTTCATCGTTCTTCATTGAGATTTGCAAATCTGGGATCTTATGGTAGTCAATCATACACAAGTGTTGTTGCAAATAAGATCCACTTTCAGAATTCATCTCGGCTACTCAATCGATCTCTGACGCAATATGGATCAGTAAGTTTGAATCCAAACAAACAACAAACCAAAAGTGATTATATATACCTTTATGAATCTCGATCTATTTGCCGAGGTCGATGGTGTCGATCTGTCTGAGGCGAGAAAGAATCACAAGAAAGAGCAAAGTTGATCACGAGCTCGAGACATCAATTGAAAACCCATAAATTAATGACAGAGTAAGATGATAACATAACACCCATGGATCTACAAGCTTGAATCTTAAGCAAGATGAAGAAGATGAAGATGAAGTTGCAGAGAGAAAAGGCTCCAGAAAATATCTTCAGGTCTTTTTGTATTAGAAAACCATAAAAGAAAATTATTTCACGCCACCCTATTTATATGCACTAGTAGAGTCCAAGCCAACTAACTTTCCTAACCAGTAAGCAATATTACAGCCTGTAAAGAGAGCAAAACACACAGTAAGTAAGTCCAGGGGAAAGCACTAGGCTTGGTTCTGTTAACACCTCCCCTCAATCTCAGTGGGGGTGAGCACACTGAGATTGCAACAATGCTCAATAGTTGCCGGAACATTCATGGCAGTGAATGAAGGTGGAGGAGCAGCACAGTGAAAAGAGCTGTTGGATTTCTGATGACAAATAGAAGCAACGTGCCCTCTTTTCCCACAAATTTGACAATCAACAATAGAGGTTGAAGCATTATTGTCAGTCCTCCAGTAGCAAATGACAGCTGTATGTCCTCTCTTGCGACAAATCTGGCACACTGGTATAACATTGTTTCCACTACTGTAACCACTAGAAACATTGTTACCATAATTCCTTCCTCTATCATCTCTCCTTTTATTATCACCAAAGCTTCTGTTGCCTTTGTTACCAGAGTTCCTACAGGTGAATTTACCATTGAAAGTCTCACTGTGGTAATTCCCATTGTTGCTCAAATTCTTATTTTGAATGTTACACCTGCCATGAGAGAATGAAGTATTTGGTCCCTGAGAGAAAGAACCTTGTTGCATTGGTGCATTACTGTATGTGCCACTGTTATTAGAGAATCCTTGCTTCTGAGAATAATTGTGCTGAGGAACAGAAACATAGCCACCATTTTGAACCATTTGACCACCATTTTGAATCATAGAATGACCATTCTGTGTTGCATAACCACAAGGTGGAGCAGATGCTGAAAATAAATTTCCATTTCCAACATTGTTGCTCAACAAATATCCAGAATTAGGTGCATATTGTGAAATACCAATACTTTGGGTGAATGGAACCATTTCTTGACAGTTTGGGGCAGCAGTAGGCACATTATGAATTGAGCTTGATATCATTTTGTTCTGTGGGATCCCAAAATGTGTAGTGGAAACAGGTGATGGAGCATAATAATGATGAACATTGGAACCAGAAGATGATGTGGTGAAACGATTATAAGTAGGTATACCAGATAGCACACTAGTATTGGTAACATTAGGCAAGAAACCTGACATTCCATATTGCACACTTCGAGAGAAACAGTTACTGAAATTGCCAGCATTGGAAGAGTTCTCGTTGAACCTTTGAGCAGACTGTGCAGTATGAGCAACCATAGTAGAAATGGTATTTTGAGTTGTTTGAAGCACCATTTTCTCAAAATCTCTCTCAACAGCCAACAATTGAGAACGAAACTCTTCCATAGAGACAGATCTGTCCATGGCTTTAATGACCACTCTGATGTTGTTATACTCGGGAGGCAAGCCGTTGAGAGCAATGATCGTAATGTCTTCATCAGCAAAGTGCACACCTATAAAAGCCAACTCATCTCTAGCATATTTGACACGTTGAAGATACTTGTCTATAGAATCATCATTTTTCTGTAATGTATGTAGATTTGTCTTGAGTTGCATGACATCAAATCTTGAAACTGCAGAATATTTGTTCCTCAAATTGAGCCAAGCCTCCCTTGAATTTCTACTGCCAACTAAAGAGGACAATACTTCATCAGATATAGTGGCAGAGATAAAACATAGCACTGCCTTATCATTCTTGTTCCATTCCTTAAATTCCCTAGTAATTTCAGTAGTTATCCCATCATCAGTAATCAAGAACTGAGGTGGAGGTGGACATGTACCATCAACGTATCCCATTAAATCAAGACTCTGGAGCAAATTTTCCATTTGAAAGAACCATGAAATGTAATTATTGTGATCAAGCCTCAGAGTAATCAAATTCTGCATACTGGAAAGAAGATAAATGACGGGCACTTGAATATCTCTGTTCATGATGAAAATGAGGACGAGCCAAGATGAAAAATGCAGGGATAGACTTCAGTTTTTCAATATATGTTTAAGATGAAATTTCTTCAAGAAACAAGTGACTCTTTGAGATCGAGATAAATGTCAATATTCAGTATCAATAATATCTTCAGCAACAAGATGGCATAAGGCATTTGACCTCAAGAAATACAAGAGGAGTGACCCTTTGTGGGATTGTGCTCCAAACTTTCACACTGAATCATCAAGAGAATCTACCCTTTGTGGGATGAGAATAATACGCCGGAAAGATCACCAAACTTATTATCCCAGACTAGCATTTATCAACAGTAATGTGATTTCATCTACTCAAACCTTTGTGAGATTAGCCTCAAAGAAATCAATTCTGCCAATCAACAATAGCAAGTACCTTCCTGCACTTATATTGCAAACATACCAAGGCTAGCACCACTTCAAGAAAACCTTCAATTATCTCAAGTTGTCTTGGCACTGAAATAGTATCACTTGTACAGCAAAACTATCAATGAAAACTGCCAGTTGCAGAATTATCACTTGGACACCAATACTGATAAGAATTGTTGCACTCCAATACTGTAATTACTTCAAACCAATACTTCAAGCTTCAATAGGAGTCACCAATTATGTCTAAACAAATAGTGAAGAGGAACCATCCTTTGTGCAATTTCAGAACATGTGTAGATGTCTCACTATGATATAGCATACCCTTCGTGGGATTTCTTAAATGGAGAACAACAATCATACTGAGAGTGAATTGATTTCAAATTGTGAAACTGTCACGGCTTCAAAACTTGTTATAAATCAACATATTATCCAGATTATACTCTTCCAGATGCACAACACACACAATCATGTTATCAGAATCTCACAACAGTATATGAATCAAATCAAATCATCCTTCAACAATCTCAATATCAGATATCACGAGCTATAGACCCAATAGTCCAGCAAACTTCAAAAAATAGAGAGAATCGATAAACCTGGAAGTAGAATCAGTTGTAGAGTCGTGTGTGATATGTAGAAGAAACTAGACATGAAGCACGAAATCTTGATTTGCAGAGGTGCAGTGAAATTGATAAATCGGAAGCAAATTGAGCTTCATAGAAGTAACTCGAACACAGGAGAAGCAGAGAATGAACCTCACAAGCTTGCGTTACAGAGAAGTAGCATGAATTGCAAATCTAGTGTTTCATTTCATCAAATCATGAAGAACTAGAGATGCGGAAGCGAGACGACGAAGCAAGAGCAGCAAAAGCAGAAGATGAAGCCCAGGATCAAGAGCCGAAGCTCTGATACCATGATAACATAACACCCATGGATCTACAAGCTTGAATCTTAAGCAAGATGAAGAAGATGAAGATGAAGTTGCAGAGAGAAAAGGCTCCAGAAAATATCTTCAGGTCTTTTTGTATTAGAAAACCATAAAAGAAAATTATTTCACGCCACCCTATTTATATGGACTAGTAGAGTCCAAGCCAACTAACTTTCCTAACCAGTAAGCAATATTACAGCCTGTAAAGAGAGCAAAACACACAGTAAGTAAGTCCAGGGGAAAGCACTAGGCTTGGTTCTGTTAACATAAGAGACAGATCGATTTAGGCATCAACTGAAAACCCAGACATTAAGGGAAAGTCGTTTTCAACGAGAATCACAGTTCAACCTCTGAGGAATTTCCACATTCGTTTAACCAAATTGCACCTTCCAACCATGTCAGACCCAAAACCCAGACTAGTCTGTTGCATCGGCGACGTCCACGGCTTCCACACCAAGCTCCAAAATCTCTGGTCCAATCTCGAAATCTCCATCCCTTCTTCAGACTTCGCCACCGCCCTCGTCATCTTCCTCGGCGACTACTGCGGCCGCGACCCTGACACCAACGAAGTCCTTGACTTCTTCGTCGCTCTCCCCTCCAGATACCCACGTCAGAAAGACGTCTTCATCGCCGGAAACCATGACTTCGCCTTCGCCGCCTTATTGAGAGTCCTGCCTCTGCTGCCGGACGGGTCCGAGTTCCGCGGGGGGTGGAAGGAGTTCGAGGACAAGGAGGAGAGAGAAAAAGATCTGGAGACAGAGAGAGGGCAAGAAGATGTAAAAAGAAAGAGAGACAAAAGAAAATAACAAAGAGGAAATGGGAGAAAGATATGTGAGAAAGAGAGAGCGATGGAGAGAATAAAACACAGAAATCTGTGTGAAAACAAAAATAAGAAAAGGATTCACACGGTAATCTGTGTGTAAACTGAAAAGAAAAATATTAGAATCATATGCTTTTACATATTCACACGGAACACTGTGTGTAAATTAAATTTACACTTATTTGACATGGCTAAAAACATGTACCGAAATCTTATTATTCATATTTTTACACAGATATCCGTGTGAAACAATATTTCACACGGAAAACAGTGTGAATTTTTAGTTTACCCTCTGACAAATTTACAAGATTCTCTGAATTGTACTTTATTTCACACGGACTCCGTGTGTAAATTGACTTGAAAAATATTGGGTCCCAGTTTGAACCTTATGTGGCCACAATAGTCTGTGTTGAAAATATATGCACACGGATTTCCGTGTGTACTATAGCACTTTATACACGGATAATCGTCCGTGTGAACCTCTGTGACAACATATCCGTGTGAAATGACCTATTTTTCTAGTAGTGCATGCAACAGAATTAGGTGATCCATTCGTATAAGGTGAGTGGTGTTTAATTAGGAGACTTCACCAAAGGTGGATTAGGAGAATTGTGTAGACCTTGATCTTAATTTTGTTGTCAATTTTCATCTTATTTATACTATTATTAAGAGAAGAGGGTTTGTTAGCCAAAATCAAAAATTAATTTTGACAAAAATGACTCTAAAAGATTAAAAAACTTTGAGAGCTAATTAAATTACAAGGACAATTATGACATTTACAAAATATATTTTTATTAAAAAATAAATATAAAAAAAGTCACAATCCAGTTTTCGCTCCCATGATCTTATGTCTGCAATAACCATTTTCTTTATTATTTTATGTAAAAAAAAAAAAAAAAACAATACTTGCATATGCAGAACATGTGTAGAGAAATTCTAGTTGTCCACTAATTAATTAAGTATGAACTTGACTCAATACAGAAAGTATATTGACAAATCTGTTTTTTTTTGTTTTCCTGCAATATTATTTGGAGTCAAATTTTTGACCCGACACTTCATTGTACACCCAATTTCTAAAAGAAATAGTAGGAAAAACTCACCCATATATTCTTTTCAATATACACTTAAAATATACCAATTAGGATACATATTATATCCTCATTTTTTTCAATAATACACAAATTGCCACTAATAGTCAAACTCATCTATGCTGAAATAGAGCGTCCAATTAGATTCACCTTATTTTGGGATGAACAAAAATTAGCTTATTTCGTGTATTGAGTAAGATTGGGCTTTCCTAATCAAATTTTTAGTTTGAGATTGTTATTGTGGTTTGGTTGTATCCTGTTTACCATAGGAATTGCAGCTTTGGAAATGGGTAAAAGTTATGTAAACATAAAAGATTTGAAAACACAACAATAGTTCATTCAGATAACGCAACGCAAGACCCAATTCATCGGGCCATAAAATTTTGGGTCCAGCCCATTGCTTATAGCCTTATATATCAAATCTCAATTTGGATTTTGGCGCAGGAAGAGAGAGAGAGGAATGACTGAGCTCCCAATGGCGCGTGAAACAGACGACTCGTCCTCTCCCCCAAGCAAACGCCTGAAAACCCTAAATCCCCAAATCGAATCCCAATCGGATCCAAATCAACCCGAAACCCCGCCGGAAACCGATGATTCACCGCCCGAACGCTGCGCTATTTGCTTCTTGGACGACGGCAAAGCCGCCCGAGGCAAAATCGACTGCTGCGACCACTACTTCTGCTTCTTGTGCATCAAAGAATGGGCCAACACCGAGTCACGGTGCCCAATGTGCCGGCGGCGGTTCAACACCATCCGTCGACCGCCGAAAGTCGGCGTCTTTGTCCGTGAGCGCGTCGTTAAGGTCCCGGTTCGAGATCAGGTCAGTATCAATTATGGTATTAATAAAATTATGTTTCTGATTTGGGTTTTTTGATTGCTGAATTGGGTTTGTGCTTTTTTGTTATTATGTTTACTGTAATGGTTTTTTTTTTTTTTTGTGTTTGCTGAATTGGGTTTATGGTTAGCTTAGAGTGTTCAATTTTAATCTGCAGGGGAATAAAATTGGGCATGTTGATGCTTATGAAGAAGTTGCGTGTAATGTGTGTAGCTCTATGGCAGATGATCATTTTATGTTGCTCTGTGATCTTTGCGATGGAGCGGCTCATACTTACTGTGTTGGGCTTGGTTATACTGTGCCTGAAGGTGATTGGTTTTGCAATGACTGCATTGCTTCTAGGCCTGATCTTGCTAATGTGAATGGTGGCGATGATGAATGTGGTATGATCCCAACAGAAGCTGTGCCTGTGCCTTGTGTCTCGGTATGTGATATTGTAAGAGAATCGAATAGCTCAGCTGTTGAAAGACCTATAAGAATCACTCCAAATCCAAATCAGTGTTCGGTTGCTCCTCAAGTTGCTAGGCCGGCAAAAGCGCCACCAAGGGTGGCCAGTATATCAGCTGAATCGGCTGCAAGAACATTGGATAGGTGTCGAAATGTGCAGACTCGCATACACACACTTCGTGAGAATTGGAATGGCTTCCGGAGTGGCGCATTGAGCTTCCCTGCCAGTTCATCGAAATTGAAAGCTAGCTGCAGCAGTAGTCAAGAACATAAAAATGGTGTAATGTCTCATGAAAGATCAGGCCAAACAGAATCTTCATCTTCTCCAACTCGTCAGCAACTAGAAAATCGAGATGGTTGTGACCCCCATGATATTGACAAGGCATGGAAAATGCTGGAAAAGGCAAAGTCAAAACAGTGTATACAGAAAAAGAACAGCAGTGGGGTTCAGTTGTTGCAGTTCTCGAAACTTCCTTCTAGCAGAACAAGTGCTTCGAAGGAACCAAATCCATGTCTTGATATATCAGGTCAACCACAATCCTCGTCTTTCACAGGTTGTCAGCAGCAGCAAAATCAAGTTGGTTGTGGTTCGCGTGATATTGACAAGGCATGGAAAATGATGGATAGGGTAAAGTTGAAACAACATGTTCACGAAAACACCAGCAGTGCCCTGAAGCTTCCTTCTAGAAAAGCAAATGCTTCAGAAGAAGCAAGTAATGTGAATTCAAGTTTCGATACAATGAAAAGCCAGCAACTTGGAGCTCTGAATCAGGGAAGACCGGGAATGGAGAAGGTGTACAAAGGTAAGGAAAGGCAGTCTAGGGTCACAACTCAGGAGGCTGTAGAGTCAATCCTGGGCATTTCATGTAGTAATTCTTCACCAGGATTATTTATACCTCCATTTCCTAGGAACATAAATAGGTCAGCTTCATTACAGAAAAATCAAGCTGCCCTAGGTATGGTTACTGAGCAAAACGGTTCTGCTTCTTCAATGATGGAAGGAACTTCAAATTCTTATTGTGGCAAACCTGAGCTCAGTACATCTTCTTCCGGAAACTTAGAAGAGGTCTGTGTGGAAAGCAGCAGAGCAAGAAAAGTTGACGATGAAGCCAAAAGTGAGATCCAGTCTCTTGTCAAGATGAACTTGAAGCTTTTAAGCAAAGACCAGCGCATAGGAATTGATGCATTTAAACAAATTGCAAGGGCTGCCACACATACCGTCTTGGCTGCATGTGGTTTAGAACATCATCACAAGTCCGCCGTGCATTCCTTCCCAAGCTTAGTATGCTGCCACACCGAGCAGCTTCAGCTGCCGCATAAATCAAATTTGATGCGTAAGGCCTGCCGAGATTGCTTTTATGGGTTTGTGAAAGATGTTGTCAGTTCGATTCTGCAAAATCATGATGGGTTCCAACGGCGGCATTCAAGTCACAAACAGAAATTATAGCCAAGTTTAATTTTGTTTATTTCTTAGGAGCACAATGTAACTGACTTGACCATTTTTTCTGTTCATAAACTTCACAAGCATGAATAAGATAGGACTGGTTTCCTACTTGTATATGTGCCGTTTCCTTGTGTAGCACACTACCCATAAAATATAATGTTTGAGGAAAAACGTAAATTAACAGGAATGTAGAGAGAGTAATATTGCAGAGAGAATGGAGATTCATGTGTGTTTATTTATCTCATACAAGAGGGTATTTATAGGAATACATTACAAGTGTGAAAGCTCAAAGATAATCTCAAGCTTGGTATCAACTTGATTTACAGCTGCAGCTCAATCATGGTAGCTGTGATGATGATAATTGTCATGCTTGTTACCCTTTGGCATAAAGCTTGTCACACAAGTCTCTATACCTATATTATACACTCAAGTACCTTATCTATACACTCAAGTGCCTATTTATACATGATATAGACATTTATACTATGACTCATATATACTACAATATGATTCATGTATACTACAACACTCCCCCTTGGATATTTCATGTTTAATAGCATTGTCTAGGCCGTGCGCTTCGAAATTGCCTCGTTAAAAACCTTGCCAAGTAATAAAACCATGTGGGAAAAAACAACCTTGGTCGAAGGAGAAAAAGAGCACAACGCGCGTTGAGTGTGGAGTATGTTTCTGGATACTCCCCCTGATTTAGATACTCCTCCTTGTGTCTCCCAAACGTGGTGTTTCTCTCGTTGCCTCATTAAAAACCTTGTCGAGTAATAAAAACCCTATGGGACAAAATAACCTCGGTCGAAAGGGAAAAAAGAGCACAACACACTCTTCACGTTTCGAGACAATATATGTAGACATCTCCCCCTCTGTTTGATCTTTTAGGAGAGTCTGTTGTTGCTGATTTTATGCTTGATGTTGTCGCTTTTGATGCAGCCTTGCTTCATTTGTTTCAAAACAAGCAGCATTATCTTAAATGCTTGTAGGCTCATCTGTGGTAGACTTCAAACCACAACTGTTCGAACATGCGTAACTATGGATCCAGTCCATATACATTCACGAACTACTTCGTGAAGAGCAATAATCTCTGCATTGTTCGAGGATATAGCGACTAAGGTCTATTCTGTAGACCTTCAAGGTATCGCGGTCTTACCCATAGTGAACACTTTACCAGTCTGGGAAGGCCTTTGTATGGGTCAACAGATACCAAATATCAGCAAAACTTTCCAAAACACTTCTGTCGTTTTGGGGTAGGAATAGAAAACGCAGGCCAGCGTTTGGCGGCGTTTCTGGTGTGTGATGGGTCTGATTCCATCATTTCTTTGTAGGGATAGAATAAGCCCATATCGATCGTACATCTCAAGTTATCGAAAGATATCTTTTTATACCAATCTAATGGCATTGCGTTGGCGCAGAGCTATACCTTTAGCTAACAAGTTTATGGCAAAGTGAGATGTCCAGTCTTGTGCATTGAGCTAAGTACAATAATGCGCTTTATTGTACTTGAGTAAGGCACTTCAGCCTCTCTAGCACATCTTCGTCCGATCATCCATTCAGACGAAGAGGATCCTTTTCAGGATCAAGACTACGAATGATCATGGGGTGCTTGAAGGCTTGACCTTGTCAAAATGCCTAAGCATCTATCAACACGGTGCTCAAGTTCAAAAACGAGGCTTAATCGTGTTTCCCCAAAAATCCTTCATCTCAAACTCGGATTTCAAGTGTTCAACGGTTTCCCTTAACTCTTTAAGGGCTTCTAATGAAGATCATGTTTAACATGAAAACCGTGATAGAATCCGAAACTTGTTATGGAAACGCAAGGGCATATCCCTTCCCAATCAAGTAGTCACTTTAGTGAGCGTTTCAATTCTATTGCAAACGCGCTCCGTGGTCTAGAGCCACTTGATTTGGGTAAATAAAATTTCACTATGAACTTTCATGTATATTCCGTATCTAGATCCCCATAGAGATACGTAGTGACCATATTTATAAGCTGCATGTTCAGTTATTTGGAAACTACCAAACTGAAAGGGTAGTGGATGTAATGTCATCCATTACGTGAGAATATGTCTCATCGTAGTCAATTCCAGGGCGTTTTGTGAGAAGCCTTGCGCCATAAGGCGAGATTGCCATCTCGTTTTCTCAACACGCTTTCTAACGAAGACCCATTTAATCAATAGGTTTTATGTAAGGAGGTGTTGGCATCATTGGCTCAAAGACCTTCCTCTTCGTTTAATCTAGATCGCATCTTTCCATTTAGGCTAAATTTCTCTACGTTGGTATTCATGCTTCAACGGAGCGTGGTTCGATATCATCAATCTCAACAAACTCATGCGCATCAAAATGCGCATCTACATCATCAATTATGATGGAGTTTCTATTCCACGTCTCATGTACACTAGTGTAATTTTCATAAAGCTCTATATTCTCAGGAATAGGTTCTGACGTTGAGGCGTCCCCCAACGATAACCATAATCCAGAAGATACTCATGAGACGGATGTTGAGTGTCGATGATCTAAGGATGCCAAAATATCCTTCGAATCCACGGGCTTCCCACGCATCCTAGCTGGGGCCATGGCCTGTAACGCCAGAGTGCCACTTTCTATGGCGTTAGCGCCTTGCCTACCTCTGTGTAGGGTGGCGCTACGTCCTTTTGTAGGGACATCCTTCCTTGCAGGCATTTTTGCAGCAAATGTGTGTGATCTCGTCACTTTAATAGGGATCGAGATGAGACATAGTGGGGACAGACCACGACAATTCCTGTCGTTCCTGCTGAACATTCGTGTTCTTATCTCCCCCTAACGACGGGAAGACTGTCTCATCAAAGTGACATCCGTAAATCAAACGGGAAAGAGATCGCCTTTCAAGGGCATTAAGTGGTGGACGATTGTTGGAGTCTCAATTCCAACTAAGTTGCTCACTTGTTTTTAAGGACCTACCATAGGCGCTGTGGCGTCGCAATTGGCACATAAATGGCTCACATTGGCACATAAATGACTCACTCGAATGTGCGTAAGTACAAAATATTTGTACCTAGTCACTAGCTGTAACGCAGGGATACATTGAGTGGCGGTAGGTCATAGAGGAATTAGCATAGTTGTATGCGATATTGCATCACCCTAAGCGGATATAAAGAGATTGGTGCGCATTGCCAATGTCTGAACTACCATCGTAGTTATTTCCATGAGACCATTTAGGTGTGTATATGGGAATGTGATGTCCAACATCACTCCCTTTGCAATAACCATCGAAAATCTTCGATGTATACTCACTAGCATAGTCAAAATCCAAATGACTAAATAGGATGATCCGGGAAGTGAGCCCGTTGTCATATTATATGTGCTATGAGTATAGCATAAGCAGCTTTTATAGATGGACAATGGCACAACACGTGATTAGTGTGTTTGCGTGTCAACCAACATCATGAGATATTTAAACGTCCGCAAGTTGGTTGAATAGGTCCACAAATATCACCTTGAATTCTTTGCAAGAATGACATATTTTCTTTAGTGTCCTTTTCATAGGATGGTCTCAATCCTATTTTTGCTAAAATAGCAAGCTTTGCAAAACGAATGATATCTTTTAGAAGTAACTCTTTGGACCAATCTTTGGTTCGTACTTCTTTTCGTTGTGAAGAATGGATGTCCGTGTGAAGTCTTTAATATACGGAGCATCATATCACAACCTGGATATCTCAAACGTTCTTGCCAAAGCCTATATGTGTCAGAATCCCATAAGTCATCTCTTATGACATGGTTTGATTCAATGGCTCGAATAGTGGTTGCATACAACCCACTAGAGTGACACATAAGTTTCTCTAATACTCGTTTATGTCCGTAGTTATTAGAGGTAATGCAAAGGAATTCTTGTCCATTCTCACAATGTGTTTCCACATGAAAACTATTGGCTCTTTATATAAAGTTCGGAATTTAACACATGTCCATGACATTGAATAATAATGCGACACTTTATTAATAAGGAAAATAGTCAATGATTACATCAAAGTTTTCCAAAGTCTATTCCATAATAAAATCAAACTTTAGACAAATTGTAGTTACTCAATCCGTTTGGTAACTCCAATGAATATGACCAGGAAAGTAGAGAGATGTTGGTGGAGCGAGGCTCGCTTAAGTACCCCGATCTCAATTACTTTCCTAGACATCATACTACATTGGATGCGCCACATGAGAAAAAGTTTTAATACAATTGTCATTTGACTAAGGCACATTTGCCATTCTTGGAAAATAGAAAGGACTATTCTAATCAAAGTCTGCGGCATCCTCGTGCTCTTTATCTGCAGCTTTGAAGTCCTCAGTGGTGAGAGTGATATCTTCACCATCTTCATCTTCAGCAAGATTGATATCTTTACCTTCAGCAAGATTTATATCTTCATCTTCAGCAAGATTGGTTTCTTGCTCTCTCAATTGCCTATACTCCTTGTAGCTTGCAGCTAGTTGGGTACTTGCATGGCATTGCTTGAACCAATGCTCAATTGATCCACATCGATGACACATGTCATTGTGGTTATATCCCTCCATTTGAGGTGCAGGTTGTGCACGTTGTGGATATTGCCTAGGAGGGTTGTTGTTACCACCATGTCTCATGGTGCGACCTCCACGGCCCATGGTGTTGCCATATCCACCTCTCCTACGTGTGGAATTGCCACCACGTGTGTCCGCTCTAAAGTTGCGGTTTCCTTCTTTATTGGGGCGGTTATATGGACCCATATGTCCTTCATGTCCCCTGTTATTAGGGTACCGCTCCTTGCGCCCTCTTTTGGGTGCATTATAATTCGCCTCACGAACGCTCTTGGTTTCAATGGGCCTTGGATTATAATTCTTTACAAGGATGTTGTCGTGCTTCTCAGCTACTGACAAAATATTGATGAGTTCATTGAACCTTGTAAGTCGTCCAGCATTAAATTCAGTGCGATGCTGCTTTGATAGTATAATTGCTTGGACGGGGAAGGTGGAGAGAGTTTTCTCAATTAGCTCTTCTTCTGTGAGAGGTTTTTCACAGAACTTCAGCATGGCCTTTAGGCGAAGAGCTTCTGAATTGTATTCAGCAACAGACTTGAAGTCTGAGAATCGTATATTGTTCCACTGAACCTTCAAGTCAGGGAGGAGGGAATCTTGGATATTACCAAAGCGCTCTTCTAGCGCTGCCCATAGGTCTCTTGCATCTTTGATTGACATGTATTCCAATCTGAGTGCTTTATCCATATGGTGTCACATCAAGATAATAGCTTGTGCGTGCTTTGTGGGTGTTCGTTGGAACACAAGACCCTCGTTAGGTGCCTGGATTATGGGTAATATCCCTCTCGCAATGAGATGGTTCTCAACGTCGGTTACCCAGCCATGGTATTCCGAGCCTGTTGAGTCAAGTATTGAAAAGTCGAGTCTAGGTTCATTCGACATTCTGAAAAATAAGAAGAGAATATATATTAGTTTCGGAGTTTAAACTTCCACGAAAACTAAAATAATAAGATTTCCGAGCTATGCTACCAAGAAATCAATTTCCAAGAATATTTGGATTAGACCAAAACAATGATGTTTGCGGACGCTCTTAGTCCGAATATTATGAACACTCTTAGTTCATTGATTACGAACGCTCTTAGTTCGTTTAGCGTGAATCCCCACGATTCCGCTTTTAGTTCAAAAATCGATGCTTGCGGACGCTCTTAGTCCGAATATTATGAACACTCTTAGTTCATAGATTACGAACGCTCTTAGTTCGTTTAGCGTGAATTTCTATAATTCCGCCTTTTTGATTACAAGTCCCTGAAAAGAAGAGAAAAGTAATACAAACTCAAAAAACAGGAACTTTTAATAAGAAATACCTTGAAATAGTGTCGCCGGAAAATTTGTCCGGAAAAGGTTGTCGGAGGTGACTTAAAAGTCGCTGGAAAAAATCGAGAAAATTGTCCGAAAAGTCACCGGAAAAGTGTCCGGAAAGTCGCCGGAAAAGTGTCCCGAAAGTCGCCGGAAAAGTGCCCGACAGATCTGTCGACAGATGTGTCGACAGATGTGTCGACAGCTGCTCGGCAGCAGCTCGGCAGCTGCTGCGCAGCTGCTAGGCAGGGGCTCGGCAGCAGCTCGGCAGATTCTTTCGGCAGCTCTCGGCAGGTGCTGTCGACAGCTTCTGCGCAGCTGCTCGGCAGGTCTCGGCAGATGCGCTCGGCAGCTTCTCGGCAGATCTCGGCAGGACTCGGCAGGGCTTCTCGGCAGCTTCTGCGCAGCTGCTCGGCAGGTCTCGGCAGCGGTCCGGCAGCACTCCAAATTTTCCGGTGGCCGGTTCAGGTAGTTTCCGGCCGGTTCTTGAGATTCTGAGGCCGGTTCTGAGCTTCTTGAATCAGGGGCTTTGATATTTGCTAGGGTTTGGAGGTTTTTTGTAGGTTTGGAAAAATGACTTTGATTGGATTATGAACTTCCTCTACTCTTGTCAATTTCGATTCTAATTCTAGAGCAATTTCGTGCTGATAACGTGTTTGAGGAAAAACGTAAATTAACAGGAATGTAGAGAGAGTAATATTGCAGAGAGAATGGAGATTCATGTGTGTTTATTTATCTCATACAAGAGGGTATTTATAGGAATACATTACAAGTGTGAAAGCTCAAAGATAATCTCAAGCTTGGTATCAACTTGATTTACAGCTGCAGCTCAATCATGGTAGCTGTGATGATAATAATTGCCATGCTTGTTGCCCTTTGGCATAAAGCTTGTCACACAAGTCTCTATACCTATATTATACACTCAAGTACCTTATCTATACACTCAAGTGCCTATTTATACATGATATAGACATTTATACTATGACTCATATATACTACAATATGATTCATGTATACTACAACAAATAATCAATTAAAATCAAAAGGATAATTAAGAATCCCTTGCCTACTAGAACATTCCTTCGTACTGCAATTTGGAGTTGACTTGTTCAGGTTGGAATATATACTTGAAACTTATACAAAAGACATGCCCTGGTTATATATTCTTCTCTTCAATTTAAGTCCCTCCCAAACCTGTGAAATCGAAATTCTGACTCTGTTTTCCAAGAGAATGGGAATCGGAGTAAGCAAACTAGTAAGAAGGAGAGATTCTTCTACCAGCAAACAAGTAATAGTACCATCTTCTGTGGCCGAGAATCAAGATCTCGTAAGAGAAATCCTCTCAAAATTACCTGTCAAATCTCTAGTTAGGTTTAGATGCGTATCAAAAGAGTGGTTTGCTCTCCTAAACCAAGAGTTTATTCTGAAGATCAACCGAAATTACCTTCCCAATCTTTGTTTACTCCGGTCAGAATGTTGAAAGTGGACATCTTCATCATCAGTTCTCATTGCTTGGCAGAAAAGTCGACACACTTTCGAGACTAGAGTTACCTGCATTTGTCCTGGATGAGTCGTTTGAGAAGATATATATTGTGGGATCTGGTAATGGTTTAGTCTGCCTTCATCTTCTTGGAGATGGAATTCAAACGGAGTTAATCGTCGTATGGAACCCAGTAACAAAGCAACATAAGAAACTTCCCAAGCCATTGTCTTTTGAAGAGGAGAATAAGATGATGAAACCGCTTGTAGGTTTTGGATTCATTCGGGACCATGGCATCAATAGTACCGATTACAAAGTGGCGAGGATTTCACGAAGCAAATTAAGGTCAAGGAAGACTTGGTTATGTAACCCAAGTCTTCACCCGAAGTGCAAAATCATGGAGAGTAGTTAAAGACTGTAACCCATCAGGTTATCTGTTTTATCAACCGTACGTCTTCCATTACTTTGAATGGAATGTTGTATTCCTTGGCATGGAATAGGATGGGATGGAGCGTTTTCTCATTCAATCTGCATGATGAGGTATTTCATAACATACAGTTACCGCAGTCTAATATATGTGTTGGCAGACACTCTGTATGGAATAATTTGGTTGCCTATTCGACATGGACCTATCATATTCCCCAGTATGATGTTTGGGTGATGACAACAGAATCTAGAGATGATACACAAATGCCAGCTAACTGGAATTGGACTAAACAAGTTACAATTAAACCTCTGGATGGATGGTATTATGGACATCCCTATGGAGTTTGGAATGATCAATTTATTTTTAACAAAAGCAGTACTAGAATTCACCGAGGATCCAAGTACTACCTATGTACGTATGACCTTGCAAATCAGAAAGAGATGATGCTTTTCGGACCATAAACTGTTTACTGTTTACTATTGCCGTCAAGTGGTAGATTACGTGGAGAGCCTAGTTCCAATCTAAGCAAATACTAGATTAGTATAGTAGTGTGAACTAGTACAAAAGAGAATATAGGACAAAATTGATGAAGATGCAGTTTTTTGAGTCTTGTACAGGGTCTGGCCGGTTTCCATCATAGTTCTATTTTGGAGGTGGAACCCCCAACAAAATAATGTAGGTTACAACATCTAGCTTTCTTTCTTGCAGTGTTCTTTTTCTCCTCAGCTCGTCTTAGAGAGCACTACCGTGATTTGTCCTAAAGTTTCATGTGATTAAGCAGTCAGTGAGGTCTTATATATGTTATGTGGATAATCTCACACATAAGTTCAATATGTCGATCTTCTTGTCCAACCATCCAGAGAGCAAACGAGTATGGATCAAGTTATTCAAAAAGCATACCATTTTTTATAAGTTAATTGAAGGAATGAATTCAGTAGTGGAATAGACAAATGTGTTCTAGTATTCAGTTAGCATATATGGCTTATAATAAAAAAATTTCTTCTTCTAGAATTGTAATAAACGTTTTCTGATGGACCTCCCATTCAGTTAGCATATATGTTTTTTTTTATTGCTTCTGAGGATATGGGGGGGGATAATAGAGGGGGAGAAGATGAATCAAACACTAGTATGTTTTGGACGCATTAAAGACCATGGCATGCATGAATACCTCTTACAAAGTGGTGAGGATTTCACTAAGTAATGGTATCCACGGTGATGGAGTTAGTTATCTAACCCAAGTCTTCACCCCGTGCAAATTCATGGAGATATATAGAGTATTAAAGACCGTAATCCATCAAGTTGTTATTTGTCAGATAAAACCGTATTTCAGTCGGTGAGCTGTGACTTATTGGTTAGCTAGCCTAACTAACACGGTAGTGGTCATGAGTCTAAATCTCAAGATCAGAGCTGGGGTGGGGAAAAAATTGTCGTTCAGATCGAATTTAAAAAAAAAAAAAAAAACTGTCTTCGATCCATTACTTTGATTGTAGTGTTGTGTTATTACTGATCTTAGTCCCCATGCCAGATATTGTTTGACATTACAATCAGAGAGGAAGCTAGCTACCATTGGATCAGCTAGCAATTGAACCTTGCATGCACGCATGCATCCATGCATGGAACACATAAATTGGCTGTTTATTCACCTTAAATTCATAAGTACAAGACCAACAATATACATCGAGGCCAGCCTTTTGAAAATTTTACAACATTCTTCTGCTTAGAGTTAAAACACAACGCATGGGATCTATGCATGTTGTTACACAACGTGCGTACCCTATCTTCCAAGTTCCAAGCCTACAGTTTTTTTTTTTTTTTGGTCAATACGCATCGATTCGCCCGGGCTGCTAACCCTTGCGCCATTTGTTCCACAAATCAGCAATAATCGGTAGCATATAGGGAAAGGCGATGGGTGAGGCCTGCCGAGATTGCTTTCATGGGGAGAGATGTTGTCGGTTCATTTCTGCAAAATCATGATGGGTTCCGACTGCGGCATTCAAGTCACAAACCGGAAGTGTAGTGCAGTTTAATTTTGTTTATTTCTTAGGAGCACCATGTAACTGGCTTCACCATTTTTTTGAAAAGGGCTTCACCATTTTTTGTATTCACAACTTCATAAGCATGAATACTTGTGGGCTTTTTCGGCCTTTCAGGATTGTTTCGGGCCTCAAATCTACAATTTATTATTTTTCAGCATTTTATGTTTTCTAATTCGATTTGGATTTGTTTTGTTTCAACCCATGAGTTTTAGGGTTTTTTTTTCTCGCACCTTAAACGGCTACAATACCTATCTTTTATCATATTATCAATCAAATTGAGAGTTTTTCTCAACCATCTCTTGTGGACTCAGAATTCTTGTTTTAAGGTTTATTGCTTGCAAACTAAGTAACTTCCGACTCCGTCATACTGCAATTTGGATTACTGGATATTGTTCCCTGGTTATATTTTCTTTCTCTTCCATTCAAGTCCCTCACAAGTTTCCCAAATCTCTGAAATCGTAATTTTGACTTTGTTTTCCAAGGGAATGGGAATCGGAATAAGCAAACTAGCAAGTGCCATCTCTTGTTTTACCAGCAAACAAGTAAGAGTTCCATCTTCTTTGGCCGGGAATCAAGATCTCGTAAGAGAAATCCTCTCAAAATTACCTGTCAAATCTTTAGTTAGGTTTAGGTGCGTATCAAAAGAGTGGTATGCTCTCCTAAACCAAGAGTTTATTCTGAACATCAATCGAAATTACCTTCCCAATCTTTGTTTACTCTACGGTCAGAATATTGTAAGTGGACATCATCATCATGAGTTCTCATTGCTTGGCAGAAAAGTCGACACACTTTCGAGACTAGAGTTTACGGCATCTGTCCTCGATGATTCGGTTGAGAAGATATATATTGTGGGATCTAGTAATGGTTTAGTCTGCCTTCATTTTCTTGGAGATCGAACCAAAACGAAGTCAATCATCGTATGGAACCCAGTAACAGAGCAATACAGGAAACTTCCTAAGCCATTGTCTTTTGAGTGGGATAAGCTGACCGAACCACTTGTAGGTTTTGGGTTCATTCAGGACCATGGCATGAATAGTACCGATTACAAAGTGGTGAGGATTTCAAGAAGCAAAGGTGATATAAGACTTGGTTTAATTGGTTATGTAACCCAAGTCTTCACCCGAAGTGCAAAATCATGGAGAGTAGTTAAAGAGTGTAACCCATCACGTTATCTGTTTTATAAACAGTCTTCCATTACTTTGAATGGAGTGTTGTATTCCTTGGCATGGACTAGGACGGGCGTCAACATGGCATACAGCGTTTTCTCATTCAATCTGCAGGATGAGGTATTTCATAACATACAGTTACCGCAGTCTAGTACTATCAGTGTTGGAAGACTCTTTGTATGGAACAATTTGGTTGCCTATTCGACATGGGCTGATCATAGTTGCCAGTATGATGTTTGGGTGATGACAACAGAATCTAGAGATGATACACAAATGCCAACTAACTGGAATTGGACTAAACAAGTTACAATCAAACCTCCGATTAGATGGTATTATGGACCTCCCTCTGGAGTTTGGAATGATCAATTTATTTTTTACAAGGGCCATACTCACAGTAAACGAGGATCTGAACTATATCTGTATACGTATGACCTTGCAGATCAGAAAGAGAGGATGCTTTTAGGACCAGAAACTGATTACTGTTGCCTTCAAGTGGTAGATTACGTGGAGAGCCTAGTTCCGGTCTAAGCAAATACTACACTATTATATATAGTAGTGTGAACTGTGAAGAAATCTAGTGGAATATGTACTGGTTCAATGTGTTTTAGTATTCAGTTAGCATATATGGATTGTAATAAGGGTTTTTCTTTTCTAGAATTGGTAATAGACGTTTTCTGATGGACCTCTCATCAAGTAACCTCGATCCCGTTCCAATGGTCAGCTGCTGACCATGGAATTTTTGCTCAATCACCGTCCGATTGAAATCGAACGGTTCACAGCTAAGTGATGAGAGGAGAAGAGAGTTGTGAACCGTCCGATTTCAATCGGACGGTGATTGAGCAAATGATCCCTGGTCCGATTTTTGCATGTTAATCTGCTGGGATATGAAGGGGCTTATAGATCGGGGAGAAGATGAATCAAACACTTGTTGGTTTTGGATGCATTAAAGACCATGGCATGAAGTAATACCTCTTACAAAGTGGTGAGGACTTCTGTAAGCAAAGGTATCCACGGTGATGGAGTTAGTTATCTAACCCAAGTCTTCCCATGTACCGCAAATTCATGGAGATCGAGTAGTTAAAGACTGTAATCCATCAAGTTATTATCTGTTTGATAAAACGTACAGTCTTTCATTACTCTGATTGGAGTGTTGTGTTATTACATGATCATAGTCGTTAAATACTGTAATCCATCAAGTTATCATTTGTTTGATAAAAACCGTCTTCCCTTACTCTGATTGTTGTGTTGTTACATGATCATAGTCCCCGGTTATTGTTTGCCGTTGAACCTTGCATGCACGCATGCATAGATCCATTGTCCATGCATGGAACACATAAATTGGGTCCTTATTCACCTTAAATTCATAAGTACAAGACCAACAATGCACATCAAGGCCAGCCTTTTAAAAATTTTACAACATTCTTCTGCTTAAAGTTAAAACATAACGCATGGGATCAGTGCATATTGTTACAAAACATACCTATCTTCCAAGAATTCCAAGCCTACTTATTTTGAATTTTTTTTTTTTCATACGCATTGATTCGCCCGGGCTGCTAACCCTTGCGCCAATATTTGTTCCACAAATCAACAATAATCCGCACCATATAGGGAAAGGCTATGGCAACCCATATGAACCGGCCGTAGAAATGATCTCCAGGAGGACTTACTGCGGCAACAGAAGCACCGTAGGTTGCTGTTGACTTGTGAGTCATGTTGTTGATGTGAACATGCAGATTAAGGCGGCAGCAGCAAATCTGACATGAAGATTATGGCTGCAGCAGCACACCTTGTGTAATTAATGTAGCCGTAGTTCTTGACTTATTGTATTCACACTTAGCTCTAGGAAATTTGTACCTCTATATATATCCTCCAGTTTGGAGAAGAACATATCAAGACAATTATACCATAAATCTCTATATTTAACATGGTATCAAAGCAGTTTAGCTCTTGAGACCGATACCCATATTCCGCTGCAAGAAATACCAAGAGAAGGACTCTGTTCTTCATCTTTTTACCCAGAAAATATATCCACACCAATATCATACCCAGGAAGCTTATTTCTTCCTTTTTTGTCTTGCACTTCTAGGCCTGCAAGTCTGCCGGCATTCTTTGTGCATGTCTCTCGACCTTTAGATCGATTACATTCCTTGCCAAGGATAGACTATTGCCCAGAATCAGACCCGGCGACCGATCCACCGTGGTATCTTGGAAGAGGACAGACTGAAAAGAGCTTCTGATCTATCGATCACCTCTTTCTCTCACTCTCTCTTTCTCACAAATCTTTAGCCTGTTGGCTTTGTTGGTGCCGGTACCTTTCTTTCTTTCTTCAAACAAATTGCACTCTCTGTTAAAATATTGTGCATACTTTGTTTGCATGCTTTGTCGGCATCATCCCATTCTCTCACCATTATCATAAATTAATACTTTTTCTGTCACGCCCCGGATTTTGAATAACAAATCCAAATCCGAAACATGAATTAATACAACTCACATAAATACAACCTGAATTTTTTTTTTTTCAAAACAACCACACCTCACATCGCTCGATATTACATAAACCAAATCTCAAATTTGTTTATTACAGCACACTCTCACCAAATTATATTGTAAGGCTCAAATGAGCACAACTCACCTCACAATTACAATTGCTGTAAAACTAAAACAAATTCTCTAACCCGCACGATCACCGTCCTGATTCTCCTGACCTGTAGGATTACCCGCTACACAATTTGAATAGTGTACCGGGATTGCAACAACACAAACCCGGTATGCTTTTGACAGCTCGTATGAGTAAATGAAAGGATTGCACGATTTAAAGTAACCAGATCAACTCAAGCATAAATTTAACTCAAGTATTTTCTTTGCATAATAATTGAAGTGTACAACGTCACTTCAAGCATCAATCAACTCACATCTCAACATGACTACTCAAAAACAAACAACTGTTTACTCAATATATACTCACAGGCTTATGATTTATTTATATAAATCATCCCATGCAGTATATTATACTTACAGGCTTATGATTAATTAGATTAATCACCCCATTCAGTATATCATACTTACAGGCTTATGATTAATTATATTAATCACCCCATTCAGTATGTCATGTCATACCCAAGGGCATATGATAACTCGTTTATCCCCCAAGCAGTATGATGGCAGACAGACTAGAGCTCTAACTGTATCGTAAAGTGTCACCTGGGCCAAGGTTCACCTTACGAATGACTGCTTTTCTCAATTCACTCGACTCCTCATTTAATTCATCTCAACGACTCAACTATCGCACTTTACTCAATTACCCATTATCATAGACAACACAACATCTAAGATAAATCACATATTCCAAAGGGTAATGCTCAAAATATAACTCAGTAAATTACACCATCCAATATATATTCCACGTAAATATATATATACGTAGTCACCCACACAAGAGTGACCACTAATACCAACTATAGTTCACATGCAATAAAATCTAGAAATTCATTTTTATAGTTTAAATACATTTTACTTACCTATGGACCGTAGTCGATCAAGTCCATATAATTTAAAACAAATATTTATTTTCATAAAACAATTTCCACAATTTCTCAATTAAATAAAATCACCGAATTTCGGTTCGTGAATGAACCATGTGCGATTTACTCACCTCGATATTCCCGCTGCGTCTTCAATTCAACACAATACACACCGAAACCGCTCACCCAAGGAAGACCGTCAATCACCTAGTCAAACATGACCTTAACTTAGCCAACAACTCAAAAACATACTCAAACAACAATCCAACGGTCGGATCGAAATTAAATGATGATCCAACGGTCGGATCCTCACGGATCGCCTTTAGGATCACCCTCCAAAAATCATCACGAAGATCCAACGGTCGGATCTTCCTGAATCGTCCTTACTAACATCTTCACAAATTTATACGAAAATCCGACGGACGGATTCTCACGAATCGCCTCCCTAATCACTGTTTTGCATTTATACGAAGATCCAACGGTCGGATCTTCGCCCATGACCACACAAAGCCACTGGGACAGTCATAAGATCATCATATCAAAACTACAAGTCCATCTGACGGTCCTAACTTCACAGATCACAAATCTAACGATCGAAATCGATCTAAACTTAAAAATTCATAACTTAATCATACGATATCCAAAAATTGCGTATAATATATCAAAATGATCGTATTGAAATATAGAATCTGAAAATGCACAGAAACCATATTTTTGATCCCCGGAGGTGGCCGGAAAGGGCCGCCGGAGTTAGTGGCAGAGCCGCCGCCGACCACCGCCAATGGTGTCGGGGCCGGGCTGCTCCTCTTCCTCTCATCATGCTTAACAACTTTCATAACTAGCATGAAGTCTAAAAACGAAAGGAAGTGGTTGGAAATTACCTAGAACAGTTGAAGGTGGCCGGAAATTTTCCAGAAACCGGCGAAGAAATGCAGAAACCGGCGAGCCAAGATTTCGACGTAAAAACTTCAATTTCAGGCCTCGATTCCTTCTAGAGAGTTGTTAAGAACATCAAGGCAAACCCACTGGTTCAAGAATCAATCAAAACGATGCACTACAACTCGAGATATCACGATCGAAAGGTTTTGATTTTCGATCAAAAACCGGTCGAGCTCCGACGAACGTGAAAATGGTCGATTCAGGTCTGGTTCTTCTTGGTGCTTGTTCAGAAAGTTGATGCGAATCATATGAGCCAAGAATCAAGAGTATTGGTGGCTTGTAGCTCAAGATATTGAGATTGATTCGAAATCGGCTCAAACGGAGCCAGGTCCTCCGCCGTCACTACAGTTCATGTTGCGGCGCAAGGATGCCACCGGCGGCTGCGCAAGGTCTAGGCGAAGCTACTGGAGGTGGTCCGACGTCTTGAGGTGGCCTGAGGAGAGAGAGGTCGGCAGGTGAATGGTTGCTCTGTTTTTCTTGCTGGGTTCGGCTGATAGAGAGAGTGAGAGTGTGAGTGGGAGAGAGGGAGAGTGTGAGTGAGGGAGAGAGAGAGTGTCGGCAATGTCGATCAATACAAACAATTAACCCAGCATAATCATTAAAGTTAAAGTAATCGAATCATGAAAGTAAAGCACACTGTTTGCTTTGATTAAAGAAACAACCGGGTATTACAATCTACCCCCCTTAAAGGAATTTCGTCCCGAAATTTAGGCGCAAGTTAATTGCTCTCGATTACGGTTAACCTAACCATCGAATCTCCATCTTTCCCAAAACTGTAGTAATCTACAAAGCCACAGCCCTTTGTATAAAAATACATTCCTATGGCCACTAAATCCTTTCATCACGATGTAAATTCTCAAAACAACTGCTCAACATCACTCCACATCAATTACACAAAATCATCACGTGGATCATCACATAGATCATCACTTAGATCTTCACAGAGATTATCTCATAGATCCTCACATAGATCATCACTCTGTACTGGCATACAAGCACAGTAAAGACTCCCACAAAGCGTTTCGCTACTCCATTAGCATCACGGTAAATCTCTATAGTAAAACTTAAGCATGCACTATTCTACACAACAATAGAGATGCATCACTCAAAACAAATCATCCCCAAAAGCACGCCAATAAAATATGTCACCCAGTGATGATGACTTGGGCTTGCTCAATCCTTGGGCTAAGCATTAGGGCTGGTCAATTGGGCCGAAGAAACCGAACCATCCACATTTCGAACCGGCCCGAACCAAATTGGGTTTAACATTTGGGCCTACCATTCGGGCCGAACAATTGGGCTTACTATTTGGGCCTACCAATCGGGCCGAACAATTGGGCTTACTATTTGGGCCTACCAATCGGGCCGAACAATTGGGCTTACTATTTGGGCCTACCAATCGGGCCGAACAATTTTCAGCTCGACTACGGTATGAAATTGTACATACCGTAGGTATACCGTATATATGTATGCATACCGTATAGACCGTATATACATATGTATACCGTACAAAACCGTATATACGTATGCATACCGTACAAACCGTATATACGTATGTATACCGTACATACCGTATATGCATCCGTATATCAAGCATATACGAAATCCAAAAATATTTGTAGGAGGTAAGGTTCGAACTCCCGACCTCGAACACGAAGGTTTTGCTCCCAACCACTGAAGCAAGAGCTGCCTTCATTAATATATGCCCACGTGTTATATTTATTATGTCATAAGCGACATAAATAAAATAACGGGGAAGGCAATGTTCGAAACCTTAACCTGCTGCACGAAACCTTTGTCCCCAACCACTGGAGCACAAGCTGTGCTTAATATAATGTGTACAAATTTTATACTTATTATGTCATAAACGAACATAATAAAAATAAACGAGAGGCGAGGTTCGAACCTCAGACCTCTTGTACACGAACTTTACACTCAACCACTCGAGCACGGCTGCTCACGTTATTATCCATACCAATCCTTTTATTTAAACCAACTGTTTCAACTGTTTCAACAATTCGGCCCAAAACATCCAAGACTGTTGCAGAAACCCAGCCCAACGTATCCAAAACTGTTACAGAAATCCGGCCCAACTCATCCAAAACTGTTTCAGAAACTCGGCCCATCATGTCCAAAACTGTTTCTGAAACTCGGCCCATCAGGCCTCCTCCCACAGCTACAGTGATGCCTTGATCCGAGATAGGCCCAAGTACGGCCCACTTGTGTCACGGCTTATCCCTTCCGTGATTTACGGCAGTCAAATCTGCTTTCGGCTACAGCTGTCTGCCACAGCGCCTCGAGATTCCCTCGGTCCCCTTACACGCTCTCCACGCGCCAACAACTTTTCCGGGTTTCAGGGCGACTTTAATCCAACGCGTAGAATGAATCACAGGAATCGTCCATCCAACGGTGGAGATCTGCTCACCTCGCTCTATAAATAGGCGCATTCTGGAGAAAAACTGTTCACACCAAAGAAAAGAAATTTTCCCCAGCCATTCTCTCTCAAACTCTTCAGCCTTCCTCTCGAAACTCAAATCCTTTCTTCATCAATTTCAATCCTTCTCCTCCCGATCTTCTCTTCCATCTGGTAGATTCAATCTCTTCTTTTCTCTGAACTTTCAGATCTCCAACCCACCATCATCATCCTTAATCCCTTTAACAACAACTCCTTCAAACACCCGACAACTTTACTCTTCGATCTTCACATCCCCTCAACCCATCACCATGGAACCACGAACTCTGCAACTGATGGAGCTACAAACCCAGCAACAAATCGAGGATGGAGGAAACAACCAAGCAGCCGGGAGTAGTGCCAACACAGATTTCTGGCGAAGCCGTGCCAGGTGGGTTCCTACTCCAGATCAAATAAGGATCCTCAGGGATCTTTACTACGACAAGGGAGTTAAGACCCCAACTACAGAGCAGATTCACGAGATCTGTCTCCAGCTGCAACAGTATGGACAGGTTGAGGGCAAGAACATTTATTTTTGGTTCCAGAATGTCAGGGCTCGAGAGAAGCAGATGAAGAGGTGCAATCAGGCTGCTCAAGTGCCCATGGGAACTAGTTCTCCTGGTACTGGTGGATCCATTGATCTCAATTTTGGGTCCACTGGTTCTACTGGTGCTGGTGGATCCATCGACATCAATTTTGGGCCAGCTGGTGGATCCATTGACATCAATTTTGGGTCCACTAGTTCTACTGGTGCTGGTGGATCCATTGATCTCAATTTTGGTTCCACTGCTTCTACTGGTAATGAAGGATTTATTTACTTAAATTTTGTTTCATAATCTTCCTCACCCTTCAATACTAATACCAGTACAACTCTTTTGGCACAACAGGAGGACAATCTTCCATGGAACAACGAGGAGGAGTTCGCCAGGAGTTTGAAACTCTTCCTCTGTTCCCCGTGCACGGCGAGGACGTCTATGGTAACCCGAAGACTACTTCCGAGGAAGGTAGCGCATATGATTACTATTTCGGTGGCGCAGGCGGTTACAACCGTGGATCTCCAGTTTCTCTTGAGCTCAGCCTCAACCCATCCGGAGCTACTGATTAGGCTTAGTATAGCGTAGTTCCAATTTCCTTTTTGTAATATTAAATCAATAAGATGGTGTGCATGTTCTCTTTTCTTTTTGTTTAACCAACAACAACACCAAGGATCGAACCTTGGTCACCCAATACTATTTTCAAAACCATAAACAACTCTACTGCACACATCTTTCATAATGATGCAATAAAAACAATCACTCAAAAAGAATCCAACAATCAATTAAGTCGCATCGAGGTCTAGCTAGTATCCTCTGAGTCAAACCAAACACAAACAATTTCATCGATAGGATTAGGGATTTATAAAGCTAAACACATCCTGAGTTAGCTAGGAAAAACCCACGTCTTTAGAGTTACTCTTACAAATCTTATAAAATCTCAACCATTTCCTCTATTAATTGCTCCATTAAACTTACCACAATTCATACCCTATGAATTTACGATTTAGAAACCGAATCAAACTCCATATCGCATAGTAATTCACTTGAACCACTATGGATACCCAACAATGTCACTACAATCAATACCCAAAATTGCACTTAACCATTTCTCCTAAAATCCATCACCACAGAAACACACCCTCATCTAATAACATTTACAGAGAGTTGACTCTATCTCCCCATTATTTACCGACCAAGATCAAACTCCATTTCAAAACTTTAAGTGTCCCGCCTACTTAAACTTAAAACACAAACAACCTCAAATTCACTTCAGTCCAACTCCATACTACGATCCAAAACTTAAGAAAACTAGTTCACAAAATCAATTTCCTTCACTTAAATAAAACTATGTCCACAAGTCATAGTCAGGTCAACAGACCAAGGTGTCCAAACGGAGAATTTCCAATCCAGTTGTCTTTGTGAAACGCAAAATATCAATCAAAATGATGCTCGCAACATCAACCACGTATACAAAACATGTTCCTCGGATCTCGATTTAAATTTAGAAATACTAAAACTACCACTAGTCCCACTTCAAATAGCCCTTAAGATTTTAGGTACTCGGAGAGAACTCAAATATATAGTCGTTCGTCTCAATCACTCAAACACGAGATCAAACTCCGTTCTCGCACCTCAAACTCTGCTCAACAACTTACAAGCACATGGAAGAATTAACCACAATAATTTCTTCCCTAACCGCAACACTACTCACAACTCCACATGAGTCTAGAATCTATTCAGATGCATCTGTATGTCCAACTTAAGAAGGCAAAATTACTATCAATTAATACTCGTATCCACATCAGATACGAGCATAGGTCCACACCATGCCTTCAACCAAACACTTCTACATACAAAAGGAAACTCATTTCCATAAACAATCCTCACTGACTCATCAGAGTTAAATCCGGAGGTTTCCATTCCTCGAAGATCACAACTCGCGGAAACTAAACTTATTCTAATACGAACTTAGAAGGCAACTCTACCGTCCTACGGACATACACGCTGTCTAGACCCCATACTAAGACATACCCAATGATTATACCAATACCGAAGAGTATATGATGGGGATCCGCTGCAGACGGGCCATCACTCGGGAAGTATTGATTATCACCAAATATGTACCTTACGCTCTGATACCAAACTGTCACGCCCCGGATTTTGAATAACAAATCCAAATCCGAAACATGAATTAATACAACTCACATAAATACAACCTGAATTTTTTTTTTTTCAAAACAACCACACCTCACATCGCTCGATATTACATAAACCAAATCTCAAATTTGTTTATTACAGCACACTCTCACCAAATTATATTGTAAGGCTCAAATGAGCACAACTCACCTCACAATTACAATTGCTGTAAAACTAAAACAAATTCTCTAACCCGCACGATCACCGTCCTGATTCTCCTGACCTGTAGGATTACCCGCTACACAATTTGAATAGTGTACCGGGATTGCAACAACACAAACCCGGTAAGCTTTTGACAGCTCGTATGAGTAAATGAAAGGATTGCACGATTTAAAGTAACCAGATCAACTCAAGCATAAATTTAACTCAAGTATTTTCTTTGCATAATAATTGAAGTGTACAACGTCACTTCAAGCATCAATCAACTCACATCTCAACATGACTACTCAAAAACAAACAACTGTTTACTCAATATATACTCACAGGCTTATGATTTATTTATATAAATCATCCCATGCAGTATATTATACTTACAGGCTTATGATTAATTAGATTAATCACCCCATTCAGTATATCATACTTACAGGCTTATGATTAATTATATTAATCACCCCATTCAGTATGTCATGTCATACCCAAGGGCATATGATAACTCGTTTATCCCCCAAGCAGTATGATGGCAGACAGACTAGAGCTCTAACTGTATCGTAAAGTGTCACCTGGGCCAAGGTTCACCTTACGAATGACTGCTTTTCTCAATTCACTCGACTCCTCATTTAATTCATCTCAACGACTCAACTATCGCACTTTACTCAATTACCCATTATCATAGACAACACAACATCTAAGATAAATCACATATTCCAAAGGGTAATGCTCAAAATATAACTCAGTAAATTACACCATCCAATATATATTCCACGTAAATATATATATACGTAGTCACCCACACAAGAGTGACCACTAATACCAACTATAGTTCACATGCAATAAAATCTAGAAATTCATTTTTATAGTTTAAATACATTTTACTTACCTATGGACCGTAGTCGATCAAGTCCATATAATTTAAAACAAATATTTATTTTCATAAAACAATTTCCACAATTTCTCAATTAAATAAAATCACCGAATTTCGGTTCGTGAATGAACCATGTGCGATTTACTCACCTCGATATTCCCGCTGCGTCTTCAATTCAACACAATACACACCGAAACCGCTCACCCAAGGAAGACCGTCAATCACCTAGTCAAACATGACCTTAACTTAGCCAACAACTCAAAAACATACTCAAACAACAATCCAACGGTCGGATCGAAATTAAATGATGATCCAACGGTCGGATCCTCACGGATCGCCTTTAGGATCACCCTCCAAAAATCATCACGAAGATCCAACGGTCGGATCTTCCTGAATCGTCCTTACTAACATCTTCACAAATTTATACGAAAATCCGACGGACGGATTCTCACGAATCGCCTCCCTAATCACTGTTTTGCATTTATACGAAGATCCAACGGTCGGATCTTCGCCCATGACCACACAAAGCCACTGGGACAGTCATAAGATCATCATATCAAAACTACAAGTCCATCTGACGGTCCTAACTTCACAGATCACAAATCTAACGATCGAAATCGATCTAAACTTAAAAATTCATAACTTAATCATACGATATCCAAAAATTGTGTATAATATATCAAAATGATCGTATTGAAATATAGAATCTGAAAATGCACAGAAACCATATTTTTGATCCCCGGAGGTGGCCGGAAAGGGCCGCCGGAGTTAGTGGCAGAGCCGCCGCCGACCACCGCCAATGGTGTCGGGGCCGGGCTGCTCCTCTTCCTCTCATCATGCTTAACAACTTTCATAACTAGCATGAAGTCTAAAAACGAAAGGAAGTGGTTGGAAATTACCTAGAACAGTTGAAGGTGGCCGGAAATTTTCCAGAAACCGGCGAAGAAATGCAGAAACCGGCGAGCCAAGATTTCGACGTAAAAACTTCAATTTCAGGCCTCGATTCCTTCTAGAGAGTTGTTAAGAACATCAAGGCAAACCCACTGGTTCAAGAATCAATCAAAACGATGCACTACAACTCGAGATATCACGATCGAAAGGTTTTGATTTTCGATCAAAAACCGGTCGAGCTCCGACGAACGTGAAAATGGTCGATTCAGGTCTGGTTCTTCTTGGTGCTTGTTCAGAAAGTTGATGCGAATCATATGAGCCAAGAATCAAGAGTATTGGTGGCTTGTAGCTCAAGATATTGAGATTGATTCGAAATCGGCTCAAACGGAGCCAGGTCCTCCGCCGTCACTACAGTTCATGTTGCGGCGCAAGGATGCCACCGGCGGCTGCGCAAGGTCTAGGCGAAGCTACTGGAGGTGGTCCGACGTCTTGAGGTGGCCTGAGGAGAGAGAGGTCGGCAGGTGAATGGTTGCTCTGTTTTTCTTGCTGGGTTCGGCTGATAGAGAGAGTGAGAGTGTGAGTGGGAGAGAGGGAGAGTGTGAGTGAGGGAGAGAGAGAGTGTCGGCAATGTCGATCAATACAAACAATTAACCCAGCATAATCATTAAAGTTAAAGTAATCGAATCATGAAAGTAAAGCACACTGTTTGCTTTGATTAAAGAAACAACCGGGTATTACATTTTCCCTCTCCTTTTCTCTCACCTTGTCGACATCATCCCATTCTCTCACTATTATCATAAATTAATCCCTCTTTCCCTCTCACCAAAGTCCACTTTCTCTCACCAAGCACTAAAGAAAAGAAAAGTAGCAGTTGCTACTCCAAAACCGAGTCATCACATTACATCTTTGGAAGAGAAAGTTGCTTCTCTTTATTTTTCTCCTTTTATTAAAGCCGATCCACTTCCCCACACCTTTATATTCAGTATTTCAATGGCTGGCCTTGATGCTCCACTTTTAGAAGGAAGGAATACCAGCAATTCTGGAATTCAGAAAATTGAAGTTTCCGTTCAACACCCAGATTCTTCTTCAAGTTCATTCGGAGGAGCAAAACTAAATGGACCTGGGAATTACAGGACATGGAAGAAGATGATTTCCGCTCACCTTCGTGGAATCCATAAGATGGGTCATGTCGTCGGTACCATTAAGGCACCGCTGAATGAAGAAAGTGAAGAATATGTCAAGTGGGAAGATGCTGATGGACTTGTACTATCAATTTTGTACAAAGCCATGACTGATGAGGTGATCCAATTAATCATTGGGTGTGACACTGCTGCAGAAGTTTGGAAGACACTCAATGATCTCTATCTGAATGAATCTGATTTTTCTCAAATCTATGAGTTGTTGTGCAAGGCAACAAGGATGAAGCAAGATAGGCAAGCAGTTTCAGTGTTCTACACTCAGCTGAAAAATGTTTGGGCTGAGATTGATCAGCGACGACCAAACAAATTGAAGAATGCTGAGGATATTACTTGGTACCAAAAAGAGAAGGAGTTGGAGCGTGTGCACCAGTTTCTGAGTGGATTAGATGCTAGACATGACAGTGCCAAAGGAGAGTTGTTGCGTCGGCAAGAGCCTCCTTGACAGGACCCGCCCCAGATTTCACACTGAAATCCGAAGTGGCCCTGCGGGGCCCACTTTAGAAGAGATTCTACCAAAAATTTGGCGGAATTTCCCCTAAAAGTAGGCTACCCAAAACCTGTAGGAAAACATTTACACTTCTAAATCATCCATCCTTAATCTTCTGGAGCCATCTGCTACCCAAATCACAACTCCAATTTCACAAATATCAGTCTCAACCCAAAAACAATATTAATCTCATAGGTTATCAGAGCAATACTAATCCACTAGGTAACAAAGAAAACAGAAATAGAATGAGTACGCGGAAGCAATGCTGTTGGCTATGCCTCGACTCCATGTACGCCCGACCTCAACTAATTTCGCCTGCAAACTGGGCATTTGAAACCGAAGGGCCCAAGGGAAAGTACATAAAAACGTTAGCGTGAGTGGACAAAAATAAATAATTTAAAACCAAATGTATTTTATACTTTCCCACATTTATTTCTTTAAAAATCCCGATGCATGCAACAATTTAAAGAAACACAACTTTAGTTCAGCTCAAGAAAACCGACTAGCCCCGCTAGCCACAACCAAGCAAAGAGGAAAGAACTCTGATACTCAAGAAAATAAGACCAGCCCCGCTGGTTAAGGGAATCGGACTAGACCCCGCTAGCCCAGCAATAATATAATGAGTAGGGGAAGATGATAGCCATACGAATAAGCCACTCAGGCTTGGGTGATAGCCTCCCAGGCTAAAGAACTCCCATAACTCCCGTAATATACCCTTACGCCACTAAGTGTAGCGATAGGATACTGGGCTACAGAATTACTGTCACAGAGACAGTAACCTGCGCCACAAAGGCGGAAGGGCTACGGTGATCCCATCACCGCGCCACAAAGGCGGAAAAATCAATGCTAGCATGATAAAATCACCCCTCAGTATGGCACAGGGAAACATAACCGAAAATCCAGTAAATCCAAAATACATAAAGCTTCCCCCAACTCTCGCAAATGAATTTCCAACGACGTGTCCCACACGCCAAGAATATCTCAAATCAATAGCAAAAATGCGAGAAATAATAATAAATCATAATCTCCATAATTCGAAACAAAACCAATTCCAAAATCATCATCAAGGCATTCCCAATGCCAAAATCCGAAAGTCGATAAATAAATAAGAAAGATCAATAAATTAACGGCGTGTCCCACACCAAAAATAAACTCATATTCAAAAAATAAATAAGAAATAATTCCATCGAAATCCCATTTCGAAAATCTTTCAGAAATCTCAAATCGATGAATGAAATTAAATATGAAACTCCGGAAATCAACATAAATCACAAACTCGAATCCGAGCATAACGAATTAATATCCGAAATTCATGACCGAGGTAAATCATAATCCATCTCAGAAAATCATTATTGAAAGCCAATCCATGAGATAAACCAATAATCAAATTCCGGAAACAAATAATACGCTTGAAAAGTAATACGATAATTAAATAAACCAATAATTTCAAAATAAATGCATGCATCATTTACTTAAAAACAAAAGTCCACTCACAGTACTATTCCGACGATCACGTATACAAGTTCATTCATCGAGCCAGGGCTCGGTACGACATCCTGTACACGATTATATTTCGTAAATAATTATTCAACAATTTAATATAATTCCTAAACTCAATTCCTCATAAATTACATCTCCCATTCTCCTCGGATTCAGCCCAAATTATATCACTAATACCAATTCGTTAATTTAAAGGTTCCAAGGCAGAACCGAGAGATATCCGACGGTCGGATTCTCGTAATTTGGTAATCGAAACCCTAAACTTCAGAAATTAATAATTAATTCCAAGTTTCTCCAAAAATTTACCAAACTTCACATACAAGCTCTACATAATTTATAGGATTTTAACTAGCTAAAAAAAAATAGAATTTAAATTACTGTTTAAAAGTCACCACTGTTCACGCATGACACTGTTCACGCATGGCACTGTTCATGCGCCGGCCAACTCCTCATCCGGCCACCAAATTTCAACCACATAATCATCTCAACATTCTAAGCATTTTTCATAACTGTGACCAAGTGAGAAAATACCTTGAAGTGCTCCAATTTTGCCGATGAACACAAACCCGAAAATCTCCAAACCCACCAATTTGGAAATCCTTCAAATTCACCTTCCAAACGTGGAAATTTCAGCTAGAAGTCTTGAGGGAAGATGATCAGTGACTCGAGGCGCTCCTAATAGAACTAATTTTCCCGCCGGAGATAGCGGAAAACTGGAGAATTTCACCGGAGAAGCAAATTACTACAGTAACAATGATTGCATAAATTCTGGGTTTTCCGGCCAAATCACCGATACCCACTGATACCATCGTATAGAGGAGGAAGAGACGGTCCAAGGACAACTGGAATCACATCAATCGGACGCCGGACGGTGAAGAAATCGGAAAAAGAAAAAGGGAGGGCGACGCGGGGAAGAGGAAGAGGAGAGAGAGAGAGGGTCAGGGTAAGTTCTGAAATGGGAACTTACCTCGGTAAGTTTCCTTATATATAGAGAGTTACCATGAACAGTAAATTCACATTTTCACTTATAACTTTCACATACGAACTCCGATTTTTACGCACCATATATGCACGCGCTCGGTTTAACGTCCTCTACGACTTCCATGAAGAACATTTTCCCAAATTTTGACCCGAACAAAAAGTCAACTTTTAGGGCCACTAAAGTTGCTGAAAAAGAGTAAAAGTAAAACAAATTACCGTTTACTGTCCAAATGACTAGTAAACCGGTGAATTTGGGTTCGGGACGTTACACTCCTTCCCTTACTGAGGCTTTTACCTACATCCGTAAGGATGAGTCTCAGCAAGACAGCACAAAGACAGTCCATTCTGAAATCTCCAGCCTGACAATCCAAGCTAAGCCCCCACGGGCTCAAGGTCCACCTCCTGGCTTCAGTACACCACGATCAGGATTACAACCCATAACTCAGGGTTCATATCCAGGCAGGTCTGTATGTCAACACTGCAAACTACCTGGACATACCAAGGAGACTTGTTATAAGTTGGTTGGGTACCCTGCTGGATACTTCAGCAAACCCAAGCCAACTGAACCTCGAGGCAGAGGAAAGGCAGTTGTCCATCTTGTTCAGAGTTCAGAGTCCTTTGGAGTCGTTGGGCAAGATTATACCACTAGCGGTGATGGCCCTCCCTCAGTCTCAATGGTTGCTAGACGTACTGGTAAGATCGGTATGGCTTTAAAAGTTTCTAACTTTGTTGGTTCAGATACTTGGATTATTTATTCTGGTGCTTCAGATCATATGACCTATGATAGGAAGTATTTCCTTACCTTATCCACCCCTAATGTGTCATATGTTACAAATGCCAATGGTGAATCATTTCCAGTCCTAGGTATTGGGTCCATACGAGTCACACCTACCTTAGTATTGCATGATGTGTTGTATGTGCCAGACTTGTCTCACCACCTAATCTCAGTTCCCCAACTGAATACTCAATCCTTGTGCTCTGTGACATTTTATCCCATGTATGTGGTGTTTCAGGATCTTCTGACCAGGGAAGTTATTGGCAAGGGGTATATGAGGGGAAGACTGTTTCATCTGGATCAAGCTTATGCCGGGGAGAGGCCAAGGAAGAATGTCCCAGTTGCTTTGACAATGGCTTCTAAAGAGCTCAATGAAATCTGGTTATGGCACAGACGCTTAGGGCATCCTTCATTCAGTGTAATGCGTAAAACTATGCCCTCTTTATTTTTCGGCATTGATGAGTCGACCTTACATTGTGAAACTTGTGTTTTGGCGAAAAGCCATAGAGTCAACTATCCATTAAGTCTTTCTAATAAAAGTTCTAAACTGTCACGCCCCGAATTTTGAATAACCAATTCAAATCCGAAACATGAATAAACAATTAATACAAATAACGTTCTGAATTTTTTTCTCACAAACAAACACACCACTCGCCACTCAACACAAAAACTCGAAAACCTCGAGTTAATTATTACAATTCACTCTTACAAAGTAAAATTGCAAAGCTCTAAATGAGCATAACAAACCTCACAATATAATGCTGTAATTCACATAACACTACTCTAAGCAGCCCGATCACCGTCCTGGTTCTCCTGACCTGTAGGATTTCCCGCTACACAATTTGAATAGTGTACCGGGAGTTGCAACAACACAAAACCCGGTAAGCTTTTTACAGCCAGTATGAGTAAACAAGAAAGAACTGTTGATTTTAAATTACAATTCTTATAACTCAACAACACAACCAACAATCTCAACATCCACGACGCAAACGTCAAACCCATTCAATATCACCACTTTGGTCCTATCTCACAACACTATCACCACTTGGGTCCCATCCCATAACACGTTAGAGCTCTAACTGCCTCGTTACCTCTGACACCTTGGCCTAGGGTCAAGCAACGGCAAAAATACTTCGGTTAACACTATAACCGTCGCGCTTTGGACATCCCCGTCCTCAGCACCATATACTTCGGTTAATAATAAACCGTCGCGCTTTGGACATCCCCGTCCTCAGCACACAACTTCGGTTAATAATAAACCGTCGCACCTTGGACATCCCCGTCCTCAGTACACAAACACTCCGGTTATCCTTAACCGTCGAACTTCGGACACCTCATCCTCAGAACCCTACATTCTCTGACTCTATACATCCTCCAATGTAAATCATGAATATTAACAAGAACTCATCAATCATGTTCATCACATATAAATATGGTAAGTCACATGTCAATTTATAATAATTTAATCATCTCAATTTCACACTCTTCAATGTCACGCCATTCACATATAATCACGTAAATATATATATACGTAATTATCCGCTCAGGGATAATCACTAATACCAACTATAGTTCACACAAGAAAATCGTGAAATTCATTTTGTATAATTAAAATCATTTTACTTACCTATGGACCGTAATTGATCAAGTCCATATGATTTTAAAACAAATATTTATTCCATAAATATTTTCACGCAATTACGACAAAATAAGGTAATTAAATTTATTCGGTTCGTAATATGAACCACGTGAGGTTTACTCACCTCGATAATCCCGCTGCGTCTTCAATTCAGCTCAAAATACGATCCACAATCGTCCACCAACTCAAACCGTCAATAACCTAATCCAATAATGATCTTAACTTAGCCAACAACTCATAAATGTAATTAAACGACGATCCAACGGTCAGATCTGAATATAATGATGATCCAACGGTCGGATTCAAATTAAACGATGATCCAACGGTCGGATCTGAATTTAATGATGATCCAACGGTCGGATCCTCACGGATCGCCCTTAGGATCATCCTCCAAAATTATCACGAAGATCCAACGGTCAGATCTTCCTGAATCGCCCTTACTAACATCTCCACAAAATTATATGAAAATCCGACGGTCGGATTCTCACGAATCGCCTTCTGAATAACTATTTCTCAATTATACGAAGATCCAACGGTCGGATCTTCGCCCGTGACCTCACAAAGTCATCGGGACAGTCATACGATCAACATACTAAAATTTGAAGTAAAACCGATGGTCTGATCTTCACAGATCGTAAACCGAAGATAAAACGTAAAAACCGTAAATAGTAACGTAAAAACGTAAATCCACTATTTATCAACTTTTTCTAACATGACCATGTTATATATCAAAACGCTCGTAAGGATGCGTAGATCATCACCTAGATAATAAAAACTCAAAATATGGTCGAATACGCCGCCACAAGCGGCGGTCAGTGGGCGGTCAACGGCGGTCAACGCGGCGGTCAACCACCTCCGATGCAAAAGTCGTCAACTACAAACTTGTTCAAAATGACGAGTTGATCCACTTTCATAACTAGCATGAAGTCTGAAAACGAAAGGAAGTGGTCGGAAATTACCTAGAACAGTCGAGGTGGCCGGAAAATTTCCAGAATCCGGCGAAATTTGCAGAATCCGGCAAGGCTTGATTTCGACGTCAAAACTTCAATTTCAGGCTTCGATTCCTTCTAGAGAGTTGTTAAGAAACTCAAGACGAACGCATTGGTTCAAGAATCACAGAAAAATATGGTCTGTAGCTCGAGATATACCGATCGAAAGCTTCGGTGGTCGGAAAATTTGCAGAATTTTGCAGAATCCGGCGAGGGCTCCGATCGACGTAAAAACTTCAATTTCAGGCCTCGATGCCTTCTGGAAAGTTGTTCAGATCCTCACTCTGAGTTCACCAGTTCAAGAAACACTCAAAACAACATCCTGTAGCGCGAGATATGTCGATCGAAGCTTTGGTTTTCGATTTGATCGGGTCTGGCTTCCAGCCGCCACCACGAGTAGCGCCGCCGTGCAAGGCCACTTCTGGGAGCTTCAGGACGTTGAGGTGAGCTTGTGGATGGAGTTTGGTGAGGAGTGGTGAATGGTAACTTGAGATATCAAGCTTGAAATCAAAACGGGGGTAAACCGGCCTCGTGCTCCACCGCCGTGTACGGCCCACGAGACGGCGAAAGGCTGTTACCGGCAGCTGCGAAAGGAAGAGACGAAGCTGTGGAACGTGGTCTGGGTCGATTCGAAGGCCTGTGGAGCGAGAACAAGCTTGGAGAAGGAATGCTCTGTTTTGGTTGCTGGTTTCGGCAGAGAGGGAGAGAGTGAGAGATTTTTCTTTCTTTTATTCTGGAGCTGGTACACCACCATCTATCAACATGTAGAGTAAAATACAACTAGTGTCGCACTACCTCTCTTAATGCTTGAAACACAAAGAGCACACCTCAATTTTTTTAAACAAAGTATTTGCCACTATAAATTTGTGATAAAACCAGAAAATTCAATAACTAGTAAGTGGAAGATGAGGTTATTACAATCTACCCCCCTTAAAGGAATTTCGTCCCGAAATTCAAGTACTCAACTCCCCAAAGAGCTGTGGATACTTCACTCTCATGTCAGACTCTAACTCCCATGATGCATCGCCCTCGTCATGATGACTCCACAGCACCTTCACAAGATTAACCTCTTTCCTACGAAGCTTCTTCGTAGACCTATCTAAGATACGAACAGGTTCAACCACAAAGGTTACATCCGTGTTTACCTCAATCGTACCATGATCAATTACATGGGACTCATCTCGGACGTACTTCCTGAGCATAGACACATGAAAGACATTGTGTACACCAGACATGCTAACTGGTAAGGCAAGACGATATGCCACTTTCCCAACCCTTTCTAGAATCTCAAAGGGTCCAACATACCTTGGTGCGAGTTTTCCCTTCTTGCCAAATCTCATTACGCCTTTCATAGGTGAGACCTTCAAGAACACGTAATCACCCGTCTTGAACTCAACTGGTCTTCTCTTTAAGTCTGCATAACTCTTCTGTCTACTTTGTGCTATTTGGATCCTATCCCGAATAGTAGTGATCTTCTCTGTAGTCTCCAGAACAAGTGCAGGACCAAAGAGTCCCTTCTCCCCTACTTCTGTCCAACAGATAGGAGTTCTACATGGCCTACCATAAAGAGCCTCATACGGGGCCATGCCGATGCTGGCGTGATAACTGTTGTTGTAGGCAAACTCTATCAATGGTAGGTGATCCGCCCAACTTCCCTTAAAGTCCATCACACAAGCTCTAAGCATATCCTCCATCACCTGATTCACTCTCTCAGTTTGCCCATCTGTCTGTGGATGAAATGCGGTGCTCATAGCTAAAGCTGTGCCCAATGCCTTATGGAATCTACGCCAAAATTCTGAAGTGAAACGAGCATCCCGATCAGAAACAATTGTAACAGGCACACCATGCAGCCTTACTATCTCATTCACGTACAACTTACACAACGCATCCCCTGAGTAAGTTTTTGCCACAGGAAGGAAGTGTGCAGACTTCGTCAATCGGTCCACAATCACCCAAATTGAGTCATAACCTTGCCTGGACCTAGGCAATCCAGTCACAAAGTCCATGGAGATATCTTCCCATTTCCACACCGGAATCGGTAATGGTTGTAGCATCCCTGCAGGCCTCTGATGTTCTGCCTTCACTCGCTGACATGTAAGACACTTCGACACATGTTCCGCCACATCCCTCTTCATTCCATACCACCAAAATTGTCTTCGTAGGTCCATATACATTTTAGTACCACCTGGATGTATCGTGTATCGAGATCTATGAGCTTCCCGCATGACCTCCTCCTTGAGGTTATCAACACTTGGAACATACAATCTTCCTCGAAATCTCAACCCCCCATCTGCTCTAGTAGCCCACTCAGAAGGGCCCTCCACATCAGGATTAGCAGTCATCTCTGCAATCCTCGCCTGGGCAAACTCATCAAGTGTCTGCCCCTGAATGATCCTGGAAATCAAGGTAGACTGTAAGGTCATACTACCGAGAAAGATTTCATGTCCACCTCTTGTGGGCATAAGATCAAATTCGGATGCAGCTTCCAACATGAGCCACTCCTGTACCATAAGCGATGCCATGATTACTCGGGGCTTCCTACTCAAAGCATCTGCCACTACATTGGCCTTTCCAGGATGATACTCCAAAGTGAAATCATAGTCTTTGATGAGCTCCATCCATCTCCTCTGCCTCATGTTCAACTCCTTTTGGGAGAATAGATATTTCAGACTCTTATGATCTGAAAAGAGTTCAAACTTCTCACCATACAGATAGTGTCTCCAAATTTTCAAGGCAAACACCACTGCAGCTAGCTCTAGATCATGAGTGGGGTAATTCCGCTCATGAACCTTCAGTTGTCTAGAGCCATAAGCAACAACACAACCATTCTGCATCAACACACACCCCAAACCCTGATGAGATGCATCACTGTAGATAACTAAACCACCTCTGCTAGTAGGAATAGTCAACACTGGTGCCGTAGTCAACCGGGTTTTCAGCTCGTTGAAAGCCTTCTCACACTCATCCGTCCATACAAACTGAGTGTCCTTCCGTGTCAACTTAGTCAAAGCTGAAGCGATACTAGAAAACCCCTCAATGAAGCGCCTGTAGTAACCTGCTAATCCGAGGAAGCTACGGATCTCTGTAACAGTAGTGGGGCGACTCCAACTCATCACCGCTTCAACCTTCGAAGGGTCCACAGAAACTCCATCCTTCGAAACTACGTGACCAAGGAACTTGACTTCCTTCTGCCAAAAATCGCACTTCTCGAGTTTGGCAAACAATTTCTTTTCTCTTAATGTCTGTAGTATAATTCGCAAATGCTTCTCATGGTCACCAGACGACTTTGAATAAATCAAAATGTCGTCCACGAAAACTACTACAAACTGGTCCAAGTAGGGACTGAACGTGCGGTTCATCAAGTCCATGAATGCTGCTGGTGCATTAGTTAGACCAAAAGGCATGACAAGGAACTCATAATGTCCATACCTAGTTCTGAACGCCGTCTTTGGAATATCCTCATCCTTCACCCTTAACTGGTGATATCCAGATCTCAAGTCAATCTTTGAGAACACAGTAGCCTCTCTAAGCTGATCGAACAAGTCATCAATCCTAGGTAAAGGATACCTGTTCTTGATGGTCACCTTGTTCAGCTGCCGATAATCCACACATAATCGAAGTGAATTATCCTTTTTCTTCACAAACAACACTGGTGCACCCCAAGGAGATACACTAGCCTGTATGAACCCTTGAGTCAGTAATCCATCAATCTGAACCTTCAACTCCTGAAGTTCAGCTGGAGCCATCCGATAGGGTGCTTTCGATACAGGGGCAGTACCTGGTATCACATCAATGGAGAAGTCCATTACCCTTTTTGGAGGTAACCCTGGTATCTCCTTAAACACATCAGCATATTCTGAAACTACAGGAATCCCTGTAATCTCAGAAATACTACTCCCTGACTCAATATGAGCCAAAATCCCTGCCCTCATGGCAACGTCGGACCTCAGACAACGGTAATGAAACACCGGTTGTCCAGGAATACGGAAGGATACAATCATCCTAAAGCAATCAATCAATGCATGGTTCGGGCTCAACCAATCCATACCCAAAATCACATCATATGTGTGATCCGGAATCACAATCAATGATGCAGAGAACTCTCTACCACCTATCCCAATAGGGCAATCATCACAAAACATATCCAGCTCAAGAGACACACCCAGAGGTGATGTAACACATAATGATCTAGTAAGAGGCATGACAATCAATCCCAACACATCCACTACTGAACTAGATATGAAAGAGTGGGAGGCTCCCGTATCAAACAATACTCTAGCAAGATAGTTATAAACAGATAAAGTACCTTCCACCCCAGTGCCTCTCTGACCGATTGCAAAGACTCTAGCTGGTACTGGAGGTAAGAGCCTTTGCTGATTACCCTGTCCTCCAACACGGGGTCGAGTACAGTCCTTGGCAAGGTGTCCAGTCTGTCCGCAACGAAAGCATCCCTTAGCCCTGGGTTTAGTGCAAGCCCTAGAGAGATGACCCAACTCATCGCAGTTATAACATCTCACAGGCGCTGCAGCTGCAACTTGTCTGACAGGTACGGCCCGAATAGGAGGAAGAGGAGCTGCTGCTACTCTAGCTGGGGCCTGATGGTGGAACTGAGTCTTTTGTCTCTTCCAGTATCCACCCCTAAAGTCTCTGGATCCACTGTTACCTGCCACTGCCTTTCCCTTTCCCTGAAAATCCCTCTCAGCTGTTTCCTTCTCCTTATGAATCAAGTTCTGTTGCTCAATGATCAGAGCCTTTGCTAGAATTTCCTTCATGACCTTCAGTTCCAAAATGGCCACATCACGCTCAATGGAAGCATTCAACCCCCGCTGAAACTTCTTGGCCAAATCCTCAGCATCCATTGATTTCACAAACCTATATAGTCTAGAGAACTCTGCCTCATACTCTGTCACCGTCATCTTCCCTTGTGTTAGTGAGAGGAACTCCCGTTCCAATTTTTCTCTCACTGAAGCTGGAAAGTACTTCTCTCGGAATAGTCTCACAAAACCATCCCAAGTCAGGGTGGTCACATCAATGGTCTTTTGCATACAATTCCACCACACCCTAGCCTCACCCTTTAGCATGAAAGTGGCTAACTTCCTCTTTTCAATCTCATTACAGTCCATCATCTCGAAATAATTCTCCATATCCTCGACCCATTGATCAGCCACCATGTAATCCATGCTTCCATGAAACTTGGCTGCTCCCAGATGATTAATGTCTCTAGCCAATCTCAACAGACGACCAGGGTCAGCCATTTCACCCATGGGCGGAGTAGGTTGTACACCGATAGAAGACTCTACATCATCATCATAAAGCTCCTCTATGGGACGGAACCTGTCCCTATCACCAGTTCTACCTTCTCTTACACCCCCACCACGACGTCTAGGCCCACCCCTCGGAATTTCCATTACCTAGGAAGCATAGTATGTTTGGTTAATACATGTATAACACTCAACATAGTATAAGTCAATACTAGTCCATATTAACCAAGTCGATACTACAAGAAAAGTATTCACGTTCCTAAGACTACTTAGCGGCCTAAACGACTCCTAACACTCACACATACCCAATGACTTAGCCAATACCGAAGAGCACACGATGGGGATCCGCTGCAGACGGGCCATCACTCGGAAAGTATTGACACATCACCAAATATGCACCTTACGCTCTGATACCAAACTGTCACGCCCCGAATTTTGAATAACCAATTCAAATCCGAAACATGAATAAACAATTAATACAAATAACGTTCTGAATTTTTTTCTCACAAACAAACACACCACTCGCCACTCAACACAAAAACTCGAAAACCTCGAGTTAATTATTACAATTCACTCTTACAAAGTAAAATTGCAAAGCTCTAAATGAGCATAACAAACCTCACAATATAATGCTGTAATTCACATAACACTACTCTAAGCAGCCCGATCACCGTCCTGGTTCTCCTGACCTGTAGGATTTCCCGCTACACAATTTGAATAGTGTACCGGGAGTTGCAACAACACAAAACCCGGTAAGCTTTTTACAGCCAGTATGAGTAAACAAGAAAGAACTGTTGATTTTAAATTACAATTCTTATAACTCAACAACACAACCAACAATCTCAACATCCACGACGCAAACGTCAAACCCATTCAATATCACCACTTTGGTCCTATCTCACAACACTATCACCACTTGGGTCCCATCCCATAACACGTTAGAGCTCTAACTGCCTCGTTACCTCTGACACCTTGGCCTAGGGTCAAGCAACGGCAAAAATACTTCGGTTAACACTATAACCGTCGCGCTTTGGACATCCCCGTCCTCAGCCCCATATACTTCGGTTAATAATAAACCGTCGCGCTTTGGACATCCCCGTCCTCAGCACACAACTTCGGTTAATAATAAACCGTCGCACCTTGGACATCCCCGTCCTCAGTACACAAACACTCCGGTTATCCTTAACCGTCGAACTTCGGACACCTCATCCTCAGAACCCTACATTCTCTGACTCTATACATCCTCCAATGTAAATCATGAATATTAACAAGAACTCATCAATCATGTTCATCACATATAAATATGGTAAGTCACATGTCAATTTATAATAATTTAATCATCTCAATTTCACACTCTTCAATGTCACGCCATTCACATATAATCACGTAAATATATATATACGTAATTATCCGCTCAGGGATAATCACTAATACCAACTATAGTTCACACAAGAAAATCGTGAAATTCATTTTGTATAATTAAAATCATTTTACTTACCTATGGACCGTAATTGATCAAGTCCATATGATTTTAAAACAAATATTTATTCCATAAATATTTTCACGCAATTACGACAAAATAAGGTAATTAAATTTATTCGGTTCGTAATATGAACCACGTGAGGTTTACTCACCTCGATAATCCCGCTGCGTCTTCAATTCAGCTCAAAATACGATCCACAATCGTCCACCAACTCAAACCGTCAATAACCTAATCCAATAATGATCTTAACTTAGCCAACAACTCATAAATGTAATTAAACGACGATCCAACGGTCAGATCTGAATATAATGATGATCCAACGGTCGGATTCAAATTAAACGATGATCCAACGGTCGGATCTGAATTTAATGATGATCCAACGGTCGGATCCTCACGGATCGCCCTTAGGATCATCCTCCAAAATTATCACGAAGATCCAACGGTCAGATCTTCCTGAATCGCCCTTACTAACATCTCCACAAAATTATATGAAAATCCGACGGTCGGATTCTCACGAATCGCCTTCCGAATAACTATTTCTCAATTATACGAAGATCCAACGGTCGGATCTTCGCCCGTGACCTCACAAAGTCATCGGGACAGTCATACGATCAACATACTAAAATTTGAAGTAAAACCGATGGTCTGATCTTCACAGATCGTAAACCGAAGATAAAACGTAAAAACCGTAAATAGTAACGTAAAAACGTAAATCCACTATTTATCAACTTTTTCTAACATGACCATGTTATATATCAAAACGCTCGTAAGGATGCGTAGATCATCACCTAGATAATAAAAACTCAAAATATGGTCGAATACGCCGCCACAAGCGGCGGTCAGTGGGCGGTCAACGGCGGTCAACGCGGCGGTCAACCACCTCCGATGCAAAAGTCGTCAACTACAAACTTGTTCAAAATGACGAGTTGATCCACTTTCATAACTAGCATGAAGTCTGAAAACGAAAGGAAGTGGTCGGAAATTACCTAGAACAGTCGAGGTGGCCGGAAAATTTCCAGAATCCGGCGAAATTTGCAGAATCCGGCAAGGCTTGATTTCGACGTCAAAACTTCAATTTCAGGCTTCGATTCCTTCTAGAGAGTTGTTAAGAAACTCAAGACGAACGCATTGGTTCAAGAATCACAGAAAAATATGGTCTGTAGCTCGAGATATACCGATCGAAAGCTTCGGTGGTCGGAAAATTTGCAGAATTTTGCAGAATCCGGCGAGGGCTCCGATCGACGTAAAAACTTCAATTTCAGGCCTCGATGCCTTCTGGAAAGTTGTTCAGATCCTCACTCTGAGTTCACCAGTTCAAGAAACACTCAAAACAACATCCTGTAGCGCGAGATATGTCGATCGAAGCTTTGGTTTTCGATTTGATCGGGTCTGGCTTCCAGCCGCCACCACGAGTAGCGCCGCCGTGCAAGGCCACTTCTGGGAGCTTCAGGACGTTGAGGTGAGCTTGTGGATGGAGTTTGGTGAGGAGTGGTGAATGGTAACTTGAGATATCAAGCTTGAAATCAAAACGGGGGTAAACCGGCCTCGTGCTCCACCGCCGTGTACGGCCCACGAGACGGCGAAAGGCTGTTACCGGCAGCTGCGAAAGGAAGAGGCGAAGCTGTGGAACGTGGTCTGGGTCGATTCGAAGGCCTGTGGAGCGAGAACAAGCTTGGAGAAGGAATGCTCTGTTTTGGTTGCTGGTTTCGGCAGAGAGGGAGAGAGTGAGAGATTTTTCTTTCTTTTCTTCTGGAGCTGGTACACCACCATCTATCAACATGTAGAGTAAAATACAACTAGTGTCGCACTACCTCTCTTAATGCTTGAAACACAAAGAGCACACCTCAATTTTTTTAAACAAAGTATTTGCCACTATAAATTTGTGATAAAACCAGAAAATTCAATAACTAGTAAGTGGAAGATGAGGTTATTACATAAGCCTTTTGAGATTATTCACTCTGATGTGTGGGGACCTTCTCGAGAACCCACTGTTTCTGGAATGCGTTATTTTGTCCTATTTATTGATGATTGCACTCGATTATCATGGGTAGCATTGCTTAAGTCTAAGGATGCTGTGTTTTCTGCTTTTCAAGCCTTTGAAAAATTGATTCAAACACAGTTTAATGGTCATATCAAAGTTTTTCGTTATGACAATGGAGGGGAGTTTGTTAATCATGATTTTCAGGAATATTTCCAAGAAAAAGGTATAATTCATCAAACCACTTGTCCCCAAACACCTGAACAAAATGGTGTGTCTGAGCGTAAAAATCGTCATCTCCTAGACAGAGCAAGAGCATTACTATTTGGTGCTCATATGCCCAAGTATCTTTGGGGTGAAGCAGTTCAAACTGCCTCACATCTTATTAATCGTCTTCCTTCCAGTGTTCTTCAGGGGCGCATTCCCTTTGCAGTCCTGTCAACCCATGTCTCTATTCCTTCCTTCCATAATCTTCCTGCTCGTGTCTTTGGTTGTGTTGCCTTTGTCCACATTCCCAAAAATCAGAGGTCAAAGTTAGATGCCCGAGCTCTCAAATGCGTCTTTGTAGGTTATGGTTCTCATCAGAAAGGCTATAAGTGCTATCACCCACCTACACGAAAGTTCTATGTTACCATGGACGTGTCATTTTATGAAGATATGTGTTATTTCTCCCCCAACAACACCTCTCTTCAGGGGGAGAATGAGTTTTTTGAAGAGATGTTTGTTGGTGGAGAGTTGAAGAAGAATAAAGACGCAGAAGAAGAGAGTATTGACATCCCGGAATCAAGGGGTCAAATTGCCCAAATCGACCCGTCGATAGGGGGAGTCGACCAGTTGAACGAGGAAACCAGCGAAATAGACAGAAATGTACTCGACCAGTCAAAGGATATTTTTGACCAGCCGATTTCTGAAGCTGAAGAAAACTCTATTCCGGCTTCCCCCTCATCTGATACTTCACCCCTTGATGCCGAACTTTCTGGTCAAGAAGCTCCATCTCAGGTATGTCCAGTATCTTCATCTAGTAACCCTATAGAGTCAGTCTCTTCTACATATGTGTTACCTAGTAGAACTACCCGTGGTCAACCAGCAAAAAGGTATGAACCTTCCATAACTACTAAAGCCAAATATCCAGTATCTAACTTTGTGTCACACCATAGGTTATCTAAACCTTATGCATCATTTGTGAATCAAATATCCTCTGTATCTGTTCCTAACAAAGTGCAGGAAGCTTTGGGAGATCCAATGTGGGCCAAGGCAATGGAGGAAGAAATGGAGGCGTTAGAAAAGAATCACACCTGGGAACTTGTACCACTTCCTCGTGGTAAAAAGATTGTTGGGTGTAGATGGATTTTTACTGTGAAACATAATGCAGATGGCACAGTAAGTAGGTATAAGGCTAGGTTGGTGGCTAAGGGATTCACTTAGACATATGGGATTGACTATGATGAGACTTTTGCTCCAGTAGCCAAGATGAATACTGTTCGGGTATTGTTGTCCCTTGCAGCCAATCTGAATTGGCCACTTCATCAATTTGATGTAAAAAATGCATTCCTTCATGGGGAGTTAACTGAGGAAGTGTACATGAGTCTTCCTCCTGGGTATGCATCAAATACACATGGTGATGTTGTTTGCAGATTGAAGAAATCCCTTTATGGACTTAAACAGTCACCCCGGGTATGGTTTCGCAGATTCACTCAGTCCATGAGACGCTTTGGATACAAGCAGAGCAATTCAGACCACACCTTATTCTTAAAGCACCAGAAAGGGAAGGTAACTGTGCTTATTATATATGTGGATGATATGGTAATAACAGGGGATGACTTGGTAGAAATTGGAAGTCTTCAGAAGAAGTTGGCTTCTGAGTTTGAGATGAAGAATTTGGGAGACTTGAAGTACTTCTTGGGGATTGAAGTAGCTAGGGGGAGAGATGGCATCTTCCTATGTCAGAGAAAGTATGTGTTGGATCTCTTGGCAGAGACAGGCATGTTGGATTGTTCTCCGATTGACACTCCAATCGAGCAAAATCACAAACTAGCAGAATATCCTGATCAGCTTCCAACTGACAAACCAAGATACCAGAGGTTAGTGGGACGTCTGATTTATTTGTCACACACTAGACCTGATGTTGCTTATGCAGTTAGTGTTGTGAGTCAATTTATGCACAATCCAAGTGAAAGGCATATGGAGGCAGTAGTAAGAATCTTGAGGTACTTGAAGTCAGCACCAGGAAAAGGTTTAATGTTTTCTAAATATCAACACCTAGATGTTAGTGGGTATACTGATGCAGATTGGGCTGGTTCTATCACAGACAGAAAGTCTACATCTGGGTACTTCACCTTTGTGGGAGGAAACCTTGTTACATGGAGAAGTAAGAAGCAAAAGGTCGTTGCAAGATCAAGTGCTGAAGCTGAATATAGAGGTATGGCACATGGAGTGTGTGAACTTCTGTGGCTACGAAATTTACTACGAGATTTGGGTGTTAAGCCTAAGTCAGCAATGCAATTGTTCTGTGATAACAAAGCAGCTATTGACATCTCACATAATCCTATACAACATGACCGAACAAAACATGTGGAAGTTGATCGACACTAGCTTCATTAAGGAAAAGTTGGATGCAAAGTTAATCTCCTTTCCTTTTGTTCCAACCGAGGAGCAATTAGCAGATATACTTACCAAAGCTGTATCTAGCAAGTTGTTCCATGACTCACTTGGCAAGTTGGGTCTTCGTGATGTTTATGCCCCAACTTGAGGGGGAGTGTTGACTTGTGAGTCATGTTGTTGATGTGAACATGCAGATTAAGGCGGCAGCAGCAAATCTGACATGAAGATTATGGCTGCAGCAGCACACCTTGTGTAATTAATGTAGCCGTAGTTCTTGACTTATTGTATTCACACTTAGCTCTAGGAAATTTGTACCTCTATATATATCCTCCAGTTTGGAGAAGAACATATCAAGACAATTATACCATAAATCTCTATATTTAACAGTTGCCGCCATACAACCCAGAGCACCCCATATCTCCGGAGAATATGGAAAGTTCCACACAAGGTAGTTTATTACAAGTGTAGCCGATGAAAAAGCTGTCGAGTTCAACAAGAAGAACACTCGGTATGTAGTAACGCTTTGAGTACCTAAAATCGACTTACCCGAATACTGTTTACGAGAAACGTTATCTTCTTGCCAAACTCCGCCAGGTGGGTTGATGCCTGCTGTAAAGGTTGCGGCTGTAATTAGGGCAGCCACCACCAACATGGTATTTCTTATGTCACTTTCCGAGTCTCGTCCTGGCTTAAACGTCAGATCGTATCTCGACCTAGAAGGTTGATTACCCGATGGCTGTGAATTAGAAGCAGCCATTTCAACAGCAATATCGCCCATTCTTAAATATAATAGTAATCAAGAATTAATCGGATAAATTTTTCTCCCATTTCTCAAGTTTAAATACAGCTACCATGATTCATGCATCGATTTCTCGATTAAGTATTTCACGCGACTTCCCCATGAGACCAAGACTACGTGAAAGGTCTCATTGTTTTTCTTTTTTTTCTTGAGAGAAGAAAAGTCTTATGGTTACTGTCCAGCTTATGAATTATAATCATGACTTTTCTCTTTGAAGATGGAGCTTTCATCAGAAACCTCGTCTCATTGGTCAATAACAGAGGTGATTAAGGTCAATTCAAAGAAATTTTTTACCATAAAAACATGGACAATACCCAGTTCTTTACAGCCCACTTTGCATGTCTGGTGTATTCCTTTTTCTTTTTGGTCTGGAATTTAAGATTTGTTTGGACCCAGATCTAAAACAAACTGTAAAAGCCCAATAAACAGTCGGTTTCAAATTATAGTAAGGATATTAATCATAATTCACGACTTTTCTCTGTCGAGTTCGAAGCTAGGGTTCTTTCTCTTAATCAATTTTCGAATTAGGGCTTGCTTGTTGGAGTTTTTGCACGGACAACCAAAATATGGGTAACGAGAATTAAATAGATGTATGATTATATGGTTTCTGTTGGCTGGACTTTTCTTATGAACTAGTCTTCTTTTTTTAAGTTAAACTTTGCATTGGAGTATTTGACTGATTTATTTCAGTATTTGGTTGCAATGGCTGTGTGTCTGGTTGATTATCATTTGTGATGTGATGTAGCAGGAAAGAACTTGTATTGTTAAACTTCAGTTGGAAAGAACTTGTATTATTTCAAAAAAAAAAAAAACCAGCAAGTAATACTCTGTGATCGTTTTAGATTGCAGTCTAGAGTAACACTTCTTTTCTTTTGACAAGTGATTTCTCATATGAATAATGAGATTAACGAGACAATTCTTAATTTAATTTTCATATCTTGCTTGATTAGTTTTCCCGTCTCTGGTTTTGATTATGTTTCCTAATCCTAGTTAGGTTATGTTTTCTAGTTCTAGGTGATTTTTATCTTCCTAGTTTGGTATATTTATTGTGTTCCTTATAATGATGGAATGGAGAACAATAAAACTGAAGACAAGTTAATTGGTTGTGATTATTTCTGGTCTCATACAATTACCTATGGTGTCGACAAATCGGCACATAATTGACAAATCGTTAGTGGCTCCATTTAAATCCAGGCAAGAGCATCGCAAGAACATTGAATTGGAAGAAGCGCGTAAGGCTGGGCTTGTACCTGCTGAAGTCGATAAGAATGGAAAGGAGATCAATCCTCATATACCCAAATATGTGGCTGATACACCTTGGTATATCAAAACCGAGGAGGGACCTAGTCTAGAGCATCAAAGAAAGCCCGAATCAAATGTGAATGGCAAGAAGAAATCACAGTATGACAGAGGTGCAAAGCTATTCCAGGCCCTTACATATAGGAAGGGTGCATGTACGAACTGTGGATCCATGAAACATGATGCCAAGTCATGTAGCGAAAGACCGAGGAAAGTTGGAGCAAAATGGACTGGCAAGTACATTGCTCCGGATGAGATGATAGAGACTCTTGGACTTCTCAGCTATGATGAAAAACGGGACCGGTGGAATGGATATAATCCATCAAGCTATGCCCATGTTATTAAGAGATATGAATTACAACAGGAAGCTCGAAACAAATACTTAAAGGAAGAACGAATCAAGAAATTAGAAGATGAGACTGATGATATCAGGGTAGATGAAGCCAAGGCTGATGAGAGCAAGCAAACAGACTTCGCAAAGGTCGAGAAGCGTGTGCGCACAACGGGTGGTGGCCGGAAGCACTGGAACTGTCAGAAACTTGCGTATTCGTGAGGACACGGCAAAATATCTTCGGAATCTTGATGTCAACTCTGCGCATTATGATCCGAAAAGCCGGTCCATGCGTGAAAACCCTAATCCAGATGCAGATCCGAGCGAGCAGTTTTACGTGGGAGATAATGTATTGAGAAACACTGGTCAAGCTCTGGAGTTCAGGCAGATGAACATTCATGCTTTGGAAGCATTTGAGAGGGGACAAGATGTTCACATGCAAGCAGCTCCATCCCAAGCTGAGTTTCTTTATAAAAATTATAAGGCGATTAAGGAGAGATTGACTTCACAGACGAATTGCACCATTCTAGAAAAGTATGGCAATGCAGCTAGTGGAGAAGAACTTCCTAAGGAGCTTCTACTGGGACAGAGCGAAAGAGATGTTGAATACGATCGAGCTGGGAGGATCATCAAGGGCGAGGAAGAAGCGGTTCCGAGGAGCAAATATGCAGAAGATGTCAGTCTCAACAACCACACTTGTGTGTGGGGTTCGTGGTGGAAAGGTCACCAATGGGGGTACAAGTGTTGTAAGCAGTTTATGCGAAACAGTTATTGCACAGGTGCTGCTGGAGTTGAGGCTGCCGAGGCTGCAATACATCTCATGGAGCCTTAATATCAAATACTACATGATCAGCTTCTTTTGAAGTGTTACATCTGTTCCCTATTGATCCATATTGATTCTCCAAATGTTGAATATTCTCTGGGTTATCTGGTTGTTTATGTTGTAGTATACATGATTATTGTTGTCATAGTTTATATGTCTATTTCATGTATAGGATATATATACTTGAGTATATAGAGAGATGCTTAAGTGTAAAGATAGGTATAGTGACTTGTATGATGAGCTTTATGCCAAATGGGAACAAGCATGGTTATCTCTATCATCACAGCCACAATGCCACATGAGAAAGCTAGAAATGGAGCTGTCATCCAAGTTGTATCATTTCTTTAAGCATTTCACACCTCAATTGTATTCCTATAAATACCTCCTTGAATGAGATTAATAAACACACTTGAATCTCCATTCTCTCTGCAACATTACTCTCTCTATCTCTCTGTTAATTTATGCTTGTCCTTAAACACGTTATCAGCACGAAATTGCTCTAGAATTAGAATCGAAATTGAAAAGAGTAGAGGGAGTTCAAAATCCGATCGAAGTCATTTTTCCAAACCAACAGAAAACCTCCAAACCCTAGCTCATATCAAAGCCCTTGATCCAAGAAGCCCAGAACCGGTTTTAGAACCTCCAGAACCGGCCGGAAACCGCCTGAACCGGCCACCGGAAAAACTGAACCGCTGCCGGACCGCTGTCGAGTCCTGCCGAAGTGCTGCCGAGTCCTGCCGAAGTGCTGCCGAGCCCCTGCCGAAGTGCTGCCGAGCAGCTGCCGAGACCTGCCGAGACCCCTGCACAGCAGCTGCCGAGATCTGCCGAGGCCCCTGCGCAGCACCTGCCGAAGCCTCTGCCGAGTCCTGCCGAGACCTGCCGACAGCACCTGCCGAGTCCTGCCGAAGCCCCTGCCGAGTCCTGCCGAGACCTGCCGACAGCACCTGCCGAGTCCTGCCGAAGCCCCTGCGCAGCAGCTGCCGAGCACCTGCCGAGGACCTGCGCAGCAGCTGCCGAGCACCTGCCGAGGACCTGTGCAGCAGCTGCCGAGCCATCTGCCGAGCAGCTGTCGACAGATCTGTCGAGTAACTTTCCGGCAACTCTCCGGCCACTTTCCGGTCACTTCTCCGGCAACTTTTCCGGACACTTTTCCGGCGACTTTTCGACAACTTTTCCGGCGACTTTTCGACAACTTTTCCGGCGACTTTTCTACAACTTTTCCGGCGACTTTTCGACAACTTTTTCGGTGACTTTTCCGGCAACTTTTGGGCAACTTTTTCGGTCATTTCCGACAACACTATTTCAAGGTATTCTTTACTAAAAGTTCCTGCTTTTGAGTTTTTATTTATTTTTCTCCTCCTTTTTCTTTTTGGGAACTTACAATTAAAAAGCGGAATTATAGAAATTCACGCTAAACGAACTAAGAGCGTTCGTAGTCAATGAACTAAGAGTGTTCATAATATTCGGACTAAGAGCGTCCGCAAGCATCGACTTATGACCCTATTAAACATCATTGTTTCGGTCTAATCCAAATATTCTTGGAAATTGATTTCTTGGTAGCATAGCTCGGAAATCTTATTGTTTTAGTTTTTCGTGGAAGTTTTAAACTCCGAAACTAATACATCTTTTTCTTCTTATATTTCAAGGATGTCGAATGAACCTAGACTCGAATTTCAAATCCTTGACTCAACTGGTTCGGATTACCATAGTTGGAAAACTGACGTTGAGAACCATCTCACATCAAAAGGGATATTGCCCATAATCCAGGAACCAAACGCAGGCCTTGTGTTCCAACGAACACCCATAAAGCATGCACAAGCAATTATCTTGATGTGACGCCATATGGACAAAGCACTCAGATTAGAGTATATGTCCATCAAAGATGCAAGGGACCTATGGGTAGCGCTAGAAGAGCGCTTTGATAATATCCAAGATTCCCTCCTCCCTGACTTGAAGGTTCAATGGAACAATATACGCTTCTCCGACTTCAAGTCTGTTGCTGAATACAATTCAGAAGCTCTTCGGCTAAAAGCCATGCTGAAGTTCTGTGGAAAACCTCTCACAGAAGAAGAGCTAATTGAGAAGACTCTCTCCACCTTCCCCGTCGCAGCAATTATACTATCAAAGCAATATCGCACTGAATTTAATGCTGGACGACTTACGAAGTTCAATGAGCTTATCAATATTTTGTCGGTGTTTGAGAAGCACGACAATATCCTTGTGAAGAATTATAATTCAAGGCCCGTAGGAACCAAAAGCGTTCATGAGGCAAATTATAATGCACCCAAGAAATGGCGCAAGGAGCGGTACCCTACTAATAAGGGGCATGTATACCCTAATAACAGGGGACATGACGGACGAATGGGTCCATACAACCGCCCCAATAAGGAAGGAAACCGCAACTTTGGAGCGGGCACACGTGGTGGCAATTCCACACGTGGGAAAAGAGAATATAACAACACCATGGGCCGTAACACTGTGGGCGGTGGAGGTCGCATAATACGCCGTGGTAGTAGCAGCAACAACCCGCCTAGGGAATATCCACAACGTGCACCTCAAATCAAGGGAGGCAACCACAATGACATGTGTCATCGATGTGGTTCAACCGAGCATTGGTTTAGGCAATGCCAGGCAAGTACTCAACTAGCTGCACGCTACAAGGAGTACAGGGAAACAAGGGAGCAAGAAGCCAACCTTGCTGAAGATGAAGATGGTGAAGATATCACTCTCACCACTGAGGACTTCAAAGCTGCAGATAAAGAGCACGAGGATGCCGCAGACTTTGATTAGAATAGTCCTTTCTATTTTCCAAGAATGGCAAATGTGCCTTAGTCAAATGACAATTGTATTAAAACTCTTTCTCATGTGGCGCATCCAATGTAGTATGATGTCTAGGAAAGTAATTGAGATCGGGGTACTTAAGCGAGCCTCGCTCCACCAACATCTCTCTACTTTCCTGGTCATATTTCATTGGAGTTACCAAACGGATTGAGTAACTACAATTTGTCTAAAGTTTGATTTTATTATGGAATAGACTTTGGAAAACTTTGATGTAATCATTGGCTATTATCCTTATTAATAAAGTGTCGCATTATTATTCAATGTCATGGACATGTGTTAAATTTCGAACTTTATATAAAGAGCCAATAGTTTTCATGTGGAAACACATTGTGAGAATGGACAAGAATTCCTTTGCATTACCTCTAATGACTACGGACATAAACGAGTATTAGAGAAACTTATGTGTCACTCTAGTGGGTTGTATGCAACCACTATTCGAGCCATTGAATCAAACCATGTCATAAGAAATGACTTATGGGATTCCGACACATATAGGCTTTGGCAAGACCGTTTGGGATATCCAGGTCGTGATATGATGTTCCGTATATTAAAGACTTCACGAACATCCATTCCTCAAAAACAAAAAGAAGTACGAACCAAAGATTGGTCCAAAGAGTTACTTCGTTTTGCAAAGCTTGCTCTTTAGCAAAGATAGGATCGAGACCATCCGATGCAAAGGACACTAAATAAAATATACCATTCTTGCAAAGAATCCAAGATGATATTTGTGGACCTATTCAACCAACTTGCGGACGTTTAAATATCTCATGATGTTGGTTGACACGCAAACACACTGATCACGTGTTGTGCTATTATCCACTCGTAAAAGCTACGTATGCTATACTCCTAGCACAAATCATATGACAACGGGCTCACCCCCCGTCATCCTTAGGTCAATTGGGTTTGCCTATGCTAGAGAGTTTACATCGAAGACTTTCGATGGTTATTGCAAAGGGACTGATGTTGGACATCACATTCCCATATACACGCCCAAAAGGTCTCGCGGACATAACTACGATGGTAGTTCAGACATTGGCGATGCGCACCAATCTTTTTATATCCGCTTGGGGTGATGCAATATCGCATACAACTATGCTAATTCCTCTATGACCTACCGCCACTCAATGTATCCCTGCGTTACAGCTAGTGACTGGGTACAAATATTTTGTACTTACGCACATTCGAGTGAGTCATTTATGTGCCAATGTGAGCCATTTATGTGCCAATTGCGCCGCCACAGCGCCTATGGTAGGTCCTTAAAAACAAGTGAGCAACTTAGTTGGAATTGAGACTCCAACAATCGTCCGCCACTTAATGCCCTTGCAAGGCGATCTCCTTACCGTCTGATTTACGGATGTCACTTTGATGAGACAGTCTTCCCGTCGTCAGGGGGAGATAAGAACACGAATGTTCAGCAGGAACGACAGGAATTGTCGTGGTCTGTCCCCACTATGTCTCATCTCGATCCCTATTAAAGTGACGAGATCACACACATTTACTGCAAAAATGCCTGCAAGGAAGGACGTCCCTATAAGAGGACGTAGCGCCACCCTACACAGAGGTAGGCAAGGCGCCAACGCCATAGAAAGTGGCACTCTGGCGTTACAGACCATGGCCCCAGCTAGGATGCGTGGGAAGCCCGTGGATTCGAAGGATATTTTGGCATCCTTAGATCATCGACACTCAACATCCGTCTCATGAGTATCTTCTGGATTATGGTTATCGTTGGGGGACGCCTCAACGTCAGAACCTATTCCTGAGAATATAGAGCTCTATGAAAATTACACTAGTGTACATAAGACGTGGAATAGAAACTCCATCATAATTGATGATGTAGATGCGCATTTTGATGCGCATGAGTTTGTTGAGATTGATGATATCGAACCACGCTCCGTTGAAGCATGAATACCAACGTAGAGAAATTTGGCCTAAATGGAAAGATGTGATCCAGGTTAAACGAAGAGGAAGGTCTTTGAGCCAGTGATGCCAACACCTCCTTACATAAAACCTATTGACTAATGGGTCTTCGTTAGAAAGCGTGTTGAGAAAAAGAGATGGCAATCTCGCATTATGGCGCAAGGCTTCTCACAAAACGCCCTGGAATTGACTACGATGAGACATATTCTCTCGTAATGGATGTCATTGCACTCCACTACCCTGTCAGTTTGGTAGTTTCCAAATAACTGAACATGCAGCTTATAAATGTGGTCACTACGTATCTCTATGGGGATCTAGATACGGAATATACATGAAAGTTCATAGTGAAACTTTAGTTACCCAAATCAAGTGGTTCTAGACCACGGAGCGCGTTTGCAATAGAATTGAAACGCTCACTAAAAATGACTACTTGATTGGGAAGGGATATGCCCGTGCGTTTCCATAAACAAGTTTCGGATTCTATCGCGGTTTTTCATGTTGGACATGATCTTCATTAGAAGCCCTTAAAGAGTTAAGGGAAACCGCTGAACACTTGAAATCCGAGTTTGAGATGAAGGATTTTGGGGGAACACAATTATGCCTCAGTTTGGAACTTGAGCACCGTGTTGATAGATGCTTAGGCATTTTGACAAAGGTCAAGCCTTCAAGCACCCCATGATCATTCGTAGTCTTGATCCTAAAAAGGATCCTCTTCGTCTGAAGGATGATCAGACGAAGATGTGCAAGAGGCAGAAGTGCGAATAGGCGCATTATTGTACTTAGCTCAATGCACAAGACTGGACATCTCATTTTGACAAAAACTTGTTAGCTAAAGGTATAGCTCTACGCCAACGCGACGCCATTAGATTGATATCTTTCGATACTTGAGATGTACGATCGATATGGGCTTATTCTATCCCTACAAAGAGATGATGGAATCAGACCCATCACACACCAGAAACGCCGCCAAACGCTGGCATGTGTTTTCTATCCCTACCCCAAAACGACATAGGTATTTTGGAAGGTTTTGCTGATATTGGGTATCTGTTAACCCATATAAAGGCCTTCCCAAACTGGTGAAGTGTTCACCATGGGTAAAGACCGCGATATCTTGAAGGTCTATAGAATAGACCTTAGTCGCTATATCTTCGAACAATGCAGAGATTATTGCTCTTCACGAAGTAGTTCGTGAATGTATATGGACTGGATCCATAGTTACGCATGTTCGAACAGTTGTGGTTTGAAGTCTACCACAGATGAGCCTACAAGCATTTAAGATAATGCTGCTTATTTTGAAACAAATGAAGCAAGACTGCATCAAAAGCGACAACATCAAGCATAAAATCAGCAATAACAGACTCTCCTCAAAGATCAATCAGAGGGGGAGATGTCTACATATATGGTCTCAAAACGTGAAGAGTGTGTTGTGCTCTTTTTCCCTTTCGACCGAGGTTATTTTTGTCCCACAAGGTTTTTATTACTCGGCAAGGTTTTTAATGAGGCAACGAGATAAGCACCCCGTTTGGGAGACACAAAGGAGATATATGTTGAAATCAGGGGGAGTATCCAGAAGCATACCCACTTGACCATCGTGTACTCTTTTTGTCCTTCGTCCAGGGTTATTTTGTCCCACTGGGTTTTGTTACCTGGCAAGGTTTTAACGAGGCACATCCTTAGCATGGTCGCCCCACTTATACTACATCCTGAAGATGTTTTGATTCAACATATATGCGTTGTGCTCTTTTTCTCCTTCGACCAAGGTTGTTTTTTCCCACAGGGTTTTATTACTTGGCAAGGTTTTTAACGAGGCAATTTCAAAGCGCACGGCCTAGACAATACTATTGACATGAAATATCCAAGGGGGAGTGTTGTAGTATACATGATTATTGTTGTCATAGTTTATATGTCTATTTCATGTATAGGATATATATACTTGAGTATATAGAGAGATGCTTAAGTGTAAAGATAGGTATAGTGACTTGTATGATGAGCTTTATGCCAAATGGGAACAAGCATGGTTATCTCTATCATCACAGCCACAATGCCACATGAGAAAGCTAGAAATGGAGCTGTCATCCAAGTTGTATCATTTCTTTAAGCATTTCACACCTCAATTGTATTCCTATAAATACCTCCTTGAATGAGATGAATAAACACACTTGAATCTCCATTCTCTCTGCAACATTACTCTCTCTATCTCTCTGTTAATTTATGCTTGTCCTTAAACAGTTTATTTTTTATTTTTTATTATTATTATTTTTTTAGAATTCTCTGGATTATCTGTTGATTTGAATAAATTACAAATTACTTAACATTGTGCACGATTAGTACTCCTCTTTATAACGTCTCACGTGTTTCGGATTATCACCGGTGCCCTTATGGTGCCTCCAAATATGCCATCCATGTCAAGCCCCTATAATCTCCCTTGCTCATGGGCGGAATGAATTGCTTATGCTTTCTTGTTCTTTTTTATAGCACAGATTAGGTTTCGAGATATCCAATTTATTAATCGGAAGCTACTGATGCAATACTTCTGACTAGTGCACTATTCATCACATTCATAGGGAAAAGTATATAATGGCTAAAAGATGTTTGAACAGCTCTACTGCTTCTAATATACTGCATCTGCCTAGCTATCTTTTTGAACATCGAGGAGTTGAACATTGATGGACTTGGCCGTCCAAGAATAGTCTGTACACTAAATTTATTAAAGTAAAATCTACTATTTATAGATCCTAGGACTGGTTTAGGTGTTCGATCGACTAATTTGTGTTTTTCTTTCCACAAGAATTTGGATTACTTAATACAGTTAAGATTTTCCTTTACTTGTGCTGCAAGTAGGAATAGGGATTGAATCTTTATATAAAGGACCTGTTTACCTAGAGACACCCAATAAACTAGAACTGGATTGGACTTCTTTTCCACGGGAATGGAGGCAGGCGAAGTAGTAAAGGTATCCTCTTCTTTGGCCAATAATCAAGACCTTGTAATAGAAATCCTCTCTAGTTAGGTTAATGTGTGTGTCGCAAGAGTGGTCTGCTCTCATAAAAAGCTCTCGTTTCATTGCAATTCACCAAAAATGCCTTCAACGCTTGAATCCTCCGAATCTCTGTTTACTCTATGGTCACAGTTCCGGAAGTAGATATGCTAAATATCCCAAGCACCATGGGATTTCATTGCTTGGCAAAGACACACATTTGGAGGGATTAGATCTGCCTGAACGTGTCCAGCAAGACTCTTATGATAGGTTGATACTTATTGCGGGATCTAGCAATGGTCTAGTCTGCCTTCATCCTCTTAACACTCCGAAGGAGATAATCGTCGTGTGGAACCCAGCAACAAGACAGCATAGGTATCTTCCTAAACCATTGTCTTTTAAGGGTAGGAAGGAGACTTCTGATGCACCACTGTTAGGTTTCGGATTCATTAACGACAATGGCAAGTATAATATTGATTACAAAGTCGTGAGGATTTCCCACAGCAAGGATCGTGATGCTGATGAAAAGTTTACATACCTAACCCAAGTCTTCACCCGAAGTGAAAAGTCATGGAGAGAAGTTAAAAACTGTATTCCACCAGGCGATTATAACTTTGAACCAGGCTCTTCGATTTCTTCGAATGGTGTGTTGTATTGCTTGGCAAGGACTAGGGGTGTTCCTTCTATTTTCTCGTTCAATCTGCATGATGAGCTAGTCCTTGACATGCCAATGCCGCCTCGTTACAGTCTTTTTTATGGCCAACGTCTCTTTACGTGGGAAAATTCAGTTGCATTTTTAACCTATGTCGACCATAAGTATGATCTTTGGGTGATGAAGAAAGAATCCGGTACACAAATGCCTACTTGGAATTGGACTGCACAATTTACAATAAAAAATCTCCCACAATCTATGTATTCAATCCTTGTATTCTGGTTTGGTTTATTTCTGTTTGTCAAAAGGCACGTCAAAGCTGGACAAGATCTGGTTACGTATGAATATGCTTCAGCCACAACCGAAGCGATGAAGGCTTTCAAACTTGCGACAGGGAACTCATGCCTTCAAGTGGTAGATTACGTGCAGAGCTTAGTTTCAGTATCTAAATGTGAGTAGGGTAGATGAAGGAAGTAGTGGAATATGTACTGGGTGCAACCGATATATCCAGTCTATATGATTGATCTTCAATTCAATATAGCTTGTAATGAACGTTTTTGATGGACCTTTCATCAACTCATTATTCTTAAGTTTTTACAGCCACTAATGTTTTTATTCTAAGTTTCTACGTTTTTAAGTCGTATAATTGCTATCTTAGAATGTTGTTGTTGGCCGACTCCTCATTGAAATTTTCATTCGAGGTGCTGCTTTCATATGAAAGAACAAAGCATACAGATAATGAGTAAGGTGCACAAAACTAAACTATTTACAGGCAAAGACTAAAGATGAATGGCTCCTTCTAACTCCATTTGGAGTTTTGAATGATAAAAACATAGAGGGCCCTAGTCTTGACAATATGTATGTATAAACATCCTTTTAACGGACCTTCCAGTTAGTCAGATTGATGAGCAGCATGATGTCGCTAATGGCAATCAATTCAAGTAAATAACTCAATAGCCAAAAAAATCACAATAGAAACAAATCCGTATATTTACTTTTTCCCCATTTCTATGTTTTTTTTTTTTTTGTACTTTTCTGATTTTTCTACAAGTTATTGCTGAGATCAAAACAACTAGAATAGTTCACAAGGTGAAGATAAGAGGGTTAACTAAACATAAGACAGCTAATCTGACTTCAAATTCTAGATCATAAATTGCTTCTTTCCACTATGACATTGTTCCTCAATGCTGCTGAACTTTATAGACTGCATCTCATACCTGCAGTCAAAAGGTGCATGATGTTCCAAGCCTCCTTTTCTGCCCAATGGTGGTAGACCTTCGTTTGCCAAGGGCGGGGTAAAGAAGTTCCCTAAACTTTTCAAGGAACAGAACCCATTCCTCCTCACACATATCAGCAAGTTTCACAAAGCTTGATGAGGTGGGTAACTGATCATTTGCACTTCTTCTGATTCCAGGTAAGGTACCCTTCTGCTGTAGCTGGCTTGTCTCATCCACATTTGACTTTTTCAGAGACATGGACAACTTCGAAACAGTTTCAGTTTTATACCAATTTGGCTGGGTAATGATTCCCTCAGCTTTGATTGCCCTTGTATCCAAGTCAACAATATCCTCTTCCAAACTCTCATCTAGCTTAGGAAGTAAGTAGTGACCATTAGCACCATCAGGTCCAAAGGGATATGAAAACTGCTTGAAGAGGAAACTTGGGATCTGAGGAGAAGGATCAAGCCCTGCTTTATCGCACTCTATATCAGACAGACACTGATTGTTGTCTTCTTCAGCCACAAAGTTTGACATGTTCGAATCTGTTATGATCCTCCTAGTCTCAAGGCATACAACCTCAAGTTCACTTGGCTTCTCCTCTTTGCTTCCAAACTCCCTGCTCATCATTTCACCTATCTCAGCAAGGCAAAGTCCAAAAGCAGCTGCTTCCTGGAGGAATATTGTGGAGAGGACCAGAACTCGAAGACATGCCTCATGAATCATGGGTAGTTCCATCTTGAGCATCTCGGAATCACGAATTGGATCAAGATTCTTTATATACTCAAGCTCGTCCTCTGAGAAAGGAATTGAAGCTTGAGGCCAATGAATCCATTCAAAATAGGGATCTTCCAAGTGCTCAGGCAAGCAAAGGCCATGATCTATGGGAATGAGCTCCACCTGACCAAACTCCCCATCGGGCATTTTAACAAGAATGTTTCCTGCATGCCTGTCAGTGTTAAAGATCCTAATATCTAAAATGCCTATTCTGTGAACACCAGCTACAGGAAAACTTGAGGTTCCATAGTCACCAGCATCAAAGTCATGACGGATGAACTGCTGCAGAGATGCAATTTTACTAACCTTTTTCTTCTGCTGAATCTTGTCTCCATTGACACCATAATTAACATTGAAGATTGAATGTGTCACCTTAACAAGAACAGTTGGAGGCACATTAGCATAGTGATTGACATCCAAAAGGTAGGCAGCAACTTCTCGAAACCCTGTTTCCCCAACTCTCACTGAATGCTTCAGGCCTGGCAGCCCAAGTGATGTGCCAACAAAGCCTTTGGGGTTGTTGGGTGCATATGGCTCCTCATCTGTTGGTTTCACAATGGCAACACTCTCACCCCTGATGTTCCTGAAGTAGTAAGCACCACCAAGACCACTATGAACAGGTATTGGTTCAACGCCCTTCTTGATAGCCACCACTATGTCCTTAATCAGTTCATCAATACTAGCAAAGTACTTTGAACACCCTAGAATCTCAATAGGACCACTCCGATCCCAATGTTGAAGATTTCTCCCAGTAGGTGAGAGACAAGGAGTGGAGGAGCTTCTATGCATGACATTCCTTGCAAGCAGTAGCGGGGAATGATTGCGGATGGCACTTAGATCGTTATTCAATATTCGATCCCCGAATGTCAAAGAGCTGTGGTCAGTAGGTACATTGAGGGCAAGCTGCAGCCTCCTTTTAACTGTGTTGGCATTGTCACCCCTTTCCAAGTCCATTCCCAAAACACAGCCAGTCTCAGTCTGCACAAAGACACACCTCCTCCGAGCAAGAATTCCTCTTGTGCTCTCACGGCACTCACCGTTGAGCAGACCACTGACAAGTCCCACAGCCATCTGCGTCTTAACGGGACTCTCCAACTTAGTAGGCATAACTAAGGATGAAGATGTTACTTTCAAGCAGGGGATCAAGGTGACAACAGGGTGCAGATCCTTCCGCTCTCTCAGCAGGTGCCAACGGCTGGCACCAGTTGTATGAGAGAGACAATAGGCTGCGAGTCAATCAACCATAAACTAAGCTAACACTACTCTAATTTCTTACAAACCATTCAAACAAGGCAGTAGTCACATCACTACATCAGGAAATCTTCTGTTTGACGCTACTAGATCAAGCCCTGCCAAGAATAGGTGAATAAATCTCAGTATATCCATAAGAAGAAGTCAAGAAACTACTTCTAAAAGAAGACGAAACAGAAAATGCTGCCTATTAAGGATTTTTATCACAAATAACCCCTGCTATCATACACAATCCTTGACAACATAACACAAAACCACAGAATTACCTGTCAGCAATCACATGGTTAATAGTTTTGCCAAAATGCCACCTCAGTACTAGTTTTACAAAACACAGTATTTTCCCTCCTAGAAGACTTAGTTTACATCTACTTCCAGTAGGCAAAGGAGGTTCAACTGCAAGCTCATTTCTCTATATGTTCAACCGATTAGCGAAATATGGAAGTAATTAAAGGTAACCAGAAGAAAATGCACAAATCAATCAATATCACAATCTTATTCCTAATGATCATCGACTAAAATTTCTGAAATCCATGATCACCTCTTTGAAAAATGGAGATAAAAACCAGTAAAACACTCTCAAAATTGACCGCAATTAATATACAGAACAAGCCGATCGATTTTTCCTATAGTACTCGTCTCTTTGCTAAAAGGCGAGCGCAATATTCATCCAAATTGAACCGAAAACGACGAAGACCTAAAACGAAGAAAAGAGTATGATCCAAAAACAGAGATTCAGGCTCTAAATTTATGATTATTGCAGTAAATTAAAGGTATCAAGATTCGAAAACTCACCGGACGTTAAATCTTGGAGGGCAAGATCATCGCGAGAGAGAGAGAGAGGAATCGAGAAAAGAGTCGGAGGATCGGAGGCGATGACGGAGAAGAATCAACGGCTACGATGAAGCTAGCCAGGCTCTTCCAGTTTCCGCCGGGACCTTCAATCTTCTTCTTTCTTCTTCTTCGGCTTCTTCTCCAAAGTTCCAAACTCTTCTCTCTCACTCTCTCTTCTGGAATTTGTCTTTCTTGTTAGAGATTTACAGGACCCAACCATGGTTAGTTGGTTCCCTTTATATTTGTGAATTTACGATACACACCTGGGCTTGACCGCCCTTTGAAAATGATCAGGACCCCCCATTTTCTGCGCTTTGAGTTTCAAATTTTGTAAGATGAAGAAGGAGGGCCGTCGATGGAGACAAGGACGTGATCACGAGCGTTTAATTGGTGACGCGGAAAATTTGTACGGAGAATCGCGCGATAACGCGACAGTGTCATTGTCAGCATATGTAGCAGGACTCAGCAGGAGAGACTAGACAGGAATTACAGCTATTATTGGGCCTGGGTTGAATTTCAATTTTCAATTTTCAATTTTTGCAGCTCCGGTGGCCCAACGCCTTAATATTGAAAATTTGAAATGTGTCTTTCTAAATGTACCCAGCAAAGTTCTAAGTATACCCAGCAGAAATTAAACCAACAGATTTTCCCAAAATACCCTAGAAAACAACATACCCAGATCTTTGAACAATAAACATTCAATTTCAAATTTCATAAACCAGGAGTCCGGGACATAAACATAATGAGGTATTATTCTATTCTCTTTCTCAAAAATCATCAAGTGCTGCACTCTTGAGGGAAATTAAACATATTTGGTAATCATAGTATCCCTTGCTGTAACAATTTCGATATCGATGGAAGCAGAATTCAGCTTGTGGTGTGCTCTCACCTATTGATTCCTCCATCTCCTCAAAATTCTCAATCTGAAAAGTTGAAAGACAAGAAACAAAGAACCCATATTTGATATTTCAGTTTCAATCTCATTTCAAATCTTAGAAGATAAACTATGAGATTTGGGGATGTATGAATTACCTTAATTGATGGTGTACCAGTGGCCTTCTTTTGCTGCTCCTTTTCTCTGAGAGACCGAATTGAAGAAAATCTTTGTTTCAAATCCAAGAGGCCTAAGCAAAAGATGAAACTAAGAAATGAAACTGAAATGTAAAAGAAACTGGAGCTTACAATGGGTTGATAATAGAGTTGATTCAATATGGGTAGGGCATGATGGGGATGAATGAGCATAAAGATTTGGGTAGTATGTTTTGTTTTGCTGGGTACATTGTCTTCTAGGGCATTTTGGGGAAATGAGTTGGTTTAATTAGTTATAAATTAAAAATTAAAAATAAAAATTATTCTGCTGGGTATACTGAGAAATTTGCTGGGTACATTTAGAAATACCCTATTGAAAGTTGAATTTCTAACAACAAATTAAAATTTTGCATCCATAACTATTTGGTGGAGTGACATAAATCATCCCTTTATAGTTTATAGTGAGCAATTCCCGGACAATCAATTATGTAATTCTTGTGTGTAATTTTATTCGCTATAGAAGTTTCGTGATTCGCACTTATAAATCGTCCCTTTATAAGTGAGATTTTAAGTTCAACTCCTGAATGATTAGTTGTTGTGTAATTCTTGTGTGATGTAATTCTAATCGTTATAGATGTATCTTGATTCGCAATTTAGTGTACTTAGTATTTACAATTTAGTCTATTCTAGTAATTTACATTACTAGTGTGTTCTTGACATCTTGTTGTCAATGTGCTAGTATGTGACCATCATAGATGGTTTGGTACTTTTGTTATGCGATATGTGACCATCACACATGGTTTGGTACTTTTTTTTCTACGGTATGTGACCATCACACATGGTTTTGTCCCTATGTTTGCTATAAGGATGTAAGCGACTCATGATTGGTTGTCTAGTTGTAGGGCATGAATCCCGATGATTATTTTCATTTGAAATTGGGACTTATTCCACTATGTATTCGTAAGAGAAATTCTTAATGTAAAGCGGCTGTATTATGTGTCTAGCACGGTTACTCAATCAAAATCTAGAAACTAGTGCGGCCTAGCTTCTTCAATTCCTAAACTACCATTTATTTATTAAATGAAATACCCAAAAACCTCATGTATGTGCACTGATTGGTCAGCCGTATAGATACGTGGTACGGCTGCCATATGTAAGTATCTTTCTATTTGTAATCGCTAATTTTATGTTTTTTTAATTTTAAAAAAAGGTAGTTCTTCCCATAGGATAGTGATCGCTTTTCTAGACGAATTACAATAGGTCTTAGGCTAGAGAAAAATTGGCTTACCATGAGCCGTAGCTATGTACTAAAAAAACTATGGGCTTTGAGAAAAGTTGCCTCATTATGCTTTGGAAAACTAACTCCCCAAAACCTCTTTTCAGGATCTTGGAGGGAGCAATCTTAGGCCCAAGCTCAAATGGTCTTGCTGTTAAACCCATACATACCCCATAGAAACATTTGAGCTCTGAAGATCTTTCATTTTTTTTATAGCGTGTGACATGAAATGAGAAGGCGGTGGTCCTAGGTCCTAATTTAATGTGCTAAAAACAGTGCCCCAAAATTGAAACAAGTGAAGGCAGAGGCCCTTGATAAAAGCTAGTCTAATCCCAAATGAAAATGGAGTACACTCACTCACAAAGAATCTGGGGCTGCCACGTTTGATGGAGACACTTGTCCCACCTCATCCGGGGCCACGTCTCACTCAATAGGGACCAGGCAAAAGCTCACGCTGGACTGCACGTGAGTGCTCCACGTCACCGACGCAACCCCTACCACCCGGCCCCACCTCTCACTTTCACATTTCAATGACCCATAAACGACAGGTCACTTGGGAAAGGCAAGCACATGCCCCCACTCATGCCCTTGTCACCTTTTTTTGTATTTTTTCCTCTCTATCGCGACGGGGGAACCTCCGGGTCCCACATCCACTCCCACGTGACACCGTCACGAGAAAGAGAGAGAGCTCGGCACCGCCTAACCAAACCAACCTCACAGCACGTGCTCTCACGCACCACTACTTCTGTAGCGCCCCGCCCCTACACGACCCTATATATATGCCCATGCTTACTTTCTTCTTTCGACAGAATTACATTTTACCCACTCACATTTTAAATCTATACTATTATTATTATTATTATTATTATTTTTTTTTTTTTTTTTTTTTTTTGAAACGGGGTTTGGAACCCAGCCTAACTGGGAGGCTCAGCCCCACGCCCGACAATATTATTATTAATAGGATAAGAATCATCATATACAGCGAGGGGGACATATTACCTACACCTCGAGTACCAGTACAAAGATCCTCATAGAGTGCATCCTGGATAATCACAGGTGCCTCATCTAGCCAATAAGCATTTAGGTAACCAACACTAGCAAGATGTGCCAATATATGGACCACATCATTTGCTTCACGATAAATAGAACACAGAGTGACAGAAGGAATGGCACGTATATATGCTTTGCAATCCGCAACAATACAACCAACCTCCGACAAGTCCTCCAAATCTCCTTGTAAGGCCGTGACCGCCATAGCGCAATCTGTTTCAATGTCCACAGCAGCAAAGCCTTGATGCACAAGAAGCATGAGTCCTGCCCGTAAAGCCTCTAGTTCCATCTGAAAAGCAGACTTCACATGGGAGAAAGGGCGAGCAATTGCAGCTAGGGCTGGTCTCGGGTCGGGTCGGGCCTGAAAATCAGTAAGACCGAGACCGAGACTGAAATTTTCGGTTCGGGCCGGTTCGGGCTTTTTTAGAAATGAAGACTGATAGAAACCGAACCCATTCGGGCCGGTTCGGTCTTTCGGGCTTTTCGGGCCCAATTTCCAGTTCGACAGGATTTGCCTGTTTTCCAAACTGCAGTTCTGTGATCGACTGAGAGGGAGGGACCTGTCACACCCCAAACCCGAGACCAATATTATACTGAAATATGGTACCCGAATTCGTGATGTGGGTTATTACAAATAAAACTTCCTCAATGGATAAATTAAAGTAAAAGAATTTGCAAATAAGTCTGAATAATACTTTTATTAGAAATTGAAATTATTATTTTTACAATACTAAAGCTGAACAAAATATATTACATTATTTCTTTTGAGAAAGCGGTAGAAAATAAAACATTCATTTATTTAGAGAATCGCCCCATTTTCCCCAAGCGTCTAATCGCTACCTGAAAACAAGAAGGTGTAGCATCATGAGCAACACAAGCCCAGTAAGTACACAACATACATTCTTATATTAATGTGTCTTATAGGAAATCAAAGTGAATAACCAAGTAAAAATGTACCGGGAACCATTTATATGTTCATACGAATTCTTAAATATGTATATGTATACGCACAATACACACACACATATATACAAATATATTCATCCGTGTGAATGGTTTATAATAAATCATATAGTCACATCTCCTTATTGAACCAACAATATATTGCAGCATTAATATGTGAAATAACCTCAAAGAAATGCATGCTCAATTCTCTTTTTCACTTATCATCGTAACATATTAATAATATATCGCAGACAGATATTTGATCGAAATAATATAAGTACACTTCTCTTCTTAGTGAATTTTCGGATTAACTGGCAACGAATCATAAATCCACGTACTAGGGTATGTCTACTATACCCAAAGCACGGGTAAGCCGTAGCATACTGAGGACACTACCAAAGTATGTATACCCAAGGTCGGCTACTTCCTTCCTATGAGTATAATAGTGCACTATCTATAGGGACTAGGGCCCAAGGCTAACTTCCACATAACACCAAAACACGTTTACCAGTAATTCACTTAAGCACGGGGTAGTACTAATCACCCGGCTTCACAATTGTACTTCTCAAACATAATCAAATCCTCAAAATACAATCTTTATGAATTATAGATCGTAATATATATGTATATGTACACACACATATATATAGAGACATATACTTAGGAATAATTTCATATGAAAACATATGTAACATAATTGTATAACACAAATAAGTAAATTCACTAGTAAACAACATAATAAAATAAATAAGCTTATACATAATTGAAATCAAGTAAAATATTAAAGCACAAGCATTAAATGAGTAAATATACACAATTAATAAGCTTGTAAATAACTGAAATAAAGTAAAATAATAAAGTACAAGCATTAAATAAGTAAATATACAGAATTTAACAAAATTATATTATAGTTAGTATTTCAGTTCTGATGTCCAAATCCATTGAAGTTCATCAAACTTCAAAATGTGTTATGATGTCCATCACAAGTCCGAATTAGTCAAATGAGTACACCATGTCAAAGGGTTTTTCACAAGGAATTCAATGGAATAAGTCATGTAGTCCAGATCAGAGGGATATAGTCCAGAAATGGTGAAGAACCATAACAGTGCAGAAACCGATATTTTTGTTACTGACCTTTGGTGTTTAAGTCTTTACGTTCTGTGTATTTTACCATTAATTCTCAAACTCTCCAGATCACAAGTAGAGGTCCTAAGCTTCAAATTGATATAAAGTTTGTAGAAAACGGATAAGAAATGAGGGAGATATGAATTTTTCAAGTTGTGATGGCTGTATGAGATTTCCAGCGAGTTTAAAAGTTGAAAACTTTGATTAGCCATAACTTCTTCATTTCTTAACCTTTTTTAGTGATTCAAAAGCCTAAACTGAAGAACTTTTGATGAGGAATTTAATACTGTAAATATTTTTAACAAAACAGACTTTTTTATATACGAAAATACAGGTTTGCAGCAAAGCAGATCCTTTTCCATTTTATCATTGATTATGTAGTTTGATAAATCTTAAAGACAAAAGAATATAGAAATGTATTCATGTACTTACTTAAGGAACTCAGAAGGTCTTGTGATCAAACTTTGGACTTCTTTCACAAAAGGAAACTTCTTAAGGGAAATAGGATGAAGGATTTGTGTGAGGAACTTTTAGTTGGGTTTTCTCTTCAACTAAGGGAGTTTTTGATCAAATTTTGCATTTGATCTTCAAGTTGAGTATGATCAGATCATAATGATATATATAGGCTAGAATTAAGCACTAAGATAAGTGAGTGACTAATATTGTAATGCAAGTGGCTAATCCACTTGTTAGGTTAAATGATTAAAAGGAAGAGTAAAATTAAAAGAGTAGTAAAAGAAAGAAAACATAAAGCAGCTTTGCCAATTATATATATATATATATATATATATATATATATATATATATATATACATGCACACATCCATAAATATATAGATACACATTTACCTAATTGATAAGTAAAGAACTTTAGTGCTTTCTTAAGGTAAAAAGAAAATATCAATAATTAGTACTAAAATGACATGCATCATAAAAATAATATGGATGAGAGTCTTGAGCTTAATAACAAAGTAAGACATTTCGAATATAACTAATAATATAGTACTCTATGGTTGACACTAATTTTCGGGTTATTACAGTCTACCTACCTTAAAAAAAATTCGTCCTCGAATTTTTACGTACCTAGTTCTATGAACAAATGTGGGTGTTTCTTCCTCATTTCTGATTCTAACTCCCACGAAGCCTCGTTTTCATCGTGTCGATTCCATTGTATCTTCACTAGTGGGATTTCCTTAGTACGGAGTTTCCGTACTTCTCGACTCAAGATACGAATAAGTGCCTCCTCGTATGTGACATCTTCTGAGAGTTCTATGGTACTATGGTTGATGACATGGAAATTGTCTGGTTTGTATTCCCGTAGCATAGATACATGAAAAACGTTGTGCACATTGGATAAGTTTTGGGGTAGATCTAGTCGGTAAGCTAAATCACCAACCTTCTCAAGTTTCGCACATAACTTGTGTTCCCTAAGCACTTGTAAAGTTGTCTCCAAGTGTTGTGTGTGATCCGCTTCACTTTTTGAATAAATCAAAATATCATCGATGAAGACGATAATGAATTTATCCAGAAATGGACTGAACACTCGGTTCATCAAATCCATGAATATGGCTGGTGCATTGGTTAATCCAAAGGACATCACCAACCACTCATATTGTCCATACCGTGTGTTAAATGCGGTTTTATGGATATCATCCTTCTTGACCAGAAGTTGATGGTACCCAGAGCGCAAGTCGATCTTTGAAAATATTCGAGCTCCCCGTAGTTGAACAAACAAATCATCGATTCGCGGCAATGGATACTTATTTTTGATAGTCACCTTGTTTAGTTGCCGATAGTCGATGCATAGTCGGAGAGATCCGTCTTTCTTCTTCACGAACAAAACAGGTGCTCCCCAGCTAGAAGCGCTAGCCCGGATAAATCCGAGATCAAGCAATCCTTTTATTTGCGTCTGTAACTCCTTCAATTCTTTTGGTGCCATTCTATAGGGAGTAACAGAAATTGGTCTGGCTTCAGGTATAAGGTCAATGCTGAATTCAATTTCTCGACTTGGAGGTAAATGAGTGATTTCTTGAAAAACGTCTTTGAAAGAGTTCACCACAGGGATTTGGTCTATTAAAGGTTTTGAACTCTTTAATTCGACGTTGGCAAGAAGTTTGGAAGGTATGAATTTTTTTGGGCAAGTCACACTGAATTTTTCTAATGGGTTGACCAGGAATAGAGAAGGTGATGGTTTTCTCACGACAGCCTATGAGGGTATTTGCTTAACCAATCAAATCCTAGAATTATGTCAAATCGCCTCAAGTTTATGACTATGAGGTCCATGGGAAATTCTGTATCTAGAACATGTATAGGACATGATTTGCATACTTTGGTTAAGGTGGTAGATTTTTCTAATGGTGTTGAGACTGTTAAAATTTCATCATGCTCACTTGGTGTCAATCCCAAAGTTGTGACAAATGTAGCAGATATAAGCGAATCGGATGCACCAGTGTCAAATAGTATATGAGCATGAGTACTATATGCTATCAGCGTACCTTCCATCACGATGTTCTCACAAGCTATGGCATTTAGCTGGACAGGACGAGGTGGTGGGTTATTGTTTCGCCTCGGTGCATTGCACTGTTTTGAGAAATGTCCAACCTTTCCACAATTGAAACGAGATCCTGGAATGCGACGTGGCTTTGGACAAGCATTAGACATGTGTCCCGTTTCCCCACAGTTGAAACACCAATTTGGCCCTCTTGCCACCTCCTTTCCTTTTTCAGTTGATGAGTCTCTCCCTTTCTGCTTCTTCCATGGTTGTTCGCTTTTCTGATTAGACATTGGATGACTTCTTTTTACTCGGAAACCATTCTCTCGCTCTTTCTCCATGCGGTACTTTTGATTCTCTTCTTCTTGAGTTAAGGCTTTGTCTACAGCTTCTTCGTACGTGATTCCACGCTGAGTGACCATTCTTCGAATATTGGAGTTCAGTCCTCCAATGAATCGTCTTGCCTTTTTGTCATCGGTATCTACTATGTGTGGAGCAAAACGAGAAAGTTTAGTGAACTTGGTCTCATACTCAATCACAGTCATCTTTCCTTGGGTAAGTTGAATAAACTCTAATTCTTTCTTGTCTTTCTCAACTTGTGGAAAATATTTTTCCAGAAATTTCTCTTTGAAGACAGCCCATTCCATGTGTTCCATTGCTGCAGGGAGTGTGACACGTTTGACCGTGTCCCACCAGAAACGAGCATCTCCTTCTAACAGACAAGTAGCCACTCTTCGTAGCTCTACTTGGGTACAGTCCATCATTTCAAAGTGGATTTCCAGATTGTAAATCCATTCTTCAGCCTCGTGAGGTTTCCCTCCAGTAAATTTCGTTGCCCCTAGACTCTTTATGTATGTTACTAGCCGTCCTAGCCTCCCACCGACTTGATTTGCCTCCATCCTTCTTGCGAAGGCTTCGACAAAATTGTCTGCATCGACAGGTGGATCTCTTCTATTGGCCATAGTCCTAATTTAAAGAAAATGATCTATATGGTTATAATCCAAACCAAAATATTCTTAAATATTTTATTATAAACATAAATTATAGTAAAACTAATTACACAATGGTTAGAAAAGGCTTTTAAGAGCTATTTTCTAACATCAACTTGATTACAAGCATTATTGAAACACAACGATCTTTTCATGAAATGAAAATACAAACAACAAATTTCTAGGGTCTCCCCTTATTTTAAGAACTACCCTTCTCCAGGACCACATTAGGACTAGAGGTATCTGTTTCCTCCATTCCATCATTTAAACCAGGAGTAGGCATAAAACCAAAAGGAATAGACACATGGGGGCGAACACTCATGTATGGCTTTGATCTAATATGTGTATGAACATGAGAAGATGATGGTGCAACAACATCTTTGACATGTTTAACACTAGGAGATTCTACTGACTCTTCAGATTGAGCTACTTGTTGGTAATTGGGTGGTCCCCAATCTTTCGTCCTAAGCATCCCATTTGCAATGGCCTCATCATGTAGAATCATCATGTTTTCGGGATTACTTAAAATCCATCTAGCTTCCATGTATAGATTAATTCCTTCATTAACATATAAAGTTGCCATGTAGTACTTATCATCAAGGTTAATGCCAGGGTTGTCTTGGGAGATGTCAATACACATGTTATATGCTAGTTGCCTAGCCTTGGCATGTAGTTCCGAATACTCATTCTCATATTGGACATCACTTCGCAAAGCTTCTACGTATCGATAATCCATACTGTTAAGTGATCATTGATAAATAGATACATAAGTAACAAAATTCAAACTAAAATATTAATGATATTAATATGATTAAAACTTCGAGATGCAAAGACTATATATAAATAAGAATTTATACACAACTTGAACAATACGCATATCAATATAACCCTCCCCGTTCTTGTTAAGTTTTACAAAAATAAAGGTTTTTTTTTTTTTTTTTTTTTTTCAAAACTTAAGAGAACGAAAGCTCTGATACCAATCTGTCACACCCCAAACCCGAGACCAATATTATACTGAAATATGGTACCCGAATTCGTGATGTGGGTTATTACAAATAAAACTTCCTCAATGGATAAATTAAAGTAAAAGAATTTGCAAATAAGTCTGAATAATACTTTTATTAGAAATTGAAATTATTATTTTTACAATACTAAAGCTGAACAAAATATATTACATTATTTCTTTTGAGAAAGCGGTAGAAAATAAAACATTCATTTATTTAGAGAATCGCCCCATTTTCCCCAAGCGTCTAATCGCTACCTGAAAACAAGAAGGTGTAGCATCATGAGCAACACAAGCCCAGTAAGTACACAACATACATTCTTATATTAATGTGTCTTATAGGAAATCAAAGTGAATAACCAAGTAAAAATGTACCGGGAACCATTTATATGTTCATACGAATTCTTAAATATGTATATGTATACGCACAATACACACACACATATATACAAATATATTCATCCGTGTGAATGGTTTATAATAAATCATATAGTCACATCTCCTTATTGAACCAACAATATATTGCAGCATTAATATGTGAAATAACCTCAAAGAAATGCATGCTCAATTCTCTTTTTCACTTATCATCGTAACATATTAATAATATATCGCAGACAGATATTTGATCGAAATAATATAAGTACACTTCTCTTCTTAGTGAATTTTCGGATTAACTGGCAACGAATCATAAATCCACGTACTAGGGTATGTCTACTATACCCAAAGCACGGGTAAGCCGTAGCATACTGAGGACACTACCAAAGTATGTATACCCAAGGTCGGCTACTTCCTTCCTATGAGTATAATAGTGCACTATCTATAGGGACTAGGGCCCAAGGCTAACTTCCACATAACACCAAAACACGTTTACCAGTAATTCACTTAAGCACGGGGTAGTACTAATCACCCGGCTTCACAATTGTACTTCTCAAACATAATCAAATCCTCAAAATACAATCTTTATGAATTATAGATCGTAATATATATGTATATGTACACACACATATATATAGAGACATATACTTAGGAATAATTTCATATGAAAACATATGTAACATAATTGTATAACACAAATAAGTAAATTCACTAGTAAACAACATAATAAAATAAATAAGCTTATACATAATTGAAATCAAGTAAAATATTAAAGCACAAGCATTAAATGAGTAAATATACACAATTAATAAGCTTGTAAATAACTGAAATAAAGTAAAATAATAAAGTACAAGCATTAAATAAGTAAATATACAGAATTTAACAAAATTATATTATAGTTAGTATTTCAGTTCTGATGTCCAAATCCATTGAAGTTCATCAAACTTCAAAATGTGTTATGATGTCCATCACAAGTCCGAATTAGTCAAATGAGTACACCATGTCAAAGGGTTTTTCACAAGGAATTCAATGGAATAAGTCATGTAGTCCAGATCAGAGGGATATAGTCCAGAAATGGTGAAGAACCATAACAGTGCAGAAACCGATATTTTTGTTACTGACCTTTGGTGTTTAAGTCTTTACGTTCTGTGTATTTTACCATTAATTCTCAAACTCTCCAGATCACAAGTAGAGGTCCTAAGCTTCAAATTGATATAAAGTTTGTAGAAAACGGATAAGAAATGAGGGAGATACGAATTTTTCAAGTTGTGATGGCTGTATGAGATTTCCAGCGAGTTTAAAAGTTGAAAACTTTGATTAGCCATAACTTCTTCATTTCTTAACCTTTTTTAGTGATTCAAAAGCCTAAACTGAAGAACTTTTGATGAGGAATTTAATACTGTAAATATTTTTAACAAAACAGACTTTTTTATATACGAAAATACAGGTTTGCAGCAAAGCAGATCCTTTTCCATTTTATCATTGATTATGTAGTTTGATAAATCTTAAAGACAAAAGAATATAGAAATGTATTCATGTACTTACTTAAGGAACTCAGAAGGTCTTGTGATCAAACTTTGGACTTCTTTCACAAAAGGAAACTTCTTAAGGGAAATAGGATGAAGGATTTGTGTGAGGAACTTTTAGTTGGGTTTTCTCTTCAACTAAGGGAGTTTTTGATCAAATTTTGCATTTGATCTTCAAGTTGAGTATGATCAGATCATAATGATATATATAGGCTAGAATTAAGCACTAAGATAAGTGAGTGACTAATATTGTAATGCAAGTGGCTAATCCACTTGTTAGGTTAAATGATTAAAAGGAAGAGTAAAATTAAAAGAGTAGTAAAAGAAAGAAAACATAAAGCAGCTTTGCCAATTATATATATATATATATATATATATATATATATATATATATATATATATACATGCACACATCCATAAATATATAGATACACATTTACCTAATTGATAAGTAAAGAACTTTAGTGCTTTCTTAAGGTAAAAAGAAAATATCAATAATTAGTACTAAAATGACATGCATCATAAAAATAATATGGATGAGAGTCTTGAGCTTAATAACAAAGTAAGACATTTCGAATATAACTAATAATATAGTACTCTATGGTTGACACTAATTTTCGGGTTATTACAGGACCGAGGGTGATCGACTGTGATCTTCTATCTGTACTCCACTCTCTCACCTCCCCATCTACTCCACTTTCTTCTTCTTCTTCTTCTCTTCCAAACTCATAAACTCAAAATCCACAGAGATCCCACCAACCACTTTCCTCTAGTTTCTGCTCCAAATCAAACACACCCAGATCTGGTGTTGTAACAGAAACTTCGTTTTCCAAAGCTTGCTGCCGAAACTGGGTTATTGATGAATTGATGATTTCTCGTGCTACAACCCAGAAAGCTTCACAATATCTCACCTAGACCTGCAATCGAGTAAGAAACGAAGCTCAGACGCGTCGGAAAAGTCGTCGGTGTCGAAGAACAGTGCCGGAACAGAAGCAACCCGAAAACGAAAAATGAGTTAAAGTCGATTGAATTGGAAAACCAGTTAGACTAACGTGTAGCGCACGACGAGAGGATGAGATTCCATACCAGATACAGCACAGATGGTGGCCGAAATTTGCAGAAACTCGCCGGAGAAGTCGAACATTCTCACCGTCAATTCTTCTTCCTCGTCTAGTGCATGGACGATCAGAGGCCACAGGGAGGTAGGCGACAACGAGATGAAGACGATGATGCCTGCGCGCCGTCGTGAGGTGGCAGGAGAAGCGAATTCCTATCGAACCCAGTCCGGGGTCGTTTCAGAGTCAGAGAGCTGTAGTCCTCTCTCGAGATTTCTGGATCACTCCTCTGATAGTCTGATCCTAGGCCCATTTATAAGCTCCTTTATTTTTTTTATATTTTACATATTATTATATCACCCAATCAAGGACTAACATGTGGCAACTGGTACATTCGGGTCGGTTCGGGCTTTCGGGCCCTGAAAATATGAAGCCCGAGACCGAACCGATTATATGAAATCGGGTCGGGCTTTAGACCGAACCGAAAATTCCTATATGAAAACCGAACCGAATCGGGCTTTTTTCCTCGGTTCGGGTCGGGTCCTCGGTCTTTCGGGTCCAAACGCCCAGCCCTAATTGCAGCTATGCACAGACCATCTTCATTTCGAATGATTGCCCCAACTCCACCTTGACCATCTATACTATTATTAAGAGGGGAGAGTTTGTCAGCCAAATCAGAAACATTTTATCAAAATACCCTTTAAATATTAAAAAAATATTTTAACTAAAATATTTGAGAAAGACAAAATGGTCAATTCACAAATAAAAGAAAAACAAAATAAATTTAACTAAAAAAATAAAAAACAAATTTCTCCACATTCTGTTAAATAACTTCCCACGTAATTATCCACACCCATTAGGGTGTGTTTGGAGTCTAGTATTATTTTAATGACTCAATTTTTATAATAATTTAATTTGATAATCCTATCAATTTTGTCCGATAAAAATTCTTAAATATCCACTTTCTTAAAGATGCTACAACAAAAAATATTGCATATAAACTTTATTTCTCTCGACCACATCTATATTATCCAATTTCAAGATACTCACAATTTTAATCAAGCTTCGAACTCGACTACACGTCTACTCGGTTATAAATAAATAAATAAAAAATGATAAGTACATGAAATCTTTTAATTTTTAGGTGACTTAAAAAAGTACTCTCAAATTTACCGATATTTATTTACATGTATGTCAACAACATCTAAAGTGAATTATAAAATTTAATTTGTGTGACTAAATTAAAAAATTGGTGACAAAAATATGGAATGAAGTATAATTCAAAATGACCATTTCTCCCTCTTCTTCATACTCTACCGAGGTCATTTTAGACACTTCACATCTTCAACGGCACGACGTGATGCTAGTGGTGCGCGGGGGAAAGGTCCCCACCTCACGCGAGACGGCAGAAGAGATGGGGATAAACGGCAGGGGATGGGGGCACGTGAGAGATTGCCTGCTCACGTGCGGTGCGTAGTTGTCGTTCTCTCACTCTTTCGCTCAGTAGTGGGGAGAAGGCAGGGGGGACCCGTCACGTCATTATAGAAACATACGTATGCAATATCACATGGCTCAAGTAAGTTCTAGTACAGTACTAGTAGTATTATACCACCCACCAAAAACCACTTTTGAGGTGACCAAATCCGCAAGACCCACTTTTGAGGTCTGTGTGACTAAACGACACCGTCCTGAATTTTTCAAAACGATTTATCGCGGTGCGTAACGTAACGGAATACGGTAACGGCGTCAGAGTGGAAACCGCTTTTGACGATCCCAAAACCGCCCTGTGATTATAAAAAAAGAGGGAGAGGGGAGAACGGGATCGCGTAAAATAGTGGTGGTGTGGGGAAGGAGGGGGTGGGGCCCGCCAACATCGCACGGTGAGTTGGCCACGTGATTTGGGAGGGCTGACGATGTGGTAGGCAGACATTTTCTATCACGTGATGGGGTTGCGGATTCCGCGGTGAAACTGACACGCGTCCACCCGGAAAAGTCGTGTGGGAGATAAAAAATAATTAGAGGGGGTGTGCCTCCTTAAGATTAAGTTTAAAATTAACGTTAATTAATTAAATCCATTATCCTGACACGCCGAAACGATTTGTTAACTAATCCCTAAACGGATTCCTTAAGAAGGGAATGTCCATGTTACGCCGAAACACCCTGTTACTAAACAACAAAATCACCCCCTCAAATTCCATTATTTTTATATTAAACCTCCCCACATTAGTTGTAATATTTTTTATTTTTTTTACAGAAATAAAAATATTAATGCTTTCTACACCCCTTTTATATTTAGTGGTTGAAAAAAATAAAATAAGAAAGTAGTTTTGAATTACCCCTTTATAAATTGTAAAACAAGATATTTTCAAGAATAATACTATTTATTTTAAAAATTAAAATATTTCACAGTTTACTATCTTAACATACAAACATAAATTTTGACATAAATTAGAACTTGTGATAAATGAGATTTAAGCGGTTAGATCTATATCGAAGAATGCATGCATGAACTACTTCTTTGACCCCTATGGTATTGTTATTGGCACTAAAATCAGTAAAATGAAAATAAGCTTTCCGAAAAGAAAAATATATGTTGATGTGCAAGGTGCATGAACCCAGTGCGCTGGTATTTTATTAATTATATATTGGAATCTTGAAGCACTTTGTTATATTATTTAATTTTCATACGCACTTTAGTATAAGTTGTTTAATATATGTAGGCTGTAGGTAGGGTAATAAAGAAGTGGTCACAGTAAGAAGCCATTCATATTCTTTCAAAGTTTCAAGCTATAGGCGCCCTTTCAAATGCACTGGATTTTATTATATATTCGATGTACTTAATTAATTAATATGCAAATTGTTTGAAGGTTCAATGATAAGGAAAAGGTCCTTTGGATAACATAGCTAATTAATTATGCAGCACCTCCTTGTTCATTGCTTGCGTCTGGGATTTACTGCAGAGAAGAATACTGGTGTTGTTTGCTTCATTTGAGAACAAAATCACGAGATGATTTTCAATGAAAAAATTATGACTAAATTATACGATAGATGTTTTAATTGGGGATGAGTTAAATGTTGAACGAACACTAATATGAAATAGCAGAAGCAGAACTTACATGTAAGTTTAGTCGGGTCGGGTCGGGTGGTGATGATCGAAAACTGTAGAGGGATTTGATGTTGGAATATGCACGTGAGCTGGGGGGGGTCACTTGTGGTTGGACCCATTGGCTCCGGTGAGTGACGACAAGCATGAAAGTGACGGCACATTACTTTTTCAGGTCACATCTCCCCGACTGATAAAATCTTCCTTATTTGAGCGGTTGTTTGAGACTTGAGCCACTACCAGTCACTACCACCCATTGTCCTATAATTCTTAACCCATAATTATTGTTTCTAATCACAATACTAATTGACAATTAGTGATTCCATCCCACTATATATCCTCATCTTTTCAAAGTGATAAATTAAGGGTTGATTATGAGATTACTCGTGTGAAAACACGAGTAGTAGATATTTATCTTCTCCCACTCGAACAACTTTTGTTCAAGCACATGAAAGCAAAAAAAAAAAATGCTTTTGTGTTTTAGCATAGTCATTCCAATAATTTCATAGATGATCGTAATTTCCAAAGCCTCGAAAGGTTTAGACACAATGAAAATTTTGTAGTTATTTAGTTCCAACACATAATTTAGAAGACGATTATGAAATTACAAACCCATGCACCTTAAGTTAGCACAAGGTTTGTTAGACGAATCCTAATGTTGAAAAGAAATTTGTGGTGTTGAATACAAACTCCAATGTTGGAAGCATGTGTTCCTCATACACAAGTAATTAAGAGAAAAGGTGATGTAATCGTTAACTTTCAATTATATAGATATTTATAATTTTACAGAGTGGTGGAATCCACCTGAGTTGTTACATTAATTCAATTTGAAGAACATATAACAAACAATAATTGTCAATATATATAATAACTCGCATTTTCTAAAATTTCAACACTTTCACGATATAATTTAGAAATTAAAACAAATAATTGTTTTAATTGATTATAATTAAGAAAAAGAGTGTCATTGATATCATCTCTAAGACAAGACAGCATTAGACGCATTAACGACTCTGGAGGAGATGCACTGCATGTGGGGTTCGATTTGTTGTCCACACAAAATTTCATCCTATCCTTTTCCTATCCCTATCCCTATCCCTATTCCTATTCCTATTCATAGGAGGATGGTCACGTGTGCAGACTTCTTTTTTGGACCCTCGCCAATATCAACTACAATTCCCCGCTACTTTGGCCATAACACCATAATACATGTACTTTATTTCCTACCAAGACCTAGGAGTTAACTTGAATTGGAGTATTAATCCATTGCCTATTTGTTAAATAAAGAATGGGTAACTATTTCTAATTATGTATCTTAATTCAAAACTATTTAAAAAATGGTAATAGTGTGAAGCTTTTATAAATTTTATTAGATGACACTCAGTTTGTCATTCAGGTTAAAAATCTATATTAGTATAACCCTGTAAGCATTTCATCTGTTCGGCCCACCAAAAGTGGAAGCAAACCAACAACACCATAACCTATTTCGTTCTTAGCTTAAATTTATAAACTTTGACAATGCATAATTATTACGTATAAACGAGATTATATACTCCTAACAATAATTAGGGCATAACGACATGGTGTGAGCTTCTAAGAAAACAGTAGTGCACTAAGCCAATTCTTAATTAATTGTCATACATGTGACTTTAACAAAGGTATTATCAATGTAAGCATCTTCTTAATTGGGTGGGTGTCACATGACCAATATTGATAATCTAAATCCTAGCTAGCTCACACAACATGTTCCCTCAACATGTATCACAATCCAATATACTTTGGAAAAAACCACATGTTAATTTATAAAACTTGTAAGTATAAGGATTGGTATAGCGGTGTCATGTTAACGTTTTAAAATAGAAGTGGGTAAGAGACTTCGGAGTAGAGTAGTGATAAACATATTAGGACGAGTACGACTTGTGAAATTGAGAGCCAATGAGCCATGTTCTGCCATTTTAATACGGTTTGTAAGAAAATACAAAGAAAGAGAAATAGGTGGAAGAGATATTGTCATGCCAAGCTGTGTCATCGTATTTATATATGGATCCCAATGTGAATGCTTGCCATGATTGTCGGAGATTAAAGAAAACCCTAAAGGATTCCCTCTAAACAAGATGGAAGAATAAGAATCCATGACAAGTATAGAATAATATGTTAATAACCCTAGCTAGCAATCACGTACAAAACCTATTTTGTATATGTAATTGAGATGACAAAACTCATCCCATAAAACTCAACAATAATTTCCATCAAGTTGACTACAAAGCCTTAAAACGCTCCATCGATCACACCAACCAATCAAAAAAGTTCTAGATGCCAAAAGATCAGAATCTTTGAAAATCCATCATAAACGAATACATTTCATTAGGAGTGAAGCTAAAACAAAATTCTAACTTCTCCCGTATCAAAATAAATTTTGGAAAACCCACTCAAATCAGGGATGTGGCAACACCACTTTCCAATACTCTAACTCGAGACACGAGACATACTAAGTAAACTTAGTTATTAACCACGAAGTTAAACTTTTCACTTCGATTGAACAAACTAAGCTACAAAGTTTTTTTGAAAATCCATCCTAAATGGATACATTTCATTGAGAGCGGAACTAAAACAAAGTTCTAATTTTTCCTGTATAAAAAAAAAAAAAAAAAAAACACACACACACACACACTCAAATCAGGCATGTGGCAACACCACTTTCCACAACTCTAACACTAGATACGTGGCATATTAAGTAAACTTAACTATTGACCACTAAGTTAAACTTGTCATTTCGATCGAACAAACTAAGCTATAAAGGTTTCAAACCCATGATCGATCAATCAGAAGAAGTTATAAATGTCAAAAGAACTCTGAATATTAACCCTAAACAAACACATTTCAATATGAGGCAAAGCTCCATCTATTCTCATAGCAAAACAAACAACACACTCAATCTACATCTATGGCAATACTACTTTTCAGGACTCTAACTCGATTACATGTGGCAAACAAATACCAAGTAAACTTAGCTATTAACTGGTACACTAACTATCCCAATATCAAATTAACGTACCCCAGAAGAAACAAAATTTTTACACAGTCAAGTGTAAAACAGTGGTCGAGTACATGGGCGAGTAGGGTAGTACACTCCCTCATCATGCTCCATGCACGTGCACTGTGGGCAAGCTCAGAGCGGACCAGAGCAGACCCAGTCTCTGGCTCTCTCTTTCTCTCTGCGTCTGTTTCTTGGAGTTAGGGCCAAATAACCAGAGGAGAAGACCAAGGCACAGTTAGTCTGCACACGTAAATGGCGTACAGAACTAGTACCAATGTACCACCACTACTCGGAGAGATAAGAGTCACGTGAGAGAGAGAGGGAGGTAAAATAAGCGTTGACTCAGGAACAGTAGAATGTTGACTAGATTAGCTACCCGGGCAGTTTAATTATGGGAGCTGATCTGATCCAGAATTTTAATTAATTAGTATTAGAGGTGCTGCAGCTGATGATTAGAGCACAGATCCCGATTAATTGGCTTTTTAAAAATAAAAATAAAAATAAAAATAAAAATATTACTGCTGCTGCATTGGTATCTGTGCCCAGAGCTCACGAGCTTTTGGCCAGTTTTTATGGTTGAGATGGAGAGTGTTGAGATCAGAAGGATGTTGGGGGTAACGGAGGAAATGTCACGTGACTGTCTTGGGGTCATCTGCGTTCATTTGCCAGGTAACGCGGGACCTTTTTATCCGTGGGCCGTTCCCCCCGATCCAGCAAAGTTTTTCATTTTGTTTTTGATTTTTACTAGTTTTGAAATTAATTTAGAGACAGAAAAAAGAATTTGATTTGGAATATACGGAGGGAGTTTCGGATAGAGGCGATAGAGTTGATTGATTTGGGTTGGCGGTGGTAAAAGAAGTTTCGCATCTATCTTCAATACTATTGGTGAATGAATTATTTAAGCACAACGGGTAAATTGTGTCTGTCAGTATGTAATAATCATTTGGCGCCAATATACAGTTAAAGATACTCGAAACTAACCGCCAAAATTTTAATTATGAATACCTAGTTAATTGGACAACCTGCAAACGAAGGGTACATGCAAGAAAATAAGTGGGTAAAGGTTCTAGGCTCCCACTACCATCCATGCAAGAAAAGAAAATTAACGATCAACGTAGCTCGTTATATTAAACACAAGCATTCAAGTAAAGACAGAGATGAGAGCGAACCGCACAAAATCCTCTAATCAAGAACATCCTTGAGCACCCAACTTGACAAAGCAACCTAACTAGAATATATTAGAATTGTTATGCTTTAATAAACTATGTGTTTTTATTGCGCTTACATTCATCAATCATCATATTCATTCGTATTATTAGAATTTATCCAAATTGAGATAGGTAATACATTTAAATTGACATAAATTTTTTTATATTTCCCCTGTTCATTTGGTGAGATCTTGATTTGTAACTGTGAATAATAATTAAGAGTAATCCTAATATTTTCTTTTTTTATTCTCTTTTTCAGAAAATGGCGAAATGCAGTTCCTTTCTTTTCATCCGTGGACACTGGACAAACGGACATAACAAAAACCTAAGCAAAAGAAAACTATTATTACTCGGGATTGCCAAATCAAATAAAAAATAAAACAAAATAAAAATAGGGATTGCCGAAAACATTTAGAAAAAGAAAAAATGGAAGCAAAAATAATTGAGTTCCGTGAAGCGTAATGCCTCACCCAGTTAAACAAAACGGCGACGAATAAGAATCAAACAAAGTCCCCCACCTCCCGTTGCATCGCAATAACGGCGTTAACCCCGCCGCAACACCGTTAGAGAAACGGCGGGTTTCAGCTAACGGAAAACAGCCGAAACAATTAAAGAAAGCAATCAAATGCAAACTGTGTATAAAACATCACCATCCAAAGCACTCACACACTCTTTCACAAAACAGAGAGAGAGAGAGAGACTCCTCGGAAGAAAAAAGAGAAAGGTTAGGCTCCGACCTCGAACCCCAACCCCGATTTCCGAACGGCGGTGACTGACACGAAATCCAGAATTCCTCGAAGCATTTTCTGCGGTCCTGGTTTTTCGCGTGTGAGCAGCTGAAACTTGAAGTGAATTGCTCGTAATTCAATTCAGGTTTGAATTTTTCTTTCTTCTTAATTGTTCGGTAAAATTTTTGATGTTGGGAACCTTTACTTGGGGCCGGTGCCGGATCCATACCGAGCCAAAGAGCTGGTTGTTTAAGACGTACATGAACGCAAATTTTGCGAGCTTTTAAATTTTTCGACCTCTAGCTCTTTGAATCGTTTTTGGTTACTGGCTTGGTTCCTCTTGCTCCTGTGAAATATATTTTTTAAAATCCGCTTGATATTTGGAATTTAAAGTTACTGTAATTATTCTGTGTTCGGCTTCAATTCAATAGTAGATTGTTCGGATTTTTGTTACGTGGTGGTGAAATATTTGCAGGCAAAGGAGCTGTTGGGCCGGAAAAGGTCAATTCTTGATCGGAGCTGCTGCTGCTGGTTGAGCAAAAGGTTTGGATTTTGACGACGGTGAATGTGCCTCCGATCTTATGTTGGAGGGCCTGTGCACGGATCTGTGAACAATTTGGCCGAGGAGAGATTATATCAATTCCATTCCATTAATCGGGGAAATTTCCGGACTTGATTTTCTGTCCGTACAAAAAAAATATGGAGCTGCCACAGCCCCGTCCGTTTGGAGGAGGCCAAGGTATTGATTTTTCAATAACAGAAATTTTCATTTTTTGGAAGCGGAAAATTTAGGTAAAATAGAAATTGGTAATGAAAACGTGTTTTATTTCTTAACCTTGATTTCAAAGTTATTCTACAGGAGGAAGAAAACCAACGCATGACTTTCTGTCGTTGTACACTAGTCATTCAAATGCCCAACAAGATCCAATACCACCTTCTCAAGGTATCCCTTTTCCCTTTCAATCTGCGTTTTAAATTAATCTTCATCCCCCTTGTTTTTAATTATTGATCGTGTGCTCCGGGAGGCCGAATTTAAGATCGATTTCAGTATTATTTGGTGTAGTGACATAAGTACGGCGAAAGCCACACGCACGCAAAGCCATAGAGTAATTGTTGTGTATTCTCGGATGTTGCTAGGCCGATAATCGTGGGCGTTTGAGGATTGGTTTGTTAAACAAAACATAAATAGGGGGGGGGGGGGTCGAGAAGAGATTATGCATGCACGTGATCGCAATTGGATGATGGATCTGGGCCATGGAAATTGTAGGCCAGCCCAATGGATAGGCTTTTGCATTTTGCAAAAAGGAGAGGGCTAGCGGTTCATGGGGGGGATTGTGGGACCCACGAGAGTGAGAGTTAGGCGTGAGTTGGACGGGTATCCCACCCTATGCAGGGGGGGGGGGGGGGGGGGGGGGCATGATCCCATGGTATTCACATCGAGCGTGGGCTGTGAAGTGATGGCTTGGTTGATCATGTGTATAGGACAAAGGGATGTGGTACTTTGTCATATTCATATTTTTTTTTTTTGTAAATCTTGGATCTGAAAATTATAGGTGAAAAATCAGATCACTGATAATTGTAGAGGTCCCATGCATGTCTGTGGTAGTCCTGGTCCAGCTTCATTTATGTTACGGATTTACAGTCATGAACTTGGTTAAATTTGATGACTGATTTTGGATTCTTATGGTGTAATTCTCCTTTCTATTATGGGTTCATGATTTTTTACTAGATATTACCTACACAAAGGTTGCAATAAATTGTAGAAATAAAAAGTTTACTAATGTGAAACTAAGTACGTACAGTGTCTCGATTTACAATGTTTCCTATTGGTTCCAGGGCAACATCTGATGAATAGAATTTTTTCCCTTTTGTGATCGTCAGGAGGTTATCTTGAAACTCATGATTTTCTACAACCACTTGAACGAATGGGAAAGACCTGTGCCAAAGAAGAAACCTCGGTTGAGATCATATCACCAAGTAGAAGTAGTGTTGAAAAGCCGCCATGTGTGGCGCAACGGCCAACTTCTGTGGAGCACATTCTTCCCGGTGGGATTGGGACTTACAGTATAAGCCACATTTCGTATTTTAATCAAAGGGTTCCAAAACCAGAGGAAAACGTATTCCCGGTTGCTCCTCAAGCAAGTAGTACCCATGAAAGGAATGATGAAAACTCAAACTGCAGTTCTTATGCCGGAAGTGGTTTCACTTTGTGGGACGAATCTGCAGCAATGAAGGGAAAGACAGGGAAGGAGAATGTGGTGGAAAGACCAGGTTTAAGAGGTAAATTTTGTATGTCTGCATGCTTTATATTTGTGCTGAATTTTCAGTTTGATCATTGCGTTCTTGCTTGACCATCCAACATAAAGAATTCACATATATTAATATTTTATACATAGTGGAGAATATATGTTTTCAATTTGTTGGCATGCGAATGCAGATATATGATGTACCTACTTGAATAGTTAGATTGTGAGTAGAAGTAGGGTTATCTTATTAAATATAGAAGGCAATATTCAACCAACCAAAAATCAATGCAATGCAAAAAACATGAAACTCATTGACGCTACTGGTGATTTGACAGGGCAATGGACGTCGTCAGAGAGGCCATCACAGTCATCTTCCACTAACAACCGCAACTGCTTCAGCTCTCAGTAAGTCTAGCTATATTTCAAACTCTAATATCAGTTCTTGTTTGTGAAATATCCGTATTACTACATTGGATGAGAAATGTGTATTTGATAATGGCTTTGTTGGAATTCTGAACAGGTCATCTGGGCAGAAGAACCTGAGCTTCATGGAGATGATGAAGTCCGCTGCCAAGGGTTGCACCCAGGAAGAAGAACTTGACGATGAGGAAGAGTTTGCTCTGAAAAAGGAGATGTCCACTACTACTACCACTGCCACTACCCCCTACAAGGGTATGTCTCACTCTAGCTCCAAGGTTCATTATGAACTAACAAATTTCTCGAGCTAGCATTTTTTAGTCATGGTGGTCTCTCTCTGTGAGAACTTGATCATGCGTAATAACAAACCTGCAAACCTGCTTTTCCATGGTCCAGGGCCTTTCCTTTTTTTTTAATTTTTAAATTTTTTTAATGCTTTTTCATCTTCACTGAAGAGTAAGTGGGTATACCTTTACAGGAGAATTACGGGTTAAGGTTGATGTTAAGAGCTCTGATCAGAAAGCTAACACGCCACGATCCAAACATTCTGCCACTGAACAGCGAAGGAGGAGTAAAATAAATGACAGGCAAGGATTCTTCCTTCACAAGTAATTTTGATAGTTTGGATGTGCTAAATCAGCAATAACATGTTTTATTCAGTATAACATATGCATCCTTTTGAAAGGATTAGATGATACAGAACCCAGATAAATTAATGCCCACTTTCAGAAGTTTTATGGCTTTCAAACCTTATTTGACTTATTGACATATTTTGGCCTCTGTATTTACTTGGTTGATCTTCCCAACAACTAATAGATCAACCCTAAAAATAATTATTGCAGATTCCAAATGTTGAGAGAGCTCATTCCTCATAGTGATCAAAAGAGAGACAAGGCATCATTTCTATTAGAGGTATGTATATACATAAATGCATATGTCTTCAATCTGTCCTTCACCTTACATTACAACTTGTTGAATAATTGGGTTTTAAGTTTTCTCGTTTTTGCTTCCCAGGTTATCGAATACATTCAGTATTTACAGGAAAAAGTAACCAAGTATGAGGGTCCATACCAAGGTTGGAACCATGATCCAGCAAAATTGATGCCTTGGGTAAATCCCTTTTACTTCTCTTTACATATCGTGTTTTGCAATGTGGAAGCATTGTCCCTTGTGGGACGTTAAACTTGTAGCCAAATGTCGATTGGTTGACATTTGTAGCATGATATCGAACAGGGAAACAACAAGCTTGGGGAAAGTTACTGTGATCAATCTCGAGGTATGAATGGTGGATCTGCTCCTGCATTACTGTTTGCTGCTGCAAAATTTGAGGAGAAAACTACTTCAGTGTCTCCTACTATTCCTGGAAGTGCTCAGAACCTGGTAGAATCTGATACGAGTACTGAAACTACATTCAGAGGTAAGGATTACCCCAATGGAATAACAAACAAGGCAAATCCCTTTCCTCTGTCAATGCAGTCGAACTTCTCGACACCTGTCAGAAGTGGTAGTGCAGCACCTCATCTTCCACCTAGATTGCCATCTGATGCAGAGAACACATCATCTCATCCTCGCTCCATGTTATTCCCGACAAAATCATGTACTGCTGATGCTGGTGCCATTAGTGATAAGCTAAAAGAACATGAACTTACAATTGAAGGTGGAAGAATTAACATCTCAAGTGCGTACTCTCAAGGGTGAGTTTGCTTTTGCTCCATCTTGCATTTTTAATTAATCGATCTTAGCATTTTCTTTGGACCACTTATGGTTATGTAATCTAACCCAACAGACTTTGCTGCAATTGCACTGACAATAAAACTTGACTGTATGTTGTAGTTCGTAGTTGATAACTTGATATCATACAACTGTTATGATTACAGGATAGAGAAACTTGAGAGCACGACTTTGAAAATGCATGTTGGTTTATGAGTGGATAACATAAACAAAATTTGGTGTTGTGCAGGTTATTAAATACTCTTACACAAGCCCTGCAGAATTCTGGTGTGGATTTGTCACAGGCCAGCATCTCGGTGCAAATCGAGCTTGGGAAGCAAGTGTGTAGTAGAACGGCTATACCCAAATCCATTGTCAAGGTATCAAGTTCATGCATCCGTGTTATGTCATGCCATTCATTAGTAATTGCTTCTTTTCCACTGAAGCACATACTAAATTTCCATTTGGTACAATCTCACCTAAACTTTTCTGTCATCCTTCTGTAGGAAAATGAGATTCCCTCTATGACTCCAGGGAAAAAGCACCCTAGAATTTCAGTCGGTGAAGACTCAGAACAAGCCCAAAAGAAGCTCAGGACAGGCAGACACTAATATGACAAGTCTAAAATTTATAATTATTATTATTAGTCTTATATAATTAATTCATTTTTTGGGAGCCCCCTTCGATTTGAGTAAAGGGGTGTTTACTCAAGTCATCTGCTGGATTATAACCTACCCAGTGGGGACTGAGATTGATTGTAAATGTAGAGTCTTCTCTTACAGTTAGAATTTCTTGGGATCCATATATATTTCCCAACTCAATATCATTCTGTTATTGTTCATCGTTATTGAGAAGCTGCTTTTTCTGTTTAAGGCTTCCTTCCTGGTGTAAAGTCTCTTGCAGTTCTATTATTATTAATGATAAACTTCTACAGTATTATTTTCTGTTTTATGACTTTTTCGTAATATTTATTTTTCTTTGGCCATATATTCATTTCTCATAAAAACTTTTGGGCAAAACCGCATTTTCTTACTTTCACGCGAGTAATGTCTCGTTAAGATTTCTCTGTAACTGATGGAACAAGCATTTTAGCTTGCAACGAAAGCCTAAAGTAGCATACTAACTTGTAACAGAAGAAACCAACTGGAATGATTAAAACTTAAAAGTCAAATCTCTTGATGAAAACAAGATTCAATCCGAGATTACTTGTGTACTTATCACAGCTTAATTTGTATACCCTATGATTATTTAAGAAATAATTTTCTTCCCAACTCGCTAACCGAGTTCAACACTAATCAAATCGTTGGATCGGGTGCTGCTAAAGATTAAGACATCGGATCCCGCGAATGAGATCATCATCATCTACCTCAATATCTGAGGACTTTCTCCTCTCACAGTTCAATTACCCAAGAGCTTCGTAACCTTAAAACCAATAGAAAAGTTCAATTTGCTCATCAGTTTACATATCACTAAATATATAACCATCAGGAATTTTTTTTATTATTGACTTAAAGTTCAAGCAACAGGTTGCTGGGTCCTTTGTTTTATGTTATCAATAGCATTCCTACTCAATAAGATCGGAAAGCTACTTTAGTTAAACTTGAGAGTCAATTCCAAGGACTTTTCAGGAGCTCTTCATCCAGTGTGGATTTTCTTGGATCATCCAATAAACAATATAGGGTTCAGGGACAAAGAAAAGCTTATGCAGGCATCTGCATCATCAATTGCTTATTTATTATCGATGCGAGACAAAATAATAATGTTTAAAACTAGGAAAATGAATTAACTTTTGTGCTTAACAGGGATTTAGAAAGGGTATCAAAAACAAAGTTAATGGACAACGGGTTGAAACCCATTTTTATTAGGTAAGTAAGAAAGCTACAACGCAACCAGAATATTTTTGAGGTCAATAATTGTGATAAAACCTGGAATGATTATTCCAATCATCCAAAAAGAAAAAGAATTTTCTTCACTATCAGTAGGTTACGCAACTCACGAGTTTCCAATTCCTACATATAGAGGCGCACCAAAAAACCATGGTTCTGCTATCACATGCTTTGCCCTTTATGTATGCAAATCAGACCCCAACTTAAGAGAGAAAAAAAGGTTGCCCTAAAAAGAAATGAATGTTACCAACTGTTTCCTGGGGAAGAAAACATAACCAAATATAAGATGGGAATCCAGGACCACATGCAAATCATTTGAAGCAATCCTGTATAAAATTTCAATATCTTTTTCTATTCCTCAAATTAGTAAAGTGACCAAAGTCTATTTTAATATTGTTCCAAGACAAAACAAAGTGGTTATCAAACATGGGAGTCAGTCACACATATGAAACAAGCAGATCACACCAAAGACAATGAACCCAACCACCTTAACCATAATGATTGATAACAAAGTAACAAACAATTAAGGGTTGACTGGGCTTGTTTACTAGACTTGTCATTGTCATATGAGGTATCATCAGATCACAAGTATAACAATTGCCCATATATACACAAAAACTCGAACACCAAAACTTGAAGTGAATTAACCACTCTTGGACATAAATTTCCGGAGTAATTTGTAAAAATACATAACCATCTCTACCAGTCATTCTCTCTGTGCTAACAGGAAATCTGAAGGGATGTAGTAGTATATATGCTAGAGAATCACAACATCATAGGTCGAGGATCTAAAGGAAACGAAGAGTACAAAAAAATTTAAGGAATAGGGGGTTGACCTTTCGATGATTTGCAGAGTTCCCAAGTAAACCAAACCTATTTGCATTCCTCCACAGATACAATGCAAGGCAGTTGCAGTTTAATTTGCTCTCACCCTGAATGGCAGGGTAGCTTGGCTTCTATACATGATGATTTGGATGGATTATTTTGGCTTATATTAAAAAGATAAAAGAAAAAAAAACATGTCCTCCTCCAGCTGAGATACCATAAGATCCTTGGTAGGGTTTGGCTTTCTTCAAGTTTTAATACCCACAATAATCTTTGGGCCCTTCATCTTCATATCAAAATCCTTCATTATCACTATACCTCCCCCTCTCTGTAGAGAACTTTCATAGGAGATCTGTGGAAAAATAGCCAACACTGCAGCACATTTCATGAACCCCACAATCTTCTAACCATTATGTAAAATCACATACTACTCAATAGCCCATCTGATAATTGCTCATCATCTGACAATTGCAAACACTCTTCTGGGTTGGCATAGAAATAGTCCTCCTCTTTAGGTCTGTCTTGGATCATCAACCTTTTAGTTGGGTTACCCATGCGTTCTGCATGAGCTTCCTTCACTGCAGAAGAGAATTCATCCCAATTCAATTCTCCACCATTGTACTGGTCTATCAAATCAACAAGAAGCCTTCTGTCCAGCAGAATTGTCTTCTTGAACCCGAGAAATCTGAAGGAACATCAAAACACAAGAAAGCCTTTTAATGACAATTTTCACCTTGAATAAGACGTAAGGACACGCACTCGGCAGTAAACTGAGAAACCTATCATGAATCAAATCCTAGAGCAGACAACATTATGAATCGATTAACCTTTGATGACAGGATGTCTTGACATCAAAAATCAACAGTCCAAAGCCAAACGAAATTGCGAACAACACTGTTAGCATAAACTACCTGCGATGGCCTTCAACAACTTTAGCCATGTTTCCATCATATGTGGGAACAAAGATATCACTCTCCAACGAGACGAGATAATCCAATGCCGCCATTTGGGAGGAGTGGTTTTGAAAGAACCTGAGGTCTGACGGTTCTAACAGTGTCTCCTTTCTGACCTGTTTGAAGAAATCAAAAGTCACCATGAAAAAACAGAAAACACAAAGTAATCAAATACTGCATAAAGAAGGTGATTTCAGCTTTCATCAACTCACCAATTTTGGAAAAGCCTTTGCAAGACTTGCCATTCTCCTCTCACCACCGTAGATTTCACCAGCGGCAATATAGATCTGGATGTTGGGATCAATTTCAAGTGCACTCAGTGTGAGAGCAGTTTCTTCTGGTGTCAAAGGACACAAACCATCTTTCCTTTTCAGGTCAGAGTTTATTATTTTCTCCTTCCACCAGGGATAAGCATATCTGTGAGAAAATGAAGCCATAAGACAAATTAATATTAAGTTTTGAATGCATTGTACATGCACAGGTTATCAAGACAGTATATATTACCTCATCCTTGTCAGCTCTTCCACCTCCTCAGCATTGCAACCTTGGGTACAGCCAGAAAATGCCAACATGTCCATTTCATATCTAAGATGAAGAACTAGGAAAGGACCATTTGCCCTAAGAAGATTTATGACCCTTCTACCCAATTCCTCTATTTGAGAAGTGAATCGCAGAGCACTAAAATTTACTCGGCATCGAAGTTTCTGGATCTCCAAGGGTTGTCCATTATTGGCCAGTCTAGCATCAGTTTTATTCAAATGTACAACTTTGTATTTTTGTATCAGAGGAAGAATCTGTATGAAACATAAGAGCACAATATTACTTTAAGAGAAGTTTCACAAATACATTAACAAAACTGAGAGCTTTATGGATGTTTAAGAATTGCAAGAGAGACCTTCTTGCCTAGCCATATAGAGTGAGGGAAAAGAATGAAAAGAACTCACCTGATTATGATAATAAGATATGTCAGACCAACTAACTGGTGGCATGGTATAAACCATTCCTAGTTCCACTCTTCTCTTAACCCTGGGAGGCAACTCTTTCAATATCCGAACCTCATCTCTCAAGGATGTGATGAAATGATCCACATCAAATATGTCTTGAAACTCACTGCCACACCAAGCGCCACAGTAATTTACAGGTAAGTACTACAAACTACTGTCAATAGTCAGTGCAAGAAAGAATTGTCAACATAAATAAACTGGCGCGCACCTGGGATCAGCCCAAAAGGACGTTTTATCAAGTTCGGGAACTACGAGCGTGACATTCAAATACCTTGCAATAGCAACCATGTCGCATATCTGCAGAGATCACCACCAAGAAGGAAAATAAGAAACTGATAACTAGGAGCATGTACAAAGAAGCCGTAAAGTAGTTTGATAAGCAAAAAATGAAGTCAATGCTATTATGCAGGAGCCAAAACATTGCGCAACAACTCACCGCTGCTCTCATTTGATTGAGTCCCCCATTGCACGAAACCATCAGGTAGCCATTGTTTTTGTAAACCCCTAATGCCAGCACAGAAATTGAGAGTGAATAACAATCAACCAATAACCAAATGAGTGAGTCGAAAACAAGAAGAAGAACTCATGACAAACACGAAAAAAAAGGAGTACCAAATCCTGATAAAGTTGAAAACTTTCATGAATTTAACATGTGTTAATGGCCAAGTTCAGAATTGGAGTTGAAGCAAACAAGCACAAGGGTCTACTGATAAAGCAAAAACCCACATTGAATCACAAATACAGAGAAAAGCAAAGACTCACTCTTTGGCGGAAGAACTCTGGCCGGAACGGAAATCATCCGGTCCTGCAAAACCGACGAGGCCACGGCACTCTCCTGAGAGAAGCAGGACGGCCATCCCTTCAAAACCCTAGGCCCCCACATATCCCCCAACGCCGTCAATTGCACGACGCACGTCCACAGCAAAACCGACGTCGTCGCCCTTATCATCCACAGCTTCATTCTCGACCTCGAAGACGAAGACGACGTCGTTTGCAGCAGCGAGTTCTTCAGCTTATCACCTCCTCCTCCTCCCAGCCCCTTTATCCCCATCACTCCTCTTCTCTCCTTCTCCGCCTTGCACATCAATCTCAGATAGTCTCTCTCTCTCTCTCCACAAAACGCTGCGTTTTCAATCAATGCCGGATCCACAAAATCGACCTCTCTTTCCTTTTTCAGCTCCCCCGCTATATTTAGAAAGATCCGAAACCCGTAACCGCTGCCCCTTACCACATTTAACCTCCAACTATTCCGCTCCCAAAAATCTGATCCAGAACACTCCAAAATCAACACCGCTCCGATCTCCGGTGAGGCAAACTCAAACCGTAATGCGGGCCGGAATCCGCCCCAAGATCCAGCCGAATTCTGCGGCGGCACACTTCGCCGGCCGGCGATTACTAAACTCGAGAGGAAGAGGAGGAAGAAGGAGAAGGAGAAGGAGAGAGCGGTGGAGTCATGGTTGTGAAGATAGTGAGAGGAGAGAAGAAGCGAAGAACGCGTGGTGGGGTGTGCGTGACGTGCACCGACGGCTTTGTGTGGGCTGAGACTCTGAGACTGATAAAAGCCTCTTTGGGCTTAGCGAAGGCCCTCCAATAAATGACAGCCAGCTGTTTTATCATCCCCCCGCCGGCCCCACAAGAATTATGTCCCTCAACACGTGTCATGGATCCCTGGCGTATCGGACCTACACCGACATTATCTCGCGAGAAATTGGCGGACCTTCTCGTTCCGGCACGGTGGATGTGTTTAGGGAACCGTGATTAGTGCGGGCGATCAATCACTAATCACTATAGAGATTATGCAGTTTTGTTTTTTTTTTTTTCTTATTGAGAATAAGACATCTATCAATTCACCGATATGTATTTGCACCATCAGAATTCAGAAATGAATGGTCGGATAATATTAAGAATATTTTTTATTAAAAACATGTGAGAAAATTTTTATATATAACGGTGTAAGAATTATATTTTCAATAACAAAAAATTATATTTGATGTTATTCATATGTTTATTTATGTTGGTGCAGGTGTACGTCTGTACACTAAATACTCTCTTGTTGAAGTAGAGATTAAGATTCTTTAAAAAAAAAAAAAAAAAACTGAGATTAAGGTTCGCTAAAAAAAAACTGAGTAATTCAGTTCAAGATCTTCGAATATTAAAGTATTTTGGAGCAGAGTGTCGATTGCGGAGAGCCCTTAGAGTAATTGAGGTTGTTTGGCATTCTCCGATCATTGGGTGGGTGAAGATTAACTCAGATGGTACTTGGAAGCATGCAGAGGGAGGTTTTGGTGCGGTATTTCGTGACTTTAATGGTCATGTTCTGGGTGCTTTTTCTTCCAACATTGACATTCCTAGTTCTATAGCGGCGGAGGTTTTGGCAGTGATAACGGCTGTTGAGCTTGCTTGGGTTCGTGATTGGAAACACATTTGGTTGGAGGTTGACTCATCACTTATGCTAGACTACCTGTGCCCTCCTTTGCTTGTACCTTGGCAACTTCGTGTTCGTTGGCTTAATTGTTTAAGTTGCATCTCAAATATGACATTTTGCTCTTCTCATATTTTTCGTGAAGGGAATAAAGTTGCAGATGCATTGGCTAATCATGGTACGTCGTTAACTCAATTGGTGTGGTGGCAGGGGCGGAGCCAGAAACTTAGGGTTACTGGGGCACAAAAACAAAATAATAATATCAAAATATAAAATATCTAGAAAAATAACAAAAAATTTGTGATTGAGTTTAGAGTCGATACATGTTGCAACTATGCTTTTCTATTTTGTAAGAGGAGAGAAACTTGCGTGGGGCACCCGTACCACGTGTCCCTACGGCAGACCAATCACCTCCCAGCAGGGGGGTGTTTTGGGTATTGTATATTTAAGGAGCAGGGGTGTTTTCGGAAAAGACAAAAAAATTTCTTCCTCCTGATTGGGCTGCCGTAGGGACACGTGGTGGGGAAACCCCCACCTAAGTATTTGCCTTGTAAGAGTTTTCTAAATCACTGAAAAGTAACACCAAGTGACAAAGCTAGATCTTCATCCTAGGTAAGGACCTTTAGAAATTGAGAAGAAAAAATTTAGTACTCAAATTATGTATCAGAATTTTTAATGAAAATTTCTATTAATAATTTTTGATAGAAATATTATAATCTAGTAGTAAGATTAATTTAAGGTAAGAATATTGTTAAAATTATGCCAAGTTTATAATAGCAAGCCACATGAAAAAATTAGTAATAGAAAAAACTAGTAAATAGTAATAATAATTAGTGCTGCAAGCTAGGATTAAACCTTGGAAAAAATCTATACAAAAAACTCTGAAGTAGCCTGATTCGAACCCAAGATCTGGCATGCCAGTGTCAAAGTGCCAGACCACTGCACTATCCTAGCCATCTGTGCTATGTGGTAGCTTAATTATATATATCTAAAAGTTTAATGGGGCACGGGACCCAGTGTGCCCCAATGTGGCTCCGCCACTGTGTGGTGGGATGTGCCTCTTTTTTTTATTTTGTCATATTATAATAGTGACATTGACTCATTTCAGTTTCAGTTTTGCTAGGTTTGTTTAATTGTTAGTTTGTTTCGAGAGGTTTTGATTTTGTCCCCCTCTCTTGTTATCTACTTTTTCTTTGATTAATTCATTAGAGTGTTAGGGAGGTTACTCATCTCTTTCGCTCATCTTTCAGCCAAAAAAAAGGTTCGCTAATTACTATGGGGACGGTAATTTTGGCGAGATTACGGCTTCTCCAACGTGTTGCCGTTAATGGGCGTAAAGCACCGTCCTAGTGTCGGTTGCTTAGACGGCGTCGTTTGGGAAAGTGTACCGTTTACGTAGATCCTGGGGTGGTATTATGTCGGCTACGTGTCACGACCAAGATGAGTAACAGGGAAAGGTGGGTCCTGCCTGGTGTTAGAGTACAATCAAGCTATCACAGTTGGGGATATGGACATTGCACGCGCCAGTCGAGGTCTCGGGTACTAGTGGCCATTGGAGCGTGGGCGCACGCGATCCCACTAAAAATAGGTTTTCTTGTGCTGTTTTCGATACGATCCCAGTAAAAGTAGTTTCTTCAAGAGGTAATAGCTAGTTAATTTCAGGGTTCTGTAAAACCTCTGAAATCTAGATGAAGAATGTGACAATGATAGAAAATTAGTTGAGAAGATTCGATAACTCTCTTAAGAATACAGTAATTCATTTGGGGAAGGTTATAACACGGTTTGGCTATATATTTTTCATAGATCATTTCTACATTAGTGCAATGTTTGGTGGATAATCTATTTCATTCTCAGTTCATGTGAATTAGATCTTCTGCAATTGAAAAAACAAAAACATTGAACACACGACATCCAGCATAGTTTCATAATTAATTTTTTTTATTTTAACTAGTATCCAAATCATCAACTTTTTTATATATATTTAGATGAATGGTGTCATCTTCTGTTTTGTTGTGTCTTATTTTTAGAAAGTGATTTTAAAATATTTAAATAATTTTTCATATAAAATCATAATATGAAAATGCCTCTTACACGTAAAGAACTTGAACGTTTTCATCAATAAACCACAAAAAAGAAAATGAACTTTTACAATTCCATAAATAACCAATCCCTATAAAGTTTACCTAGCACAAAAGCAACCATCTTCAATTATCCACAAAAAAATAGAGTTAATGGTTGTGCCTTGGTAGCTAGGCTAGGGGTGGTGCCTAAATTCCATCATTCCATGGTCCATATATGGCTAGTCAATACATATATAGAAGGCTACATCCACACAGCTATTGCCTATTGGATTAATACAAAAGTATTTTAAATGAAAGGTTGACATCCTCGAGTCTTCCATTATGGAAATAAGAGGCCGCAAAACTGGAACCAGTTGTTGACTCGTCGTTTTATCTAACAAAATCTTGTGCACGTATTCATACTCCAACCAAATTTTAATTAGTGACGGCCACGCCTCAAGCATTACGCATGCTTCACTGCCTAAATTACAATTAAAGACAAATCGATTATTAAATCTATATGTGAAATGTGGTCTGTTAGTGGTTTTTTTTTTTTTTTTTTGAAAATATTTTATTTAGAATGACTAACATGATCGAAGTTACATGTGTTAAATCTCACTGGTATCATGAGTCGAGTGAGGTATGATAGTTTCTGTTAAAATAAAAACTCTTATTAAACCCGACATAAATTTTGGGTTAACACGTAAATCTCCTCCTCTTAGACCAGACTAGATCATATAACTTTGACAACTTCTTTAATTCTTCTAATTCTTCTAGGCCATAAAATCGTATAATATTAATATGATCATGAGGACCATTTGAAAAATGGGGAAATGTCTATTTTCACATGAAGTGATATTCTATAGAGAGATACATGATGCCATTAAGAATTGAAGACAACTTCTTAATTTGTTAATCTGTCACGCTCAAGTGGAATTGTCCAATTTTGCCAAAAACTCTAGAAAGCTACTTCTTATATTTTCCCTACCGACCACTAAAGACATGTAAACATGTAAGAAATTAAGATTTAATCTTCGATAGATCACCTTCTAAAGATGTTAACTTAAGGCCAATCAATAGAGTATATCCTGTAGGAAAAAACTTCACCGAATTCTATTGGATAAAAATTTCAATAATCTCTATAAAATTTCGCTAATTCAATTAAAAATATGCATTCAAAAAGTGACTTGCCAAACACTAAACCAATTATCAGCAGTCTTTTCTACCTTAATCAAACAGTAACGACAATAGTCAATTCATATAAGATGAACCCACATTTCTAGGGTGCTTCAAAGGAATCTACACTCTATTCCTAGTAAGCCAATTAATTTTTGAATTGGCATATGAGAGCAACGAGTCGGACCATACTGAAAATGAAATAACAAACAGGACAATACTGCATCCACATCAAATTCCAAACCAAAAAATATACTGGGGGACCTTGAATTATTGGACTGAATAATTGACATGCACAGCTTTTAGTTGGGGAATTTTATTTGACGAGTCGTAAACGTAATGCCACATTAGGAAATCAACTCCATTATTAACTAACAGTTCGATGCATTTTTAGACCCAGAAGAAATTAATATCGAATTCTCAGTCACCTCATATAAAGAAAGAATGAAGCAAAACCATTAACTAGGGAAAGATCTAGCTGAATACACTCTAGAAAATTCCAATTGGGTTTTGACAGAGGGGGGGCTATCTTTAATTCGATCCACCTTAATTTTGATAATTATTGGAGATAATTAAGCATAGTGCAGCCTAGTTTGGTTTCTCATTAAGTTCTTAACCTGTATTATATAGCTATTAATAAATAAAATGGCTTGTAGCTAACTAGCGGTGAGGTACTTAATTGTTGAGTAGCTATTCGGGTAAAGGAGTAGGTGAGGTACACTATTCATGTCATGCTGGGAAAGTACTAGTCATGCGTATGGACCCTAGCTAGTCGGCAGTGGTAACCGATTAAGCCTCAATTCATCTTCAGTAGGACGCATCCGACAATCCTACTGAGGACCATGTGTTACTTTATTTTCAACTAGATATGCCACTCGACGATCGTCGAACTTGATTTACTCCAAAGAGTTTTCGAATGTCTTTGATTGCACGGTTTGGATGACCGGAACTATATGTATGTGTGTGTGTATATCCAATGAATGTCAATTCATTTATACAGATGAAAACGTTACAAGTAGAATAAATAATACAAACAAGAGTCACTAACGCTTATTCATAACATAACGTAAGAACATCGGGCCTAATCTTATCTTTCGAGGTCCAAAAGTACAATATAAGAACTAGACACTCCCCAGTACACCACACCACGAGGCTTGAAAAATGATCATACATGGAGACTCCAATTCTGGCAAGGTACCAACACTGTTGGTTTTCAGGTAGATTCCGGCATCACTCACCAACAGTGCATGCTTTGTGGTTGAGTCCTACTATATTATTCACCATGGATCTCCACGTTCTAGTTCGTTCTGAATTATTGTCCTTTGTTTTCGGTGACATACTGTATTATTATCCCGTTTATGAACCAGCATGCTTGGAAGCTTTACTTGACTTCCACGACTCGACGCTATATATGCACACGTCCTATTGTTTATAAATTAAAAGAGATCCAGACCTACTTTTATCAGCTGATATAATGGTTGTACCATTCAATCTCATAATTGTTGTTAGTCTAATTAGAATCTTTAGAAGTGTATCACATCCTAATTGTCAAGCTTAATTTTCGGTGGTTGATTGGTCTTCGTCGTTTGGTAGGCATAAGCACATCAAGAACAACTGAAATGTAAACATCGACTCCAATCTTTCCCAAATATTTTCCTATTCGTAATAGTGCAAAAAGAAGGCCCGACTCCAAATTGTTCAAGAATAATGACTCCAAATTGTTCCATGGCGTGGAGTATCTCGACCCACAGCTGATTAAGTTCGATCTCTCCATGCAAAGAGAGATGAAAATGCTACTGGTAATGACAGTTTACCAGATCCATTGTTGTTTATATACTACATCTGGAATATTAATGAATGACTTGCGACCAAACAGAATAAAATCAAAAGTGCAGATCACATTTAGTTAGAAGTAAAGCCAACATATTAATAATATTACGAAACCAGTCTTCAATTAATTGAATGATTTATGATCAGTCTTTGCGACTCTATGTTGAGGACTTCAACAAGTTAGAAAGAAATATGTAGCGGTTTATCTTACAAATAACTTGACTGTTAAGCGAGTATCAGATCATAAGGATCTAGTCTCCTCCTTGGAAACAAATTGACTTGCTTGTTAAGCAAACACCTATAAAACTAACCTCCAAGTTCCTAGGAATCTTCCCAGAAACTCTGAAAATCATGAAACTGGCAACGTTGGGTGCTCTCAACTTTTTACAATCACTTCAGTTACTACTATAGTACTATGCCTTGTGATTACAAAAAGGTTCTTAAAAAATGGAGATCAGAGGTTTAACAATATTACTAGAGATGCATTAAAAACATGTTACCTTGCTGGGAAAACTAGCTCTAAAAGTCTTTAGGATCAACATTATACGTGAGTAACATTCAATTGTGCCCTGAGAATGCATGTCTTCCTAATTTCTGATTGTATATTTACATCAGATCATAATATACACACACATAAAGGAATAAGGAAAAACAAAAAAATAGAGAGAAAAAATGGGGAACCTATGATGGCCTTTATTCCATTTCCTTGGAAAGGCTGAAGTATCTAGCAACACATGCTGTTGAGTCAAGCTGACAACAATTTCATTCTTTACAGATTATGAAAGAGCTTTTTGTTTCTCTACAACTTGTCCTTCTCTTCATCCTGTAAAGCGGGCAAGTTTAAATGATGCAGCATTAAAACTGAATGTATAATAGATGTAAAGATCCACACAATGAATTTGAATTGCCATCTTAGGCTGGAGAAGAACGTATTAGATCACGATTAGTGGTGACCTAAACCAAACTCTTGCATATTATCATGCATCATGTATCAGTGTATTATGTGTGTTATTTCAAAAATTAAGGGGGATGGTTAGAACTTCAGCTTGTACAAGAAACCTATTTTACTTCTCCTGAAAGTGGAAAAAGTCTCATTCGACAAGGTACTATCTTAAGATCCAGAAAACTACTTGGTTGCATTAATTATCGGGGAGCTGACATTAAATTTCACTTAGTAAACTACATGACATCAGAGGCACAACATACAGTTCTTGAGTGAATAAAAGAACAAAAGCCCAAAAGAAGGAAAAAGAGAGCTTACCGATCCGTCCACTAATTTGTCGAAATCATCATCAAAGTCCCCACCATCATGATCTGAAAGACACCAGACAGAAGATCAGTGTCTAGAAAGTTCACAAACGTCAAATAAATACAAACCTGAAGTTGATCAACCCCCGGGCATAAGTCACAGACAAACAATTAAGGCGAAAAATCAGATATTTCCAACATTTCATTGCTGCAAGAATATATACGATTAAGGAACCCAGAGAAAATAGATATCATGGATACTTGTCACACTGTAATGCAATGCATCTGAAATATGGTTAAGGCCAAGCTAGGTATCCAATAAAGAAACACCCTAAGATACCTGGATCATCATCACTGTCTCCCAGGAGAAATGCATCCAAGTCTTGATCCGTAGTTGATGAGGTTGAAGTTTTAGTGTGATGTTTTTCTTCCTTATCCTCTGCTTTAGAAGTTGTTTCAACTTTAGTAGGTTCCTTTACTCTGTCATCTAAAAATTGTTCAGTTGACTTTTGCTTAACTTCCTCCAGATAACGCTTCTCATAGCTACAAGGGCGCATAAGATAGGACAGTTTATCACTTATGCGAAATCAGTAGAGAACCAAAACCAAAGAAAGCGCAGTAGTGTGAGACTGAATTGCATGAATACTAGAGTTTACACCAAGATATGATTACTTACGGTGCGACATGATTGTTAACTAGTATGAAATATATCCTCCAAAATTTCCTTTCCGTCATAACACGTGGACACAATTCATATCTTAATTTTGAAATTTCCTGCAAGCAAAAGAATTTAGAAAAGACAATGAAGTGCATACATACTACTCGCTAAACAAAAATATGATACATCTGAAAGCTAAAAGAATAAACTAGTTTTCAGAGATTTTATCAGTTGCCATTTGATTCGTAAATCCAAGTATACTCTTATTTCCTTTTAATCCTTTCAGTCTCTGTGATTTTTGAATGAAGCTACCTCGACGGTTGAAAGAACAAGATTGGCATGCTTTTCTTGCCACTCCGTAAGATCCTGCCTAACATTTGTGACTGTTGGAACGTCAGAGAATCGTGTATCATCTACACAGTGCAAAACACAATGAGCAATGTGGAATACAAGAATCTAGTGTTTGATCTCATCATGAACCATTCATCACCACACAGTAAACACCACAAACAAAGTGCTTTGGATATTCCAAAGCAATTTGGAGCAGTGCACACATATCGTTTTCGAAAATGGAGTAATGGAGTAAGCCACAAGGAAAGTGCTTAAACTATGCTTTCACCACAAAGATTGAACTTAATCCACCACATTATTACTCCGAATTTGACAGTAAACAGTAACGAAACCAAAAATTCATCAGCAATTTGACACTAAACATCAGTAAAAATTCTGCAAATTCAAGCAACTCGGAAATCAAAATTTCCGAACAATTTTCTCACTTTACAATAAAAGCAGTAAAATTTCTTCCCTCCTATTCACAATCAAAGCCAAATAAATTTTACCTGGAAGAGGAAAATCTTTGAACGTGACAAAAGTCATTCCGTTAGCGAAGTCTCTCAACTCCTCGGTGATTCCAAACGCTTCCAGATCCTTCTCTTGTTCTTGTTGTTGTGGACTCTCCGCCGCAGGTGGCTGCGGTAGCGACGGAGCAAAGGCGTCGGCAAATTGCTTGATGTGATCGGCTCGCTTGGAGGCCTCGACGGCGATGATCTCCTTGGAGCGCTTGGCGGTGTCGGAGACGATGTAGGAGAGCTTCCACGCGCCGCCGATCGTGAGATCCTGCGATCGCTTCGCCGCCTCCTCGGCGACGCCGCGGGCTCTGTTCCAAAACTCCATGGCGCTCGCTCACGGCTTCCGAGGAGTTTGCAAAATTTGATTCAACTGTTTTCTGTTATGATCCAGTGCTTCGAGCTTAGAGATACAGGTATGGGTCGTCCCTTGTAGATTTGACACGTGTCGTCTCGAATGGACTTTAATCTAATTCTATCCATTGATTTTTCACAGGAAGAATTGAATCCATCCCCAGGCTTTCCGGTGGAGTTCATGCTCCATTTTGAATTTTGATCATATTCTCCGTCCCAACTTCGATTTTGTGAATCCAATTTCTAACCCGAGCCTATTTAGATTCATCAATCAGAGAGAAAGTTAGGAACTTCACTAACATATGTTCTACAATTATTCATAGCTATACATAACAATTAAGATCATACATGCACGCGATCGTGATCAACTTTAAATGGCCAAAGACTTCTTAATTTGATTTCATGACTACAGTATGTTGCAATAAGAATATCCATACTATGGAGATGTTATTAATTAGTAACCATTAATCTTTAGTGTGTACTATATCAATGCATGTAGAATTTGTCTTTAATAAATCTTGAGAAATCATCTGAAATTACATCAATCACCGTTTCGATCACCTCATCATCATTCAACAAACAGCAGCGAATTAATTGGCTGCACGTGGAAAAATATGAGATACAATAGGATCTAAATCAACATAGCACTTTACGTTACATCTATATATAAAACATTTTCATTTGATAATCGAATGAGAAAAATAAGACAAACGCGTCATTGAAGAAATTAAATATCATGATGAGGTAAATATCTTGGCATGATCATGGATGGCATCATTGGAAGAATTACTCCATCAAGTAATTAGGATGAAATAATTAATACAATAGGATGATCATATGTAGTCGATCATCAGTACTCTCCCATCCCTTGTGCTCAATATTCTCCACGGATGGAGTACTGCTCATCAACAAATTAACCACTCATGATCAGAATCTGACTGAACGACAACAATAATTAGCCTCATCAAACTTCATGTTGCTGAACACAAACAGCCTCTTTATCATCTGCCCCGGCTTCAACTTCCCACTCACAGCCATTTGGAGAATCAAATCAAACACCTTCCGAACATCAGTACGTACTGTTGCATCGATCCCCACTCCATTTTCTTCCTAAACTTGCTTTTGGATTGGTACGACTTTGAAGAAATTAAAAGATCAAGGCAGATCGAGGTTACCGGAGGTCAAGAAGGTAGGCGACCAATTCTTGGTGAAGCCCAGCCGGGGTGTTTCACTGGAGTTTGATTAGGGCGGTGGCCGGCATGGCATTGCTGCTGACCTGACCTGTCGAAGGTTTAGGGTTTTGCAGTTGTATGACGCTAAATAATATACCTCATAATATATCTTCTCCTCACTGGCTAGCTATAGTAAGATATGATTGTCAGTTATTCCTCAAGAAAAAAAAAAAAAAAAAAAGTGTGGGCATCACTTTGGAATCTTTACTTTTTGGGCTGGGCTTTTATTCATCATCGATCACTTGTTATAAACATGAAATCATATGCAAATCCTGATCGAAGTGCATGCAAGTTAATGCCATCAAGGGACTACCCTCTTCTAAATCATGGAGCAGAAGATTGACAAACCCCAGATATATAAGGAAAGGGCAAAGCTTGCAAACGTTTCAACCACGAAATAATCTAGTCGGTGAAATTTTTATACATGGCTGGTATGTTATTCCAAATGAGTCCCATGTCATTTCCTCTTAGCGCGCATTAAGTTAGATTAGATGATCCCGACTGGAATCGGCACTTTGCAGACACGTCGATTTACTATTTAGGTTGTCAAATTTGAATTTAACAAATCCACCGGAGATGCTCTAATTATCTTGCAACTATGGTTAATTAATATGAAAAGTAATGTTATTAGTCAATGACCAGGGATCTACACTCTTTGGATTTTAGAAGATAGATTCTTTGAAAAGGAAAGACAAAAGGAAGGACGCAGTGGAGCATACCAAGGGTTTTTTTTTTTTTAATGGAGGAGCATACCAAGGGTTGCAGAATAGATTGACAATATGTATGGGGTTTTTTTTTATAGGGCTGGGCACCTTTTGGGTTTTTGGGCTTTGTGAAATCTGCACAATTTGTAATCAGTATCAAACTTGCCATGACCATGAATGATTCCAAAAACTAGAAGCACATAGTATTGTGATTCATTCCTTTCACCGGAAAAAAAAAAAAAAAAAAGAAGAAGCAGGAATGTACACATATATGTAATTCTATCCAAATCATAGTGAAATATAAGAAAATGACATTCTGCATTTCAAAATGAACAAATAATGTGAACTCTGCAATGCATCTAATTTAGCATATATACTAATATTTTATAACCAAAGCAAAAAAAGAAAGAACACTAATGGATCTAAAAATCTATATTGTCCATTTTTGGGTGGGTAGTGGATGTCCATACTCTTTGGAAATGGGATGATACGCTTCCCTGAAAGAGAAAAACAAGAGGAAGGAAGCAGTGAAGCACAGCAAAGGGTTACAGAACCAGATCGAGACGGTTTTATGGGGTTTATAGGGTTTAGGATCATGGGCTGGGCCCCCATCACCACATGATAGGTTTTTGAGGAAGATGGTGGGACAGAAATTGAGTCAGTATGTCCCCGTTCCAACCGACTGGGCCGTATGAGCTGAGCCCAAGGCGGCATTGGCATCGATGATGGTGACAACGAATAGAGTACAGTCGAGATTTAGTGTGTTCGATAGACCTTTGACGTGATTTATCATTTATCATATTATAATTACAGAATAATTCTTGTTAACAAAAAGATAAAATTTTAAATTTCAAACTCATGTTTTACACCATTGACGTGTTTTCTCTTATTTTATTTAAACACGTACGAACGTTTTAATATACCGATACATCATCGCCTAACCAACGGAAGTGATGGTGCATTATCAACTGAAGTAGTGGAGGATCATTCACACATAATATTTCTCATTCACCATATCTTATGAAATCTTAGGGATTGTGAAAGGTGCGCAACAATTTTGAGAGGACGCCAATGGGTAACCTAATTTGCATCTATTCCAAAACAAGGGGTGGCTTCCACTTATATATATGTAGGCACATAGAGCTTCCTCTCTGAAATGACCTCAGAGAGAGGCAAGAGATGTGGACAATTACCAGAAGACCTAATTTAGTAGGGACACCACCGTCCCATGTGCATGTGAAGCTGTTTCCATCATCATATTATAGTCATTCACTCACTCATTCTAGCTCGATCAAGCAAATTTTAAGCAATCAAAATCAATCCCATTGTTTTCACTCGATGATTTTCAGTCCCTTGTTTCAATTCAATTCCATTATTGGAGTTCTAGTGTGGAGTAGTACCAGTACTAGAGCAACATAACAGAAACGTTACCGTCTACTGTTTGTACTAACTAGCTAGCAAGAGATATTTCCAATTTTGATTTATACAACGCACAACATAGATGGTTTATGTAAATATGTGTATGTACTAGTTGGTTCGTTACTTTCCTTTCATGTGTAATCCTCCCAAGCACCACTTGACAAATTGACGTTTCTGTCACTAGCTCCCTTTGTCGGACTGCACGGCTTTGCGACCACACTTTCGAATGAGTTTTGGAGGGTTATGATCCTTGAGAAAAAAAATTTGTATATATTTTTAGATATTAGTCCGAAACACAATTTATATATATTCATATATCAACCGTTCATATTTAATCAAGGTATATAAAATTACAACTGGTTAACATTTGAATTGCAAGTATAATAAAGAATATTGAAGCTCTAAAGCACTGTAGAACTCTATATCTCTATGAAAATAGAATATGAAACAATCACATCACCGGTAATAGCAGTGTGGCTTTAAGTTCAAGAGGAGTATTCAAACTCTGAAACACTGTAGAACTCTAGATCTCTTTGAAAATGGGATATGAAGCAATCACATCACCGGTGATGGCGGTGTGGCGTTAAGTTCAACAGTTGGCACATTGTCAATTTTGTGCTCCGACGACTTTGGTGCATGTAGATGAAAATCTTGCTATGATCGTCCTTCATGGAGTGACATGTTGAGAATAGGGTGTACTCGGTGTAGAACACTGTAAGTACGTCAATGGAGGACGGTTTGTATGGGTATAATGAATGAGACTGTGTTGGGGCTCCACCGCTTGAATGGTGGTGGTTATGGCATCCGATAACAATCGATGGTGGTTGATCTGCACTGTACAGTTATATATTGGATTTGCTTCGTGCATAGTAGTAATAACATGGGGCCATAAGTAATGAACATATATTGTTGCTTAGTCCTTACAATATCACTCTCCATAATTATGTGATGTTACGCATCAATCTATAAAGAAGTATACTAGTATAGCTATATATGTATATTTAGGTTACTGTATAATTAGGTGAATTAATTGTATGTATATGAACTAATTAACTCACCTCGTAGCTATAGACTATAGACTACAAGAAAAAAACTCTCTTCATTAACTCTCTTAGCTTGTTTGTTTGAACAAAATAAACATATAGTCCCTCTAGTCCTAGCATGCAATAATATTCATAAATTCATTTACACTTCTATAAGTCATCTCTCTAGGAAGATCCATTCAACCTATTCTTTTTAAGACAATTATGAGGTTTACCTCTTGTGTGAATGAACATATTCACCATCTCTTGCGATTAAGGCATAATAACTTTATAATTTTATAATACGACCATTAATGTTGTATAACGTAATACAAAGATTAGCTCTGAAAAAAACCAATTAAATTGAAGACCTTTTAGTTATTCATTTCTATGAAATACATGGACGGTTTATCATGATAGTAGTAAGTGTTGTTAGAACCATCCATTTGTTTGATTCAATTAGATAATTAAACGATTTCTGATTCGATTGATTTTTTACAGAGATAATCTTTAAAGGCTTATTTAAGATATGGACCGTTGGATTATAAATTTATTAAGTAAAAGTATGTTAATCGACAATGGGGGTGAATATGCTCGTTCACCCTAGAGGTGAACTTAAGAATTGTTCTTCTTTTTATGTCACAGTTGCCATATTGCGACAGTTGTCTATTAACTTAATTGGTGTTAACATTGTTAAGTCTAATATATATATCAGTTTAATTTTTTAATAAATAAATAAAAAAAATTATTGAAGCAGTACAGGTTTCTTCCTGATTCTTGTCTATTCATATTCATTTTCTCTTCTTCTTTCTAAATTTGATTGTTGAAGAAAAGTGTAAGCTTAATTATAAGCTTGTTTTTGCATAGAAGAGAATTAGTTGAACTTTAATCAGATGCGCTTGGGTTGATTTTTCGTGATGGAGTTTCTTGGGTTTTCATCCTCTCCTATGCAAAATCAAGCTTACAATTTATTTCCCTAAACCCTAAGTTCTTGACAGCAATTGTTGGACTACATTAGTTCCAGCCAAAAAATATCAAATGATTGTATCCAAAATGACCAGATTCAAGGCACTTGAATCTATGAAATCTTGATGCAAAGATTAGATTCCTTCTTCGTTCTTCGTTCTTCGTCCAAGTGGATTCTAAAGTCTAAACTCTAAACCAAAGAAAATGAGCATGGTAATCTTGATTTGATACGTGATCGGAGATTGTTAGGTTAATTAACGTTGCATGCAAATTATGTAAAACGGTGTACCCGTGTCATACCGTACACCAATTCTTGCGTACGGCAGCCGCACCACGTGGCCGTGCGGCTGCCCAATCATAACCCACAAAACTTTTACTTCATTCCGAAAATGTCCCTGATTTTTAAAGGTGAAATACCCAAAATACCCCCTGCTAAGGGTCTGATTGGTCAGCCCGTACCACGTGTACTTTACGTCTGCCGTACGCAAGACTTTCTCCCTCAACAGACAACATCGCGTCAGATACATCACCAATTATAACCCGCTACGTGGCGCTCTCTCCTCCACTCACCACCCCACCCGATGGAACAGGGGTGGCCGACAAACAAGTAGACACTCGAGTGACGATACCACCCCCTCCTCCGTCCACCAACGGCCCCGATCCTCGGATCCTCTTCCCGCTTTCAAGTCGCTGCAGAACTGTGGGCGAGGGTAGTTTCGTCTTTGCGGAGCCTGAACACCCGTCAGTGTGGTACTGTCATTTCCGTGTGACGTGGGGGCGAATTTCGTAATTCGCAAAATGCAAAAAAAAAAAAAAAAAAATAATATCGGAAGATATTTGTCGGTGTTTTCACTTTAGTTTAGAGCCTCCTCCATTCCATTTCCTTCTTCTCCAAAATTTCTCCACACTTCCTCTCTCTCTCTATCTCTCACTCACTAGATGGAGATTCAATTGATGCAAATGTGAGTTTAGATTTCGGCAAAAGTCGGAAATTTTACAAACAAATTCTCTGGTAAATAGTAATTCAAATCGGATTCTTTGCTTGAAATGCAAGACATTCAGTCGATCGGAGGGAGGTTCTTTGGCAGCGCCGGAGGCGGAGACCGGAGGCTACGGCCGCACCACAACCAGAACCACCAGGCCTTGAAGTGCCCTAGGTGCGATTCGCTCAACACCAAGTTCTGCTACTACAATAACTACAACCTCTCTCAGCCGCGCCACTTCTGCAAGAGCTGCCGCCGCTACTGGACCAAAGGCGGCGTCCTCCGCAACGTCCCCGTCGGCGGAGGCTGCCGGAAAACGAAGCGTTCCAAGCCGAAGTCTTCTTCTTCTTCATCGCCGGCCTCGCCGCCGCAGCAGCCGAACAGCGAGCGCAGAGCCAGCTCCAATTCCAGCAGCGAGAGCTCGAGCCTCACGAACACGGCCACCGCAACGGCGACGGAGGCGGTCTCGGCGCCGTCTTCGACGTCCTCGGCTTCCAATCTTCTCAACATTCCTCGTCCCGAGTCCAAATTCTTCGTTTCCCCAAACACGAATTTCGAGGCGGCTGGAGCCACCATGCTCGAACAGAGCGCCACGGAAATTGGAATGTTCTCGGATATTGGGAGCTTCACGAGCTTGATCACGGCCTCCTCGAACGACGTGCCGTTCGGTTTCACCAACATTAACGACATTTCCGTCTCGCCGTTCAGGCCAAACCAACCGCCGGCCGGTCATCTAAATCAGGTGCAGCAAAACCAGTGGGAGCAGCAACACAACCAGAATAACCAGGAACTGAAGATGCCGGACATCACCGGAGGAATGCTGGATCAGACGGCTCAGGTGGATTTATCAGTGTTCCAAACCAAAATCAACGGCGGAGGAGGAGGAGGGTTTGGGTCGCTGGATTGGCAGCCGGCCGGTGATCAAGGTCTGTTTGATCTCCCCAACACCGTTGATCAAGCGTACTGGAGTCAGGGTCAGTGGACCGATCAAGACACTCCCAGTCTCTACCTCCCGTAAAAAAAAAAATTCACTCTTAACAATCTCTAAGAAAATTCTCAAATTTAGTTTAAAAAAAAAAAATTGAGAGAATTTCATATATGAAATCATGAATATGACTTGCTTTGTGTATGTAAATTTTTTAAGTATAATTTTTTTTTTCTTCTTCTTCTTCTTCTTGGTTTAATTTGATGATTTTGGAAGGTGTTTTTGGCTTTGTGAGGGTCATTTGCAACTACCTCTCACGTTAGTCTTTTTTTGTTTTGTTTTGTTTTTGTTTTGCCTCTAATGTATCTGGATTTAAATTAATCAAATATATATATTATATATATATATATTTGGAGAAAATGATATTATAGTGCTTCACTGCTCTGCTCATGAAATGTGGTCGTTGTTATTAGTTGGTTTATCTAGTATGATCCACTCACTAATTAAGTAATTAGTGGCTTCTGAGCATGCACTCAAGGCCTGCCAGCTCATCATAGATATTTATTTTTTCGCGCCGGGGGGGGGGGGGAGATTTTATTTGTACGGAGGATCAACTGATCAAGCGGGAGTGGGAGTACACATGGCGGGAGAAGATGGGGAAGTGGGCGGGTGGGACACGTGGGAATTGGTGATGGGCTGGGCCGCTGGGGGAGTGGGGGGGAGGTCGGTTTGTCGTGGGGCGAGTCTTTGTCAGTTACAGAGTCAGGGTGACAAGTACGAGTACTACTCGAGGGGGGGGGTTGGTGGGGCCCAGTCTTTTTTTTTTGGACGGGGTAGATGGACAAATGAACATGTGCATGTTGGTGGTGGTGATGATGGTGACGTGGAAACTGGGGGTGGGGTTTGGGACCCACGGTTAGGTTTGGTTGGGTGGGAATGTGGGGACTCGGTAAAAACAGTCTGAGTGGAGCTGAAGAAGAAGTGGGTCTCTGACTTCTCTCCCCCATGAAACTCACGTATTTTGGTGAGTGCATAGGATTGTTAAAAGTTACTCGAGTCATAGGGTGCCCTTCGTAGCTCCGATGATGGTAATTTGTCGGTAACTGTGACGTTATTTTATAAAACTAATAACGTACGGGACTACGGGGTAATGAGGTAAACTGTGACATACTGACATGTTAGTTAAATAAAGGGTTTTTCTAAAGGGAAAATTTTACAAAGAGTACCCGAACTAAGGCCCATTCTAAACTTTAGTACCTGATTATTCAAAACTATCACATTGGTACCCGATGTTTAAAGTCCGACCCAACAATCGTACACGCCGTTAGTAACGGTGTTAAGTAGCACATTTTAAGGGATATACTAACTTCATGTCTTAATCCAATTTTTTTTTTTATTCATTGCAACTTGGTTTCTCTCTCCTTGATTTTCTCCCCATTTATGAGACCAGTTGCATCATATGTAAAAAAAAAAAAACAAAAAAAATTGGTCTCATAAATTTTTTTAATTAAAAAAAAAATTGGATTAAGACATGAAATGACTAAAATATCCCTCAAAATGTGCTACTTAACATCGTTAGTAACGGCGTGTACGATTGTTGGGTCGGATTTCAAACATCGGGTACCAATGTGATAGTTTTGAATAGTCGGGTACTAAAGTTTAGAATGGGCCTTAATTCGGGTACTCTTTGTAAAATTTTCTCTTTTCTAAATGTATTCGCTAAAAATTTAGGTGTATCCATTAATTATTTATATTTAATAATATTTAATTAAAAACAGATAAATTTTTCAAAATACCCTCATCTTACAAAATAATGCCACACAAAAAAAAAACCCAGCAACTTCTTACTCCCTTTCTCTTCTCATAAGTTATAAACCGCATTCTACGTTTCGAGATTCATGCATGTTCCGGTGAAAATGGGTAATTGGGAGAAAATATACAGTGATAACTAAAGGGAGCAAAATATTATTAAAGTGAAAAGAAATTCTTCAAGAGTTGAGAAAGGTGCGAATCATCTTCACAACTTTCACTCTTTTTCAATAAGCAGCCGTCTCAATGGAATCGATTTGTTGTCACTAACCCCAAAATCAAGAAGTAATATTCATTGAATAATGGATTCCACTAGCGGATTGAGGCAAGAAGAAACTAATTATGACTTCTCCTCTCCCATAAATCATTTCTTTGTGACGTTGCTGCTGGGTATAGAATAGAAAAATCCAATATTTGCTGGGTGTTTAACGATGGGGACATAAATGGAAAAATTAATTGAGTTTATTATATATTTTTAATTTAAATGAGTTGTTGGGTATACTTAGATTTTTGCTGGATACATTTATAAGCACTCTTAATAAAACTAATAACGTACGAGTAATGTTAAAGTGGGTTTGCTCTAAGCTGTTGAAGTTTTGGGTAGTTTATTATATATTTTTAATTTAAATTAGTTGCTGGGTATACTTAGATTTTTGCTAGGTACATTTAGAAGCACTCTTAATAAAACTAATAACGTATGGGTAATGAGGTTAAAGTGGGTTTGCTCCGAGTTGTTGAAATTTTGGGTAGTTTTTAGTGTGTAGGGTTCCACATTTTCAAATCTGTCATGAGGAAGTTGTGTAAAAGGATATGATACAAAGTTACAAACTGTGTGGGTTCTTGTTATATAAATGGTAAGGATATGTTCTGTTGTAAAAATGGAAATGGAGAATATGAAGTGAATCCATGTATGTGAGGATATTATGTTATATGTGAGATATTAATAAAACTAATAACGTATGGGTAATGAGGTTAAAGTGGGTTTGCTCCGAGTTGTTGAAGTTTTGGGCAGCTTTTTACTTCAACGGTGTCTGGACACTTAGGAGACTTTTAAAATGATACATGAACTTACAATATTATCAATATGATACCTGGACTACAATAATAAGTAACATTAAACCTGGAAGCCAGCATTCTCTCTCTCTGAGAAACCCTAGGGCGGCCTCTCCGTTTGCTATATGTTCTCATCCGGCGGCGCCCGGACGTCCGGCCTAGCCGCCGCCTTGGGTTTCGCTGCCGGACGGGAGATCTACTGCCCATAGGCTTCATCTAAGAGATTCTCTCCGTTTGTCAGATGGTTTGGCTGGGATGGGGGCGAAGGAGGTGGTTGCGCGGCATAGGTCAGTTTTTTCCGATCCCCGCTGATGGCTTCTTGGATCGACGGCGCCATGGGTCTTGCTCGATGGCGATGGGGATTGTGAGGCCTGGCTCGGGGATGGCGTTCTGTGGTGCTGCAGGTTGCGGCAGCGTGGCCCGACGGTTTGGATCGCGGAGGTGTGGCGGTGCAGATTGTGTTACGCGGCGATGTGGTTGGATGGAGCGTGGCCGGACGGTGGTGCACTACGGGTCTGGGAGGAGCTGGTGGTTTGGTCCAAACCAAGAGGATGAGCCTGAGTGATCTCTTTTGTGATCTTACTGGGCTTAAGTTTTGGGCTAGGGTTCTGCCCTAGTCCATTATTATTTTGGATTAGTTTTATTTTCTAGTTTCTGTAGGCCTTTTTATGGGGCAATCTAGTGGATTTTTTCCTATCTAGTTTTAGTATTGGGTATTGGTCTTGTCGACTTAATTCTCAGTGTATCTAGTTGTACACCAATTGAGGTCTCTAGGCGACTAGATTTACTGTTTTCCGAGTTAGGTTGGGAGGGCCAAGTCCTTCTATTTTATTTAGTTATTCTAGCGCCTCCGGCGTAGTACCAAAGGGGGATCCCGCTATGTTTATGATGTATTCAATGTCAAATTAGTGACCTAGTTCTATGTACCACTGTGGGTACTAACACATCTTCTTCTTGTCTGTCTTAGATGGCAGCGGAAGGGTATGTAAGGGTCATTCTGGCTTTTGATCAATATATTGGCTTTTGTCTTCTTTCAAAAAAAAAAATGATACATGGACTCATTTTTTCTTATCAACGTCGTACCTCCGTCTATTTTCCGTCACGGTGCAGTTAAAAGGATATGATACAAACTATGTGGGTTCTTGTTATATAAATGGTAAGGATATGTTCTGTTGTAAAAATGGAAATGGAGAATATGAAGTGAATGCATGTATGTGAGGATATTATGTCATATGTGAGATATTGAAGAAAATTAAAATATGAAACGCTGTTGCCCGGGATCCAATCCGGGTCACCCACGTGACAGGCGGGAATACTTACCACTATACTACAACGACCTGTGAATAGTAATTACTAATTAATTTAGTTTATGTGAATTTTAATAACATTTCCACAACGATATAATGGAAGTAATGGATACTATAGACAACAAATGTTGGTCAATGGAAAAACATCTCGAGACAAATGTTACTTGAGATGAATAAAAAATATATAAATTGTGCTTTGTTCAAGTAAATCCAGAATATGTGTCTGACTCAAACTCTAGGTTACTTGACCTAGTGGTAATAGAGTTTAACTAGAAAAATCTTAGAGATTCCTATTCAATGTATGATTACTTTTCCTTGTATGATTCAGATTCTATGCATTGTAATCCTCTATATAAAGAGGCCCCTATTATCAATGAAACTACACAGCAATTCTCTCTCAATCACCGTTTCTCTAAAACACGTTATCAGCACGAGCTCTAACCCTAACCCTAAAACTCTTCTCACTTAATCTGCCGCAAGCCTTAGCCCCGCAGCCCCGTGCTTGTTGCCCCAGCAGCCCTACGCTCGCCCACTGCCTCCACAACCACCGCACACGACTAGCCCACGCTAGCGTCTGCCCCCTGCAATCCTCAGCCTTACAGCCTGCCCCCTCGCACGCCTGCGCGACCCTGCGACAGCCAGCTTGCTAGCGCGCCCCTGAGCCAACCAGCCCAGCACGCGCCCGTGCGATCAGTGCCACCAGTAGCTCTACAGCACCCGCAGCATCCCCGCAGTAGCTTCACAGCATCCCCGCAGCAGCCCCCGCATTGCAACTCAATGCTAACCCTACCAGGTTAGCCTCGCTACCGCTGCAGCGCCCGCAAGCGCTCGCCTGCTCTCACGTTCGCTCGACCGCGACCTCGCTACCACGCGACCCCGCTACTATCCTGCGACACTGCGACCCCCCTCAACCCCGCGATTCCGCGGCCTCGTGACTCCTCGACCCCGCGGCCTAGTGACTCCGCGATTACGCGACTTCGCGATTCAGCGACCCCGCGATTCAGCGATTCCGCAACTCCGCAACTCCGGGACCCCCGCGGAAAGTCTGCTTGCTTGCACTAGGACTGAAGCTCGTCTCCAATCCTACGACAAGGACCAAATACGTTCTGCAATCTTAAGAGGTATGTTTTACTATAGGTTCCTGTTTTTGAGTTTTTCCTCTTTTTCTCTTCTTTTTCTCGGGGACTTGCAACCTCCCTTCTTCTATCCCCCTTTCTTCTTCATAGGGGAGACCAAAAAGCCGAACTGTGGGGGTTCGTGCTCACTCCAAGCTTGGAGCTTGTAGAGTCCTCCAAACTTAGAGTTTGTTGAGAAGAAAACGATCGACCACATACATCGTTGTTTCGATCTAATCCAATATCTCTTGGAATCAGATTTTCTTGGAAGCGACTACGCTCAGAAATCCCTAATTTCTTGGAAGCAACTACGCTAAAAATTTTTATATGTTTTCGTGGTAGCCTTTTCGCTCCGAAACTAACCCTAATTTCTTGTTCTCTTTCAGGATGAGTAACCTGAACAAATTGGACTTTGCTCCATTGGGAACAACTGGCTCTGGATATCACAGGTGGGTTCGTGATGTCCGCCAGCATCTCAAGGCCGATGGAATCCTGGATACGATTCTCGAGCCTAGCCAGGACGTGCTAACTGTTGAGCAAGCTCAAGCTTTGAAAGCAAATAGAGCAGCCTTAGAGGCAACTAAGGAGAAAGCCATCATCCTAATGACTTGTCATATGGATGATTCGCTCCAGTACGAGTGTACGAATGAAAAAGACCCCAGAAGGCTGTGGGTCTCACTCGAAGAAAGATTTGGCAACGTCCGTGACTCCCTGCTTCCTGACCTAGAAGTGAGATGGCATAGCCTCCGCTTATGTGATTTCAAGTCAGTTCTTGACTACAACTCGGAAGCACTTCGCATTAAATCCTTAATGGAATTCTGTGGTAAAGAAATCACAGATGCGATATTGATTGAGAAGACTCTCTCTACCTTCCCCGTCTCAGCATTGATGGTTGCTAAGAACTATCGAATCGATGTTACTGCAGAACGGATCACAAGGTTTCATGAGCTTATTGGAGCCATGAATGTCGCTGAAAAGCATGACCACATCCTTGTGAAGAACTATAATTCAAGATCCATGGAAATAGAGCATATTCCGGAATCCAATTATAGTCGCGCCCTTAAGAGATGGCGCCAAGAGCGAAACCCTAATCTTAGGGATACTTCTGGATGTTCTGGTCCATATAATCGCTCTACTTGGGAAGGTAACCGCCAAAATAGGCGAACACGGAACTGAAGAGGTCAACGTGGAAAGAGAGAGGGAGGCAACGCCTCTGGCCATGTTGGTGGCGCCACCAACATTAAAAGCCATCTAAATGACGCTTTCAAGGCGCCTCAATCAATGGAGTCTGAGCAAATAGATGTATGTTCTCGATGTGGAGTATCCGGTCATTGGGCACACATTTGTAGAGCTCGTGAAGAAATTGTTACCACCTACAAAGTATATTGTGAAGCAAGAGAAGCTCACTATGAGGAACAAGAAGATCAAGAAGATGATCTAGAGTGAAGGGTTGAAGACTACAAATCTGGCTGGGATCAATAGATCGCCAATTCTGTTTAAGTCTTTATTTTTCCAAGAGATGCAATGGGTAATTTGCATTAGCTAGCATTTGGATTATATTCTCCTAATGGTTAAGAGACAATGATGTACTCTGTTGGCTTATGAATAAAATTTTGAGTTCTTTTCATTATGACTCCATTTTGATTCTGAGCATATTATTTTGTGACTATGATGGCTGGGCCATCAATATTAATTCAAGGACATGGAATAGCCCAAGTTCCACTTGCCAAATGGCACCTTGATTATTGTCACAGAAACTCTCTACGTTCTTAGGGCAAATCGTACCCTATGAATAGCCAACGGATTCCATGCGAAAACGCATATAGAGAACGGAAATGAGTTCCTTTGCAATACCTCTAATGATTGCGAACAAATGCGCATCTTAGATAAGTTTATGTGTCTCTCTAGTGGACTCTATGTCACTATTTGAGCTATTAAATCCAATCAAGTTATGAGAGAAGATCTCTTGGATTTAGACACATATTGGCTTTGTCATGACAAGATAGATCATCCTAGTCATGATATGATGATCCGTCTACAAAAGACTTCACATGGACATCCATTCTCTCGAGCGAAATGAAGCATGAATCAAAGGTTGATTCTTGGACTAAGTGTGACCGCAACCGCTGCCTCTAGCGCCGCCGCCGTCCACCACCAGCCTAGGGCTGACACAGTCCCTATCCATGACACCATGGATAGCGTACATCATGGTGATGACGCCTCAGGTGATGTTGCAATCACCAACTTTGCTTCAAATAGCGTTTCAGACGCTTAGGCCCAACCAAAAATCCTCATTGGTTGTTTCTAATGCCTCTCGCTCGTTTTACAAAGCCTGTTCTTTAGGGAAGTTGGGACTGAGACCATCCTATGCAAATGATATGAAAATACTCATTCTGTTCTTACATAGAACCCATGGTGATTCTGTGGACTGATTCAACCAACTTGCGGACGCTTAAATATTTCATAAAATTGGTTGACACGCAAACACGCTGGTCACGTGTTGTGCCATTGTCCACTTGTAATGCTGCTTATGCTACACTTCTAGCACATATCATATGACAACGGGCTCACTCCCCGAATCATCCTATTTCGTCAATTGGACTTGACGATGTTAGAGAGTTTACATCGAAGACTTTCGATGGATATTGCAATGTGACTGGTGTTGGACATCATATTCCCATGTACACACCCAAATGGTCTCGCAAAAACGACTACGATGGTAGTCCAGACATTGGTAATGCGCACTAATCTCCTTATATCCGCTTGGGGTGATGCAATATCGCATGCAGCTATGCTAATTCGTCTACGACCCACTGCCACTCAATCTACCTCTGCGTTATAGCTAGTGACTGGGTACAAGTATCGTACTTACGCATCTTTGAGTGTGCCATTTATGTGCCAATTGCGCCGCCACAGCACCCTATAATGGGTCCGTACATACGAATGGGCAACTCAGTTGGATTTGAGACTCCAACAATCGTCCGTCACTTAATGCCCTTGCAAGGCGATCTCCTTACCGCTAGATTTGCGGATGTCACTTTGATGAGACAGTCTTCCCGTCGTTAGGGGGAGATAAGAACACAGATGTTTAGCAGGAACGACAGGATGTCGTGGCCTGTCCCCACTATGTCTCATCTCGATCCCTGTTAAAGTGACGAAATCAGATAAATATGCTGCAAACATGCCTGCAAGGATGGATGTCCCTACGAGAGGACGTAGTGCCACCCTACACAGAGGTAGGCATGGTGCTAACGCTAAAGAAAGTGGCACTCTGGCGTTATAGGCCATGGCCCCAGCTAGGATGGGTGGGAGGCCCGTGAGTTCGAAGGATACTTTGGCACATTCCAATCCTTTGATCATCAAGACTCAAAATCCGTCTCATGAGAATATTCCGGGTTATGGTTATCGTTGGGGGACGCCTCAACGTCAGAACCTATTCCTGAGAATATAGAGCTCTTTGAAAATTACACTAGTGTACATGAGACGTGGGATAGAAACTCCATCATAATTGATGATGTAGTCGTGCATTTCGTTGCGCATGAGTTTGTTGAGTCCGATGATATCGAACCACGCTCCGTTGATGAATGAATGCCAACGTAGAGAAATTTAGCCTAAATGGAAAGATGCGATCCAGGTTAAGTTGGAATCTTTAACGAAGAGGAAGGTTCTCGAGGCAGTGATGCCAACACCTCCTGACATAAAACCTATTGACTAATGGGTCTTCGTTAGAAAACGTGATGAGAAAAAGAGATGGCAATCTCGCCTTATGGCGCAAGGCTTCTCACAAAACGCTCTGGAATCGACTACGATGAGACATATTCTCTCGTAATGGATGTCATTGCACTCCATTACCTTGTCAGTTTGGTAGTTTCCAAATAACTGAACATGCAGCTTACAAATGTGGTCAACACGTATCTCTATGGGGATCTAGATACGGAATATACATGATGGTTCATGGTGGACTTCATTTACCCAAGTCAAGTGGCTCTAGACCACGGAGCGCATTTACAATAAGGTTAAAACGCTCACTAAGATGACTACTTGATTGGGAAGGGATATGCCCGCGCGTTTCCATAACAAGTTTCAGATTCTATCGCGGTTCATGTTGGACATGATCTTCATTGGAAGCCCTTAAAGAGTTAAGGGAAACTGCTGAACACTTGAAATCCAAGTTTGAGATGAAGGATCTTGGGAGAACACGATTATATCTCGGTTTGGAACTTGAGCATCGTGTTTAGATGCTTAGGCATTTTGACAAGGTCAAGCCTTCAAGCACCCCCATGATCGTTCGTAGTCTTGATCCTGAAAAGGATCCTCTTCGTCTGAAGGATGATGACGAAGATGTGCTAGAGGCAGGAGTGCCTTACTTAAGTACAATAGGCGCATTATTGTACTTAGCTCAATACACAAGACCGGACATCTCATATGTTGTGAACTTGTTAGCTAGATATAGCTTTGCACCAACGCGACGCCATTGGATTGGTGTAAAAGATATCTTTCGGTACTTGAGATGTACGATTGATATGGGCTTGTTCTATCCCTACAGAGAGATGATGGATTCGGACCCATCACACACCAGGAACGCCGCCAACACTGACCTGCGTCCACTATCCCCACCCAAAACGACATGTGTTTTGGAAGGTTTTGCTGATGTTGGGTATCTCTCTGACCCACACAAAGGTCATTCCCAAACTGGTTAAGTGTTCACCATGGGTAAAGACCGTGATATCTTCTTAGAGGTCTACAGAACAGACCATAGTCGCTATATCTTCGAACAATGCAGAGATCATTGCTCTTCACGAAGTGGTTCGTGAATGAATATGGATTGGATCCTTAATTACGCATGTTCGAACAATTGTGGTCTGAAGTCTACCACAGATGAGCCAACGAGCATTTATGAAGATAATGCTGCTTGTTTTGAACAGATAAAGCAAGGCTACATCAAAAGCGACAACACCAAGGATAATCAGCAATAACAGACTCTCCTCAAGATCAAAGTGAACTAGGTTCAACCTGAGGACAGTGTGGCAGACTTGCTCACTAAGTCATTGCCTAAATTCCACTTTCGAGAAACATGTTGATAGCATCGTTTGCGGAAGTTATCCTAACTCCCATAACCGTTGTCATCAGGGGGAGGTGTCTACATGTATGGTCTCGAAACGTGAAGGGTGTGTTGTGCTCTTTTTCCCTTTCGACCGAGGTTATTTTTGTCCCACAAGGTTTTTGTTACTTGACAAGGTTTTTAATGAGGCAACGAGAGAAACACCACGTTTGGGCGACACAAGGGGGAGTGTTCAAGTAAATCCAGAATATGTGTCTGGCCCAAACTCTAGGTTACTTGACCTAGTGGTAATAGGGTTTAACTAGAAGAATCTTAGTGATTCCTATTCAATGTATGATTACCTTTCCTTATATGATTCGGATTCTATGCATTGTAATCCTCTATATAAAGAGGCCCCTATTATCAATGAAAGTTCTCTCAATTACCGTTTCTCTAAAACATGCTTTAATATATAAAGGTATATTGAAAAATAGATGGTTGTTTTTAGAACTATTTTATCCATTTGTGCATGTAAAAGACTTTGTATATGAGATTTTTTCAAATTAATCATTTTACACATATAACAATAACTAATTCGTGACTATACTCAAAATGTTGAAGCATTACATTAATCAGCATCCATTTTAGTATACGCTTCTTCTACTCCGAGGTATTGTACTCATAGCGTGTGATGTAGTCTTTATCTAGTGAAACCAGTCATGAGTTTATATTTGTTGCATGAAACAACCAAACGGGGCAGACCTTTTTGATTTGTTTGATAAATGTATGAAACAATCTAAAAAAGTATAAAATAGTTAGAATTTTTCACAATGCATAACAGAGTTAACAAATGAGAAGTTAAACGTATTAAAGATATTTTGGTCTGCTAAACACATCAATGATTCAATGATTGAGAAAAAAGGATGTTTTTAGGAGCCGAAATAAACTGAAAAGTGAGTTCTTGGAAATTCATGAAGCTGACGTGATCTGAGATTATGATATAGATGAGAGACTGAAGCAAAAAAACTGAGCTTGATATATATACACCTATGCCAACTTGCTAATTAAATGTTCGCAATAACTTCCATAGAAAAATCCTTGAAGCAGTTCATGATTTTGATGTTCATCTTCAAGTTTGGTTTTGGATAATATCTGACTGTGTGGACTGCAGGGTCTCATTCACAGAATCAATCTCAATCTTGGAAATAGTGCAATTATTGGTGTTGCTTCTTTTTCTTCTCAATAACTGATCAACCATTCAAATCCCTGGGCTTAACTTATGATTTACTCGATTAGAATCAGTGTTATGAGGAGAGTTTCATACCATTTTCCTAATGATATATGTATATTCGAGACGCTCTCTCGTTGTTTATTTTAATACGGTGTTTAGGCAATAGACACTGGCCATTTTTTTTTTCAAACAAGGAAGAAATGTGTATATACTTGATCAGCAGCTTGCCACATAGAAGAGTATATGAGAGACATTGCTTGCTAGCTAGGCATGTGCAAACTGCAAATAAAATTGGTCCAAACCCACCACAATTAGTTAGGGCAGATGAGGATGTGGCCTTTAGAGTTTAGAAGAAGCTTCATTGCCTAATTAAGGATGCCATTAAGGCCTCAATTAAGGTCTTAATAGAGTATGGACCATGGTGGATTGGCATGGATTGTGACTACTCCATTTTAAGATTCAATCTCACAGTTGGGCAGATGGGGTCATATGGGGTTGTTTGTGGGTCTTTGTTTTTTTTGTTCTGTGAGGGATCATTATCATCATCATCATGAAGAAGAAGACTTTTCACAGTTGGTATTCAGATGCATCATTTATACTTTTTTTTTTTGGATAATAAAATGGTAGCAGGGTGAGCTATCACTCCGGGGCCCAGAAGCAACTTGGGTATGACCCCTCCTCAATAGATGTTTTTCACAAGTTTGGGTTCGAACCAGGGACCTTCTATTACCAGGAAAAGCCCTGCAGCGTCTGTCCTACTTACAGCCTAGGCTGTCTAGCATGCTTCCACTAGACCAACCCATTGGTGCACTATTTATACTTGTTTGCCAAATTATGGGCAGTTCCAGTTTGGACTAAACATTTGGCAATGGAGCTTGCTGAGGCTGTTTAAGAATGCTGATGGGTATAATCATAACTTGATGCCTTGATAGCGGAAAAATAGGGAAAAAGTTTATGGTATGGAAAAAGACAAAGGATTAAAAACTGATGGAACCAAATTTTAGGACACTGAATTCGGTGTGCCCAGCATTCTATTTGGATTAGCTGAGAAGGGGTGTCTCTCGTGGTTTTTCTTTCTCGTTGTAAAGTTATTTTGTCATAAAAAAAAAAAAAAAAAAACTGATGGAAGATTTTCATATATCATTATCAGCAAGTCTCAGTAGGAACCCAATTGCGTACCTTTGTACAAAGAATCACTTTCTTCCACACAATCTCCTCCTCTGATGCTTCATTTTCAAGTAGATTACTTGTCCATTATAGGGTGAATTTTTTTTTCGTACGTGACTATCAAAAGCCCACAATTTACCCTCTAAGGTCTGTTCTGTCATATGATTTGTCTTTCTGCAAAAGCATGTCCTAAAATCCATTTACTTCCTGTGGCACTGCAAATGCTTTCCTCCAACTTCTTGGCAATAGCCCAGAACATAGTTTTTCTTACTGTCTTAGCTCTCAAATATTCAGAAGATCCTTTTAAGTTTGGAAACCCTAAGGTTTGATCCAAATAGTGAAGGGAGTAAGACATAACATCCTCTTCATTTTTAAGTCTTGCAGCATTTGCAACTGAACAAATTAGATGGACTAAGCTTGTTACTATTATGATGTCATAGTTTGGTGTTTACATAAATAATTTGGAAGGCATGTCATAAAGCATATACACCAAAGGCAAATCAGATATGGACTGATTATAGTGGAAGATCCACACTCTGATCGAGGATATACACCAAGACAAATATATGTATAAAGTTTTCAGAAGCTACAACACAGAAATCGTACCCCCCAACGACGATGCCTTCGTAATTGTGTCCGATCAGCTTCAACCATTCTCACTGGACTGCCGACCCATTCTGAGGATAATCTGTTCAAGTGAAAAAAGCTTTGAACTATCAAACACCATTACCAACTAAGAAAATAACAACAACACCTTGCAGGAGGGGCAAGCAAGACTTACATTGGAAAAGTAAAAGACCTAGAGCTAGTTGTGCTGCTGTTTGATCGGAAAGAGATGCTACCAAAACTTGGTATGGCTCCTGAGTATATTGCTAAATGCCCTGAAACTGATGAACTGGATTCTCTGCAGAGATGATGTTGTGATTGACTTGATTCTGTTACATTATCAGACATCCCATCTTCGGATGAATTCCGAGAATGACACTCTACACTTGGAGGAAATGTCTCCCCTCTTCTTGCATTCTCTAAGGCAGATTTGAGAGAGTTTTTGCTCCGCCTATTGTCATCAATTGCCTCAGTTGAGGATACTACCACTGAATCTGACAAGACTGCCTTAGTTGGATCCTGTAGAATTTGAACACAAATTTAACAAACTAATCCAAATAAGTTATACAAGTATGACTTTCTCCAATCTGCAATCTCCAATATGAATAGGATTAAAATTATATATACGCACTGGAAATCGAGCAGAAAAATTAAGGAGAACAGACAAATGTATATCAAGGCAAATCAATATCATAGATTCATACTTATCTGAAAAAGGAGCAAAAGGGGATATTAATAATCTCCTAATTCTTCAAGGAAGAGCATTGTACTTTAATTATTTACAATTTCACATCAGGAAGCAGTGTTTTAAGCTAAATTTGCTAAGCACCGAGGTGAATTAAACAGCATTTCAATATCTAAATTCTACACATTATCACATAAGAAGTTCCCGAAAAAAGGAAATATCTTTAATGGTGTATAAAAGCATAATCTGTGGAAAGCAAGAATTAGTATCTACCTGTCTAATTTGAAGCAGTGTTTCAGATATGGTCTTCTTGGTTGAATGATCACTTGAAGTATCATCTGTTTCCCCAAAATGCTCTCCATCTTCAATTGTCAAGTCCTCAAAACCACTTCGCTTGCTTACATCGTCCTTGCACACATGCTCGGATATATGTTTCGACACACTTGAATTCAATGACACTAATGAGTCCTGAGATTCAGCAGTTGATTCGCTGCTGCTTTCGGCGTCAGAGCTAATTACCATGCAAGAGACACTATTAAGATTCAAATCACAGTTCTCTTCCAAACATTTATTCTGAGATAGCACTTCACTGTCGATGCAAATGTCCTTAACAAACTCGTGACCACTATCTTGAAGGAAAGCAACCAACTCTGGTAAGTCATGGTCAATAGCAGCCTTCCATTTCTCATCTGGATGTGGACTTTGAACCACCTCGGGATGTTTACTCTTAGGATTGGCCATGAATACATTGTTGTCTTTCAAACTGGTATTCTTTTCTACCTTCAGTCCTTCCATATCTTCAAAGGTTTTGAATTTGAAAGACTTGTAAACAGGCTTGAAAACCAAAGTGGGATGACCATCCATGGATTCCCTGTTTTACAAGTATTCAAACCGAAGAAAAGATTAAAATTGTTTGGCTACAAAATCAGAAACAATTGGATGTAAAATAATCCCAATTTCACTATATGATGATTCAATGTCAGACAACAGCAGAAAAGAAAACATAATGCAAATGAAAAACTGTAAGTGTAGAGCATTCTCCTCACCAGTTTTCAGAGGTATCACAATCTTCCACAACCATCATTTGGGATTGTACTTTCTGAATCTCCAGTTTTGTTCTATCTTTTTTTTATCCAATTTTCCTTTCTCTTTGTTCTTTTTGAATTTGCAAAAATCATTGCACCCTTTGTATGTTTTAATTGAAATTAGATCCTTTAATCCAGGCTATCTAGCCATGAAATCAAATCCCACCATTACTTCTCAATCCAGGAACAAGAACCATTTAGGAAGTGAACATATACTCATTTTGGAAACAAAAGAAAAAATGGTAATTTCCAAACCAATTGGATATGAGCCTTGACCAAAGTCAAATGGAGCCCAATCACAAATTTGAAAATCAATAAATTTTCAGTCAAGAAAAATAGGTGCTCTGAACCTCATACCTTTTTTTTTTTTTTTTTGGTTACAAGAACCCCTCATACCTTTTAATTGGGATTTAAAATAGGAAACAAATAAAACCCCCAAACCATTTTATTTACTTCTGTTCAAAACCCCTAAAACCAAATCTGATACCCTCAGTCTGTTTAATTTAACAATTCAAACCACAGTTTTTATTTTCCTGCATAAGGATTGAAATTACAGAGTAAAGACAGAGACTTTTGGAAACGGTGAAGCATCAAGTACCTAGAAGCTGCATATCCTTATGGAGGAGGTTGATTTCCTTCAATTGAAAAGTGAGATAGGACCTTCATTTAAGACTGTTCTTGCCAAAACAATCCAGATACTTATGAACCCCTGACTCAAGTGACCTGCATTAACAAAAGCATAATGCTTTAGATCAATTAAATATACAAACTTTGAGCGCTTATGAAGCTCTTTCCTTCAATTAAACACTTGTTTCATCTGAGAATCCACATATATAATACAGGTGTAATTTGGAAAGAAGGAAAAACAAGAAGCAAATAAACTCACCAGAGAAACTGCAGATTTTACTGAACATTAATACCCAAAACTCTGGATTTTGCAATAGGAGTGTCCTATAGAGGCCTATAATCATAAGAATTTAGGGTATGATTCTGACTGCAATATGAGATGAAAGGCATCCAAGAACATCTGAACTAGGAATTTTTTTGTTTTTGGTCTAACATCTGAACACAGAAGCAAAAATGCATCAAGTATTGAACTTGTACAGACTTAATTGTGTGACAAACCCGATCAAAGAAACTCACATAAGCATGACATGGAAAATAGTTGAATTTGGGGAATTAGATGACATGTGTGTGTCAAATACAGTTGGGGTTATAATTATAGTTTTAGGTGGTATAATTATGTTTAGGTAAGCAAGCACATCAGATCAAAACCATGATTCTTCTGCCAATTCATTGTCTTCAATGAACCAGGTAAAAGTAATTCCAGACTCAGATTTCACCATTTTCCCAAATCCCAACAAAATTACTCGGGAGATATATGAGTTACCTCTCTATCAGTCCAGAAGAACCTAAACCAAGTTCTTGAGTATCACCTGCTTTACATGTTCAGTGAAAAACCCAGACACGTCTTAAGTATGAAGAAATAGAAGAGATTGAGAATACAAAGAGGGTGGGTGTCTGGATGATGTAGTTTATATAAAGCATGTAGAGAAAGCTAACTGACCCATGAAGGTTGATAGCAATAAAAGGACAGTTCAGAGCATTGAAGACTCATGAAGGAGGTACTAGTGAAGCTTTAGTAACTGTACTGTCACTTCATCAAATGCCAACACAAATCTTCTAGGTTATGTCTCCTTTGGCATCTCCTTTTCATTTCTGTTTGGGACAGTCCATCTGTCATGCTAAATTTTAGCAATCTCCTTTAATTTATCTTTAATTACTCTACAGCACCCATAAAAGAAAAAAATAAAAAATGGAATGACTCTCATTCACTCCTCTTTTCCTGGTTTTCAAGGAGATTGTTATGGGTTAGACCGTTAGAGCCTTAGAGGAAACATTTATACATAGAAGATCGAGTACATTGTATTTGAAATTTGAAAAGTGAAAACAAATAAAAAATTGAATGGAAGTAAAATGATTTATCATTCATTATACTTTGCACTAGTTATGTCTAGAAATAACCTTTTACCACAACTATGGGAGATTACAAAGGCTACAACCGATCTAAAGTCGATCAAGGTTTCTTTGTAATTCATTTTCTCAAGCAAAAATAAAGATACATTCCTGCGATTTTAAGACCTTACTAGATCAAGCTTGAGGGATTCGAAGATCCCTCATATTACCTTTTGATCCTCAATTATTCAAAATAAATACAATCTAAAACAGAGAATGCAAAACTAGAAATCAAATGTAGGAAAGAAAAAACCCCTATCCCACTCTTACACAACCCTAGAACAAAGCTATTATCTTGACAAGTTTTGATGCCTAAGACCTTCATGGTGTACATCTCCGCTTCCAACACATCAAAAAACTTCAACCTAGGGCAATGTCGGGGTCAACCCAAAACAAACCCACCAAGAGAGCCAGCCCAAACCCAGCCCAAGTCATAGAGAGGAGGATAATGGGTTAGAACCAAAAGCCCAGCCCACTTCGCTCCCCCTGCAAACCCTGGCCAACAAGAACTATAGACCTACAGCGAGGTCATTGGGGCCACCTACAACCACCAAATCAGTCAGGTGACCTCCATAGCCGAGAAGCCAGGGTGGCCATCCCACCCACCAAACAAGCCGATGCCAAGATGTCACTGCTGCTTCCTATGCAAAGAAAGACGTCGCCTCCTCTACGTTCGAGACCGCTGCCTTTGTCGCTGCGACCTAAATAAACTGAAAGATCACTACCTCCCCGAGACACGCCAAAAGCGAGAGCTCAATTTCAACACGACAAGACTCAATCAACCTACCACCACCTTGACCCTCTGATCACCCAAGCCGCGACGCCAGAGTAGTACCCGTACAATAGGTTGTCGACACCCTACGCAACGGGCAAGCTCCGATCAAGTTGTTGCAGCCGCGACCTACCACGCGCAACACTAGGGTTTGCAGAGAGAAACCCTAGACAATGATATTCTGTGTTGAATGAAAATGAGGAAAATACAATAGTTGTTTTGGAATGTTGTCACTTACAGCCTACAAGCATCAAAAGGATCGGGACGGACCGACTCAAACACGACATGATTAAGAACTTGGTCAGACGTACATAGGGCGAGTTACGAGTAAGATACTAAGATTAAAAATGAACCGGTCCGAGTAGTCAATGAGAATGGGTCTGGCCGGCCAAAGAAAATTGGTCCAATTGACATTTAAATTCAAACCCGAAAGGAAACAAGTGTAAAATTCACATTTAAATTGAGTTAATTGGCAACTATTATTTTTTGTTGGCCTGATTAATTGGCAAGTATATTACTATACACTACACACAGTAACGTGATATTTATAGTCTTTAGGTATAAAAAAAAAAAAAAAAAAACGTGATATTTATGAGAAAATATTTCCGGAAATGAAGCGGTTTTGAAAAAAAGTCACAGTCACACACTCCTCTCCGATTCTCTTCTCCCCGCCCCACTTATCTTGAATTTCAAGCTATACTCTATTACTAGGCAACAAAGACGATGCAGCATTTCCTGGATTTGCAGGACAACCCGACCCATTTCGCTGACCCGAAATGGGAATCCAACTCGTCTCCGACTCACCACCACCACCTGACTCAGTCCTCCTCCGCCGCCAACGCCAACCTCGATCGCGTCCTCTTCCAAGACCTCGTCGAGATCGTCCCTCTCGTCCAGTCCCTCATCGTAAGCCCACCAAAATCCAGCTCTCAATTTCTCAAAATTTAAGCTTTGATCTCTAATTTTCAGTCTGGTAATTCAGGATCGGAAAGCCAGCAGCTCATTCACGCGCCGCGGTTCGGTCACCTACACCAAGACGCCTTCCAGAGACTCCTTATCCAAAAAAGTAAGATTTTTTTTTTTTTTTTTTTTGGTTTTTAAAGTTTTGAATTTTGAGTCTTTTGTTCAAATAATCATTTGCTTTGTTAGCTAATTTGGATTAGTGAGCTGGAAATTTTGGTGCTTTCTCAGTGATTTGGAGCTTGTAAAGTTAATGTGCTTGTTCTGTAACTGTAGTGAATCAATTTGTAGTAAAAAAAGTGTATTGGCAGCAATGGGCATGATGTTTTGATCATCACTTACTCTCTTTAGCAAGGACTGAAATGGCTACTTTTCGTTAGTTTCGGATCTTTTAGTTTTCGTTTGAATTTCTATTAGTAATCAGCATTGTAGTTGTGGCTAGTAATATGTGCATGATTTACCAAATAGGTGCCGAACAGGAATGGGGCTCAATCCATGCCGGCAAGAAAGAAGAGGGAGAGTGCTAGCAATAACCCGGATGCTGACAGCGTTTTAAGTTTTTCCTCAAGGGCTTCGGCGGCAGAAAAGGAGGACGAAGAGTTGGATGCGTTAAGGGTTCAGTTGGAGGATCTGCAGAGGAAATTGTTGGAGAAAGATGAACTTTTGAAGTCGTCGGAGATCTCAAAGAACGAAGTGAGTGCTGTTCAAGCAAAACTTGAGGACCTGAAGCGCCAAGCTGCGCAAAAGGATTCTGTAATCAAGGCATCTCAGCTACAACTATCTGATGCAAAGGTATCTATGCATTCTTAAAATGGAACAGAATCCAGGGTTCTCTGCCTGTTTCTTTCTCTCTTAGACACACAGGCAATTCTTTTGGCGAATCTATTATTGACATATGTCTTTTGGCACAGATCAAGCTTGCAGATAAGCAAGCTGCTTTGGAAAAGTTACAGTGGGAAGCTATGACATCAAACAAGAGTGCAGAGAAGCTCCAAGGAGAGCTAGACTCTTTGCGAGGAGACATTTCCACAATTATGATCCTATTCGAAGGCTTGGTGAAAACTGATTCTACTGCATCCGCTGAAGATTATGATATTTCACCTTGTACTGTGGATCATCTCCCATATATTGTAAGCTCATGACCCCTTCTCTTCTACATGGTTCTTTATATTCCTATATCCTCGCATTTAGACTTTTGTATTAGTACCGTATATGTATCAAAGTGTTGAGAAGTTTGAGGCCATGGTTATCCTATTTTCATTATTAATAATTCGTTGAGAACTGTTTGTGGGCATCTGAATCCCTTGCAATTGAAAGATCCTTCCTTTAATGAACAGGACGATTGGGATGAGACGCAGATGCAGAGAATGGAAGCTGCTAGAAAAGCTTACGAAGCTGCTGTTGTTGCTGCAAAAGAAAGGCAAGATGAAGAATCTATTGCTGCTGCAGCCAAAGCAAGGTTACATCTTCAATCGTTTGTTTTGAAAACCTGAAGTTCTGCTGGGGAATTCAAAAGCTCCTATTGAAAGCGCTTGTATGTTAGCTCCACTTTGTTTTCAAAATTAAGAGTTGTACTGGCTTTACACTTGTTTGTTAGCAATATGTTATTTATATTCGACATAGTAGAGTTTGAATTCCTGTTGATGATAGTATCTGATTCCTCCCAACATTTGTATCCGGCACGGTATATCATCAACACTTGGTTGGCTGGCGCTGTGCGTTACAATGCTGTATCCTAATAGTTTTATATTGTGAATCAACTACTGCTGTACCGATCCATATTCCGAATTGCCAAAGGTCTCGGTGACCTTGTGAAAGTATTAACAACGAAGCAAGTGTCTTTCTGATTTGCTAATCTGAAAGAATGGTGCAGATACTGCAGAACTTGAAAGAAAGAGATACCCTAAACCTAAATTTCAATAACAAGTTTGGCAAAGAAAATTCTAAAATGTTGTTGTAACATGGATATTGAGTGCATCCTTGAGAATAAATGGGCATAACAATTGCCCTTAACCAGAAATACAAATATCATATATCTATCCAAAGAATTTCTCACAAACCCCAGGTTACCATGATCAGAAACTCCGAACAAATCCAGAGTGTGGCAACGAACATCAAACCCATGCTTATGTAATGAGGGTTCCTTGAAGAGTTTTTCATTGTCTCCATAGCCGCAATCATCGTCAGCTGGGAGTAACTTGGGTTCTCCATTGCTACCATCGCGATCGAATTGAGAGATGTAAGACGTACCAGAAGGAGCTATAGTAATGACGCCATGGAAAACGCAAGGCATCGCAAGACGACCAGTGTCATCATAATAGGGTTTTAAGTACAGCTTAAATCCAAACGAAGCACTAGTCAATTTTAAGCTTCATTAAACAGGTAATACAGCTTAAATCACCCCAGTCCACTGCCCTAGTCAGTTTTAAGCTTCATTAAACTGGAGATACAGCTTAAATCCGGAAATGGAGATGATATATAGCAGCTAAATCATGATTGGAAAATATTAGGAACCATTGCTTTCTGTTATTGCTTCTAGTTCTAGACATATATAGTAATTTGTTCACGTTCAATATGCAGCTAGTAAGTTTCAGAATCTACAACACTGAAACTGAAGGCCTATACACCGAGCCTTGTGCTCTCTCAAGTCCAGCTCTTCTGGTTTTGGCAATTGCACAGGACTCCCCGGCCATTCCACAGCCAACCTGTATTCACCGATCCAATCCTATGTTAAGTTGTTAACTCTCTGTCTATAGTCTACATTACTATTAGGAGAAGCAGAAACGAAAAAGCAAAAAAGAAAAAAACTAAGGAATTTGGTATCCATCTCTTTCATGCGTTGAGAGAGATAGACACAGTAGGTATATAAGTCAATAACAGACAAGTATTTCACAAGGAAAGTTTATGCGCCTACATACACAGGGAATGCGAAAGAGCCTGTGCTGTGGTCCGATTGATTAGAGTCACTTGATTCAATAGAGACCTCACCCATGCTACCAGCAGCAGTAGTTGCTTTTGTATCCGAGCATGTGTTCTTTCCGTCTCTACCTTCATTCTTCGAAAAAAAAAGAAAAAGATACACTAATTATTTGGAACATAAGGAAGTTTCTCTTTTGGCAAATGCTGTAACCTTAAGAACATAGAAATTCCATCTAGCTAGATACCTTTTGGTCAAAGATGATAAAATTGCCATCATTTGTGGGGTAAATATTGATTTCACATGCTTTTTCAGTCAACCTCTCCTCATTGCTACACTTTCCAACTGTTTTCGTATTTTGGTCATAATTAAGCTGATTTTATCAATGAAAAGAAAATGATAACTAAAAATTTTCTAATTCAATATGTTCAAAGAAGGAAAAAAACTTTAACAGAACATGGTGCCTAACCTTCCGATTGATCTGCCTCGAGTTTTTTGATGAGGTGCTGTCCCTGCAATTCTGTCCTTCTGGTTTGACATTTTTCTCAACTTCGAATGCTCCATCTTCTTTGAAGCAGAATACTATGTAGTCTTGATCTTCGTCTGCGAAATGTGGCAGATGTCTGCAGCTTGATTCTTCATCACTACTCTGATATCGAACTGGCCTGGAAGTAGTACTACTAATTCTACTAGTACTAGCAATCTCTTTAACCTGTTTGGGATCATGTCTCAGTCGTCTTCGAGCTGATAGGTTCGAATTCTTGTGGCGTGAGGGGGACATGTTCTTGTTCCTAACTCTCTCATTCTCTCCAAAGTCGCGCTGATAATCGAAAGCCATCATGTTTCTCATTGGCAACTGAGGAGTTGTTGTAGCATAACGTCTACGATCATCAACTGCTTCATCATCTGAAAGATTTAACCAAGTGTGCTGTATGTGAAATTAATTGAAGACCAAATGATGGATAAAAATGTTTTCAGAGAGGCTAATATATAATTACCTAGAGGAAACCTGCAAGCCAAGAAGCATGAAGCACAGTCCTTCTTCACTAGCTTTGTTATAGTCCATGGAGTGCACATCTTGATCAGAGAGCTAGAAGAGAGAGAGAGAGAGGCACTAATTATTGGGGGAGAAGAAGAGGCAAAATGAGCATTTTGAATTTGAAAAAGGAAAACAGTACTGTTAAAACCATAATGTGTATAATTAATTTGTCATTCATATATGTTTCTAAAAATATAAAGTGGCGAGAGAAAATTATAGCTGGAATTATAGTAGGCATGGGGAGCCATTCCCCCTAATTATTACCAATAAAAGACAATCAATCCTTAATTACTAAAAACGAAAAACACATGCATTCATGCCTGCCTACAGAAATGATTTGTGTACGATTAATTATTTCTACATTCTAAATAATCTACCATTTTGATTATATATGAATCAAATTGACAATCTATCCACAAAAATCTGAGGGAGTAAATTCAAAAATCTCACCGAAAATATATAATTAGATTCCTTAATAGAGGTAATGTAAAGGGGCTAAACTATTCATTTTGGACCAAAAGAACATGTTGTATTCGTTCATTGTTTTTTTGGACCTAGTTAGGAGTGTCTCGAGTATCTCATCCTAACCTTGTCAATTACAGCAAACGTGAGAATGAGCAAAACAAGTAGCAAGCTTAGTGGGAGGCCTGATGTGCACTTGCACCAACATGAATGGACGACTGGATTGCATTAAGTACACTTTTTGTTTATTAAAAAAATAGTTAATTATAACTATCAAGGATTGAGATAATCTTATAAGTGTTGAGCCACTTGTATCATCAGTGCATAGAATTTTCAGCCTAGTTAGTAGGTTTTCGCTTCCTGAACTTTATGTTTAGATTGTGGATGCATCTTTCTTTTACTCTTCACCATACTTATATCCACGTATTTATCTAAATTATTTTATGATACAATTATTCTATTCTCCGAAAAAGAAGTGATGGGCCTAGTGCCTGCTAGCTTGTTGTTTTAGTTTTGGGCCGCTTGAGTCCCCCTTTTGTAACAAAAAAAAAAAAAAAAAACGTATTGTGCAAGCCTCGACCAACAGTATAAATTCCCTAACCCAAAAAAAAAAAAGAGAGTGAATGAAATCCCCCGCCAAATCCCAGAAACCCTCAGACTGAGAATTCCAGACCTTCTTCTCTCAGTTTGCAATTAGGCGATGGCAGCGAGTCGGATTCAAATCGAGGTCCGTACATTGACCGGCGAAGCGACCACCGTCTCAGCCTCCGTCAACGACGCCGTTTCAGACCTCAAGGTACTTCTCAACCAGTCCTTCCCTCCCGCCACCAACTCTCCCAATTTCCACCTCTTCTTCAAGGTACCAATCCCTCTCTTACTTTCTCTCTTTTCAATTTTGAACTTCTCTGCTTCTCGTTCGCCTTGAAATTATACGAAAATCCAAAATCAAAAGACTCTAAATAGTTGTACATTGATTGCGCTAGGGTTTTAGTTCTTAAATGATTATTGATTTATGCGATTCTGGTGTGTTAGGGTGAGAAGTTGAGGTTGCAGAGTCGAATAGGCACACACGGGATTAAGCCGGGTGAGGTTCTAGTGCTGGTCCCGTTTGTTAAAAAGGTGGCTAATAATCAGAGCCAGAAATGTGATCAATCTGATCCATCGTTGAATACTTCTGCTAATCGCTCCATGTCCAAGTTTGCGTACTCCGCATGGTCTGATATGATGCAGGACTTGTCATATTTGCGTGATGGTTCGAGTGATGGAACCCCGAGTGTGTCTAATATAGGGAGTTTTAGTGTTGGAGATGGAAGTGGAGATTGCTCTCGTGAAGTGAAGCGGAAAAGGGGGTTTGGTTGTGATGAGATGATATTGGATATGTTGTGGGCTAGTAGAAGCAAGAGTGTTCTTGATGAACAGAATTCTAGAAGGTTTGTTGAGCTTTTGGGGTCGGTGAATTGTTTATCGGATCCATATTCTGGGGACTGCATGCTGTGGAGAAGAAAAGCTAGCTTACAAGGCTTTGGCTTGGGGCTGCCTAACGGCAATGGTAATTCATGCTTGTGTCCAGAGTGGTTGAAGAAAATCATGAAGGCGTTTGCTTTCTTAAACATTTTTTCTGCACTTGTTCAACTTCAGCAGGAGAGGACAACCTCAACTCTATTGGAGCAAGCACTGGAACAGCTTGCGACATTTGGAGTTAAACTTGATATGCAGGACATGGAGCATCTTTCGGTTATTTCTCCCAAGGTAATTTATATCATGCAAGTGTTTGGTAACGAGAAGCAATTTTATTGTGTGAAGTATAATTTGAATTTTTGATGATCCAGGTAGTTCTTTTTGTGAAGAAGAATGCAGAGGAGACAAGTTCTGGTAATGCACTTGTTATTATTGAATGCTCGGCAGAACAGAACCATGGAGACAGAAATAATCATGAATCTGGTATTTTGGAAGATCTTTTTTTTTTTTTTTTTCTGTTCTTTTCTTTTCTTTCTGTGCCTTTCTGAGTTGATCCAAGTATATCTCGTTTAACTGGACAATTTCTTATGTGTGGCCTCATGTTTGTTTTCCTAAGCTTGCAAACAGATGGATGTATCAAAGATTGTCAATGAATTGAAGATGCAGGAAAGTTCTTTCAAAAGTAATTTGTGGGAGGCTGTTGAGAGGTTAATGGTATGTCCAAATGTTAGATTGGTACTAGGGATTATTTGTTAGTAAAAGACACTTCTTTAATCAAGCTGTCAAGTATACCTTTTACCCCGCTGTGGCTCTGCAACTGCAGTAACTATGGACATCTTATGCAGTTTATCAAAAGAAATGAGATTTCCTCCTTGGAAGACTTTCTCATTTCTGTGAAGGATTGTGGTGCTGCTGCTGCAAGAGGAAATAAAGTGAATCAAGCAACGAAAAGCCACACAGCTTCAACTACTGATTCAGACAAAAAACACTCTGCAGCTTCAACCTCTCGTTCAGACAAAAAGCGAGCACGATGTCATGTAAGTCTTCATCCTTGGTTTACTTACTCAACTGGATTGTTGTGTTTTGCCTTTATTTCTCATTACTCGCAAGTTCATATGTCATCATATGTCATACTCTATAGGATATAAAAAGAAAACAAAGGTGAATTTGTGGCTTATGTCTCAAGGAATTTATAGGCATCTTGTAATCCTTACTTTGGGAGATCAAAAGACTTTAATTGCAATATTTTGTCTGAGCAGAGAACAGATCCATTGCTACCAGTTGAGATGGTTGAACATCTTAGAAAGAGAATTGGATCAGCAACGAAGGTATTCCCCAATACTTCTATCCTAAATTGTTCAGATTTGGACAGTGAAAAGTGCATTACACAATATCTACATGGTTGCCTAATAAGTGTGGTCTAAGAAAGAGAACAATTATTTTTGAATAAAACTATATGTTCAGACAACATAATTTGCACTACATAATATCTACATGGTTGCCTAATAAGTGTGGTCTAAGAAAGAGAACTACTATTTTCGAATAAAACTATATGTTCAGACAACTTAAGCTAGCAAGCCCATGTGGATGTGCATGCTGTAATTTCTATAAGAATAATTGCATGCAAAGCACTGCTAAGCACTGCACTTTGAACTTGTGGATGCAGATAGTGCATGTCGAAGACATTGGTGCTCGAAATGCTGTTCATGTGGAAGTTCCACAGGAACTATCAGAAAATCCGAGATCTGTACTTCATTCTATTGGAATCACTCAGTTATATAGCCATCAGGTATTGATGCCTTCTAGGTTACTGTCTTTCTGAACAACGCCAGTTTGTTGAGTGTGTTTCATTTTTTTTTTCATGCTCTTCATAGGCAGAGTCGATACAAGCCTCACTAACTGGCAAGAATGTTGTTGTGGCTACAATGACATCCAGTGGGAAATCTCTTTGCTACAATCTACCGGTCATTGAAGCCCTGTCCCAGAGTTCCTCATCATGTGCTCTATACTTATTTCCAACGAAGGTTTGTTGAATCTGTGTCTGCATATTTATGAACGCAAGAACCATCATCTTTGGTATGACTTTTAACAAATAAATTTTTGATAAATCCAAATACAGGCTTTAGCTCAAGATCAACTAAGAGCTTTCTCAGCTATGACCAAAGGATTCAGTGGTAGCTTAAATGTTGGTATATATGATGGTGACACTAATCAGCAGGAAAGGACACGACTGCGTCAAAGTGCTAGACTGGTATTTTAGTAAAATAATAGTTGTTAATAGGTTTCTCAGCTTGCTTCCTCTCCTAACTTTTAGCTTGTATCTTATTTTCTTGAGCACAGCTAATCACAAATCCAGATATGTTGCATGTATCAATCCTGCCACACCACCGAAAATTTGGCCGGATTTTGGCAAATCTTAGGTTGGACTCTAGTCACCTGGTGACTCCTTAAAATATGTGTGTGTATGTATGTTTATTTAACTACTTTAAATCTCTTTACTAGCATTTTTCCACTTTCAATTATGAGCAATATATGGGATTAAATTATTAATTAGTATAATAATGAAATTATTCATACCACAGAGATTGACTTCATATTTATTCACCAGGTATGTAGTGATTGATGAGGCCCATGTTTATAAGGGAGCATTTGGTTGTCACACTGCTCTTATACTTAGGCGACTTCGCCGGCTCTGTTCACATGGTAGATCTTTCCCTTAAATTTTCAAAAAATGAGGATTATTATCAGTACTTCCATTGAAATTGTAAAATTAAAAAACCGCTTGCTTCTATTTTCAGTGTATGGAAGTGATCCTTCTTTTGTGTTTTCTACTGCGACTTCGGCAAATCCTCGTGAGCATTGCATGGTAAAGATTTGTTAGTGTTTATATAGATGTTTTGTCATGATCATGAGGGCATAAATCTACATTATGACTTTTTGTGCACACATGCATTTGTGCCACTTTATGTATCTGCTTCATGTTTTCAATTATCTTGGTCTCTTTCTGATACTATTTATAAGTAATTTGGAACAATGGATTTTTCTTCAGGAACTTGCGAATTTACCAACTCTAGAGTTGATTCAGAATGATGGAAGCCCTGCTGCTAGAAAGCTTTTCATCCTTTGGAATTCTGAGGACAGGTTGACAAAGATAATTGCTTATACGTTATTTGAGAAGTGGTTTTCCGCATCTCTGGAGATCAAAGTTTTTTTTTTTTTTTTTTGAGAATGATCTGGAGATCAAAGTTTGAATACCTGATTTTAAATACCTGCTTGGGAAATCTAAGGGGCATCCTTGGGTGTGGAACATGTGACTGGTAGTCTTAAGTTAGTGGATTTACTACCAAGCTATATCCCTAAGAACTGTTTATAGTTGTTGCTGTAAAAATGACTCTTCTACATGCCTTTCTGTTCCTGTTATAATACAAATGCTGGACTATTAGGGGGGAATAACTTTCTGCTTTCTGTTGTGTTCTCCTTGGCATAGCTTTTTCTAGAGTATTTTCAGGTGGTTTGTGTAAGTTTGGCCTTTGTTAAAGCCGTTCATTTGTACTAGGAAGAACAATTAATACATGTAGTCTAATCCAAATTTAACTAGTGTGAATCTTGGTACTTAAAGAACCTGCTTGATTGGAAATGGAAATGTTAAGATTCATTTCGCTGTTTAATGTGATACCAATGCTTTAATGGAAAGCTTAAATACTGGTACGGTGTGGTATTAAGCTCCAAACCAGTATTCAAGCTCTTTTTCTTTTTGTGAAAATTCAGCATGAGGTGTGGTCTTGGAGCTTGAATACTGATGCTTTAAGTAATCTTGACAGCGCAATTGAGGATATATCATTCCTCTTTGCTGAAATGGTCCAGCATGGACTACGGTGCATTGCATTTTGCAAAACACGCAAGCTTTGTGAACTTGTTTTTTGCTATACGTAAGTCTCATCAATTTCTTGGATTACGTACTTCACTGCTATACTATATTATGGCCTTGGAGCCTCAGACTTTTGTTATTTCTCTGTTTTAATGATAAAAGAGTATGTAGAGAAGAAAAAGATGAACAGATATGTTAATAGAATTGTTCATTGTGGTAGGCGTGAAATTCTTCAGGAGACAGCACCCCATCTGGCAGAGTCTATATGTTCTTATCGTGCTGGTTACATTGCTGAGGTTAGTAGGCAATTGGACTGCATTATGCTCTCTCTCTCTCTCCCTCTCCAGAGTTTGATTTATAGTAAAGATAGATTTTGAAGGAAGAGTGGCCTGAAAGGATGTGAGTGTCTTTATGTGAGAGTATGCCTTTTCTGTTTGATAGTTTATACATTGTTTTAACTGACGATTAGTGAGTGTATAGTGTCGATATCTTGCTATTTGATTTTGACTGATGGTAATTGGTTTGACATTGCTTAACTGGTGGAGCAGGATAGGAGAAGAATAGAGAGTGATTTATTTAATGGGAAACTTTCTGGTATTGCTGCAACAAATGCCCTTGAATTGGGTATTGATGTTGGACACATTGATGTAACTCTTCATTTAGGTTTTCCCGGAAGTATTGCTAGGTAAGTGCCAAGTCATTTCTGTTTCGACCAGTGCTGAAACTTATTGCTTAATTGTTTCAATTCATAATTCTTCTCTCTCTTTGGTATATGCTTATAGCTTGTGGCAACAAGCTGGCAGAGCCGGAAGGAGAGAGAGACCTTCTCTTGCTGTATATGTTGCATCCGAAGGGCCCCTTGACCAATATTTTATGAAACATCCAAATAAACTTTTTGGAAGCCCAATTGAGTGCTGTCATGTTGATGCTAAGAACCAACAGGTTTAAAATTTTCTACTATTACATCTTCATTCGTTTATAATTTGTGTCTAAAGAATAGGCAAGGATGACTTGATTTTTGATACCTTATTCTTTGTAGGTTCTTGAACAGCATTTGCCTTGTGCTGCTCTTGAACACCCACTGAGCTTGTTTTATGATGAGAAGTTTTTCGGTTCTGGTTTAAACAGTGCCATAATGTCTCTTAAAAGTAGAGGACATCTGAGTTATGATCCATCATGTGATTCTTCTGCTAAAATCTGGAACTATATTGGGTATGAGGTATGATCCTTGCATTACCGAAGTTTAATCTCACTGTTCTTTCCATTTCTAATTTCTCTTGTAGCATGCTGTTCTGAGTTCTCTATAAGGAGTGTATATTCAACAACCACAAGTTTGATTACCGATTTAACATTTACTCTGCATTTTTCTTTCCAGAAAATGCCTTCACATTCAGTTAGTATTCGATCAATTGAAAGAGAGAGATACAAAGTTATGGACCATCAAGAGAAAGAAATCGAAGAGATTGAGGAAAGCAAGGCTTTCTTTCAGGTAAATTTCAATATTTTTTTTCAGGTAAAGCAACTGTATTTGTTACCATGTTCTTTCAGGCTTTCTTTGTGGTTGCCTCCTAGTTGAAAATGTGTGAAGTACTTTGGACACTGTTCTTTATCATATCTGTCTATTTTTCATTGAGTTTATTTTCCCATTTTGTCTCTTTATCATTTAGTACTTATCATATATTGATTCAGGTATATGAAGGTGCTGTTTATTTGAACCAAGGAAAGACATACCTGGTCACAAGCTTAGATTTATCTAGAAAGATTGCTTGCTGCCAAAAAGCTGATGTAAATTATTATACGAAACCCCGTGATCGCACAGATATTCATGTAGTTGGTGGTAATGTGGTATGTGAGGCTCTAAACATTTGTTCTCTTGTTCATTCTGTGCCTTTCCATAATCTGGTAGTTGTACATGCATGATGGTCCTATTTCTCATAGTTTGGATAAGAATTGAGGTACGGATTGTTTTTTTTCCTCTGTCCTTGTTTTTTAAAGAATGCTTACCTGCTGTAGGCTTATCCAGCTCCAGCTAAGCTTTCGAACCAGTTCTCCAGAACAACTGCCCGAGCAGATCCTTGCAGAGTAACAACTACATGGTTTGGATTCTATCGTGTACATAAAGGAAGCAACGTGATATTTGATAGAGTTAACCTTGCACTTCCTAAATATACGTATGCGTCACAGGTAGACCTGAGTACATATAACATTGTGAATAACTCGATGATTGTGTTTTTTTAACCTTGACTTGTTGTTTGGCTGTTCTGTGTATATAATCTATTTCTTCTTTTCATAAAAACAGGCAGTTTGGGTTCCGGTTCCACGATCAATAATTAAAGCAGTGGAGAGTAAACAACTTGAATACCGTGCAGGGCTGCATGCTGCATCACATGCTGTTCTGCACGTTGTGCCTCTGTGGGTTACTGATACTTGTGATTATCTTATAATGACTCCATCAGCTTTATATTTTCTCAGTAAATTTATGCAGTTACTTTCAAAGCTGGTGTACTGCATGAATTGTTTATTTTATCTTTAGTCTCTTAGAAGGTAAAAGTAATGATCCTTACAGTTCCAATGTTTGTGGGTCTGACCTCGTTATGATGCTTTGAAATGCAGACGAATCATTTGCAACTTATCTGACTTGGCTCCAGAGTGTGCGGACCCTCATGACAGCAGATATTTTCCGGAGAGGATTCTATTATACGATCAGCATCCTGGAGGGACTGGTGTCTGTGTACAGGTAAATGTGATGATACTAAATAATGGCAAGGATACCATATATGATCAATTCTCCGGTTATGCTGGACTGTTCAGCAATCACCATGGATGCTGTGATGTCGATTATTCTACAAGTATATGAGGACATCAATGTCCATGATGACTCTTCATTGAAATGAACATACTCGGGCGTGTTACAGGTTCATCCATTTTTTATGGAGCTCTTGGGTACTGCTCTGGAACTCCTAACATCTTGCCACTGCAGAGAATATAACGGTTGCCCTAATTGCATTCAGGTCAGTCTCACATTCTCTATATTCACCTTAATCTCTCTCCCTCAAACATGAAGCAACTTTTATCATTTTTGCATGTTGCAGAGTTTTTGTTGCAAGTCATATAATGAGGTCTTACACAAGGATGCAGCAATTATGATCATTAAGGTCTGGACTCCAAACTTGTATATCCAAATTTCTTTGTGCTAGTTTGTTTTCCATCCTTGCATCACTGACTAGTTTTGTTATACATTAGGGTGTTCTGGACGCGAATAAATCTTCTGACTCTTCCGGATCTTGAGTGAAGCAACTAGAAAAGAAGAGAGAGATTTGATTCCCTCAAAATGTGGAAACTTGGGTGGGGGGAACAGAGGGAGGAATGACGCTTCACCCTGCCTGAGTTGCATTGATATTCTTTACAGTGAGGGAGTTTAGTAGCCCCGAATCCCAGCATACAAGGGTTGTGCTTATTCATAGACTTGTATAATAAGCCATGAGCATTGTTTAAAGATCTTAATCGTAGTTTTGAAGTGGGCTAAGTGTGCAGTTTATCCCTTTTTCTTTTTGAAGTAAAAACCATCCTTAAGGGGCCAAGTGCTTTGTACAAATGATTGAATTGTTTGGAGCATGAGGGCGGTGAGGGGATGGTTAAGACAATCTAGCAGAAAAAAAATCAAAGCTCCTCACTCTACCTCTTCTGCTTCCCCTCACTTCTGTTCAAATGTTAGACTTCAAATCCAAATACAGGAGGAAGTATCACCAGCTGCTGATGCATGGTTCGAAACCGAAGAAAATACTGCAAGAACATCCAATTACCACTTTACCAGGGAATGTTATAGCTATGTGAAAGTGAAGCTAAAATAAAACTGATCGATATGAAAAATATAAATAAATGGCCCATACAGGTCTCGAACCTGTGACCTTCGCGTTATTAGCACGACGCTCTAACCAGCTGAGCTAATAGGCCAACTTGCTTGTTTTGTTTAAAATATAATATATATTACTAGTAGAAATTAGTATGACAAAATTTGAAAAAGTCGGTCAAAATGAAAATGAAGAAACATGTTGAATGTAATTTAGGAAGAAAGAGACAGATCGAAGTGGAGATGACTAAACTTGTGCCACTTTGGCCGTAACGACTGACTCCCAAGTCCCAATCATGCAGGTGATGTTCCACAATACCCCCATACCTCCACCTACTACTTCAGTCAACTGAATCTCATCACAGAGAGTTGAAAGTTGAAACAGAATCTCAGAGCAGATAGTGAGTGATCGACAGAGAGATGGGGTGGGCCATCGCACTCCACGGCGGCGCCGGTGACATCCCGCTCTCTCTTCAGCCGGAGCGCCGCCAGCCTCGCGAGGCCGCCCTCCGCCACTGCCTCCAGATCGGCGTCGAAGCTCTCAAGGCCAACAAGCCTCCTCTCGACGTCGTCGAGCTTGTGGTAACTCTTCAATCTCTCCACCAAGCTCTAATTTTTCTTCGTCTTTCTTGATCACTTGTGAAATTTCCATGTGTATAATTAGGTTCGTGAGCTGGAGAATATTCCGGTGTTCAACGCCGGAAAGGGGTCTGTGTTGACCAGCAGCGGCACGGTGGAGATGGAAGCTTGTATTATGGACGGCACTAAGAGATGTGGAGCTGTTTCTGGCCTCACTACTGTAGTCAATCCCATATCTTTGGCCAGATTGGTCATGGAGAACACTCCTCATATCTATCTTGCTTTTGATGGAGCTGAGGCCTTTGCTAGGGAACAAGTTAGTCACTAATTTTACTTCCATCTTACGAGTTTTACTGAACCGGTAACAAGCCTGGAGCTTCTTATTGAGATTGGAAGTGCTTGTTGTATAGGCAGTTAGACGCGACGCTATGATGAAAACAAAGGAGGCCTATTATATATGTTTTGGTGTTCGCATTGGTTGTAGCAGTTGGTTTGATGTTGTATGTGATTCTTGGTATTGGATTTGTTGTATAATGATGGATTGCTGATTTTGCAGGGCGTTGAGTGTGTAGATGCGAATAGCTTCATTACCCCGGAGAATGTTGAGAGGCTAAAACAGGCAAAAGAGGCCAACAGAGTGCAGGTAGACTAGTAACTCTCCTCTCTTGCTCCTCCCAACTTAGCTAGGAGAGTATTTTGTAATTGAATTACCGCACTCAAAGGGGCATGTCTGTGTAGTGTAAATGTTTGCTTGTGAAGTTGAATTAACGCATATGAGTTACTTTTGTCACAAATGTACAGATTGATTATACACAACCGATTAAGAAAGATGTGAAGGAAAAAGAAACACCAGAAGCTGATGGTGATAGCCAGCTTGGAACTGTTGGATGTGTGGCTGTTGATGATCTTGGGAATTTAGCTTCTGCAACTTCAACAGGCGGATTAGTCAACAAGATGGTTGGCCGGATTGGGGACACACCTATTATCGGTGCAGGGACGTATGCCAACAATCTCTGTGCAGTTTCTGCCACTGGCAAAGGTGAAGCAATAATCCGGAGTACAGCTGCGAGGGATGTGGCAGCTCTTATGGAGTACAAAGGTGTTTCTCTCAAAGAGGCTGCAGCTTATGTTGTGGAGGAGAGCACTCCAAAAGGCAATGTAGGCTTGGTTGCTGTATCTGCCAAAGGAGAAGTCACAATGCCTTTCAATACAACAGGGATGTTTCGAGCTTGCGCTACTGAGGATGGGTATTGGGAGATTGGAATATGGCCTTCTGATGTGCAAAAATGAGTTGTTTGGGTCAGCTTAGTTTTAAGTCAAGAATCTACTCGGATGATTTGCATACTTGATCTATCCAGAATTGATTCTGTCATATTAAAAATAAAACAGAATTGATTCTGTGCTCTAATATATAATATCAATGTATGCGGTTTCATGAGTTATGATCAATCTGATAATTTGCATATGTAACTCTTTCCAAATTGTTTTCCAAGATCAAATTTCAACTTCATGAATTTCACAAGAGTACGGGATTGAGTTGAAATGGCAAATGGGGTATTAAAAGAACTTGACTGATCGTGATGCCTTTTGGGCTATACTTGCATCAATATTGACAACTCTTTTAGATTATGATCCGTGTATTGAAAAAAATAATACTTCAACTAAAATTTAGACTACTCGTCCAACTATTGATTAGAAATCCTCATAAAGTCTTCACTTTAAAGCCCTTACTTGAGACTTTGTAATGATTTAAAATTTTAGAATTATCAAGATGCCATTCTTGTATAATTCCTAAATAATACTAATTCTTAAAATGAGCAGAGAAGTAAAAGCCCCTCTGTCATTTTTCATCAAATGTGCTCTTTCATCTTTTTTACAGAAAACTTAAAAAATGGGGCGTTTCTTCTTCCTGTTATCTTAAAATGTCATTTATCTTCCCTTACCTTATCTATTATTACACATGGAAACATTTATCTTATCTTATATCTACTATTAAAAATAGAATTATTTGAGATCACCGCTTCATCATACTTTTTATCCAAACTACCATTCATATTACAAATCACCATAAGAAAATACAAAAGCATAAATATAGAAAGAAACATTGCGCAAGAGAAACAATTAATCCTTCATGATTGTGAATTTGTGAATGCAGTGGCTCACAAAAAATCCTGATGATTGTGTTCCCTTCCTAGAGTCACAAGTTCACAGCAAAGATAACCCAATCGCCTACCTAGAATCTCTTCCCTCACCTAGATTGCTTGCAACCCACATTTCATACTCATCATTACCAGACTCCATTTTGAATACTTTGGGTACACGGATTGTGTGCATTGCAAGGAACCCTAAAGACGTTCTTGTTTCTCAATGGAAATTTACACAGAAAAATAGGACCAAAAAAAATTCAAATGGCCAACTTGTGACACCTCTTCCTATACAAGAGGCATTTGAGTTGTTTTGTAAAGGGGAAGCGTCTAATGGACCCTTTTGGGATATGTTCTGTTATTGGGAAGCAAGCAAGGAAAACCCAAATAAGGTCTTATTTTTGAAGTATGAGACTATGAGGATATGAAGGACACAGAAAAATGCGTACAGAGGTTGGCAGAGTTCATGCATCATCCATTTTCGTTAGAAGAAGGGAGACTCGGTGTTGTTCAAGAAGTAATAAATTTGTGCAGTTTCGAGAATTTGAAAAATTTGGAGCTGAACGAACAAAAGTGGGACTGTCAATTTAACCTCTACGACGGTACTCGATAACGATATCTTCTTCCAAAAAGGCCAGGTTGGGGACTCCAAAAACCACCCAACACCTGAGATGCTCCAGCATCTTGACAAAATCACAGAGCACAAGTTGGGCAGTGCTGGTTTTAGAGCTTTTCTGTAGTATAACAAAGCTTTCAATGTGAAACTTATGGTACCAGTGAATGCAATAACGAAAATACATCACCAGAAGTTGAAGAGCATGGTTCAGTTGCATAATAACTTACTGGTGTTGTCAAATTATTACAATATTTGCTAAAGAACAAATAATTCTACAGCTTGCAGAAAGGGAAAAAGAAGATCCCATCCAGCAAAAATGAATCTACCTTCCCCCAACTCTTCACCTAGTACATTTGAACTCTCTATTGTATAAAAGCAATTCTTTTTCTTTCAGAATACTATCAATGCAAAAGGAAAATGAAAAAGAAAAAACTGCCTAATAAAAGTCAAAACTTTCTACTTCTGACTCTACAATAATGCGATCACATCATCGTTTGGGAGTTTAAAGTGGCGAAGATCGCATGAATTACCAGCAAATCAAGAAGTAGCACATATTAACTTGTGACACAATCTTGGAGATATGGGTGGCTTTGATTTACATATCGTTCCCAAAGAGGCTTGTATCTGCCAATGGCCAACTTCAGCCATGGCTTCATGTAGCCATTATAGTGGATTACCGCTGCACTCTCAATCAAACGGTTGTCAATATTCAGATCATACCCCAATCCTAATACATGCCATCTCCTATCAAGCGGTTCTGTCAGACCATAAAAAGTAAGAAGGCCAGGAGGAAGAGTGCCCAACTTCCAGAGAGTCCCATCAGCATTCTGCTCCTGCCAGTAATGGTACCGTGCAGTTGCATTCGCTTTCCTCCAAGCGATCAAATCAAAAACATTCATACCAAATGCCCATCCACATGCCTGTGGATCAAACTTCGAGCTGATGATTGTGTTTGAGAAATTGAGATACCTATAATATCGATGAAATGCTTCAAGACAAGTTTCCACTGCTCCATTCACATTTCCATGCAAATCCAATGAGAAAAGTGGGGTCAGATCCTTCTGGACAACAACATCATCATCAAGAAAAACTACCTTTTCCAGCTGTGGATAGATCTCTGGGATGTAAAAGCGGAGGTGATTGAGCAAAGATAGATGCTTAGGGTTCTGCAACTTGGTATCAACATTCAAATCTTGATATCCCCCAAAAAAGTAGGCCCGTGACTCTGGATCGAGGAGCTGTTTCACGATAGGGGCATAAGAGGCATTAAACCAAGACAACTCCTCAACATTCTGCACCTCTATGGTGGATCCTTTGAAATCATTACTGAGGAACCAAGCCTGCATCGTACCATAGTTGACTCCATTGGTGACAATGTGGAAGACCAGCTGTTTTGGATGGTCAGCATTGGAGACAGTAGAGTTTACGACAGCAGAGGTAGCCAACACATTATCTGAAAATATGCAGAAATGGTAGAGATTGTTATCCATGAGTCTGGGAGAGTTCCTCTTCTCATCTGCAAGTACTTGTATAGAAGCCTTTTTCAGCCAATCAGCTGTGAGCTTGATATCTAGACAATGGAGGCTTTTGGGTAGTGCTTCCACAGCTAGCTGTCCAAAAACGGTGCTTTGAATTGTTGCTGCATGTGCACGCTCTTCAAGGGCTTGAATATGAGACTTCATTGTCATTATTGTGGTTGCAATGTCATAGTGTGCATCTTGTGCTCTGAATATAAGAGATGATAGGCTTTTAATTATTGGCTCTGCTTCCTCTAATGTGACAGACTCCCCCCTCATGGCAGCTTTAGATAGCAAAAGTTGGCAACTTCTGATCTTTCTGCTAAGTTCCCAAGCAAGATGAAGGTTATTGTGCTCTTTGGCAATAATAACATAAGCTTTGGCAAGTGTCATTTGCTCAGCCAGCTGCCGGGAAAACGACCTAGCACTCAATACTTCTTCAGTAAAATTTAAACCCTCATGAGCAACCTCGTCAAATCTCACATTATTCTCCTGGAAAATGGAGGTCATATCGAAATAAGACATCAAATAATTAATCTAAGATATTCCAAGCTATATCAGGAAGTTATAAAAAAAAAAAATTAATTAATTAAAAAAAAAAAAAAAAAAATGCCATGGACATAGGCAGAAATATACTGAAGAGAAAGGGAATATCAGGAGACAAAAAAGCCAATGTGCACATTCAAGCAATGCAAAACAGATCTGCAGATTTAAGTGCAATCTCTACGAACATACATCTTTTGATCCCAAAAGTGTATGGGCAAGGCGTTTGAGAACAACACAACATTGCAAAAATCTGATAAGGTCATCTAATTTCAGATGCCCTTGTTAAAAGGATCTCCTAGTACAAGAAACAGAGCCACAATCAGAATAAATTCCCAGTTTCACGTCTGATTGTTGACAAGGTAATATTCTAGAATCATGACGTTGACTCCTTTATTGTTTTCCCTCAGATGCACATTACAAGTGTACAATGCATTGCAATCAATATCAATTGGTAGATTATTCCTATACCTAAATTTTGGCAGGAACTCCAAATGTGGGCACCTACTCATATGTTTTATTCACCCTGTAAGACTCAAAGGTGAAATATACTAAAGGGGCACGGCAAGCACAAGGGAATTCTTGACAGATTAAACAACAGATAAACCTATCAACCGATAACAGAAACTCTTAACTTAAATCCCAACTCAGCACACAGCAGCACACTTCTACGCATTCATCTACTGAGAAGTTGAGAATCCAAGCTCCACGACACTAAGAGGTTGCAAGTTTGTTGTCTGCCGGTCAATTGTGGTATCTATACTCACAACATAACTACTACTAATACATACATAACGCTGGCTTGTAATCAAGATACAGTATCCATAGTACCAGCCATAACTCAATAAGATCATACCTTAATGAAAACCCATCTTAAGGACCAAAATCTAATGACACTTCAATCAGTGGACCAACTAGAGATCCAATCAAAATGTTCAAAACCCCACAACAGAAAATTCAAGAACTCAATACAAATTACAATGCCTAAACATAACAACACAAACCCAAACTCTGAATTGCCTAACTTCATTGAAACAGAGGATCAAAACTCTCAGGCAAACATGGCTTGTGATCTATAGTCAAATCATGATAAACTGAATCAAGAAACACATAAAAGGGTAGGTGAGAAATATCAATCATACCAGTACGGGCTGTTCGACCCGATCTTCAGTTTGGTTATGGTGCACCACAAACAAAACGAGGCCGGCAATGGAGAAGAGTCCAAACAGAGCCCAGATCCAATAAGAAAACCTCCTGCTTCGTACCGGGCGCCGATACTCGGCCGCCCGCCGCCGCATCTTGGACTAATTTCACCACCAAATCACAAATCCGCACCGGCCCATGACCCAGATTCGATCAAAAACCCATCAAGACTCGACCTTTAACCATATCACGTCACTTGGCCACGAACCAAATTCGTCTCCAATAACAAAAGGTGACGAAAACCCCACACCCTGTGGCCTATGGTCAATGCGTTAACGCACGAAAAGGTCACACCTTTGTCTCTAACTCTGTTCTGGGCAGCTTGAAATCAATCAGAGAATTATATAGAGACACAAAATCAGAGTCTTTAGCTGAAGAAGAGAGTAGCAGACAGAAGAGGGGAATAGCTTAGCTCTGAGAACTTTTGCTGATTTGGAGAGGGAAAAACTATCACAGAGGCATTAAAGCAAAGGCCCATATCACACATGAGAGACCATGTGATCCCGATTTTAGCTTAAAAATTACCCACTTACTTCACTAAAAGTTTTTTAACCCCATTTACCCAATCTAACATCTATTGACATTTTAGCCATTATTAATTAAATTAAAACTCATCCCTCTCCTCTCAGACTCTCTCTCTCCCTCTCTCCCTCTCTCTCCACCTCTGGCCGACTGCATCGCCCCGCCGGTTTTGCCAGACCGCCTTCATCATCCTTCCGCCACCGTCGAGCCATGGATCACCACCCCAGCTCTCTCTCTCTCTCTCTCTCTCTCTCTCTCTCTCTCTCTCTCTCTCTCTCTCTCTCTCTCTCTCTCTCTCCGGCCGACTGCGTTCTCCAGATCGGATCCAAGAAACCAACCCAGATCGGCTTCGTCCAAGCAGAGCCCGACCGCACCGCCACGACCATGGCACCCCCGAGCCGCCTCCGACCGCACAACCCCAGACCCTTGCAGGTGTTGTCGTACTTGGGAGGAACTGTTTCTGATGCAAGAGACCGGCGAAGATGGTGATTGGGTGCCCAGAGCTTTACTGGGTGCCCAAATCAATTTCTAGTGTTTTTTTTTTTTTTTTTTTTGCTACACAGCATTTTCTGGGTGGTCAAATTTTATTTTTTGTGGTAAAATGTGAACTCTGAGAATAGAAGGAAATTTTGCCAGTAGTGATTGCTTTTTTTTATTATGATTTGGTTGGCAATAATAAGATTATTGGAAGACAATAATAAGATTACTGAGGGGCAATAATAAGATTATTTATTTGGATAAACCTCCGAAAGCTTTCAAAATTCAAAACATCTTCATTTTTCACTAATTATTGATCCCCAATAACAAGTTTATTGGGGAGCAATAATATGATTATTGGGGGGCAATAATATGATTATTGGGGGGTAATAAACTCAGACGACGGAATCCGGTCACCAGTCCGGCAGTCGGATTCGGGATTCCGGTGACTGGTTGTCGGATTCCGGTCACTGAACGCCGGACTCCGGTCACCGGTCGCCGGAGACCGCGGCCGGCCACTGGTCACCGGTGCACAGCAAGGTGGAGGATGAATTCTCTCTCTAAGTGAGAAAGAAGGAAAGGGCAAAAAAGTCCCAAAAATAAATATAAATAATAAAAAAAGAATTAATTGGGTATTAGGGAAATAATCTCTTAGAGTGTTTTGGGTAAATGAGGTTAAAAAACTGTTGGTGGAGCAAGTGGGCAATTTTTAAGCTGAAATTGGGTAAATGATCATTTCAAGAAATCTCTTTCAGTTAATTTTTTTTTATAAATTTTTGGACAGTGGGGTGAATCTAAGTATTGGATTTAGTTCACTTCCGAAATAGAATGGTACAAGTAGATTGAATTTAATATAATCTAACGTTTAATTGTTTAAAAGATGAAAATACAATGGTGAAATGATTACTAGTATAATAAAAAGAAGGATTTGTGTGTATGACTTGTATGAGAAAATCATAATAAATGAGTGTACAAGCTAGCCAGCTATTTTTGCTGGTGAGGGATCTGCATGAATCTACCTTCTAAGGTGGAGTTTGCATATAATCGGCAGTGTTGATAGCAGAGTAGGGTAGGAGAGTGTCTGAAATTGTTACCACAGTTACCGCATCTAAATCACTCTCCAACTGCAAATATGTGATGTGCTCAGTGAGCCTACAAAGTCAAGCACACTCTACCTTGTGGCCTATATGGGCTATGGGGTTTCCACCGACTACACCAAAAGAGAGTAAGGTCTATTCTTCGTCCATTTTCTTTCAATTAAGAAAAATCATTAAATGGATATATGTACGAAAATGTCGTTTTTATTCTACATACGATAAATACACACACAAGTTACATTACTGAAAATATAATACACACATATAAAATAGTCGAAAGTCATTAAAATTACGTTATTGAGAATATATGTTGGCAGATAAAAGAAAACAAACGAGAACAATATGTACTCTAAAGAAAATCAACCTTATGACAAATGGTAGACTAGTACATAATCTGATATGGTCACTATCCAAGAAACTTTGTCAAGTTCTTGGTCAAAAATCTACTGATTTCCTCTTGGTCCCTGAGCAAGCTCAATAGCCGGTTCAATCTCTCCGGATTGTTGAGGTTCAGTCTCTCTAGGTGACTGACCATGATCAGTAGGAGGTGTGCTCTGGGGACTCTGCTCAACAGAAACACTCTCTGCTCCAATTTGGCTCTGATCTTCACGCCTAAAAGTATGGCTCTTCTGGTCTTTTAGGTCGTATTGTTTTAATATGTCACAAAGTTTTTTCCACGATGAATCCTCTGAATCAGAGCAGATTAACATGTCCTTGTGTTCATACAAGAATGTGCCCCCAAATATGAGTAGAGCTAGTACTGAAGCTACTCCAGCAATGAGGAAGAGACCCCAGAAGCTTTCAAGGCTAAGACTGTTGGAAGAGACCTTGCTATTTGGGTCTGGACAACTCGAGTGTCTATTGAACCATCTGTCTTCGATCTTTTTCGCCTGGCCTCCCTCATTCACATTCAAGATTGCCCTCGAAACATCGCGAGCCAGAGGTGAATCTTTTGGGAAGACCTAGAAATCAAAGAAGAAAAAGGAATGAATCTCACATATGTAGAAAGTGGGAGAGAAATAAGTAGCAACTTACAAAGGCGAAACCATCGGCTTTAAATGTTGGATCAAGCATTGTGTATTTCGAGCAATAACTTGCAATAAAAACCTTGAAGTATGGGGTTTCATCAAAAGCAGCACTTATACCACCGTTTGTACTCCCAATTTGAAAAAGTCGATGCAAGTCTTCTGTGGAATTATAGGTCTGAAGCTTCTCATCCCGAAAACCGAGTTGCCTCAAAATGCCGTAAACAAAAGAACCTTCCTGATAACCAACATTGTCTCCATTTTTCAGGAGAAAGTTTACATCACTAACAGTTGGTTGGAGCTGCTGAACTGTTAACATTGATGTTAAACTAGCAGTGTAGCTCTGGGTCAATATGAGCACTACCACGCACCATATGACCACTACGAACCTAGCCAAGTTGCTAACCACTCGCTCCCCTAAACAAGCATCACGGCGAACATGTATATTAGTAATATATATAGTAACTAATGTGTCTACATAGTGTTGATCAAACTGTGTAGCAGAGTAATACGAAAGAACTTACTATGTGCAAAAACCATGGTTGAGAAAGCGAACCAAAAACTCGTGCCAACTTGGTAGCTTATAGGTCCTCGAAAATCCTCGTTAATCCGGTGTTCAAGAACCCAGACCACAAAACCAATGAATATGAAAAAACAGCCGGTTGTTAACCAAAGATCCCAAGTCAAAGGCTCCAAGAACACCCAAGCGTTCTTACTTTTATTGTCTTCAATAGGCACGATCATGGATACCCCAGATTCTGTGTATGGCAATGTGAAGTCCACATACAAGGACCTGTTTGCTCTTATGGTTATATCTCCCACCGCAGCATCATAGTTCTACCAAGTACAAAAAGCATTCATTTCAGTGAGCAATTTTATGATTTTCTAGACCAAGTTATCCCAAGGGTGTTAGATCACCAAAAAAAAAAAAGACAAATGAGAGACGAAAATAAAAACAAGAGCTGCTCAGAATAAAATCTTTACCCCTAAAAACACTTGGTTGACCAAATCATTGTAACTACCAGCAGTTTCACCATCAGGCTTTGCATAAGCATAGAACTCATAAGAGATATCATAAGGCAATGCTTTTCTTACAGCTTCAAAGACTTCTAAGCAGTATCCACCAATGACCTTGGTTTTGTTAGTGCTAGTATCATATGTCACATTCACAAATTCATTATACCCATCTTTAAGTGGAACTAGAATCTTCAACTTTTTCCCATTAGTAGGAATCTGCCAACCTTTTGGAGCAGAGGAGGTGTCTCCGGGCCATATAATCGATCCAAGACTAGCATTAGAAGCAGAAGATCTGCTTATGCTCTTTGTGGAATGCAAGTTTCTCACTAGTCCGTTTTCAGGTGTCCAAAATCCAACCACATTTTCTCCAGTTCCAATCACATTCACAATCTCAAAAGTTGAAGATGGAAGTTGCCCATTAACAAGACTAAAGTCCCCTGAAAGCCCTCGGAAACTTGTACCTAGCAACTCTTGGACAAGTTGAGGACCAATCAGAGAGACACCGAATCTCTCTAAATCATTGGAGCTACCAGAAACATTCATCTTTTGGTAGGTGAAGGTTTTAGTACTCCCAACCTTCTCCACTGCTATGGCTAGTGCCTTGGCAGCATCATAAGCCCACAATCCAAACACATCCAAATTCACATTAATGGCAGTTGGATTGTCTTGTCGAAATTTCTTTTTCCATCTTACTCTGAAAGCCTCAAGCTTTTTCTTATTTGGGACATGGGTTTTTAAACCCAACACCCCTTGCATGTTTTCCGTGACAAAAGATGAATTAAACGAACCAAACACGTTAGAAATTCCATTGGTCACTATCCAAACATAACCTTTATCCATCATCCCAATCTCTTTTGCTTTCTCAAAAATTCGAGAACCTAATGAAGGTAACATGTGGACAATGAAGACCCTTGTTTGCATTGTCACCAACTTATAAAGCTCAGCTTCAATTTGGTCATCGGTGGCAGTTGGGGAAATAACACTCCGATAAGGGATTCGAACATCAATCTCTTGTAGAGCGTCGGAGAGGTAAGGGATTACTCCTTCTCCAAACTCATTGTCGACGTACATGGGGACTACTTGTCTCCAACCAAATGCTTGAATGATATCGCTTATGACTTTCACCTGAGACGAGTCATTTTGTGCAGCTCGAAAGAAATATGGGCTCCGAATTGAAGTTAGAGAAGGGCTTGTTGCTGAAAATGAGATTATGGGGACATGTGCTTTGTCTCCTAGATTGATCATGAAGTTGGCCTGCATTGATGACGCAGGGCCTACGATGGCTTGCACTTCAACATTCTTTATCAGGTCAAGAGCTGTTATATATAGTTCAATGGTCACAATAGAATGTTACATCCCATAGGAAAATTATAATTAGTCATCACTACGCTACATGTTATTAGCTAGCTAGCTTGTATATATATAATAAAGGAACTGCAAAGATGGATATGGAGCTAGACGTACAGAAAGAAAATTGATGCATTAAAAATTGCATCAGTATAAAAATACAGGGTTGTTACTTACAACACAAGTAACAACTTATTGTAATGTCTTGGGAACAACTTATACAGCTAGCTAGGAACAGCTTGTATGCAGCAACATACAGTACATATATACAATTGAATGAAACATGTAGTTACGATACTTGGTAGAGAAAAATACATATTTCAGGGAAATGAATTGTATATAACTACTATATATATATATATACATAATTAATATGAAAAGTAGAGAAACTAGAAACTCTAAATAACATGAACCGGAAGAAATCACTTATAAGAGATAGAACTAATTAATTACCTGCAGCAGCTGAAAGAACAACATCAGAGGGGGAGTTCCTTTGGTGCAGAAGGAGCCTCGTATTGTAATTCGGATGTGAAGCATACCAGTCCAATAGGGCCATGTCGATGCAGCTCATCCCCATCTTTCCAAACCCAGTGTCAAAGTTAAGAACCACACCCACACTATAATTAACAGGATACATAACCAAGGTACTATCACTAGTGCATAATAAAAAGAACAAGAAGAGAGAGCAAACAGAGCTGATAGGAGTCTTCATCATTAATTTGAATAAGACTCGGATAATGCAGTTCATGCTAGCATGTATTTATAGGAATAGGAATTGGGATGTGTCTCAAGTCTGAAACATTCAAAACTATGATAATCAATTAGCTAGCTCATAACTAATATATATTACATTGCGTCTCCAAAATTCTATACAACTTCAGTAAGTCATACTTATATACTATTGCTTTTACGACGTGTATTTAAGACATTATAAATACTAGCTAGCTAGATAGTAGACACACATATATACGATTGCTTGCTGTATCATCTCTGTCTGGTGGTAGAGTAGTGACTAGTGAATAGAGATTAATGAAAGTCTTACTTTTGGTTCCAAGAATGCTGATCAACTTGGAATTTAAATTTCATTTGCTAACTTGTGATGACTGAAACAACTTTGGATTTAAAATTGGAATTGACCCTCCAAACGATATTTATACAAGGAATATATGAACGCGGTTGGAAAAACAAATAAAACCATATATATTTGTATTAGGGTTTTGCATTAGAAGTCAATTATCTAAAGTCTGGAATCTGTACAGATCACACTTCTACAATAATGGTGCTTAGTTAAGTTAAGATTAAGAAGATTCAAAACCTAAACCCTAAACACCAGTACGTTGCTCCAGAACTGGAAATTTCTAAGCAAATTCTGATAATTCATTTGGACTTTGGAATTAAGTTGATGACCAAAGCATGCCCGGATCGGAATGTAAGTTGACTAATGTTTATAAAAAAAACAACTAGGCATAAATTAAAGAACTATATATATGCTAATTAATCGAGAGATTTGAAGGCAATAGAGTATAAGCAACTGATGGAGAAGCTAGATATAAAGCACATGCAAAGACCACCAAGTAAGAGATGATGACCGAAGATTTTCAGAGATAGAGAGATACATTAATTAAATCCTTAATTAAACAACAGATCTGACTTCCAGCTAGTTTCTATTACAATAATGTTAGGTGTGTTGTAAATGATAATGACTATTCATGCAATAGGTATTGCTTAATGTATGCGATTGACATACTTGTAATGTGCGATTGACATACTCGTAATGTATGTGATTGACATACTTGTAATGTGCGATTGACAGACTCGTAATGTGCGATTGATTAGTATAGCTATTATGTATTGCCTTTTGTATACATGATGTAACCCTATATAAACCTCATGGTGAGATGAATACAATACAATACAATTTTTCCAATTCTCTACAACACGTTATCAGCACGATACTCTAACCCAAGCCCTAGCCAGAAAAAAACCTGAAATTTCTTTCACCAAAAACTGCCGCAAGCTCCTAGCCCTTACTAGCCATACCGTGCGCTGCTCCTGCAGCCCTTGAGCACCCGTGTGCCTCCTACTGCCCCTGCAGCATCGTCGCACGCCTGCTGCCCCTGCAGCACAGCAGCACGCTCGTTTATGTGCAGATCATCCTGTTTGCACGCCCCGAAACGTCTTGATCGGGACCTCAGATAAAAATCATTCCTTCATCAAAGTTGTTCTTCTCTGCCTCTTCTATCTGACCTCCAAATTTCAGCCTTATCGGAGTTATTTTGAGACCTGTACACCAATTGAAGTGAAAGCTGTTCAGAAGAGAATCTGCTCCGAATTTCAACAACCCACTGCCGCAAGTGCTGCAGCTCCCTAGCAGCAAGCCTCCTGCAGCCCCTGCTGCCCCAACACGCCTGCTCCAACACACGCGTGTTCTCAAGCCTTGGACCATCATGTAAGTTTTTATAATTAAGGTTGTTGCTTTATTGTATTTTAAATTCTTTTATTTATTGCAGAATTGTGAAATATATGAACATTTAATTTTGAGTATTTAATAAAGCGGAATTGTGGGGATTCATGCTTAACGAACTAAGAGCGTTCATATGAACTAAGAGTGTTCATAATGCTTGGACTAAGAGCGTCCGTAAGCATCAAATTGTGACCATATTAAACATCATTGTTCGGTCTAATCCAAATATTCTTGGAAATCGATTTCTTGGTAGAATTAAGGCTCGGAAATCTTATATTAGTTGTCGTGGAAGTTTTTACTCCGAAACTAATCTATTCTCCTTTGTCTTTGAATGTTGAATGCAAACGTGCAAAAACTCGACTTCACTAAACCAGATTCAAATGACATTTGTTATCACCGATGGGTGAATGACGTCAAGAATCACCTCACTACTAATGAGATTTTGTGGAGAAGAGCTCACAGACTAAAGATTAATTGAGAAAAATCCTCTCAACCTTCCCCGTCTCAGCGTTAATGATTGCCAAGCAATAGGCTTGTGTGCAATGCTAGATGGATTACGAGGTTTCATCAACTTATGTCAGTTACTGAGAAAGCTAACAACATACTCGTGAAAAACTATAATTCAAAGGCCCGTTGGAAATAAGAGCGTTCACGAGGCGAATTATAATACGCACCTAAAGAAGGGCGCAATGAGCGGAACCCTAAAAGTTATGGGCCAACGAAATGGACATGTGGGTTCATACAACCGCCCTACAAAGGAAGGAAAACCGCGAGATTGATAAGCGGACACGTGGCAACATTGGCCAACGTGGGAGAGGCAAAACAGGCACCGCCGGTAGTGGTGGTGTCGTCACCAACGTCCATGGAGGATGTCCAAATGTACAAGGTGTATCTCAATTAATGGGTGAGGTAATGCTATAGATGTGGATCTTTAAAGCATTGGTTTAAGCACTAGAATACGAGTGGAAAAACAAAGCTGCACAATACAAGTGTATAAAGATATGAGAGAGCATGAGGCTTGTCTCGCAGCTGAAGGAGATGATGGAAATGACAATGACGTCAATCTCATCATTACAGACTTCAAATCTAGTGAGGAAAACAACCATGTTGATGCAGCAGATTTTGATTAAATAGTCTTTATTTTCCAAGAATTTTGTAATGACAATATGCCTTAGTCAATAAATGACAATTGTATTAACTCTTTCTCATGTGGCGCACCCAATGAAATATGATGTCTAGGAAAGTCATTGAGATTAGTGGTACTTAAGAGAGCCTCGCTCCACCAACATCTCTCTACTTCCCTGGTCATATTTGATTGGAGTTACCAAACGGATTGAGTGACTACGATTCGTCTAAGTTTGATTTTTATTTTGGATTAGACTTTGGAAACTTTGATGTAATCATTGGCTATAAATAAAGTGTCAATTCTTTTACTTAATGTCTTAGACATACCTTAATTTTGAACTTTATTATATAAGAGCCAATGGTTTTCATGTGGAAACACATTATGAGAATGGACAGAGTTCCTTTGCATCACCTCTAATGACTACGGACATAAACGAGTATTAGAAAAACTTATGTGTCGCTCTAGTGGGTTGTATGCAACCACTATTCGAGTTATTGAATCCAACCATGTCATGAGAGACGACTTATGGGATTCTGACACATATAGGCTTTGGCATGACCGTTTGGGACACCCAAGTCGTGACATGATGATCCGTGTATTAAAAGACTTCACACGGACATCCATTTTCAGAACGAAGAAAAGTAAGAACCAAGAATGGTTCGAGGAGCTGCACATGCGCCTCATGGCACCATGATTGTGCAAGACCGGCCACACATGGCCGGCGCCGCCTACCCCCTGCGGCAAATACATGACATTGACGCCATAAACCCTAATTCAACTCCTCTCTCTACTTCTCAAGTCCATGTGACATTGTGGCTTAACCAAAACCTTCATTGGTTGATTATAAGGCCCATGTTTCGTTCTGTAAAGCTTGTTCTTTAGGATTGAGACCATCTTATGCAAAGGAGATTGAGGAAATAATTCCATTCTTACAAAGAATCTAAGGGAATTCTGTGGATTTGATCAACCAACTTGCGGACCGTATAGATGTTTTATGGTGTTGGTTGATACGCAAACACGCTGGTCACGTGTTGTGCCATTATCCACTCATAATGCTGCTTATACTACACTCCTAGCACATAACATATGGCTACGGGCTCACTACCCAGATCATCCTATTCAGTCAATTTGACTTGATAATGCTTAAGAGTTTACATCAAAAAATTTCGATGACTATTGCATATCATTGGGTATTGATATCAAGTATCATATTCCCATGTACACACCCAATTGGTCTGGCGGAAAAGCCACCATTAAAAGACTACGATGGTAGCCCAGACTTTGGTAATGCGCACCAATATTTCCGCTTGGGTTATGCAATATCACATGCAGCTATGTTCATTCGTCTACGACTCATAGCAGCCACTCAACTTTTATTTGCGTTACAGCTAGTGACTGGGTTCGAGTCTAAATATCTCGTACTTATGCATATTTGAGTGTGCGGTTTATGTGCCAATTGTGCCGCCACAGCGCATCAACATGAGTCATTGCAATGAATGCATATATATATTTGTGTTGGACATAGGCCTCCAACTATAAGTCCGCTACGTAGAACCCTTGACATGCGATCTCTATTTCGCTGGATTTGCGAATTGTCACTTTGATGAGACAGTCTTCCCGTCATTAGGGGGAGATTAGAACGTCAATGTTCAGCAGAAACGACAGGAATTGTCGTGGTCTGTCCCCACTATGTCTCATCTTGATCCCCTAAAAGTGACGAGAACACATATACCTGCTGCAAACATGCCTGCAAGGATTGATGTCCCCACAAGAGGACATGGTGCCACCTAGAGAAGATGGATACGGCACCACCACCATGGATGGTGGTATGGTGACACCACAAGGTGGCATAATGGCGTCATAGGCCATGGGTTCCGCTAGAGAGCGTAGGAGACTCATAGGTTCGATGGATTCTTGCCCTAAGAAGAGAGCGAGTTTGGCACAACTTGATCCATTGATCATTGATACTCAAAATCCGTCTCATGAGAATATTTTGGATTGTGGTTATGTCCAAGAGACATCGTTGGAGGACGCCTCAATGTTAGAACCAATTCCTGAGAATATAGAGATCTCTACGAACTACACTAGTGTACATGAGGACGTGAAATTTTTGATACCAATGACATCGAACCTTACTCCGTTGAAGAATGCCAACATAGAGAAAATTGGCCTAAATGGAAAGATGCGGTCCAAGTTGAATTGGATTCACTAACGAAGAGGAAGGATTTCGGGCCTGAGATGCCAACACCTCCTAACATAAAACATGTTGACATTAATAGGTCTTCGTTAGATAGCGTGATGAGAAAAAGAGATGATAATCTCGCCTTATGGCGCAAGGCTTCTCACAAAACGCCCTGGAATCGACTACGAGAAGACATATTCTCTCGTAATGGATGTCATTGCACTCCACTACCTTGTTAGTTTGGTAGTTTCCAAATAACTGAACATGCAGCTTACGAATGTGGTCACTACGTATCTCTATGGGGATCTAGATACGGAATATAATGAAGGTTCTTGTGGACTTCATTTACCCAAGTCAAGTGGCTCTAGACCACGGAGCGTGTTTGCAACGAGGTTGAAATGCTCACTAAAATGACTACTTGATTGGGAAGGGATATGATGAACTATGCCCACGCGTTTCCATGACAAGTTTCGGATTTGCAATTGTCGCGGTTTATGTTGATAAACATAATTGGAACCCTTGAGAGTTAAGGGAAACCACTGAACACCTGAAATCCGAGTTTGAGAGGAAGGACCTTGGGAAAACACGGTTTTGTCTAGATTCAGAACTTGTATACTGTGTCAATAGATGCTTAGGCATTTTGATAAAGTCAAAGATGCACTCCCATGGTCGTCAGTAGTCTTGGCCCTAAAAGGGATCCGTTTCTTCCCAGGGATGATGACGAAGACGTGTTAATAGCAGAAGTGCTTACTTATGTACAATAGGCGCATTATTGTACTTAGCACAATACAAGACCGGACACCTCAATTATTATGAACTTGTTGGCTAGATATAGCCCCGCGCCAACGCAACGCCATTAGATTGGTATAAAGACAATCTTTCGATACTTGAGAGGTACGATTGATATGGACTTGTTTTACCCCTACAAAGAGAAAAGAAATGACAGAAGTGTGGGATCGGACCCCACAAGGCAAAATGCCACCTTCCGTGCTCCTCCTCCCCTCCATCAAAATGACAACGATGTTTTGATGGGTTTTGCTGATGCAGGGTATCTCTCTGACCTTCACAAAGGTCGCTCCCAAATGGGTTATGTCTTTACCATGGGAAGCACAGCGATATCTTGGAGGTCTACAAAGCAGACCCTTGTTGCTACTTCCTCAAATCATGCAGAGATTATTGCTCTACATGAAGCCGTGCGAGAATCCATATGGCTAAGGTCTGTAGTTAGACACATTCGAGGAACTTGTGGTTTGAAGTTCACCACAGATGAACCTACATGCATTTATGAAGATAATGCAGCTTGTATTGAGCAAATGAAATTAGGTTTCATCAAGGGCGACAACACCAAACATATATCACCTAAGTTTTTTTACAATCAGCAACAACAAGCACTTCTAAATATTGAAGTGAACCAAATCCTATCAGAGGATAATGTAGCGGACTTATTTACTAAGTCATTACCAAAATCCACCTTCGAGAAACATGTGAAGAGCATCGGATTGAGAAAGTTATCCGAACTCCTATGATTGTAGCAATCAGGGGGAGATATTGACATCAGGGGGAGGCATATATGATGTCTACATGTTCGATCTCGAAGAGTGAATGACGTGTTGTGCTCTTTTTGCCCTTCGACCAGGGTTATTTTTGTCCACCAGGGTTTTTGTTACCAGGCAAGGTTTTTAGTGAGGCAACGATCAAAGCGTCATCACCGAGTTTGAGCGGCACAAGGGGGAGTGTTGAAGGATGTCGACTACTCGACATTCACGCGCGTTGTGCTCTTTTTCACCTTCAACCAAGGTTGTTTTTTTTCCGCATGGTTTTTATTACTTGACAAGGTTTTTGACGAGGCAACTTAGAAACGCATAAGAGAGGCAACACTATTGACATGGAATATCCAAGGGAGAGTGTTGTAAATGATAATGACTATTCATGCAATAGGTATTGCTTAATGTATGTGATTGACATACTTGTAATGTGCGATTGACATACTCGTAATGTATGCGATTGACATACTTGTAATGTGCGATTGACATACATGTAATGTGCGATTGACAGACTCGTAATGTGCGATTGATTAGTATAGCTATTATGTATTGCCTTTTGTATACATGATGTAACCCTATATAAACCTCATGGTGAGATGAATACAATACAATACAATTTTTTCAATTCTCTACAACAAGGTGAACCATATTTTTAGGTATCACATACATTCTACCGTATGTGGCAGTTAATGTGACACAACCATATTATTTAATGAAATTCTTTAATAAGTGAGGCTTTGAGTTGATAACATTGCTGCCATGAATCTATAAGCTTAGAGCTTAAGGAAGAAGAAGATGAACTCACCGAGAAAAAAAGAGAGTTTCAGACAAAATATCTGAGAGATTTTCCAATTAATGAAGTAGTAGAAATTATTACAATCCAAGAGCTATTTATAGTAACAGAAATAAAGCAACGAAAATGAAAAAACCCTAGTAGCTATTACAGTCTGTAAATCCACATCAGCAACAGCTAGCCACTTCATGTATTACAGATGGACAACATTGTATTGGCTGATTTATTGACTCCATACTTAAACCATGAGCTTCACGTTGACTTGTTAACACCTCCCCTCAATCTCAGTGGGAGATAGCACACTGAGATTGGTACAATGCTGCTTAAACACTAGGCTGTGAAGACCTTTGGTAAAAACATCAGCAGTTTGACTCTCTGTAGGTACATACTGAAGAAGAAGATCTTGTCTTTGAACTCTCTCTCAAACAAAATGAAAATCGTTATCAAGATGTTTGATCCTTGAGTGAAAAACTGGATTTGAGCATAGAGCAAGAGCAGAAAGATTATCACATTTCAACAAAGGTGGAACTGGAATCCTGATTTGCAGATCACAAAGAATATGTCTCATCCACGAGATTTCTGCTGCAGTATTAGCAAGGGCTCTATACTCAGCCTCAACAGAACTTCTAGAAACAGACCCTTGTTTCTTAGATTGCCGTGAGACAGGACAATGTCTAAGATAAACGATAAAACTTGTAGTTGATCTCCTTTGATTAATATCTCCAGCCCAATCAACATCACAGAAAGCATTGATGAAAGCAGTACTATTACCATACTTGTAAAACAACCCTTTTGACAAGGTACCTTGCAAATATCTCAAGATTCTCTTAACACATGCATAATGTACATCAGTTGGAGTGGACATGAATTAACATACAGTGTTTATAGCATAAGCTATATCAGGCCTGGTAAATGTCAAGTATTGTAATGCACCAACAATACTCCTATAGAGAGTAGGATTTGAGAGAGGTGTACCTTCATTTTTGAGAAGCTGAAAATGAGGCAAGCATGGAGTATTACACTCTCTGCAAGTTTCTAAACCAGCTTTAGCTATCAACTCCTTTGCATATTTCTCCTGTGATAAGAAGATACCCTTGTCTTTGTTCTGAACATTTATTCCCAGAAAATAGGACAAAGGACCAAGATCCTTCATGTCAAATACATCACTGAGTTCAGATATAACAATTGACACACCATTTCTGTCAGAACCTGTAATAACTATATCATCAACATAAAGGAGAAGTGCAATAATTCCATTGCTTGTGTTCTTAACAAATAAACTTGGATCAGAATGAGAGAACTGAAATCCCAAGGCAGGAAGAAAGTTAGTGAATTTCTCATTCCAAGCTCTTGGTGCCTGCTTTAAACCATATAGGGATTTCTTGAGTAAACACACATGATTGGGATGAATTGGATCAACAAAACCATGAGGCTGATGCATATATACTTCTTCTTTAAGATCACCATGCAAAAAGGCATTTTTGACATCAAGTTGCCTTAATTCCCAGTTATACATTGCAGCTAGAGAAACAATAATTCTCACTGTGCTATGCCTCACAACTGGACTAAAAGTTTCATCATAGTCCAAGCCTTTTTCTTGACTGTATCCCTGAGCAACCAGCCTTGCTTTATATCTTAAAACACTCCCATCTGGATTTTTCTTGATTTTATACACCCATTTACTTCCAACAACATTTTTGCCTTCAGGAAATGGAACAAGTTGCCATGTACCTTGTTTATTCAAAGCATCTATCTCTTCATTCATAGCCATATCCCATTCAGGTATACCAACAGCAGCTTTAAAGCTTTTTGGCTCAACAGGATCATGTATATCAATAACAGCACTGAGACCACTAAAGAAAGACAGCTCATCAAGTAAATTGTGTTGAATAACACAAGAATAAGCACAAAACTCATCAAATGATTTCTTCTTGACTATCCCATTTTTGGCTCGAGTCATCATGGAGTGATTGTTATATGCAAGTGTAGGATCAACAATAAACTGCAATTCTTGTGGAAACAGTACTTGACCATTATCTTGTATAGCAGAAGTTGGACCATTTTCAACAGACTGAGATGAAGCACCACTAAAAACACCTTCTTCATTACTATCATTTCTATCACTGTTATTCCCAACACTGAAACTGAAATCACTGCCATTTCCATTCATATCATTCATATAACCTCCACTTTCACCCTCAATGGTACCACCACTCAATGAACTAGAGGAAGAGTCAGGTATACCAATAACCCCCTCATCAACCAAGGCTGGGATACCAGCAGAAGGCTGAGAAACAAATGGAAGAACTACTTGGAGCTGATCAGAAAAGAGAATAGGCTGCATATGTGGAGAAGAAGAAGGTGAAGGACTGACAGGAGCAGGAGGAGAGATGGAAGAACCAGGTGACACATGAGAGGCAGGAACAGTAGCAACTTTAGGAGAAGTGGCAGTAGCACCACTTGGTGTGTGGAATGGAAATACTGACTCATCATGAATAACATGTCTGCACATCCAAGTTTGTTTTTCTCAATGCTGTAGCAGAAAACACCCTTGTATCCCAAGGCAAAACCTAAAAAGACACATCTAGTAGTTCTAGGATCAAGCTTGTCCTGACAGTATGGTCGAAGAAAAGGATAGCAGGCAGAACCAAAAATCCTTAGATGACTTAAATCAGGTGCAGAACCAAAAAACTGTATATAGGGTGTAGACATATGCAAGGATGCACAAGGCATTCTATTAATGAGAAATGCAGAATGAGCAACAACATACATGGTACCAGAAATGTTTAGGCAATTGCGCTGCAGACATAAGTGTAATACAAGTCTCAACAATGTGTCGATTCTTTCTCTCTGCAACCCCATTTTGTTGTGGGGTATGAGGACAGGTAATGAAGTGCACAATGCCCTTAAGATCAAGAAATTTTTTGAAATCTGTGCTGTTATATTCACCTCCACCATCAGTTTGAAGAGAAATAATATTGTGCTTGAATTGAGTAAGCACAAAGCTGTGAAACTTGACAAATGTGGCAAAAGTATCAGATTTATTGATAAGTGGATAAACCCACACAAATTTGGTACAATCATCTATGAAGGTTACATAGTATTTGAAACCCTCAATGGACAAACAAGGAGCAGGACCCCAAAGATCATAATGTACTTTTTGAAAAGGTGTGACTGATTTTGAGACAGACTCAATGAAACGTAATCTATGCATTTTGCCACTAAGACAATGAGAACACATATGAGACACTTTGTCATTATTAAACTTGACTTGAGACAAAGCCAACATTTTAGACACTATATCTGAAGAAGGATGTCCAAGCCTTTGATACCAGAGTGAGCATTTGACAGCAGCTCCAATAAATGCAGTACGAGCAGACTGAAAAGGTGGTATGAGTCTTGGTGTTTTGAAAGGAAAAGACCATCCCCATTACTCTTTCCTCTGTAAAGAAGAGCTTTTGATGTCTTTTTTTTTTTGGATGTCTTTTCCTGCACACAGATATCAATATCATCCATGGTAATGAAGCAATGGTTATCTTTGCATAGCTTATTAAAAGAAAGCAGATTAACTGCTAAGCTAGGAACATGAAGCACAGTGTTCAATTTAAAAGTATGCTTTGCAGGTGTAATTTGTCCAGACCCAATATGCTTAACATACAAACCTTCTCCATTACCAATAGTAATAGTGTTGTTGGAGTCAAAAGGATGAGCAATGGATAGGTTTCTCAGATCAGATGTCATGTGATGAGTTGCACCAGTATCACCAATCCATACTTCAGCATTATTAGTGCTAGATGAATTTGAAGAACTTGCACCAGTATAACCAGTGTGAGCAGTCATAGCAGTGAGTGAGCCTGGAGGCTCAGAACCTTGATAGGCATAGTTGCTCCTATGATGACAGTTAAGTGCAACATGTCCCTTCAATCCACATATTTGGCACACCACCACTAATAGAGAAGGATGATCAGAAGGTATATCACCTCTATAGAAGCAGTTGATAGTTGTGTGTCCCTTCCTGCTGCAAATTTGGCACTCAGGAGAAGCACCAACATTGTTTCTATATTCAGCTCCTTGAGTATTAGCAGGGTTCTGGAAGCATTTGCTAGTAATGTGACCTTTCTTGTGACAAATGTGACATTCAATGTTCTGATAGCAGTTACTTGCTGCATGTCCTTTCTTCCCACAAATCTCTGGCACTCAATTCCATTATAACTCTTAAATCCTCCACCACTTGAGTTGTTGTTTTGAGAGATTTTTCCATTGTTGCTCCAGATCTGAGGTTTAGAGTTGTTATCATTCCACACTGCTTTTCCCTTGTCACCATTGTAAGAGCTTGATGCTCCAGAAAATTGTGAGCTATTGTTGCCTCTATAAGATACCTTTTGCAGCCATTGTAGACAAAGATACATGAGGCACAAGCTGTGACTCAATATCTCTTTCAGCAGCCAGTAGTTGAGCTCTGAAATCTTTCAGTGAGATTGGTGTATCTCTTGCCCTGATGACAATCTTAATCATTGCATATTCATCTGGTAAACCATTCAGTGTGACAACCACAATATCCTCATCAACAAGTGTTACTTCCACATAACTCAGTTGCTCTCTTGCATGCTTAATGCGTTGAAGATACTTATCAATAGTGTCTGCTCCTTTCTTGATAGTTTGAAGATCAGTTTTTAGCTGTATGATGTTAGCTCAAGATACAATAGAGAATCTCTCAAGTAATGCAAGCCAAGCCTCATGTGAGGACTTACTGCCAACTATAATTTCCATTATATCATCATCAAGAGTAGCCATTAGAAGGCCAAGCAGAGCTTTATCTGTTTTCTTCCACAGTTTATAGGCCATAGTAATCTCACTAGTGATTTCACCTTCCTCAGTGAGAGCAAAACGAGGTGGACATGGATATGAACCATCAAAGTATCCAAAAAGATCATTGCCTTCGAGTATAGCTTGAAACTGAAAGCTCCACTTCACAAAATTGTGTTCACTCAATCAAACAGTTATTGTGCTTAGCAGAGAGTTGATTTCAGATTGTGACATGGTCATAGCTTCAGAGATTACCCCAAATCAACAGGTTATACAACTTTTATCAAGGAATTTGCTCATAACAAACACAGTTATGTTATCAGTCTATTATGTTATCATAGATCTTTTAACAAACTTGAAGATATGTCATCATCAACTTCACAGATCAAGGGAATCAAAACATCTCAACAGATTATACACTTTTATCAACATTTTTCACAGATCGAAGTAATGAGTGACAAGAAACAGCTACATATCTCAACCAAAAAATTCATCATCTCAAGAATCGCAAAATTAGAGAAAGAAATGAGCTCACCAGTAGGTGCCATCACTAAGAACAAGTACTCAACGAGGTATTGAATCTTGAAAAGTAGAAACGAAGTAGAAATCACGGATCTAGGGTTTCACCTGACGAAGCATACATGAGCTTAAATGCGGAAGCGAGAAGAAGATCAAATACAGCTACTGATATGAAATAACACACAGGATCAAGAGCCGAAGCTTTGATACCATGATAACATTGCTGCCATGAATCTATAAGCTTAGAGCTTAAGGAAGAAGAATATGAACTCACCGAGAGAAAAAGAGAGTTTCAGACAAAATATCTGAGAGATTTTCCAATTAATGAAGTAGTAGAAATTATTACAATCCAAGAGCTATTTATAGTAACAGAAATAAAGCAACGAAAATGAAAAAACCCTAGTAGCACTACGTCAATAAACTCATCAGACGACAGAGCTCAGACAACAGAATGATTGTTTTCTGTTGTCTGAAAAATTTAACGACAGAATGAAAAAATTCTGTTGTCTGAATATAGTGATATGCCATGGTAAATTAGTTTTCTTAAAAAGGTTTTGTTTCAGACAACAGATTTCTGTTGTGCAGTAAATTGAGATTGATTTAGTTTTGGTTGTTTGGAGTTTTTGTTTTTTGCATGTTTTTTGTGAAATGAACTGTTTGAAAATGTTATGTATCAGACAACAGTTTTCTGTTGTGCAATAGCACTACGTCAATAAACTCATCAGACGACAGAATGGTTGTCTGAAAAATTTTAACGACAGAATGGAAAAATTATGTTGTCTGAATATAGTGATATACCATAGTAAATTTGTTTTGAGAAAAATGGTACGTTTCAGACAACAGATGTTAACGTTCAAAGTACCGCCAATCCTTCGCTTAACGTGGGTCCGGCGGGCGGACCGCTACTCGTGACGCTCTCAGCCTCTGCTATTTGTCAGATATAATACAAAGGGGGGCGTTAGAGGGAGACCGCGCTGGGCGGCCTTCGACTCTCTGATGCCTAAGTTAGTCAATATATTTATAGACAGAGTAACAGTAGGTAAGTATTGAATGCGTCCTTAATGAGGAGAGAGGAGAGGACCTTTTATAGGTGAGGAAGAGGTTGATCTTCTCTTTGTTTTCGATGTGGGACTGATGTGCTTCAGTTCCCAGCTCTGGGAGCTTCTGATGCTATTTTGGCGCGGCGCGTGGCTGCGCGTCGGCGGTGATCTGGGGGTGATCTGACGCTGAGGTTGTAGCCCGCCTGGCGGTGTATCTGTATGTCATTCCCTTGGTTGGAATTAACATCTTTATCGGTACAATGAGCGTGGCCCATTATAGCTAATTATGCTTGCAAATGTACATGTATGTACAAGTCCCCCAAGTCCCCAGTCAAGGAGGGCAATCTTGGTTGGGGAGTTGTTCGGCGGTTTGAAGCGTTTTCTTCCGCTAGACTTGCAAGAGCATAATTAGCGTCAGTGCGTTGTCAACCATGGGATTTACTGAGCAAACGCTTTATACCCTTTCGGGTGGGCCCCTGCTAGGCCCCCCAGGGAGTCCCCCACTCCCCGGCTAAGATAGACCTCCGGATGGTCTGCAAATTGTTTGTTGAGGGGGAGCTGCGCGGAGCAGAGGGTGTTGGGTAGCGAGCCCAATCTTTAGCACCCAAGTGACGGGGGTCAACGTTCCTGATCAGGGCCGTCGTAGACTGTTGACATAAGTCCCCGTGTTCCGTAGGGACTGTCTGACCGTGACGCCGCGTGGCGGTCGTCGTCAGAGTGAGGCGTGGCCTCGGGATCCGCCGCTGGCGGGTATCCCCCCGCTGACTGTAGCAGGAAGCAGCGTCCGGAAGACGTGCCTGACGGTATTTTATTGAGCGATATCGCGCTGAACAAAGTACGTAACTTTGCAAGATGACAAGGGGTTCCGCTAGGTGTGTGTAGCGGAAGATGCCCCGCTTGCAGGATGCCAAGGGAGAAGTTTGGCTGGCGGAGTTTCACTCAGCGGAGACTTCGTCTCGGAAGGTGACAAGGGAGAAGTTCCGCTGGTGGGGTTTCGCTCAGCGGAGACTTCGTCACTTGGAAGGTGACAAGGGAGAAGTTCCGCTGGCGGGGTTTCGCTCAGCGGAGACTTCGTCACTTGGAAGGTGACAAGGGAGAAGTTCCGCTGGCGGGGTTTCGCTCAGCGGAGACTTCGTCTCTTGGAAGATGACAAGGGAGAAGTTCGCTGGCGGGGTTTCGCTCAGCGGAGACTTCGTCACTTGGAAGGTGACAAGGGAGAAGTTCCGCTGGCGGGGTTTCGCTCAGCAGAGACTTCGTCACTTGGAAGGTGACAAGGGAGAAGTTCCACTGGCGGGGTTTCGCTCAGCGGAGACTTCGTCACTTGGAAGGTGACAAGGGAGAAGTTCCGCTGGCGGAGTTTCGCTCAGCGGAGACTTCGTCACTTGGAAGGTGACAAGGGAGAAGTTCCGCTGGCGGGGTTTCGCTCAGCGGAGACTTCATCACTTGGAAGGTGACAAGGGAAAAGTTCCGCTGGCGGGGTTTCGCTCAGCGGAGACTTCGTCACTTGGAAGGTGACAAGGGAGAAGCTCCGCTGGCGGGGTTTCGCTCAGCGGATACTTCATCACTTGGAAGATGACAAGGGAGAAGTTCCGCTGGCGGGGTTTCGCTCAGCGGAAACTTCGTCACTTGGAAGGTGACAAGGGAGAAGTTCCGCTGGCGGGGTTTCGCTCAGCGGAGACTTCGTCACGGTTGGGAAGTCATCCCAAGTGGTTACTTCCACCAGACGCTTCGTCTGGTGGTGGTTGACACGTGTCCAACCCGTAGAGGGTTAGCGTGTGGGGGCTTGTCTCCCAAGCCTGGCCATGTTCTCGCCATTAATGCTAGTAATTATGGATTTCGTAACCGAGGCGACGCCTCGGTTAATCCGGAGAGTAAGTGAACACTTGCGACACGTGTACGGCTGGAGTGTGATGTCGTTTTTGAGCGGATGGCTTAGAACTCGTTGATGTTGACATAAAAGGGGGGGAACTTTAGCGAGATTTGACATTTTGCGAAAACTTCAAACCTGAGTCGTCGTCTTCAAGCTCTGTGCGATTTGCGAAGAGAGTTCCTGGGAACTAGATCTGCAAGAGTTACCGGATCTTAGGGGCGAGGACTCCACCGGTGAGGGCAAGCGGTCTTAATCGCACCAAAGACGTCGCCTTTGAGGTTGGTGCCCTAACTCTCATCCCTGTTCCATTGAGTTTATGTGCTTCTGTCAGTTTTTCTGGGTTTCGTGAAATTGAGATGTGTAAAGTGGGTTTTGGGGATGGTTTTTGGTGTTTTTGACATAGTTGGGATTTCTGGATCCGCTAGATGGTCGAATCTGGGTTAAGTGTTTGTGGGTTGTTTGTTCTTGCTTTGGTGTTTTCTGGGGAGACTGTTGCTTATGTTCTTGGCTATAACTGACGTAAGAATAGGCTAGATCTGTGTTTGTGCTAACTGGTGTGGGTTTTAGGGTTTGGGATGGCTAACGTCATAGAGATTTCGAGCAGTGAGGATTCCGGGTCTGACGTGTCGTTCCGCGCGGCGGATAGAATGTTTATTGACTCGTTGCGTCCGTCTGCCCATGCAGGAACCTCACTGCCAGAACCGCTAGAGGTTGAGCCGCTACAGACCATACCTTGGGAAGTAGCCATGGGTCGTGCACCACGTCCGGAGAGCTCTAGGGCGGGTGAGGCTGCTGCGGCCAAAGCTAGGCGCGATGAGGCGGCCAAAGCTAGGCGCGATGAGCGGTTGGCAAGCAACAGCGCTGCCAGCGACTCCGCTGGGGAGGATGAAACAGCGGGGGAGGACGCTGAGTCAGCGTGGTTCCTCCAGGATGGCACCCCTGTTGACGAGGCAGGAGGGCGGATGAATGTTGCGGCCGTTGCTAGGATGAAGCGGACGTTCCGGCTGCCGGGCTCGGTGAAACTGCGCCCGCCGACTGTAGATGAGAAGGCGTCTATTCTCCCAGAGGGGTTTGCGGCCGTGCATGAGGCGATATTCCGCCAAGGAGTGACACTTCCGCTGGTGCCAAATCTCCAAATCCTGGTGTGCGAGTTTGGCCTTGCCTTTGGTCAGATCTGCCCCAACATGTGGCGGTTGATGCTGGCGATGAACTCACTGTGGCGGTTGTCCGGGTGCGAGGGGCCTACTGTGGCGGAAGTGCTCCACTTCTACGAGCTGGTCTACGTGAAGCGCCGGGGTTGCAGAGGGCAAGTGAACTTGAGCCGCCGCCAGGGAGCGCCCAAGCTGATCGAAAATCTAAGGGATTCCATGTCGTACTGGCGGGGGACCTTCTATGTCGCCACGGAGGGGTGGGAGTATCAGGCTGGGTTGAACAGGGGAGGGCCGACGTTTAGGATTAAGTCGGAGTTCCAACATATCCGAGGTTGTCTACCGGTTTCCGCTAAACGTAGTTGGCGGTTTCTTGTATTTGCAGATTTGTATTTGTACTAACGAATATTGTGTTTGTGCAGCGGGATTGCGGTACAACTTGACGCGCGAAGAAGAGTGTCGCGTAGCACGGATCAGAGGTTGCTGGCGGAATCGCAACCTGTTGGACTTTCGTCTTCTGACCGGTTGGGAGTTACTGGTTGGCCAGCAGCTAACTCGCTCCGTTGGTGAGAAATCTCCGCCATACTGTTGTTTTTTTTTTTTTTAGAAAGCAACCCAGGCTGATTGGTGAAAATACTTCTCTTTTTTTTTGTTTTTTTTAGAAACTCCGCCAGGCAACAAATCGAGCCGCGACGCTTTCGAAAAAGCAATGGATCGTGCGGAGATTGACAACTTCCTGGAGACAATGTACGCCGAGGGGTTGGCGGCCCAGAAGACTGTAGTGAACCCCGAGACACTGGCGCTGAGCCAGGCCGAGGTTCCGGTGGTGCTGCCAATGCCGCTCCACTCTCACCTTGGTGACGATGGCCTGCCTGTTGTTCAGGCGGGGGCAGAAAGGGTTGGCGGGGGATCCGCTACCGCCGCGCCGCAGAAGGAGCGGGTGCCTGCCATCAGGCGTGGTCCTCCAAAAGAGAGAGTGGTGCAGCCTGCGGGGGCCGTCATCGCACCAAGGGAGGAGCCGCCGGCGAAGGGCCCAAGGGCCACTGCCGGGAACCCAAGGGCGCTTGAGAGAAAACGCCGGCAGGTTGACTCTCCCGATGGTGAAGAGGGGGAAGACGTGGAGATAATTGGGGCCCGTCATCAGAAGAAGGCTCGCCAAGCTCCGTCGAAAGCTGTTGTGGTAGAGGGAGAGGCGCCCGCCGCCAGTGACCTGGATTCGTTTGCCGCGTATGCAGAGTTTATGACGGATGGTGAGCGGGAGTTCCTCTTCCATCTCTGCGAACGGTTAGGGTTCGGCAGCCTGGCGGGGATTTCACGCCCAACGGCTATTGATCAGTCGCCCTACAGCTCGGCGTTTGGTCAGATCTCGGCGGGGCTGCACGACATGTTTATGGCGGCGTCGAAGCAGCCTCTGGTCGAGGGGGAGCTCAGGGAGGAAATTCAAGGCCTCCAGAGGGAGTTGGCGGAAGCGAAGGAAAACCTGGCGGAGGTAGAGCGGCGCCTGGCGAAGGCGGAGTGCGATTTTGCGGACGCTCGAGGCAAGCTGACGGTGGCCATCGAGCGGGACTTGGACCGGAATGACCACGTCTGCAAGTTGGAGCAGGACGTCGCCCTGCTGCAGGAGCGGATAGCTGCTAAGGACAAGAAACTTATTATTGTACAGCGGGAGTCCGTCGCCAGGGTGGCGGAGGTGAAGCGGCTGGAAGGCCAGGTTGCCCGCCTGAGGGCTGAAGGGGATACTGCTGCGGCCGCCGCTGTTGAAGCATTCAAGCAGTCGGCGGAGTATGCGAAGGCGATGACCGAGGCAGCGAAGGCTGGGGCCCTAGCAAACATAGAAATGCTGAAGCGGAAGGGCGCCATTGACTTCGCTAAAGCGTCACAGCCCGATGCGCCGTCGGCCAAGAGTGCCCTGCTGGAGAAAAATGCCGTGCCTGCCCCAGCGGGAGGCGCCCGCTCAGGTAGTGGGGAAAGCGGCGTACATCCGACGGAAGGGTCCCAGCAGACCCCCAATCCCACCCCGTCAGAGGTGTCGCGTGCTGGCTTCCTAGCGGCGCACACCCGAGCGGACGGCACAATACAGACGCCAAGTCCCACAGCCCGAGGGTCTGATCAGACGAGTCGCGCGATCCTGCCGCCGCATGCCGAAGCAGAAGATGCCGAGGGCAACCCCTGATGCTGAAACCTTCATTGTATTCTTTTTTTTTTTTGTGGCCGCTGAGGCATAACAATTTGTAACAAATATTTTGCAATGGAATGAAGTTTTCGGAGTAACGTTTGCTATGATGTGTTTGTACCGCTAGAGTTTGGACTTGTAGTGTTCTTTTGCCAATCGATGAAACATTAAAGGAATTAAGATTGGTCCAAGTGCACCACGTAGCGGACGTGGTCCGCTAACGATTACTGGCGTTGCCAGTTGCCCTCGGTGCTAGACTTGGGAACAATGGTTTGAATAATTCCTCGTTTCATTGATAGCTGACTGGTCAGCGGATACAAAAGTGGGGTAGTACCCGTTGGGTAGCTTCCCTTAGCTAAATATTGAACAAAAATTTAGCTAAGTCAATATGCTCCTGGGTAGCGGCATGACTATACGTAGTAGTAGTAGTACCGAAAGTGTTCGGTATCCCAAATGTGGGTCGTTGGTTTGGGGATGGGCGATAGACCCAAATCCTGGTGCCAAGGTTGGCGGTGAAAGACATGAGTTCCCCGTTGAACTTCGTGCCGCTGACTGATTGTATGCGGGACACCATAGCGGCAATAGATAGTGAATTACCCTGGCGGTAGTTATTGCCGTTAGTGGTCCTGCTGACGTTCCCTCTTATTGTCAGTTGGCGGTGCCGAAGGGGTCTCATTAGCGGTTTCCAGATGACTGGAGGATGGCCGTGATGATTTTGTTGGAGTTGCTGGTGGCGGTGGGGTTTCTCCATATGTAATGAATTCCGCCTGGGCGTGAATGACCGCCTCACTCATGATGTGGTCGTACGCCGCATTTGGGTGATTGTAGTTGAGGTGATAGAGGAATGGCCCCTTGAGAAGTCCCTTCCTGAAGGCCGCCGATGCCATTGCTTTGTTTAGATCACGGCATTGAGATGCTGCCGTCCGCCATCGTGTGATGAATGCCTTTAGTGATTCGTTCGCCCCATGCTTGACGCTGAAAAGCTGACCTGTGTTGTGATGTCCGGCGGACAACAAGAGGAACCGAGAGAGGAAGGCGTGTGATAGTGCATGGAATGAATCAATGGATCCTGGTGGACACTCGAAGAACCAGTTCATAGCCTCACCATCTAGTGTTTCACCGAACAAGTGGCACAGGGTGGCGTCGTCAAATCCCTTGTTGTTGGTAACTATCTTGAAGGTGTCCATGTGGACGAAGGGGTCAGACATGCCGCCGCAATGTGACATCTTTGGGGTTTTTGCATCTGCTGGTCTGATAGCCTGTAGGATCGCAGCGGTGAATGGTCCAGGTCTGGAAGCGAAAAGTGGGTTTTGAGTTGGCGTTGGGGCGCCCGACTCTGCCCGGATCAACCTCTGCTCCAGTTGGTGCATCCTTTCCAAAATCCGGGCGGTTGCATCGCCGGCGGAATCAGCCTGAGTACTCCGCTGGACCTGCCTGCGCCTTGGCGCAGGCGGATTGTCCTTAGTCCCTACTTTGGCTTCCGAGCGGTTGGTGTTCGGCAGTGATTCCGCCACCTGCTCCAACATTAGCTGGGGGATGGGCGGTGGTCCCATCCCCAATAGTTCAGGTGGGTCCGGCGTTAGCTGCATCTGCGTGACTGGCGCTGGTATCAACGTGCCGGTGCCGGGCCGATTGCGCCTGCTGCTGCGTGATTGCTCGCTCTGTGCTGGATTGGCGGTGGCTTCCAACGTCCTCTTTAGTTTATTGAAACGTGTCATCAGCGTAGCCAACTGTCTTTGGGCCTCAGCCTTCTGCGTGCGCTCCTCCTCACGCTCTCTGTTTGCCTTATGAAGATTCGCCAGCGCCGGCTCGTACATAGTGATGAGATCTTGGCCCGGCGGGCGGCTACCGCTAGGATTTGCCTCACCGCCGGGGTTGGCCGGGGTTGTGAATAGTGCGCGGTTAACGCCTACCGCTGGGTCGGAGGGTTGGGGGATGGTGGAATGGTCCGCCTGCTCCCCAGCGTTTCCTCCGCTACCGTTAGTCATGGTGGATGTGGTGGGATGACCTTTTGTTCAAGGATTCCCACAGACGGCGCCAATGTTAACGTTCAAAGTCTGGCGGTAGCCAATCCTTCGCTTAACGTGGGTCCGGCGGGCGGACCGCTACTCGTGACGCTCTCAGCCTCCGCTATCTGTCAGATATAATACAAAGGGGGGCGTTAGAGGGAGACCGCGCTGGGCGGCCTTCGACTCTCCGATGCCTAAGTTAGTCAATGTATTTATAGACAGAGTAACAATAGGTAAGTATTGAATGCGTCCTTAATGAGGAGAGAGGAGAGGACCTTTTATAGGTGAGGAAGAGGTTGATCTTCTCTTTGTTTTCGATGTGGGACTGATGTGCTTCAGTTCCCAGCTCTTGGAGCTTCTGATGCTATTTTGGCGCGGCGCGTCGGCGGTGATCTGACGCTGAGGTTGTAGCCCGCCTGGCGGTGTATCCGTATGTCATTCCCTTGGTTGGAATTAACATCTTTATCGGTACAATGAGCGTGGCCCATTATAGCTAATTATGCTTGCAAATGTACATGTATGTACAACAGATTTCTGTTGTACATTCAATGGAGATTCATTTAGTCCTGATTGTGTATTACCTATTTGTTTTTTTTATTTGGCACAACGTAATTAAAGTGGAATTGGATGCACGCTTCAAAGAAAAATCCTCCCCTCCCCCTCAAAATTTATCAAACCGAAAACCTCCAATAGCGAACTTCTCTCTTTGCTCTCGACCAAAGGTCCAAAACCATCGAACTAGAAATCCAGCGTCCTTAACCAAAATTTCTTGCCAAATCTTCGCTCAATCACTTGTAATCCAGCATTCTCAGCTCATATTACTGAAAGCCCAGAAGAACCTCACCCATCTCACTCCGAAGAAAACCTCATTTCAGATCTAAAACCTCTGAAAACCTATACTCTCCCTCTCCCCTCGACGGTCGACGACGCTCGCTCTTCTCGACAAGTGATGGCTTAGTCCCTCTCTCAAATCAAGAACTTGATCTGTTTTACTCCTCTTCCTCATCCTCCGCCTCCGACCAGCACCCGACTGCTCTCTACCTCAGCCTCCGCTATCCTCCTCCTCCTCTTCCTTTGGCACACCTGTTCTCTCATCTCTCTTCTCAAATTCACCAGATCCGCCAAAGACGCAGTCCACGCCGGAGCTCCGCCTTGCCCCTCCTTCTTCTCTTTTCTCCTTCCACCCCGACGGTATCACTTTCATCTTTATCCTCTCAATTTTGCTTGAAATTCTCTTCATGTTTAGTGTGTTTTAGATTCCTTCGTTGTTGATTTTGCTTCTCTCGACCACTAGTAGCTCTTTTGTTCTTGATTTTAGTAGAAATTGTCTTCTTTAGATGATGAACCGAACCCAAGGTTTTCGATATTGCAATGGGTGTTTGTGTAATTTGGAGGTGATGGAGTGATGGGTATTGGGTAGTCGATGATTTGCTGATAATCTGGTAGTTGTTGATGGAGTGATGGGTATTTTGTTTCTGGGTTTTGGGGGTTGTGTTTGAGGTATATGTAATGGGTTTTGAGGTAGCTGTAATGTGTTCGAGAAGCGAAGCGCCTTCTTCTTCTTCACAGAGAACTAGAAAGAGAATGGGAAGCTCTCAAGGCCTCAATCATCTTCTCCAGGTAATAATCAAACCTCTCTTTCAGTTTTTCTATTCAGTTGGAATTGATTTTCTTTCAGCAATTGCAACCAGAAACCGTCATTGTTTCAGTCACTGATATTATCTCTGCAACCTCTTTTTACTCAATATGGTTTGGTTTGTAGGTCTCTTTACTCAATGTGAAATTTTAGGATGTCAATTTTATATGCATTAGTTGAAAACAGAACACATGCAGATCACAAGGTTTTTCTGCAGTAAATATATTTGCAGTTGTGTTAATCAAGAATCTCGGTAGCAATTAAGCAACAAGTTAAGGTTCAGTTTAACTATCTTGTCTTTGGTTGCTCAATATCAAGTAAAGGTGAGACCCTTGTTTGTGGTTTCTGTTAGACCTGGGGTTAGATTGACTACATTATCTTTCTTTCATTGTAGTATTTTATATTTGTTTGTTCAACCTTTTGTTGAAAATGATTATAATGTGCAATGGCTGTGGAAAAAAAAAAAAGAATAGTGATTTTGATATATGGTGATTTTGGAAGGTAAGGCTTTCCTTCCTATCATATTCAATGGACGACCCAGTGAAGCTCCACGAGTTCTGGGTCCAGCTCTCACTTCCAGGACAACCAAGATAGATGTACTCAAAATAAGCTCATTCACATAGCTCTCTAGAATCATGTCTGGCAGTGATTTACTTTCTGGTCTTTGATTTGTGGCTTCAGTTCAAGGCAGTGTGCTCGTACTCATTATCTTGTTGAAATCTCGAGTAATAATTCTTGCGGTTTCAGTTTATAGTACTACCCAAATGAGAAATAATTACAGGATCAATAATTGCACTGGCAGTTTCTGAAGTTGAGGGAAGTTGATGGTACATTTTGTGATGCTAAGTATAGCTGGAGTAGAGGTCATATTCTGAACATATCTCATTTGCTTTTCAGTAAGAATAATAAATGACCATGAAGATTCTTTGAGACGAAGCATGGACTATTGTACCTGCATTCATTTATATGCATCATATCTCGAAGAACGCCTGGACTGTTTTCGTGTCCTGAAGTACGATGTTCAGAAAGATCACTTGGTATGCAGTTTGAATTGGAACTTATGTGCAAGCTTTTTGTATGTACACTGTTCTTTCTATATCATTTAACGGAAAAACCACCCCTCTAGCTTTTTCTTTAAACTTTTATATTATGTTTAATTATCAATGCAAAAAGGAATACGAATGTACCATATTCTTTAATATAGTACAGTCATTTACTGCTAATTCACACATTTTTCATATTGTATTACCAGTGTAACATGATGACATTTAGATTAAAGGATCTCACATGTTCAATACAATTTCTACAGAGAACCAAGGAACTTGAAACCCCAGACTTACTAAGGCATCTACCTGCTTTGCAACAGCTTCTTTCTCACCTTCTTGATTGCCAGGTGGCTGATCCAATATTCATTCCTTTGTTTTTGTTTTGTTCACTTTATTTTATTTTTATTCTTCCTTTATTTTCAGTCTATCTTCCATGAAAGGGAGCTGCTATTCCACCAAATTTTTGATGACCTTACCCTTTATCTATTTTACAAATATATATGGTGGGCAGCTGCTACAATGATGGGCAGCTGCTACAATTAATGATGGGCAATACTTGATGTTGTCATAGAATGGTTTCATAGGATGTTATTGTAAACCGCAATAATGTAAACCAAACAATTTTAGACAGATGAAATTTTGGCTCATTTTGTCATTATGTCATTATTGTAAATTATTAGCAACAGCAAACCCCGCAGCAAAACGCAGACACTATTGCTAGTAATATATTTATTTCCAGGGGGCTGCCCTTCATTAACAATTTTGTGCATGTAGGCAAGGTTCAGGCAGTGCTTCAGAGGAGACTTGAAAGTGCCAATCATATGTCAGCTTTATTTAGCAAAGGTATTGGATTATGTGGCTGGTCGAAAGCTTAAGAAAGATGAAGTGTGGCTAGTCGAGAGAACAATTTAGAGCACTAGATGATCTGGTATTTTCATATTATGTGGGTTTAACTTGTAGAATTATAGTTTGATTGATTGATGTAATGGGATCTGGATACTTGTACATTTTCAAATGAAATTAATTATAGTGATAATTTGATTGAAGTGTTTCTCTTTCATAAATTACAATTACATTTTGCAGACCAGATTTCTTAATATGGTGTTGTGCAACTGCTCTTGCTAAGACATACAAACCAAATAAAGCTGACATCCAATCCAATATCAAACAGAATTCAAGCAAATATATATTGTTAACAGTCATATACAACGACATATAATTGTCGTTTCTAATTGAATCACACAACAGAAAAACCCAAGAAAGTACAAGCTTCTATATATTTGGACGACATATTTCTGTCATTTTAATAAAAAAGAAACAATAGAACATGAAAAATTTATGTTGTCCACAATTGATTCACACAACAGAAAAAATCCAAGATAGTTCAAATCTCCATATATTCACACAACAGATTTCTGTCGTCTTAATGAAATACAAACGATAGAGATTTATGAAAAGATGTTGTGTAGAATCCTTTATAACAACATATAACTGTCGTTTCGTTACATCTTCAACCACAGAAAGTCATAATTCGGGATATCTCGGCATAATCAGACAACAGATTATTGGCCGGCCTATGTTGTTTGAGTGAAATATAGATCACGGGTAATATCCGTCGTCTGAAGGCCTAAGAGATATCAGGCTATTAGACAACAGAAATTTTTTGAATCAGACAACAGTCCTCGGCTGTTGTCTGATGAGTTTATTGACATAGTGTAGCTATTACAGTCTGTAAATCCACATCAGCAACAGCTAGCCACTTCATGTATTACAGCTGGACAACATTTTATTGGCTGATTTGTTGATTCCATACTTAAACCATGAGCTTCACGTTGACTTGTTAACATGAGTGTCCCTGTTTACTTTTGGACAAGAAATTAATATCCACGACCATGTTTATTTTATGATGCGCATGTTTAGGTTGCACAAAGTCACAAACTCAAACTTCTGCATCTATTTACAGAGAAATAAAATTAAGAAAACATAAAGCAGCAACATTAATACCTTTCTATGAAAAAACAAATCTAACTTGTGCACAAAAGCCCTCTTGCAAGCGTCACACATGTACATGCTAAGATACTAGTCTTTTATGCATACCGAATCAAAGAAATTTTTGTCTGATCAACAACAGGCACTAGTATCTTATGCATACCGACTCACTAGATTGATCAACAACACGGCTTGACAAAGTTAGAGAAAGGTGTCGACATCATATATCGCCTAAGTTCTTTTACAATCAGCAACAACAGGCACTTCTAAATATTGAAGTGAACCAAATCCGATCTGAGGATAATGTAGCGGACTTATTTACTAAGTCGTTACCTAAATCCACCTTCGAGAAACATGTGAAGAGCATCGGATTAAGAAAGTTATCCGAACTCCCATGATTGTAGCAATCAGGGGGAGATATTGACATCAGGGGGAGGTATGATGTCTACATGTTCGATCTCGAAGAGTGAAGGACGTGTTGTGCTCTTTTTGTCCTTCGACTAGGGTTATTTTTGTCCCACAAGGTTTTTGTTACCTGGCAAGGTTTTTAGTGAGGCAACGATCAAAGCGTCATCACCAGTTTGAGCAGCACAAGGGGGAGTGTTGAAGGATGTCGACATCATGTGTGCCTCTTCAAACTAGGGTTTAGAGTTGTAATAGGAGAAGGTTCTAGGTATTCTAATTGTATTCGGATTCTATTACATTTTGTGTACTTTGTAACTCCCTATATAAATGGCTCCTATTATCAATAATAAACACAAGGGCTAAATACAAATTACTACCCTGTGGTTTAGGTCCAAAATCAATTCAGTCCTTGAACTTCTAATTTCATCAAAAACACCCCTGCACTTTCAATTTTGATCTAATAGGTCCAATTTGTTAGTTTTCCGACAATTGAGTTATTTAACTTGTTAATGTGGCTCATATATGGCCTATGTTTTATGATGTGGTGTCGAGGTGGTCTGCATAGTCAATTTAGGAGTGAGTCCTACTATTAAAAATAAATAGTTTTTCAACAAATAATCCAACTATAACTTGAACCCATAACAAAATATTAACGAATTGGACCTATTAGAGCAAAATTGAAAGTGCAGGGGTGTTTTTGATGAAATTAGAAGTCCAGGGACTGAATTGATTTTGGACCTAAACCACAGGGTACTAACTAGTATTTAGCCCTAAACACAATTCTCTCTGCAATTCCATCTTCACTTAAACAGAGGAGATCAAAGTAAGCGAATAACTTACAAAGGCAAAATCATCAGTTTTAAATGTTGGATCAAGCATCTTGTATTTTGAGCAATAAGTTGCCAGAAAAAGTTTGATGTAAGGAGTTTCATCAAAAGCAGCAGTTATACCACCATTTGCACTACCATTTTGAAAAAGTTGCATTGATGCAAATATTCAGTGGAATTATAGACCTTAAGTTTGTCGTCCGTGAACCCTAGTTTCTTCAAAATCTCCTTAACAAAAGAACCTTCTTGATATCCAACACTGTGTCCATTCTTCACGAGCAAGTGTACATCAGTAATAGTTGGTTGGAGCTGCTGAATTGTCAACATTGAAGTTAAACTTGCGGTATAGCTCTGGGTCAATATAAGGACTACCACACACCAGATGACCACTACGAACCTAGCCAAGTTACTAACCATGCACTCGCTCCCCTGTTAAAAAGATATAATGTATAATGGAAAAACATGGAAATTAGTAAAGTTTTTGTTTCTACAAAGTGTTGATGGAGTACAACAGATTAAGGTGGGGAACTTACGGTGTGCAAAAACCATGGTTGAGAAAGCGAACCAAAAGCTTGTGCCAATTTGGTGACTTTTAGGCCCGCGGAAATCCTCGTTTATTCGATGTTCAAGAACCCATACCACAAATCCAATGAATACGAAAAAACAGCCGGTTGTTAACCAAAGGTCCCAAGTCAAAGGATCCAAAAACACCCAAGTGTTCTTACCGTGGTCTTTAAGGGGCACAATCATGTATACCCCGGATTCTGTGTATGGCAATGTGAAGTCAACATACAGGAACCTGTCCGGTGTAATGGTTATATCCCCTACTGCAGCATCATAGTTCTATCAAGTTAAAAAGCCAACATTTCAGTGAGCAATTTTGTAGTTTTGCTAGACTATAAATTGGCGACAATAAAAAGAAAAATGTAAATAAATTAAGAGTTCAGAATAAGTGTTCTTACCCCTCGGAATACTTCCTTGACTAAATCGTCGTAACTACCATTACTCTCACCATTAGGCTTTGCATAAGCATAAAATTCGTAAGCATAGGGTAATGCTCGACTTGCAGCTTTAAAGACTTGTAAACAGTATCCATCAGTGACCCTGGTTGTGTTAGTGCTACGATCATATGTCGATTTCACAAATTCATTAAACCCTAGATTGACTGGAACTAAAATTTTTAACTTCTTCTGGGGACTTGTAGGAATCTGCCAACCTCTTGGAGCAGAGGAGATGTCTCCTGGCCATAAAATAGGTCCAAGACTAGCATTAGAAGCAGAACTGAAGTTTCTTACAAGTCCGTTTTGGGATGTCCAAAATCCAATCACCTTTTCCCCATTTCCAATCAGATTCACAATCTCAAAAGTTGATGATTGTAGTTGCCCTTTTACGAGACTAAAATTTCCTGAAAATCCTATAAAACTTGTACCGAGTAGCGCTTGGACAAGCTGAGGACCCATCTGAGAGTCCCCAAAATTCTCTAAATCACTGGAACTACCAGAAGAATTCATCTTTTCGAAGGTGAAGTTTCTACCACTCCCAACATGTTCTACTGCCATGGCTAGTGCCTTGGCACAGTCATAAGCCCACAATCCAAAGACATCCAAATTCACATCAACAGCAGTTGGATTTTCTTGTTGGAATTTCCTTTTCCATGCAACTCTAAAACTCGCTTCCTTCTCTTTTGGGATATGTGTTTTCAAACCCAATATCCCTTGCATGTTTTCCACGATAAAAGATGGATTAAACGAACCAATCTCGTTGGAAATTCCAGCGGTCACTAAGGTAACATGTGGACAATAAAGACCGTTGTTTGCATTGTCTTCAACTTGTAAAGCTCAGCTTCTATTTGCTCATCAGTGGCATTTGGGGAAACAACACTCCGGTAAGCGATTTGGACATCAATTTCTTGCAGAGCATCAGAGAGGTAAGGGATAACTCCTTCTCCAAACTCGTTGTCGACGTAGATGGGGACTACTTTTCTCCAACCGAAGGTTTGAATGATGTCGCTTATGGCTTTCACTTGCAAAGAGTCATTTTGTGCAGCTCGAAAAAAGTATGGGCTACGGATTGAAGTGAGAGAAGGACTTGTTGCCGAAAATGAGATTATGGGCACATGTGCTTTGTCACCAAGGTTGATTAGGAAGTTGGCCTCCACCGATGATGAAGGGCCTATGATGGCTTGCACTTCAACATTCTTTATTAGGTCAAGAGCTGTTACAATTAAAAGGTTAAATGGTTAATCAGAATGGAGAGGAAATGGATGGATTATTTGCATCACTATGAATAAACGGGTTGTTACTTACGATTGAAGTAATAATATATACTAGCCTTCTTATTTCTATTTTCTTTATCCTAGAAAACAGGATCCCTGACGCCGGCGCGTAGTGATCTTCCGGCGGACTCTCGTCGTCCGTGAATCCCGACCTCTCACGAGGGAGGTTCTATTAGGCGCTGCTTCACCGCACGCTGTCTATCTCGCTGCTCCGTCAGTGATAGTTTTGAGCGCTCCGCTAGGGTTTTGTATCCTAGGGTTGTTTCTCTGCACCCAATCTGGCTTTCGATCATGAAGGTTTTAGCATGGAATTGTCGTGGAATCTGCAACAATACAACCGTTCATGCTCTTCGGAAACTGATTCAGAAGCATCATCCTTCCTTCATCTTTCTTAGTGAAACGAAGGTCTCTGATAAGGAGTATATGGGCAATCTGCGTCTGCAGATTGGGTATCTCAATTGTGAGGCCGTATTCAGCTCTGGCCAGTCGGGCGGGCTTGCCATGTTCTGGGAGGACGGATTGGATGTTCGGTTCCGATCTAAGTCGGCGTATCATGTGGATGTGGAGGTATGGCCATCTGATGGCTCTATGTTGGCCTGGAGATTAACGGGGTTCTATGGGCACCCGACGACGGCGCAGCGGCATGTTACTTGGTCGCTGCTTCGACGTTTGGGGGAGGAGTCGTCACTGCCTTGGGTTATCCTCGGTGATTTTAATGAGCTTACCCATGCCGATGAGAAGTCTGGAGGTGAACCACGGAGGGAGGCGCAGATGCAGATCTTTAGGGATGCGCTCTCGCATTCTGATCTTATTGATTTGGGTTTTTTAGGTTCTCCATTCACCTGGAAAGGTGGTGGTGTGAGGTGCAGGCTAGATAGGGTCTTTGCTACTGCTTCTTGGTCAGATGTCTTTCCAGCCTCTAGGGTTTTCAATCTTGAACCCATTCATGGTGACCATGTTCCAATTTTGTTGGAAGTGGGTTGTACTGTACCTGTTGTGGCTCGACGACGACCTCGTTTCAAGTTTGAAAGTTTTTGGGTCAGTCATGATGACTGTGAGAGAGTTGTTGATGAAGGGTGGAGGGCTTCTACTGATGGTAGACCTATGTTTCAAGTGGTGCATAAAATTTGTAATACTCGTTTCTCTCTAAATACCTGGCAGAGGAATACCTTTGGCAATAGAGGAAGGGAGATGAACTTATTACGTCGTAGACTGCAAGAACTTCTTACGCTGCCATTTACTCCAGAGCTACAACAAGAGAGTTTGGAGTTATCTAACAAATTAGAGGTTCTCTTGAACGAGGATCATAGTTATTGGCTGCAAAGGTCCAAGGTCCTTTGGCTTTCCGAGGGCGATAGAAACACCAAATATTTCCATCGTAAGGCTTCAAATAGGCGAGCAAAAAACCGGCTTCAGGGTTTGTTTGATGATGACGGTGTTTGGAAGACCTCAGAGCTGGGAATGGAGAAGGTTGTAGTTGACTACTTCACTGAGATGTTCTCAGCGGGTGCCTTGGACACTATGCATATGATGAACGTTGTTGATTGTATTCAACCAAAGGTGACCCCCCAGATGAACTTGGAACTTAACGCTCCTTATACTGAGTCTGAGATTCGGACGGCCTTGTTTCAAATGTATCCTACTAAGGCCCCCAGGCCTGATGGTATGCCCCCTATTTTCTTCCAAAAGTATTGGAGCATTATTGGAGCTGATGTGGTTAGCGCAGTGCAGAATTTTGTACACTCGGGTCAAATGTTGGGTGAGATAAATTTCACACATATCTGTTTGATTCCCAAAGTCAAAACTCCTGATAAGATGTCTGATTTGCGGCCTATTGCCCTCTGTAATGTGATCTATAAGATTTGTGCAAAGGTGGTGACTAACAGGTTGAAGCGTTTTATGTCTGACATAATCTCGCCATTTCAGAGTGCCTTTATTCCGGGTAGGCTTATCTCTGATAACACTTTGGTGGCCAATGAAGTCTCTCATTTTATTCATAATCGACGTTCGGGGGAGGGGGTGATGTCTCTGAAGTTAGATATGAGTACGGCTTATGATCGTATGGAGTGGTGTTTCCTGCAGGCTGTCCTTCTGAGGCTTGGGTTTGAGGAGTCTTGGGTACAGATGATCATGCAGTGCGTCACTACAGTCCGGTATTCTTTCTTGGTTAATGGGCAGCCCCGTGGCTATGTCACTCAAACTAGGGGTCTTCGGCAAGGAGACCCTTTGTCCCCTTACTTGTTTGTTCTCTGTGCTGAGGGGTTTACAGCGTTATTGGATAGAAAAGTTCAACAAGGCCATCTTTCTGGTATTTCTATTTGTCCTGGAGCTCCTAGTATTCATCATTTACTCTTTGCGGATGATAGTCTGTTGTTTGGGAATGCTACCCTGGAGGAGTGTGGTCATCTTCAATCTGTTTTGAGTGATTATGAAGGTGCCTCTGGTCAAAAAATTAACTACTCAAAGAGTAGTATTGTGTTCAGTAAGAATGTCAGTGAGGATTCTAAGATTTTGTTGGCCGGCTTTTTAGGTGTGTCTATTGTAGCGAAGCATGATAAGTATCTGGGTCTACCAACCTATGTGGGTAGACAGAAAACTGAAACGTTTGCTTACATTACCGAGAGTCTAAGCAAGAAACTTGAAGGTTGGCAGGGGAAGCTCCTCAGTGGTGCAGGGAAGGACTTGCTAATTAGAGTTGTGGCGCAGGCACTGCCCACGTACACTATGAGTTGTTTCTTATTGCCCAAGTCTTTCTGTGATAATCTTCATCAGAAGTGTGCCAAGTTCTGGTGGGGTAGCAGAGGTGAAGACAGGAAGATTCATTGGCTCTCTTGGGACAAACTCTGCCAGCCAAAAGAGAATGGAGGTATGGGTTTCCGTGATTTGTATGCCCATAACCTGGCTTTGTTAGCACAGCAGGGGTGGAGGTTGTTACGTCAACCTCATTCTCTTCTTGCTCGTTTGTATAGAGCTAAGTATTTTCCTAATGGTGAACTGTGGGATGCTGAACTGACCTCTTCTCCTTCAGTGTGTTGGAGAGGGATTTTTGAGGCTTTGAAGGTTTTACGAAAAGGTGTTAGATGGCAAGTTGGAGATGGAAGATCGATTCATATTTGGGATTCTCCTTGGCTACCTAGACCTAGCTTGCTCTTTTAGGCCTATTGTTCGCAGTCCTAATTCTCCTGAGTGGGTCCATGAACTCTTACTTCCCTCAGGTTCTTGGAATTGTGATTTTATATCGGCACATTTTGATCCAGTAGATGCTGCTCTTATTCTTTCCATTCCACTTAGTAATCGACAAGTCCATGATAGGTTGATATGGCATTATGATGTTAAGGGCAGGTTTACTACTCAAAGTGCCTACAAAGTTGCTTATGGGATAGTTCATGATTCTGATCCGGGTGCTACTACTTCAGAGGTTACTACTTCATTTTGGAAGAGCATTTGGTTTGCTAAGGTTCCAGGTAAAGTCAAGGTACACATTTGGAAGGCTTGTGCCGGTATTCTTCCTACGATATCTCAACTTCTCTCTCGTCGAGTTTATTTGCAAGATGGTTGCATTTTCTGTAATGACGAAGATGAATCCATTACACATGTTCAGTGGGATTGTCACTTTGTGCGGTCAGTGCTGCTCTCTTTCCAGGCTTTTACTCCTGTTATGCATCTACCTTCTTCTCCTACCTCGGTCATGGACTGGTTAATAGCGTGCTCTGACATCCTGCCTAAGAATGATTTTGCTTTACTCCTCTTTACACTTTGGATGCTTTGGAAAGAGCGCAATAAGAGGGTATGGACTGGTAAGGCTGTGAGTGCACAACATGTTGGTTTTCAAGCCTCCCATAATTTTCTCCTGTTCCAACAAGTTACAAAGTTAGCTTCTACATCTTCCAGGCCGAGACGAAATTTGGCACAATGGCAGTTACCCTCTGAGGGTTGGCTAAAAGCCAACTTTGATGGTGCTTTTGATGTTAATTCTCGTAAGGGTGGCATTGGTGTGGTGGTGAGGGATTCCACTGGTGCTGTCGTTGGGGGGGTTTGCATGCATGTTAATATGGCTTTTTCACCAGTAGAAATTGAGGCCAAAGCTGCTAGGGCAGCTTGTGCGTTGGCTGTGCAGTTTCAGCTCACTCCGATCAGTTTTGAAGGGGATTGCCTACAGGTCATTCAAGCTGTTAATGCCGGTGAGGAGGACACATCTCCTTGGGGTCGGTTAATTGATGATTCCATTTTCTTTTTGAGCCAGTTACCTGGAGCGTCATTTTCCCATGTCTTCAGGGAGTCCAATTCTGCTGCTGATAAGTTAGCTAGATTAGCCCTCTATAGTCAAGTTACTGTTTCTTGGTTTGGCTGTATTCCTGCAGAGCTTAGGGGTTTTGTTACCTCGCATTGTACTCTTTAACTTTCTTCAAGTTAATAAAGTTTGTCGTCGTTCCTTTCAAAAAAAAAAAAAATATACTAGCCTTCTTCATACATGCTCGGCATGTACAATAGTTTTTTTTTTTTAAAGAAAATTAAAAAAATAAATGAAATAAAACAGTTATTACAGAGAGAAAATAGTGGGAGAGAAAAGTGGAGATTGTGTGATAATTTCTTTTTAATTTTTTCAATAAAAATTCATTTTGTAATTGTCATATTTACCCTTATGATTTAATTTATTTTCAAAGTTTTTTAATATTTCAAGGTTAAATCTGTCAAAATTTTTGGTTTTGGCTAACAAAACATCTTCTCTTAATAATAGTATAGATATATATATATATACTAATCTACAATCACATGCTCTGCATGTGTAAGAAAAATTTTAATTGTAAAAAAAAAAATGAAGTTATCTGCAAAAGAAATAGATTCAATGGGTAGTTATTGCAGAGAGAAAAGTGGGGTTGTGGGATCATTTCTTTTCAATTTTCATAATAAAATCTATTTTATAATTGTCCTATTTACCCTTGTGATTTAATTTATTGTCAAAGTTTTTTAATCTTTCAGGGTTAAATCTATCAAAATTTTCAGTTTTGGCTAACAAAGCCTCTTCTCTTAATAATAGTATATATATATATATACTATTATTAAGAGAAGAGGTTTTGTTAGTCAAAACAGAAAAAATGTACCAAAATGACCCTAAAATATTAAAAAACTTTACAACTCATAAATTGAATAGGGGTAATATAGTCAAATTAAAAAATAAACAGAAAATAGGAAAAAGAAAAAAAATGGTGAAAGTGAAACAGATAAGAACTTGAAAAAAAACTACCCACTCCTGTTAAAAAAAAAAGGACTAAATTCAATTTAGTCCCTCAAACTTTAGGCCAATCTTCACTTTGGTCCCTCATCTTTTTTTTTAATCACGATCGTCCCTGTTCTCCCAAATGTCATCAGCCTCGTCCAAATTTTAAATCTCCCTCCATTTGTGACGTCAGCTGCCGAGCTGGAGCAGACACTTGAGCCCACATGTCAGATTTTGAACAGTTCCAGGAGGCCAGAATCGACATTTTCACATATTTTGCTTCCAAATTTGAAATTAATCCTAATAAATCTACATTAAGTACAAAAACTAATTAAAAAAAACACCAGACTTGTTGCCAACATAACCAAACATAAAGGGTTGTAATCTTGCAAACATACCATAAAGGGTTGCGAAATGAGAAAATCTCACCATAAAATGACCAAACCCAAATAATTTGCAGAAATTGTACCTAATCATTAGCAGCCAACTAGATGCATATCATGTGTTTTGTTTTACATCCAAACTAACAAAAAACAACAGTTCGGAAAGAGTTGCATAAATTCTAGGTCTAATCATCTAGGCAAAAGATTAGACCTAGCAACCATGTGACACATCGATCACAAGGTTGCACAAAAATATTGCAACATGCATCTCTATCTCTATCTCTATCTCCTAACCTTGGTTGCTAATCAGATTGTCCCTTTGCTCTATTTTCCACCACTCTTTGCATTTTCTCTGATCCTTACAGATGACCTGGATGAAGCTTGTGCAGTTTGTGCAGAAGCATCTTTACCCTTGCTTGAGGGAGCTCTTGGTGGTCTACCTTTGGTTGCAGTAGGTCTAGCTGTTGAAGCTCTTGCTGCTGCCTTCTTTTCATTGTATTTTTTCTATAGGGGCATAACCAAAAATCACATTTTTAAACAAATCACATTTCAATATAATCTCCATCACAAGAAGTTCATATTGAAGGACATATTGAAACTACCTTTTGTTCCACAGCTTTCTGCTTTGCCTTTGATCTGAGCTCATTCTTTGACTTTAGGGGCCTTTTGCTACCCTTTGCCTGCAGTAAGTAAGGTGGTCAGTATAATAACAAAAAGGCACAACTCCAAAGTCAAAAACCAATAACAAATCATGAGCAGAAGCAACCTGAGGTTGAGTAGTTGATGCATCTCCATTGTTGAGCTTTCTCTTCTTGGTACCTTTAGCTGCTGCTGGCTTAGGTGGTAAGTGCCTATGGCAAGTCTTCATATTGTGGTCCAAAATGCCACAGTTGCTACACTTCAGTGATTTTTGAACCCTTCCAAGCTTAGGACCATCAGTCTCCTTCTCAGATGCATCTTTTATCCTCTTGGTCCTTCGCCTACCAAGCTGCCTATTGTATTGTGGTGGGAGGATGGCAGGTTCATCAGAAGGGAGCCATAAGTCCATACCATTAACAGGTTTCACAGTGTTAGAGTAAATCGCCATGTAGGTGCTTGTCTGGTAGCATGCATCCACATAGTCTTCAGGTTTCTGCCTCATGAAATTGATTGCAGATATGGCATGCTTGCATGGTATGCCAGTGAGATCCCATCTCCTACAAGCACAGGTTCTTCTACTCAAATCAACCACATATTTGGATCCTCCAGTGCTTTCTACCTCAATCTGTTGGCTGCCAGTACCATAAGGGATGCAATCTGTTGTAGACTTTACTTTGTTCTTCTCTAGAATTTCTCTAGGCTTGGGGCAGATGGGGTCTACAATTATGTTCATCTTCTCTTTCCTCATAGCAATCCTCTTCATCATCTTCACTCTAATAGCCTCAAAGCATGATATGACTCGCTTGGACCTTGCAGGTAGGATGAAGGCATTGAAGCTTTCACAAAGGTTGTTTAGAAGCACATCACATTTTAGAACAGTGCCAAAGTGTGCTCTACACCACTGCTTAGGTGGTCTTCTAGGATCTGCACATAAAGGGTTGACCAAATGTTAAACCCTAGTATCCTTCAATATAATCTAGGACTAAGTAAATCAAAATTGGGTGAATGAAACTTACCTGTTAACCAGTCATATGCTCCTGGGTCCATCTGCTTCATGAGGACCATCTCCTTCCAATAATAAGCCATTGTAATGGATTTTGCAATTGCCCAAAGCTGGTCTTTCATGACTTTTCCTGGGAACAACTTGTTGAAATTTGTCCAAAGATGCCTGACACAGAACCTGTGTTCTACTAGTGGGAGAACAGCTTCACAAGCTGGAAGCAACCCTTTCTGCTTGTCAGAAATTATGGTATACCCATTTCCTTCTCCCCTAATGTCTAGGTCATTCACCAAAATCCTCATAAACCAATCCCATGAATCTTTACTTTCCATCTCCACCATAGCATATGCAACAACATATGTGGTGTTGTTAGGATCCAACCCTACAGCTGCCAACAACTGACCACCAAATGCACTCTTAAGGTGGCACCCATCTAATCCAAAAATGGGTCTGCAACCAGCCCGAAAACCCCTCTTCAGAGCTCCTAAGCACACATACATCCTCTGAAAAACAGGGAGCTTCTCAGTGTTGTTGAAGTCACAAACTATCTCAACTGTTGTGTCAGGATCCACCCTCTTCAATTCCTTTGCATAGTCTTGTACCCTAGCATATTGCTCTTTCATTGACCTCTCAACCCTCTTCAGTGCTGCCTTCTTGGTCCTATAAGCTTGTTGAAAAGAAACTCTTGCTCTCACTCCAGCTGCCATGGTCTGTGCAAGTGCTTCTGAAACATAAAACACCCAAATCTTTGTATTAGTAATGAATGCATACATCACTTAACATATAGCCCTCAATGCACAAGTCTCAGATAAAAAAAAACACATATACCTGTTGAAATGTTAGGATTCAACTTTATCTGGTCTGCAAACTTATCAGTGAGGTAGGGGGTCTTCACTGTACTGTTCTCATATACTCTTGCACAGTTATGCTCTCCATGGTATGACTTAATCATGAGGGTATCTTCATGCTGCATTTTTGATGCAAATAACTCGAATGGACAGTCTTCAGCCTTACATATAGCCCTCAATCTGACCTTGTCATTCTTTAGAAAAAGAGGTTCCCAACCATTTTGAATTGCCCTCTCTCTGATAGCAGCCCTAAGTATATTGGGGGAAGCAAACTTCATACCCTTACAGAAGTGAGGGTCTCTCATATCCACTTTAGGGTTAAACTCTGGAAATCTATCTCCCTCTCCTTCATCATCAGAATTATACTCATGGCCAATTCCTTCCTCATCTGAATCTACAGCTCCATACATACCCTCATTGTCTTCAAAATCACCCACTCTTATCCCTCCCTCCTCCTCATTACTCCCCCCAACAGCCTCACCATCCATAGAACATCGTTCTTCTTGAGACCTAGCACCTACCTCCTCTTCTGTTAACCAATCAAACAAAAAATCATCATCTACTCCATATGCTGCATACTCATCATCATCTGCAGCAGGATTATAATCATCATCCTCAGAATTATCTTCTCCAGAAAACTCATCATTTTCCTCAGATTCCTCTTCTTCAACCCATCCAGGATCTTGTCCACCCATTCCATCAGAACTATCATCAAAGTCATCAACTTCTTCAGTCTCCAATTTCTTCTTTCCCTTATCACTGGGATCAATGGTTGGAGCTTTGCTTTGTTGAGTAGGAACATCATCTTGAGGCTCCCTAATAATCACAGGAGGCAGCTTCTTCCTTTCTGCACACCTTTTAAATCTTCTGCCCTTTTGTTCATTGCCCACCTCAGGTTGCTTCTTAGGAGAAGGAGGGAGCTCTTCAATCTTCACAGATGTTCTTGGCTTCCTTGGTGAATCAGGAAGTTCCTCAATGACAACCCCACTGGTTGTAGCTTGACTGAACCCCCACTCAGGTACTTGGTCCTCATACATAAATAAGTCATCAAGTTCTTCTTCTTGTTGATCATCCTACAAATCCTTGTGGTCAAGATATAGTATCACCACCCTTATCTCTGGCACACAACAACACATTGTGATCACATCCTTGTCAGTGTTCAACTTCGTTATTGCATCATCCTCAGATCCTATTGAGTACCAATAGTCAATCCTTGTCCCAACATAAGCAGGATTAATACCCCTCACCATCCCATCTACCTCAGTCAAGCTCATCCTGTCCTTGTCCACATGATCGTAATAAGATATGCTTCCACCAACATACTTATTTTCTATGTAATCAACATATCCACCATGATATACCTTCATGGTAAAATAATCTGGATGTACTGCATTGCAAAACAAAGGACCATAAACAAACTCATTTAGCAACATGACTTAGCAAAACTACAAGTACAACACTCCAAAAACTAGTACAGAATAGCACAAAGCACAAGCACAAATGCCCTAAACCTAAAGTCATAAATCCTCACCAACCCAGTTTACAACGTTTTCCAACCACTCAGACCCTAAAAAATGAAATCTTAAGTAGGACCACAACAGCACTTATGACGATCACTATAAAAACCTTCTATTTCAGCTACCTAACGAGATTCACATGCATATTCTATTATGGACCTTCTATTATTCAAATCTTCTGATTCGTATGAAAGAGAAATAGACAAGCCTCTGTAATTCTCGAAAATCACATTTCATAACCTTCCTAAACCATAGCCTACAAAACCCTAAATTTAAAAACCCAGAAATCAAAACCGAAAACCGCACACAATAAACCACCGTAATGGGTAGAAAAAACCCTAAATTTGACCGTAATAAAACCCTAAATTTCACTGTAACAAAACCCTAACTTACCGTAATTGGGAATATCCTGGCCTCCGTTTTCCAATCGAGGAATCCAGTCGTCATCAGCCCCGGCCATGTCGTTTACCATCGCGTTCGATTTCTAATCCACTGACCTATTGATCTGGGTACTTTAATCTTGGTTCTTTTATCTGGGTTTCCAGAGGTTGAAGATGAGAGATAGATGAGAGATAGAAAGAGGAGAAAGAGAGTGTGTTTTTCGAGATTAGGGATTAGGTTTTCAGTTTCTGGTCGCCTAATCGAGGCCATAATAGAGGGAAAACGGTAACCAGGGCCAATTTGGACATTTTGTCCAAACTTAGGTTCAAAATATGACTTGTGGGCCCAAGTGTCGGCTCCAGCTCGGCAGCTGACGTCACAAATGGAGAGAGATTTAAAATTTGGACGAGGCTGATGACATTTGGGAGAACAGGGACGACCGTGATTAAAAAAAAAGATGAGGGACCAAAGTGAAGATTGGCCTAAAGTTTGAAGGACTAAACTGAATTTAGTCCAAAAAAAAAAAAAATCCCAATTCCTATTAAAAAAAAATTCAATATTCACACACACAGTGTGTGAGGCCCATCTAATATATATATACACACTAGCAGGGCCCACCCACTATGTGTGTGGAGAGAAGTTAAAGGTAGTGGAAAAGCTTTTCGTACAACTACCATATTTTATGCTTTTTATTTTTATTTTTATTCTTTTTTTTTTTTACAATTTTATGTGTGGAGAAACCCTGTATATATATACAGGCAGGTTCTGGAGCGGACGTCGATACTTCTGCAACGTTTTAGGCGGCGCAAGGCTTGTCGAACAGAGGCCGGAGACATCCCAAACAGCTTCTGGGCAGTGATCGAGGTTGAAGGATTCTAGGCAGCGACCTCACCTGCAACTGCAAGGTTCTGGGCAGCGCCGCCACCTCGTCGCCGGCGACTCCACCCGACTGCAGACTGGTCCGTCCGACAAGCGGCGCCTCGCCGTCGCGGCCTGAGCAGAGCTGCAGCATCGACGTCTGCACTTTAGCGACAGTGCGGACGTCCTCTTCAGAACATTTTTCATGCATACATACATACATACATACATACATACATACATACATACATACATACATACATACATACATGATCAGAAGCGGACGTCCGCAGTGCCCCAAAAGTACAGACGTCTATGCTTCTGCCGCGATCAAGCGCCGACGGCGGCGCGGCTCTTGCTAGACGGAGACTAGACGTCAATCTTGAGTTTCTTCTTGCCGTTGGACTCGATGGCAACCAGTTTGCAGTCCACCTTGATCGGGCTTGAAGTTTCAGGTGAGGTCGGTGCCTAGAACCTTCGACCTCGATCTCTTTGGCCTTCATCTTCATGGTGAATCTGTCCGGGATGCCTTTGGCCTCCGTCTGGCATGAGCCACGCCGCCATCGGCGCCTGATCGAGGAGAAAGTATGGACGTCCGCACTTTTGCGGCTGTGCAAACGTCCACCTCAAAACGAGCCTATTTATTTATTTATTTTTGTAGTTATCCGTCATCAATCATATTCATCTAGTCGGTCACTATGGAACCAACAAACTTATTGTCATCTATCCTTGGATTTTTATTTTTATTTTTTGGCTGAAAGATGAGTGAAAGAGAGGAGTAACCTCCCTAACACTCTAATGAATTAATCAAAGAAAAAGTAGATAACAAGAGAGGGGGACAAAACCAAAACCTCTCGAAGCAAACTAACAATTAAACAAACCTAGCAAAACCGAAACTGAGGAAGACCCATAATGTCACTATTACAATAGGACAAAATAAAAGAAGGAGGCACATCCCACCACACCAGTTGAGTTAACTACGTACCATGATCTGCAACTTTATTCCCTTCATGAAAAATATGAGAAGAGCGAAATGTCATATTTGAGATGCAACTTAAACAATTAAGTCAACGAACACGAAGTTGCCAAGGTACAAGCAAAGGAGAGCGTAGGTAGTCTAGCACAAGTGATGAGTCAACCTCCAACCAAATGTGTTTCCAATCACGAACCCAAGTAAGCTCAATAGCCGTTATCACTGCCAAAACCTCCTTGGATTTGATGATATCAGAGATTAAAACTAAACGAAGTGTTGTAATCTGAATACTAGCTTGATTACTATTAAAACTTTTCATACTCTTGGAGATCTTTGTACTATCAATTAGGAGGAATGAATTATCACACATATTTTTTAGTCACATGCATGGTGGTTACGTACGGTAGTTTTTCATGCATACTCGCACATACATTTGAAGAACAAAATATATATACATAATTAATAGGGATCAAAATGAAAAGTATATTACGTTTCAACCTAGAAATTAAGATTCTCATTTTATATATAAAGTTAGAATTAATTAACCTGCAGCAGCTGTAAGAACAACATCGATGGGGGAGTTCCTTGGAGGCTTGGATGCAGACGGAGCCTAGCTAGTCGTATACTTGCATTGGGATGAGCAGCATACAAGTCAGAGAGGGCCATATTGATGCAGCTCAGCCCCATCTTCCCGAACCACGTATCAAGGTCAAGAATCACACCCACATTATAATTAACTATATTCATGGCCAAGGTACTGTTTGGCTCCAAAACCAGTTGGCTTGCAAACTGTCTCTTTTGAGCGAGTGATTGCGCAGGCGTGCCAGCACCGCGGGGTGCAGTCGTTGGGGTAGTCCCTTGACCTGACTTCTTCTTCAAGCGCTGTGGACGAGGAGAGCACCAACCTCGTCACAGGGTTCTTCTCTAGCCTTTCGGAAAAGGACTTTTGCCTTACGGATAAGGACTTTGGTTGTGGTCTCTTGCGTTCACCGAATCGATACTTAGTGTTGTAGACTAAGCAGAGCAATCACTGGGAAGTTGGGAGAAAGCACGGGTTGCGCTAAAGCGTGACTTTAGCTTCGCTGGGTTGCGAGGGCGTTACCCTTGCTTCGCTGGCAGTAACGGTGGCGGTTGCGCTTGCAGTCGGCTCGCTGGGAGACTGGGACTGGAAGTACGGTCGCCGGGTTGGTCTGGTGATGCTGACAGTCGGCTCTTGGAGAGACTAGGACTGGCGCACGGTCACCGGGTTTCAACAAGGTTGAAGGTTTGCTCCGGGGAGGCTTTGTAATCGCTAGGATTGATTGATATGAGAGAGGTCCTTAATTCTTCCTTGAAACCTGGTATATATACCTAGGGTTTTGACTGCTCCTTGTTGTAGAAGGACTATTGATTGAAGTTTCCTAGTCAATCTCTGCTACTTGATTCCAATAAGGTTTCGTTTTCCTTATGGATTCCGGAATGGGCGAAGCTATAACCCAAACCCTAGTAGGCTTATTTTTGGGTCGCAGGTATCGGCCCGCTGTGCTAGATCTACTAAAGGATATTGCCAAAATTACTTTTGGGCTCAAACATTGCCCCCCAGGCCTCGAAATCAGGCTCATGAAAATGCAACTGATTGAAGGGGACTAAAACGACGCGTTCAATGCTTGAAACGATGTCATTAATGAGGGTTGCGTCCTTTCACTCGCGAAACGCCTTTCTGTCGTATCGTTTCCCTCACAAAATCTCTTATTTAAATCCGCAGCCACTTCAGACCTGTCACATCAGAAACTCTTTTAGTCTCCTAAACCCAGAAACCCTCTTTTACACATATCTTCCTCTTCGAAACCCAGAAATGGCTCCCCCGAAAAAGATAGTTATCGATCAAGAAGAAGAACTGAATGAACAAGCCGCCCATTCTTGGGGAGCCAACATCGGTGCCAGCCTGATCCTCCAGACCATTATCCAGAGACCCCTGCTCCTCAGACTCTCGAACAATCATGCCGGACTGGGTCCAACGCCGCGGGATTCTTTCCCGGCCGACGCCATCGCCTTCTATGGCTTACCTGTTCGCCGCCCCATCCCAGTCTTCCGAAGGACTCCTGGGGATTTTACCAGTTGGAGTGCCCCTAATCATCGATCAAAAATAGGGCATTGGCCATCTTTTATCAGTGCGGCGGAGCTTTCCTGGTATCGTGAAGCGCGAGCTCGAGATCTGGCTCGCTGGAACGCAGCAGGTATCACCCATACTATCGATCTTTGTTTTCGTCTTCCGCGCGGTGGCAATCGTTCGCCACTCGCTGCCTTTCTCTGTTTTTGGAACACCGCCACCAACACCTTTGATTTTCGATTTGGCCAAATGAGTATCACTTTATTGGACATTCTCACCATCACTGGCCTACCCATCGACAGCGAGCCTTATCTGCATGGCCAATTTGACTCTGATACCTTTACTTCCACCATGGCCCTGGCCCAAAATGGTCGTAGCGCTCATAGCGGCTCCTATCCGCGGTGGTTGGCTTATTACCGCCAGGAGCACAACGCGACTGGCGGGATTGCTTTCTTGGAGTACTGGCTTTGTAAGTTTATCTTCTGTACTTCCTCCTGTAAGCCCACTGGTGCCTGGACCTTGCTGGCAACGGCCCTCTACAACGGCTGCCGCGTGGGATTAGGACAACCAGTGCTGGGTGCCCTCTATCGAACTTTGTACCAAGCCACAATGCATCCCTTCGAGACTGGCATTTCTGGCCCTTTTTGGATTCTTGACTTTTGGATTCAAATTTACTTCCCATATTTTCGTCGCGACGACATCCCATTGCTTCCACCTACTGATCAACTCCTGGGACGATGGCTCTGTCGCAATGAAAGGTACACATCCCCTCCTTATTCTGAGTGCTTCACATACTTGTACCTTCTGCACGAGATGTCATACTGCGACTTGGTGCTGAGTCGAAGATTCCCGGCTCCGCTTGAACATGGATTTCTTCCTGGCGCCTCTCGCTACAGTGATCGCGCGCGCTTGGCCTTTCGCCGCGCAATCTCCTGTTCTGACATCAGGATTGCCGCTGACGAACTCAGTTACGAACTCTATGCTCCCAACCACTTCGCTCGCCAACTCGGCCTTGTTCAATTAGTTCCATTCCCTCTGTATGATGCTTGGAACTATAACACCTCTTGGCGTAGATTTGGGCCTCTTTCTGGGCCTCCGCCAGCACAAAGCACACTCGTACTGGTTGACCTCCCTGACTGGGCTAGAGAGATTGACTCTGTGGATGGGACTGAGGAAGGATACGAGGCATGGTAGGCAGAAGTTTCTGTTAACTGCTGGAGGCAACAGCATGATGAGCTATTCGCTGCCCTTTTCGGGGAACTGTGATACCCCTACCCTGCCGACGTTGATCTACTTGCTCGCGTCCCTGAAGACGCTGCACAAGTTTCTCCTCCTGCTGCCGAGCCGGCTCCGCGACCCGCGCGAGCCCCACGTCAGGCCCAAGCTGGTATTGTAATCCGCGAACCCCCTCAAGAGGTAAATATCCTGACTCGTGTTTTGTCCTTTGTTCATTTGCTCTTCCCTTTTAATTCAAAATTTTGCTATTCTAGGGAAACGCGCCATCCTCTGGCAGTCGCGCAGCCAACGCTTCCCAAGCCACTGGCCAGTCTGGGAAACAAAAGGCAGTAATGACAGAGCCTGAAGACAACGAATCCTCCTCTGATGATGATGACTCGCAGACGGTAAGAACTTTTTTGTTTGAGTAAAACATACTTCCTCCACGAATCAAACCTAATCTTCTGACCCCAACAGATCGCCGCCCTCTCGGCTCGGAAACGCAGTCGCTCTGATCCTCGAACTGACCTATGGGCAGAAGATGAACCAATCGCTGACCGACTGGTAAGACACAAGCCTACTCAGTACTTGTTAGCAATTTCTTTCCATTCTATGCGACCATGTAACAATCCTCATTCGCAGGTTCGCCATAGGTCCTTGAGACACACTGAAGAAGGATCTTCAGCTGCTGGTGAAGGCACATCTGCTTCCCAAGCCCAAGCGCCAACTATTATGAACAACTCTCCACCTCCTGCGGGCGCCGCCAATAATGCACAGTTGGCCTTGATCCCAGTGCAGATCATAGATGATAGCTCGCCTGAGGCCGGAGATAGAGTACCGCTACCGGATGCACCTTACGAGGAACCAAGCGATATACCTGTCCTGGAACAGATAGCGCCTGACTCAATTCCTGTTCCCAGCGAAGCTAACCCAGAGGCAATGCCAGCGGTCGTTGAGCGTGAGCCCCCAGCCGAGGAGGTATTTCCTTTAACCAACTAATTCATTATTACTTCCTGGCTTAAACATTCTATTCTGACAATACCTTCTTCCAGAATCCAAATGCCTTCAACACTGAGGACGCTGAAGCTGTAGAGGCAGAAGCTGCTGAACCCTCTCTTAATATGGTTGGCCAAGAACTTCTTCCCCCTGCCCCCCAAGTCACTGAAGCCGGAGGATTGGGAGACCTTCCTGAACCAATGCCAGAGGCAGCACCTGTCGCTGAACCTCCTGAGGTCCCTGTCGCTGAGCAACCAACTCCCTCCACTCTGGAAAGGTTAGCTCGTGTACTCGAAGTGACCCCTCCTGGGGTCGTAGATGAAGCTAGAGAAGGACTTCGTCGCTTCCTGGGCCCTGATATCCTGATTCCTGGTGCGCCCGTGAGAGTCTTGGAATATTTGAGGGTACTTCTCCGCGAGGGAGCCATCACTGAAGATCAGTTCCAAGAGGTCGATCAACTGCTGCAAAACCTCCCTCAAGGGCTCAATGAGCGGGCAGTCGCGAGCGCGCAGGCTAGGCAGACCGAGACGCACTATCAGAGCCTCACTCAACAAACAGAGACCGCGCGCGATTTCTTGGGTGACCAAGCTAACCTCATCAGGGAACTGACGCTCAAAAGGAACCACCTGAGGTCCCAGATTCAGGCTCTTCAAGCCCGGTTAACTGACGTTACTACCAGGCTTACTCATGCGGAGCCTCAGTTGGAACAACCCCTCGCTGCCTTTGAGACGCTATCCCAGGAACTGGCTCAAGCTCGCGTGGCAGCCCAGCAAGCCGCACAAGCTGCTGCGGATGCTAGTTTTCGTTTAGATGAACTTTTCCTTCGCCTGACCCATGCAGGCCGCAGACTTTTGGGCCTCTAGAATTAAGCCCATGTTTTGTATGAACAATAATATTATTATTAACTTAATATTTAGCCCACATTGCTTGGCCCAAATACATATCAACTTAACTTCTCGAACTGTTCAGCGCTTTAATTTGTTTTAATGCTTTTAAAACTGTTTGAAAAGATTGAAAAGATAATCTCGAAATGGAGCGGTTACCTCCTTGGAGACTGCCCCGCCTCCCACGCGCTTTCAATTATCTTCATTTCCGAGATCTTAGCATTTAACACCAATTGATACGCTCATTGATGGCAATGAGAATATCACAACCACCCATCGTACGGTCAAGGCCACTGAGACTGGCACTATAAATATCTGCACTCTGGGGAGATGATATACACAACTGAATATGGGTTTCCCAGAGATAGTATCACAATCTCTGCTTCTCTTTCTCCAGTTTCTACAATCTTCTCCTCACGATATCAGCCTTAGCCTCAAATTCCTAGGCCTTATGGCTTAACCTCAATACCTGGGTAGGTCTTATGGCCTAACCTCAGGTCCAACCACATGTCTTTGGTCTCTGGAAGTCGCGGTGAAATCCACCGGTTTCATTTAGACTGAAGAACATGTGGTGCTCCCGCCGAGGCAGAACCCGATTTTGAGGGGTCCCCTCTCTCAGATTGCCCGCGTGGAGCAGGAGGAAGAAGGGCGGAAGACCAATATGGGTCGCCTGTTCTTGCTCCGTAGTCTACCTCCAGGGTCTGACTACGTGACTTATGTTTTTCCCCTGGAGGTAGATGTGGTTGTGAGTCGCACTCCCCGTGAAGACCATCTCCATCCCGGAGGGTAATCCAACCAAAAGGGTTGCGACGGATTATTTCCTTCCTTTTTCTCCGGTACAGATGGTAACGGCTGCAACTCAGATTAGAGAAGGCATGTGGGTGAAGAGAGGGAGAGTATGAATGCCCGAGCACAGCCCCTTCGCTGCCACAAGATCCAGAAACTCTTAGTAGATCTATAACTTTATGGTTTTCACTCTAAGCCACTTCCGGCCTTGTAAACCGCAAATGTAATTATTTTGATTTGCACTTTGTACTGCTCTTTGGCCGCAAAGCCACTTTATGAATGAAAGTTTTTAACACTTTTTGCAAAATCAACGTATAAAATAAGGCCTCAGGTATAGGCCATTACATGCATTCTTAACACCATAATGTCAAAGAAAAGAAAAATCGACAACAATAGAAATTTGAAATTGTTGACCGAAACTAAAGCCTCAAATAAGGCCTGAAAATAAAGCCTCAGATAAGGCCTGAATGTACAGAGTGTTGCCCCCCTAGTATGCGTAGGTGAAGCAAGTACAGGATACTAAGGCCACAGAAAAGGCCTGAATATGGATGAAGCGAACCTGGGGAGACTAAGGTTGCCCCCCTGTCTGAGAAGAAGGTTGATCTGGTGGATCTTCAAACTCCCAAACACTAGGGTAATATTTCTTCAGGAACCGCCCGTTAATGGGATTGCGGTGGAGGTCGCCATCCAAATATTTGAGGTGAAAGGCCCCGCGCTCCAGAATGCGATGAACAACGAAGGGTCCTTCCCATCGCGGAGTCCATTTACCGCGACCAGTCAACTTCTCGCCAAAAGGCAAAACAGCCTTCCAAACCAAGTCACCCTCTTTGTAACTACGGCCACGTGTCCTCTTGTCATAGGCGCGAGCAATCCGTTGCTTTTCCAAAACCAAGTTGTCCAAAGCTGCCAAGCGTTGCTCACTGAGATCTTCGTGTTCTTGCCACATCGCCTGAACATAATCTTCCCCGATCAAGTGATGCTGATCTTGGACGCGCAGAGACTGGACGTTGATCTCCAACGGTAAGATGGCATCATGACCGAACATTAGTGCATAGGGGGTCGTAGCAGTGGGATTCCTCTTGGAGGTACGATAAGCCCATAAGGTCTCATACAACGTATCGTGCCACTGTCTAGGGTTTTCAACAAGCATCTTCTTGAGCAAGGTGATAATAATCTTGTTACTGGCCTCTGCCTGACCATTGGATTGGGCATAATATGGTGTGCTGTGGACGAACTGGATGCCCAAGTCCTTGACAAGTTTCTCTACCTCGCCGCCCATAAATGCTGCCCCCCTGTCTGAGACCAACACTTCTGGAATGCCAAACCTGCAAATAATATTCTGAAAGATAAACTGGCGAATGGTAGCGCCGGAAGCTTCCTTCAAAGGTTCAGCCTCAACCCATTTCGTGAAGAAATCAGTGGCTACAATGATGAACTTATGCTGGAGTGAGGAATGAGGGTGAATCATCCCAATCAAGTCCAAAGCCCAGCCTCGGGCAGGCCAAGGTTTAATAATGGGTTGCATGGGAATATTGGGAATGTGCTGCACTGGACCATGCGCCTGACAGTCTTGGCAACCTTTCGCGAACGCGATACAGTCCTTCAAAATGCTGGGCCAATAATACCCATGTCTTCTGATAAGCCAACGCATCTTGGGGCCAGCTTGATGGGCCCCACATACTCCCGTGTGCGCTTCGCGCATCAACCTCTTGGCTTCGCGGCCATAGACACAGCGAAAGTCTACGCCATCTTCCCCACGTCGTCGCAGCTCGTCACTTCTGAGGAAATAATTCAAGGAGAGAAAACGAGTCTTCCTGTCTGCTGTAGGGTCTGGGTGCTTGAGGTAGTCAATCAGCGGAATGCGCCAATCGACGTCAATAGGCTCGAGAACCGCGACAACTGAATCATCCAGTGGGTCAGGCCGCGCGAGCCACGAAGGCAGTGCGCGGCGCTCGACCTTCAGGATGCGCTCGCGAACGCCATACTTCAATGTAATGCCTGTAGCCAATTGAGCGAGCTCATTGGCCGCAAAGTTGCGCTCACGGGGTATGTGCTCCAAATCCGCCTCATCGAATTGATCCAGAAGCTCAATGGCGCGATGCAAATAGGGTATAAGCAAAAGGCTTTCACACTTGTACTTTCCTTGGAGCTGATTGATTATAAGCAAAGAGTCGCCGTGTACCTGAACGTCCCTTACTCCCAACTCTAGCAGAACCTCTAGGCCAATGATCAGGGCCTCATACTCTGCTTGATTGTTTGTACATTTGAACTCCAACTGGAAAGAATAAGAAAAACGGTCGCCCGCTGGATTCTTCAGAACAATCCCTGCCCCTGCTAACGTTTCCGTTCTTGAACCATCAAAGTATAGTATCCAGGGCTGCAAGGAGACTGTGGCTTGATACCGGATAGCGTATTCTGGGATGCGCTCTAAATCTGGCCGAGTTATGGTTACAGCTGCTATCTCTAACTCCTTCACTACGGGGATGTCCAAGGTAGGGTGGTGTGCCAGGAAATCTGCGATAGCCTGTCCTTTTACTGCCTTTTGTGGCACGTACTGTAGCGAGAATTCAGATAAAGCCAATACCCATTTGCCAATGCGGCCTCTCAGAATAGGCCGCGACAGCATGTACTTGACCAAGTCAGTCTGAGCGATGATGCAAGTGGTAAAGGATAACATGTAGTGGCGCAGCTTGCATGCTGAGAAGTACAATGTGAGACACAGCTTTTCCATCGGAGTGTACCTTGTCTCGCAGTCTGTGAGTGTCCTACTAAGATAGAATATGGCATGTTCGACACCACCCTCATCGTCTTGGGCGAGCAGGCTGCCAATGGAGGCCTCAGCTGCAGAAATATATAGTTTTAATGGGAATCCAGCCCTAGGAGGAACGAGCACTGGTGGGCTCGCCAGGTAGGCCTTGATTTTATCAAAAGCCTCTTGGTGTTTATACTCCCAGACGAACTCGCTCTGGCCCTGTAGCTTCAACAGAGGAGAGAAAGGCTGGATCTTACCTGCAGAGTTAGAAATAAAGCGTCTCAAAAAGTTGATTTTACCGAGCAAACGCTGCAGCTCTTTCTTATTGCGTGGCGGAGATGCGTTGATGACTGCGCTCGCTTTGTCTTCAGGGACCTCAATTCCCCTCTGATGGACAATGAACCCAAGAAAGTCTCCTGCTTGAACCCCAAAAAACGTACTTAGCGGGATTCATTTTTAGCTTGTGCTGTCGCATGCGCTCGAATACTTTCCTGAGATCGGTGATGTGATCCCCTCTCTTCTGAGATTTGACAACCACGTCATCAATGTAAACCTCCAATATCTTTCCAAGGATGTCATGGAAGATTAGGTTCATGGCTCTTTGATAAGTCGCACCAGCGTTCTTCAGTCCAAAAGGCATAACCACATATTCAAAAACGCCCGCGAACCCAGGGCAACGGAACGCGGTTTTGTGTCTGTCTTCTTCTGCAACCGGGATCTGGTGATATCCTACAGTGCCGTCCATGAAGGACAATAATTCATGTCTCGCAACGGCGTCGAGCAACATATCCGCGACCGGCATGGGGTAGACATCCTTAGGTGTAGCAGTATTAAGGTCTCTATAGTCTACGCAGACCCTCATCTTGCCATTCTTCTTGCGGACAGGCACTATGTTAGATAGCCACTGATTGTATTTGGCCACCCTGATAATGTCTGATTTATGCATTTTTTCAACCTCCTCTTTGACGAGGATTTGAGTTTCTGAATTCATTCTTCGCGGTTCTTGTTTCACAGGCCTCTTGTCAGGGAGTGTTGGTAGCTGGTGGCAAACCAAGTCTGGTGACAGGCCGGGCATATCCTCGTACTTTTCCGCAAAGCAGTCTTTGAATTCTAGCAATAAGTCGATAAGCCTCTGCTTCTCGCTAGGCTCTAGGTAAGCGCTGATAGCCACTTCCATGGGCTCATCTGCTGTCCCGAGATTGACTTTCTCGGTAGGGTCTCTGACTTTGGGAGGCGTGTCGTCCAACGCTGCCGGAGCGAGCTGAATCTCCACCTCATCCTCTTGTTCCTGATCAGAGAGTTCTTCTTCAATGATTTCCAAAGTCGCGATTCGCTCATAGGCCTCTTTTTCCACTAGATATGATGATAATCTTTCGTACAACGAGTGGAGGGCCTCTATCCCTTCCTCTGGAAGGTCGTAATCCATTAATCGTTTAAGGGTTTAGGCACAGCGTGGCCAGGCCTTTCCAAGCCTTCTTTTGCGAGCGTAAGCCCCCACTGTGCCAGTTCAGAGGCCGTCACCCCTGTGGGGCGGCCTTTGTTATCGAGGCCACTGACTTGCAATGGAGCGATAGGCTCCAAATAGTACCTGGCATCTACATAGTTTGCGGATACTGGGAATGGACGAGGATCCGCTTTGATCACCTCAGCTTTATCTGTCTCCCTGTTCCACATAATAAGTTCCTGATGGAGGGTTGACGGAACACAGTAGCTCCGGTGAATCCAGTCCCTTCCCAGGATAGCGTTGTAGGCCGCATAGCAATCTGTCACAAAGAAAGCATAAACTCCCTCTGCTGGACCTACCTTGATACGCAAGAAAAGTAATCCTAAGGTCTTTGTTACAGTCCCCGCGAAGTTCTTGAGAGTGAGAGACGTTGACTGGATCTTCTCCTTCTTGATTCCAAGCAAGTGCATGGTTCTAGTAGTAATGACATTAACCGCAGCTCCAGTATCAACCATGATCTTGCTAACTTTGGTACCGCCAACGTCCGCCGTGATGTATAAAGGTCTCATGTGCTGGACCATAGCAGGCGTTGGCCTAGTGAAGCTCATGAAGAATTCTTTACTGTTGGCGTCCTCTGTTTCCAGACAGACAATTTCTTCTACCGGTGTTGGGACCGCTGACGTGATCTGCAGGGGCTGTGTATTACATTCCTCAGTTTCTACACATTCCTGAGCCGCGACCGGTATTGCATACCGCGCTGGGAGCACATAAACCATATTGCAGGACGTATCTAATTCACCTATGTCGTCCTCCAGGTTGAGCTTGGGTTCGTTGACAGGGATAACCGTGTTGAACTGTTTAGCCAACCTGTCTACTAAGGATTCCTCAGTGAGGCCCTTTATCTCACACTGCTCATGCTCCTGAACCACGGGAGCGTTTTCAGGGGAAACTGATTTTGGTTCCCTAGCAGAATCTGCCTCTAGGGGGGCAACTACTACACTCTGGACTTTTTTAGGTCTCCACTGTAAAGTGTCGGTAGTCCTATCCTTGCCCCCCAGTCTCTCGAAAACTGAGGACTTGGCTTCCGGTTCATCGCGAAACACACGGCGCCTGACGTGCGGTCGCCTGGACGGCGAGCTCTCCTTTCTGGCTGGCGGAAGTGTTCTCTCCTTGGTAATTCTGCAAAAAACACTGGGCTCAGAAATCCCTATTGTTGAGCTCGCTTGCTTTCGCAAACTACGAGGGGCCACTAATGGCTTGGCAGCAAGTGCTTCCATCTCCCTCTGATACTGCTCAGGCGATTTGACCAATTGTGAAGGTTTGATCAGGCCCTGGTCTAAGGCCTCGAGCGCGCGCTTGGCTTCCCCAAACCTGCGCTGCAGTTTTCGCTTTTTGGAAGGACTTATCTCCACTGCCTTCCCCTTCTCCCTGGTGTACCACTTCCCTTCCTTGATGGTAGCGGTAGAAGCAGGTGGGATGTAGGGTTTTGTCAGAATGTCTTTGTGCTTGTTTGCAGCCTTCGCCTCTGTCTGCTGATCAACCGTAGCTGCCCTCAGCTTCTTAAACAGATTGGAGTCCTTTGTAGGTGACCCCATTTCCTCCCTTTCTCTCGGGCTGGAAGGTTGATAGTTTCGCGATGGCGAAGCCCACTTGATGGGCGGGAGAGAGCCAAAACGAAATGTCTGCTCGACCTCTTCGTGCAACACTTGGATGCCACACTCTTCCTTGCACCGCGAGCATAACACTACGGGTGAGGCTTGACCAAATGGTTTAGCCTTCTTCTGGGCAGTGGCCTCGTTCAGCTCTCCTTCTCGCCCCTTTGTACTCAAATCCAGGGTTGGTTTCCTCTGGTTCTGCTTGGTCCAGTTCACATCGACCATGTTGATCCCAGTATCAGGAAAAGGGTTTAGGTCAACAAGCGCTGCTGCAGTTACTGGAGCCTCCACTTGAAGACTACCGTTATTGAGCCATACCTGAATCTGGTCCTTGAGCTTCACACAGTCAGCTGTATTATGATTCCACAAGTTATGGAATTTACAATACTTCTTTCCTTTCAGCTGATCTGGTCGAGGGAAAGGTCCAAAGTCGGTCTTTACCATCTTCGCGGCGATCATCTCATCTAGAATCTCGTGTGCCTTGTTGGCATCATATGTATACGCCGCGAACTCAGGTTTAGTGAAAGCCATCGATTTGAGCTTGACAGGTTCCTTGGAGATTTTCAGTTGCTTCAAGGCTGGGTTCTTTCTCCCTGTCAGTTCATAAGCAGCGATGTCGCTCTCATCTTCCTCATCGTCCTCCTGAACCAAATCCTCACTATGATAGTTATAGTAAGGATCATACGTAGCCGGCTGGTAGCTCAGGGCCGCTATGGTGCGATTTTTCCCTGGTACATACGTCCCTCTGGACGCATTCTTCCTGGCATCAGTTTCTCTGAGGAGATGTTCGAAGCTTCCCACCTCTGTGATGAGCTCTCCCATTGACTGAATCATGCTTCCATGCTGCTTCTTTCGCTGGCGCGGCTCTAAGCCTTTGATCTCCAACTTGATCAACTCTTTCTCCGCCAGGATCACATTCAGTTTGGCCTTCTGAATCTGGAAGCGCTGAAGGTAGGCCACAGCGGACTCCGTGGGCTGTTGGGCCATCTGGGTGAGAGAAGCCAAGTCTACCTCAGGCTCTGTGGCCCCAAAAGTCTCTCGAAAGAGCTTTTCCATTGCAGGCCAATCTGCCACAGTTCCTGGTCGCAGTTTGGAGAACCACCTAAAGGCAGCCCCTGATAGAGAAGTACCAAAGATCCTGCACTTGAGGATGTCATCATTCTGGTACTGGCCGCATTGTACCCTGAACTTGGCCAGATGAGTTGCCGCATTCTCGGTATCCTCCCCTGAAAAGGTAGCAAATATGATGTTTTTATAACCCCTGGGGAAAGGCGCGAGCATTATGTGCGGTGGGAAAGGTCCTTCATAGACCCCATCCATCTGGGCCCTAGGGTTAGCCTGTCTGATCATCTCCTCTACCTCATCTCGTCTCACATATTCTCGACCCGGAGGAGGAGGAGGTGGTATTGCCATTGTATGGCGAACAGGCTGCGCAGGTATTGCTTGGTTTACAGTCGCTGTCCCTTCTCCTATCTGCACAACGCGGGTTGCAGCTGGTTGTTGAAGAGTCACTGCTGGCATAGGCATCTCTTTTGCCAAAGCTGTTATCTTGATCGGGTTACCAGCCTGGTCAATCCCATAATAGCTTCCTGGCAGCTCTTGGTATACATTCTCTGCCCCATCGCTGTCGTACTGAATGAACACAGCGGGGTCGGACGAAGTGTCAGCATTTTTCGATGCCTGCTGCTTCTGTCTGGCGGTCTGTCCAACTGACGGTGTGGTTTTTTCCTTGCTGCCGCCAATAACCAGAGCTCGTTCCTTATCTCTCACTTGCGTGGTAGCAGCGGTCGCGGCAGGTGTAGCGGTACTGCTGCTACCCTTTTCCCGCTGATTTGGTGGCACATATTTACCCGAACCAGATGGTTGGCCCAGGGAACCAAGGATATCGTTAGGATCTCCTAACGTCTTATTCAACACTTCTTTAGCTTGGTTCAACTCAGCTCTTTGCATGGCCACCTCGGTTGCGAGAGTTGCTCCATCTTTGCGAAGACCTGCCATATCTGATGCTGTTTGCTTGGTATGATTCGCCAGAGCATCAATGATCTTTTTCTGCTGCTGACTCTGGGCATCTGCGATGCTTATAGCTTGAGCTTTCAATGCATTCTCAGTTTGCGACATCAGTTGCTCAGTTTCCATAGCTTGTTGGGAAATACGCTGGTTTATTTCGCGTAAGATTCTATCTGTTTTCTCGTTCTTCCTTTTCAGATCAGCAGCCATCTTCTTGCGATGGTTTTCAATGTTTTCTGAGATGATCGCGCATGCAACCTCGACGGTCGCTCCCTCTGGAATAGGCTTCTCGACGAAATCCTCTGATTCTTCACTCCCCACCGTATTGGAGACAGGAGTAGCGACAGGCTCACTGGACTGATTAGTGATGACAGTCTGACCCTCAGTAGCGGTCGAGTGACTCTCTCCCTGTTCAGTTGACATATCGGAGAATTGGGGATGAAGGGAGAATCTTTGAATCACTTGTTCTTCTGACAGACCACGACAATCCGCGCGAGGATGCGGTTTGTAACTGGAGGTCTTGTGTTTTGAGCAGTTAGCGTAGCCCTTTTTGTAAGGGTTTTCGCTTGACTTCCCAATGGCTAACGTTCACGAAGAGACACTTAGTTGCGTCCCACTGGGCGTGCCAAAATGTTTGGCTCCAAAACCAGTTGGCTTGCAAACTGTCTCTTTTGAGCGAGTGATTGCGCAGGCGTGCCAGCACCGCGGGGTGCAGTCGTTGGGGTAGTCCCTTGACCTGACTTCTTCTTCAAGCGCTGTGGACGAGGAGAGCACCAACCTCGTCACAGGGTTCTTCTCTAGCCTTTCGGAAAAGGACTTTTGCCTTACGGATAAGGACTTTGGTTGTGGTCTCTTGCGTTCACCGAATCGATACTTAGTGTTGTAGACTAAGCAGAGCAATCACTGGGAAGTTGGGAGAAAGCACGGGTTGCGCTAAAGCGTGACTTTAGCTTCGCTGGGTTGCGAGGGCGTTACCCTTGCTTCGCTGGCAGTAACGGTGGCGGTTGCGCTCGCAGTCGGCTCGCTGGGAGACTGGGACTGGAAGTACGGTCGCCGGGTTGGTCTGGTGATGCTGACAGTCGGCTCTTGGAGAGACTAGGACTGGCGCACGGTCACCGGGTTTCAACAAGGTTGAAGGTTTGCTCCGGGGAGGCTTTGTAATCGCTAGGATTGATTGATATGAGAGAGGTCCTTAATTCTTCCTTGAAACCTGGTATATATACCTAGGGTTTTGACTGCTCCTTGTTGTAGAAGGACTATTGATTGAAGTTTCCTAGTCAATCTCTGCTAATTGATTCCAATAAGGTTTCGTTTTCCTTATGGATTCCGGAATGGGCGAAGCTATAACCCAAACCCTAGTAGGCTTATTTTTGGGCCGCAGGTATCGGCCCGCTGTGCTAGATCCACTAAAGGATATTGCCAAAATTACTTTTGGGCTCAAACAGGTACTACTGTTACTATAGCTAGAGAATAAGAGGATCAAGAATAATAAGAAGAGAGAGAAAGCAGAGCCGGGAGGGATATTCTTCGACATCATTAACTGGTTTTGATTTGCAGTTCATGCCGTACATTGCATGTATTTATAGGAGAATAGGAATATGGTGACATTGCTCAAATCTGATCCTTTGAAACATTCAAACATATTACGTAGCCTAAAAGTATATACCTTGAATGAATATTCAATTAAGATTCAAAGTTTTTGTGTAACTCTGATCCTTAATCTAATAGAATTTCATTTTACCAACCACAAAAAGAATTGCTTCTACAACGATGTGTGTGTGCCAGTGTGTGGAAATGGAGTGGTGAGTACGTTTTCTTCCGTAGGCCTCCAGAAATTGAAGCACCTGGTGATGATGATCAACTTGATGTATAATTTGTGTTTGTAAATTAACTTGTCGGAAATGAAATGACGTTTTGACTGCGAGTTAACAATTCAAATGGTAAGTCTGGATATTCTATAAGAATAAAAACGTGGTTGGAAACAATGAAATCAAATCTATACACTACTAGAATTTTTCTCATATACATCGGCCAGATCGGTTTAAAAAAAAATTTGTGCACATGTGTTAGTGGGTGATGTAAAAGATCGGAAAAAAATAGGCATCGGTTAAAAACCGATGTCCCATATAATAATAAACATCGGATTATGTTCCAGAATCGATGTTAAACTGCTATTATGATCACAAATTGGTGTTTTTAGATATTGTTAAACCTTCATATTTATGCATTTAATGCTTAACGAAATATAGGTCCAACAGCAATAGTATTCATTTTAACATCGTTACTCATTCTAGAAACGATGTGTTACATTCTCTTACACATCGGTGTTTTTGAAGTTTGCCTGCTGTTTATAAGTTTTACGGGTACTTGCCATATATCACACTATTTAAGATTGAATCTACATTCTTTTGTATTACGCGACCGATGTTCATTAATCTATTAAACATCGTTTCCTTTTATGAAGCGATGTCCATTTTTCTATTAAACATCAGTTTTTGAGGTTGGCACCGATGTTCATACTTATACTAGACATCGTTTTTCATTTAATAAATCGATGTCCATTGGATTGTTTTACATCATTTCTTACTTATTAAGTCGATGTCCATTGAGTTGTTTTACATCGTTTCCTACTTAATAACTCGATGTCCATTGGATTGTGTTACATCGTTTCCTACTTAATAATTCAATGTGCACTGAATAAAGAGACATCGATTTTTGTTTCCAATCTGATGTATCATCTCTTTAATGACATCGTTTTTGTAGTTTAATACTGATTTGAAATATGCGTATATACATCATGTCCTTTATAAACTGAAAATTGGTAAGATACCAATATGAACTCATTTCAATTGCAAACCAACAATCACAATTGTAACACCATCCAAAGGTTTTGCAAAATTATAAGCATCAAAATACCTAAAACTACTAAGCTTCTTGTTGAACTTAAAGAGTTATACATACACAAAGCTAGTGACCAAAACTTCTGAACCATATGTGTGGTAATAACTACCATCCTCCTTGCTTGTAACATTCCTCACCAAAAGACAGGTTGAAAGACCTGCACATATAAAGACACGTTCAAATTTATATTAGGATCCACGCCAGAACACTTCTAGCTGGAGCAGCCCCATTCTAATGCTCCTGCATAATATGTATATATCAATTAGATGGAATTTAATTTTTCTAGCTGGAGGTTTAGCCATTGTTTCATAGTACAAGAAAATGATTACCGACTCACATAAATAATTGTTTGACACCAATTTTAACTTTCAAGTATGCAATGCCTGACAATGGTACTGCTTGAACTCTTTAATAAGTAAATTCTACATCTTAGAGGTTATGCAGCACAATTTCAATTTAGCAAGAAAATATATCAATATAAATTTGCTCCAATTAAACAAGATCATAAAACTTATAACTATAGACTCACCTTGAGTAAGAGACAGTTGGAAGTAATTCCTTTATAACTTGGTGAAACCTGTGTGTTAATGACAACTAATTAGAAGGCCAGCTTAAAAGGCATATTCACAATAGTAGTAAGCACAAGCAAAGACTGGTAATATTGTTATTTATGTATCAAGTAACCAACCACCAACTAGTTAAATAGAGATACAGAACAATAATAGAACATCATTAAATTCAGAACACTAACACAGTGACTAAATTGAGAACCTTTTTTGTAAAGAAATAATCTACACTGAACAAGAAAGAATGTTTGAAATTGTAAGGCAAGTACTGAAGAGAGCATTGCTCTTCAATTAATCAAGTAATCTACAAACCAAGGTAGCTTAGTAATAGTTTCACTTTTTCTTGCGTCCATATATATAAGCCTTGTATGTTTTATCATATACCTGCACATCAGGCTGAAGCATAAGATGATGATACCTTGATTCTAATACTAGGGACGGTAAGTACGTAGAGGAAAAATTGTCCCAGTCAACCTTCTTCATGTTGAAATTCCCAGCTCTGGCAATAGTAACTGGGGCAGAAGGGCCAAACTTTAGCTGCTTCATCAAGTAGAGAAAAGGCAAGAGTTTCAGCTCCTTAAGTAATATGTCAAAAAGATTCAAGAATAAACAAAAGCAAGTATAGATTTCTTACTTCTCATTACGGATGCATTGTGTGCATCCCCAAGTAATAACCTTGCAGCTTCATCAAGGGAGATGGATTCTACCTACAAAATTAGATTACTACCATAGTCATCTAAATAAAAAGAAAGAAGTAAATAAGTGGCAGTGGAAACAAAATTGGACATATTTGTCACTAGAAACAGAGGCACAGGTTCTTAAGAGCATATAATACAACTATAGTCCGCTGGTTTGCATGTTTGCAAACTCCACCCCTCTGCTCTTCCCCAGCAGCTGAAACAGTAGCCCTGGACTTAACAGCACAAACAACACCACCGCTATCACCACCGGTCCCCAATCTGCCATTACTACTACTGTAGTCTACTTCTTAATCACTTCTTCTGTGTATAGTTGATCAGTTTGTGTGTGTAGTGAAGTTGTCAACTTAGGAACTAAGACTTAATGTTTCTCTCTAGCTGAGCTAGCAAGCTATATATACTGAATCTAAAAGTACAAGGAAAAATGTGTTGGCAATTGAGATACGGAAGGAATATGAAAAAGAGAGAGCAATCACAGTATTAGTGTAGTAGAAGAAATCTTCAACTGAAATAGTATAAATGTGTGTGAACAAATAGTCGGTGGCTTGTGGTGGGATGCAAAAGACACATGGGCCAAAGTGACATGGTCTTGAAAATGAACCCTTTAAAGTTTAATTAACAGGTGTTGAGAGTCCTTATAATTTAGACAACATACACACAGAGTTAACTAATCACTCTTTGTAATAATCCCCTGTTATGTTCTTCAAATGAACCATATAATGGTACCAAACAGAATCAACATCTTTCTACATTCCCTTTTCTCAGATCATTTTAGACTCAAAATTCAAAGCACTGACAATAAAGAATTACCATTTTTCTAGTTTCCTGAAGATTTGGGATTGACACCGGGGTTCTTAGTCTGACTCCCGGTTGCATGACCACTCTTATCACCTACCTCATCATCTGAACCCTGCGAACACTCTCATCACCTTCCTCCTCTGTAACCAACCTAACATGTGGCTCGACAGCCTCAAGTGACTTGAGTCCTTTCCAGAAGAAGTTCAACTGAATACAAAAATAGAAGAGGTTCTGGAGTGTTAGTTTTGCTTCAAACTATTAGAAGAACCGGAGGTGATGACTTTTAAACTTATTGGAGATAGAAAGAAAACCTGAGCAACATGGTGGCGAGCTGCTTGTGTTAGAAGACTTCGGGCTTGCCCTTGCTTCAGGGACTTCAACCGGAAAACACACAGTGTAGCTTCCTCATCATATTCCTCACAAGCTACTTGCAGTTGCTGCAAAGTAAAGCTTTCGCCCTTCCCACGTTTTGATCTCCCTTTTTCTTTCTGTTGTGCTACTTGCAGTTGCTACCTCTCTGAATATAATGTGCCAAACCATATTCAGAAAAACTTTACTTCAAATAGGTAAAAAAAGAAAAGAAAAAAAAAGTTAAAAGAGAAAGGAATAAACCGTTTCTCATCACATTGTCGCTTCATTTCCTACATCATAGAACAGGAAAGGGACATCTAGTTACTTACAAGCCAATGAACAGAAGGGAACAAATAATAAGTAGGTGCAGAGAACTGGGACCTCCAGGAAGGCAACAACTCTAAGGTGAAAAAGGGCACATTAGGCATTCCTTGACTTTTAAAGCCTACATTTTGATATTACCAGTTAAAGCGTTTGAAAAGCACATAGCCAAGCATCGACCTAGCAGATGGCACATTATGCTCACTGCTTATTTGGCATGCCTAGCTCATCACTATGCTAATCAATTAGTGAAGGACCTGGAAGATCCCACCAAGTTAAATGGTGGCTTATGCAAGTCAAACAAGGTTTTGGTGCAGGTGTGGATCCACCAGACACTAAAAAATCCTTTTGATTTGTAACACATACAGAGTACTTAATGCACAGCAGAAATACCTATCATAAAATTTGAATAATCTGTGTTGCTTTTTGACAAGCATCTCTTTTTATTTGGGCATAGTACTGAAACAAATGAGAGAACGATCACAAATTTTAAGTTTATTATAGTTATGGACAACCAAACATCAACTACCAACAAAAAATTATTACAAAATTGAACTGCAACATGAGGAATCTACCATAATATATTGCAGAAAATCTAATAAAATACTGAAACCAAATCATATTGTGCTATTCACCCCAAGAGAATCACACATATTCTGCTTCTAAAACCCAAAATATGCCCTCAATATATAGACCAGCCCCAAAAGCCACTCTCCGTGTAAACCCCACAAAACCCAAGACCTCATTCATCAAATCTACATAGATAAGCAACTATATCACACACTTGCAATTTGAAATAAAATAAACCCAGTTCCAGACCGAGAGCAATCAACCAAAACCAAGTCTAGAAACCAAAACCGAGCAAAGAGACCAATAAAGACACAAACTTGGCAAGCACAACTCACCAAAATTTGAAGCTTTAAGCTTCGGACTATCAGAAAAGGAACAGAGCAAAACAGTATCACAAACCCAAAAGAACGAGGCTTTATACAAGCATTGAGTCCTTGAGAACCAAACCCACCACCAGAAAACAAAAGTAAACCCAAAACCTAAAAACACCCATCAAATCCTTGGAAGCAAATTAAGAAACAAAAGCAGATCGGTGAATTTTTCTTTTTGAATAAGCAGATCAGTGAATTAAGGACTCACAAATCCTTCGAAGACATGCATTGAACATAGTCGTGAATTACCTATGAAAGAAAAGCTCAAATTTTCTCCAAATCACCGGCCTCAAACTCGGATTATGTTCACCGTCTTCAAGCAGAGGAGCTGGTCCGACGCAAAAAAAAAGAAGGAGGACGAGGAGGGTCGGGTTCTGGTTGGAGCTGGAGAACGAAGACGAGGAGGGTTTTGGTCGGAGACGGAGAACGAAGAGGAGGACGGTATTGGTCGAAAGAGGAGAACGAAGAGGAGGAAAGGGAGGTTTGGTCGAATAGTAGTGTGGAAATGAGCTTTTCCTTCCCCGCGCTTCTTTAAAAATTTTTAACTTAGCCGCTCAGCGTTTTTCTGAAAATTCAAATGAAAGTTTTATCACCGGCTAATTTCAAAACCGATGTCAGTTATACGCATATAAATCGGTTTTTGAGGAATCGATGTTAATAACATTGTTTTACATCGCGTGTATTTCTCACCGATTTAATTGTCATGATGTCTATGAGCATAATTCTAGTAGTGCTATTACGAAACAATGAATTAATTTCCGGTAAGTCTGGACAGACCACTTGTTTAATGGTGCTTATCGAATCTTAAGCTCAAGAAGATTTCAAAGCTAGAATTAACAAACTTGCTCCCACAACGAAAATTTCCAAGCAAATTCTGATAATTCCTTGTTTCGACTTTTGGAATGTTGGTGCGCGAAGCATATATACCCGGAATAAGTAGAGACTAATTAATGTAGGGAAAGACATAAGAGATGATGGCTGAATCTGAGGACTGAGGAGATCGCACATTATTCAACAAACAGATCGATCTGTCTTCCGGTCCGGTAGTTAATTAACAGATATATGGAGTTTCTTGACACTCAAGCTTATGCGTGCCTTATTTCCAAGAAAAAGTACAAGATGAAACTTAAAATTCTTAACCCTACGCAAGAAAGGAGGCGCCAAGTGGTGATGAATTAAACAACCCCAGCAATGAGGACCCCAAAAACTTACAAGCCGGCCAAGACTGTTGGAAGAGGTCTTGTTGTTTTGGGTCAACTCGCGTCCTATATATATATCCTCAATCTTTTCCGTTTGGTTACCCTCATTCACATTTAAGATTGCCCTTGAAACATCGCAAGCGAGGATTCTGGGAAAGACCTTATTAACGTGAAGGAAAAGAAAGTAATCTTTTTTTGAACATTTTTTTTTTTGAAAAGAATGACCGGTGCGGCTGCCCTCAAGACTTCATTAATGAAACTGCTGAATACAAAGGGGGGGACGTAAAGTCTAAACTCCGAACAATTAGTAACATGAGAACTCAAGAAGTTTAACAAGAGCTCTCACTAATCCTATGTATTCAAACATGCACCAACTAGCAAGGGTTGACATACCAGATATCTGGGCAACACAATTTGCTTTACAAAAGTGACATATATGAAAGTCAAAGCTCATACAAAGCCATAAAGCAATAAAACCAGCTTTCCCACTATGTTGTCGACCAGAACAACCTCTGGTGACACTTCGTTTCATCCTGCCACTAGGAAGTTGCGTCCATTTGATAATGATTTGCCACCTCTCTAGGACAAACAAGGCACTATGAGTGCACACCCACACCGACCTATGGCAGTGACTTATTATAAACAGTAAACAAGCATAAATAAAATGACAAACATAAATAACATAACTAGCCCAAGAAGGGAGCCCAAGTCCAAGCAACAATCCAAGGAAGAGGAAGCCCACCAACTGCCAGCCTGGCCTGGCCCAACCCCATCCCAGCCATTGCCGACAGACCACCTTCCCGCCATACTCGCCGGGTTCCCACCGTCCACGCTCCACCATCACGCCTAACCGCACCACCCTTCCAGAGCGAAACCAAATCGCGCCTGACCCTTCCAGATGGGATCCACACCAGATTGGATCCAGTCGATCTAAACCAGATCACACCACCACGATCCCTCCAGATCGGGTAAAACTCATATCTGATCGAACCCCGCCGCCAATCTGAATCAAGCCACGCCGCCATCCAACCAACCATCCGCCGACCCCGCGACAGTACACCACACCTCCGCCTAGGCCAGCAAGGGGCAAACCACAACCCGATAGCCACCGTGTTCTCCTCCTTCCTCACCTTACAAAACCACCACCACCATCTCCCCACACCGGCTGAGAATGTCGATCGAGGAGCCTGGCACCACATCAGTCCCACAGGGGATGACAAAGGCCCGTCCGACGACGATGAAATGGCTCGCCGCCGGACAGGAGGAAATCTCACTGTTTCTCGTCAGGCGCGTGCAAGCGCGTTCTATTCACTCCTTAAAAAGGAGAGGACAATTGGTTTTTGAAAAGAAAGTAATCTCTTTAGGAATCACAAATTAACAATATAAAACAAAAAAAGAATTGGTTACTGTCAGAAATGATAACAAGAATAACTTTTCCGATCGTTATATTGTCAGAAATGGTTATTTACATATTTAAATTCTTTGTATTTCAAAAAGGGTGATGCTATTCGCACACTCATTTTTTCTATTCACACACCCTCTCTATTTTTCCATTACTTTAATATAATTTTTTTTTTACAAATGACCATAACTATACTCCCTTGTAATTATGTTTTTTTTTTCTTTTTTCTATTTGGCAAATCAATCATGAATTAAACATCATTATACAATAAATCAATTTTTCTTGTGAATGTCATTGCTGATCAGAGAAAAAAAAGAAAAATACTGATGGGCAAGACGAAGTGCAATCTGTCAAAAGTTCTGCAATTAGTATGGCAAAGTTTAGGGCTCAGATGAAAAATCACGATGTAACTAAGTTTGGAGATTTAGGTATGTCATGACTGCTATACAAACTGAAGAAAGGTATAAGCTTATCACCTAAACTAAAGGAGATCCAAAACCTCTCACATCTGATTAAGCAACATTGTTTCAAGATACCATTCCCAGTGATATAAAGCATTCTGTAGAGTGATGATATGACTAATTTTCTCAACTCTTTAATCTATGTCTAGTGTAGCAAAAACAAAAAACAATAATAAGAATGTATTATGCAAGGCCAGAATAATCAAAATATGATTGAACATACAATTGTCAATAATGTTAGTCAGCATCTTCTAAATCATGTAGAATGATTACCTCAGCAAAATTTCATGATACCACCAGTACTTTATATTACAACACTATAGTAGTATAGTTAATCTGGTTTGCAATATCCTGAGGAATCTCTAGAGAGAAGACAGACTCTGGAACCTCTGTTTCAAATCTCAAAAGAACAAGGAAAAATCATCTCCAAAAGTTAAATTTACAATAACAGAAGAAAACTACATGACAAAACATATGGGCGCTTAGAACAGAACTTGCATCCAAAGAAAATACAATAGCACTTCAGGCAAAAGATTGTTGCTACGTAATGGCAGTACGAATCTGCAACAAATAAACTTCAAAGCATCACATTAGAGAGATAGAATGACTATGCTAGGGAAGTTTTTGACGGAAAATAAAAGAGAAAATCACAAAGAGTTTTGAAGTCTCTGTGTCTATGGGAAAATAAGGGTTTAGGATTTATTGACTTGCCAAATAGAACAAAGAAAAAAAAATTGCAAGGGAGGGTAGTTAGGGTAATAGGTAAAAAAAATAAATTAAAGTAATAGATAAATAGAGGGGGCGTGTGAATAGAGAAAATAGGTGTGTGAATAGCACCACCCATAAAAAAAGTATAAAATAAATATGAACTATATATCCCCAATGTGGCTTCTAAATACAAAGGTGAATTAAAACCCAACTCTAGAGTCTAGAACAATTTTTCATGTCTAATATCAAAATCATAATATAAATATCATTCATCGGAAGAAAGTGTTATAAGTAGGTTAATCCAGAGCCATTATCGGCGACTTAAAACACAATTCAGTCATCAAGCCTAAACATAACTTCCATATCTAATAGGAGCAACACAATCTCTGGACTCTGGTACACCATGAGGCTAGAAAAAGTGAACATGTGACCACGGAGACCCCAAAACTGACAAAGGGCCAGATCAGTGGTTGAAGGAACGTGAGCATGCCCAATAGTATAAAGGGCTCAAATCCAGCTGAGGAAGTACTTGTGCTCGGGGTCAACTCTGCCTCATGAAGCGTGAATACACGTGATAGTTTCAGTTATAATCTGTCATCATTCAATCAGCGGGGTATTGTAATAAGCCCACTAATCGACTAGAAAGGGTCAACATTATTCAAAATAGAAACAACAACCCAACCAAACTTAAAAAAAAAAAAACAAATGGAGATGCAACACACCACCTGGGTCAACGATACTAAGCCCAAACCTGGATATAGGCCCAACACAAACATGTTAGAGGCCCAACTCAAATCAAGCACAAATCAATTCCATGGACCTTTCCAGCTACTGCAGACATTGGAATTGTCGTACACTGTCCCTAAGCACCACCACCCATCTATCATCAGTTGCAAATCGAGGCCAAATGTTCCAGCCCACACAGCGTTGTTGCCCTTGAGGCCACTCAAGTCGAGATTTAGAAGTCTTAGTTCTTTTTTTTGAAAGGTCCTTACCTATTCTATTAGCACATGAAAATTCTTAGTTCTCTTTATGCTTATTGTAATAGGCACCATGTCTCCCCATGTATTATGCAGTTTCTTTAATCAAGGCTTGACGGCAGCCGCACCGGCCCTTTATTAAAATAAATAATAATAAAAAATCTGTTTTAACGTTTTATAATCCCAAAATGAGTGACGTATTTTTATTGTTACTAAATACGAAATTACCACTTGAAAAATATCCTATGATAATCCGGGACTACTTGTTGAAATAGAAAAAAGAATGAACCTTTGTGGGAAACGACTGTCGTTGCATTTGGCAAATGGAAACAAAAACAGCAAAGCCTGTTTGTTTGCAAACATTAACAAGCTGTTCTCCATAAAATTGTTTTTGGGAACTGAGACCTGGGAATCATTTTGAGTATTCTACATATATTACCCTCTCAAATTTCGATTTTTTTGTCTGAACCAAAGAGGCAAGAGCTATTCAAGTATTCAACCCATTTAAAATCCTCGTCAATTGAAATTCAAAGCTGTGTTATTTCTGGTGGTGGGAGAGTAACCCATTCTCCGCCGCAGAAATCCCACCCACTCCCATCTCTCTCCTTCTGTTCCAGTCAATACTGAATCTTACTTCAACCTTTTAATAAATTTCAAGGTATGTAATCCTATCCTGTAAACCCATCTCACTTATTTTCTTAATATTCACATTGACTTTGAAAGTTCATTTCTTTATGCTTTTCATTCACTGAAATGGAATATCATTGGATGTTGTTATTGGTATTTGGGTTGTTGTGGTGTATATTCTCTTTTCTGGGTTGTAGCTTTCATGGCATTTAAGAGTTAAATAGTTGCTACTTTGAATCTGTTTTGATTCTGTAGTGAGCTCTGATTGTGTTTCTTGAACACCCTTATCCAGCTTCTTCACATTTGACTTGCTCATTTTGGATCAGTACATATTAAAGACTGAAACTTTACATCCATTTGATTAAGATAACATGTTGGAAGTGATGAACTCGTGTATTTGAAACAAAACATACTCAAGGACAATAACTGAATCGGGCAAAGATATAAACTTTCCCATTTGAATCACCAATTGGACAATTTGAATAGCATTTTTGCTTTTGTTTGGACTCTTTAGGGCCAGAGAGAGCAAGAGAGAGATAGAGGTGGTTCGCAATGGGGATGGGGAAACAATCCGAGAAGTTTTCTGCGGATTTTGTAATGGGAGGAATGGCTGCATTGGTAGCAAAGAGCGCCGCTGCACCTATTGAAAGAGTAAAGCTTTTGTTGCAGAATCAAGGGGAGATGATGAAGAGAGGACAGCTTAAGAAACCTTATAAGGGTGTTGGTGATGGATTTAAAAGGGTTTTAAGAGAGGAAGGCGTGTTGGCCTTTTGGAGAGGCAACCAGGCCAATGTTATTCGATATTTTCCTACTCAGGTACATTATTTCCCTTCTATTCCCCTAATGAATTCATGTTTTTCTTACAGTTTTTGAGCTGGATATGTTCTGGTGACTCATTTATCGTTTACGTAGTTAAAACTATTAAGTTAATTGCCTGTTCTGCTGTAATGGCATACCATTGGAGATGCTCTTCTTGCAGTTTCTGTGTTTCGTATTTGTTTGTTTTCCTTTCTACAAGCAAATTTTCAGAGTGTCTTCAAGACTCTTTTTTGCTTGTCAAATTCTTGTTTCTTTCACTAGTATGGTTGATTCAGCCATCAGAATATAGTTCAAGAGAGGATGTAATAACTGGAAATGCTCATCGATTTTTGGAATACATCTGAATCTTCATATTCTCAGGTGCTTATGTATTTCAGTTCTCCAAAGACCTTAGGTTTTTCTTGTAAATATGTATTCTGGAACTTTTCTCTCTTATGGGTTAACAAAGCATGATGTGATACATATTCATCCTAGCAATTCATCATGGTTAGAAAGTCCACTAATTCATTGTGATTTGTGTCACCATTTATTATAGAGAAGTCATCTACTCTTCTAGTCTTCTTAATTACACACTTCTTGGCATCACATGTCGGTGGAGTTTTTTTATATTCTGCATGTACTCTTATAACTTAGAACTTGCTACCGTGCTCTGTTCAGTTAAATGTATGAAATGTTTAGATTGCACTTTATAGTCCTACCAATTGTTATCACCAAACGTAGTTTGGCATATATGTAGGCTTTCAACTTTGCATTTAAAGGTTACTTCAAAAGCATTTTTGGCCGCTCAAAAGAGAAAGATGGATACATAAAGTGGTTTGCTGGAAATGTGGCTTCAGGAAGCGCTGCTGGAGCAACAACTTCATTATTTCTATATCATCTGGATTATGCACGTACACGGCTAGGCACTGATGCAAGGCAGGGTGGAGTTAATGGACGACAACAATTCAGAGGGCTTCTAGATGTTTACCGTAAAACCTTGTCAAGTGATGGATTAGTGGGTCTCTATCGAGGTTTTGGGGTTTCCATTATTGGAATTACGCTGTACCGAGGCATGTACTTTGGGATTTATGACACCTTGAAGCCTATTGTTTTGGTTGGACCTTTAGAGGTAAACATCTCCATTCTGGAAAAAGATGCTACATTAACCATTCTTGGTTCTCATGCTTTCCATGAAAATTCTTTATCGATCACTAGCCCAAAATTTAATCATTTGAATTTCTACAGGGAAATTTTTTGGCTAGTTTCTTTCTTGGTTGGAGTGTCACAACAGTCTCCGGGATCTGTGCCTATCCATTTGATACTCTTCGGAGGAGAATGATGTTAACCTCAGGACACGCCACAAAGTATCGCAATGGCGTACATGCATTTCGGGAGATTGTTTACCTTGAGGGTTTCACAGCACTGTTCCGAGGAGTTACTGCAAATATGCTTGTAGGAGTTGCTGGGGCTGGTGTACTTGCAGGATATGATCAGCTGCAACGACTTGCATATAAACATGGTTATTCTGTTGAGCCAAATCAAAGAGTTGCGAAGTGAAAGTTTGGACATGGCATATACAGTTATTTTTTGGAGCCACGACAAAGATTTTTGAAGTGAGAGTGTAGACATGGCATACAGACAGTTAATTTATCGAGGCACCGCAGAGTTTTGAAGGTCATGAGATCTGTATACAGTATACCAGTGTTACCTCTTCTGTTGATTCATACTTCAAAAGATTTTTCTTTTTTCAGAACAAATGAAGAAAGGGAAAGACGAAAATAATTAAATCCGCGACTAAGAAAGGGTTGTTCACCAATTGGCACTGCTTCTTCCTGGAATGTCTAAAGGCTTACATGTATATTCTTTGTACAGTTGACCGAGTATATTCAATTATTCAAGTGTTTCATATGCGAATTATAATTTCACTGCTGATTTATAGTCCTCACTCCTGAGTGAAGCTGGGATACAAGATGTACAGAGAATATGATTTTCGCTCCATCTGGCCTTTGATGTGGCATTGCAGAACATTTCTTTCTGTCCCGAGCATTGGAAAACAACTTACTGGTCAGAAAATTCTCAACCCAGTGAGGATTAGAAGGAGATTGACTTAATGCTGTGCAGTTGGTGTCAACTGATGGTTGTCGCCAGCACACGATACAAAGTCAATTGGATTCTTAATCTCTGTGATTATTCTAATCACAATGCATTATCTTTACACGCTTTAGATGATTCTCCAAATCTTCAACTATGGCATTGCCTAGTTATACACTGATTTTCAGGTACATATATTATTCTGTGCAATGTACCAGTTCAATACTCGGAAGTCAGAAGCTGCATAGAAAATCACACACTGCATGAAGTTCAAAGTCTAAGCCTCTAAGGCTTTCATTGACATCCATTGTTTTACAAGCATAGCACTCGCATCCAATTTCTAAAAGAGTAATCATAAATTAACTTAAGCTAGAAGCCAGAAATTCTTGTGAAGCTTGGTGGTGATCAAGTAGCCTCCAAGTCTTCTGCTCTTTCTCCTCACCGCAATCGTCATGCATCCAGCATTTTGTATGCAGTATTCCACAACCTCACCGCTTCTGGATGTTCTTCTCCTACTCGTCCAGCACTTGTTGATTAGCTTCCACCACATTGACCTCTCTCTTTTTTGGCCAAGAACAAGTAGAGATACCTTTTGTTTCTTTGCTTCTTCCACAATTATTGCACCTCTTTCCTTCCCTTCAAGCAATGCTACCTCAACTTCCACCTATTCAACTCAATAGTAAATACAAACCATTCCATACTGGAACCCTTTCACATCTATTAAAAAAAAAAAAAAAAACAAAGCAATGTGATGTTATGCACTTACCCCAGGCCTTCTCCTCTGACAGTCTTTTTTCATAGAGTGAAGAAGCTCAAAAGCTCTTAAATTAAGCTTCTTCGCATTTGATTCTGCACCAGCAAAACCAATGTTAGTTAATAAGAAAATTAAGAACCTGGACAATGTGTGTCGAGTCTCACCTTGTTTGCAGGGCTGAGCTACATGAAGAAGCACAATGGTGTCTTGGGCTTGAACAGTGTGGGACAGTGCCCATTCAAGAGCTCCTTTGGCTTCGAGGCTCGAATCCACAACTACCATTATCTTGTTCCCAATCTCATCCCCATTTTTGACTCTGATTTCTGCACCAAAGTCATCACTGCTATTACTCAGAAACTGATCTGTTTTCAAATGGCCAGTTTTGATGGAAGAGGAGGAGGAACGACGTCTGATGCTTCTAGAGGCGGGTTTCTGTTTCGATTTTGATCCCAGAGTCCGGGAATGGACCGGAAAACAAAACGCGCCACGGCCAACACACAATCTTGCATATCTCCTACTCATTATGATGATTTTGGTTCTGGTTGGAAGCTTAGCTAACTTGGTCTGTTATATATACACACGAGGAATGGAATAAAAAGTAAAGTTTGCATACTTATCTTTCAATTTCCAAGCATGTCATTGATTCCATGCACAATTTGTTTATTTGGTTTTTGTAATTCCATGTGGTGGGCCACATCTTCAACGTGCTTGGCATGAATTTGAAGGCTTCAGTGTATGTTCCTAATCATCTTATAGTAGGCTAGTAGTTGAGCTTGACGTGTATGCCATACTACAGCTAGTATTGCTATAAAATTTCATTCTATATATACCAATAGGCAATATATAGCAATGTCGAGTGTTTGACTTAAGGTCCCCAAACAGAAATCAATGGTAACTGGCCATTTTTCTTTTTTCTTTCTCTCCTTGGTCCAACATTATAGCCAGGAAGACATCTTCTGCACAATATTATACTTCAATGCTCACACAGAAAAGGAGGCACCAACCACCAGCTAGCGGTGTAATATAAGAATCGCATTCTCAAGGAGTTGTCTTCCCTTAGCTTTTCTCTAAATTTTACATCTTTTGAGACATTTTTACAAATATTTGATTCTCGAAATCTAACAAAACATATAAGATGTGAAATGCTTTTATTCTACATTTCTACTAGGGCCACCCTTCACCCGTGACACTCGCCATTTAACTTGACATCTAGATCATATATTTTTCAAAAGTCACTACATCTGTCATGTCTCATCTGCACTTTGTAGGGTTACGTATTAGAGTTTAGCATAAACTTTTGGGAACTAAATTCTTCATTACAAGTGGGTTTTGCAAGGGAAACTTATAATCTTAGGTCATGATTATTCTACATGTATAAACGAGCCAACAGAAGCTTCCACAAATCATTATGAGTGTGTGTGTGTGTGTACACACAGAAGTCAACTTCATATATGATGTCCAAGGCAGAGGTGGCAGACTGCAGCATTATTTTGTTTGCATTGGGAAAACTTATCTTTCAACTGTCCATTCCCATTATATTGAGTAGGCAAATTTCAATGGATTTGAAAATTGCTTCAATTCACTATTCAATTTCGGAAAGACGTACTAGCTGGGGTACAAGGTTTAGTGCAAAGAAGAAGAAAACAAAGAGAGAGAGTTGTAGAGAAATCGTCATCTACTAAAACAAAGTCATTACTTGATTGATTCACTCAAAGACCAAGTACGGACATTGTTGTTTTTGATCCAATCATCCAATTCAAAAGGAATTAGGCCTAACTTGGCCTACAATCAATGTACATTAATTATTCGTGATCTACTAAAATAGAGTGATTACTTGATTGATTCACTCAAAGACCAAGTACGTACATTGTTGTTTCTGATCCAATCATCCAATTCAAAAGGAATTAGGCCTAACTTGGCCTACAATCAATGTACATTAATTATTCGTGATCTACTAAAATAGAGTGATTACTTGATTGATTCACTCAAAGACCAAGTACGTACATTGTTGTTTCTGATCCAATCATCCAATTCAAAAGGAATTAGGCCTAACTTGGCCTAATCCACCACACAGTGGTCGAGTTGGTAAGAGCCTCCAGGTGTGGAACCCCCACACCCGGGTTCGAATCCCGCTGACGCTTATTGGAGTTAAATCCCAATATATTATTGGTGGCCAGGAGAGAGGAAGCGTTCTGACAAGATCCCCCGAGCACGGATTATTATCTGGGCCTAGGAAGCCTTTGAGGACACCGTGTGATTGACATCAAAAAAAAACAAAAAAAAGCCTAACTTGGCCTACAATCAATATATATTATTTGTTACTTTTAAAGCATTATCGTACAAAATATAACAAAATTAAATATTAAACTTAAAAGCACACAATATCTTCCGAGACTGTGAATATATAACAAATCTCAATAATATGATTAAAAGAATGATTTTGATCGAATCAAGCTAGAAGCCAGAAATTCTTGTGAAGCTTGGTGCTGATCAAGTAGCCTCCCCCATTGCTGTTCTTTTTCCTCACTGCAACCGTCATGCAAGCAGCATTTTGTATGCAGTACTCCACCACAACCTCGCCAACGCCCTCACCTCCGCCCCCACTACAACCTAGCTGCCACCATGTCAACCTCTTTCTTTCTTGCCCAAGAACAAGTAGAGACACCCCTTGTCTCTTTGCTTCTTCCACTATCATCTGACCCTTTTCCTTCCCTTCTTCAACTTCAACCAATGCTACCTCCACTAGCACCTATATATTCAAACTCAATTGTTAATTCAACCATATAGTTAGTACACACAGCTATTCCACTAAAGGAATTTATTGTTTGATTATTAATCTAAAATAGGACTATAATCTAATGTTTTTGATTGCCCTTACTTGGTTCATATATATTAAGCTTGCATAGTCTGCCAGTGTACAATTGATATACAAATGAAGATTACATGTATCACTCAATATGAATCATTCAACTAGCTAATCGATCGACTTGTTAGTAACTAGTCTTTGGTAACTCATTAGTAAAATAACTATTGTCTTGAGGATTAGATATATTCATGGTACTTTGTCATTCTAAACTTTCTTCCAATTTCATCCCCAGAGTAATCTAAATCAACAATTAAATGGTAGAATGTTGGATCGATGTAATGATCATGATTTTTTAGACTTTTTTTTTATCGACATGTACACACACACACACATCTCACGTTATTGCTGGGATAACTAAATTATAAACATATAAAGTAAAAATGTAGTCTTGCATTTGATAGGTTGAGTAAGAATAAACTACGAAAAAAATAAATAAATAAACTAGAGATATGAAATATACTTAAGTCTTGGTTCCAACTCATATGTTGTTCCTAAGCATATTTATGGACCAAGCAAATTTTACACAGTACTTACCCCAGGCTTGCTGATTTGACAAAGTTTTTTCAAACTGTGAAGAAGTTCAAAAGCCCTTATACCATCAAACTTCTCATTTGTGTCTGCAGCTGCAATCAAACCAATTAACGCAACTAATTCAGTACAACCCTACATAAAATATTAACAAGAAGTATTAGTAAGGCTAATTTAAGTTCAGTGACTGATGATCGATCGGATAATCACCATTAGCAAGATGAAGAAGCAAAATGGTATCATGGGTTTGTGCAGTGTGGGATAGTGCCCATTCAAGAGCTCCCTTAGCTTCCAGGCTCGAGTCCACAACCACCATTATCTTGTTGCCAATCGATTCCTCAGATTTTGAGTCCTCAGAAGACTCTTCAACCATATGGTTCAGGCTGGCTTCCGTAGCACTCAACTCACCCTTGCTAAAGCTACTATATCTGTTCAGAAGGTCTGTTGTTGAATGCTCTTCAACAGCAAGACTAGTGTTGACGGCACATGAATCATGTCGTTTAGATCTACCCTTGGGTTTCGATCGGGGGCTCGAAGGGGAAGACACCCCGAAACACATTCTTGCATAGTTCGAACACATGATCGATCAGTTTGTGTTAATGGACAATTAGGCTAAGCTAGGATATATGAATTTTGGTCGGATCAAGTATATATCTATATATACAGAAAAGAACGTCTAGCTGGAGATATATAGCTAAGCTACAGACTTAACTAGAACTCTTATCTTTTTTCCAAAGGCCATTTTAGGATGCAGATATATTTTGTTTATTGGATTGTTTGGTAAGTTATCCACAGTGTCGTATGCCACTTCTTGAACGTGCCTACCATGACCAAAACTACGTACATGAGTAGATCAACTTCTGTGTCCAATATCTATTTATATTGTTCCCCCATTTGGGGCGGAGATCCGCACGAAAACAAAACAGGGATCAAAATCTTCCTTAATTTCTACACGATGGTGGAAACCACGTACCATTTAGCATAGATGATGTTTTAGGAATCGATTCCACGACTGAGGAAGGGCTAGATTATGAGAATTGATAACCACTGCAAGTGGCCTAGTGGTTCTTGCCTAGTTGGGTGTGCTCCCCAACTTAGGTTCAAGCTGTCAATGTGGTCAGGCACTGTGCTGCAATGCATAATTGAAACATCTTGGGTCTTTGGATTCCCCTTGACAAAGTCAAAAAAAAAGATTATGAGAATTGATGTAGCCATTTACTGGGTGCTTATCTAATTTTGCTTACTTTATTCTTTAATCTTTATTCTTGCAGATCGAGTTGGGAATGTCAATTAAGCAAACTGGTAACAAACATTCGTGTGGAATGAATATTAATTAACTAATAGACCAGCAAAATAGAAAGCTACAGATGCAGAAGGCAGACCAATTTATACATGTTTGCCTGTACAATGTTGTATTGGATTAAATATTCTACTGTCCATGGATATCCCAAGTTCCTAACTTTAAAAAAGAAAAAAGAAAGAATTGTTGAATGAATATCGATTTAGTGTGCCTTATCAAACTAGGAGTAGCAATAGGAGAGAAGGTTCTAGATTTCTCAATCCTACACGGATTGGTATTCCTTATAACATTAGAACTAGTACTTTGTAATCCCTATATATAGGGCTCCTATTCTCAATAATAACAGACAATTCTCTCTCGAATCTATTTTACTTAAACACGTTATCAGCACGAGCCCCAACCACAAAACAGAAAACCAAAAACCAAAACCCGAAAATCCTCTTTCACCACCGCAGCCCCTAGCCCAAGCTAGCCGAGCCTTCGCTGCTGCCCTACGCGCCCCTGCGCCCACTGCTGCCCCGCGCGCCTCCGCAGCCCCTGCTGCCCCGCGCACACCTGCGCACACTGCTGCCCCTGCAGCGCACCTGCCTTAGCTACTTCCCTTTTCTTCTGCTGCAACTCGCTACCACTGCAGCACCTCTGCAGCCCCTACTACCTCGCACTGCTGCACGCCTCTACTCGGATTGCTTCGCTCCATCACGCCTGCATCGACACGCGCGTGATCCAAATACAAGTAAGTATTCAAGAGTAAGTTTTAAAGTTCCTAAATTTTGAAATTTAAATATTTCTTCTTCTTTTCTCGGGGACTTGAAAACCTCCCTTCTTCTACATCCCACCTTTCTTATAACGTGGGTTTGATAATTGAAAAGCGGAATCGTGGGGATTCACGCAATTAACGAACTAAGAGCGTTCGTAAGACTTCGGACTAAGAGCGTCCGTAAGCATCGATTTACGACCATACAAACATCATTGTTTCGGTCTAATCCAATTATTCTTGGAAATCGATTTCTTGGTAGCATAGCTCGGAAATCTTATTTATATTAGTTTTCGTGGAAGCATTGACTCCGAAACTAACTTGTTCTTGTTTCATCTTTCAGGATGTCAAACATGAACAAACTCGATTTTGTTCCATTGGATTATGCAGGCAAAAGGTACTTAATTTGGGTCACTGATGTCGAGATCCACCTTATTGCCCGTGATTTATTGCATACAATCCAAGAGCTTTGTCCTATTGAAACAACTCCAGACCCTCAAACTGAGAAAGATAATTCCAAGGCACTTGCCTTCATGAAACGTCACATGGATAGTGACCTACAGTTTGAGTTCATAAATGAGGATAGCGCCATAAAGCTTTGGCATGCGCTTCGCGAACGATATGGCAATGTTCGTGACTCCATACTTCCGAATACAGAAGCAGAATGGAAAGATCTTCGCTTCTCTGAATTTGACACTGTCATGCAATTTTATTCGGAAGCTCTCAGCATCAGAGCAATGATGCGTCTCTGTGGAAAAACAATCACAGAAGACCAATTGATTGAGAAAACCCTCAATACCTTCCCCGTCTATGCTATGAGGTCCTCTGACTTACTCCGGACTCATGTAAATGCAAGACGGATCACAAGTTTTCAACAGCTTATTGAAGCTATGGCCACTACTGAAAGACAAGGCAATGAACTTGTGAAAAGAAGATTTGATAGGCTTCAAGATAGCTATCAAGAGCATCGTCCTATGGCTAGAGAAAGTCGCCATCGACGTCATGATCCATACGATCAAAATGCTCAAGAAGGTAATCGCTCAAGGCGACAATCCCACGACCGTAGGAGGCGTGATTTTGAGGGACATAGGGTTAGAAACCATGGAGCCAACGTTGGCCATGGGCACCACTTTCCAACGCCACCAGTCCTAGGGACTATGCATATTGCGCCAATGCGCCTCAATCAAGGGAGAATCATCTTTATGGTGTCTATTTCTGATATGGAACGTCTGATCAATGGACCTGAATTTGCAATGTACCTACGAAGGTAGTCGCATCAGGGTGATCAAGACATCGAGTTCACAAAGACTTTAACTCTTGCGATGAAGACAAAATGCCGCAGATTTTTATAGTCTTTATTATTTCCAAGAATCATGTAATGGCAATTATGCCTTAAATCAATAAAATGACTTATTGTATTAACTCTTTCCCTCTAGGCGTACTCAAGAGTAATTGTGATGTCTAGGCAAGGTTTGATCTGAGAGAACGGTTTTAAAAGTGAGCAACGCTCCACCAAAATCTCGCCTTACCTTACCTGGTCACAACCAAATTGAAATTACCGAACGGATTGAGTGACTACGATTTGTCTACGGTTTGATTTTTATGTTGGATTAGATTTTGGTCAAGAAACTTTGATGTAATCATTGGCTATTATTAATAAAGTATCGATTTATTTTATTCAATGTCTTGGACATATTTTTTCGAACTTTATTACTTAAAAGATATAAGAGCCAATGGTTTTCATGTGGAAACACATTGTGAGAATGGACAAGAGTTCCTTTGCATCACCTCTAATGACTACGGACATAAACGAGTCTTAGAGAAACTTATGTGTCGCTTTAGTGGGTTGTATGCAACCACTATTCGAGTCATTGAATCCAACCATGTCATGAGAGATGATTTATGGGATTCCAACACATATAGGCTTTGGCACGACCGTTTGGGACACCCAGGTCGTGACATGATGATCCGTATATTAAAGACTTCACACGGACATCCCTTTTTCAGAACGAAAAGAAGTAAAACTCAGTTTTTGGACACCGAATGAGCCCTTGCGCCTCACGGCGCCGTTCACCCCCAAATCCGGCCATCCTTGGCCGGCGCCGCCTTCCCCCTGCGGCCTCAGGGTGGCATTGACGCCACCAAGGCTCCTTTGTCTCCAACTTTTACTTCTAAAGTCACTTGTGATTTTGTGGCTCAACCAAAATCCTCATTGGTTGTTTCTAAAGTCCATCATTCGTTCTGCAAAGCCTGCTCTTTAGCAAAGTTAGGATCGAGACCATCCTATGCAAAGGACACCAAAGACAATATACCATTCTTGCAAAGAATCCAAGGTGATATTTGTGGACCTATTCAACCATCATGCGGACCATGTCGATATTTTATGGTATTGGTTGATGCATCGACACGCTGGTCATATGTCATGCTATTGTCCACAAGGAACGCTGCATTTGCTAAACTCCTAGCACAAATAATTAAGTTACGGGCTCACCACCCTGATCATCCTATTAAGTCTATAAGATTAGACAATGCTGGAGAGTTTACATCAAAGACTTTTGATGATTATTGCATGTCCATTGGGATTGATGTTGAACATCATGTTCCTCATGTTCACACCCAAAATGGTCTCGCAGAAGCCGCCATTAAACGACTATAAATGGTCGCTAGGGCATTGGTAATGCGCACCAATCTCTCTATTTCTGCTTGGGGCTATGCAATATTGCATGCAGCTGTGCTTATTCGTCTGAGGCCTACTACCACTCAACCCATTTCTGCGTCCCAGATGGTGACTGGGTATGAGCCTAATGTCTCACACTTACGCATATTTGGGTGTGCAGTTTATGTGCCAATTGCGCCACCACAGGGCACCAAAATGGGTCCTCAAACACGATTAGGCATTTATGTTGGATATGATTCTCCAACGATTATCCGCTACATAGAACCCTTGACAGGCGATCTCTTTACCGCTAGATTTGCGGATTGTCACTTCGATGAGACAGTCTTCCCGTCGTTAGGGGGAGATAAGAACATCAATGTTCGACAGGAATTGTCGTGGTCTGTCCCCACTCTGTCTCATCTTGATCCCCGAACCGCACAGTCCGAAATTAAAGTGTGGAGAATTCTCGATCTTCAGAACGTAGCAGAATCGATGCCTGATGCGTTTTCTGATATCGCTAAAGTGACGAGATCACACATACCTGCTGCAAACATGCCTGCAAGGATTGATGTCCCTAAAACTAGAGGACATGACGCCAACTCAAGAGGATATGAGCATGGCGCCAACGTCCCCTCTCACAGTGATGGTGACGTTTTGGCTAGGCCCATGGCTCCTGCTAGGAAGCGCGGGAGGCCCATAGGTTCGATGGATTCTCGCCCAAGAAAGAAAGCGAGTTTTGGCACAAAATAATCCATTAATCATCGATGTGAATAATCCATCTCATGAGCATATTCCGGATTATGGTTATGTCCAAGAGACATCATTGGGGGACGCTCCAATGTCAGAACCAACTCCAGAGAATTGAGAGATCTCCATAAATTACACTAGTGTACATGAGATGATGGATAGAAATTCTATGGCGATTGATGATGCATTTGCATATCATATTGCAAAAGGAATTATAGAATATGATGATATCGAACCTCGCTCTGTTGAAGAATGTCAACGAAGAGCAGATTGGCCTAAATGGAAAAATGCGATCCAGGTTGAATTGGATTCACTAACAAAGAGACAGGTATTTGGGCCTGTAACGCAGACACCCCCAAGTGTAAAGCCTGTTGGCCATAAATGGGTCTTTGTTAGAAAGCGTAATGAGAAAAATGAGGTGGTAAGATATAAAGCCCGCCTTGTGGCGCAAGGTTTCTCACAACGCCCTGGAATCGACTACGAGGAGACATATTCTCCCGTAATGGACGTTATAACGTTCCGCTACCTTGTCAGTTTGGTAGTTTCCGAAAAACTTGACATGCAGCTTATGGATGTGGTTATAGCATATCACTATGGGGATCTAGATTCAGAGATATATATGAAGGTTCCAGATGGACTTCAATTACCCAAATCAAGTGGCTCTAAACCACGGAGCGCGTTTTCAATAAGATTAAAACGCTCACTATATGGATTAAAACAATCCGGACGGATGTGGTATAACCGTCTAAGTGACTACTTGATTGGGAAGGGATATATTAACAATGAAATTTGCCCATGCGTGTTCATTAAAAGAACAAGTTCCGGATTTGCAATCGTAGCAGTTTATGTCGATGACATGAACCTAATTGGAACTCTAGATGAGTTGAAGGAAACTGCTAAATACTTAAAATCCGAATTTGAGATGAAAGATCTTGGGAAAACACGGTTTTGTCTCGGTTTAGAACTCGAGCACCGTAGTGATGGGATTTTGATCCATCAGTCTGCATTTACTCAGAAAATTCTAAGGCGCTTTAATGAAGATAAAGCGAAGCCTGTGAGTACTCCCATGATTGGTCGTAGTCTTGAGCCCGGAAAAGATCCGTTTCGTCCAAAGGATGAGGACAAAGAACCATTAGAGGCCGAAGTGCCCTATTTAAGTGCAATAGGCGCATTATTGTACTTATCTCAATGCACAAGACCAGACATCTCTTTTGCAGTGAACTTGTTAGCTCGACATAGCTCTGCGCCAACACGCCGCCATTTGATTGGTGTAAAGACAGTCTTTCGATACCTAGGAGGTACGATTGATATGTGCCTATTTTATCCCTACAGAGAGAAGAGGAATGACGGAAGAATGGGATCGGACCCCATTAGGCATGGAGCCACCATCCACCATGACAAAGTGGCCGGCCATATTGCCGCCAACGCCGCCACCAACACCAAGGGTGGCCGGCCTCACCCTACTCCCCTCCATCAAAACGACAATGATGTTTTGATGGGATTTGCTGATGCAGGGTACCTCTCTGACCCTCACAAAGGTCGCTCCCAAACTGGTTATGTCTTTACCATGGGAAGCACTGCGATATCTTGGAGGTCTACGAAACAGACCATTGTTGCTACTTCCTCGAATCATGCAGAGATTATTGCTCTACATGAAGCCGTTCGTGAATGTATATGGCTAAGGTCTGTGATTCGACATATTCAAGGAAGTTGTGGTTTGAAGTCTACCACAGATGAACCTACATGCATTTATGAGGATAATGCAGCTTGTATTGAACAAATGAAGTTAGGTTTCATCAAAGGCGACAACACCAAGCATATATCGCCTAAGTTCTTTTATAATCAGCAACAACAATCACTTCTAAAGATTGAAGTGAATCAAATCCGATCAGAGGATAATGTAGCGGACTTATTCATTAAGTCGTTACCTAAATCCACCTTCGAGAAACATGTGAAGAGCATCGGATTGAGAAAGTTATCCGAACTCCCACGATTGTAGCAATCAGGGGGAGATATCGACATCATGGGGAGTTATGATGTCTACATGTTCGATCTCGAAGAGTGAAGGACGTGTTGTGCTCTTTTTGTCCTTCGACCAGGGTTATTTTTATCCCACAGGGTTTTTGTTACCTGGCAAGGTTTTTAACGAGGCAACGGATGAAGCGTCACCACCAAGTTTGAAGCGGCACAAGGGGGAGTGTTGAAGGAATATCGATTTAGTGTGCCTTATCAAACTAGGAGTAGCAATAGGAGAGAAGGTTCTAGATTTCCCAATCCTACACGGATTGGTATTCCTTATAACATTAGAACTAGTACTTTGTAATCCCTATATATAGGGCTCCTATTCTCAATAATAACAGACAATTCTCTCTACAATTCTCTCTCGAATCTATTTTACTTAAACAATAATTAAATTAATACTGATAATCGAATTAGGATAATTTGTCATGGATATGAAATATTCAAGTCAATTATTCAACCACCTATTAGGTTAATTGATACTAGTAATATTACCGCCACCGATTCCTCAGTTTCCTAAACCAATTGCCTTGGTAAAAAGTTTGTAGAAAGTCATCACCCATCACCCATCATCGATCTATTAATCTTTTCTATCACTTTTTTTTTTGTCCTTTTGAAATCAAAATACAATAGGATCTTTTTTTTCCTTTTACAAGATGAAAGTTCATTAAACAACCAAACCAACGTACAGCGAGGGAAGATTACAAAAAAGAAGAAAAAGCGACTAAGGAAACTAAACAGGAGCAGAAAAAGCATCAAAGCAGATAAGTATATGCGATAAGGAGGAAGGAGGCTGAATCATCCAATCAGCCGGACACATCCTCCTGCGAGCCAAACAGGCTAAGTGATCAGCAGGGATCTTAAACAAGCAGCAACAGATATTTTTTAGCCTAATAACCTGATAATATATCTATCCATCTTAATTTCAGTCCTATATCTTCATTCAGAAGGTTGAAACTTCTAGAGTTCTAGTTTCTTAGGTCTATGGTATTGGGAATTCATGCAGTATACGTTTAGTTCTGGGCCCAACTTAATTGTTTTCCCAGCAACAGTGTATGTGGAATTGATTTGTAGTTGAGCTGAAGCTAGCTAGCTAGCTAGTTGGCCCATGACAGATCGAGCTAGCTAGCTATGAAGAAAATAGGTATGTTAGTGATTACATATCATCATCTTTTCAAAACCAGAAGGTGATCAGTTGGCTACTAGTCTCAAGAAAATGATCGTGAATGATTATATACCAAAAAAATTGTAAACAAGATCGAGTAGGAGTGAGCAGGAAGCAGCAAATCATATACATGGAATATGCTCGTAAATACGTTTCAAATAATAATAATAATAATAATAATAATACAGAACTTAATTTAATTATCAACAGAGAACCTGATGCTTGCGTTCTTGAATATATCACAAGTTAATTTGAGAACAGTGCCCTTAATCATATATATATGTAAAACATTACTACATACACAAGGTGATAGCTAGTTTTAGGTAGCCCGCCCGACGTAACTATATAAAACCACTTTTTTCTTTTGGGCTAAATTTCCAATATTCAATTTACACCAGACACTTAATATTTGACCTAGATTACAGACAAATCTATACTTACTTAATTAACTCTCTATAACTACTAAAAAAGTAGTTCTGTATATCTTCTATTCATTAAGGTGGCGGAGCATCCAAGGCGGCAGGAGTGTATTACTGTTGGCAGCAGCGGCAGCTAGATGTTGAGGCGGAGGTGGAGGTGGGGTTATTTCTTCATCATGATCATAGTCTCCAGATGAGCCTCTGCAATTAATATTTATCAATTCAACTCCACATCTACTTGTTACCTAATTTCAACTTGATAAGCTCACAACTGTAATATCAATATACTTGACAGAAGAACTGATCATGGAGAAAGATCAAAACAAAAACAAATGTAGTAGCACGTACCTGAAATTCAAGGACTGCAAAGCCTGAGGTAGAAAGGCACTGCTGGAGGAGGAGTCCAAGCTATGCCTCTGCATCTGCTCCCATTGTGCCTGTGCCTGTGCTTGTGGGGCACTGCCGGCTACTGCTCTCTCCTTCTCCTTCTCCTTGACCTATATTAATTTCATAGATGCATAAACATGGCTCAAGTAGCTAAGCTAGAACATTACAGTGAAATTAAAGAAACTCAATTTTTAATTTTCATATTAACTGTTCATGTATATACCATTTTTGTCAGCAAATTATTTTTCTCCTGCAACACCTTATCCTGTCATGGAAAACAAATCCAATCCACCATATATTCAAAATTATATATGCACAATTTTATTACATGTATACAAAAATTAAATGTCTTTTCTTGCCTTCTTCTGGAGCACCGAAATGGATTCGTACATAAGTTGGTTCTGTATGTGATCAAACAAAAAATCATAATCCCATTAATTTTGTTCTTAAACTGACAAAACAAAACCTTATATATATGTGTGTGTGTGTGTGTGTATATACGTGTAGATATGTATAATATATGCAAGTGATTCAATCTATCTACACTACCCAAAACTTTCTGGTGTATTCATTGATTTGTACCTTTCTAGACCTTATGTGCTTCAGAGCAGAATCAAGTTGCTGCTCCAAATTCTGAAGCTCTTTCAAACTTAAGGATTGTAGGTCTTCCCCCATAAAATGACTGCAAATAAGAACAAGGCAAAATGTAATGATATTTATCACAACATATAATGAAAACGTAAATCCTTTCTTATTTAACAAAATTGGTGCGTACCTTTGATTTCTCTGTAAAACCTCCACCCTAGCTTTGAGCTTTGCATGTTCTAGAGTCCAGTTTCCCTATACAACGTTAAAATTACGGAATAAGTAATTCAGTAATATAAAAACACATTAGGAAAACAACATGCCCTTTGAGGTGATAATCAGGAGTGTGCATGGCATACATTTGATTGATCTTGATCGTGGTCGTGATCGTGATTATTTCCAAGAAGCTGCCGCTCTGCGTATGAGTATCTTTCATACCTTTCCAGGATTCTTTCCATGCTATCAATAAAAGAATAACTATCAGTGACTACTCAAATAACCCTCAACCAGGTTTGGCACATTTTCCTTCTTTTTGCTGCATAATTAACAAACATGTTAACATGAAAATGGCTTAGAGTGATTTAAGGTTTGGCTCCAACTAACCTAGCTATAAATTTGTCTTGGGTCATTAGCATTCATATTCTACCCTAGTGGTTGGAAATGAGAAATTAAGGGTGGCCGGGACCGTGGTACTTGGATTCGAGCCAGCGAAACCAACATAATCGAACGATATTGGAGAATTGGGCTCCATTTGGATAGAATGATTTCAAAACAACAATTTCTACTTGACAACAAATCTAAATTTGGTCAAAGGAGACAATATTAAAGCAAAATGATTTGATGCGACTTGAGATGCATGACATTTTGAAAATATTTGAAATAACTACATGAAAAAAGTCATTTCATATTGATGCTGTTTAGTTGTTTTAAGTCAAATCGATAATATTCTAAAGAAGCAATAGTGACATTTCATTGTTTAGTAAATCCCCACACTCCATCTACATAAAGCAATAGGCTACGGGTCTTTCGGACAAAGATATTTAACAAGATGAGCAAATAGGAAGATATTCCTTGATCAAAATTAAAATTAGAAGATCAAGGATAGATCGATATATGTGTCTATATATGCATGTACATGAGCTACCTAAGATTGAATCCAATTGTAACTTCCGCTGAACTCCCTAAACTTGACCGACATGCTTATACAAGATTACTATTGGCACATTTGATCCAATTACAATTTAATTGTTAGGGATATTCCGTATATCCTTGTAGAACTAGGGGTCGTCTAGGGTACCTTGATGTATGTCATACCCTTATTTTTTTAGTTTTAATAAATTAATGTAGTGGAAATCTATTGAACTAGTTAACAGGTTATCCACTTAAATGTTGACATGTGTTATTTTAAAAAATAAAATTTACTATATTAACAACATATTCTATATTGATATGTAATACTGTTCAGAAACATGTAACATATATTGTCAAAATAATAAATTACATCTAGTAGAACTAAAATTACGACTTATGACTACACTTATTGTGGTTATTGTAATTGAGTGGTCAAAGATGTAAATATCATAGTTGAACAACTTTTATCAAATGGAGAACATTAATTATCAAATGGAGAACCTTTTTACAATATAAAGTACTTACATATCTTTTGGCCTAATATTAATTTTACCATGTTCACAACACAATTGTCGTCAGAATTGTAAAATGGTTGATTATCTTGTAAATGATGAAGTTTTTGAAGTAATTCCTACAAATAGAACAAAAGTGACCACTTTTACATCAATTGTTGGGGGTCGTGGTAAAATATGTAGTCATTGTAGTAATCATTTCATTAATGAAAAAAACATAAAGATTTACCATTGTGACAACAAATTTGTTATCACACTTGTTAAATTATCTATAAACTAGTACATTAGTTTAGGTGGAGTAATTACTACAAATAGAACAAAAATTACCGCTTTTACATCAATTGACATGGATTATGGTAAAATGCATGGTCAAAAATTACCACTCTGACAATAAATTTGTTGTCACACTTGTTAAATTGTCCATAAACTAGTACATAGGTTGTAGGTGGAGTAATTACTACAATACAAAAGGTATCGTTTTTATATCAATTGTTGTAGTTTGTGGTAAATTACGTCGACTGAAAGTAATTATAACTTCAATGACGGAAATTACACAATATATTACTTTAATTACGCAAGGGAGAACTTCATTACACCAATGAGAACATACGTGGTTTTAGTCAAAATATAATGGTTTACCTATATCATAACACATTGTGGTAACATTTGTAATTTAGTTCAAAAAGCAGTAATAACAAGTTGTATGTGAAGTAGTTTAGATAATTCATTAAATAGATAATTCATTCGTTATAAGAACAGGAAATTACATGTAGATCAATTAGAGAGCCATTCCGATCCTTTTTTCAATCCAGATAACTAGAGATTGCTCAACAAGTGAGCGTTTTGCAATGGTATTGGCTACTATAGAGGAGTGAAATTCACACTCATCATTTTACAATCCAAAATTCATGTTTTATTTTTCAGTAACTTAAATTTTTTTTTTTTATAAGAATTTTAACAAAAAAATGAAAGAATAAGTGTAGATTACAAATTAAGAAGTGTAAATTTCACTTTCCCTACTATATTGCCTACACGGGGATGATACTAAATCAAAGTGTGGTTTGAAAACGTATTGCCTTCTTCAATCACATCATTCATATGCTTTCTTCAATCAAAGTACATGCATGCTTCTTTGAAAGCATTGTTTTAATTTCTTAGGATCTTATTCAAAAATTCTTTTCTTTTTGTCCACATTCAACCGTTCATTGGTATAAAAAGTTTACTGTTAAATCTTCTACAGGTAGAATTAAGAAGACATGTACCAACTACAAACTAGTTCCTTTTAGTAGGCAACATTTCCTCTGTGTGGTTCTATATATCTGTACAGATACCCTATTGGTTACATTTTCTCTTTGTGGTTACATACTCTCCCTCTAGCTAGCTAGAAACCCTTTCTTTTTGTGGTTCTCTCTTATAAGTCATTAATCACTCACGAGGCTAGCTAGGGTATGTGTACTGATGTGTAGGTCCTTTGTGGTTCTTATAATCACGGCTACATATATTATGTGTGTGTGTGTGTGTGTCCAGTGCACTTCAGTGCTATGGTACTATACAGTGTAATATATAGTGCAAAGAACTGAATGATCGAAGATAGAAAAACCAAGGATCTTGGAATTTATATACATTAACTTCAAAGTAAAACGTACTTAGACAAAGTTTAGGAGCGATTAACTGATAATCAAGGATGTAAAGTTGGGTAATTGCTCGCTGCAGTCTCGATGCTAGAGCAAGAGAAAAGACAGCACTGCTAGCTAGCCCGCCCATTGTATTTGACTGGACGATCAGATCAGCACAGTTTTTATCTCTTTTTGTTTTCTTCTGGATTATGCAATGAACAGATTCATGTCGTACGTACCCTCACAGAAATACCCAGGTAACTGTTTACTCTCTAGTCATTACTCAACCAAGTCGATCTTAAACAGCTAGCTGCTGGTCAATTCAACTTTTTTGCATGAAAGAATGAATCTAAAGAGAAATTCCCCCCAGATTAAGAAACTAACTGATTAAACGAGCTAAACTCAAAAATAATTCAATACACAAAACCTAACTAGTAGGTAACCAGTACTGCATGAACCATAAAATTGCCAGAGATGAAACGAACAAATATAGAATTGCGGAATAATAATATGAAATCTTAATGCCCAAGGATAAGAAGATCGAAGTAGGATATATATTACATACCAAGAATCAGACGAGTACTCGAAGAGCTTGCCTTTGGTGGAGAAGACTATCAAAGCGACCTCAGCATCGCAGAGCACAGAAATCTCATGCGCCTTCTTGAGCAGCCCAGACCTTCTCTTCGAGAAAGTCACCTGCCTATTGATCTTGTTCTCTATCCGCTTCAACTGAACCCTTCCCCTCCCCATTACAAAATGAACCAACCTAATTTCCTGACAGATCTCTCTCTTTCTCTCTGTGGAAAAAAAAAAAAAAAAAGACACACCAAGAAAATGGGAGATTGAGAGAGAGAGAGAGAGAGAGCTGGAGAATATATTTGGGTTTCTATATATCCATATAGGTGGGTCTGCTCTACCTGTGAGAGGCTGATCTATGGTTTCATTATATGTATATTTATACGAAAGTTGAAAACCTCCATGGGCGGAGATGGTGGGATTTCCAAAACCGGAGTAGTTTCGTCAAAACGTTGTCGACTTGCCATTGGCCAGAGCCTCTGTGACAATCGTTTATTGGTGGATTTGTATCAGATAATGATGGGCCCGAAACCACATGTTTTCCTTATTTCAACTTAATTAATTACCAACCTTGCCATGATCGTACCAGTGTTTCTGCATGTTAAGAGAAAAAAGTGTGTGTACGGCTCATGAAATAGAGGATCTTTCTTTCTTCTTTTTTACTCTTTTTTTTTTTTTTTTACTTTGCTTTGGATACCCCCTTCATGATTTTACTGTGGATTTTGTACCATGTGTATGTTATTGGCCAGATTTAATTTAGCACTGTTTTGGATTATCATCTCCGGGTACTATGATATTAATTCCTTAATTTGTGTTGGGGTTCTCAAAGGAGTAATATGCATGTCATTCCAATTTTTCCTTAATGAAAGTGAGATATCATTAAATCAGAAAGTCACTTTAATAATTTTGATATCGTATGTATCAATATTACTATTCATTGTGTCTTCTTTACAACCTACAACGCACTCATCAATTTCGAATCAGGCTTTTGTTGATCTTGTCGAATGATTTACTAATTTTTACCGTTTCAATCTCATTTCTCTCTACAACACGCTTTACAGTTTTAACTAGAGTGTTGTTAGTGTAACCAAAAATCTACTAATTCTAATCGTTTCAGTCTTTCTTAGAGGTTCTTCGTTGACTTACTCAAGTCTTTGTAAGCGCTTTGCAGAGACTTATGAGTGGGTGTTGCTCGAAATAAATTCGGTAGGAACCAATATACATTTATAAGGACCCTACATTTAACCAATTTTTCTGATATCAATGATATTTTTTCTTCAGAGGAAAAAAGCAAATGTATAGTATCAACTATCAAGTACCAACTTGAGAAAGTGTAATGATTTGTTCTAGCTAGGGGTCCACAAGGTTAATTCCCGTCAGTCAAAGTAAAAACATACAATGATACTGTGTAATTTGTAATTTCTTCTGTTGGCCAAACAGAAATAAACGCATGCCCTGGTTTTAGGTTCCATTTTTGTCTTGTACACCAAGCTCGACTAGTCAATTCCTATATATATATATATAGAGTCCCGCAGTGGCAGAGCCAGAATTTGATCTCAAGTGAGGCACTCGAATGTTTTTAAAAAAAAAAAAAAACATTTGAGACATAAACTGTATACCAAAATTTTAATAAACATTAAAATATTAGAATAAGATTCTATTAAAATCATTTTTTTTAAATTACATGTTTTATTAATCAAATATTTTTAAATTTTAGAAAACTTTTCATGATGGGATATAAATTATCTTCGACTTTTAAAATTAAAAGGAAGTATAGTGTTACAATAAATAAAAAGTATGAAATAATAAACACAAATGTTCCAAACCATAAAAATAAAAAATAAAAACTCAAAACAGTCAATGTTGACAACAGGATTCGAACTTGGGACCAGCCATATAAAATAATCAAGTCTAACCGCTGCGCCATATAGGCTGCTAGTAGCAAAAGGAAACTCTTAGCAACTTATAGGGTTGTTAAGTACCGAAATTTTTTTAAAAAAAATTAAAAATCCAGTGGGGCACGGGACCCACTGGGCCCCAACGTGGCTCCGCCCCTGGAGTCCCGTTCCCCTGGTCAGCTGCTGACCAGGGATTATTTGGTCACTTACCGTCCGATTTCAATCGGACGGTTGACAGATCTCATCTCAGATTTCATCACTTATCTGTCAACAGTCCGATTGAAATCGGACGGTAAGTGATCAAATAATCCCTGGTCAGCTACTGACCAGGGGAACGGGGCTGATATATATATGGCGGAACAATGCAAAACCAGTTTACCGTAATGTTTTTACCGCGCACTTACGATATAGAACTTGTCATTTTTACTCTCCTGGAGTTCATTCGATGAAGATAGGATAAGTTGGAATCAACTCATCAAGAATCCGAGATCCATGTCCAAGGTGAGCTAGATAAAACATATACCAATCATTTGGTCAAATTTTTAAAGGAGGGGGGATTACTTTGCCTAGCCAAAACAAAAAAGGGGGGAATTGATTGCATCCTCTAATTTATTCTTCTTCTTCTTCTTCTTCTTTTTATCTGGATCCTCTAATTTAATCTGCGTTTCATAAGTTCAAAGTTAGATAATCCTTTTTCATGCAAAACTCAACATATTAAAACAAGAGTTAATTACTGTTTACTCCCTATACTTATAGAGTTTCGTCGTTTCAGTCCCTGACCTTCGAATTTCACCTAAAAAGTCCCTGAACTCCCAATTTCCTCCCAATTAGTCCCTGCCGTCAAATTTCAGTCAAAGACCCCGTTATTTTGCTGACGTGTCATTAATTTCAAGCTAAAATGTCTATTATACCCTTATTTACTCTTTTTTAATTTTTTTTTTCTTTTCTCTTTTTTTTTTTTTTTCTTTTTCTTTTTCTTTTTACCTCTTCTTCTTCTAGCTCTCTCTTCTCTTCTTTTTATCTCCGCCATCACCCAATCTGCCATGGCTAAGCCAGCCACCCAAGTCATCTCCATCTAACGAGCACACTTCGTGCTTGTCGCCGCCAAAAGAGAATCCAGTATGTGTGTCCGATCGGGGTCGATCAATTTGACCCGATCTTAATCCACCCAGATCCAAGATTCCTCTCCTCCACCACCATAGACCCAGAGCCCCCGTCATTGCTCTGATAAATAACAAATGGCGGCTTCCTCATTCGGCCTGCCATAGCCCCAGTTCCGGTCCGAGGTCAAGTCGGTCAGGCTCCGCCGCGACCGAATCGTAGTTGTTCCCAATTCCATGAAACTTCCCTCCTTCTTCTTCAAATTCCTTATCGAGATTTGAGAAATCCCAGTCGTATTGGTAATTCGTCACACCAAATTCTGGAGTCTGGAGTCTGGAACGTGCCTCACGCGCGGGAAAAAAAGAAAGAAAAACCCGGAGGATTGCTTTCTCTCCCGGCAGAGCGCCGATGGCTTCTCTGTCGTTGCGTTCCGGTCCGGGAGGGGAGGCCTAGGTGCAGTTGAGGAGGCTTAAGGCAGCGGTGTGGCTCTGGGAGAGAAGATGGGTCTTCGTTTTCTGGTTTGGGCGGATTGATTTCGATCTGCATCTTCCGGATCGAGGGCGACAGCAGCGGAGGTGCAGCGACGGAACTCGGAGTTCCGGCGGTGGTCTCTAACATCACCGACTTTGTTTTTTTGGGCTGTGGCTATTCGGATCTGAATGTGGTGGTGACGATCCCGGCAGGGATCTGTCTCGATCTCGGTTCTGGATCTGTTTGTGGTCGTCAGTTTGATGCAGGGGCCGTTTTGCGGCGTGACAGATCGGTGCAGCGGCCGGGCCTTTCTCTTGGCTCCTTTCCTCATTGTAAGGTTTGAATTTCAGACAGAGAGAGGCTATGGAGAATTTGGGGTTTGGTGAAGGTGTTTGTTTTGGTTTTGGCCAGTAACTCGACCCGTGGTATGATGCCATGCGGTGGCGCGGCGAGCTCGTGATCTGGGTTTTCAGTTGACGCCAAAGCTCTTGGTTCGATTCAGAGCTTTGGGATATTGTATTTCAATTTATAGATTTGAGATGATTGTTGCTTCATTTACTGGTTTGGTTGCGATTAAATTATAAACGTGAGTTTAGCTTGTTTTTACTTCTCTTGCAGATGGTGGAGGTGGTGGGTGGCGTTGGTGAAGGAGGAGAGGAGGAGATAATGGAGAGGAGGAAGAGGAAGTGGTGGTGTTGGCGTTGGTGAAGGAGGAGAGGAGGAGATAATGGAGAGGAGGAAGAGGAAGTGGTGGTGTTGGCGTTGGTGAAAGAGAGGAGGAAGAGGTGGTGTTTGGTGTTTGGGAGGTGAATGAGGTGGTGGTGGTGGTGTTGCCATTTCCGTTGGTGAAGGAGGAGAGAAGGAAGAGGTGGTGTTTGGGAGGTGAGAGAGGAGGAAGAGGTGGTGGTGGTGTTGGCGTTGGCGTTGTCGTTGGTGAAGGAGGAGAGGAGGAAGAGGTGGTGGTGGTGTTTGGGAGCTGAGAGAGTGCGAGAGAATGGAAGAGGAAGTAAACAAAAAAATAAAAATAAAACAGAAATTTTTTTAACTGAGGGTAAAATAGACATTTCGGCATAAAATGGCTGCCATGTCAGCAACTTAACAGAGAAATTGACGGAAAATTGACGGCAAGGACGAATTGGGAGGAAATTGAGAGTTTAGGGACTTTTTAGGTGAAATTCAAAGGTCGGGGACTGAAACGATGAAACCCTATAAGTATAGGGAGTAAGCAGTATTTAATCCTTAAAACAATTTACCAAACAAGAAAATGTAAGAAGAGTAAGTAAGAATAAGTGAACAAATATTCAAGAGCTAGGCAAGGGTCTCAAATCTTCTAAGCCGAGGAAAGAAGAAAGTAGCTACTATTCTTAATGGCGGTATCTTGAGTATCCCTCTAATTAGGGTTGACACCATTTTGTCCCTAGATTCTGAGTATTATTTTGTTAATTATGTCTACTAATTTTCACTAACCGTACTTGATTGGGATGAAACGATGAGCTCGATCACTCAAGCGACTCCTTTGCTATACTAATTGGTTTTGGATGTGAACCCCAGATTACTTTATCATGGTATCAGAGTGGGTTACCCACGTGTTTGGTTTCAACGATGGCCACACGTGCTCACCGTCACCCAATATAACTTGTCCACGTGTATGGCTTGAGAAATCGCCACACGTGTGGGGGCGTGTTGAGAATGTGAAAAATATAACTTTGCTTATGAGCTTATAAGGGTTTAGACCACTTCATCCATTGCCAATTGGTTTTGGATGTGAACCTCATATTACTTCATCATAAGTTGATGAGTCATTACCTATATTCTTGTTTGAGTATAAATATATAAATCGTCATCTATTGATGTGTACGAAAATCATATTCACAAATCAATGGATAACAATCGCCCAGCGAACATCATACAAATTTCTGCAGGCCTTTCGTAATAGTGGAAAACCAGCAACTCCAAATAAAGCAATCGATAGAGTGCTGATCTTACACTACAAAACAGAGACATTGAATCCCACATATACACAGGAAGATGTTACTATTTTGGTGAATGCATTATTCGGACCAGAGTACCAGACATGGAATTATAGTTGTGTAAGCAATAGTACTTGTACGTACTCCAACAATAAAACCTGAGGTGAAAAAAAAAATATCGCAACCCTCTTATTCAATTTTTGCTAGAGGTCCAGGGTCCTCGTGCCGACTGTATTAATGAAAATAGGTAGTCCACGTGGGCCATGGCCCAGCCCAAGTTGCGTAGGAAGGGTTAGGAATCTTGTCCTGTCCTTTGTTGCCGGCTTCTTCCGAATCAGGTAAGACAGGGACTCCGACTGAAAAGAGATACAAACCTCATGCTTAAAGTGCAAAAAAAGTGCCCTATTCAAATGAATACCATCTAGCCACTCGATGCAAAACAGCTTGAGACATAAAAAATAAAATAAAATAAAAAAACAAAAATAAAAACAAAACATAATTTGAGGTCTCGAATCCTAATAAATAAAATATAAAAAAGCAAGAGATAGTTAACAGTGCAGAATTACTCGAGCTCATGTATTATCGTTAGCATGATGATTGATGAGTAAAACAATGTAGTTCTTAATTGGGACAGTGAACATCATTATTAGTTAGTTAAAAGCTATTAGGATAAGGGTTGAGAATTGAGAGATAATTAAGGTCAAAACTTGTGATGATGGTTTAGATAAATAATGGTGTCCATTTAAACAACTTTTTGGTAACACTAGATTGACTAGAAAGAGACCCTTGTCTGAAGAGGTTCGATCAACAACGACCTTTTCAATGGGAAGGTTACTAGGATTTGCCAAAAGGCAAAGTTATTGGAGACTAGGCAAGTCAGTTTTGTGTGACGATTAAGCATCCCTCTTAATCCCTCATACGTCACAGATGCTTTGCAAGAAAGCACTTGCTAGCTAGCAATTATCCATTATAGTCTGCGAGGGTTAAAGGAATTACTAAAACTGGAAATTTCTCTCAACTTTGCATTTGTGTTTCCCTCGTTATAAGTGAACAATCCTCTAATTTGTATTTCAAATTTGAAATTAATAGAGCGCGTTGTTTTCATTTTTTAGAACATCTTTAGTAAACTTTCTATTTTAGAGAAGTTTTAAATACACACCCCTAATTACTTAATACACACTCCTTACTCAATACACTTACCATTTAATTTCTCATTCTAATATTTTACTAAATACACAACCCAAATTACCCCAAATATCCTTAAACTAAAAAACCATGAAATACACTATTATTTAACTACATTAAGCCTACTATTTAATTTGATTAGTATATATAATTGACCATATTAATTACTTGTGTTAGTTATTGAGAAATCCATAAGGATTCATTATTGTTCCTTCAAATAGATTCTTAGAAATATGTTTTGTATTATTTGAGTTCTCATCCACCAAACACTCTATTAATCAAGTATAAAATTTTGAGTCAAACATTCAACCAAAATTGCATCAGTAGTTTCTCCACAATGGCGGAACTATGAAGTTGTCATTGGATGGTCAAACAAATTAACAATTACAAAGTTTTATACTTGTGATGTTTTATATTAGATAATAAATTGACTAATCATAACTTTTAGAAAGAAAGAAAAAATGAACTAAAAAGTGGTAGTAAAGCGATATGTTTTAAAAACATTTAATGCCATTGATTTCAAAATTCAAAATTATATGTTCTCTCACCCCATTTAATTACAATTTATTTAAGAAAAATTTAAATTAGATGGTTTCATTCTTGTTTTAAATGAGGATGCCATGTATAGAAATTCATTGTGTTTTATAATTATAGAATAATATATGGAATATATGATTATTATTATTTTTCTTCTAATACTTAGATGTCTATTTTGGTCATTTAATCTACCTATAAAATCTAATTTGAAATATAAAATAATAGGGATGTGTATTAAGTAATTTGGAGTGTGTATTTAAAATTTCTCTCTATTTTAGCTGTTTAGTTATTTTGAAAAGCATGTTTAGCTTTTTATCGATTTTAGTAGCTGCACCAGACTCCTATAAGGCTCGCTATTATAACTTTTAGCTATCTTGCTCCTAAATAGGTCTCATCAATTGGTCGGGCCCGGCCCGGCCCAACCCATTTATAGCGGGCTTGGGCCGGGCCAGGCTTTATTGTAAATCGAAGGATCCAAGCCGGTCCATATAAAGCGGGTCTTGCGGGCTTTATTTACAAATAAATCTTTAAAGATACTAATTTTTTTATAAACTTATATTTATATATCACACACTCCAAAGAGCAACGTCTATCAATTCAAATAAAATTAAAAAAACTAACCGTTGGATGTGATCATTACAATAAATTATGAGTGTGGTAACAAATTTAACCAATTTCACCATATTTTCGAATTCGATCGAATTGGTCAACCATCGAATTTCACCATATTTTCGAATTCGATCGAATTGGTCAACCATCCAATTTCACCATATTTTCTAATTAGATCGAATTTAACCAACTTCTATGTCTTCTTGGTTGACCGATGGCATAACAACCGTGAAACATGCTTATTTTTCTACATCACGTCTATAAATATTCAATCGATGGATATGCGTGGACATAAGATAAAAATTTCAATTTATTGACGTATACAAATTTGTCTCCGGCCTAAAGTTGTATGACTTATATGTTGCATTTAAATTGTTGAGGTTAACTCTAAAGCAACCATGAAGTGGAAAATGAATTTAGAGAAACCAACCGCTCGATGGAGATATTGTAATGTTTTATGGTGGTTGTAAAAAATCCAGCCTATTTGGTTCTTGTTTCGAATTCAATCAACTAGGTTAAACTTAGTTACTCTTATAAACCTATATTTATATGTCATGCACTCCAAAGAGGAACCCCTATCACTTCAAAGAAAATGGAAAAACCAACCGTTGGATGAGATTATTACAATAAATTATGAGTGTGGTAACAAATTTAGCCAATTTCACCATATTTTCGAATCCGATCGAATTGGTCAACCGTCGTCATTTGTATGTTTTCTTGGTTGACCGATGGCTTGATGACCGCAAAACGTGCTTATTTTTTCACATCACGTCTGTAAATATCCTATCGATGGATGTGTGTGGACATAAGATAAAAAATTCAATTTTAATTATAAAGACGTTGACGTATACCAATTTGCCTCCTAAAGTTGTATGACTTATATGTTGCATTTAAATTGTTGAGGTTCACTCTAAAGCAACCATGAAGTGGAAAATGAATTTAGAGAAACCAACCGCTCGATGGAAAGATTGTAATGTTTTATGGTGGTTGTAAAAAATCCAGCCTATTTGGTTCTCGTTTCGAATTCAATCAACTAGGTCAAACTTAGTTACTCTTATAAACCTATATTTATATATCATGCACTCCAAAGAGGAACCCCTATCACTTCAAAGAAAATGGAAAAACCGACCGTTGGATGAGATTATGACAATAAATTATGAGTGTGGTAAAAAATTTAGCCAATTTCACCATATTTTCAAATCCGATCGAATTGGTCAACCGTCGTCATTTGTATGTTTTCTTGGTTGACCGATGACTTGACGACCGCGAAACGTGCTTATTTTTTCATATCACGTCTGTAAATATCCTATCGATGGATGTGTGTGTACATAAGATAAAAATTTCAATTTTAATTATAAAGACGTTGGCCTATATCAATTTGCCTCCTAAAGTTGTATGACTTGTTCATTGCATTTAAATTGTTGAGGTTCATTCTAAAGCAACCATGAAGTAGAAAATGAATTTAGAGAAACCAACCGCTCGATGGAGAGATTGTAATGTTTTATGGTGGTTGTAAAAAATTCAGCCAATTTGGTTCTCGTTTCGAATTCAATCAACGAGGTCAAATTTAGTTACTCTTATAAACCTATATTTATATATCATACACTACAAAGACAAACCCCTATCAATTCAATAAAAATGGAAAAACTGACCGTACGTTGGATGAGATTATTACAATAAATTATGAGTGTGATAAAAAAATTAGCCAATTTCACCATATTTTCTACTCCAATCGAATTGGTCAACCGTCGTCATGATATGTAGAATATATATGCACATATTCTATATAGAAGTATGAGAACTTCCACAAATATATATAAACACACACACACACACACACTTATATATATATATATATATATATATATATATATATATATAAGAATATGTGTGTGTGTGTTTATATATGTGTAGAAGTTCTCATACTTTTATATAGAATATGTGTTTATATATATATATAAGTATATATATATCTATATATGTGTGTGTGTTTATAAATATATATACTTATAAAGATATATGTGTGTTTATAAAAAAAAAAAATATATATATATATATATATATACACAAAAATGTTCTGAAGAGGATGTCCGCAACCTAGAAAAAGTGCGGACGTCGCTTCTCCGGCCTTGATCGAGCGGCGATGGCGCGGCGCGGCTTGCCGGAGGGACGCCGGGGGTCGTGCGGAGCCGTAGGGATGGCAATGGGGCGGGTTGGGGATGAGGATCACAATACCATCCCCATCCCCAGGGTCATTCTCTACCCCCATCCCCGCCCCAATCCCCAATAAAAATATATTGAGGATTCCCCGTCCCCATCCCCATTGGGGACTAAGTCTCCAAACCCGCCCCAAATCCCCAATAAGAATTTAATAAATAAAATAATTTTTTCTCATATTGCCTTTTTTAAAATCAAAATCTACAACAAATAAATTTAAAATATAATTAAATTCATAAATCATAATTCAATGAGTGCAAAAGTCAAAACATCATTAAAATAAAAGTGTAGATATTAAAGTAAAGTAATAAATGTATATATTTGCGATTTATATTATAAACAATAAATTAAAATATATATAAGTTAAATACATGTATATATTATTGGGGCGGGTTTGGGGATGGAGATCACAATACCATCCCCGCCCCATCCCCAATCTTAGATAGTGGGGATTGGGGATCCCAATCCCCATTCCCCATTTGTCCCCGAATTCTCCCCCCATTAGGGGCGGGTATCCAATGGAGCTCCGCCCCGCTGGGGATTTTTGCCATCTCTATGCGGAGGGGTATGCGGTCCGGTGGAGTCGCCGGCGACGGTTCTGCAGTGCTGCACAGAACTTGCAACTGCAGGTGAGGTGGCTGCCCAGAAACCGGCAAGCCCGACCTCCTCCGACCTCGAATGCCGCCCAGAAGAGATCTGGGACGCCTCAGGCCTCCCTCCGGCCAGCCCCGCGCCGCCTGGAACCACCTGCTGCGTCGACGTCCGCACTTTAGCGAAAGTGCGGACGTCCGCTTCAGATCCTTCCTATATATATATATATATATATATATATATATATATATATATTGATGATCGTTAAGGTATCTAACTCGATTAAACCAATGGACGGACTGAATCTGTCAACCTGAACCAGCTTTAAGGCAGTTATCAATGCCTTAACGATCATCATTTTGGCTGAAAATTTGCAGAGATTATCTATACACTATTACCTAAAAACTGAACGGTCGAGATGTGGATATGCGACCGAAAAGTGACCCAAAACTCGAACTTCACACGATTAATTTCAAAACGGAGCTCCGCTCTGGATAGGATATATATATATATATAACACCTATTATATATGTATTTTACGGGCTTTTTGACGGGCCGGCCCTCTACCCACCAAGGCGGTCTTTTTAACGGGCCGGGCCGACGGGCCTCCATCGGCCCACTTGATCCGCGGGCTTTTTGATGAGGCCTACTCCTAAATATAGAGAGCGAGATGAGGCTCTCTATAATTTAAAAAATTCATGTTAAGTTATTTTATGTAATTTATAAATACCATTAGACTATTTAATCTTCATTTAAAAAATAATATAAATTTAAAACTACCTAATTTTTTTTTTTTTAGGATAAAACTAGCTAAAATAGAAAGTATTGATGCAAACGCATTTCTAAAATGGCTAGCTAAAATGACTTTTTAGCTATTTTGACTAAAATTTAACTTAAAAATGGCTAGCATTACTAAAGATGCTCTTATAAGAATTAATTTGTCTTTGAATGAAAATGGTCAATGCATCTTCCCACTAAATGAGGATGAGCTCGTTTTTATTGACAAAAGAGTGATATTTTAGTAGTGTTTTGTCTTAAATCATGTGCTCATGATCTAGGACATCAGGATTGAGCTTTTCATTTGTTGCTCATTTATCTCACTTGCCTGTTTGCTTGTTGTTTTGCCCAGTATATTCACCCTATGGTCCAAATATGAGTTTTTTTATTTTTTATTTTAATCTTGTATGCTTGTTGTTTAGTCCGGTATATTCATCCAATAATCGAGATAAAAAAACACGCAGTACTCCAAAACCACAAAATAATTACTCATATTAGAAGTTGAGACTTGGGGTATACGTATACATAGGAGGGGTTTTACTGGTCAACAACGTGGGTAAATGCCTTTGCCTCTTGAACAGGGTTTAGGCTAGGGAACAACAACATCCCCACAATTTTTGTGGCTTTGGTATTATATGGCCGGCCCACTACATTCTTATGAATCCACAAAGACAAACCAACAGAGCCCGAGCAAATGGAAAAGCTGGATCCAGCAGCATTACCTTACCGCTTTTACAATATGAAATCCATAAAAATGGTCTTTAATAATGTCAATACAAAATCAATACATACATATATAGATAAATACTACTAAGTACTTATCGTTTCAAGCATAATTACAGTTAAATTGCATAGCACAAGTACTTGGAATGATTCTTGAAGAAGATGACACAACACGTTCCATATCTTATTCGCCATGCACATCTTTATTGGCAATCCATACTTCCAAAGTTGTCAAAGCATCCACCCAGGAATGAATCCATTGACATTTTGGCCTGGATTTCCTGCATTCATCTGGTGATGATGATCTGAGCCCAGCGGAGTGTATCTGTACCACCCAGTGAAACCAATAGTTCTATTAATTAAAGTGCCAATGTACGTATGCCAATTTGCGAATAATCGAAAGATACATACCCGATTTGCAAAGCGGAGGTGTTGTTTCCTTGCAGTGGCTGAAAGAAACCTTGCGACTGGGGAGGAAGACGGTTGTTGTGCTGATGAATGTTGTTCTGGCCATAGCCACCGTCCCATGCCAGACGAAGTGGAGCACCTTGCAGATTAGTTTCTTCCAGCTGTTGCATTAGTTAATCAGACATATATCAAAAAACCAAAGATTTAACTATATATGTGACCGAAAAAAAGAAGCTTGATTTACATAAATATCATATCAATTATATGTTACCTTCCTCCTTAAGGATTTGTTAGTTTCAACAAGCATTTGTTCCTGCTCAACAGTAAAACACCGGTCATTACATATATGTTCAAAAGCATATATATGCATCCATGAGCATAGCCAAAAATCTCACTTAGGAGGATCAAATTTATTAACTAACAAATTAAACTCATTTTTAGTCATCTTCTAGGAATAACACAATCTTTGCCAAAAATAAAAAATAACACATCTTTCAAAACATATCAGTATAAGAAAATTTGCAATGTAGTATTAATTGGACTAATGCCAAAATTGAAAGATTCTTAAATTATGTTGATAAATTTTGGGATTTGAGATGAACGATAAATGTATGTGTTACTTCGATTTAGTATATTAACAAATATTATATGCATATGGCATAATGCCATTAAGGGCATATATCGATCAGTAAGGTAAGAAGACTTTGAAAAGATTTATATTAATTGGATATATGACGTGTATTAATAGTGTAAACTTTTATTTCATTAACAAAGAATCGTAAATATACGCATATGGCATAATGCCATTAAGGGCATATATCGATCAATAAGGTAAGAAAACTTTGAAAAAATTTATATTAATTGGATATATGTAGTTTCAAGGACAATTAAGATGAATTAGGATAAATTTGTATTAAATTTTAAAAACAAAGACTAATTAAAGATTTTTCCAAAAAGTGAGTTTCATTCGATTAAGGTTTAAAGATAATTAAGACTAATTAACAATTTTCCAAAAATTGAGAAGGGTCAATTGACCCATTCTCGCCCTAGGCTACACCTCAAATTTGGAAGCGCTTAAGTGCATGTCGAATTTTTGCTTACCCTGTTTTGGAGATCAGAAAGCTCATCCAGCATAAACTGAGTCTGATCAATGAGTATAGAACATGGGAAAAACAACACCAGCAAGTTAGTTAATTAATCTCTTTTGAGGAATGCATCACAATCAGCTATCAAATATGCAGATGTTGGAGTGAAAAAGAAGGATCAATATTAGGGTTAGGGTAAAAATTCATCTATATACTATCCATAGAATCTAAATAGTCCCTATCAGAGAGCATTGGCTACGGTTAGATGTATAAGCTTCGATCAATACATAAAACTAATTTACACAAATTCTTGCAATCACCTTTGTTGACCTAATATGATTCAGGGATGCCTCTAGTTGATGCTCAAGCTGCTCAAGCTCCTTCGTGTTCAGTGGGCCCAAATCTTCCCCAAGAAGGTTTCTGCACCATTTGAAATTCAGGATATCTATCAGTATTAGTATATATATACAACTTTCTACCATGTTTCTTGAATGATTGTTTGTAAAATTACAGCTTTACTAATAACTGTGCAAACCCTAGATAGCTAGCTAGTATCACCTCTGAGATCGTTGGAGGACCTCCACTCTTGCTTTAAGCTTCAAATATTCCTGATAACTGTTCTGCTTGGGACAAAATGGTAATGTAATGACTAATTTACTTGAATAGATTAGCGATCAATTAATATGCATGCATTAACTTAAACCACCAAAGAATGAATTAACGAACTTAGTTATATATGCAAGATTACATGAGGTCATACAAATGTTTGTACCTGAGTCTCGTTTACAGGTTGGTTGGCTTCGAGGGCACCATAATTGCACCTATGGTACTTTTCCAGCGTTTTCATCATGCTAAAATACAAGTTTAAAACATATGGATCAAACACAATAATCATTACTATTACACAATTAACTAACTAAATAATCTGTGTGATTTCAGTATATGAAAGAATGGATCACAACAAAATATGATCACTTATTTCACAGAAACCTCATTAGTAGAAGAGTTAGGTAATATACCACAGGACTTTAATTACACTGTTATATATGTTTGCCTGAATAGGGTAAGTTAGGATCAATTCCACCTATACTATGATTTTATTTAGAAAGATCTTTCATTATATATACTATGAGGTCAAGCTCATTAACCATACAACTGTGAAACAGAAAAAGACAAAAATATAAGGTCAGACTTAATGTAACAACCTTCGTTAACCGATACTTCAATGCCGCAATAAAGCACATTAGTGTACTGCGTACTAGTACTACCACAACAATAAGGAGCAATGCTTGGCTCTTTAAGGCAAAGAGTCATTCATCATTACAAGCTGAGGTGAAAAAAACATAATCATTTACGAAGAAAATCATTCCACAACAGATAATTAGGGAGAAAATGTATGATTTGGTCTCTTCAATTGTATGAAGGAATGACATTAAGAGGAAGGGAGCCAAGCATTCTCTGCTAAATTGAATATAACGATACCAAACTCAAATTACACCAACTGATAACGTGGATTTGTAATATTAAATGAAAAATCCTGGAATTTTCAAACTATAAAACTTCAATTTTATATATGGTTTCTCAGAGAGCTTGAAGTAAGAAGGGCCACTCTTACACCTGAAATGTCGTAAATGGTATCCAAAATTAGAATAGCCTTGGACATCTAGCTTGCACTAGGCTTCAAAAACTTCAAAAATTTACGATGATAAAAAAAAAGTCATATTTTCAAGGGGGAAGTTGTAATGCGCTTTGGATGAAGTATTATTGGAATATTGGTAATCGAATAATTATTAGTTTAGCTATATTCAGGTAAGAGCAACTTTAACAGATTTCCCATATTTTGATTTTTCTCTACTTTAGGGGAAATAAGCCTCTCTTGCTCTAACATATTTCCTATAACTATCCATATTTTAGGGAAAATGAGAAAAGAGAAAACCAAATTTCCTATATTTACAGCAAACTCAAAAATTTTAAGGAATAATATGGAGATTTTAGATATTGTTGTAAAATAGGGAATCTGTTGGAGTTGAAGAATAAAAAGAGTCTAGAGCTTTAATTTCTGCTTCCCTATAATACAGAAATCATAAGGAAGCTGTTGGAGTTACTGTAAGAGCAAAAGCTTCAAGATATGCAGCTTTAGAGGTAATGACTATAAAGAGGCAGCCTTTTATATTTCTCGATCTTACTGAAAAAATCAATAATTTAATTGCAACACCAAGTACAGCATGCAGAAAAACTACAAATCAAAATATCAAATCAACTGGCAACGAATCATAACAGTGAACCGGTTATTTGTCTGTCCTTAGTCTAGGAAATGACAAATTCACTGGAATAACTAAAGTTCAAGACTTCAAGTTAAACAGATCAAATCACAGGCAATTTACCAGCGAAAGTTTCAACGATCTTGTTCAGTTTCTAAGAAATAAAAATGGAAAATTAATTGAAAAGAAAATAATGGTTAAAAGAAGATCCTAGTACAAAATGTAGATATGAACTTCATATGCTATATTTGCTCAAAATAAATAAATCATATGCTATAAGTAGATAGAAATAAAAAATAAGTAAATCCCAAGAAGTAAATTAGAAAACTAATTAGGAAATTTTCTTGACGTATCTGATAACAACCCAAAAAGTACAATCCAATTCAGAAAACCCATGTCTTTATTTACGAGACAATCTAATCGATGTTTACTCTTTTTTTTGGATATAACAATCTAGTCTTTACTCTTTACAATTAATTAATGTTTTTTCTGAACATCAACTAATTTAACTAAATAAGCATAGAAATCAAATATCAAGTTTACAATATATTATGATAGAAATATTTATATAGGAAAATATTGATTTATCACTGAAATACCCTGTAATTTTAATCAAATTTGTTTCAGAAATTATATCAAAGCTTTTACAAAAATAGATAAACTAAAGAGACAAGAAAACATTTACCACTAATAAAATTTAGAAGTAGAAGAAGAAGAAAAAGAAATATGCCAGATCTTCAATTTAAGAGAACAAATCAGAAAAGCCTTTGTTTTTTCCTCACTCGTAGCAGATCAAAAAAGATAAATTAATGATTCACACAAGCAGAACTGATTTGTTCACACAAGGGGTGAAGGACAGAAAAAACAGAACTCGAATCTTGCTTTGAAAAGTTAACCACAAGCACACTGCAAGGGTTTTAACACAAACCACACAGATTTTGCATCCCTTAAATCATAAGCACTCGTATGCATCACTAATATTGAAAACTTCGTATATAAAAGAATAATCAGTATGCATATTAACTTTGATATATATATACCTTAAGCTGCTGCAGAACTCATAGAGCTTTCCACGGCCAGAGAAAATAATGAGGGCAACCTCAGCATCACAGAGAACTGAGAGCTCATAAGCTTTCTTGAGCAGGCCATTTCTTCTCTTGGCAAAAGTGACTTGCCTGTTGATTTTATTCTCTATTCTCTTGAGCTCAACTCTTCCTCTCCCCATTTCCAAAAATTAAAACCCAACTACCCACCACCCTTTTCTGATCTATCTCCCCTAGTCTTGGTTTGATCAGAGGTAGACAAAACTCTCTGAGAGGAAAGCTCTGTGTTTTAGGGTACCAAAAGGGGTAAAAGGATAAGTGCAATATGAGAGAAATGGGAAACCCTTGAAAAAAGGGCGAGTGTATTTGTGTTTGGCTCTGTAACCTACCTCCTCCTCAGGTACTGTACTGGACTGTATAAGACATGTATGATATTGTAGACAATTTAGTGTATGATTCCATTCTCAGGGTTCTCCCCTATTTCACTCTCTATGGTCCAGGTTTTCCAGTGCATCTTCCATTTTTATATGTCAGAATTTTGGTTTTCTTCTTTTTTATTTTGCTTTTCTTGTTATATATATTCATTTACAGTTACATCTAGTCTTTTTTATATTTATTTTTAGTAATATTTGCAGTACCATGAAATGTCTAGGCTCCCTGGTAATGCCTAGCGGACGTCGAAGAACAACCTTAGCAGGTGCTTTCTTTTTGGATAAACACGTGTCGACTCCTAGGCTCCTAGCTATTAAGCAATTAATTTATGTCAGACTCTCGTCAAAAAATATTTATGTCAGACTTCAGAAATACGCTGGTTTCCTTTTTCAAATTGATAAGTCACAATTAGCCTCGTTTCAAAAAAAAAAAAAAAAATGTCACAATTAGCTTAAGCTATGGATCCGGAAAAATAAAATAAATACATACACCTAACTAGATTACCCTGAAGAGCATGCAGTAGATGGCACTTTATTTATCAAACTACCTAATTGACGACCTGATAACCATAATTACATTAAGAGAGGGTAAGCTAAGTCTTGCGACCCACTATGTGCCTCTTAATTTAGTCAGTCCATGCACCTATCTAGCCATCTAGGGTCCTTCATGATTGCCTTATTCCAGTTGATCGATACATATTAAATAGTATGAGAGACTCTAATGAGAACTTTTAAAATGAAGACTTCATGAGAACTTTCTAATCAATGGTTGTAAGACTTACTTTTCAATGACATTTCGACAAATAATCAACCGTTAGATGTTTAGGTATGCATGATGAACATATCACTTCTGTAAATTTTCTTTCAAATTGCTAATCGTCAAGTTACCAAACTAGATCGAATCAATAGACGAACCAAATCTGTCAAACATAAATATTTTATGTTCACATATGATAAACTACGATTGTGAATGTCTTAACAAATTTCTATGTTTTTGAAATTTTTTAAAAACGATCTACTCATGAATATCTAAACATTTAACGGTTGATTTGCCGAAATGTGATCGAAAAATAGGTCTCAAAACAGTTGATTATAAAGTCCTCATTACAGCCCTACCCACTAAACAGTTATTCAGATTGGTAATTAGAGTATCAACAAACAAATTTTAGGAGGCCAATTTGAGCATGATTCAAACTTTCCTCATCTTGCAGGATGGATTTGACTTCATTCATTTTGCAAGATTGATCTGAAGGTGCACCTTAACCCTAAACCAACCTTCACATGAGTGGTTTCAAACTAGTTTAATTAAGGAACTAGTTTAAGATTACGGGTTGTGAGGCATGCGTTGTTGAATGAATTTTCCATGGTCTAGTTACCTCAATCGAGTCCAAGAGTTCTACAAAGACTCAGTTTTGGGTGTGTTTGTGTTGTCTGATTCTAATTTTCATATAGAAAATGTTGATGAAGGGAAAATTAAAAGATGCCACACTATGATAATACATTGGAACTTGGAATTTTTATCATAAAAACGTCTTTAATGTGTTGACTAAGGACTAATCGCTCTCAGAAAAGAGAACGTCACTTGTCAACCAGTTGGATCAGGCTGTGACAAGTGGGGGGTAACGTGTCGAGCTACAACTGGTTAGTGTGCAATTTTGGTGCCACTGACAGGTGACACTGATATTTGAGACAGTACTGTAATTATTCCAATAGAGAACACGCGTCGCAGAAAAACTACCTTAATAACCAACGGTAAAACGTACGAGGCTCCCTCCAACATTCATACGGAAACTAGGAGACATCGGCCAAAATAACTGGTTTGGGTAAGATTTTACAAACCAAAGAGATAAAAGTAATTTCATTACAAACTTAGTGTAAAAAAAAAAAAAAAAAACCAACTACCTGTTACCAAAAAAAGAAATTCAAAAAAATTATATTTTCATACTTCGTGCAAATTAAATTTCATAATAAAAGAAATATGTATGGTATACATTACTTACTATATTTGATTTAGTTAGCCCATCAAAACTTTGGTGTTCAAACAACACAGACATGTGTTTGTTTCTTTTCCAGGTAATCCATTTTATGACCAAAGACAAGCTTTGTTGTTTTTCACTATATTGGGAAATTGTAAATCAGAGAGATTTAATATGAAACAGGACGTGAGTATGGTTTAATATACTTAACTCATTTAATGACAATTAATCGCTATGAAGATCGTTATACTTCAGAAAACGACTTATTCTTACTCTCATTTTTATCTGTTTGTTGCATGGTTTTATTTGACTTGTGTATGTAATTACGGGGTTAGATGGATGATGCATTTCTAAAACTGAAAAGACCAGTCAGCTATAAACTGGAAGAAGTGTCCAAATAGAAGCTCCATATGTACATGTTCAATTATTTTGAAGTTCATATATACAGTAATAATGAAAGAAAAGAATTTAGAAGAGTACTACTCACCTGCACATTTACAATCAGATCGATAGCACTATTGTAACTTTGATGGGGTAGCTACATATAGTGTAGTCATTTTCATGATCCATGACTATGTGAAGCCATTGTTTGATTTTCTTGTTGTATGGTGAAATACACTAACAGTCCAACATCAAATGAATGACGTTACATTTATAGATATGATCTATCGTTAACATATATATAATTTAAACAATCATCTCAAAATGACCCACCATGTGGAGTATGTGTACAATTACCCGCTCAAGGAGACAATTGATATACCGTATACGTGCTAATTAAATGGAGATATCCGTTTGATTTATTTGAAATAGACGGATATCTTTTTCTCTTTACGAGAAAAAGAGAGGCTTTATGGGCTTTGAAAACCTTTTGAGCCTCTTAATGGTCTTTTTGTCTGATTTTCGCTTTTACTTAGACTAGTTCATAAATGGGCTGAGTGTAGCTTCTATCTTTCTGTGGGCCGACACAGATGGGTTAAAGTTCCAGCATCAATCATGGAATACTGGTTCTTGATCTCCCTCATGTCTATGCTTCCAAGTCGTTCCTTGATGATCTTGAAGAAATTATCCATGTGAGAAGAACCTATATTGGGCTAAATGATTAGTTTTGTTTTGCTTTGTTTCTATTGGGCCTTTTTGGGCCTTCTTGTCACAAAAAAAAAAAAAAAAGGTAAATTAAGTACAGCCTTTCCGATTCCAAGTGTAAGATTTATGGGCCAAGGATAAAGTATACATGTTCTGTTTCAAACAGTAGTGGAAGTTTACACTGAGCTAGGTTAGCGCGCAATTAAAGTAAGGGAAAATGATCATTTACCCAATTTCAACTTAAAAATTGCCCACTTGCTCCACCAACAGTTTTTTAATCCCATTTACCCAAAACACTCTAAGAGATTATTTCCCTAATACCCAATTAATTCTTTTTTTTATTTTTTTTATTTATTTTTGGGACTTTTTTGCCCTCTCCTTCTTTCTCACTTAGAGAGAAAAGTCATCCTCCACCTTGCTGTGCTCCGGTGACCAGTGGCCGGCCACGGACTCCGGCGACTGGTGACCGGAATCCGGCTACCGGACTAGCGACCGGATTCCTGCGACTGAATTTATTGCCCCCCAATAATACCCAGTAACCACATTATTGCCCCCCAATAATCATATTATTGCCTCCCAATACTCATATTATTGCCTCCCAATAATCATATTATTGCCTCCTAATAATCATATTATTGCCCTCCAATAATCATATTATTACCCTCCAATAATCATATTACTGCCCTCCCAATAATCATATTGTACAAGTTCACTTTTTTTTTTTTTTTTCTTTTCTTCCCCATTCTCGGAGCTCACAGTATACCAAAAAAAAAAAAAAAAAGCTCTGGGCACCAGATCGGAGACAAGGGTCGGGAGGAGATTTTCGTCGAACTCATTGGCGAACGGTGGTGGTTGCCGTTGCGGCATAGGCATGGCAGTGGGAAGGGATCGGAGGGGATCTGGACTGGAACGAGACACCATTGGTGGAGGGCGGGACGAGATCTTTGGCTTGAGGGGTCGGTTGACTGCGGCGCTTTGGTTTCTGGTTTGGAGCTCGGTATCTCTCCGTTCTGGGTGCGTGGGTGGTGGTGTTGTGGAGCGCTGGGACAGGCAAAGGGGGAGATGGGCTGTGGTTGGTGCGGCGTTGGCTGTAGATCTGTAATGCATGGGCTCTTTTCAGAGAAGCCATGGGTTAGAGAGAGAGAGAGAGAGAGAGAGAGAGAGAGAGAGAGAGAGAGAGAGAGAGAGAGAGAGAGAGAGAGAGAGAGAGAGAGAGAGAGAGAATGGGGGATGAGAGAGAAATAGCAGATTGGGGAGAGTGGGGAGAGACAAGAGATGCACATGTAATTAATTAATTAATTGAGTTAAGGGCAAAACTGTCATCAAATATTAGATTGGGTAAATGAGGTTAAAAAACTCTTAGTAGAGCAAGTGGACAATTGTTAGACTAAAATTGAGTAAGTGGTCACGGCCCCTTAAAGTAAAAGTATCCCATTATCTATTGTGTTTGATAGAATTCTCTTAACAAAATTGTATTTTCTCATATATACAGACTGAATAATTAGATTATCGATCATCAAGACTTAATTGGTTCAATAACATCTCTCTCCACAATAGATGGTGCAGTTCAAATCTTCTTACTAAGACAAAGAAATAACTAAATTAGCGTCAAAGTAACAATATTGTCAAACACTACCTAAGATTGAGGTCATGGATTCAAGTCACCACGGGGGTAGGAGTGAAATCCTTTGATATTCTTATTTAAAAAAAAAAAAAAAACAATATTGTCAAACACATAATCAAAATTTGTTGAAACTAATGAACAACCATAGGCGGAAATTTTCATATTGCATTACATTTGATTTTACGAATTATAGCCTTTGCATAATGAATATGTAAGAGTATCTTTAATTACTGATCGGGTCTCACGAAAAACATGATGCAAGGATATTTATTGTGCGCTATGATCCTGAACACTCGTGGTGCTGGGATGAGTAGGATCATCTATATCATTATATCATTACTTCAAGAAATTAGCTTTTAGAAAAATAATTGCTTCAAATTAATTAACTGTACGTTCATATAAAGCGTTGTGATCGATGGTAAGCTATTCATAATCAGCTGCAAAACTTATATGCTTGAACATAGAAATGACTAAGCTCATTTATATCTCGGCAGTAACTATTAGTCTACTGTGGTTAATTAACTGGCCGGCCTGGATTCACTCGTGTAAAAGGTTGAGAAAATTAACGTTGTCGTTGAAAAGGCCAAGAGATTTTTTTCATGTGCCTGCAGAGAGTCTCACACAGTGTGAGAAAACGCCTAGATCCGATATGTAGCATGACCGTGATATTATGATGAGCTGTCTGTTGTCTTCTCTCCTCCTAGCTTGCTTATGTTTTTTTAGAACGGACATATATCGTTGAATGCATGAAATGAAAGAGTGCCATAGTCACATAGTGCAGAGGGAGATCAATTAAGCAGCTGCTTCTGCTGCTCTCTCTCTCTCTCTCTACTTTGCCACTGAATTATGTGGGGGTGTTGAGGTCCCTATTGATAATGTATTCAGACTATAAAGGGTCCCCTTTGGTTTGATCCCTAGCCACCTATAAGTGATAGAGTCACAGCTAAGCTTGGCTAGCTATAAAACTTTCTGAACTTCTTTGTCCACAATTGGTTACGTGATAAATTGTTGAGAGGGACAGTTGATACAAGAGTGAGGTTATTGGTATTGGGTATGCATCATTTTCAATCAATCAAAGCTAAGGTAGGGGATCTTTAACCCAAAAAAAAAAAAAAAAGGTATGGGATATGGTATCACTAGAATTATCATTTGCGCTCCAATATCATATATCTCTTAGCGAAGTTATGGTTGATGACTGAAGACACATAAACGTAGTTGCCTCTCTAATTAAGCTTAAGCTTCATGGGTGGTGGCCCACTTCTATTGTTTCCTTCAAACCCATCAGAACCGGCCAAATTAAAAGTTAAATCCTTGCATTCTCTTCAAGCTTAATAGCCAATTTATCACCTTAAATTCCATCTTTCATTCATAGTTTTTGTATGTAGATAAAGCTTAAAATCAATTGCTACTCAAGTTTGGTCTTATGGTCCATCTCCTACTCCTTTGTCTTGAAATAGCTCATTTTTGTCTTGGATTGAGCATATATATTAGTAACATACCATCTTCTGCTGAGCTTCTTGCTTCAATTTTCTATATTGCTTGGGCTATTTGAAACTGTAGAAATAAACTAATATTTAAGCATCTTCAAGTTTTTCCTGCTTCTTGTGTGTTAATTCAAGCGTTTTTGCCAAATTCTAGCTATCTTCAGGCTAATCCTAGAATCTCTCTTCCAAAGGTTTTAAAATATTCTCATATCAAATGGTAGCCTCCTAATGTTAATCAAGTCAAGCTGAACTTTGATGGTTCTGTACGAAATGGTTTGGCTACTATTGGATTTGTTATTCGCAATGAGGACGGTAATCCTTTATTTGCAGCTAATAGACATATAGGAAACGCTAATGTTCTTGTGGCGGAGGCTACGACCTTACGGGATGGTTTACACACTGCTCTTCTGCACCAGCATCCCAATGTAATTGTGGAAGGGGATTCCAAGCTCTTAATTGACTGTATTCATGGCAGATGCCAAATTCCTTGGAGGATTTGGACGCTGATTGATGATATTAAGTCCTTAACTCTTCACTTTTAGTCGGTTCTTTTCCGACACATATATCGTGAGGTCAATTTCGTAGCAGATCGGTTAGCTATGGCACAGCTCATTCTTGTAATAATTCTTTTGTCTAGTTCTTTTGTTTACCCATTTCGGTGTCCCAAGCATTCCAGTTGGATCAGATAGGAGGTGGTGTTTGTTGAGGTTTTATTTTTTAGTTGTTTTTTTTTCTGTCATTAAAAAAAAAAAAACTTAAAAAATTGTTATCTATGTTCTTACTAATATTACTGTCGCGAGATGTTTGGTATAGTCCCTTGACTCCCTTCTCTATTATTACTTCTTTCTAGCACATATCCTAAGTTAGCTTCTAAAACGGCTGCTATATCAGAGCGTTCGCACGTGAGTCGCTGCCTGCCTAGCAAGTAGCAAAACGTAATTGTGAACAATTAATATGTTATAGTACGATCGTATGTATGTAAATATGTTCTAGGCTAGGTCAGGTCAGGTCAGGTGTGAGAGAGAGAGACCTAGCTTTTCTAGCATAATTAGTCCAGTGGCACTTTGCCTTACCTCGCTGCAGGCGACACAACCTGCGTACACTTTGATAATTACGTATCAATTATCTGCAGAGGTCCCTCTCTATATATAGCTACCTGGGTTTTCATCCATCTCATGCATGCGTCAATAAATAGCTAGACGAGGTTCAGAGGTTTTGAAGCTTCATAAATCGATTAATCCCCCGAAAACTAATTTCGATTTAAATTATTTTTCCCCTGCAAGTTCATTTCAAATAGAACCTCCAAATAGACGCATTGTCATTCTTGTGAGGCCAGGATTGCAGATATGGACTTGATTACATACCCCCACCCCCAAAACCCTAGCTACCTATGACTATGGGTGGCATTCAGAGAGCATCCGTGACGTAGATGCCTTTTATGAATTGATCGAGGTCCCATTACAAGTTCAGTGGCGGACAGAACATTTTCAACTTAGATTTTTTTTTTTTTTTTTTAAATAATAATAAATAGAAAACGTACTAGACCATATTAGCTCTTCTGCAACAATTAATTTAAAACGTCAAGTACCCTCTCACATTTTCAAAGGAAAGTGGGGCCATCACAACCTGAAACTCACCTCCATTTAGCTCATCTGCAACTTACATGCTAATGATTTTTATGTAGAAACTTAAATAATGTGGTTTTGATTCTAAAATACTATTATAAAATAATTGGCCAACAAATTATTTTTATGAACCTATTTTTTGTTTGGCTGAGGAAGAATTAACACGTTCTATATATAGGTCGGCTCTAGCTCAAATGGCAAGTATAATAATCAAACCCAAAGAGGCTTAGAGCAAGTTCACCCGTAGTTAAGAAATGTCAAGGTCGAAAAGTCAAGAATTTGACTAGTTAAGTAACTGTTCACTGCCACTGGAAATGGGTTTCCACCCGTTTTTTTTCTTGACCAGTCAAGACTGTTTATGCATCACTGTTCATCAATTTTTAACTGTTCATTTTCATTGTTTATTGATTGTTTTAACTGTTCATTTTTACTGTTTTTTTTTATATTTTTTAAAATTAAAATATATTTGATGTAAATAAATGATAATAATGGATATTTATGGATAAGTAATGTCATAATTATGCAATTTACTAAGAGGTGTGTGCTTTAATAAGAGGAATTTTCAAATACAACTTTTATTTCATAAAATTTATGCTTACATAAATGAAAAACTAGGAATAAGTACAATACAATTACACAACATGCATAATCACCTAATTATTCAAATCATGATCCTCATCCTCTCTAGAAATCCAATTTGTGTTTGAAGGTTCATCATTAGGGTTAGGGTTGGTGGAATCACCCGTAGTGAAATGTGAAAATTGTGGTTGTGTAGCATATCCCCCGGGATAAGGTGGTTGCGGATAGTATCCACCGGGGTAAGGGGATTGTGGGAATCCACCGGTGAAGGGAGGTGGTGGGAATCCACCGGTGAAGGGAGGTTGTGGGAATCCATCGGGGCAAGGTGGTTGTGGGCATGCACCGGGGTAAGGAGGTTGTAGGTATGCACCACCAAAATTTAGTTGTGGGAATGCACCACCAAAATTGGGTTGCGGATAGTATCCACCCATAGAAGGTGGCGTCTGCTCGCCAAGATCTTCTTTCTCCGCTATCTTCTTTTTAGAATTTTTTACAATTTGTTTCTTACCGTTTTGTTACCGTTTATTAACGTTACATATATATATAGTGGTTATTAATTGTTTGCCGTTGGATCCTCTTCTTAATTGAAATGGACCGCTGAGATTTCATGACCGTTAGGCAGCCATTTCGAAATGATCCACCGGTTCAGAGGCACGTGTTGCCTTCTCATTTGCCAATGTCTGTCGCTACGCGATAAAATCGTGGCAAACACGCATCCAACACTTCTTGAATTGGTCAATGCCTTCCACGCCCTTCTCCAGCGCGTCTCACCCTCGGCGTCAGTGGCTGACGTCAGCCACGTGTGGGGCTTGGGCTGACCTGGCAGCATGCTTGACTGGGTCAGGAAAATAGTCAGGCCCTTGCCCTTTTTTTTGGCCTTGGTCATGCAAAGCCAACTTTTGGCTGGTCAGAGTTGGGCCGGTGGAAGATAAAAATTCCTTCAGCTGGACAACACATCATCAATTCTGAGCTGGTGCCCGATCAAGTAGAGACCGGTGAACTTGCTCTTAGATTCCATTATGTCATGAGATAGCTTAGCTAATTAATCCAAAGGATGGCTAGCATGTTTTTTTTTTGATGACATGACATGATGGCTAGCATTTGCAGATTGCTGTACTATATATATAGTGCATCAATATTCATACTAACTCTAACACCCCACTCAACTACTTTATTTTACAACTCATTACAAGAAATTAAGAACCGATCATACTAACCCTAAGGGCAAGTTCACCGGGGCGTGTGGTGCCCGGGCACCACGTCAAAAGGTGACTGAAGTCACCAGAAAATCACTGTTCATCGTTCCACCGAGCTGGGCTTCCCCAACAGTAGATGACCCAGGACAACAGCTCGGGCAACTTCCTCCCCGAGCCCGTGACCCAGGCCTCCAGCTGGCCCAAAAAGATGACCTGAGGGGAGACGCGCTAGGAAGGTAGAGTAGCGGCCACTCGCTTGTCTTCTAGCGGAGGAAACGCTGCAGCGCGTGGGAGGCCGGATTTTGTCCGGTTGTGGCATGTGGTCTTCCTGACGTGGCATGTAGCCGTTGGTTTGCTTGGAAAATTGAAGCCAACGGTCCACAGATCTTGACCGTTGGTTTTAATTATGAATGAGATCTGATGGACATCAATTAAGGAGTTAGATAAATTGAGAAAAGGAAAAATATATATATTGTTTGTAACCGTTAAATTACAACGGTAATAAAATAAAATAAAAACCAAAATTTCCTATAAATACCTCACCTCCTAATTTACCTCTCACACCAAAAAAATCATCTATCTTACTTCCTCAAATTTTTTTGCTCCTTCTCCTCATAGCTTTCATACTCTACAATTTTTTTATTCGAATATGAGTGTACGAGGGAATACGATTGTCCAACCCGTAGGAGATCCAAGTATTGACGGGACACGTTGGCAGACTAATGAAGACATTCAATTGTGCAAGTCTTGGAGGGCTGTTAGCCAAGATCCGGCAAAGGGTACGGAACGAAGAAAAGATGATCTATGGATAGAGGTACGCCAACACTATGCCGAACATTGGGATGGATATGTCCGATCATTGCAAGCTTTTCAAGGGAGGTGGAAAACCTTGAAAGTCGAACTTTATGCTTGGCATTGTGCGTTAAGGCAAGCAAAGCTATGGTACAAGAGTGGTGCGAATATGATTGATGAGGTATGAATTTGTAGTGTAACACGAATATTAATTTTTATGATTCTTTTAGTGTATATTAAAATTTAATTAGTTGATACATCTTACTTTAAATTATTAGTTGAAATATTTTGTTGATAATTATACTTTAAATTATTAGTTGATATATTAAAATTTAGTTGATAATTATACTTCAAATTAGGACTTCATAATCATACGTTAGACTTCATTTTATTTAAATTATACATTATACTTGTCTATTTATTTAAATAGTTGATACATTGTACCTCTTTTATATTTGTACTAATAGATTTATACTTTTTTGTTTAAATTAAATAGCTACGTCAAGCACAAGATTTGTGGAGAGCTGCGATGACCAAATCGAAAGGAAAAGCAAAAAAAGGTGATTTCATTAGTTTAGAATGTTACGAGATTGTTAAGGGGTTTCAACAATTTGATGACATTCCAAACCATTCCTCTTCGGCTGGAGGAACCTCCAGGGGAGGAACTGAACGAATGCACACACAACAATCCGTTCCTAATTCTCATGTCCAGTTGGACATAGATGCAGATGAGGTAAATGCCGATGCAACTCCCAATCCTTCGGTGAGGCCTCAAGGAAAGAAGGCTGCCAAAGAAGCTCTTCGGAAAGGAAAGAAAGCATCTAATGATTCCAGTCCTCTGACAGCCGCTGTGGAGACTATAGCAACCAACCAAACATCAATGTTGTCTGCCAAGGAGAAACGTGATGAGGAATATGCTCGACATCTCCGTGACCAACAACAACGAGATTATATATGCTTGCAATTGGATATTCAAGAGAGGGAATTCAAAAATCAAGAGAGGGAAGAGCGTATTATGGAGATGGACACAAGTAAGATGACACCAACCAAAAAGAGTTACTGGCAAAGAAAACAAAAAAAGATTGCGGAGAAAGAAGCTGAAGATGCAACCCGTGGATCTGGCTTCCCACAACCACCATTCACCGGTGGATATTATCCACAACCTCCTTCCATTGGTGGCTATCCACAACCTCCTTTCCCCGGTGGTTATCCACAACCTCCTTTCCCCGGTGGCTATCCACAACCACCATTCCCCGGTGGGTATTATCCACAACCTCCTTTCCCCGGTGGCTTCCCACAACCACCATTCACCGGTGGTGTCCCTTCCCCACCTTTCTCTTCGGGTGAATCCACCAACCCCAACCATATGGATGACCCCACAAACACAAATTGGATTCCTAATGAAGATGAGGATTAGGAAAATTAGGGAGTTATATATTTTAAATAATTGTATTGTTATGATTCCAATGCTTGGTTTTGCACTTATGTAATATTAGATTGATGAAATGAAAATTTATTTTAATAATACCAACAAGAAATGAAAAGCTAAATGAAACCACACAAACATAATTAAAAACATAAAAACTAAAGTAGAAACCACACAAACATAATTAAAAACATAAAAACTAATAGAAAACACACACAAATAGGAGATCTAGATACTCCTATTGCCTTGAAATTCCCAAAAGTGTTGAATGAGGTCTTCCTGAAGGTTGGAGTGACTTTGGTCAGATCTAATTTGTTGGTAGCGGTCCATGAATCCGTTCATATGATGAGCATCTCTACCAACAGGATCAAAGTCTCTACCGGTTGGTCACTCCCATACCTCAGCAATCCTGGGCCTCATATTGTTAGCTTCCTCATCATCGGACTCCAACTCATCATCGCTGTCTTCAGGTCGTTCATTTTCGACAATCATGTTGTGTAATATAATACACGTTAACATAATGTATCGAAGGTCCTCTTTATGCCACCCACGAGCAGCTCCTCTAACAATACCAAACCTTGTCTGTAATATAGCAAAACATCTCTCTACATCTTTCCTATACCCCTCTTGAGCCTTTGCAAACTCGATTTCCTTGGGGCGTGTAGGATTTCGAACAGTTTTCAAGAAAGTCGCCCATCGAGGATAAATACCGTCGGCGAGATAGTACCCTAGACTGTGAGCTCTGTTGTTAACTTGGAATTGGATCAGAGGTGCTCTACCGGCTGTAAGCTCATCAAACAACGGAAACTTTGCTAAGACGTTCAGGTCGTTGCATGCCCCGGGCATTCCAAAGAATGCGTGCCAAATCCAGGTGTCGTAAGAGGCGACTGCTTCCAGGATGATAGTGGGGATCTGTTTCCTACCACTATATTCTCCAGCCCAACCTGTCGGACAATTCTTCCATTGCCAATGCATACAGTCGATGCTCCCAATCATTCCTGGAAAACCTCTCCTCTCAGCTTTGGCAAGAAGTCGTCTGAGGTCCGCTGCAGTAGGAGCCCGGAGGTATTCTGCTGAGTAAAGATCAACAATTCCTCGTGTAAAGTGCTGAAGGGCTGCGACGGAGGTGGATTTGCCCATCCGACAATACTCAGCACATTGATCTGCCCCTGCACCGTAAGCAAGCATTCGCAAGGCAGCTGTCATCTTCTGCTCCGGAAGCAGTCCGACTTTGCCGGTAGCATCTGACCTTTGCACAAAGTAACGATCATACTGGCAAAGGTCAGTAGATATACGCTTGAAGAGATTGAGACTCATTCTGTAACGTGTTCGGAACACCGGATCTTTGAACACTGGCCGATCGACAAAGTAGTCGGCCAACATACCTTTGCCCCTTTCTTCTCTAAGTCGTTCCTCATTTGGTGCACGACCCGGATGAGAACCGCGCCCTCGGTGTTGGTTTCCAGATTCTTCTGCAACTGCAGCGATGACAATGGCGTTGGTGGCCATCATCTCTTCATCATCTTCATCCTGAGACCGTCGAATTTGATCCCACAAATTGTTCATTGCAACGAGGGAAATTTAGGAAATATGTAATGGTAGAGAAGTAGAAAGGGTGAAGGTTTGTTAAGCTCGAATGGTATGTGTATGTAGTGAGCGTATCATGTCTATTTATTGAATTTTTTCACACATAAAAGTGTCGGTGGGTTATCTCTCACTCATTTCAAAATTTTTGTCGGTGGTATGCATGTGATAAAAGTGTCGGTGGATTTTAAAATATTTTCACACTTTTCAAAAAACTTGTCTGTGGTGTCGGTGGACAAAATTGTCGGTGGAGTTAAAAAAAATTTCACACTTTTCAAAAACTTTGTCGGTGGAGTTTTAAATATTTTCACACTTTTCAAAAACTTTGTCGGTAGTGTATATGTGATAAAAGTGTCGGTGGATAAAAAAAAAAAATAAAAAAGAGTGTCGGTGGACATATAATTTGTCTACCAAAAAAATTTTCTTTGATTGCATTTTCAAATTGTTTATCAATACTATTTATTTACATCATACATTTCTCATTTTACAAAAATAAATTATTAAAATATTCGATGAACAGTAACTGACTGGTGACCCTGACCCAACGGGTGGAAGCAAAGATCCAGTGGCAGTGAATAGTGTCCTGCCCTGGTGCCCTGGTGACCTGGTGACCCAACGGGTGAACTTGCCCTAACTCGAGAATTAGGAGAAACGAAAAAAATAACATGGAAACCTCGAGTAGCCTACTGATTGAAGACTTGAAAAGTCAGCGGACCACTTTGGCGATGAGTGGTTGGGTAGGGAACAACTTTCTGCAAAGGAAAACTGGCCGGCATTACAGTTATTATGCATGGCCATGGTTTTCCTTTAATTTGGTGTTTGTTTTTGTTCGATCCAATTCCATGATCGAAGTTTGGTTGCAATGGCCCCTTCCCTACCACCAGGTGTCCAGGTTTGCTCAATCTACAATGTTCTGAATTAAAACTCTTTGATTGGGGCACGTGAACACACAGTCGAAATTCAATGTCCTGTCTATGCATTTCTTACCATTTTACACGTTTCGCTCTCTAATTGCTTTCATGCAGGGTTTTGAGAGCAGCATTAATTTGCATGCTGTATAATTCTTTCATATTGAAATTTAAAGGACGACTGGTATTGAAACAATTATGTACAAGAAAATCCTATCTTCTACAGTAGTACAGTTCCTAACAGAGATATTGTGTATCTTTTGAAAAATCAAAGTACGGATAATTAAAAAGAAGAAGAAGTTAGTACCAGAAGTCCAGAAGGAAGTAGGTGCCTTCGTTTTCTTAATTATTATTATTATTATTATTTTTTTTTTTGGACGAAGCTTTCGTTTTCTTAATTAGTTGGAGTGGTTATTTCTTTGTGCTGTGTATAGGTATTTCCCTGTAGTCTTTTTCCAGTGTTTGTCTTCTTTGTTTGATTTGAATAGGAGAACAAAAAACAAGGATATTTGTTTTCCTCATATGTTCTAGAGGGGGATTGTTAATAAAATAGAATAGAATAGTAGAACAAAAAACAAGGATACATTGGTTCTTGTCCCCCTCTCTCTTCTTGTGTTTTCTTTTCCTTTTTTAATAAAATAGAATAGAGGGATGGGCGGTGGGTTCCCGGTTGCGATGGCCCCCTTTCTTTCGAGATTGTGGGTGGGTGCCAGTCACCCCATATCGGCTGTCGCAGAGGAACTAATATCGCCTAATCCTCTATTTAATTGCTAAAAAAAAAAAAAAAAAAAAAAAAAAAAATCTAGAGGGGGATTGTTAAGATTCTCGTACAGCACTTGTAAATTAGTTAAAATTAGTTAGAGGCAAATCATGCATTAAAACGATGGATTAGCTAGCTCGATGAGTAGCTAAACAATTAATTTTAAAAGGTGATCTAAGTTAAAGAAAATTCCTCATTAGTGTGTATGGTAGAGAGAGTTTTACAGATAGATCACTACATACATGTCATGATTAACACTTAAGGACCATTATGCATTCATTACTTGTTCATCGATCTCAGACATGGAATTATGGGTTGTAAAGGATAAGTTCAAATTAAGCTAAAACATTAGGTACTTGTTCCATTGCACACTGCAAAAATTTGAGGGTCAGGTCTTCCTTTTTCAAGTTAGAATTCCAATTACAAGGCCAAAGTGATTGATTGGGTTTGGGAGAAACTTGCCCACATCCTCAATCAAAGAAGCAAAAGACTTGCTTGGTTGATTTGTCAACAAGGATGGGTTTTAAGTCTTCCTCTCTCCATCCCCACATGACTTCTGGAAGATAGAGACTGTTAGGTAAAAAAAAAAAAAAACAAGTAGACAAATTGGGAGTAGCTGTGTGCAAACTTAGGTATTTCTGGGGCCAGTATGCAAGATCCCAACATCAAATTATACAGTGATAGATGTTGTTGATTGAGAATTGGCTTGTTGGCCATCACTCTCACTCTATAATTGCTCCCCCCAAACTCATTTGCATGGCTGTTGGCTATTGGTGCAGCTGAGGGGGGGTCATTGTTTCAAAGCCATGCTTTGATTGCTTTCCATAAAAAAAATTATTGATAAACTCACTTAGTCACTTTTGGGTCTTTGTGTTTCAGATTAGGTGTCTAATTGAATAGTACTCTGACCACCTCAGATAATTCTCTGTGTGTGGCTCATTTAAATAATCATCCATCGATGTTTGCTTGTATAGTTTATGTGGTCTAATTTTACGAAATTTCGTATCATAGAGTATTGAACTGTTGATAATAAAGTGTGGGAAATAGTAATTTCTTTGGTCCTCGCTTACTAAACAAAGGAAAAGAAAGTGAAACCTCCCCTGCCTTCCAACTTTATCAGTTCTTTCCTTTGTCCTACTAAATTAAATAAAGTTGCATATTTTCATCAATGGTTTCAAAGTCTCTCTCTCTCTCTCTCTGCTCTCTCTCAAAATAGTAAGTTTGCAACTACAAGCTCTTCCATGGAGTTTAGGACACCCTAAACTCGCATAGAAATGCAGGTGCTTCTGCCTCAAACCCATTATACCTCACTATTCTATACCCACTATTCCACCTTTACACTGGTAAAGTGATCTCTCTCTGTCTCATTTGGGAAACTTTCCATTTTCATCTCTGTTATTCTCTTTCAGACCCTGAACAGTTTTATCATTGAGTCTTTGCTTTACATTGAGCATGTTTACTTTTTAGCTTCTTGATTGAATTCACATGGGGTTCAGAGTTCAAGACGTTTCTTAGTTTGGTTATATTTTTCATGGTACTAATTCTGATGGGTTTTTCTTTTTACTCCATTTGGTTTCCCAGGAATTTGGAGCGTTAAGAAGTAAAACTCTGTGTAGTTCCTTAATCTCTGAGTAAAGTTGGGTTCTTGTGGGTTTTTCTACTGATGATGATTCTCCAGTGGTAAAGTAATGGGCTTGGATTGAACTTGGGTTTAGTTGAAATCTGTTAAAGTTTGGCTCTTTTACATTTAATGGAGTCTTGGAGCTGTATTTCTGAAGGGAAGGGTTTTGTACCTGATCAAACAATTTCTCATACTGATTCACTTGGTAGAAATAGAAGTGCTTTGATGGGTTGGGATTTGAAAATCCCATGTACTTTTGAAAGTCAAGGTTTTGGGGAATTGGGTTTGGCAGAAATGTTGGGCAAACATCTACCAAGAAGTACAACAAGTATGGGTACCCTAAATCCATTTTTTGGAGAAGATGAATCCTCTTCAAAGCTTTCAAGCTCTATTGTTGAATCCAACAGCAGGGATTCTTCACTCTTTGATTTAAAACTAGATGCTTATACTTCTAAGTCATCAAAAAAAGCTTCGATTTTTTCTACATCCGAGTCATCTACACCTGCAAAGAGAATGAGGGTATCAGGAGTGTACTCCCCCCCGACTGCTTATTGCCAGGTTTATGGCTGCAACAAGGACCTCAGCTCCTCTAAGGACTACCACAAGAGGCATAAAGTTTGTGAGGCTCACTCGAAGACCGCCAAAGTCATTGTCAAAGGCATAGAACAGAGGTTTTGTCAGCAATGTAGCAGGTTGGTCATGTTTCATCTAGCCTGAACCTTATTGTGTTTCAGTTTTTGAAAGCAAATTCAGCCTTGTTTAACTTTAATTTCTTCAAATGTATACTTTACTTTGAGTAAAGTTGCCTTTTTAAGCGTATAATCTTATGTTTAGTTTTGGGCTAAACCACAAGTGAGCTAATATTCAACCCTGGTTTAGTACTAATGTCATGAGGTTTATTGCTGCTGTAATATGTACTAGCTTTTGATCATCCAGGTTCCATTTGCTGGCTGAATTTGATGATGGTAAGCGCAGCTGTCGTAAACGCCTTGCCGGACACAATGAGCGCCGGAGAAAGCCTCAAGTTCGTATTCATTCTGGAAGAGATGGGAGGTTGCTTCAGTCATATAGTGGTATATTACTAAAACTGATCTCTTTTATTAAAGTGTCCATGACATCTTCTGGTCCCCCTTTTGTCCTTATCCGCAAGCAAATGCCCTAAATCTTCTGTGCAGCCTGGCATTTTTGTGTCTCCAAAATACCAGAAATTGCTTACCGGAGTTTCAATACTCGGGATTTTTGGTAACTTATATTTGTCCCAAGGTCTCACATTGAAGTGGTTTTGTTTGTTTTTGACACTTGCAATTATGTATGAAAGAACTGTTCTGGTAAATTTTTTTGTCTGTTTCTGAAGCTTCTACACAGGAACAGATATAATTAAATTTTGTGGATGAGGTTCCTTGCAGCATTCACATCAATTATTTGAATCATCTTGTACCTTCAAAGAGATAGTTTACACTTTACACATAACACTGAAAAAGTAGGGTTTCTCATATGGACAAAAATCACAGCAAAACTCATAGTTACCCATTTATCTCATCCATTAAGCTCATCTACGTGAATCCATCACCAGTTAACTCATAATTGAATTCACCCTTTACTTAGTTTTATGATTCAGAACATTGTTTTTGAAATTGATTTCCTTGATTGCTAACTCTTAATAATGGAGGAATATGAAACTTGTATGCATTCACTGTCTGCATAATGTAGTTGCAACATGTAGCTGTTACTGAGGGTTGGGCTAAACATATAATTTGAATATCTCAAAATAGAGCCTTAATCAGAGTTATATTCTCTGACAAATCTATCCTTGGTACTTATAATTCTCTTTTCACCGGTCTACACACTTTGCAGGCAGCAGTTTTCCGGGGACTATGTTCACAGCTGCATCTTTCGTCTGCCAAGATATACTCCCTAGTAGCATTTTAGATGCTGAGAATTACAGAACAAGTGACTGCAGGCGTATAAAAGTGGAAGGTGGCACTCAGCATAGGCCTTTGTCAGGAGTGCCTGTTACAAATGGGCATCTGCATTTGAAACCGGTCTTCTCTTCTTATGACAATGGAAAACAATATCCCCCAGTTCATGTAAATGGAACTAATAATCTTCCTAGTGGAAGCATACTCGCTGAGACTGGTAGTCAGTATCCACATGAGTTGAGAAGCTTAAATTCTGGTTCATGTTCTATTTATCATGAGGTTGCATTAGGAAGTGAAGACTTCAATGATCTCCACACAACAGCATCAACCGTGCAAGGATTATCGCGCATTCCAGACTCTGGTTGTGCTCTCTCTCTTCTGTCATCTCAATCACAGAACTCTACAAGCCATTCTTCAGGAATTCCTATTGCTCGTCCCTTGGTAATGCCTGTCAGCCATACACATTACAACCTCACACAAGTTTCTGATAAGCTTTCCTCGCAGGCTTCCACAAGTGGGGTGTTGAATAAATTTCCTTCTTCGGGTCCCATGATGATATCTACTGGAAGTGATGCTGATAATTTTGGAGTCTCAAATGGGATTTTCCAAGGATCACAGTTTTTGAACCTCAAAGATCGTCTATCATGTGATGGTGGGACTACTATTGACTTGCTTCAACTTTCATCAGAGCTCCAACGAGTTGAGGATCAACGGCAATCCCTGCAGGTGAAGAAGGAAAATGACGCTTTCTGCTGCCTCTGAAGTCCGAATCATGTAAAGTGATCTCTAAGTAAGTTAAGTGGATAAGTAATTTGATTTTACTCTGACAACTCAAGCCCTGTCCTCAGTATTTGCTTTTACTTGGAAGTGAAGGTGCATTGTTTCACTTGGCCTATCGTGTCACACCCCTACAAATCCCACCATGATGTTGAAAAATTTGCTTTTATCTCATTAATACATGCCAGATTGAACAATGGATATTTCTGTTTGATAGCTTTTGCTCTTCTGTTTATTTCAGACAGTAAAATATTCTTTTTGTGGTGAGATGGGAAGCAATCAAAATATCTAAGTATGTCAAAGTTGGGAACTACTCCACCATGGATCTCCAATGACAGTAGCACTTGCAGAGGTCAAGAAGGAGCTTTTAGCATATCATTCTAACCTGCTGCTTAACAACTTGGTAATAGGAAGTCATATCTAAGTAAGATTGACTCCTTATTATACTAGCGTCAGTGTTAAGTTGTATACTAAAATAAATGATCCCCTAACCTCCTAGCTAGCTTCTCTTTGTTCTCTGCAGTCTTATGAAATTTCATGACAAGTACTGCTTTCAAGCTAACATCATATATGGAATAAACCCACAAGTTCCATTTATTTACTATATATATATACATATATATATATATATATATATATATATATATATATATATATATATATTTGGGTACAGTTATTTACTATATTTGAGCATACATGACAATCAAGGTTCTCTGCTGTCCATATCAGAAGTGTGCAATTTGCTATATGAAAAATACTAAAGAATACAATAAATCACACAGTTAATACCTAACTGGCACTGTGAAAATATATGTATGCTTAATAGTTGATAGGTATTAATACAATATGCTTTCCGGTGTAGAATATTACTTCTAGTGCAGTGATATGCTTATTAACCTTTCTGAATTCAGATCTGGTTTGGTTTTCTTGTATAGCAGTTCTGGGCATGAATAATCAAATCTTACGTAGAATGCAGCTAGGAATGGGCAATAATAGGGCAAGGGTTGGTGGGTGCGTGTGGATATAGTTTTTCTAATATGCATATATGCTCAAATCGCTAATATGCTGTTTCTTTTTGTCAGTTACATGCATTCAAACTCTAGTTGATCTCATGAAAATATATCTAGCTGCTATTGGGCAAATTGTCATGTCTTCTGTTTGTGTTTGTGTTTGTGGGGTAGATCAGATCATAAGCAACTTAACTTCCTCATTATACTGATTTGCTTGGATCTATACTGTGAAGCAAACAAAGGAATCTGCAATGTGAAGTTAAACTGGCTCCCATTTAATTGGTTCTGTTCTTATAGTTGAGGAATACAGGACTCTTCACTTTTTAGAAAATGTCAAGAGATGTGACATGTAGCCTAAAACAAGTCATTAAGTTCCAATCGAGCCGAGGAGAAGTCTCCCGAGTGTCATTTGAGCTTAATAAAAATCCCATCAAGTTCCATTCCAGGGTAGGAGAAAACTTCCAATGGTCATCGGACCTTAGTAGAAAATACCATGCTCAAATGGAACTCGATGGTGGATTAGGGGCAGTCTCTTAGCGTCATTTTAGCTGAAGGAAATCCTAATTGCATTGCTTCTATTAGTCTTTTATGTGGTTTTAGCAAGAAACTCAAATCCTAGGGGAAGACTGATGAGAGTATTGAGGCTTTTTTTTTTTTTTTTTTTTTTGAGAGTTCAGTACAAGACTAATAGAAGAATGCAAAATCCGTCGAAGATTCAAAGCTGCAGGCGGAAAGGTTGATATGCAGATTAGAGTACAAATTGAATCTTTTTGCAGGCAACACAAGCTTTTCAAAAGGACCTTTAAACCACAAGGTATGATTAAAAAGGTCCAGGGCATCATTTCAAGTTTGAATTCCAGTCATTTTCGACATAGTTGGAGATTTTTTTTTTTTTTTTTTAAAACCCCACCCCATTCCCACCTTGATGTGGCTCAAACTCTTGACCTCTTTATATATGAGACCAAAGCCTTACCACCTCACCAAACACACATACCCAGTTGGAGATTGTAATCTCAACCAGTGTTAGATTCAAACATTGAAAACACCATCATTTTGTTCAGCAAATTAGTCACATGAAGTTGACACCTCTGAAGATGCCAACTCATCTTTTGGCATATACTACAGCTTCCTATTTGTAGTTTGTAGCCGTTGCATCTTTTCTATGAGATACCGATTAAAGATGCTCTATAAGTAGGCAAAGAAAGAAACCAAAAGCTAAAACTGGCAATTTCAAAGAAACCAAACCCAGAACACTAGTCTATTACAACCATAACAACAAAATTGTCATCAAGTCATTGTTCAAATGAATAAATAGCTAAATACTTTAAAGGTATAGAAATACATAATCCGTAATGATTTATTGTTCTAAGCTCATATAGCACTGAGATAAATATAAGAAGATATCTTCTCCGACCTGCCAAGCTCAAAACCAAAAGCTTGGACAAAATGGACGGTCAGATCACAAACGAGCCTATGGCTATCAAAACAGATGATAATGGTGCATCAAAAATCTATTTCGAAGATTTTGCAGGTCCGTTGAGCTCAACAGCTTTCCCCCCAGCCGGGTTCAACTCATCCCATGCTTCGATCCATGTAACCATGGCATCTGAAAGCTTGTTGAAGTAGTCATCAACCTTACCAAGTTTCGCCTTGACTTGCTTGGAGAGTTCAAGGTAGCAGGCCTGAACAGTGGTGCAATCCTTGGGAAGTGTAGCAGATTGGAAAAATGGGATCAACTCTTCCTGCCAGTAGATTCCTTTGTATTCCTTCTTAAGGTTAACAAATGGGTTGCTGGCTTTGCTATGCCAGATGTAGGGCAATCCCGTCTTCACTCCTAGCCCCAAGTGGTCACAAATAACCTATAAAACAAACAATGCAACTGATGTCAGCTGCTGCTGAAAAGCGGTGGTATTTTGATTGCAAAATCAATGAATTGTAATGACCCAAAGGAAATAAATATGGCAGAAACTAGATCCTATGGGATGTACCTTCATGCACCATCCAGCCCACATATCGTCGTAGCGCCCAATTGGCTGACCATCGCCCATGAGTCCAAAGTACATAGCAGGGCCGATCAACTCACGGTTGAATGCCAGATTCATCCCACACATGGGAAAGAGAGTTCCCTTGGGGATGGTCAAGACTGCATCCACAAACCTAAAAAAACCACAGGCATATATATACAATCAGCAACTCGAACATACATACAATTTGTAAAAAAAAAAAAAAAAAAAATATTGCCGTGGCAGAACAATGTACCTGGTGTTCCTCTCAAGAGGCTTAACAAGCTGGGTAGGTGCATCATAATCAGGAATGTTGAGCCAGAGGCCGTGAGAAACAGCGGTTGGCACACCTTCACGCAGACTGAAAGGGTAACCGCGGACAAAATCTGCACCTTCACGGTATGGGTCGTACAGGGTGTTAAAGAAAAATGGAGTGGACGGGCAGAGAAGGTTCTTGATGTGCTGCTCTAGTGCATTGATCTCTTTTCCAGTGGGATCTTTAGCAACCTGCATTTTTCATATCAAGACCTCATGTCAAATACTAACGGTATCTCAACGAAATCGAAATCGAAATCGAAATCGGAACACTAGTAAATACATCCACACAACAAGGTTAAGGTTGCGGTGCCCCCACTCAAATTTTGGATATAAATAAAGTGGTCAATAGTGTATGTTTAGCCTAATGCTTAAACACTGAGCATAAGAAATATTCATAATATAGAGATCATTGCAATGGGATCAAAACACAAACCCCATCCCCATCACAACTAGATCGTAAACACTATATTAACATGTGCGAAAACACAGATCAGATCAGATCGAAGCAAATAGAGACAGATCTCAAAATCCAGAGTCAAAACTAAAAATCCAATCTGGATCTCAAAATCAGACTAAAAGCAAATATAACCAAAAAACTTACGAAGCAATCGTCGTCGATGGTGAAGATGTACTTCTTCTTGGAAACCATGTAGCCGAAGCAGCGGCAGGCGGAGTCCTTGAAGGAGATACAGGCGGCTTTGGGGCCGAGAATCCGGTTAATGTCGTTACGGTTGTAAAGCTCGTAGTCGAAGCCCTCGGGGACCTTGATGACCTTGCTGGGGTCGCCGTCCTGGACGATGATCAGGTGGTACTGCTGGAAGAAGGGCCTCCACATTTCCAAGAAGTCCAGGTTTCGGATCGTCGGGATCACTATGTCCAGCTCATCCTTCAGCAGCGGCGTCGGCGCCACCTTGCTGTACTCCGCCATGGCTGAAACGGCTGCGTTTCAGAGAGAGAGAGACACGAGGGAGAGATTTCTGGGGTTTCGGAGATTGAGAGAGAGAGAGAGCGGTTTGGAGGTGAGACTTGTGTGCTTGTATTTGAAGACCCCCCCCCCCCCCCCTCTCCAACGCTTAAGAAGTGAGGGGTGTCACGTGCGAAAAGAGGGCGTCACGTGTTGGGGGGAGTGATTTGAGAAATTGGATTTCTTTTTTTGAAATAGGGCAGATTTTTTTTTGCCTTTTGTGAGGAAAGAGAGAGGGTTGAAAGAGGGAGAGATTTGGTCAAGTGTGTAGACGAGTCAAGAGATAATGTATAAAGCGAAAAAAAGGAAAATTATTTCTACATTTAAGAAAGAAAGAAAAAAGGAAAAAAGAAAAATAAAAACTGACATGAAGAGTACGACCGACCCGAAATATATTTAGGCCACGTATTAATTGTTATTGTAATAGAGTAGCACATAGATTAGCTAATATTGCCTATGAGTCTGAACAAGGAGAGATGTGGTTTGATCACATGCCGAGCTGCATTCTTGACATTATGCAGCAAGATTGTAACCCTTCCTGATTTTATTAATAAAGTTCAGTACTGTTTCCTCAACAAAAAAAAAAAGTTTGACTACACAAATCTACACTAATTTGGATGTGAATTTATTTTCAGTTAAGGGTGTGCTTCAACTTTCAGGTTCCTAAAAAAAAAAAAAAAAAAAAACGTAATAGAGTGTGAAGATTACAAGAATGTGCTACTCTATTACAAGAATGTGAATTTATCTATTACAAGAATGTGAAGATTCAGTAAGACATCGCAAGGTGACATAGGCCACGTATTAATTGTTATTGTTATTTTATTATGGTGTTGTGACTAATATAGTTTTAAGAATAAAAACAAAAACAGGCACGAATATTTTGCATCTAATGTACTTGTAATTTTGCTCATAGATGCATGAATATTTTATTGACATCTAAATGAGTAAGTAATAAATGTCTGTCATGAGACTTCTTTTTTGAAAGAAAATTTTCAGCTACTTTGCATTAAAATTTGGTAATGTTCCATTTTCTTAGAAAGATATATGTGAAATCAAAATAGGAACTAAATGCGGGCAAGATTGCATTATCATCTTAAAATCTTTGGTAGAAAACCAAAAGACAAGAAAGTTAGGCGACTCCTTCAAAGTTCAAAGTCCTTGGTGGCTTTGAGATTCCTCACTGCCAATTTACACTATAGTCCATAGAATATGGACCGTATTGTACTGGCCGTTGGTGTCATTTGTCAAAATTTCTATGGTGGAATCTGAGCCCGAAAATACCCCAAACCCAGTTGGGCTTCGACACCTGTCTCTTCTCTTACCGACACTATCACTGTTTTGCCGTTAGATCTGGGTTTCGGGTTTTGACTGGTGCAGACTTGTCTATTTCCATTTACTGGGTCCAGTAACTTCAATCACAATTCACTGTTGTATATTCTTTTACTGCGACATTACTGCCGAGAAGATCGGAAGTTGCGTGGCGTCGTGGTTGAAGCGTACAATGTGATATTGTTTTAGTCCAAGTCTACGGTATGGACTCGCTCGGCAAGTGTTACGGTTTCAAAACTCTTTCCAACCATTGGTACGATTGTTGTGCAGTACGGAATATTATTGTATAGTTTCAAAACACCGTGTGTATTATGATCTGAATTAATGTAATTGGTTCACATGACAAGTACTTGTTTTTTATTGTTCTTTTTAATTTTTTTTTTTACCTCATACATTTAAAAAAATGCCTTTAATTATATTGGTTCGAATTACCAGATGGTACTCCGAGACTATAGAAAAATCACATATGCAATATGTTGAAAATGATAATACTCTTCACTTTGACTACCTGAGTTATCAAATTGATATATAGTGAATAGAGTCTAATAAGGAAACAAACACATCAACATTACAAGCATTCTATATACGTGAGATCACAAAATATAACTCTTAATAAAAACTCTAATCTAAACTCCGCCTCTCTTGTGATTGTACCATTTTTTTTTTTTTAGACTATAAGTCAAACCGATTTCCTACCGTATATGAGGTAAAAAAAAAGTACAAAAATGACTGAGCCTACGATCTAGAGATCCCTAGATCTAAATGGAGGTACAGTACAACTAATGGGACTACCAATTGAAGAGGCCGGCCTCATCATAGATGTGGCAAGTAGCAAATGCCTAAACGCCAACACAACAAGTGATTAACACCCCGTACCAACTCCCCTACTCTCTCCCCATGTTCACAAAATGGATGCTTCAATGGTGAATGAAATTAACCCAATACCCACGACGTGTACTATAACATTATTTAAGAATAGCACGACGTGTCGTTATGGCGCCCAACAGAGCAGCATTATTGGAAGAAGAATCTTCAAATTTCAGATCTGGGGATCTGGGTTTTTGCTGGACGAAGCCACAACGTGAAGATAACGTGTTTTTGAAAATTTTGAAATTGGCCATTGGTAAAAAGGAACACACTGTCATATGCGTCTTCATATAGAAAATGTTCGAAATAGAAGTAGATCACCGACAAGGTTTGAGCCAACTGGTTTCCACTGCATGCCAACCAAAACAACCCACTTCTTTTCACCAAAGATGTTTGTAGTATTCTATTCATCTTTTTGGCATTTGTTTATATCACTATCCATCTTTAACGATGTGATTTCCATGATTGCTCGCTTTCGGACAGATCACCTGTTACAGTTGGTCATTGATTGTACTAAAATCTCGGTTCATAGGTAGGTCATTGTGTTGGACTCAAGTAAATTATTAAATTTAAATTTAAGTTGATTAATATAGGAAATAGTTTCTTAATGAGGATCACTGAAATGAAAATTTCATGAGCACTTTCTAATTAAAGGTTGGAAGACTCATTTTTCGATTACATTACGACGGCAAATCAATCGTTAGATGTTTATGAGGACATTACTTCTGAATTTTTTTTCTTTTTCAAATTACTAATCGTTACGGGATTTCTTGTAGCCCGAGAGGTTGGGCGTTATAGGTGGTTAGGGGTTGGGCCCTTTCTGCTCATGGAGGTCATTCTTGATGACAGACCCGTAACTGGTTTAGGTTTTAGGGAGGTGAGTGGGGAGTTCATGTCCACCACCGGTCATTCCCGTATGATGTAATTTTGGTTATTATCAATAAAGGTTTCTTATTCTCAAAAAAGGTAACAAACTAGATCAAATCAATAGACAAACTAAATATGTCAAATCTGAACTGTTCATGTTCATAAATGATAAATTATGATTATGAATGCCTTAACGATTTTTAATTTGGTTAAAAAATTACATAAATTATGCACACATGAATATCTAAACTGTAATACCCCGAAAAATCCAAATTAAATTCCATGGATTTTTAGAAATGATTTCACGATAGTAGGAGTGAGTACGAAGCTTGGAGAAGTTGTGGAATTAGTTCGAACGATTTTATTTTCGAAAACGAACGTTTTTAGGGGGTCAACAAAGTTGACTTTTTATACGTTCAAAATTTGGGAAAACTTCCTTCATGAAAGTTGTAGAGCTCGTTAATACGAGTTCGTGGACATGTGGAACGCAATATTCGGAGTTCGTATGAATAAGTTATGAATATTTGAAAATTTGGAAATTTCTATAAATATCAAAAAAATGTTGACTTTTTTCATTAAGGACGAAAACATGTTGAATTTGCGGAACAGTCCCCGCGTTTTCTCTCCGTCTCTCCTCAGAACCCTCGGGTTCCGACCGACCCGACCTGGCCAAACGGCGGCCCTCCGACCTCCTCCGGGCCCGGACCCGGACTCCCCCGTGATCGCCGCTCCACGCCCAACCGTCCCCTCCCATCGCTTTGCCGAGCCGCTGCCCCCAGACCTGGATCGAAGATGCTCAGCCAAGCGGATTCGGACCCGACCGGATTTCCTACTTCCGGCGACCACCCGACAGATTTCTTCGACTTTTTGGGTTGTCCTCCTTCCCCTGATCATCCCCATGTAAGCCTTGCATGACGATTTTGAGTGTAGACCGCTAGATCAAGGTTTGACTTTTTGGACGCCTCTGATTCAATCTAGGATCCGATCGTGCGGCCGAGATTAATCCAACTTCAACGCTTGATCTAGGACGATCTAGGCCGAACCAGGCTTAGCTCCAGGTATGAAAGTTGATCACCCTTTCATTTTGAAGAAGTTTGTAGTTGACGACTTTTGCATCAGAGGTGGTTGACCTTCGTTGACCGCCGCGTTGACCACCGTCTGTCCTCCGCTTGTGGCGGCGGGTCGGACCTTATTTTGAGTTTATATTATCTGGACGATGATCTACGCATCCATACGAGCGTTTTGATATATTACAAGGTTATTTTAGAAAATGTGGATAAATAATGGATTTACGTTTTGACGTTACTATTTAACGTTTTTACGTTTTATCTTCGGTTTACGATCTGCGAAGATCTGACCATCGGTTTTACTTCAAATTATAACATGTTGATCGTATGACTGTCCCGATGACTTTGTGTGGTCATGGGCGAAGATCCGACCGTTGGATATTCGTATAAATGCAAAACAGTGATTAGGGAGGCGATTCGTGAGAATCCGTCCGTCGGATTTTCGTATAAATTTGTGAAGATGTTAGTAAGGACGATTCAGGAAGATCCGACCGTTGGATCTTCGTGATGATTTTTGGAGGGTGATCCTAAAGGCGATCCGTGAGGATCCGACCGTTGGATCATCATTTAATTTCGATCCGACCGTTGGATTGTCGTTTGAGTATGTTTTTGAGTTGTTGGCTAAGTTAAGGTCATGTTTGACTAGGTGATTGACGGTCTTCCTTGGGTGAGCGGTTTCGGTGTGTATTGTGTTGAATTGAAGACGCAGCGGGAATATCGAGGTGAGTAAATCGCACATGGTTCATTCACGAACCGAAATTCGGTGATTTTATTTAATTGAGAAATTGTGGAAATTGTTTTATGAAAATAAATATTTGTTTTAAATTATATGGACTTGATAGACTACGGTCCATAGGTAAGTAAAATGTATTTAACTATAAAAAAATGAATTTCTAGATTTTATTGCATGTGAACTATAGTTGGTATTAGTGGTCACTCTTCACTACTAGCAAAATGGGCAACTCACACAGATTTAAATCTGTGTGAAATACTAGTATTTCACACGGATGTCAGTATGTAAAAGGCTGTACCTACGGTGCAAGCACGGAATGGTTTTTCGGTTGCCTTCGGAGGGGGCGCTAATGCTCTATTCACACGGTTTTGGGAGTCCGTGTGGAATTTGATGTGGGTCCCACTTGTCTGTCCACATGCATACTTAAATTGGGTTCAATCCGTGTGAGTCGAAACTAATATTTTAATATTCTGATCAGTGTGAAATAGTTTCCTAACTCACACAGATGTCTGTGTGGAAGAGTGATGGCATTCAAAAAAAAAAGAAAAATTCTGCAAATGAATTAACAAATAAAATTACATCAGCAATCTGATTTTTTTGTCCATCTGAATCTTTTGTCTATCCCAGCAACTACCCCACAAATGCTATGGAAACTGAAAAGTATCAAAATTCTTCTTCAGACTCTCTTCATATTCTGCTAATTGTACTGAAGCGATGTTCTTTCTCTTTTCATCATGTTGCATACCTGTGAAGGAGAGAAGAGAGACCATCATTATATACACCTCTGCAGAATATATACATATATATGATTAGCAGATCGGGACTATAGAGAGACAAAAAGTGAAGAACACCCTCAGCCTTACAAACCTCTTTTTTTTTTCTTTTTTTCAGTGACAATATTTGAATCAGAAATATTAAGCTTGAACAGATCCAGGGAAGAAAAAAAATTTTCCTTTCACCCCTTGGATTTTTAGACAAACAAAATGAAGAAACAATTAAGAAGTTCATTGTGTACCCACCAATATCAACAGTAAAGAAAGTAAACTATATAAGTCAATCAAACTAAATAGAAGAAGCCAACTCTCAGACCAGCAACATGAAACATGAACAACGCCCCAGGTCAAAATGAAGAAGGGGAAAATAAACCCCATCATGCCAACAAAGATTGAAAATTTTTACAAACATATTAAAAAGAAAAGGAATTAAATTGGGTAAACTTCACCTATGAATCAAAGTAGTTTGCCTCAAGTAGGAAAGCCAGAAAGTGAAGTCTTGATGTTGAAGTCGAGGGTGTGAGAATAAAAAGAGAACCCCATTTCAGATCCATCTCTCTTGTATTTTTCCTCTCTCAGACTACCTTCACCTTCACAAAAACCAAGTGACCGGCCTCTCATGTGATAATGGGTTTTTATCATCTCTTTATTACCCCAAAGCAAGTGGCAGCACAATTTTCTATGCCCTAAATTAACAAAGCACACGGATGTTTGTCTAAATAAAGACTCGGCGATATCAATTGTCATTCAAAATTTCACACAGATTTCAGTCTGTATTTCATTTAGACACAGATGTTTGTATGAAAAAAGCTTTTGTAATAGATGTCCGTGTGAATAGGTGAGAAAGAATCGTAACGCTGCCACTGAAATCTGTGTGAATTGGTTTACACACAGACATCTGTCTGAATAGGTGAGAAAGAATCTTAACTTTGATACTGAAATCTGTGTGAATTGGTTTACACACAGACATCCGTGTGTATAGGTGAGAAAGAATATTAACTCTGATACTGAAATCTGTGTGAATTGTTGTTTCACACGGATTTTTGTTGTTATTAGTTACACACATACTCATGTGGACCCAATTCTACTTAGTTCACACGGTTATCAGTGTGAAATTGTATTTCACACAGATATCTGTGGGTGTTGAAAATCTGTGTGAAATAAATCTGTGTGAGTTGCCCGTTTTGCTAGTAGTGCTTGTGTGGGTGACTACATATATATATATTTACGTGGAATATATATTGGATGGTGTGATTTACTGAGTTATATTTTGAGCATTACCCTTTGGAATATGTGATTTATCTTAGATGTTGTGTTGTCTATGATAATGGGTAATTGAGTAAAGTGCGATAGTTGAGTCGTTGAGATGAATTAAATGAGGAGTCGAGTGAATTGAGAAAAGCAGTCATTCGTAAGGTGAACCTTGGCCCAGGTGACACTTTACGATACAGTTAGAGCTCTAGTCTGTCTGCCATCATACTGCTTGGGGGATAAACGAGTTATCATATGCCCTTGGGTATGACATCACATACTGAATGGGATGATTAATATAATTAATCATAAGCCTGTAAGTATGATATACTGAATGGGGTGATTAATATAATTAATCATAAGCCTGTAAGTATAATATACTGCATGGGATGATTTATATAAATAAATCATAAGCCTGTGAGTATATATTGAGTAAGAAGTTGTTTATTTTTGAGTAGTCATGATGAGATGTGAGTTGATTGATGCTTGAAGTGACGTTGTACACTTCAATTCTTATGCAAAACAAAATTAAAATGTGCTTGAGTTGATTGTGTTACTTTAAATCGTGCAATCCTTTCGTTTACTCATACGAGCTTTGCAAAAAGCTTACCGGGTTTGTATTGTTGCAATCCCGGTACACTATTCAAACGGTGTAGCGGGTAATCCTGCAGGTCAGGAGAATCAGGGCGGTGATCGAGCGGGTTAGAGTATTTGTTATAGTTTTACAGCATTTGTAATAGTGAGGTGAGTTAAGCTCATTGAGCCTTAGAATTTGATTTGGTGAGAGTGTGTTGTAATAATTAACTTGAGGATTTGATTTATTGTAATATTGAGAGGTGTGAAGTGTGGTTGTTTTGAGAAAAAAATTCAGGTTGTATTTATGTGAGTTGTATTAATTCATGTTTCGGATTTGGATTTGTTATTCAAAATCCGGGGCGTGACATAAACATTTAACGGTTGATTTGCGAAAAAATAAATCTCACAAGAAAGTCCTTATTTTAGTAGTCATCGTTAGAAGCTCTCCCATTAATATAGTGTCAACAAGTTTAAAATCATATTCCAAAACTCGATTAGTAATTAGTCGTGTTGGGTTGACTTGCAATTGACCCTTCTTTAACCAGAACTCAGTCTATAAATGTGTTGGACGTGGTCGTGTTGAAATATGTAAATTTTAACCTGATCTAATTAATATAGTATCCATAAGTTCAAACCCAAATTTAATCGAGTTCTAGGTAATAAAGTTGTGTCAGATTGACTTGCAATTGACCTGTCTTCAACCTTGCAGGTTCAACATGTTTTACTTTGTGTAGGAGTGTCATGTTGTAATTGACAACCTTAACCAAAATCCTTCGATTTGTTTTCCTCAATAAGCCTTTAAGAAGAAGTCAATAAGACCAATTTAAATGGCCCAATCAGTTATGGATCTAGTAACCCAATCTTGTCCAAGTCTGAACTTGGTTATATAGAAGATCAGACTTGTACTTGGGCATCGACTTGGGCCTTGTAACCGAAACCGACTTTCATCCTGAAAGCGCTACTCATATTTTGCATCAATCAACTTGCTTATGTAAGAAGTTGGTTGATCCCGTTAACTTGCTTATAAAATATGAGCAGCCAAATTGCTAGGAGATATGATTTTACCAATTCTATCTGATTTATTCAGAGTCTAAACTCACGTGGGAAAGTCATTTCAGGTGGCTTCACATTAGAACTTGTTCACTTTCATGAAGAGATGAACACTTATTTATGAAGATACGATTTAGATCCTAGTTAAACAGCCAAATTGTAGATCCTAAACATAGTTTAACAGTAATTTATTCATAATCTTTAAAGTCAGTCTCGAGTTGATTCGCAAAGACCACATCAAGGACTGCGAATATAGTACTGATAAGATTAATTTGGAAACTGATTTAGTTCAACATGCAATAGCAGAAAATGACGTGTACGTGGAAGATCAAATTTGAACAAACTAACCGAAAAATTGGGAGCTTATAAAAAATTAATACATTATAGATCAGAGCCTAGTTGCTTGCTTATAAATGGTGAATATGTTGTTCTACAAGAGCTTCAACATACTATTACTTGAACCATGGAGATTGCTAAATGTAAAATAAGTGCATTGTTTTCTGTCATGACTTTGGCTACATTTCTTTCCGAAGGTAAGGTTCTAGCATTAGAACTTTATTTAGTTTTCTAGTGTGATTTGCTTGTTCTAATTAACTTGCCAAAACTCCTGCTTCAGTGGCTTATGATCCTTTTGATCCATATGGGAGCATAAATATCAACTGGGATGTTTTGTCTTGGACTCCTGATGGCTGTGTTGTAAGTGTTACGTTCTACAACTTGTTTAACATAATTCAAACATTTATAGGAGTGCTATAGAGCTAATTAGTTAGCTTCATGATATAAATTTTTAGAACTTAAAGTTGCTCGAACGTACTCAGGCAGCAGTGACAATGAGCAACAACCAAATGTACCGGCATATCACAAACCCCGGATGGAGGACATGGGCGAAGAAGGAAGTGATCTGGTCCATGATAGGAGCATAATTATGCGATAATAATGTTGTTAATTCCCATATTTACTTTGTTAGTTTATCTTATTTTCTGGTTAATTTAGTTGTTTTTATGTTTATTAGGTTTTCCGAAGTAAGGAAAGAAATAAGAGCAAAAGGAAGGAGATATGTGCAATTGATGGAGAATTGTGGACTCTTGATGAATCAAGGAAGCTTAAGGCAATATGAAGTAAAAGATATTCAGCAATTAATTCTCTTGGCTGCTCCTATTGGATAGAAGGATGTCAATGAATCCTAAATCAATCAGAACATTAATCAAGGAGTTGGAGTCCCAAAAGAAAAGGAGGAAAGAGTTACAAACTGAAATAAAATCTCTCCTTGGACGTTCAAGAAAAGGAGATCATCTCACATACGACGAAGCATAGACGCACCAGAGCTGAAGGAGAACCAAGACTGCAGAATCACACCATAAACGATCGATCGTTGGAATTCCCGAGATCGATCGCTGATCCGTATTTTCCAATTTTCTGATTTTTGTTGTCTTCTTCCTCCATGAACTCCTTTGTGTTTTTGATTTCCATTATGTGTAACTACATTTCCAGTAGTTAGGGGGCAGTTGAAGCCCCTAGACATGATCCACAACATGCTTTGACATTCAATTTGTTTTCCAATTAATAAAGTTGAGGTTTTGTTTACCAATTTCTCATTGATGAATTCTATGTTTGTATGCTTTGGAGGCCTACTTAGTATGCATGCTAGGGTTCTAATACTTTGATTGTTTGATGCCTGGATCAATAGTTGGATTCCTCAAATTATCTAGAGAAGTAATTGGTAGTTTTCACTAGCAAGTAAACAAAATTCTAGGTTTAGCAAGGCTCTAAGTTATTTGCGATGCCTAGTGATTGCTCAAACTCTTTTCAAACTTAATGATCTCTGCATGTTTAATCTAATAAACGTACCTTTAGGTTGCATTGCTTGGGAATAGTCTAGGTGTAGAGCACTTCCTGCCTAGCGTACAAAGTAAGAAAGGGTAATAGGTTGTGTTCAAACGTACCGAGCCAATCTGAGCATCTTCAACTAAGTTAATTGGTAGTAAATTGGACAAAGTGTGTTGTGTGTGATTGTTGGGGGTGGATACTTCCTTCCTAGCTAGTTTCATTATCTTGATATCAACCAATCTCAAATCTGTCTCAGTTTCGTTTCTCCTTCTGTCCTCTGTTTTCACGTATTTTACTTTCATAGTAAACGAAATCCAAAAATTCCCAAATTTTGTGTGCTGGACGCTTTGTGTGTCTAGTACGTCTCTGTAAATTTTCATATTTTTCTGGGTTGTTTTGGTTAGATTTGTAGTTTGTCTTTTGACTGCTGTTCAGTAGGAACTGCAGTCACGTTTTTGACTTTTGTTGAAGCACTTAGTTTAACTTAATCCTCTGCGGGAGACCCTTATTTCTCTATACTACGATTGACATATTTGCAGAAGAATAAGGAAAATCAATAGCTTTTAATTTAGCTATCAGTCCATTGTGGGAGCTCAAGCCACCGACCAAGGAGACTGTTCCAAATTCAAAGGTATCATACCACATTGTTGTAAGAAGACTACAACAGTTATTGACTTGCTTCCCAGAGTTCCTTATAACCAACAGTTCACCAATTGCTGCAAGAGTGGTGTTTTGGCTTCATTGGAACAAGACCCTTCTGGTGCAGTCTCAGCATTTCAGGTCAGTGTCGGCCTTTCAGGCACTTCTAATAAAGCAGTCACGCTTCCGAAGAATTTTTTCTTGCTTGGTCCTGGACCAGGCTACACTTGCAGTGCTGCAACTATTGTACCATCCACAGTTTCCTTCTCACCTGATCGTCGTCGTGTAACTATAGCAATGAGTGAGCTTCCTTCTTCTTCTTCAATGTTTGAACAAATCAGATATGCATGTCTAACTAGTTGTATACTTGTATAATTCTTTCTGTTCTTTATTTCGGCAGTGTCTTGGAGTTTGACTTGCACTTACTCGCAATTCCTGGCCTCTGAGAAAACTGTTGTGCGGAAGCGTCAAACAGGTATGAAGTATCAGAAATATGAAAAGATAAATTAATAGAAAAAATCCAGAAGACCAAAGATTTACGTGGTTCACCCCAAAATCAAAGGGTTACATCCACGGGCGGAAACAATGAGGAGATTCCACTAATATCAAAAGGAGATTACAAGGTGTTTAGCACTCAAACCCAAAACCCGAATACACTCACGGAAAGAGAAAGACCAAATAGAAGAATAACTACCTCAAATATATATTGTCGCTCACAAGAACAAAAGCAACAAGGCAAAATGTAATTTTCTATAGAACCCCAAAACTGCGGCTACTTCTCAATAACCCTAAGTTGCGGCTTTTTTCTTTTCTCTCTCACACCTTAATTGGTGACAGAAAGCATATATTTATATGTGCATGAGGCATACTCCAAAACCTAATAGAATTAGGTTAATTATGTGGGCTTAGTCCAAAAGATAATTGATGGGCTTATTAATTTAAGCCACAAACCAACAATCTCCACCTTGGCTTAAATTAACTAAAATCTCCTCCGAATGTCTCCTCCATCAAACCCCGAAGGGGTACTAAATGCGAATAGCAATCAAGCCCAAGCCAAGCTTGAACTTGCAAACAGGAACTGGCTTAATCAAAATTAGATGACTCTGACGAAGAGACTGAATTTCTTCATACAAAGCAACCTTGTAGAATTGAAGTTGGTTCTCTTCAATATCACTAACAAAAACAAGCATCTCCTGACTAGGCTGAATAAAAGTGCAGTCTAACACTTTCTCTGAAGCTTGAACAAGCTCCACCTGCTTACTAACACCGTGGCCCGAACTTGCATCAATAGACTCTCCTCCAAATAGCATGGCATACTCTTCAAAGTTCATAACTTGGCCGATTACAAATTTGGGTGACTTAGATTGAACAAACCACAAGTCATAATTATTCACCCCATACGCAAATCCATGGAATTTAAATTTTTCCCTCCACTCAAGTTTACCATCACTCACATGAGCACCAACAGGACAACTAATATAAGAATAATCAGCATGAGTACCAAACCATACCTTAATTGGAGTCTTCATACAAAATGCGGATGATGGAGACCAATTAATCAACTAGTAGGAACTAACAGATTCAGCATCAAAGTCCTTAGACTTATCCAAGTTAGAAAGCATGCAAAGCGCTTTCTCTATGAGGGATCCACAAATATGTTCTGCAATTTTTATACGTGGTGTCTTCAAAATAGTGCGGTGTCTCACTATCTGATCTTCACAAAACTGATCAAATTGGCCCTCAACAAATACACCTGTACCAAAATCTGAATATGGACTTGATGAAGAGGCAACTGATGAAGCACCAATAATTGTGCTACCCTGAAGTACGTAGAGGTTATGGCAAATCAACTTTTCCTGAATCACAACAAGAGCACCCTTACTAACTCTTAAAACTCCACCTTGAGACGAATACTTATAGCCTTGTGAATCAAGAGTACCCAAAGATATCAAATTGCAATTTGATAATTCCATCAAATTGTACAACATGTTCTTCAAATCTGGGACATGCCTAACCTTTGTCAAAGTCCTGATAATTCCATCATGCATCTTAATTCGAACTGTTCCAATCCCCATTACTTTATTAGGAGTATTATCCCCCATAAAGACAGACCTTCCATCAATAGACTGATAATTGTCAAACCAATCTCGATTGAAGCACATATGGTGCGAGCAACCCGAATCAAGCAACCAAGCATTAACAGAAGAATCACTAGCAAATAAGGCAAAATCAAAAGTAGTAGACTCATCATCCACATAATTCGCATCATCACTAGAAAATTTTTCAGAAGACTTACCTCTATCTTTGAGTTTAGGGCATTCAGGTTTCCAATGACCTTCTTTGTGACAATAGTGGCAAGTACCTTTTCTAATTCGAGACTTAGATCTCGAACTTCCTCTATTACTGCTTTCTTCTCTACCTCGAACTACCAAACCATGATCTTGATTATCATTCAAATTCTCTAACACTTTCTTCTTCAGTTCTCTAGAACTCAAAGCTGCTTTGACATCTTCTAAAGAGATAGCCTCTCTTCCATACAGCATGGTGTCAACAAAATTATCAAAAGAAAGAGGCAAAGAGCATAGCAAAATCAAAGCCTGATCTTCATCATCAATTTTCACATCCATACTTCTCAAATCAGATATAAGCTTATTAAATTCATCAATATGGCTTTGAACAGGTGTACCTTCAGACATACGAAGAGTGTATAGTCGTTGCTTCAAATATAGTCGACTGGTCAGGGATTTGGTCATATATAATTTCTCTAGCTTTAGCCACAATCCAGGTGCAGTTGTCTCATCAGCAACTTCACGCAGAACCTCATCAGATAGACACAACAAATTGCACTATGTGCTCGTTCTAACATGTCTCCTTTTTCTTCTTCTGACAAAGTAGTTGGCAAAGCATTCACACCTTTCAGCGCCTTTAATAACCTTTGTTGAACTAATAGGGCTCGCATCTTCAAACGCCAAAGGTTGAAATCATTCCTCCCGTTAAATTTATCAATCTCATATTTCATCGAAGAAACAGACTTCATCATTGAATCAAATTGCCCAAGCGTAGCCTGTGCTCTGATACCACTTGTTGTGCGGAAGCGTCAAATAGGTATGAAGTATCAGAAATATGAAAAGATAAATTAATAGAAAAAATACAGAAGACCAAAGATTTACGTGGTTCACCCCAAAATCAAAGGGTTACATCCACGGGCGGAAACGGTGAGGAGATTCCACTAATATCAAAAGGAGATTACAAGGTGTTTAGCACTCAAACCCATACCCGATTACACCCGAATACACTCACCGAAAGAGAAAGACCAAATAGAAGAATAACTGCCTCAAATATATATTGTCGCTCACAAGAACAAAAGCAACAAGGCAAAATGTAATTTTCTATAGAACCCCAAAACTGCAGCTACTTCTCAATAACCCTAAGTTGCGGCTTTTTTTCTTTTGTCTCTCACACCTTAATTGGTGACAGAAAGCATATATTTATATGTGCATGAGGCATACTCCAAAACCTAATAGAATTAGGTTAATTATGTGGGCTTAGTCCAAAAGATAATTGATGGGCTAATTAATTTAAGCCACAAACCAACAAAAACAACCTACTGTGTCTCTTTGTCATCGTCTTACAATCCCATCATCACTCCCTGTACATCTTGTTCTCATGGTTGTAAGGATGTCAATAATTTTGTGTAAGTTGCCTATCCAATTTTCCCACAATGGAGAATAACTGCTTTAATTTTTCGCTTGCCGAGTGATCCTTGCTTTATTCTCTTTGAAATGATTCATCAAACACTTTGTATACTAATATTGTAAAGAACATAAAGCAAGAACAATGACCTTAAGGATTCGAGCGTGGTAAACTCGAAAACCACTGCTATAGGGATTACAACACAATGAATGTTGCAATGCACATAACACGTGTTGCAATGCACATAACACGTGCCCAATTCGAGTTCATTGGCATGTCAAGGCTAATTACAGAGAGTATTGGCGTGTAAAGATCACCATCACAAATTTTAACTACTGGATGAACTATTCACAGTGGACACTTGCTGCTCAGCACCCAAATCTAAACAAACTTGCCAATGTTTCTGGTTTTCTGTATAGGCCACTCAATAATTACGGCTCAATAAGTACGTCCATGATTTTACTTACAATGATGTATTGCTTTTCTTCATTACTCCTCAGCTAGCAGCCTAATCTATTTACATATGCAGATGACACATGAATGTTTTATGGCATAAAATATGTTAATGATTCACTAATGGAAGCGGGGCCTCATGGATATATCTATACAGAGTTGATTCTTAAAAAGGAGAAGAGGACATTTACATTAGAGCATGGTTGGGCATTTCCTCCGAAAATTTACTTCAGTGGTGATGAGTGCATGATGCCCCTTCCTGATATATATCCTCATCTACCTAACTTTGCCTGTCTTGAAGCAAATCCAATTTCAATTCATCTTCTACACTTGCTACCCTTAAGGGGTGTTTGTTACATGAGATTGGATGTGATTGGACATCCTTATCAGCTTGTGTTACAATAATCCCATGTTTGGCAACAACCAGGACTGTTTTAAATGAGACTCTAGAGTCCCAAAATCTTTCTAACACCTTCTACCATAGAGACCCCAAAAACCATGGGATTGTGGAAGCCCTCATTTCTCTCTGCTTTAGTGATCGACAAACTCTCTCATCATATATTCTCACCTCCTCAAACCATGTCCGACGAACTCCTTTGAAAGCTTATGCAAATCTCACCTCCTCAAACCATGTCCAACGAACTTCCTTGGAAGCTTCTGCAAATTGAAAGTTGAGAAGAAACCAAATTGGATGATTGGAAATCAGATTATTGCTCACACCCGTTCTAGGGTTCTAGTATGATAATTGATAAAAGGTGCCAACTTTTCTTACTATACGTCTTCTGATAATTAATTGTTTTTGTGCTTGAATGAATCAATGAAAGATCATATTTTGAGAATTGGGTATTGGATGTTTTGTTTGCTTAGATGGGTATTGATTGGAATTGCATAATTTTGAATTTGGGTCAAGGACTTCGATTCTGGAAGTAGAATTTATCTGGGAAGAACTGCGGGCACCTTGGCTTGACTGGAAACCCAGATCCCTTGACGAAGAACGCGAGCACCTTGGCTTGACTAGAAGAGAAATTGGGTATGGCTTTGATATGAGAAGTCTGAGAGAAATTGTTGATGATGTTGATGGTGTCGCAGGTCTGTGGTGTTGATGGAGTCCAGGTCTTCGGGTTGGTAGTTATTAGTCCTTCCAGCACCAAACATGAGTCTGGACATAGTATAACATAAGCCAAGCTTGAGGAGTCTGGGACAATTATAGAAATTAAGGCGGACTATGACAATCCCAGGAAACAAACATGCCCTTATATGGTTTTGATACTGGTAGCCTTTCTGTGATCAAGCTAGTAAAATATGCAAGAGCTGGCATGGTTTATTTAAGCTTCCCATGTAAAGGTGATGGAGTTAGGCTTCTCATATGGTTTTAGCATCATTGAAATCAACAAATGTAAGGAACTATGGTTTTAGATATCTACTCAATTTTGGTAAACTAGGGATGAAGTAAATACAAGGCCCAACAACATGTTAACTAAGTAATTGTTTGGCCTCCACGTACTTGTGTGTTAATACGTGACGACATATGAGTAGAACATACGCGCTAACACGGTATAATGGACAAAAAAGAATCTAATTTGGAAATTCTAGACATATGAATTATAGTATTGGTGTCTCAAGGTTATCATCAATTCATCAGTTGCAGGCTTCAGGTCAGCCAGTCATATACTAGTTGATCCTAAACTACTGATATATAAACGTCAGAACAAATACATAAATAGGGGAAACTCTTCAGAGATGTCAACCCAGCAACAGTGACTACTGTAATGGAAAACAATACTATTATCATCAAACCATTTTAAGTATAATATGAAAAGTCAATCTCCAGATTCACTGGTTAATCACTGAAACTTATGAGGTCACCACTATGTTCAATATTCTATGTGCAGAACCGCCGGCAGGATCAAGAGGCCGGACTGCACTATCGACTTTTTCCCTCGCTTTTAAATTCTAGTGGAAGATCATCATGACGTCAATATAATCTGTAGTTCTATTTCTATACACGAACTTGGAATCAAACTGGTTTAGAATTTATAATGACATACTACATTACGCATGAATAATACCACATATATTATGTATCTAATATGCATATACATGACGTGGAAAACCACAGTTAACTAACTACCAAACAAACTCGGGGCTTAGTCCTGCCGACAACAAATTAGTACTTTTTGGTTTAGAGCCTAGTTGCTTGCTTATAAATAAGCACAGAAATATATGATGTTCTACAAAAAGACCCCAACATACTAAAACTAAAACTAAAACTTGAGCCATGGGGATTACCAAGTGTAAAAGAAGCACATTGTTTGCATCTCTCATGGCTTTGGCAATATTTTCTTCTGCAGGTGAACTTTTGTATGACAAGTAGTACATCTAATTAGGACTATGATTTGTAAATTTGCTGCCTCATTGCTTATTCTAACTTGGCCTTAACCATGTGTTTAGTGGCTTATGATCCTTTTGATCCTTCTGGAAGCATAAATATCAAGTGGGATGTTTTGTCTTGGACCCCCGATGGCTATGTGGTGAGTGTTTGTCACCTGAATGTTTATAGGAGCAATATAGAGGCAATCAGTAGTTAACTTCATAATGCAAAACTCACTTGAAATAAAAAAGTTGATTAAAAAAAAAAAGTTGATTCAAATATGAATACATGATAGCTTACCATGATATATATCTTAATATCTAATAACTCAAACTCAGGCAGCAGTGTCAATAAGCAACAACCAAATGTACCGGCAAATCACAAGCCCGGGATGGAGCTTAGGATGGACATGGGCAAAGAAGGAAGTGATCTGGTCCATGGTGGGAGCTAAAGTGACCGATCAAGGGGACTGTTCGAAATTCAAAGGGAACACCCCACTTTGTTGTGAGAAAACTCCTACAGTTATTGACTTGCTTCCCGGAGCTCCTTACAACCAACAGTTCACCAATTGCTGCAAGGGTGGTGTTTTGACATCATTGGGACAAGACCCTTCTACTGCAGTCGCAGCATTTCAGATCAGTGTTGGCTTTGCAGGCACTTCAAATAAAACAGTAAAGCCTCCTAAGAAATTCTTTTTGCTTGGTCCTGGACCAGGCTATACTTGTAGTGCCGCGAACATTGTGCCATCCTCGGTTTCCTTGTCACCTGATGGCCGAAGTAAAACTCGAGCAATGAGTAAGCTTGCTGCTAGTTCTACCTTCCCTGTTTAGTTTCATCACATTACATGAAAATGGGCACTTGTATAATTCTTGCTGTCTTCAACTTTGGCAGTGACATGGAGTTTGACTTGCACTTACTCACAATTGCTGGCCTCTAAAAGCCCAAAGTGCTGTGTGTCTCTGTCTTCCTTCTACAACCCCTTGATCACTCCTTGTCCATCTTGTGCTTGTGGTTGTAACGATGCAAATAATTGTGTGTAAGTAACGCTACTTTTTCTTTGAGGCAATTCGTCGACCTCCTTACACACGTCTTGTCTAATATTTTAGAAACGTCATGCAGGAATGACCTCAAGGATTCAAGTCTGCTACAATCAAAAACCTCAGCCAAGGAAAATGCACCACAACTGTTACAATGCACAGAACACAAGTGCCCAATCCGAGTTCATTGGCATGTGAAAGCTAACTACAGAGAGTATTGGCGTGTGAAAATTACCATCACCAATTTTAACTTCCTCATGAATTACACACAATGGACACTAGTTGTCCAGCACCCAAATCTCAACAAACTGGCCAATATATCTAGCTTTCTCTATAAGCCACTTATCCAATACAGCCCCATAAGTAAGTCTACAATTTTATCATAATCTGTTAAATGATATAGTATATGTAATTCTTACAATTTAATCATAATCTGTTAAATGATATAGTATATGTAAGTCCTAACTTCTTTCTTAACCAGCTTTTATTGTGTTTGACTTTAACCTGCAGATGACACTGGCATGTTTTATGGCATAAAATCTCTTAATGAACTAATAAGGGAAGCTGGGCCTAAGGGATATATCTACACAGAGTTGATTCTTAAGAAGGACAAGGATACATTCACATTAGATCAAGGTTGGGCATTTCCTTTGAGGCTTTACTTCAATGGTGATGAGTGCGTGATGCCCCTTCCTGATCTATACCCTTATCTACCCAACTCTGCTTTCTATAATTCATATCCAGTTTCAATATCATCTTCTACACTGGCTACCTTTTTGGTTTTGGTACTGCTAGTCTTTATGTGATCTAGTTTGTAGAAATGTAAGTAGGATCATTATACACTTTATACATATCCAAGCGTCCCATCTAAGGGCGATGCAAACCTTTTTTTTTTTTTTTTTATCAATATTTTTTTTGGACAATAAGGCACTTGTATAGTTTAGGTGATGCAATTAGGTTAATTACTTGTATAGTTTAGGCTTTTAGCATGATTAAAAAGTTATAAAAAAGAAATGTCATAGCAATTCAACTTGATTTTTGAACTTATATTCAAATAAGTCATATATACAAGGCACATTTGGTGAGTTAGGTGAGTTCACCTCCAGAATTTCAAGTCTTCAACTCCGAGAAGATATGTTATTATTTTATCAATGTGGTAAAATAAAAGTTCCATTACGATTTGACAGCCCTATATATCGATATAAAAATTAATTTATCAAGTTATTATGGTTTGAAACCAAAAAAATTAAAACAGTAACTGTGATGAAAAATCACGTGCCCTATTATGTGTGACAAGACTCAAGTTAAACGCTTAAACATGTGGACAATTTATATCGGGTGACATTGACCATGCATGGATGTTGCGCGGGTTTTCATGGATGACAAATGATTTTTCAGAAAATTTTATAATGCACCTGATGCATTGATGCTTCATGTAAAATCATCTTAGCCCTTAATGTCATCCTAAGGCTCCAATTTTTTAACCTATTATTTAGGCTCTAATTAGTGAGTTATAATATTAAGGGTCTTTCTAAATGCCCGACAAATATATATTTAGACCCAGCAAATCAATTTAATATGAAAAGACAGTTGTATCCTTATACGAAATGACATTAAAAGTCATCTTAAATTAAGATAATAACAAAAGAAATCATAAAATCTGAAACTCTTTATTCTATTTGTACCCAGCAGTTCACTGTGTTCAAGTTGTTACGTTGTTTCTTCCGACAAAACTTCAAACCCAAATTTCACTTTTCATTATAATTGTCTCATCTCTCTAGCAAAGTTGTGAGTGCAATTTGTTGGACTGGCTTGGGAGACCCAGAAGGAGACTATGAATCTTGAGTAGTTTGCTAACATTTTGGAGGCTGTTGTCATCACTGACAAGGCCACCAGCAGATCCAAGGGCGTATTTATGCATATATACATCTTATCCTTCTCTTCCGTTCATCCCTCTCTTCTTCAATTCTTTTGTTTTGATCTTGTTATCACATCCATATATATATTTTTTTTCTTTTGTAAATTTTACATACATGGCTTCCTAATTGTTTTCTACCAGATCTTGATGAACATATACATGATTATATTTAATTAATTATGATATTAATCTTGGTTAATTTGTACTAGAGTACTAGTAGCTAATTTAATGGTGTTTATACATATGATGGTATATATGGGTAGGTAACCTTTCGTGAAGCGGAAGCAGCGATGAGTGTTTGTGTCAACACTGCCCCAAAGACTTATTAAAGGCTTCGGTAGTTAGCCACCAAACTAATAGGAAGAGCGAAGGAGGTAGCAATGACAACGAACTCTAATAGATAAATTCTTGAGTTTGGGACTAGGTGTGGGTTTTGCTGCGTGTGGGTTTTGGGTGTGAGTTTTGCTGGGTTTAATTAAAAGTGAGGGTATTATTGAAAAATTTGCTAGGTGCAATTAGAAATTCTATCATTTTGCTGGGTGTAAAAAACTTGTTGAGTCTAGATAGATATTTGCTGGGTACATTTAGAAATGAGAAAAATTCAAGTACCGTCCCCAAACTATGCTGCCAAGGCCAATTTGATACCCGAACTCTCAAAAGTATCAATGTGATACCCAAAGACCTATATTGGCATCAAGGTGATACTTCCGTCAAAAAAATTCAACGACTCCGTTTGTTTGTTGACGTGGCAAGCACGTGGGCAAAAAAAAAAGGACAAAATAGACTTTATACCCTTTTTTTTTTAATTCATTTCTTTTTCTTCTTTTTCTTTTTCTTCTTCTTCTTCTTCAACCTGACTCTTCTTCTTCTCTCTCCACCTCCTCTCTCTCCTCTCCTTCTCCACCACCCAAACCATCACTAACCCCACCGATATCCTCTCCTCTCCTTCTCCCCGCCTTCATCGACCGCGACCCCTTCCTCAAGTCCCTCATCTCCTGCCTCGACCTAGCCGCCAACCCCAACTCCCGATCCCTGCCGAACTCCGCTTCTCCTATCACCCTCCACCGCCGCCGCCGCCGCCAACCCAACCCATCCTCTTCATCATACTCTGGACCTCGTCAGCTCTGTTGCCCCCCAAGCATGAACCAAGAAAAAACAAGAACATCCAAAAGCTTATGGCCACAGAATTTGGCCAAACAAATAAAAAAATTCTTAACCAACCCATAATTTCCAATTCACTGGATTCATCAATCCCTCTTCTTCTATTTTTTTTTTTTTGCTCTGCATATTTTGTGTCCGTGTTGCCTTTCTGTTCTGCTTTTTTGGGTTTATGAGGATTTTTGGTGATTCTGGAATAGGCCCCCAAAGTTTGATTCTTTTGCTTGAATAGTTTTTATTGACAAAGAACGAGACTTTGACATGTTTGATGATCGTTTTTTTGTTTCTGTGCAATGCAAAAGCTTTGTTTTTTTTGGGTTTGTAGTTTATTGTGTGGTGATTTTGATTCTGGGTTTTGAGAAGTAGAGTTTAGGCTGATAATTGGGAGAGAGAGCTCTTCTTCAGTTGGGAGAGAGAGCTCTGTTCATGGGCATAAGAGGAGCTGGGGTAGTTTGAACTCGTGGAACGTCTTTCCGTCTGAACCACAAGGCTAGAGGATCACCATCGCCCCCTGAAATCCGTTTGAGATGGCGGCGACGGAGCCCAAGGCAGTGACTGAGGTCGCCAAGATGGACCTGTTCGAAGACGATGACGAGTTCGAAGAGTTTGAAATCAATGAAGAATGGGAGGACAAAGAGGAAGGCAAGGAAGTGACACAACAGTGGGAGGATGACTGGGATGATGATGACGTTAATGATGACTTCTCTCTGCAGCTGAGGAGGGAACTGGAAAACAACACTGAGAAGAAAGATTAGTCTGCAGGCTCAGTCATTTGCTCATCCCTTTCTGTTCTCTGCACCATATGAGTTGGTTGAAGTTGAGATGGGTTTGCTTGATTTTCTTTTCAAACCATCAGATGCCTCTTAGAGACATACGATGTTGTTGACATTTCTAATGAAGTTCTGTATTAAAGATTCTGTAGTTTGAGTTCTTAAGTCTTTTCGACTTCCCCTAAACGTTGTTAACTAGCAGTTGATCATTTGGTTAATTTCGTAACTGCTCTGTGCTTGCATTCTATGGCTTGGTCTTAATAGGGAGGAAGTGAGATAATTCCTTTCTATAATAATATTATCATGAATATGAAAAAAAAAAAAAAAAAAAGCAGCTGGGGTAGTAGTAAAGCTTAAAGCATCATCGACTCTCCTGATGATGATGATTCCAAGTTTTCTGGGAAAGTCCTCAGATCATCTGAGAAGAAGGAATAAGAAGATGAAGAAGAAGGAAAAAGAAAAAGAAGAAGGAAAAAAAAAACAATTAACAAAAGAAAAGGGCAAATTGGTCTTTTTCTTTATTTTTGGTCTTCACGTGCTTGCCACGTCAGCAAAGAAACGGCGCCGTCAGAAATTTTGGACGGAAGTATCACGTTGGTGTCAAAATATGTGTTTGGGTATCACATTGATACTTTTGAGAGTTCGGGTATCAAATTGGCCTTGGCAGCATAGTGTGGGGAGGGTAGCTGAATTTTTCTCTTTAGAAATACCCTAATATTAAATACAAAACTACTTATTTATTCTCAAGTTGAATGTTGCCCCCGAAGTCTAAGATATTCATCCGATCGGATTTAATTTAATTTAATTTTTAATTTTTAATTTTTTTACTGAAAAACTAAACCTTGCGTTACTCGGGCAAATTACATGTACAGGAAATTCATTCATCATTACACCAAGATCAGAACTGAATATACTGCCAGCAAAATATACTGTCCAGCATGATTGTTTTGAGAGGTCTACACGTATTGTGGGATCTAGCAACGGTTTAGTCTGCCTTCACTTTCGCATCAGCAAATATAAGTCAGGGGTAAAGTTCCGGAAACTTCTAATAATAAGTGACCAAGTCTGGCTCATAATTCTGCGTCAATTTCCAGAACGATATCATGGGGTCCTAGAAGTGAGGCAAAGGTAACCCCTTTCCGTTGTGGAAGATGACTCATCTTCTCCAATTCCTCCTCGGTCAAGCAGAAGTCGAAGATGTCAAGGTTCTGCCTCATTCTTTCCTTGTTGTAGCTTTTTGTTACTATGCTCACACCTTGTTCATACACCCATCTCAATGATATCTGCAACCATCAACCATTAATTGATCAACATTAGTTTCAAATTTTGTACTTCAATCCTTAAAATTGCATTTTCCAAACTCGTAAAATTTGTACCGTCGACGTACCTGAGCAGTTGTTTTTCCTCTGGCTAGGGCAATCTCTTCGATCACATCTGACCCCAAAATCCTATTGTCACCCCATTTAGTCCTAGCTGCTCCGAGCGGAGAGTAAGCCGTGACATGAACACCCTTTGCCTTGCAGAAGTCCCTCAATTTCTTCAGCTGCCAAGCTGGGTTCATCTCCAACTATACATATTTCAATAACTTTGGGTTAATTAACTGAATTAGGATAAATGACTTAGTGAACTAATTAAAATGAATCGTCGAGTAATCGGACTTGGTTGACGGCCGGAGGGATTTCGGCGAAGGAAAGAAGCTCCTCGAGCATACTGCATGTGAAGTTACTGACGCCAATACCTCTAGCAAGGCCAAGTTTCTTGCACTCTTCCATGGCTTCCCAAACAGATTTGAGATCAAGGGGCTGCACCAGATCTCTCTCAACAGGCATGCTTTTCACCTCTTTTCCCAATTTGAAAGGCCAATGTATGATGTACATGTCAATGTTGAGTAGATTCCTGCATCAAATTAATTAGTCAACTCTAATCAAACTGTTTATACGGACTTGTCATTAATATTGTACAACTAAAACCGGACTAATATATGCTAGCCCTTTAACATGTGCGGATTGGCTTTTGTTTATTTTATTTTTTTTAATTAAAAAATTTACAATAATTTCTCTTCTAATTTTGTGGAACCTTCTCCTTTTTTCATGGGATGTATTACAATTTTTTCAAATATGATATAGTCTATTGACTATCTTATCCACATATAGAAATAATTTGTTTATTAATATTTGTATAATGTGAGGGCATATATGGTACTTCAAAAATTTAACAATTCCCTAAAAAATTGGCTTAATTATATAACTAGCCTCTTGACACGCACTCTGTGCATGCCATTTGGCCGTTTATTTTTGAAAATTTATGAAAATAGATAAAGATTGAAAAACAAAAAAGAAAATAAATGGATAGTGGGTAGTTATTTTCAGTTTTATGGCTAATATCAATTTCACCCTCTCATGTTGAAAATATTGTTATTCTTCATATTAATAAACTATGGACATTACAGGTACTTCAAAAATTTAACCATTCTCTACATAATTGGCTTAATTAATAAAGATTATATATATATAAGATATAAGACTAGCATTTCTCCACACATGGTCTGCATGTGCAAGTTATTATTATTTTTTTTAAGAAAATAAAAAAGAAAATAGTTGGTTATTGTAGAGAAAAGAAAATGGAAGAGAGAAATGTGGGTTGTGGGTATTTTTTTAAAAATTTTTTTGAATAAAAATATATTTTGTAAATATGTAAATTATCCTTGTGATTTAATTAATTCTCAAAGTTTATTAATCTTCTACGGTCAATTCTGTTAAAATTTTAGATTTTGGCTAACAAAGCCTCTTCAAAATTACCTTAAACTGGTTTTGATGGACGACAGCACAAGGTCTTTGTCGGCGAAACTAGCCCAAAGCTTGGTTGTGATGAAGAGGTCATCCCTAGAGTTGATGAGTCCGAGATGGAGAGCCTCGTCTATGGCTGCACCGAGATCTTGCTCCGACCCGTAAGCAAAGGCGGTGTCAAAATGTCGGTAACCAGCTAGTGGCGGACGCACAGTGGGACGAGTGGGGGCAGCTGCCCCCACTGAGCTTTTGACATTTGGCAACTGAGCATTTTATATATATATATATATATATATATATATATATATATATATATATATATATATATTGACATATGCAACTGAGCTGCCCCCACTGAGCTTCCGGAGATGTTTCTTTTCTAATATATATGTATATATATATTGACATATGCAACCGTGCATCTCACCAAATCTCTACCATTCATATATACTTTTATATATGCAAAGGCTGACCCTTTTCCCAGAGTCCCAGACGACCCTAGACCTTTTCTTCTTCTGTTTGTTCTACTGAGAATCCCCAAACAACCAAACTCAGTACTCAAACAACCAAACTCAATACTTCCAGTCTTTGATTCGAGTCCGACGTCATCGACTCTTTTAGTTTTCCATATATGCTCTTCTGCAACTCAGCCTTGGATTGATCATTGATGTATCTTAAAGGTTACTTCTTTATCTTCTAGTTTACTTCCCAAATATGACTTTGTTGATTAGATTAAGTTACTCTTTTTTATGAAAATTGCAGTTGTGAAAGATTAAAGATGGAGAGATTCTTTAAACGAACATCAAATGAGTTATCATCACCCCTCATAGAGAGTGAAAGATCAAAACAGAGTCGGGTAGAAATTGATTTGGCTAATCTTCCTTCTGATCCTGGAGAAAGAACTAAAATTTCAGATTATCATCCCAATCTTAGGGATCAAATTAGAAGAGAGTATCTGCTAATAAGAGGTCCTTGTCAGCCTAGAAATCATCAGTTTGTCCAAACACAGTGCGGAGAAGGGAAACGAAGGTTTGTCTCTGATTGGTTTAATGACTTCCCTAATTGGTTAGAATATAGCGTAGCCAAAGATGCTGCATTTTGTTTGTGTTGCTATCTGTTCAAATCAAATGTTGGTGAGCAAGGAGGAGGTGATTGTTTTACTGGTATTGGTTTTCAAAATTGGAAGAAAAAAGAAAGATTGCATGATCATGTAGGGAAGCAGATATACTTTGATTGCATTCCTTTACTTCCTCTTTGGTGCAAATATGTTAATGAATGAGTCACTTGAAATTTTCCATTAAACTCTGTTTCTTTGAATGAGTAAACTATGCTTCCTATTTGGTGCAAGTTTGTTAATAAATGAGTCACTTGAAACCTGCCCCCAGTGATATATATTCCTGCGTCCGCCACTGTAACCAGCTCTGATCGCTTTGAGAATGGCAGCCTTGGCGGTTTCTGGGTCGGCCCGAGGGTACGATGAAGTTCCCATGCCGATGATAGGCATGGTTAGGATCTCATCACTGGAGGAGCTTAGGGTTACTGAAGGAACCGTTGCCATTGAATTGAAACTGATGGATTAGATCTGAGATGTCTTCGGTTAAATACCTCGGGTTTCTTTTCAAAGAGAAACAGATTCGGAAGGTACGGTAGATGAGCCCGGGGTGGTTTCCAACTGCACCAACGCCTGCCTTCCGTTTATTATATAGGTACGGTACGGTTGCCGTGCTACCATGCTTTTCTTTATCCTCTCTTTTTCTTTTCTTGGCCTTGTGTCATGATGTCGTGGATTTTGGCCCTACCGGACAAGAGAAATCATACTTTTTATTGGTCTTCAATTTCCTTTAATTATCTACCGATTGCTAAAAAATAAAATAATTTAGTGATATTTTTTATTATTATTTGCAACCGTAAATAACATTCATACGGTATCTAATTGAATAATAATTCATTCTTCAATTTTATCATTTTTTTTGTTAAAATGTTTCATGTGGTTATAGCTTTGTCAAGATATAAGTTGGAAAGAGAGATAATTGCGTACGCTAAATTAATATTTTGTAAACACTAATTTAACTCCCTTGCGAAACAAGATCAAGATTGCTGATTATAATTAAGGATCAGAGTCAAGTGTGTCTGCTTGATTAAGGAGCAAGTCTCTCGAGTTCCCCTTGATTTAGGAGCAATATACTCGACATTTATAAAACGGTCATAATTTCCACAATCTATCAGTATTAATTAAGTCTCCAACAGAATACCTATTTTAAAAAAAATTTGAAATTTAACAAATTTTGGGATAAGTTTTATCTCCAGCAGAATACCTATTTAAAAGCTAAACTTAGCTTTAGCTAAATATAGCTAGAGAGGAGAGAGAAAATAACTCAAGTAAAATCTTCAACGTTCCAATTCTTCAGTTCCAACGTTCCAATTTCTGAGTTCCAACGTTCTAATTTCTGAGCTCTTGATTCCGGCCAAATCGTGGCAGGTTTCCTGTTTCAAAAGCTTCCTCTCGTCCTCGCGGACTTATCCATGGTGTTCGTTTATCTAGATAACAAGTTTTGAGGGAGAATCGAAGAAGATAGTTTTTTCTTAATTTTCTGGCGAGTTGCCGGTGACGTTAGGCTTCGAACCAGGTATCAAACTTGATCTTCTTATCGGGCTCTGCCTCTTTGTGTACTTGAAATCGAATTTGGTTGAGATTGGAAGATATTGAGTTTTGGGCAGTGGTTTGGCCACCGTCTCTTTACTGTTCACGACCGCGGTTTGTTATTCATTGGTCAATTTTCGACCATAATCCAATCTATTGGATTGAGCTTTACACAGTGATATACTTGAATTCGAGTTTGGAGGAGGTTTGAAGAAATTGGAATTTGGGAGGTGTTCTGTTCGTTTCGGGTTCACTGTTGTTTATGGTGGTTCTGCATTTAGGTCAGCATGTAGTCATTTTGATCTTGACAGAAATTTCAAAATAGGAATTAGACGGTGGTTCTACTTGAATTTTAGAAAGAAGAAGACTTGGAGTGATGGCTAGTTTCAACTGTTGAGAGCAAGGATTGATTACCTACAATGAAGAAACTGAAAAATTGTATGGAAGCCTAGAGAATTGAGCAGCGTAGTATAAGATAAATCCAGAGAGAACAATCCTTTTGAAATTAACTCAAGAATAGCTATCCTTGCTGGAGGACAACTCTCAAATTGGATAGTTATATTTAACTTTTAGCTATGTTTATAGCAAACACTGTTGGAGATGCGGCTTAAGGTTAAATTTTGCTAAACCCTTCCATTGCCCCTCTTTTAATATAACTTTATAGCAAAAAATAAAATAAACAAAGGACAAAAGAGTAACTAAGGCAGTAGAAAACCTAGGAGGATCAGTGTTAATCGTCTCCCACGTTTAGCAAAATATCGAAAACCGTTCTCCTTCTTCTAGATCATGCACAAACCAGTTATTGGTAGGTAGAAGATGATCTCCTCACCCGGTTGTTGGTAAGTGGAAGACGATCTCCTCACGCATAAGTTCATCAATAGAAAATCAACTAAAATGTAGATTCCTATCGAAATTATCTCTGGTTCAAGTGGTTGTTATACACAATTTTTAGGATTGTATTTTCCTATTTGTTTACACAAACAAAATATATGTAGATGTTAAAGGGAAGCAGATGAGTATGCTTAGTTACAGAAGATTCAATCAAGCAAGGGTATAAGGGTACATGGTGTTCCTCACCCACGCAGACATTCAACATAAACAGTTACCAGAAGCCCACGTTACATAGGTAGTTGCCGTTCTACTCCAACACTCTCATCATCAAATTCTCTAGGTTCTCTTCTTATTTTGGTGTGTCATGCATTTCCATCTCGCACCATGGAATTTAAATTCAAATCTAAATCATCTCGGGTATTCAGATTTTTGTCATAGATGAAAATTTGAGGGATTTGAAGATCTGGTTTATGTAACAGGTCAAGAAAGAAGGAAGACTTTATGGGAATTTCCAAGTTTGTGCTAGCTTCTCTGTCTATACACGCAACTTGGAGTGAAATTTAATTGTAATTTCTTTGTGTTACAATAAAGCAGTTCTGCCATCAAGGATCAAACCCAAAAGGATAGGTTGTTGGTCCCTGCCGAATTGTCGAGTTATTTGGGTTCTAAGATGTATTATTTGATAAAAGTGATGTCAATATCCCTTTTTCCTTTTTTCTTTTTTGTGGAAAACTTAAATTATGGGGATGCCTTCTGAATCACGTGTTTTATAAATCACAGATCAGCATTAGCAAGTCTTTTGTTACTTGGTTGATGCAACATGAGAGATCTTACTTATACTTCTCTCCAGTTGATGGTGTCTCATAAAATGAAAGTGAATGACAAGGTAATTCTATAATCACTTCAAGATTAATATGCTGATTTGTGTGAGATTTTTTTTTAGCTATAAGGGTGTTTGAAGTTTTGTATCATTCCATAATTTATTTATTTTAAAATATTTTTCCCCTATGATTCTATGAATACACCTTTTTTTTTTTTTTTTCCAAAGGAAATTACCTGCTCGGAATTTAGGTTAATCTTCCCCCTAATCACATTTTTACTTCTCTTGCTTTAGGCTGTCTAAGTGAAGCTCATTGATGACCATTATTTCTCTTGAAAGCTTAAATCGCTTGGAAGTATAGTTATAACATGGGCAGATCGAAAGTAACGAATATGCTGAAAGTAACCTCTTTGTATCCTCTCTGCACATTTGGCAAAACTTTTCGGTCAAAATTTCAAGTCAGGTACATTTGTTCAAAACATATATTGCAATTGGTGTGTGCATCAATTTTTTTTTCCTCTTTGTTTTTGAGTGGGATTTTTTGGTTGTAATTTGAAGATTTTTTTTTTTCTGAGAAATGTGAATACTTTGGTCACCTAGCATGATGCCTGATACATTTTGACATTTCAGTTCTTTCACAGGTTTACTTGCTTTGAAGTTCTTAGATTTGGTTGAATCTGCTCCTAATTCATGTTTTAAATCTCTTGCTTTAGATTGCCCAAGAGATTAGTGCCAATGGTTACCTCTGTAAGACAAGAAACCTTCAAGACTTGATACATATCAGACCATCAGATCACTGGCTGGTGCATTACTGTATAGCTAGCTAGCTGGGTTATATTATTTCATTTGTGTGTCAATATGATGATTCTAAGATATGATTTTCAGATGTTGTACCTACATACTGATCTATTCCAAACGTTCAATATTCTGTTAAGCTAAAGTGAACATTTGCGTCCTGTTTGCGATTATTATTCCTTGGATACGCCTATCTAGTGGTACACCTAAAATAGGCGTAATAATTTAACCCTGCAATCACAAATATTAGTCAATCGTAGTATAGGAAAGAAGGGGTCTCCCGCAGAGGATTGTGCTTAATATGCAAATCTAGACTCGAAAACAGACAAAACACTAAAACTGACCTCTAATAAAGACGAAATTAAAAACCCTATCTAGACACAACGAAAAATTATGAAAATTTACATACACGAACTAGACACACTAAGAACGACTCACACAAAATTTTAGGGGAATCGGAGTTGATTTACTATACTAAATAAATAAAGGAAAACAGAGAATAGAAAGTGATGAAAATAAAGAATTGTTTTTGGGTTTTGAAATAAATGATAAAAGGCTAGCTAGGAACTACTTCTCACCACTAGACAATGATTACACCTATGATATGTTTACCAACTTGTTTCAATTCATTCGGATGTCCTTACCCAAGCTAAGCCAATGATGTGTTGATCTTAGCCTATCAATCTTTCTTACTTGGTATGTTAAGAGAATGATGTCTTCAACTTAACCTAGCTTCTAGAATGGAACCTAGAGTGATGTTCTCGCACAGCTCTCACCTAGAAGTCATTAAGGTAAAAAAGATTATGAATAAGGCTAGGCAATTTCGGTACTGATGTTGTCCTAATCTACCTAGATATTGGTTCATAAGAATGGATCTCAAGTCATTCAATCGCTACTCTAGAATGCATATAGACATGGATGATCATACACACATTCATAGAAATATAACCTAGCATGCTTACTAATGTTGGCCACCACTAACAAACATACAAGATTAATCAATGATAAACCAATGAACCAATAAACAACCAAAATCCAAGAAACATATTAATAAACACCAATATCATAAATAACATCATGTCTAGGGCTGAAAGCAGCCCCTAACTATGGAAAACTATTAGCAAGACATAAAAGAAATAAAATAAAACAAGAAAAGAGAGGAAGGAGAGGATGGCGGTAATGGACTGATGTTGTGCGTCCCAAGATGTCTACAATGATGCCCTAGACTCCTTTTTATATAGTTATTGCGTCAAGACTTATTCTCCTCCAAGAACTAAGGAATTTGATCTCTAATTAAAGAAGAACTTTTAATTCTTCTTCCCTTATAGCTCTAGGAGACAACCTTTCCTTGTTTGGACTCAGATTCACGAGCAGCCTGACCTCCTTCTACTAAATCAGTCATAACTTCTTCTAGAAAAATCATATTCATGAACCGTAAAAATCTTTGGAAACTAGACATCCGAGGCTTTCCATCAATATAAAGATCATTATCTGGATCGTCCTGAGCTGCTCTCAGTACTCTGTCGAAGTTGACTGATCTGCACAGGCAGATTTGCTGATTTTGGCTTTCAATCTCTCTTTTGCTTCTTTTCTTCTTCTTTGCTCTAAAATACCTACAAAACATATAAACAAAATAAATAACTAGAAAATATCAAGAACTAACAATGAAAATATAAAGGAATTTGATATAAATAATGTACAATTACGCTCCTATCAAATACCCCCACACTTGGACTTTGCTAGTCTCTAGCAAACAAAAGAAATTAACTAAACTAAACCAAGGACACGGACCTAATGTCTTCCAAACATCCTAGAGAACGTATAATGCCCACACATATAGTCAACAAGAATCAAGCAATCATATATCAAATCACAACTTCACTTAAAAGCTAATTTATTTTGATAACCATTATGCTCAAAATTTAATGCAAGGATAATCAAACCAATGCAACAAAAGAAACCCAACCTCCTTATGGGTCGAACAAGTGTCAACTCAATTTCTCACAAGGATGCACTCAATTTCTTTTCACTCATGATTTTCTGACTATAGCATAAGCCTATATTTTCACTCAAGTTATATGTGAGAGGAATGATATATAAAGGCAAACAAATAGCTCACATATGATAACAAGAAAGAAAAGCTTTTTCTGAAAATATTTTTCAATAAGGATCTCATGAAAGATACCAACTACTTGCACAAATGGACCTAAACCATATGCTCACTCCCACACACAAATCTCCACAGATCAATCGCCGTCTCCAATGATCAGATAGGTCTTCGATTAAGGTTGTAATGGGGCCATGGGTGTAGGTTAAAAGAAAGAAAGGATAGGAAATAACAAAGATTCTAAAAACCTAGTGAAGCATGTAGTGAAGTAAGAGATAAAAATCTTTGAAGTCCTCAAGGTATAATGTCTGAAACATTCGTGAAGTAGGACAAATGCCATATTCTTCATGTTGGGCCTTCACATCTAAACAAACTCCTTTTTTCACTTGGTGGATCAGATCCGAACTTTGTATTTTTTTTTTTAATTGCCGAATACTTTCTTTTTTTTTCTTTTTTTTTTCACGGCAATATATTTTATCTTTTCTTTTGATCATGAATATGATTCCCCCACACTTGCTCTTTACAACAATCACCTTGAACGAAAACATCTCATGAATATAGCTCCACTAAATCTTTAGAATAAGGGTAAAGGAAAAACTATATTAGGCTCAAGGTTAAGGATTATGTGGGTGATGAAAGAAAAGGCTAAATGTAGGCTCAAATGGGTTAACTAGGGGTTGCACATCTTGTGTGCATAAAAGGGACACAGGTTAATTTGGCTATGGTGGTGATTCCTAGTGCCTTCTTCCCTTCAAATGTTCAAGCTTAAATTGATAAAAGTTTCGACAGGCATAAGAGTGAGTTCTAGTAATCTCTATAGTCCATTAAAGAGCTATGGCAAGTAGTCAATCAAGATGAAAGAATAATGAGATCAACAAATTCCATGCCAAGAAAATAAGATATTTAAACGCTCAGAAAAGAATAGCACATATATAGGCTCAAAAGCTCACAAAGGTTCAAATTAAATTTAGCTCATTCTAGCATGCATCAATTGAATTTCAATCATTACACCAATCTAACTGTCAATGCAAGACAAGTTAAGCATAATAATCATAAAAATATATTAACAATTACTTGAAATCATGAATCAATACATGCTTGCAATCATCTTTTGACCATAATATTTATCTGTAAAAGTTCATGCTCATCATAGTGTTGGAAGACTCCTAAGACTCAACAGAAAATAAACTAAAACTAGCTAAACTTTTTTTTTTTTATATCGAAAACACAAAACTAACAACCTAAATACAGCAAAAAGTTTCAATTTTCTTCCCCCCACACTTAAACCAAATATTGTCCTCAATGTTTGACAAATAATCACATGCAATGAAAAGATTTAAGTATAGAAAGAGAGAGAAAAGAAAACAACAAAAACAAGTATAGTTAAGAAAAGTAGAGAATGCTCCCTCTTGTAGACCTCCCAATGCACAGGACCTTTGGAGACGAACTAAAGACACCAACCTCAAGGCTTATTAAGCCTTGACTTCCTAACATAAGCTCCATGCCAAACATGCTCCAAAGGTACTCCAATAATGCTTATAGACAATAGGAAACATCACTTTTGACAAACTGATTTAAGATAAAACTTTGCAGCGGCCCTTATTTCGATGCTCATAATTCACCCATAAAGAATTAGAATCCAGATTTTTCACTTGAATTTAAAAGTTCACATTCAGAGGTTTCCATACATATGTAGCACAAATTCTAACTCCAAGGAATGTGGAAACAAGAGGCCTGCAAATTTAGCTAAAAATATGAAAACTGACAGAATTCTGGCAGACTGACCTTTGTCCATTCAAACCTGAATAACGGAATATCTGTATATCATATTGAAAAGCCATTTCGTAGGAATGAAGTAGACATCTGGGGCTTCGAATCCATGTAAAGTTCATTATCTGGATCGTCCTGAGCTGCTCTCATTACTCTGTCGAAGTTGACTGATCTGCACAGGCAGATTTGCTGATTTTGGCTTTCAATCTCTCTTTTGCTTCTTTTCTTCTTCTTTTCTCTAAAATACCTACAAAACATATAAACAAAATAAATAACTAGAAAATATCAAGAACTAACAATAAAAATATAAAGGAATTTGATATAAATAATATACAAGTACGCTCCTATCATCTAGCTTCTTCATTATGCATGCAATTTTTTCATGGGATATCCTTCTTCATGTGTGTTTTCCCATTGAATAATAGCTAATTTTTACTATTGGTCTTGAACCATCTTAATGAATATATTTGTTTCATGGGTTACTTTCCCAACCGCATTTGTCAAACTCATAATATGTTGATATCTAATGAGGTTCATTTTTTGGCGAGAAAGCCAGCTAAACTGAAGCATCTAATGGTGAATATAAATATCCAGTGGAAACTAAGGTCAAAAGTTGATCAAAGAAGAGGAAGCTAAAATTTGGAAAATCAACCTAGCTAGAAGAAGTGATCAATATGCCAAATCATTATTAATTAAGGACACAAAAGAAAAGCAAAATGAGAAGGAAGAAGGGAAGGCAAAAGAAGTTGATGAAAGGGGGTTGAAAACCAACCGATACTGATCTACATATATATGCATGGGAGGTCAAATGTTTACCAAAGTTGATGTCTATTGAAAACCATGCTAGAAGTGAAAGTCATTAAATGTCATCCATTGGCAAGAGTATAGAGGTTGATGCATTTCTTCCATGTTACAGAGATTAATGATATCGATCAGTTTAGTAATAGATTCTTTTTAGCTTATGTTGCAAGGTTTCCATGTTCGTTCATGGTGATCATTCACGATTTCCACACTACTTCTTATATTCAAGTTTATAGAGTTGTCATGTGTTTACTTTGACATTAAGAAAAAAAACATAAGCAATTAATTACAAAGTGGTTTAACCTAAAGAGATGTTGTTTAGAACATTCGTGGACCCGAAAGTGTTTAAACCGAAAGTAGTAAAAGAAACAAGCTAATTGCGCGTGCAGGAAGGCCAGTGATATATCATGTGATTAATTTGAAAAATAAGAGCAATCCATAAATTTTTTTTTTTTGATCAAGAAGAAACTTTATTAATAATGAACTGGATACAATGAGTTTTGGCATCATCTCATACACAGAAATGGCCACTGGACTTCACACTGGAACTCCAACATGACTGGAACTCCATAAATTATGCATATATACATTGACAAAAAAAAAACACTATGCATATATACGGTAAACGTGTAGGACCTCCGATGTCGGAGATAAACGTCGTATGGAACCCCGCAACAGGACAACATAGGTATCTTGCTGAACCTTTGTCTTTAGATGAGGATTTAAGGGAGGATACTCTCTCATCAATTTTAGGGTTTGGATTCACGCACACCAGTGATTACAAAATGTTGAGAATTTCCCGAAGCAGGGATCGCAATGGCTATGAAGAGTTTACATATCTAACCCAAGTCTTCACCCGAAGCGAAAATTCATGGAGAGAAGTTAAGGATTGTTTTCCATTTGGTGATTACAACTTTTACGTCGAGTCTTCGACTACTTCGACTGGAGTGGTGTACTGGTTGGCAAGAAGACATGTATTAGGTAATAATTGTCCATCAGGTGATTATGATGTTCTCTCGTTCAATTTGCATGATGAGGTAATCCAGAAGATATCATTGCCTTTAGGAAACAGATTCCTAAGCTTCTTATGAAAAATTATGTTGCCAATTGTGTGGTTTGTACGCGACTCTAAGGATGCGCCCCACGCGCGCAGAAGAAAAGGAAAAACCCGGAGTTGTTCGTTTCTCTCCCGGCCGAGCGCCACCGGCGATCTTGCCGTTGCGTTCCGGCCCGGGAGGGGATGGCGTTGCTGGTTAGTGGTGGGTCTTCAGGGCAGAGACGCGGTCCAGGGGAGGAGGGTGGGTTCTTGATCTCGGGCTGGGTAGATCTCTCGATCTGTCCCTCTCGGATCAGGGGCGACAGCGGTTGTGGGGATGCAACAAATTGCTTCTGGCCGGCGGTGGGAGATGGCGTCATCAGAGAAGCAATCTGGGTTATGGTGGATGCGGGTAACTCACGGCAGAAGGGATCCCGGTTGGGATCTGTTTCTGTCGTGTTTCTAGATCTGGTTGCGGTGTCAATTGGGTGTAGAATTTGTCTGCATCTTGGCAAGGTGGAGAGGCGGTATCAGGATGGGGCGAGGCCGTGGGGTGGCGTTGATGGTGCTTGCCGGCGGCGGGATTGGGTTTCTGCATTGGTTGATTACTGCTCGGGGAAGTGGGTGTTGGGCCGGGCCCCTGTTTTTGGGCCTTGTTGGTGTGGCTTGGTTTCCGTTTGTTTTGGTTTTAGTTGTGTTTTAATTAGGGTTTTTTGTTTGGTTTGGTTAGGTTTAATAAGTCCCTACTCTTCTGAGCTAGGGTGGGTCTCCTACTCTGTTGAGATAGTAGTTGGTCTAGGTGTTCGGCCATGTAGTGTCATTCCCGAGGACGAGGACGATTTTGTTCAACTCTGGTTTACTTCTGTTGTCAATTTGCTGGTATGCGATCCTTTACACGTGGTCTAGTACCTTCGGACACGGTGTTGAAGAGGACGCTGCCTTCTTGGCGGTTGATTATAAGGTTTTACTGGAATTTTCGGGGTCAAATGTTCAAAGTAGCCTTGGAAATGGGCGCTTGGTGGTTAGAGTTTGGGCCCTTTGGCCTGATGGTCTCTGTAACCGTGGTTTCTTGGGGTTTAGGTTCATGTCCCCCCCCATTGTAAGCGTGATTGATTAATGGATATTTTCTGTTCTCAAAAAAAAAAAAAAAGATATCATTGCCTTCAGAATTCCTCAATGATTATAATTGTGTTTTTCGACTGTATTCATGGAAGAATTCGGTTGGGCTCTTAGCATGGAGTAGGCCGGAGTGGAATGGGTCGTGCAAGAATGATATTTGGGGGATGATGTATATATTCTTAACACGTCCCCGCACATGTGACAAATTTTCAAGCCATATACGTGGACAACTTTGGGTGACGTGGAGCCACAATTTTAAAGTCATACATGTGGACAACTTTGGGTGACGTGGAGCCCGTGTTGCCGCGAGGCATGCACACGTATAATCTGGTTCTGATACCATGATAAAGTGGGTTCACATTCAAAACTAATTGACAATGAATGGAGTGGCCCAAACTCTTATAAACTCTTATAACAATGTGAGATGTATATATTCTCAACAGAAATTCTATTAAATTACCAGTCAAATTTCTTTACTTAGGTTTGTGCTCATATCAAAAGAGTGGTATGCTCTCATCAAAAGCTCTCATTTCATTACAGTTCACCAAAATTACATTCATAGTTTGAATCCAAATCTCTGTTCGCTGAATACGTTCAATGGAAATGAACATCAGTTTTTGTTGCTTGGCAAAGAAGACACACTTTTGACGTTAGATTTACCTGTACCTGTCCGGCATGCATGATTGTTTAAAGAAGCTATACATTGTGGGAATGTGGGATACGTAACAATGGTTTGGTCGGCCTTGTTTTTTTTTACAAGATGATCAAAGAGTTTCACTCCTGCCCCCATGGTGACTCGAACCCATGACTTCGTACATAGGTAGTGGGTGCTCTAACTACTGAACTAACACCCTTGGAAATTGGAACCCCAAGTGAGATAATCGTCATATGGAACCCAACAAGAAGACAAAATACCTATCTTCCTATACCTTTACCCTTGTCTTCTGATGAGGGTGTAAGGGAGGGTAATATCCATCCATCAATCCTAGGTTTTGGATTCATTTTTTGACTTTGTCAAGGGGAACCCAAAGGCTTCCTAGGCCCAAGATAAGTCAAAATATAACAAGAAACAAGAGACAATTTTGGCTGAATTACTTTTTGATATTTCATTCACGCCAACACTCCCCCTCAAGTTGGCGCATACAGATCATGAATGCCCAACTTGCCAAGTGAGTCATGAAATGCCTTGCTCGATACTGCTTTCGTGAGAACATCAGCTAACTGTTCTTCTGAGTGGACAAACGGAAAAGAGATAAGCTTAGCATCAAGCTTCTCTTTAATGAAATGTCTGTCAACCTCAACATGCTTAGTTCTGTCATGTTGAACTGGGTTGTGAGCAATATCCACCGCTGCCTTATTATCACAATACAAATCCATGGCTCGTTTGGGTTTAAATCCCAAATCACGAAGTAAATTTCTCAACCAAAGTAATTCACAAACTCCATGAGCCATACCTCTATACTCTGCTTCAGCACTTGACCTTGCCACAACCTTTTGTTTCTTACTTCTCCAAGTAACAAGATTACCACCTACAAAAGTGAAGTAACCAGAAGTGGATTTTCTATCTGTAACACAACCTGCCCAATCTGCATCTGTATAACCACTAACATCCAGATGATTATGCTTTGAAAACATCAAGCCTTTTCCAGGCGCAGACTTTAAATACCTCAGAATACGGATCACAGCTTCCATATGAGTTTCACTTGGATTATGCATGAATTGACTCACAACACTAACTGCATATGCAATGTCTGGCCGAGTATGTGAGAGATAAATTAATCTGCCAACTAATCTTTGATAGCGAGCTTTCTCTGTAAGAGTTTGATTAGGGTACTCAGCCAGTTTATGATTCTGCTCAATAGGAGTATCAGCAGGTCTACACCCTAGCATTCCTGTCTCTGTCAACAAATCAAGCACATATTTTCTCTGACACAAGAAAATTCCTGAACTCCCCCTGGCGACCTCAATCCCCAAAAAATATTTAAGAGAACCAAGATCTTTCATCTCAAACTCTGATGCAAGCAGATCTTTTAATCTTTCAACCTCCTCTGAATTATCACCAGTAATTATCATATCATCAACATAAATAATCAAGGCAGTTAATTTACCTTCACTGCGTTTCAGAAACAATGTATGGTCAGAGTTGCTCTGCTTGTACCCAAACCGACGCATAGCTTGAGAGAATCTTCCAAACCAAGCTCGTGGTGATTGTTTGAGTCCATACAAGGACTTATTTAACTTACACACAAATCTACCTCTTGTGCTTGCCTCATATCCTGGTGGTAGATCCATATAGACTTCTTCAGATAGCTCTCCATGAAGAAAGGCATTCTTTACATCAAATTGTTGCAAAGGCCAATCTAGACTAGCTGCTAGAGACATCAACACTCGAACAGTATTAATCTTTGCTACTGGAGCAAAGGTCTCCTCATAATCCACGCCATATGTTTTAGTATATCCCTTTGCAACAAGTCTTGCCTTATACCTGTTCACTGAACCATCTGCATTGTGTTTGATAGTAAACACCCATCTACATCCAACAACTCTCTTTCCTTGTGGAGGTGGCACCAACTCCCAAGTATTATTCTTCTCCAATGCCTCCATCTCTTCATTCATCGCTTGAGACCATTTAGGATCCTTGAGAGCATCCTGCACTTTACTGAGAACACATACAGAGGATATTTGATTCACAAAAGAAGCATGGGATTTGGATAACCGGTGGGTGGATACAAAGTTAGCTATGGCATACTTAGACTTAACATCTAAACTTGGCTCATATTGACGAGGTGGTTTACCACGGGTGGACCTAGGAGGCAAAACATACACACTATCACAATTATCAGAGTTAGAAGAAACACCACTAACCTCAAGATTGGGACGCTCCTCAGGGATTGGTTGACAAGGGTTATCAGTATCTAAGAGGGGTGGAGGAGCTTGGCCTTCTTGAACTGCTAAATTTTGGACGTCGTGTTCGCTGGCATTCTCAGATGAAGATTGAACAGGGGAGACCACTGATGGAGAGGGAGAGACTGAGTGATTAGGAGCTTCTTCTTGAAGGGTAGACGATTCGACAATTGTATTTTTTGGTTCGGACCTTGCAACGCTCTGTTCGGCAGTTGCATGATGAATGGTAGACGATTCAGTAATTGCCTTTTCTGTTTCTGCAGGAGTGTCACCCAGTTCGACAATTGTATTTTTTGGTTCGGAACTTGCAACGCTCTGTTCGGCAGTTGCATGATGAATGGTAGACGATTCAGTAATTGCCTTTTCTGTTTCTGCAGGAGTGTCATTGGCTTCAATTGGCTGAATTTTAATCCCACAAGACTTCTCTTCCAAAAAAGTGCGTTTCTCCCCCTGAAGTGAAGGATTGATGGGAGAAAAATAGCATGCATCCTCATAAAAGGTGACATCCATGGTAACAAAAACTTTCTGTGTAGGAGGATGAAAACACTTGTAGCCTTTCTGATGAACACCATAGCCCACAAATACACACTTTAATGCCCTGGCATCGAGTTTGGACCGTTGATTCTTAGGAACATGGACAAACACAACACACCCAAAGACACGAGCAGGGAGATTAGAAAACGAAGGGACAGACACATGATTTGAAAGGGCAGCATAGGGGGTTTGACCATTGAGAACAGAGGAACGTAGCCTATTGATGAGATGACAAGCAGTAAGAATTGCATCTCCCCAAAGATACTTAGGCATATGAGCACTAAATAGAAGAGACCGAGCTATGTCAAGAACATGACGATTCTTTCTTTCTGACACCCCATTTTGTTCAGGGGTTTGAGGGCAAGTAGTTTGATGAATAATCCCATGAGAATGAAAGAATTGGTGAAACTGAGAATTGACAAACTCCCCCCCATTATCAGAACGAAAGACTTTAATATTGGCTCCAAATTGATTTTGAACAAGAGCAAAAAATTCTTGGAAAGCAGAGAAGACTTCATATTTGTGTTTCAACAAAGCGACCCAAGTAAGACGGGTATAATCATCAATAAACAAAACAAACCAATGTTTGCCAGACAAGGTTGACTCACGGGAAGGTCCCCATACATCAGAATGAATAAGCTCAAAAGGAAAAGAACTCCTAGTAGTACTCAAAGGATAACTAGTACGATGACTTTTAGCTAAGACACATGACTCACAATGCAACTTAGACTCATCAATGCCCAGAAACAAGGATGACATAGATTTCTTCATGACACTAAAGGAAGGATGTCCCAATCTCCGATGCCATAGCCATAATTCTTCAACTTGATTAGTAACACCAGTCGAAATCAAAGCTGCTTGGGCTGCCTTCTCCGGCTTCATTCCGGCAAACATGCAATCCAGATGGAATAGTCGACCCCTCAGATAACCCCTGCCGATTATTTCCCTGGTGAGGAGGTCCTGAAAAATCACATACAAAGGAAAAAATGTTACAGAACATCGAGATTGAGTATTAAGCTGAGGCACAGATATAAGATGATGAGAGAGATCAGGGACATAAAGAACATCATGTAGTGTCAAAGAAGGGGTGAGACGAACAGACTCTATTCCTAAAACAGGAAAAGAATCACCATTGGCATTGACAACAGAGGAAATAGAGGGTGGATTGAGAAAAAGAAAGAAACTACGATCATAGGTCATATGGTCAGATGCTCCAGAATCAATTATCCAAGTATTGCCACCAGTAAAGCCAGAAATTTTTAAAGCAACTCCAATCTTACCATTACCACCGCAACTTACGGATGCGGTATCCTTACCAGCCAAGTTGGTGTGATCTGATTTTGTCACCGCATAGTAATCTTGGTCTTGAACAAGACGACTACCAGCCTTTCCCTTAGGTTTGTTGTCCTGAGGTCGTGGCCTATCAAAGTAGCCTGCTGGAAAACCAACCAACCTGTAACAGTTTGCTTTGATGTGGCCTGGATTCTTGCAGTAGTTACAAGTCAGACTTGAGGAGAACACGGGGGAAGAAGGAGCTTTCACCATGGTGAATATGCAGCGGAAGGAAAAAACAACAAAGTACTTGGAAATATAAGAAGGCAACGGTGATGAAAGGATCAAAGGACAACGAACAAATCCAAGCACAAAGAACAAGAGTCAAGGATCAAAGGACAATGAGTCAGAGTCCAGGATCGGATCTCTGCTCTGATACCAAGTCAAAATATAACAAGAAACAAGAGACAATTTTGGCTGAATTACTTTTTGATATTTCATTCACGCCAACAAGATAAACCCCTTCGGCGCATGTAAAATGCTCCAACTGTGCATTGCAGCACAGTGCCTCGCCACTTTGACAGCTTCGGGGTTCGAACTTAGGTTGGGGAGCACACCCAACTAAGCAAGAACCACTAGGCCACTTGCAGTGGTTAGGTTTTGGATTCATTGACACTACTGATTACAAAGTGGTAAGGATTTCACAAAGTGGAAAATTTACTACCTAACCCAAATTTTCACTAAAAGTGAAAATTCATGGAGAGAATTTAAAGACTGTATTCCATCAGGTATTACTTTCGTGAACCATCTTCGAAAACCATCAATGGAGTGTGGTTGGCATGGACTGGTTATGTTATCTCATTTAATCTGCATGATGAGGTATTCCACAAGATATATATCACTGCCATCACAACTCCCCAGACACAATGGTTACACACTTACGTGCACCGGTGTTAGACGAATATATTCATGGAAAAATTCGGTTGCTACGTACTGTACCATATGTTAACCATCGTAGCTCCCAGTATGACTTTTGGGTGATGACAAAATAATGTGCAGATGATCAGTGCGGTACACAAATGCCGGCTAATTGGAACCAGACTAAACTTGCATGTGAAGGAGTTCCCTCTGGATTTTGGAATGATCAAATTTTGTTGACCAAACCCAAAAGGGACACAACAGCAGGTGAAAACTTTCTATATGCATATGATCCTGAAAGAGAGGAAGATTAATTTACAGACTCGAAGAACATGTCAATTAATTGCGGTCAAATTGCAGATTATGCAGAGAGCCTAATTCCAGTACTCTAAACAATATATAGTAGTAGATCAAGGAATTAAGCTAGATGTGACCAGTTGATTGATACCAGCAACCAATAATTTTATATGTTAATTTCCATGACCTTTTGCACGTTTGTGGCCTTCCATTTTTTTTTTTCCATGCATATCAGTTTTCTTCTTAAAAAAAAAATATTCTTTTGTTCAAATTATAAATTGCTATCTAGCTTATCAGTTATCATAGTAAATATAACTCCGGCTGCAGTCACAGAAAGCTACAGCGAGGCATATCATGATCGAGTCCCGCACGGAGCTTAGGATGGACTTGACATTTGTCGACTTGCTCTACAGTTATGAACTTGCTTCTTGGAGTTTCTTAAAACCAATAGTTCACTAATTCTTTGTTTGCGCTACTTTTGTCTTAGTTTCTTTGAAACAATTCTTCGAATACCTTACATATCCAATATGAATGCCTCAAAAACACGATGTACAGAACTTGTTACCCGTGTGCCCAATCCGAATTCAGAAACACGACATGCCAATGTTCCTAGCTTTCTTTATAAGCCACTTATTCAATACAACTCAAAATTGAACCGAGGACCAAATTATAAGTTGGTAAAAAGGTAAATGAAAACTTGTACTCGAAGCATTCCAATATTGGAGTTCCAACAGTGTGAAGGCTGTGGCCATTGTTGGGTTGTCGTCTTCAGACGCTCCAGAAATCTCCCGCCAGCTTTTACGTCATTGATCGTCACCAAAACTTGCTTCAAGATACAGAAACACAAACATGCACCATTTCCATGTATTTTACTAAATGAATTTAAATAAGGTACCATGTGAGACATAGAGAAAAAAGGAGGGTATGAAAATATCTAATAAGATGAACTATCACATGAATGGTACCTAACAACCAGTAGGTGAGACATCCAGACATTCACTTTCACCCTATATCTTGTCTCCCTCCTCTCTTCCTTTTTAAGTACTCACCGGAGAGTTTTTGATCCAGTGAAACATAATTCCGCCATGGAACTCAATAACCAGGCTAACTTATCTCACAAAATCCACCTTGACGTGGTAACATGTTGTTCTTGGCTGAAGATCACATTCTTGGCCATGTTATTTTGTGTGCTAGTATCACCTACAGGTAAATTTTTGATAACAAATCAAACTCAAAAGTACATTTTCATTCTGTAACTAATGCTTGTTTCCAATTTTTTTGTGATTTGTAGCGGCATATGATCCGTTGGATCCAACCGGAAACATAACGATCAAATGGGATGTCGTGTCTTGGACAGCAGATGGTTATGTTGTAAGATATCATTTTGGTGATTTAGTCTGTTGATTTATTTTCATATCACACTCTTTTTTCCAATAATCATATGAATTATACCAGGCTGCAGTGACCATGAACAACTTCCAAATGTACCGGCAAATCGCTAACCCTGGGTGGACTCTAGCATGGACATGGGCAAAGAAGGAAGTAATCTGGACCATGGTGGGAGCTCAGACCACAGAGCAAGGAGACTGTTCCAAATTCAAAGGAAACACACCACATTGTTGTAAGAAAACTCCAACAGTTGTTGACTTGCTACCCGGAGTTCCTTACAACCAACAGTTCACCAACTGCTGCAAAGGTGGCGTCATGGCCTCTTGGGGACAGGACCCTTCAGCTTCAGTATCGGCTTTCCAGGTGAGCGTCGGGCAAGGCGGAACTTCAAATAAAACAGTCAAGCTGCCCAAGAACTTCACCTTGCTCGGTCCGGGACCAGGGTACACTTGTGGCCCTGCAAAGGTTGTGCCATCCACTGTCTACCTCACAGCTGATCGGAGGCGAAAGACTCAAGCACTTAGTAAGATTTTCTTGCTCTTATGCTTCTAAGATCTTTGACAATATATTGTATCTTATTCGAATCATTTTTGTGTTACAGTGACATGGAATGTGACATGTACCTATTCACAGTATCTTGCCTCCAAGAACCCAAGCTGTTGCGTTTCGTTTTCGTCTTTCTACAATGAAACTGTAGTTCCATGCCCATCTTGTTCTTGCGGTTGTCATAACAAGAAAGATTGCATCAAGTAAGCCTCCACAACCTATCCACATATAGAAATAGGCATACATATATATTTACACACTTGAACTTAATGCAATTCTGGCTACAGGGCAGACTCAAAACTGCTGAAAAAGGCAGGAATCAACACACCAAAAAAGGATAATACACCATTGTTACAGTGCACACACCATATGTGCCCGATCCGAGTACACTGGCATGTGAAGCAAAATTACAAGGACTATTGGCGTGTCAAGATATCCGTCACGAATTTCAACTACCGGCTCAACTACACCGAGTGGACACTCGTTGCACAGCACCCTAATCTCAACAATATCACTCAAGTCTTTAGCTTTGATTACAAGCCCCTTGTTGCTTACCAGTCCATCAGTAAGTTCCTATTGTGCAGTTACACAATGCTTGTAAATTAGCTTGAGTTTGACACTTATATGTGAGAATTGTTGCTTGCTATGTGCAGATGACACTGGTATGTTCTATGGCATGAAGTTTTACAATGACCTGTTAATGGAAGCCGGTCCATTGGGAAATGTGCAGTCTGAGGTGCTTATGCAGAAAGACAAGAACACCTTCACATTCAAGCAGGGGTGGGCGTTTCCGAGGAAGGTTTACTTCAACGGTGATGAATGCAGGCTACCCCCTCCCGACGCCTACCCATCTCTTCCAAACTCTGGTCGTGTGAATTCTGTTTCAATCTTAAAAATGGCAGCCTCTGTGCTTCTGATAATGTTTTGTATATATTGATCACATTTCTATTGAGGACAGAAATACTGCTACATCCAAAGGCCGTTGCTGATAAGAGGTTAGTATAGAAGGTTGGTCCAGTGTGATAATTCAATTACAGATGGTGAGCTTGTCTGAACATGAAACCTACACTTGAATTCTCAGAAATGTCTGAAATTTTGTCATAGCAAACCAATGAACTTGCTACAAACATGTTCTCTCTTACGTTTTCAGTTCTGAAAACTTGCTTATTCCCAATTTCATTCTGAAGAGTACAAACAGAAGTATACTTTCCAACTCGAGATGAAAAGAAAATATATAAATTAATCACTGTTATACAACACTGGTTCACTGAACAAAAATCATACATGAACTTTGATTTCTTCATGAAATATCTTGTAATGCTAAGAACATATTCACTGTGGATATTCTAAATAATCATACAACAGCTGGATTTAAACAAAAAAACAGCAGTAAGAATAAATTGTTTATACGTGTAACGGATATTAAGGCAGAATATTGTAGTGACAGTCAAACCGGAGTGCACCTGAACCACTTGTATTGCTAGAGGTCACAGCACCAACACATTTGAACCCATCAACCGGATTTCCATAAGCTTTAATGCAAACTGAACTCGATGGAAACACTACAATTCTTTCGAAGAAACAGAGCTTACGTTGTCTTGCCACTCACTACGCATAAGACAACAAAAATACCAGAGATGCCAAGATAGTTATAACCGGACTAAGTAGGGAAATGGTTGGTCTAGGACTGGCATTTGGCAACCACGGATAAGCATCTGGAGGTGGCATGACACAGTTATCACCGTTAAAATAAATCCTTCGAGGGAAAGCCCATCCCTTTTCAAAAGTAAAAGTTGACGCATCTTTCCGAAATAGAAGCTCTGACTGCGCATTTCCAAGAGGACCAGCTTGCATGAGCAAGTCATTATAAAACTTGACTCCCCACAACATTGCAGTATCATCTGCACAATCACAATTTGCATAGCCAAACTTTATGTCAGAAAATTAAAACCAGATATCAATTTGGAAATTGACAAAGCTACTTCACTCTAAAAGGAATATTTTACTGAAATATAGGCACCCAAAACTTACTCAAGCCAGCATAAGGAGTCAAGTCCTTGTAATTAAAGCTGAAAATCTTGGTCAAATTATCGAAGTTGGGATGTTGAACAACAATATTCCAGAGAGTGTAGTTCATTCTGTAATTGAAATTTGTAACTGTGACTTTCACCCTCCAGTACTCCTTGTAATTGAGCTTCACATGCCAATGGACTCTCACTGGACACATATGGCTGGTACACTGGACCAACGGAGAATTAGTAGCTTTTCCAGAACCTGCTACAGCTGAAGCTAAGTACGGAGAGTCTGGCCTGCAAACAAGTGCCAGCATAAGAAAGATGTAGGATCTAGTATTGCTGCGAAACTAGCTGATGAACATTAAAAAAGTAATGCAAAACCCAAGAGAAAAATTTGAGGGGGAAAAAGAAAAACTAGGTTCACAAATGCAACAATTTATGAGTTAGAGAACTTACTCTACGCAGCTCCCGGGATCTGTACTGTTGTTCTCACAACCACATGCACAAGTAGGACAGTTTACTATGGTGTCATTATAGAAGGAGGAGAGAGAAACACAACAAGTAGGTGTCTTTTGCGCTAGGAATTGAGAGTATGTGCAAGTAACATTCCAGGTCACTGCAAAGAGAGGATGAAAGGTTAAATAAACGCATGAAAACTAATTTTCCATACTATAAAATTAAAGCCACACTCAATTGACTTGCAGCTTTATTGAACCATTTGGATATCTAAAGTGCACCTTGAAACTACACAAAATCTTCCCTATGCAGAAACTATATGTACTGAAATGTCAACAAATACCATATTTAGGAGTTAGTTACTACAGTCTAAATTAACACCCAAAGAGATGTGTACATCTGGGTTAATCTATATGCCACCTAAGTTATCTCATTCAAAGCCCTAATTCTCTTTATCCTTTATGATGATGCAAAGGAGTTAGGGTGGGTTGGAACTTACTCATGGCTTGGGTCATTCTTCTTTTATCTGCTGTTAAATATCTGGTTGGCTTGACAATCGCTGCTCGGCCACATGAATATCCAGGCCCTGGTGCTTTCAATGTGAAGTTTTTAGGAAGTCTAACAGTCTTGTTAGTGGTTCCTGCAGCACCCACACTGATCTGGAATGAACTCACAGCATTCGCTGGGTCTTGGATATATGATTGCATAACCCCTGCTTTGCAGCAATTTGCAATCTGCTGGTTATAAGGAGTTCCGGGTAACAAATCCACGACTGTGGGATCCTTCTTACAGCAATGTGGTACATTGCCTTTGTATCTTGAACAGTCCCCTTGCTCGGTGGTTTGTGCTCCCACCATGCTCCAGATTACTTCCTTCTTTGCCCATGTCCATCCTAACGTCCAACCTGGCGCTTGTATATGGCGATACTGCTGGAAGTTGAACATTGTAACAACGGCCTGCCAATCCAAACCATATATTTCACATCAGAAAATTCTATAATAATAATAATCTTGGGGAAGCAGAACTTCAAATGCTATCAGTCAATACCAAAGGAAACAACTCTAAATTCAGGAGCTAGTTCCTCTTTTGCTCGATTCAGTTTCAAGCAAACACAAAACCACCAGCGGAGAACATGAATTATCTATAGGCTTGTTTCATCTTATGAAAGCTCTAACATTCGCAAAAGCTTAGAAACTAAGATGTACTATCAGGTTGAACTCAATGCTTGGAAAGTATCTAACAAAGGCACCAAATATAACATAAAAGGAAAGTTGGAGCTCATAAATACTTACAACATATCCATCAGGAGTCCAGCTAATGACATCCCATTTAATGGTGATATTCCCAAGTGGATCAAGCGCATCATAAGCTTCTGCACAAACACCATCAAAACAAACCTCAAAACATCAATCCTCAAGATTTCCTAAAACTTTGACTTCATTATATCCAATGATTAAGATGTCAAAACAAAGTTTCATCCAAAACCAAAACACTTGTTGATTCAAAGACAACTACTTTCAGTTCATTATATCAAGGCATTTTACACTATTACTAAATAAAAACAAATTTGGAACACCTATAACAGGAAATCCACTGAACCTTTCAAAATTTAGAAACAAATTGCACAAGACCTCAAATTTCACTACAAGAGATTGAAAGATCAAAACTTTCATTTATGGAAACAAATTGAGGGCAAATAACTAAAACCCGTTAAAGAGAACAAGAAAAAAAACTTGCAAGACTGTAAATTTAGAACCATGGGAAAGAAAGCTTTAGGCTTCAATCTGGGCAGCTACCTGTAGAAGTGAAAGTGAGGCAGGAAACCAAAAATAAAAGCAGAATGGTGAAGCTGCTGAGTTTAGCTATGGATCCAGTGGCTGAGAGGCACTGGGAATCCATTTTGATTTAGACTAAACAGTGATGCTTATGCTAGCTCTGCTACAGATCTCTGGTACCAAGAGAAATGGAGGGAGAGAGAGAGAGAGAGAGAGAGATATGGAAAATGGCCAACTGGGGGGTGTGGCTGGTTTCTTTTTCACATGGCAAGTGACTTTTAAAGGTCACTATAATCACTGTTTAGAGATCCAGTTAATACATTACTGGAGCTTAGTTATTGTTGCTGTTAAGTACTTAAGTGTCACATCACCCTTGTTAATGACATATATACCCTCTGATTTTCTGTAGGTACTACAAATATATTTCTTTATTTTTCTTCCTAATAAAAGATAACAGTTATAACTAAAAACTCAGACTACGGTTTAAAATTGAAAAAGGAACAAAACTAATGTGAGTAATTTTAAGCAGAAGAACTAGTGGAGTGTAACTTAATGCAAATGGTTATAGTGTGATAACATATGTAAAAGATCTTCTCTACTTTTAATATATTGATTTTTCCATTCATTTGCCTTGTCAACGACATTTAGACCCAATAGTGTCGGTTTCTTACTCTTCCTTTATCAAAAAGAGCTTTGAAATCTACTTGATTGATTGATAACAATCATAACATGTTTCGTTTTTGTATTTTAGTTTTACGGAAATACATGTAGTTAGCGACCTTTGTGTACTGTTCCATCGCATTATGACACATCCATATGTCATCAATTTTGAGCGAAAGACTGTCCGGCCACTTTCGATTAATGCATCGAATACAATAGTTCAAGTCACTCGCTTGGATTCAGTGTTATTAGGGTTGTTGATTAGTTCATCAGTAGTTAAAATACAAATTGCTAGAATGGGGGTACTTTTGGAAATGTCTACAAAATACATAGTATGTAGACAAAATGAGATTGACATAAAACGAGTGTTAAAGCAAGACAGCAAAAGTGTAAAAAAAAAAAAAAAAAAAAAAATGTGTGTGAGGGCCACAAGGCATCCATTAGTGTCGGTGGAGAGCAAATTCAATGTTGGCTTGTGCAGTGGGAAAGAGATGTCTTTTGTCCAAATCTGGCTCCCAACCACCAAATTATAATCACAAATTGCTATTATAATCTTTGGACAATCATGCACTCTATTAATTAAGGCCCAGAAGAAGAAGAAAAAATTATCACACATAGTAGAAGTTGTGATCTGCCCTCTAAATTAGTTGGTATGAATATTCTAAATATGAATGTGATTGATGAGTTGATTTCATTTTCTTTGATTAAAGTAGGCTAGTGAACAAACATCTCTAGTTGATCCTATTTCTAATGATCTAAACCTATCAATGCATAATGGATCTAGCTTTTAAAGACTTTTCACAACAATCCAACACAATTTTAGCTCTTTTGCTCGTTTTTTTTTTTTTTTTTTGAAAGGTTTGCTTGTTCTTATACAACGTAAGTTCTTATAATATTTGCAACAGATATTAGGAAAAGGGCTAACAACTTAACATTTTGTATGCCTTGATCAGTTGATCATTTCATAAAATTTTGACCCTAGAAGTCAAGAACATTATTGTTCCAATTGCTTTAAACATCTTCAAAGTTACTTAAACTTGTCATATCATGTTTATAATTTTTCGACAATTGTCTTATTTAAGAAATATGGTGGTGTCGCACTATGTGGAGAGTGTGTTATAAAACACATCAACCATTATGTAATGCATAAAAAGTTAATGCACTCGAGATCAATACTTTAGAGATCGATACTAATTTGGTGCAACTAACAATTTTTTTTTTTTCGATGACTGAAACAAAAGGAGGAAAACTAAAAAACAAAGCCATGACTAATTCCCCCTCCCAATTAATCTAAATAGAACTCTGGGGACACAACAAGGGGTAAACAGAAAAACTAAACAGAAGAATTATGCGCATAATTGCGCAAGCTGTGCGAGTCTATCAGCCACAAAGTTGGTCTCTCAATAGAGGTGCAATTAACACTTACGGATATGGTCTTTTTGTATCAAAATTTTGTGGGAATTTTGAAAAGGAAGGGATAAATTTTCTAAACTTGTTTATAAGACAATTTAGTGAAATATGAAGGACCCCAAAATAATCCATTGTCGTGTGAAATAAGCACAACACCATGACCAAACGACACGTCGCTACTGAAGGAATTAGAAGCAAAGCATACAATTTGGGACGGAAGAGAGGGTTTTAGAGTGAAAACAAAAATGGAGAGCAGCTTAGAGCAGACTCTTCAAGATGCCAAGCTCTACAGAGAGCTCAATTCTCTCATTGTCGCCTATCTCCGTGACAATAATCTTCACCAGGTAACCAAACCCTTCATCTTCTTCATTACTTTTCAGTCTTCTTTTTCTGGTTTAAGACATTGATTCAGTTTTGGATTGGTAATCAAAGGTGTGAACTTCACCCAGCTGAGGCCTCATAAGCACTTGGGTCTCCCAAAGTTTCATTCTTTTTGGGGTTTTGCTTTTGGGTTTGGTAGAAAACTAAGAACGTTAGCATATTCAGTTGTTTTGAGATTGGCTTAGTAGTGTTCACTGTGTAGTGTCAATAAATTTCCATGGTTGATTGTGAATGTTATGGACTTTTTTGTAGGCTGCAAGTGCTGTTGCTTCAGCAACAATGACATCACTGAACGTCGAAATCCCGGCTAATAAGCTTGTTCAGCTGGTTGCTAAGGTTTGGTTTGCATTTCAAGGCTTATTTTGAGTGTTGTATTTTTCGTTGGTTATGCTTGGAAAGAGAGTATTGGTGGTTACTAAGGTGATAACAGGGCCTTGCAGTGGAGAAAGATGAGGTGATAAGGGGGGTTTCTTCTCTTGTTAATGATTTGGGTACACTGATACCTTCGGGATATGGTTCAATGCCGGCTCTTCATACTGCCTCGGTTGATTTTGGGTAATTACGTTATCCTGAATGAGTTTCATACCCATTTGAATTTTGGTTCCAAACCATATCGACAAGTTGTAATTATTCCTGTTTATTACCATGTTCCCCTTTTTCTTATAGCTAATTTGGTGGTTAGCATGAATAACTCATAACTTGATCTGTCTATTGTCAATACAGTGCTGTCCAGGAAACAAAAGGCTCGTCAAAGAGTTTCCCAAAGCATGAGACACGCCATCTTTCAGAGCACAAGGTATACATAAAATAGGAAATAGAGACATTGCATAACATATATATTTGTATAAACTCACTAAGTTGGGCATGATGAAGATTGGTTCTGACTGGTGGGTTTAACTTTCTAGAATATTGCCAGATGTGCAAGGTTTAGTCCGGATGGGAAGTTTGTTGCGACTGGAAGTTCAGACACGTCAATAAAGCTATTTGAGGTGGTGATTCTTTTAGCTATAAGTTTGATTTTCTCTTCAACCATGGGCTGGATCTAAATCGTAGGCAGTGGTATTCTGTTTCAGGTGGCAAAAGTTAAGCAAATGATGCTTCCAGAGGCAAGAGATGGTCCTGTGCGACCTGTCATACGTACATTCTATGACCACTTACAAGTAAATCAACATCTTCTCTAATATTTGCTGCAGTGGAAAATGCTTTCCTATGAAAATTTTCTTCTTTCAGCCCACAAACATTGTTAAACAAAAGCTTAGAATATGAGCCTCTTATGTTGAGTATGCCATGACTATGGAAGGAACATTAAACAAAGAAAAGCCTTAAAAAAAAAAACTGATAATTTTATCCTTAACTCCAAGATGTCCCTACTGTCTAATGTTATTTCAATGCAATTGCAGCCCATAAATGATTTGGATTTCCATCCTCAGAGCTCTATTCTTATATCTGGAGCAAAAGATAACACAATAAAGTAAGGATTTTTCTACTTTCTTAGATAAATTTGAGGTTCTTTTCATAATGTATCTCTTCATATTGTCTTCCCATTATCTATTCTTTAATAATCTCTGTTGGTCTTGCAATGGTAGAAAAAAAAAAAAGCATGTTTTTACACTCTAATTTTGTCCCTTATTTCCGGTTTGCTGTTTTTTTCTCCTCCTGTCAAAAACCCTTGAAATTATCATATTAGCTGTAAACAAATAGATTTCATCCTGAACTCTTAGCCAACTCTTGTTGCTACTTTTAGGTTCTTTGATTATTCCAAAATGACTGCAAAGAGAGCATTCAGAGTTATCCAGGTTTGCTTGCATCTGATACTAGATTGAAGCATGATTCTTGGATTTATCTCCATCATTTGAAACTTAAAACTATGTTACTACAAACAAATTTGTCCCTGTCATGAACAGGACACACACAATGTGCGTTCAGTAGCGTTTCATCCTTCTGGGGAGTTTCTTTTAGCTGGTAATACCTTCTTAATTTTTAATGAGAAACACAACCTATTAGTTGGTATTATCTGATAATATCATATAGTGAATTCGCTTCCGATAAGGTTTATGTTACAAATAATCACAGGGACTGATCATCCAATTCCACACTTATATGATATCAATACCTTCCAGTGTTACCTATCTGCAAATGCCCCAGAAATTGATGTTAATGGAGCAATAAATCAGGTATGGCTGACCTTATCTCTTTTTAATTGCTTTGATGATCTGTTATCCTCTATGCACAGATAATACAATTCCATAAGAGTAATCAAAATAGATGTATTTGCTCATCAGGTCAGGTATTCAGCTACCGGTGGCATGTATGTTACAGCTTCTAAAGATGGTGCTATTCGCTTATGGGATGGTGTTACTGCCAGTTGTGTACGTTCCGTAGTTGGTGCACATGGCACAGCAGAGGCAACCAGTGCAAATTTTACCAAGGACGAAAGGTAGGTGTCATATTATATATCTATGCCTGGAGAGATGTCTTCTATGAAATGATGTTTTCCGCATTTATGTTGTTTCATAATGTTGGATGACGTGGCCAGTGAATACATCTTTCCTTTAGCAATTGACGGTTCTACATGTGGTTGCATTGGAACAAGAGAGATATTTGGGTTGAAAACAGTAATATATTATTGTATAGTTGATTCACTCCTCAATTTCTAAATCTTGATCTTGGAACCTTCATGTTCTTGCTGTGGTATGACTTGAGTGCTGGTTTTCTAGGTTTGTTCTCTCTTCTGGAAAGGATTCTACTGTGAAGCTTTGGGAAGTTGGCACTGGAAAATTGGTTAAACAATATTTAGGAGCTACACATACACAATTAAGATGTCAGGTATGTCAGACAAACCTTTAGAGGATTTAAGTATGCATTTACATACCAGGGAAGGCTACATAAGTCCTCTTTTCAAGTATGTACAATCCTGAAAAAGAATTCTTCTCGATCAATCAATTATGAACCTTGCTTTCCACTACACTTGAATATCCTTCCTCAGTGTCATGACCCCAGGATCCAAGGAATCCAAATAAGACAAAATATCAATTTTGTGATTATCTGTTTATGTATCCATTTTATAGGTGCTTTTTACACTTTTATGCAGGCTGTTTTTAATAATACGGAGGAATTTGTACTGTCCATGGATGAACCAAGCAATGAGGTTTGTTCACTCGTCACTATCTAACTGGAATAGTGGTGCCTAGATTTCAATTACTAAATCTAGGGTGCTTGCAGATTGTTATCTGGGATGCTCTGACAGCAGAAGTAGTAGCAAGGTGGCCATCCAATCATATTGGTGCTTTCCGCTGGCTCGAGCACTCACCAACTGAAGCCGCATTTGTTTCCTGTGGGACTGACAGATCAATACGGTTCTGGAAGGAAGGCGTGTAGGTGTGGGAAAGCTGCCAGTGGCTTACTTAATCTGAAGTGTAGATTTAGTATTTGATTTAGGATTCACTTCTGTCTGTAAAACTAGATGAATGGATAGAACCTGCACATGACCCAGAAAAGAGTCAAATGTAACCTGCAAATCACCCCAACTATATTGATTCAGTTCGTCTCGTCAATTTAAGTGTTCTTTCAGTGTTTCTAATTTCTATACACGGCTCAACTGCTGGATACAGTAGTTTGTATGATTTCTTCGAACAATTCAGATCTTTCAGCATGTTCACATGAATTGGAAAGCTCGACTATAATCTGAACACAAATAAATCTCCGCAGCAGTATCATGAACAAGCAGCCAAACAGAGTCCAGTGCTACTGCCATAACTCGAACCATTAACTACAATTTTCACTATATGAAAGTTTGGAAACACAGCTTTAGCAGGGTAGAAGGAGATTGCGGGAGAAGAGAACGAAAACGTCACATATGCAAATAATACTGTATTCATTACTTTGTGTTTGTAAAGCATGTGGAAATCATGTTGGCCTGGACAGAAGAGAAACCTTTTATTTCTAACATCAAAAAGCAAAACATCAACTTATTCCCCTTTGTAACTTGATCAAAACTCCAAACATCTGTGATGACGTAGGTAAACATCAGAAGGGTCGATGCAGCCCTCTTATGGGCTTCTTAACAAATAGCAACCTTGCTTGCTTAATACGTCTCCTCTTCCTTTTCACCTTCTCACTGATTGTTTCCTTCTGCTTCACAGGCTTCTGCTTCCTCTTGAAAGGCTCATGCAGCTTGTGCAACCTCGGCCTCAGCTTCAACTGCCCCGGCTTGGTGAGTGCAACCGCTTTATCAGCCCGGTAATCACCACTCAACTTATCCATCATCAGCAGATAAACCTTGACCCCAGGCTCACACCCATCCTCCTTCATCTTCTTCACAAGGCTCACAGCATGATCAAACTTGCCAACACTACACAATGTCTTCAAAATCAGATAATAAACCTTGTTATCAACCTTAAGCCCCGACGAGTTCATCCTCTCAAGCATTGCATCTCCCTCCTCAATCCTCCCCGCCTTATACAAGCTCCTAACCAACACAACATAAGTAGTCTCATTCGGACCACACATTGTATGAAACAACTTCAATGCATCCTCCGTCTTCCTAATCTTACACAAACAACAGACCACCACATTCCAAGTCTCCACATTTTTCGGAACCTCATTGGCCAACCGCCTCACCATTCTCTCAGCAGCAAAAGCATTTTCGCAGACCTTCTGCACCGCCAATTTGACAGCTCCTCTCTCCCTCTTGATCCCATACTCAATGTCCATATGATCAAAAAAAGCAACAGCCTGCGAAACCCTTCCTGCTCTAACCATCCCACCGAAGTTCGCAGCAGCGGTTTTGGGCCCGGCGAATTTCCGGCCCATACGAATCACATCATGGGCCGCCTTGAAGTCCCTCCTCTGCCCGAAATAGTCCACGAACAACGAGAGAATCTCGTCGCCGTGATCATCGAGATTATTATTCGAGATGAGCCGGCTGTAGAATCCTAGAATTGCGCGGCGGTCGGCGTCGGCCGAGAGACTGAGTACGGAGCGGACCAGAGAAGGCGTCGGAGTGAAGGTCGATTGGACGCGCCGGGAGACGGAGTCGGGGTCGCGGTCGCGGAGGAGCTCGGTGGAGAGGGAGTGGGCTAATTGGGCCGGGTTGGGATGTGGGTCGGGTCGGGTTGAGATGGAGGAGAAGGGTTTGGGGTGAGAGATTGACGCGGTGGTTATGGTGTTGTGGAAATGGGTGGGTTTGTTTGAGGGAAATGGGATGTGGGTTTGAAGCGGCAGCGGAGGAGAAGAGGTTGAGAGGTGGCGGAGCAGAAGTCGCCGGAGTTGCAGAGACATACCTTTTTTTTTTTAGAGAGAGAGAGAGAGAGGAGAGGGTTTAAGGGTTTAGGGATCCGAAAAATGGTGGGAAACGGTTTAACCCGAAAAAGAAGAAAATGATCGGAGGTTTGGCCCATTAGTGAAGGCCCGGGATTCTTGCTCTGTTCATATTTTTAGGCCCATTAGTCATCTTGTAACAACACAAGCCCATATATAAGTTTCAGACTCAACTCAAAAGTAAAGAGAATATTTGCTAGCTAAAAGCTTTCAATTATGTCCCATACTCCCATTTTATTTTCGGTGGTTAAATTGGAAAGGATAGAATGGCCGACCTAGCCCACATGTTGTTTCTTTATATTATTTAAACAAATTTTGTGTTGCGTAAAGGTCTTACGGTCATTTAGACATACTTATTCTCTTGTAGGTTGTTGTTACTGTCTACATCATCTTTTAATAGAAAAAAAAAAAAAAAAGGACTGCGGTGAACATATGTGATTAAGCTTTCTAAAGATCCTTGTTGCACACAACTGACTTCCATTTCCATTTAGATCGCCAAAAGTGATGGCTAGTGAACGACCTTTGAATTATAGGAGGGCTAGAATCTAGCCATATATAAGAATATGGTTAATACTTAATATACACTAGCTAGTAGCTAGCTAGCTCGATCGATCACGCGAGATTAACAGTCTGCTAGCTAGTAGTCGCAGCAGTGACCCATGACAAAATAAAGTAAGAGTGATGATGAAGATAGACGATTAATTAGTTTTCAGAACTACTTCAATCTCTCTATTCAAGTAATCATATGATGTATCATTAATTATTGTGATTGTCATCATTGTGAACACATAATCTATCAGAAAGATGATGATGAACAGGGAAAGCATAATTAGGCATGTCTATGAGTGGATCCCATCTCACACTAATAAAGCACAAACAAGCATACGTTGATTCGGTGATTGGATATAAATTTAAAGGTAATTACCATAATTACGGATATATTTTCATTATCCATAGTATGAAACCTTTGAACTTTGGACTAAATTCATGTACCCTCCAAAAGGGTCTGGTTTTCTTCCTACCTGGGATCACAAGGACAAATCTATTAATTGATCCATTGTCCTAATGGCACCACTATAATTATATCGTAACTAATTAATTAAGGCTTAAGCACTAAATATAACTATATAAGGACCAAGTGGTCCTTGTTTAAGTGAAAGCTAGCTTGCACACTTTGTTTTTTAACTATAATAAAGCATATATGTTTTTTTTTTTTTTTTTTTTGGGTCTGTATAATAAAGCATATGTTGGAGAAGCATCCAACAAGAGCATATTATTGTGAACAGAACACCCAATAAACAATGCAATACACTAGCCGCACTTCATTACTCATAAAATGTTATAAGCTAGGGATCGATCCCTTGAAATATATAGTACAATCTATATATAAGAATTCGGTTCATATAGAATATATGGATTGTATGACTAGGGTGGTGGTCTGGTGGATATATAATGATTTGCTCATATGCATAATGCATGCTTCTTTAGCCTTTCGAACCTAGCTAGGGTTTTCAAATTTCAAGCACAGTATGCAAGTCTCTGGACTCTGGTTAATTGCTGTTTTTTATTGAACACTTGGCTACCCAAAATCATAGCATGAAGATCATTTCGGGTCTACATATCCTCCCTGCTTGTACGTTATAAAGGTTGTGATGAGTAGTGTTAGATAAATTCTGTTAAATTATAAGGGCTTCTGTAGGCTATTTCATATCTAAGCAAACCCCTTTTCTTTACTTTCTGGAATTTACAGATACATTATCATTGTTATTCATATTTATGTTTCAAAATAGTATTCGATCAAATGATTATGAGAGTAATCAAGCCGCTAAAAAGCTTGAATTTGCTTAAGGATTTTGCCAGGATATATTTCAAAATGTATTTCGGCTATTTGAATTATGTAATAACTATTGTACAATTAATCCAATATTCTTCGTAGGATCAGTGCACAGGTTACTAAATAGAAGGGAAGTGAGAAAAACAAGAGCTTTACCGTCTATAGTCGTAACATTCACTCTTAGTATTAATATTCAAATGCTTATTAAAGTCTTTAAAGAAATTTGAGGGAAGAAATCTGCTGTCCCTAATACCCTGTGCCAAACCTGTCCCCATGCATTAATTGGTCCATAAAGATTAAGAAAATATTTTCTTAATCTTTTGTTCCATATTTTATTCTTTGTGGACCAATGAATGCATGGGGACTGGTTTGGCACAGTATTTTTGGGGACAGCAGATTTCATCCCGAAATTTGAAGATATTATTAAGGGCAATGATTTGAAGATATAGTCGTAACATTCACTCTTATTATTAAGATTTGTGGCCTCAAATCCTAGGTGTCATGTCATGTAAGCAAATATAAATTTTATTTTTAATTCCACATAATATATTATTAAGGGCAATGATTTGAAGATATAGTCGTAACATTCACTCTTATTATTAAGATTTGTGGCCTCAAATCCTAGGTGTCATGTCATGTAAGCAAATATAAATTTTATTTTTAATTCCACATAATATATCTTACCACATCATACTATTGCAACACCAACTCTACCCTTTTATACTTCCTTTTAGATGTTAGGGGGTGAATTAATTACAATAATGAATTTAATTAGGTGACCAAAAAAAAAAAGATAAGCTATTAATTATGTATTAATTTAAGAGATATATATGTCTACAAATTCTTTGACCAATATTTTTCTTAATTTAATTAAATTCTTTCCTATAATTTTTCTTTCCAAATAGTATTAATATATTGAATTAGGTGTCAAGAAATAGGCATTAACTTTTCTTTCCAAACATTGATTAATTTCATCCAAAAAACTAGCATTAATAAATTGATTTTGGAAAATACATATGTCTAAATTAAGAGGTAAGAAAAATTTTCATGTTAGTAGCAGCCATTAATTATCATCTACAATCTAAATATATGGGGGAAAAAAACTATTCAAATATAACATTTAAACCCTAGCTACATAAAGAGAAAAAATGAACAAAAGAATGTATATATAATCGTATGAATATGTATTTTTCACACTATATATATTTTCAAAATTTATAAGAATCCAACAAAGGTTGAATTCATATACATGTGTTAAGCAAATCTATTGTGATCGATCGAATGTATGTGCAAATTCATTGACTGAATTACATGAAAATTTTCTATTCTTGATTGGAGAAAAAAATTGTTATTGAAATCTAAGCATGAGTGTAATGAAAAGAAAAAATACCAAAAAAAAACTAAAACTAAAATATTTTTTAGAAAGCCAAAATAACATAGTCATTAGATTTTGGAAGGATAAAATAGTATTTTTCTCAAGAATTACATAGCATGATTTGACAAATAGTTGATGTGTGTAGGTGACATGACATGACATCTAAGATTGAGAGCACAAATCTTAGGCCTCATTGAGGCCACAAATCATTTTCCTATTATTAATTGATCATCAACAACGATATATTCTTTTCGCATGATGACCAATTAATAATAATTCTTGTATTAAGATATAAGACTAAGCTAGAGAATCTAAGTTCCCTCGGTAACCCACAAATTAGTCTTCGAACAATACTAGCTAGCTACCTAGCTAGCTGCCTAGAGATGCCATGCCATGCTAATTCCTTATAAACTTTCTGCATTCAATATATTCTGGTATATATGCGTGATCATATTATTCACATAGAAAGTTTTGTGACCAAAAAGTACAAATTTTCCTAGCATGATCACAATGAACCATACATGTGGCCTCTAGAGCCTGCCTAGAGCCATGAACATGAAATATAAACTATCTTTTCTTTTTTGGCCATAAGGAATTGATGACTTGAATTATGAGACCCAATTGGAAAAATTAGTAGTTATAATATTAACGCATCGTACCATGGAAATATGGAATTAATACATATAGTCTTTTTCAACTTTCTGGATTCCTAATCATGTCATTGTTATGTCGACGATGATGGAGATGTACACCTCTGTACGGATATATACCATTTGTTGACAGTATTCGATCACAATCAATAAAATCAGGCATCGATCCGTATATATGTAGAGGGGGTTTAAGAAAAGGAAAAATCGACGCCCCCATTTTTTGGGAAAATTATTCTTTACACTAGAAGTGTAAGGGAACCAACAGATCTAATAGTTTTCAGACGTTGATATTTATAGACCATTTTTTTTTAATAATAAAAAATATACTTGATGTTATCCAACCGCTTATTTATGTTGGTGTAAGTGCACGTCGGTGTATTGAGTACTCTCTCCTCATTTCGAGATGTAAATTAATGACTAGATTCACCAATTTTCAAGTTCTTCTTTATATTTAACCACCACAGGTGGTCGAGTTGGTAAGAGCCTCCAGGTTCCTCCAGGTGTGTAACCCCCACACCCAGGTTCGAATCCCGCCGATGGTGATTGGAGTTAAATCCCAATCCATTCTTAGTGACCAGGGGGGAAGAAGCGTTATGACATGATTCCCTAGCATGGATTAGTCTCTGGACTTAGGAATCCTTTGAGAAACCGTGTTATCTAGATTAAAAAAAAAAAGAGGCTCTTCTTTATATTCAAACAAAAAATTATTTAAACTAAAGATTGTTTAGTCATTTGATTACTATGATGTCTATAAACCTACACCCAGCAGGTATATTATAACCAAACGATTTTCAGTTGTTGCATAAATAACCCTGGAAATGGAATGTATAAATAGGGTTTAGCATTTGATACATATTTTAGCGATTGTGATGAGATCGCTTGAGATTAAGAAGGGTATAATAGCTAGTAGTAGGGAGCTAGCTAGGAAAGGTATATAGGGATGGGAATGAGAATGAGAATCATCGTAAAGAAGAAGAAGGCCAAAAGCAACTACTTGGTACACTTATATATGTGGATAAAAATGTAGAACAAAATTAGATAGTGTTAGTTTAATTGGATATTCAATTCTGTTTTGCATCTTCTTTATAGCTGGAGAAAAGGAGCAAAGCTTTTCACAGGCACATCTTCCTTGAAATATATTCTTAAGAAGGATTTGGATCCTCATAAAAGAGGTGACCCATATCATGATATATGCATTATTATCATTGTTTGGTCTATAAGGTTCTAATTCCCCAATCATTTAAAGTTCCTGGCATTGCATATAATGATCAATTCGAAAGCAGGGAATTAACTCTTTTCTTTTTGTTAATTAGTTTTACTAAATTGATACAGGTAGCTACTAGCTAGGCCTCAATTGATGAATTGCCCATACTCCATACCCAGTGTTATGCTAATTAATGATATAAGCATATAAGGCCTTAATTATTTTCTCTTGAACTTCACATTCAAAAGGCGATGTGCAGGCTACGAGATCATAAAGATAGCACACATCATGCAAGAATAAAGTTCATAAATGGACTGTTTCACCCCAAATGGATCAATGGATGCCTCAAGGACACAAATTGTAAAGCATACAGTATGCGATTCATACCAAAAGTTTTTTTTGGACCACAATGTATGACGGGTCTTAAGAGTAATGTTCTTCAACGTCGATGAAAGATTTTACATAAAAGCTCAACATATGATACATTTCCCCTTAGTATAGGCTTAATATTGTCAAAATTTTTCCAAACGTACATTGTTGCAACCCCAGCTAACTAATTCATGATTTAGTCAAATTACATGCATAATTTAAAACTTGATTCTGATTTCTGAAGGTGATCAATTTTTTTTTCTTTTTCGACGATTGGGATAATTTTATATGTAGATTGAAGATATGAAGTGTAATTTTATAACTGAACTTGTGTGTTGATTGAATTGCACAAACTATATATACTCCTAAGACATGCAACCCAAACAATATATGCGATTATTGGCCGGTGATTATTAGTAGTTTCTCGGACTCGTCTATCTGTTATGTATGCATGTCATAAGATAAAATGAGAAATATATCACTCTCGACACCCTAGGCACTTTGATTCTAAGCAAAGAAATTTCTTGAAACCCTATTAACTCGCCTATGATGAATCATCTTCTTCGTAGCTACAACAACGAAAGGAATTAATAGATTCTTTCTTGGCCAACTAGCTATATATATAGTTAGTAAAAAAAGCACACGTATAATTCGGCAAAAAATCGTACATGTATTATTCGGTTTACCTGATTTAATGTTACGGTCAAATATTCGGTAAAAAAAAAAAACAATACAACAAATTTATACTTGTATAATTCGGCAAGTAGTAAAAAAAAAAGGTTCAAAAATACGGATATATAAAGTAATAAAACACTATTTTTGTAAGAAAATAACTAATAATTTACTCTCAACTGTTGTTTTTACTTTATATCATTTCTGAAATGTAAAAAAACATGAAGAAAAGGATATGGCACCCAAATATAATGCTATCAGACACTTGAATTACAATACGTTGTACTGAAATTTTTTTCAATTATACGCGTACTGAAGTTTTATACGTGTTTTAACTAACTATCGCTTTAGTTTTTTTTTTCCTTTCAAAATTTTAAGTATTTTTACTCCGTATAAAAAGCGTATAAATGTGTTTAAAAATGTCGAACTCAATAGTGTGTGAGAAAAACCGAGTCTACAATTACAATACACCGTATTGAAGTTTTTTCAATTATACGCGTGCTTATATATATATATATATATATATATATATATATATATATATATACAGGGGTTCTTGGTTGCGGACGTCCGTACCTAAGGATTAGGTACGGATTTCCATTTTTCCCCCCTTTCCGATCACACATTTAGATCTTAACCGTTCAGTTTTTAGGTCCTAATGTATAGATCATCTCTGCAAAATTTCAGCTAAATTAGTGATCGTTAAGGCATTCAAAACTGCAATTTACAACAATGAATACGAACGGTTCCGGTTCGACAGATTCGGAACCGTTCGTATTCATTGTTGTAAATTGAAGTTTTGAATGCCTTAACGATCACCAATTTGGCTGAAATTTTGCAGAGATGATCTATACATTAGGACCTAAAAACTGAACGGTTAAGATCTAAATGTGTGATCGGAAAGGGGGGAAAAATGGAAATCCGTACCTTTTGCTTAGGTACGGACGTCCGCACCTGAGAATGGCTCTATATATATATATATATATGTATATATGTATATGTATATCTTTACTACTATAAATGGAGGCTCTCTTTTGGTGTCAAATGGATTCACCAAATTTTGAAGTACCTATAATACCATTCAATAACATAATTATCAAATTAAGTTAATAGAACATAAATAGATAAAAGTGTAAGAGTGTAATTAGCCAAACTACCATTATTTTATGTCCAAAAAATAAATAACAACTATTCTTTTTAGTCGATCTATTTTTCATTAACATCATAATATATATCACTTGCGAGAAACGCGCGCGGGCACAATGCTAGCATTTATAATTGTAATTTAATCTGCAGGTCGAGATAAACAAATCACAAACTGGCATTGCATTGATATATGATGATAAAAACTTTATGTCTACAAAAAACAAGCAAGCTAGTACACATGAAATATTACTTCCACGTATGCCCTACAAAGATCTAAATCAATCCCAAACCAAACACGTACAATTTTCAAATTATCAAATTACCTTCTCATTACCTAATTACCAAAAGCTTAAGAAAAAAAAAAAGCTTCAAACTTCCAGCTGCAATATACCAGATCCCACAAAGCAGCAACTTAACACTAGGTTTATCAGATCACAACCCTAGGAACAGCCTTGCAGACCAGAGAGTGCTTCATCTCCAAAGAAAGTTTCAGGTTCTCAGACAAGTCCACACCATCATCAGATGGGACCCAGTTGAAGCTCTGCAGCAGCACAGCAAGCCAGAGCTCCACGGTGGCCAACCCCAAGGCTTTACCGGGACAGACTCGTTTTCCAGACCCAAAGGGAGCCAACCTCAGATCGGACCCCATAATGGAAACACTACCTTCTTCATTCATAAACCTCTCTGGTTTGAACTCATTGGGCTGGGCCCACACGCCCTCGTCGTGTGTGATAGCGAACATGTTGACCATTGCGGTGGTGCCAGCCGGAACGAAGTGGTGGCCGATGTGAGTGTCATGGATGGCGAGCCTAGCCCAGGACAGGAGGGGTCCTGGTGGGTGCATTCTTAGGGTTTCTTTGACTATGGCGCGGAGGTAAGGCAGGTTGGGGAGGTCGGAATCGAATACGGATCGAGTAGGGCTGCCGACGGCGGTGTCGATCTCCGATTGGGCCTTGGCTTGGATTTCTGGGTGGAGAACCATCCGGGCAAGAATCCACTCTAGCAGGATTGCCACTGTGTCAGTCCCTCTGAATATCATTTCCTGAAATATTTGCAAGAAAAAAGTTTCATAACATTAAATCCATTGTTAGGCAAGAAAAGTAAGAATATGCAATTTTTACTTTGACCATATATGAACGTTTTAGTATGATACAACACTTAACACAAATAATAAGCAGATCCGATTAGTGTAATTAATATACTGAAGAAAAAAAGGTTCAATCTCGTACAAGAGTACGTTTTACTATAATATGCCCGTTACAACAAAACAAAGGTGATTTAGCATCAGAATAGCTTAACTGTAAATGGAATATATCTCTTTCTGAAAGAGAAACCAACAGCAAATGGTGAGTTATATACATATGTAACAACCAGCCTTATAAGGAAATTTGAGACTGAGAAAAGTGCCAAAGCAATAGCATATATAATGGATAGGACTCGTACGAGTAGTATCAGCGAACATAATTAACATGAAAAATTAAATTGATTAGCAGTAAGATCCTAGTAAATCATAAATGAAACCGCAAATTAACCTAATCAATGAGCAAAAACAATTAATTAGTTTTTAAAACTCAGATTAACTTACCCACAAAACTGCAATCATATCAGAATCACTGAGTCTGTTGTCCTTCTCCAAATCAAGAAGCACATCAACAAAATCCCCACTATTTTCATCACCACCACCCAAAACCCCATCATTCTCAGTCCTCTTCACCCTATGTTCCTTTATGATTTTCCCAACAAAGTCATTCACTTTATCCACTAATTTCTTGCACCTCTTCCTCACACCTTGCAAGTCCAACAAACTCAAAAGAGGAAAGTGGTCACTCCAATTGAAAACCCCGAGCAACTCATACCCTTCACTCACCAACTCCTCAAGAACATGACCCTCACCCTCTTCTCCGAACTCATAGCTCCTCCCAAACACACTCATCATCACATTGTTCAAGGACCCAAAGTGGAACACCTTCCTAACCTCAACCTCACCATTCTTCTCCATCAAAACCCTCATTTCCTCCACCATTTTTCGCCCGATTCCCTCCCTAAACCCCCCGAAACACGCGATCCTCCTCGGGCTGAACAAGTGGGTGGACGAGATTCTCCTCAAGCCTCTCCAGTACTCCCCGAACGGCGCAAAGCCCATTGCTTTGTGGAACAAGAGCTCGTAGGCCGACTCTTTGATAGGCCGGTCAGCGAAGGCCGAGCTGTTAAGAAGCTCTTTAGCCGTGTCAGGTTGGCTGGAGATGACAAAGCGAGTGAACCCGACAGAAAACGCCATTAAAGGTTTGGCTCTTGAGGTCTCGGCGAGCTTGGCCAGGACTCTATGAGTAAGAGAGCCGGTGAAGGCCAGGACCAAGCCGAGAAGAGGCAGCCCGGAAGGGCCAGGGATGGTTGCCCTGGTATAGGCCTGGGGCTTCGGCTTGGACAAAGCCCAAGCGAGGCCACCGGGTGAGAGCCAGAAAGAGAAAATGAAGACGAAGACGAAGAGACAGAGAAACAACTCGAGGCTCAGAACTGATGAAAACCCAGCTAGGGGAATGAACACAGAGTTGGTTTCCATGGACATTTCTGAGTCTTTCTGTGGTTACTTGGCAAATAAGAGTAGAAAAAGTGGGGAAAAGCTGAATGATGAGGTATTTTTGATGATGGGAAGAAGAAGAAGAGTGTGAGGTTTATATAGAAATTAAGTGAGTGGCTTTTGGAATGCCCCGGTGATTAAGTATTTTCTTGCTGTAGTTATATGCCCCTGGTTAATGCTTTTCTTACTTCGAAGAATCAAAAGCCCTACTTTGGGCTGTCTCTTTCGTGAAATTATGATTCTGCCCACTGTGCCAAGTTGGTACTTGGATTGCAAGCTCACGATTACGAGAGGCTGTAATGTCATTTTACCATATATGCTAGTGTACGAAATTTTGGAGCGCCCTTCATTTGAGTTGCTTATGACCTAGTTGTTAAAACTCAATGGGTGAGAATCTCAGCCGTTACAATGGGACTGGTTTTCCAGGTAGCTTTTCATTTGCTCATATTTATGAGTTTTAATCCTCAAAAAGTTTTCAGTAAATATATACCTTTCAACATTCAAATAGGGGATTTGAATTTAGGACTTCATCATGATTTGTTGCATGCATGTATGCCTGTATGAATTGTGCACTCGTTGCATGTATGGACCGCAAGGAATTTCATTCGTGCTTCTCTATTACAACAACTTTTCACTAATATTTATCAGGAATGCAATGATTTTCTATATTATAGTAAATTTTAGAATATATTTTTCTAGTTAATATATAGTAATTTATTTTGCTACATGTAAGTTTTACATTTCTACCAAAAATTACATCGAGATATTATAGTTTTGTAAATCATTATTATTTTTTTTTTTTATCACATCAACAACTAGTCTTTTTTGTGAGTCGAACTCACAACCTCCCACTTACAAATGGGAGACTTATGCCACTAGACCAAATGGTACTGGGCGTAAATCATTATTTTTGGAGGCAGTTTTTGACAAATTCCCAAAAGAAAATACATTTTAGTGGAGAAGACACAATCGCTCCAAAATTAAAAACCTCAAGGTATTTTAATAATATACCTTTAGGCCTCGTTTGGTTCGCTAAACGAAAAGCTTGGGAAGAGAAACTTTATCATTTCCTATGTTTGGCACGTCGAAGGAAATGAATAACTTTCCTGCATAAAGAGAATTTTTTTTTGCGGGGGTGGGGGGTGGGGTAAGTCAATCCTCCCACACCCCATGTGATTCACTCTCATATTTTTCCTGCATTAATTACTTACTCTAAAAATCATTTTAAAGGTTATTATTTACCAATTTTATCAAAAAAACTTTTGAATCTTGATTTGTTTATGTTTTGATAATAAGAATATAATTGGAAAATTTGATGTTGCCTACTTACTTTCCTATTCATGCATGAACCAAACATCGGAAAGAAAGTAAAATACATTGTCCGATTACTTTCTCGGCGTTCCCAAACATTGGTAGAGAAACTAGTGTGAAATTTATTTTCCCAATACATGGAAAAGATCAAAGAACCAATTTTCTTTCTGCCTATTAAATGAGGCCTAAGTATTTTTGTTGGTTGCAGTTTTGTCTTTTTATTTCTGAAAATTGTCTAACTCTTAAGTTTAATGACGTTCTTGCACTAATTGTCTCAATAATGTAAAGAATAACTAAATTCGTGCCTTTTGAGTGTGCGTTGGAGCATTAAGTAACTTGTTTCAATTTTGAGATTGATATAGCTCTAGTAGTATGTCAACTGACTCTTAACTCTTTACTTGCGCAAACTTTTGTCTTTCCTATTCATGCAATAACCAAACATCGGAAAGAAAGTAAAATACATTGTCCGATTACTTTCTCGGCGTTCCCAAACATTGGTAGAGAAACTAGTGTGAAATTTATTTTCCCAATACATGGAAAAGATCAAAGAACCAACTTTCTTTCTGCATATTAAATGAGGCCTAAGTATTTTTCTTGGTTGCAGTTTTGTCTTTTTATTTCTGAAAATTGTCTAACTCTTAAGTTTAATGACGTTCTTGCAATAATTGTCTCAATAATGTAAAGAATAACTAAATTCGTGCCTCTTGAGTGTGCGTTGGAGCATTAAGTAACTTGTTTCAATTTTGAGATTGATATAGCTCTAGTAGTATGTCAACTGACTCTTAACTCTTTACTTACGCAGACTTTTGTCTTAATAGTGACAGTGAACGTGAAGAGACTTGGTGAAATGCATGATATATGTCAAATGTCAATCTCTATTATTTTGTTACACACTTCTTTTATAATTACTCGACCTAAAACTTAATTTCAAGCGTAGCAGATACTCAAAGAGTGGATACAAAAGTAATGAAATAAAGCCAAAAAGTATGGTTATCTCCCTTTTAGCATTTGACTAATTTCAAGACATTGTACAGTTGCGAGACCCTGATCAAAAGTAGAAATGTCATGGCGCACAGCGTGCAATTGGTAATGATTCTACTACGGTCTATTTTCCCACAGGAAAATGAACGACTCTAACATATGTAATTAACTAATTTTATTGTATGTAGTTATGTACATAGATCAATACACAAAAGACATACATATGTATATACCAGACGACCTACATGTATGTATACGTGTATAACAAATAAGTCCAAGCTTACGTTAGGTACTGACAATATATATAAGTACAAATAAATATCAACCATGCATCCACTTGGATCACTCATGACTCGCATATACGAGTGGCAAACTAATTAATTGAAGGGTTAGGCCAAAATGAAATACAAATTAATTAATTCCAGAACTAATTAGCTAGTTACATGTACGTTAATACTATACAACTGTCGGTTGAATGTTTGAATTAATTAGCATTAGTGGATATATACATGCTGCACTAAAGTTGGCCAAACTAATTAAGCTGCGCCCTATGCGCGCGTCAACTTCTTCGATTCAGAAATATATTATAATGACTAAGTATTAAATTACTTGGTGGTCGTTAAACATGTTTGGTGTGTTTGCTAAAGGAATAACAGAAATGGAATTCCGGAGTCTATGATAATTGTTTACGAGTGTGAAAAGGTTTCTGCCTCATATCTTTGATACGAAACCTTAACCTGCACAACATGTGTTCTGACTAGAGAACACAGAGACATAATGTTGAAGCGTTTGACTGTGTTGGATAAAGTAATGGAGTATTGTGTTAAACAAAGTTACTTAAATTGGTCGTAAACCCTAATCACTTCTCGTAAACCCTAATTAATCACATTTCTCTATGTTTTACCACTTTACCCAATCAACCCTGCACGTACTTGTTCCCACTCGATCTGATCCAATTAGCTAGGGTTAAAACTTAAAAGTAATTAGATTCTGAGTTACAGTAAGCATCGAACAGCTGTAAACAACGTGATAATAGATTCTATAAACAACCTGCCTGCAGACAGTACGTCATGCGTATCTTATATTCAAAACGAGGTTGAATATTGAGTCAAACAACAGGATCTTTTAACAGCAGGAGGATCTTGGACATTTACTTGCTTTCTAAGTATAGAACAATTACCTAGAACCCAGCGGTTAAACAAAGGGACAAAACCAAGGGTTTAGTATATATTTTCATTGGAAGAATTCAAATCAATTAGCGGAATGACTAATTAATTAACCCTAGCTGCATGGTACATTGGTACGTGTGTGCAAATCTGCATTTAGGGTTTTTTGATCTGCATGCATGAGAGTATATATAATAGTACTGGTCTGCATTATGCCATTATGTATGGATCTGCATGAGATCGATATATATGTGACAGTGTACCAGATGAGGGTCCTTATTCAGTAAGGTATATATGTGTATAAGCACATAAATCAAAACAAATTAATGGATATAAAAACTTAAAATGTCTGATGCAAGTGTCTATATATATGCAGTGCAAGTTCTACAAGGGATCTCTTAGAGTTTTTATTTTTCAACTAACATAATTAAATGTAAACCTTAACTATTAGTTGTTTTAAGTTCTAGAAGTTTTCAAATGAGAAATTACTCTGAAGTTGCATAATTCGGTAAAAAATACGTCATTATATATCGTTGTTCATCAAATAATAATTTTTTGGGGAATTTGATTCTATACTCAAATTGACACACCTCTTTTAGAATAAACCCAACCATAAGAGTGTTTTAATATACACCCAAATCAATTAATTTTTTTTATGCAAAATAAAAAAACCTATTAAATAGAATAAATAATAAAACCCAATGTTGTTAAGAATTACTAAAGCTTCCACTATCAAATTCCCCATTCACCTATTAAATAGGATTGGATTTCAGATTTGTTGCCGATGGAAGTCGATCATGAAACGGCTGCCCATAGACGTCGCCCAAAATTACTCAACCCTTGATTTCAGCAATTGAAAATTCTCCTCTGGGTTGGAGGTTACGTAATCTCCATATTGAAGAGTCTAATCTGTACATTCAAAGCCGGTGTCAGTATCTCTACAAGCTTGTGATATAAATGGATTGCACAATCAGAGGTTGGTGGGTTGCCTGTGTTCGACAGCATATCCGATTGGTACGGTTGATGAGTATTGTGGTTGCTACCTATTCAAAAGGTGTGTGTGCTCCTGACGAAGAGGTATTTGTTTTGTGATGGTTCTAGGTTTTTGCTATTGAGTAGGTATGATAGACTATACAAGTTCTTGATTGCAGGTTTTTGTTTCATCTTCTTGTTTCTCAATAGATACTACAAGTTAATTTTGATGGCTAAAGAGTACACCCACCTGGAATTTAGGTGCGACCTTCTCAAGTTTGGACGTGTTATGACCGACGAGTTAAGGGCAGATATTACTGAAGTGAAGCTTGATCTGATAGAGTCCACACCGTTCAGGGATTTGTTTAGAGCTTTTTATGAGCGGCAAATAATAGACTCTGCTTGTAGGTAGTCTAATAGTGACATCGTTTCTCTTTTAAAATGCTTTGACAAGGAAAAAAACTCGTTTCAGTTTGGGGAAATTACTTGTACCATATCTGTAGGTGACATTCCAGAACTGTTTGGTTTGAATATTGAAGGTCGTGAGATCAACCTTAACCAGAAGAAGAGAAAAGGGGATTCTGACTTCATTAAAAGACGATTCCCTGGAGTGAAAAGGTTGTCCAAGGTGATCCTGGAGCAACTAATCAAAGATGTATCTAAACTGAGGGGGCTTGAGAATGAATGTGATTTTGTTAGGTTGGTTTGTCTCTATGTCACGCCCCCAAATCCAAGGCCAATATTGTACTGAAATATGGCTCGTGAATTTGTGACGTGAGTCAAAACGAATAAAATTTTCTTCTTGAATAAATCAATAGGAAGTAAAAGAAATTATATACATATCTGAATAGTACTTTTATTAGAAAACAAAATGGTTAATATATTTACATAACCAAAGTTAAGCAAAATTCAAATCAGTGCAAGTATTCACTAGAAATAGTAGTAAAAATATTCTTTAGGTTCATCCCTTTTCCCCAAGCATGTACTCAATACCTGAAAACAAGAAGGTGTAGCATCATGAGCAACACAAGCCCAGTAAGTACACAACATACATTCTTATATTAATTTGCCTTACAAAATGATGCAAATTGAATAACAAAGTAAAAATGATCGGCAGTCATCTGTCAACGCACTTTGTAATAAATACTAATATCATCGTACCATCTCCTTATTGAACCAACAATATATTGCAGCATTAATATGTGAAATAATCTCAAAACAATGCATGCTCAATTATCTTTTCACTTAGCACCGTAACATATTAATAATATATATCGCAGACAGATATTTGATCAAAATAATATAAGCACACTTCTCTTCTTAGTGAATTTTCAGATTAACTGGTAACAATTCATAAATACAAGTGCTAGGGTCCAACGTACTATACCCAAAGCACAAGTAAGCCAGGTTGACTGGTAACAAATCACAAATCCACGTACTAGGGTCCAACGTACTATACCCAAAGCACGGGAAAGCCGCAGCATACTAGGGTCCAACGTACTATACCCAAGTATGTATACTCAAAGTAAGCACCCTTCCTAAGAGTATAATAGTGCACTATCTGTAGGGACTAGGGCCCAAGGCTAACTTCCACATAACACCAAAACACGTTTACCAGTAATTCACTTAAGCACGGGGTAGTACTAATCACCCGGCTTCACAACTGTACTTCTCAAACATAATCAAATTCACAACATACAATCTTTATGAATTATAGATCATAATATATGTATATGTACTCACACATATAGATACATATACTTAGGAATAATCTCATATGAAAACATGTGTAACATAATTGTATATCACAAACAAGTAAATTCACTAGCAAACAACATAATTAAAAAGAAGCTTATACATAATTGAAATAAAGTAAAATAGGTAATAATAAAGCACAAGTATTAAATAAGTAACTATAAACAATTTAACAAAATTATATTATAGTTAGTATTTCAGTCCTTATGTCCAAATCCATTGAAGTTCATCAACCGTATTCATGTTTCTCCGATTAGAGTCATCAAACTTCAAAATGTGTTACGTTGTCCATCACAAGTCCGAATTAGTCAAATGAGTACACCGTTTCAAAGGGTTTTTCACAAGGAATTCAATAATACAGTCCATGTAAACATGTGCAATGTGTCCAAGTCCAAAAATGAAGATTTTCCAGAACAGTACAGTAATCGTCACTCTTTACTTTAACCTTAATTTCATATATTAATTCGTCCTGTAGTTTTGACTACTGCTCTTGATACTCTCCAGATTTAAAGTTCAGATTATAAGCTTCGTTTTGATATAAAGAACATTGAAAACGGATAAGAAATGAGTGAGATATGATAGTTTGAAGTTATGAACATCATATGAGTTTTCCGGTGAAACCAACCGGAAAAGTTTTGAAAGATTCATTGTTTAATGCTTTAAAAATCATTTAAAATGTAAAATTAAGATACAAAATCAATTAGAAATCATCTATATGAACTTGATTAGATAAAACAAGAGTAAGACCAGAATTTTAGTATTTCCGGCAGCCGGAAAATGCATGAACTCACCGGTTTCTGGAAAAAGTTGCCGGATTCTGGAAAAAAAATGGAAAGTAACAATTTTCTTTTAACCATAACTTCTTCGTTTCTTAACCTTTTTCAGTGATTCAAAATCCCAAAATGAGCCATTTTTCATGTAGATTAAGGTAGCATAACTTTCATCAGCAAATACATAAGTTTTATGCACGAAAAATTGGATTATGCAGCAGTGACGTTTTTACACCATTTTATTCTTGGTTCTTCAAATTGATCAAAATTTAAGGCAAAAGACTATAAGAGAGTTTTCATATACTTACATGAATATCTTTTGAAGTGATCAACAGGTGATTGGAGGCTTGGCCACGAAATTGAGCTTCACAACTTAAAGAACCTAAGAGCTTAAGCTAACTTTCTTTAACTAAAGATTTCTTTCTTTCCAATGAGTTTCTAAGTGAAATTCCTATATGAATGAGAATGGGATGAAGTTAGAGCAGGAAGTAGTGCTCTTTTATAGACCCAAAACAACATCTAACCTTAGTCAAGTTAGTTTCTAAGCTAGCTACTTACCCTTGGTGAATAGGAGTGTGGTTAAGCTCCAAGTGAATAAACAAAGACTTTTAGGCTAGATTTTTATGTGTTAGAGATGATGAGATCAGCTGCTAGAAGCTGCTTTCATCACAAAGTCATCTTCACTTTCTTTTTATGTTCTTGAAAAATGCATGTAAAGCTTGTCATTTAGTTCTAAGATTTAATTTCAAAATGAATAAAACTAATCAACTCAAATTAAAATGCTTAGGAATTGAAATGATTTAGAGAAGTGTAATCTATAGGCATCTACATGAATTATAAATGTTGAGATGATCCAACACTCAAAAAGGTATTTTCGTAATAAACTCATGAGTTAGAAAGTCATGAGATGAGCTTTTTGAATTATCAAAATCTTCACACAAAAAAAATGTTTTCTAAGATATATGAACTGTCGAGATCATAAAAAAAATGCAATATAATTATTCCTAAAAGTTCGGGTTATTACACTCTATTTCTGTGTAACACTATATTTCTGCAATAGTGGCAATGACCTTAGCTGGTTTATAGTTCCATACATAGAGGACCTAGATTCAATGTCTCTCTATGCCTGGGCACCCGCAGTGAAGAATTACTTGGACAACTCCCTTTGTTGATAGATATATATGACGTATACCACAATTAATGCTCCACGTCTATGACAACATAATGTGCAGCATGGTGAAATCTCAAAACGCTTGGCATTTTTGAAAGATAAGGGTAAATCAATTATTAAGAGCAAGATGATATGGAAACATGTGAAAAGAGAAGGGCAAGTGAGTCTATTTACGTTCAATGTATCAAATAAAGACAGGGACTTGCTTACCTGGTTGGGAAGGAATAATGTTCATCATTTCCCTATTATTTCAAGCAAGGAATGTCCTAAACAAGATCCTTCCAGGTAATTATCTTGTTCCTTACTATCAGCACTCCTAATATGTGTGTGTACGTATGAGCTTATTCATTTGTTTTCTAATGTCCAGTGTGGATAGCGGGATTGCTGTGACGTACATTATCAAGCGATTATCGGAAGGTCTTGAATTAGAGTCTACCTTTAAAAAAAGTGCCATGACTCAGCAGAGAGCACATGTTTTGGGAAGGTTCTTAAGTGACAACAATGACGGTTAGGCTCATCTTTGTGAAAGGAGTTTGAGAGGGACATGAATGCCATTTGGAAGGCCTTTCATAAGTTTTTATGTCTTTTCTGGAATGTTAATGATTGTGGATGCTTAAAGTGATCTTATATGTATTTTTTGCAATGTTTGAGAATTTGTATGATTAAAGTGTGTTTCTTAAAACACGATGGATCGTGTGGAAATCATTTTATTTCTGAATAAATTTTTTTTTATGCACAATTAAACAGGGTTAATGGGGTGAATAGGGTTGTCTTTACGTTGGAGGCAAATATTATAGGAAAGTCTGGTAGTTTGTGATTTTCCCTGGGCATAAGGGGGGAGGGTCGTGAAGTAGTTTCATATAGTATAGGTAGCAGAATGCATTTCCTGAAACCAGAGTTATAGGTGCATAAGGCATTCGTTGGACGATTTACGTACAAATTGTGAACTTTCTGGATAATAGGTTCCTAAATTAGTTGCGTATATTAAAACCCACTAGATGTTAAACACCTGAATGGTAGGCAAATTTGTTCAATATTACCTAGGGTTTATGCTACCAAAGTTAATCAATATATGTAGCACCTGAATAGTAGACAAAATTATGCAATTTTACCCACGGTTTATTGTACCTAAGTTATTCCCTGATTGATAGACACAAAATGTAAACTCATAAATGATAGGTATCTAAATCACTTGCGAATGTGAAAACTCATACGATATTTGACACCTGCACGATAGGAAAAAGTACACAATTCTACCTATGGTTTATCTAGAGATACCCAAAGTAGCAAGTGAACGAACTGTGTATTGAGTGGTGACGTGTGAGAGTATTTCATAAAACTTAACTAATGGAATACAACAACACAACTAAAACACATAACTTCCATAGTAATAGCTGAAATTTCATACGAGACAAAAGACAAAAGGATGTTTAATCACTACATGATAGGAATACCTCCACAAAAGGATGTTTAATCAGATTGAGAAATCTACGAAATCTAATAGGAATATCTACACAACCACATCTACTTTAAAATAGCAAATATAAAGATCAAATCTGAAAGGAAGAGATATACAATAATTAAGGCAATTAATCTTTTTAAATAAGGAATATCTCCACAAACATATCTCCTAAAATATGGCATCAGTTACATACAATAATTAAGGCAATTAATCACGTTGACATATTTAATAATAGGATTATCTACACAAACATATCTATTAAAAAATGACAAATATATAGGTCAAATCAGAAAGGAAGAGATATACAATAATTAAGGCAATTAATCGTTTTTAAATCAGGAAAAATAAATTGATGGTATTAAATTCTAATTTGTGTTTATAACTGATACCATATTCAAATTTTAAAAAAAAAAAAACACCTATATTTGAGGAATATTTTCCTTCTTCGACGAGAAGGGTAAAATAGTCAAACTAAAAAACCGAGAAAAAAACTTAATTATAGACTTAAAACCTATACGGTAGGTTTAATTATATGAATGGGTGTAGATTAAAAGAAAACATAGGATTGAGTTTTTCTTAAAAGGAGCTTCATTTTTTGGATTTTTTTCTAATTTTCTCTATTTTTTTTTATGGAATTGATCTACTCTCAATTTCTTCGTCTTTGGTCCCTTGGCCATGGGTCCATGGCATAGTAGTACCTCTCCGAAATTTGAAAAACCATAAAATGTGAGAGATTGATTTACTATTTCAACGCCTTGTCGGAACTACGCAGACAGTCAACAATTTTGGTATGGAGATGCTTGCATGTCGATCAGAACTTAACTTTAATTTGTTTTATTTTCTACTTGTTTTCTAACATGCATGAGAGAAGATACTCTCTTCACAACGTAAACAGGTGATTCTTGCTGCAAAACTAATTATATATACATCATAATCCATGATTCCTTGGATGGAGTTCCCGACTAGTTTGATCACAGAAATGATCAACTAGCTAGCAGCTAGCATAAATAAAAAATTCATACATACCCAACAATTAAACCAATAGAAGGCATTTGTAAGCACAACCCTAACGTTAGGGGAGACATTGTGTGGGTTTCAACTTTCAATATACAAGGAGGAGGGTGCGTACCTATCAACTTTTGCATCCCGGTCGGAATAATTATACCGTAGTGTGTTGTAATGTATTATTTCACTTAAATATAGTCACATATGTTTTTTTAAAAAAAAAAATTAGAAATACTAAATTTTTGTAGACAACTTTTTTCGTTTTGATACTAAATTAAAAAAATTAAAGTGAAACACTACACGGTTGAAGTGATATAATAATAAGAAAATAAAAAATAGGAATTGACACATTGTGTTCATCTACTCTCTTTTTTTTTCGAGATGTTTCGACCTAGTAGAGCTCTGCTAGGGTTGGGAGAGCGCCGCCCTCGGGCTTGGCCTCTCTGCACCTTTCTCCATCCTGTATGGAGTATAACTCCGGCGTCTTCTTTGGGGGCTCCTAAATTCAGATCGGCTCTCGTCGTGTCTTCTTTGTTGCAGCCTTCTTCAGCGTCACCATGGCTGGCAGGTGTGGTGGCCTGTGTCCTACCGGAGTTTCTACCTTTTGATGGTGGTGGCTTGATTAGGCCAAGGCGGGCGAGGCTCAAAGGGCAAGGTTCGGTTCCAGAGGCGTGGGCTATGCCGTTTCGTTCATGGCGGCGGGGCTCGAAGTGTTCAATCGGGTCTGGTCAGTTTCTGTTCGGGTCTTCTCTCCATGGATAGCAGGACCCCCGTCGTGGCCGTTTCCTGGCTCACAGACAGTCGTTGGTCGTCTGGCGGCAAATGTGCAGAGCTGTTGCTGATCTGCTGCTTGGTTGCTTCGATTTCAGTGTTGTCAACGCTGGGTTGGCTCGATCGACTGGATCGCGCCTTCAAAGCCAGCAGGTTGCAGGCATGGTGGAGGTCGGAGTTCGCTCTCTCGATGGGTCGTCTGGTGGTAAGGGAGTCAAGCGTTCTCTGGTGGCGTGGTGCAGGTCGGCCGGAGGCATGGTGGTAGGTTGGTGCGGCGCCGGTGGCATGCCCAGAGGCACTATTGCGTTGGATACAAGGGTTTACCCTAATTGGATTTGGGCTTTGCCCTGCTCTCGTGAGTGGCACTTAGGCCCTAATCCCTTGTGGGTCTGGGTCGATGTTCTGTTGGATTGCTCAAGTAGGACTTTGGGCTGGGCCTTCCTTCTTAGGGCTTTGCAACTGGTGAATGAACCCGAAGCTGTTAGGGTTCGCATTTGGGATCCGGGAGACTTATGTTGGGCCTCAAATTTATCTGCATGTTGGAATGACTTCTTTGGTTACTTAGGTAGAAAATTGCTCTCTATTCAGCACATTATTTTGTGTGGAGTAGGCAAGGTCGGTCACACTACCGGCGGTTCTCTTGATAGAATGTTACCCTCTATTCGACGTCTTTCTTTGCGTGGAAGTATGGTCGACCATACTATTGGTACCGTTTTACATAGCCCGGACTTTGTCTGGTGCCTCATCAAATGCTTAATTGCATCCCTTCGTATCCTTGCTAGGTTTGATTTCCGATGCTTTGTTGCATCTAGTATTTCTCTTATTATTTTATATTTTGATGTAGTTTCTACATCTATAAGTTGTAATTTTTCTTATGTTTATTATTAATAAAATAGTTGACTTTTACTCTCAAAAAAAAAAAAAATAATAAGAAAATAAAAGGTATACAGAATTAAACAAGAAAAGGCATTCAAATAGCTCATAATTTGCAAACACGATCTTAAAGGGAAGCTAGCTAGATGCAGCATGATTTACTGATTCACACTGCACAAAGTATTATGAAGAAGGATAAATGAACAACTCAGGACATTGAAGGGTCTTTATGTTCTGGCAAACAGATCACAAGTACTGCGGGTACCAAAAAAGAAAGAAAAGAAACATGATTTGCCATGATACCAGGAAATTTGGACTCAATGTAAAAGATTAGAAACCAAAACACTAGATCTGCGTTGAGAGAGGGTTGATGAGTCAGTTGACTGATACTAAACTACTCTCCACAACATGCATCTAAACGAATTTTTTATTTGGCTAATCCACAACAAATCGATTAGTCGTAAGAATCCCTAAACCTTCAATCACTTTCTTGTATGCCTTGAATATCTAGTTCGATTTCATGTGTATAAGCAATGTTGTTGACCAAAAAAACTGTATAACAATGCAATTACCAAAGCAGTTAAACCAAATATTCCAAATATTCTGGGTTGTCAATACTGATTCTGCTGTCTGATTTGGTATGCTACTGTGAATTTCAAACATAAGTTAATCGATCGTATATCTCATCCAACATTGCTTATATGCATGTTTCCATTGATAATAAAAAATTCATGAACAAATCTACTTCAAAATCAGAAACACAGAATAGATACAAGCTTCATAGCTGCATACAGAATTACAGATCATATATATGTTTCTTATTGTTATCAATCAAGGAAACTGGGCCAAGATAAGGGTTCTGACGAACCATATTGACAGTGTTCAAGTGTAAATTATATGGTTGTTAGTCAAGGGCCTTGAAAATCATAGAAATGATGCGAGTAGCTAGGGTCCGAGTTTTGAAGGGTCACAGCAGAACATGTAAAATCCTATTTTCTTATGCAACCAACTTGCAACCAATTAATAGGGCCTAGTTTGGTACGCAATCATGGATTCATGGCAAAGAAAGATGATATTTGACCCAAACATATACTTCTTACATGAGAAATTTCAAGACTATCATTAAGAACCCTAAATCTTTGAACTTGAACTAACATATATTGGGCAACAAGACAAAACAATTTTTCTTTTCAAAATTCTAGAATTAAGTTTCATCAACCTTGGTTCAGGAAAGCCTATAAATGGTTTGAGTGTACTCAAGAGTTGCAAGGACAGTGGAGAACCTTGATAACCCTAATTTACTCAACCCAACTCCAAAGCCCTAAATTCATCGAATCCTTTAATCTGTGTTTCTATATAGGACTGGTAATGCAAGCAACTTTACCAACCAATGGCTCAGCAACAGCATTATAGGGCCTATATGGCTTTCAATCTAAAGAGGGCTTGCAGTTTTAAAGCCCATCTGAAAAATCTCAAAGTTGGGTCAAATTGAGTAAATGATAACAGAGAATTTGTTAACTGAATTTCACCCAAAATTGAAAAATTGTTAAATGAACCTGGTTACAATTTTCGTTTTGAAAGACTGAAAGAAAGGAATGAGACCAAACCTGATTGGAAGTAAAGGATCATGCATTAGTATGATTTGCAATGAGAGTAGAAAACATGTAATCAGACCTTGTGTGTATTAAGGAAGGAATATGAAGTATGAGAAACAGAAACAGAGATCTTCATATACATTCAGAAATTAGAATCTGTATAATCCAAATGTTCATAGTCCATAATCGAAGCACAGGATGACGACGATTATCATCATCTAAACAAAGTAAATGGAAAGGTTGTAACATTCTTCGCATCATGATCAGCAACCACTTCTTAGAACACCAAAGGTCAAGGTCAAGTTGAATCTGTGAGTTCTCTTTCACAGGCACCATATGCGTTTGAAGGAAGGAAATAAGGTCAGTATACAGATTACAGAGAATAGTTTTTCTTTCGTTTTTCCTAAAATGTATCTGAACCATCAGAACTTCACATTATATATCTTAGTTTTCTACTGGAAGGCACTGACTAATAGATACATGTGGAACATCTTAGTTTCCTACTCAGAATATCTGAAAGATGACGCCTAAGTAATCAGCTGCAGAGCCGTTTAAACTAAATGACGCCCCTTCCAAAGTCGTGCCCAGACTATGGCTGCAACTGGTGCCACCCAAGTGTGCAGATCCTGAGATTGTACTGTTTCCCTGCAATAACTACATGATGTTACCACCATGTTTACTAAAAGATGACAATGAAAGTGGTTCGATGGCATAGGAAGGAAATTCTGGAATTTGAAAATTTTAAAGTACAATGACTCAATGTCTCAATGAGGCTCTTTGGTCATGCCAAGTTGGGCTAGGTTATCTCACGTCAACCACAAAATGGACAGAAAGTTATAAAAAAAAAAAGGCATGATGAACAAGGTCTAATTGTCAGGATTTTGTTTAAAACATATTGAGTGATGAAAATCAACTCCTACTTTATTTCAAGGGCAATGCACACAGACAATTATGAAAACAAGAGAAACGAACTTACCGAATTCACCCTTAAGAAATCCTGCCCAAGTAGAAACATCCCCTAAAATAGAAGAAAGAGAACTTACAGTAAGTATTTGCACTATAGCCTCACCAAATCACATGACATGGAGGAAAAGTTACCAGCAGCATGGCAGGAACCGGTATGATAAAGTAGAGGGTAGCTGTGGGGCGGAGGAATATATCAAGCAAAATGGTAGCAGTAACAGCACCACTTGCGCCCTATATAATATATATGTCGCAACCAGATTCAAAAGTTAAATGACTTGAATTTTCAAGTCATGTTCTTGAAAGAACATAACAACTAATCAAAGTCTCAGCTTGTCAACTTTTTGTCAAACAACCAATGAAAAGGAACCCTCTGCAAGGCATAAATTGTTCATTACCTGTCATTCTATAACTAACCCTATGCAAGGCATAATTATGCCAGAATAAACAGTCGACTGCGCCTCATAATCCCATTAAACCTTTAAGTTATATAGTGGTGAGAAATGACAAATCTTTCCGACATAGCCAACTTCCACAGTACCTTTTCTTATGGGAGCCGTGGTAACATTTGACACCAGACACTCAGTTCCCACTTCAGAATTATTTAATAAAAGGAAAAATAAGGAGATATACAAACTCAAAGCTGATGCACAAAACTGACTAATCCTTAATAATTGCTGTATCACAGGAAGCCGATTGAGTTGTTATATTGAGTATCATGGTACCTCTGGCAGTGAGCACATCCAGGCATGGTGCACCAAGTAAAAGACTGAACCACCAATAGCTCCAGCTAGATACAACTTGAGCAAAAATCCAGGCCCAAAAACTCTTCCAATCTGATATATGCATGAAAACCAGACCAGAGAAGCATGATTGAAACTTGTTGAAAATACCACTTCATAATGCAAGAATCAACTTAATATCTCGAGCAAGCTTAGCTTTATGATATATTCTCCAACTAAACAGATTTCAAAACAAAATTTGGTAGCATACAGGAATCATTTATGACATATGTGTGTTGTAAGAAAAATCAGAACCAGAAGCAATTAGAAAAGCTTACATTCATCCCAAAAAGATAACTATGTTAGAAACGATGTGCCCAAGGCCAACGTGGATGTGACTAAATGCAGAAGTTACTAATGCGTGTGCACGTCCACTTGTGAACTGGAATAATGAGATCTGCTTAGAGAAAATAGAATATGAAATTAGAAATGGAATATTATTATCAGACTATAATACTAAGCAGCTATAAAAAGAAAAGTCAGTACACAAATTCAAATCTAAGGGGACTCACAGTAAAATTCTGGTACATGAATCTTGTGTCTGCTATCTTCCCACAGACAAAATTAGCTAGAATCAATCCCAAAACCATGTCATTGGTTGATACCCTTTGAAACCATGATGATCTTCTGCACACATGCAGGAAACTAATTTTCCTTCATTTTTCTTACAAAATTTCATTGAAATCAATCAATCAGAAAACGAAAGGCATACCGGGCACTCTCCCGAGAATTAGAGCTTGGGATGAACTGAAATCTCTGTTTGGGAAATTGGGTTTGGAGAAGGGCAAGCCTGCAATCCGAAAGCCTCTTGCTTGATAGTTGATAGTTGATAGTTGATAGTTGATAGTTGATAGTTGATACCCTCAAAAGGGTATTTGCGGAATCCAAAAAGAAGTGCTGTCTGAGTAATGGTGAAGTGGGTGTGTGGGGAAGGAGCTAAAGAAGAGGTTTTGTGAGGTTGAAAGTGGAAAAGAGAAGAGCTTGAGAGGGTTTTAGCTAGGGAGGTTTGAGGCCAATTTCAGAGAAACAAGCCTCTGCATTTTGTCAAGTTTGGATCAAAGAGAGCTGCTCCCTTGGTGGGTTTAGAAAGCAGATGATCAACGGAAAGACTTCAAACTCCCTCTCACTTCCAAATCCAATAGTAGGGCAGCTAATATAAACATGACACGTGTTAGAATTGTTTCCTTTTTTACCCTTCATGCATTTGAAATGTTCCACACCTTCCCAATTTCATTGATCATCTGCTCTCTAGGAAATTAGAAAATGCAGAGGCTTGTTTCTGTGAAATTGGCCTTAAACCTCTCTAAAACCCTCTCAACCTCAACCACCACAACTCCACAAGCTCTTCTCTTTGCCACGTACTTTCAACCTCACAAAACCTTCTCTCACCCAAACCCAAAATCACTTCCTTAGCTCTTTCCCCACTTCTTCTCACTCAGAAAGTTCATGGCTTTCTCTCCAACCCTTTACTCAGGAGGCACTTTTTGTTGGGTTCCGCAAATACCCTTTTAAGCAAGAGGCTTTCGGATTGCAGGCTTGCCTTTCTCCAAACCCAATTTCCCAAACAGAGATTTCAGTTCATTCCAAGCTCTAATTCTCGGGAGAGTGCCGGGTTTTCACTGACATTTGTAAGAATATGAAGGAAAGCTAGTAAATTTACAAAGAATCTCTAGTCAACTCTATTTTTTCCTATATCATATTTAATCTAATTTTCGGTAACAATATGCATTGTCCATTTTAGGCATGAAGAAATGCTCTGATCATTGATAACAGAGTATTTTGTTTTTTTTGTTAGGGTAACAGTGCAGTTATGTAATTTGTGATGACTATTGTTTTGTCAATTTGATTTTCTAGCTTTTGCATTCATTTCAATTTCAACAATGCGTTTCAAATATTATAGTCCTTTTACTCATGTGACCATATTTTTAGTTTAATGGAAGGTCTTTCCTGTGAAATAACTTTTTTCTCCTGTTTGCAGGAGCTCATGGTTTCAAACCATATCGAGTAATGACCTGGTTTTTGGATTGATCATGGCTAATGTTGCTGTTTTCCTTTTATGGAGGATACTATACCCCCTAAACCCTATATTCTTGTACGACAATTTTACTGTGAGTCCTTAAATTTGAACTTATGTGTTGTTAACTTTTCCTATTCTGTCTTTATAATTTTCTCACATTTCTTTGTGAGCTCTTCCTGATATGTAAAAATGTATCCGTTGGCTACTTACACGTGAGACCTAAAGTATAGGAATAACTCGACGAAACAATATGTTGATGGATGGACTTTTTCCAGCTTCTTACTATTCTTGTGATCTAGTCTGATAATGTTCCAGTTCCAACTTCAGTTTCTTTACTTGTTCATTTTCTCTAAGCAGACCTCATTATACAATTTTATGCTTGGACGTGTTCACACAATGATAACTCCTGCAATTACTCATGCGAATGTTGGGCATATGGTTTTTAACATGATCGGACTGTATTATTTTGGGAGGAATGTAAGCTCAGTTTCCTCAGAAACTCTCTCTCTTTCAGGTTCAAATTTTTCTTACGACACACAGATCATGAATGATTCCTTTAAGCTACTGAAATTTGTTGTGAAATTTGTTTAGTTGGAGAGTATATCATAATTTCATAAAGCTAGGCTTGCTTGACGTACTAAGTTGATTCTTGCACAGTCTTTATGGAGCGATACATTCAATCATTTTCATGTTTCTTGTTTTGGTGCATTGATCAGATTGGTAGAGTTTTTGCTGAAGTTGTATGTAGCTGGAGCTATTGGTGGCTCAGTCTTTTACTTGGTGCACCATACCTTCCTGAACCTGATTACTCCAACAGAGGTACAACGATTATCAAGGACTAAGTTGGTGCTTTGTAAACTAAGAAGAACTATTATCTGCCACTGAAATTTCTGAAAAAAGTTGATGGAATTTAGCTGGTAATCAAGATTACATGGGATTGTTCTACTCTACCCAAAAAAAAAAAAAAAAAAAAAAAAAAAAAAATCAAAGAGTTCTTCAGTAGATGACTATTATGCTGATATTTCACTGCACTTTTACTGAATATGTAGTATTCAGCATTCTCACATTCTGTTATTTGCAGGGCAGAAAAGAGAATATCAGTATCAAACCAAAATTGGTAAGCTATCAGCAACCCTTTACATTCTGTGGGCCATTCTCAAAAAACCAGACTACTAAATGAAAGGAGATTCTCTGTTTATCATCTCCCAACAAATTTACTAGCCAACAAATAAGAAAATCACCGAAGGAAATAAATCACGAAAGTGATGTTTTTATTATTTTATCAGAATTAGCATTCTGATCTTTGGGTTTCTAGGTCTTCTCTCCTCTTTTTATTAAAGAATTGTGAAGTGGGAACTAAGTGTCTGGTGTCAAATCTTACCAGGGTTCCTGTAAGAAAAGCAACCTGATTTCTCTCTGAAAGATTTGTTATTCCTCCCCACTATTTGACTTAAAGGTCTATGAATGGCAAAGTGAGGTGGAGTCTCTTAATTCATGTCACTGGCATAAGGGTGATTATGGAGTGGTGAGAGATCATGAATAATTTAATGCCCACCTGCTTCATCCTTTTCATCGGTTGTTTGACCAAAAATTGATCAACTGACTTTGATTGGTTGTTATATTCTGTCAGGAACATGAGTTGAAAATTTAAGTTCATATAACTCTTGAGTTTGTTTGTAACATTAGGGCGCAAGTTGTGCTGTTAATGCTATCATGTTGCTTGATATATTCCTCCACCCCACAGTTCCTGCGGTGCTGCTGGTATGTTTTCTTCTATGTTTTGTGATTATTGAGGCTATTATGCAACTACTTAAACAGGTTACCTCCCTTTGTTCTATTTTAGGGGATCTTTCTAATTGGGAAGGATATTCCAAGGATAATGGAGGTATGTTGGTTTCTACCATTTTCACACTGCTTGTTCAGTATGGTTGTTGTTATTTTCTGTCCATATTGTTCAAGAGAGATAACCTAGCAACTTGGCATGACCAAGCAGCCTCATTGTTCCTCAATCAGTTCGACCAAGCAGCCATTGAACCACTCTCCTTGTTTTTTGTTCTAGTAAATGTAGTGGTAACATTATTTTGTTATTGCAGGGAAACATTCATGTCTCAGGATCTAGACACTTGGGCGGCGCTGCAGTAGCAGCCATAGCCTGGGTACGACTTCGGATGGGGCTTCGGGTATTCTAAATGGTTCTGCAGATTACTTGGCAACATTTTGTAGATGTTCTGGGTAGGAAAACTAGGATATTCCAGCACTTAACTGTTAGTCAGAGCCTTCCAGCAGGTTTTAAATTACTGAAACTTGGATGTTGAACTTTTCCTAGTGTGAACTTGCATGATTCATATATATTTTAGGAAAAACAAAAGACAAGGAGGAAAGTTTTCCTCATTTCCTTTTTCAATGGCAAAGCAACATAATCTAATACGATTCAACTCTTGATCTGGGGTGTTCTAAAGAATTTCTTTTTTTTCCTCAAAGGAGAATGTCACAATTTTTCCATGACATTTCTCCTGAGTGGAGTAAATCGCCCAGAGCATTTGAAAATTCAAATACAATTGTTGATCATGATCAAGTTTGTGTTAATTTATTGACCAGGTTTCTGCAGGTTCTATACATAACTTCAAATCACTTGCGTCCTCTCTTATCCTGGACATGAATACTGTTGTTTCATACATTACACCAGATACCTGGCAGTCAAATCTATCATGCCTTTCGAGCTTGAATAAGTGAATTATACAGTTCGATGCTCGCTCCACTGCTACTAGCTTCCTCATTCTCTGTCTCATCTTCATATACACCGTGATAATCATTAATACAAATCAGAAAAGATAGCTGATTCAAATAGTTGCGAAAGATTGAAATCAAAACAGTATATGTGCTTTAAAATGAAGCAGAGGGTTGACTGATATCACTTCTAATCCACTTTCTTGTACGTCTTGTTCAATCTTACTGCAAAAAGTATAGGGATCTTGACCAAAAGCCCCAAAATGAGCCAAAGTTATCCCACTTACCCAGCAACAGATTTTTATTCCCACATACACAATTTAATAGAAAATGACCATTTTGCCCTCAGCCCAAGTAAACAATTACAACCATTGCCACTCAACACCAATCTCTCACACATCCCGATCTCTCTCTCCTCTCTCTATGCCCCTCCCTCTCTCCCTACTGACCTCCGGCTCCGGCGCACGACCCAGGCTCTCTCTCCCCTCCGGCGCTGGACCCAGGCCGTCTCCCTTTCCTCCAGACTCGGGCCGCCCACCACGGCTTCGTCACCGGAGGAATCGACCTCGACGACTCTGTCCAGATTGGAGTCGACCTCGACGACTGGCTGGTCCTAGTCCAGCACCACTTCACCGTCGATCATAGTAACGACCACAACGCCGAATTCAAAGTCGACAATTTCTCCGTCGACGACGACGGCGGTTCCACTCCCAAGTCCTCCTCTGCCGTGGCGATTCGTCGAACACCTCGAGCTACAGGTCCACCAGTAGCATCCGGAAACTCGATCTCATCCCACTCCAAAGCGATGACTGACCTCGGTGGATCGGCTGGTCCAGGTGACGTAGAAGAGGTGAGTGAGTGAGTGACGTCGGTCAACGACGAGAGCTTGGCCTTGGAGTCCTAGGCGTTGGAAACGTCGCACTGGATGTACTCAACGGAGGAGAAGAAGAGGAGCGAAGGAGGAAGATAAGGAGTGGAGAGAGTGAGGGGCTGAGAAAGGCCGGTAGATGAGATGAGGGGAATAGCAGGTGTTTTGAATCTTTTGATTTCTGAGCAGCCATCTTTTTTTTCTCCTTTTCTTTTTATTTTTCCTTAATTATCTATTGTATGGACTTGCAACAACTAGTATTAGAGAATCTTTGAAGATTGGAGCCTACTCATCCTGCATATAGTCCATACCTTGACTTGTTTTTTTATGATTGAGCTGCAACCCTCTTGCTTTTTTTATTTTTTTACTTTTTTGGTAAAATAGGGGGCAGAAGGTCGAAAAGGAAAGAAAAAAAAAGGAAAAAACAAGTTTTATTGAGGGACAATAGACGTCTATTGGGGGGCAATAGACGTCTATTGCGGGGCAATAGATATTTTAAATTAATGTAATCTCCTCTTTTTTTTCTTTAATTAAAGTTATATTTGTGTAATTTTAGAAAAATTAGTTCTCATTTCGGTAATCGAAACGTCTATTGGGGGGCAATAGACGTTTTAAAATTGATATAATTTCTTCGTTTTTTTCTTTAATCAAAGTTTTATCTGTCAAATTTTAGGAAGATTAGTTCCTATTTCGGCTACCGAAAGTTCTATTGGGGGGCAATAGACGTCTATTGGGGGCAATACATGGCTGATAGTCGTCTATTGGGGGGCAATAGACGTCTATTGGGGGGCAATAGGAGGCAATAGAGGTCTATTGGGGGGCAATAGATGTCTATTGGGGGCCAAAAAACCTTTCCGGTGAGATTTTCAACAAATTCCGGTGACCGGAATCCGGCAGCCGGTGACCGGAATCCGGCGACCGGCGACCGGTGACGGGCTCCGGCGAAGTCTCCTATGGTTTCTCTCTCTCTCTAAGTAAATAAGGGGTGAGGGGTAAAATGGTATTAAAAAAAAATTAAAAACAAAAAAAAAATCTTAATGGGGTATTAGGGAAGACTCCCTTAGAGTGTATTGGGTAAGAGAGAATTAAAAAAACTCAATGGGGTTAGTGGGAAAAAAATCCCTAGAAATGGGGTAAATGGACAAAAACCCAAAAGTAAAACCCACCTCTTTTATTTGAAAGATAACAGTCACTCGTCTGTAACATAAAGAGGGCTTGCAGTTTAAAAAGCCCATTTAGATTCTAGAGGAGCCCAATCTGTAAAACTAAAAGCCAATTTGAAACATAATAATAAAATTGAATGTAATTACATTCCCCCCAAAATCTTAACAAGTCCTGCATACTGGACCGTGGTTAAATTGTTAACTGAAGTTAAACTTGGACACACTCCCAAGTTACTTTCTTTTCCTTCAAGCATTTCTTTATTTGGTCTGAAGCATTTGAAATTCCACACCTTTTCACATTTCCATTGATCATGTACTGAGGTTACCTGCTCTTTCATTCAAACTTAACAACAAAATGCAGAGGCTTCTTTCTGTGAAATTGGCCTCAAACCTCCCTAAAACCCTCTCAAGCTCCACCACAAGCTCTTCTCTTTTCCACTTTCAGCCTCACAAAACCTTCTCCTTGACCAAACCACCCCAAAACCTCTTCTTTAGCTCCTTTCCCACACACCCACTTCAGCATCAGCACAATCTCAGTCAGAAAGTTCATGGCTTTTTCTCCAACCCATTACTCAGAAAGCACTTTTCTTTGGATTCCGCAAATACCCTTCTGAGAGTATCAAGCAAGAGGCTTTCGTATTGCAGGCTTGCCTTTCTCCAAAGAAAAACTCCCAAACAGAACTTTCAGTTCTTCCCAAGTTCTGATGCTCATCTGAGTGCTAGGTAGTGCCTTTTTGTTTTCTGGGGAAGTATCTGATTGATTTCAATGAACTTTGTTAGAAATTTGTAGGAAAGTTAGAAACTTTACAACAAATTCCTACTTTACAATAAAGTTGAAGAACTTTTTTGTTTTTTGTCCTTGTTTTTTATATATATGAAAGTCATATGATTTCAGTTATTGAAGGAAAACAAATGGAAAAGAGAAAAATATCAAAAAACAGTATATCTGACTGACTTTCCATATGGTTTCTATTTTTCATCATCATGCTTGATGCTTATCCATGATGTCCTCTGTTTAGGAAGATTATTTAGACATACTTTCCATATTAGGCATCAAGAAAAGCTCTGCATTTTCATAACATTTCTAGTTTTGATTTTTGCCTTTGGTGGTGTGAAGTGTGAAATGTTCATTTACCATATGGAAACATCTTTATCCCATTAGGCTGCCCCTTTTCTTTGTTGAAAACGTAGAAAACTTGAGGAAAATAAAAGGCAGGCGGCTAACAAATGTGCAGGTAGTAGATTATGGTGTGCAATGGATTAAACATCTATCGTTGCGTATCTTGTGTTGACTATTGTTTGTTGTTTTGGTTATCAAAGTTTTGCATGTATTGCATCAACACAATGTGTTTCAAATGTTGAAACGACTTTTAATGGAAGGCATACTTCTGCTGATACCATATTTTTAGTTTAAGACATATATGAGAGATCTTTCCTGTGGATGACTTATTTCTCCTGTTTGCAGGAGATCATGGTATGGGAGGGTATCCAGTAATGACGTGCTTTTGGGATTGATTTTAGCTAATTTTGCTGTTTTTCTTTTATGGAAGATAGCAGATCCTGTATTCATGGTCAAGAATTTTACTGTGAGTCCTTAGTTTGAACTTGTGTGCTACTAAATGCTGTCAACCTTTTATATTTTTAGACTTTATTTCGGACACTTCTTTGTGGGCTCTTTCTTGTTGAGGAAGTGACTTGTTTATATTTAAATGTTAAACATTAGCTACTTATAAGTGACCTTAAACTAAAGGAAGACTCAAGGAAACAAAATGTTGACGGGCAGACTCTTTATATAGCAGTTGAGTTCTAATCTGATTATATTCCATTTTCAACTTCAATTTCCTAACTTGTCAATTTTCTGTAAGCAGCTCTCACTATACAGTATCACAAGTGGACGTCTTCACACATTGATAACTTCTGCATTTAGTCACTTGGTTGTTGAGGATATTCTTCTCAACATGTTCCTACTCTCTGTATTTGGGAACGATGTAAGTTTTTTCTCAGATGCCTTTGAAACTCCTTCTGTGCTTTCGCCTGGGTTCTAAAACTTCGTAAACACACATATTCCTTTTAAGTTGTTATATTGTGTTTTGCAATTTGTATAGTTGGAGAAAATATAAGATTGCTGGACTTATCAAATTGATTCTTGCATTCTCTTTATCATGTGGTGTATCTGATCAGTTTTCAACATACTTCTGGTGTTCATGCATTGACCAGGTTGGAAGAACTTTTGGCCCTGAATTTTTGCTAAAGTTGTATCTAGCTGGAGCTATTGGTGGCTCAGTCTTTTACTTGGTGCAATATGTCCTGCTCGCATCAAAGGTACCATGATACTCAAGAAGGACGATAATAACTCAGTCAGTTTTGTGTGATACAACCATCATCAAGGATTGATTCGCTGTTTTTTACTTAAAAGTATTATCACCTGCTATTGAAATGTCAGCCATAGAATTATTCAGTGGATGAGTAAATTGATGAAAACTCACTCTACTTTTAATGTACTTATAGTCTTAGTATACTCATGATCTGCTGTTTGCAGGACGGAGACCTTTCAAACAGTCCCATATTGACATTGGTATGCTCTCAACAAACCCCTTACATTCTATGGTCCTTACATTTGTCAACAAACCAGGCTACTAAAAGTAAATTCTCTGTTTATCATTTCCCAACAAATTTTGGACATCCTACAAATATGAAAGTACTAAAGGAAATAACTCATCTAAGGATTATTATTATTTTTTTGTTGTCAGAATTATCATTGCATTATCCATCATATGAAGTTTTTAAATGGCAACATAAAAAGGATATGTATTTTTTCAGCATCAGTTCTGAGTTTGAAAAGTTTTTCTCCTCCTTATTTCTCTTTTCATTAAAAGATTCTGAGTGCCTGGTGTCAAATCTTTACTATTGAACTTCCTATAAGAAAATGTTCTGTGGAAGGTGACTTCTCCCCAAAAGCATTTGTCATTTCTCATCATCACCACTTAGGACTTAAGGTTTATGCATGGTATTGTGGGATGCAGTCTCTTTATTCAAGTCACTGTTTGTTTTCTGGCATATTGATGCCGTGCATAAGACTAGTTATACAGACTATATAGTGGTGAGATTTGATGAATACCGTAGACCTTCACTCTACCAGCAATTCATTATTTTCATCGATTGTTTGATTAAAAGTCGACAGGCTGACTTCAATTCTCTCAGGAGCACGACTTGAAAATTTAGGTCATTTAACTCTTGGGTCTGTTTGTGACATTTAGGGCGCACAAGGTGCTGTTACTGCTGTGATGTACTTTGACTTGTTACAACTCTGCACACGCATCCCAGCTTTCCTCTACTATCTGAACATATTACTGGTAAGTTTGCTTCTATGTTGTGTGATTTGTAAAGGCTATTATGCAAATACTTAAAGTTAGTTACCTTTCTTTTTCTAATCTAGATGGCCTATCAAATTGGGGATTCCATTTCAAGGATCATACAGGTATGTTGGTTTCTACCATTTTCACATTTCTGTGTCTGTGCTGTGCATTGGCCTTGAATAGATCAGGGACTGAGTCATAATTAATTAATTATCATTACTTAATGGTTTATAGACCAAATGAGTATTTTGATAATTAGGCCTTGTTCATTGTGGTTTTATTTTCTGTCAATATTGATCTTGAGATAACCTAGCGGCTTTGAACTAGTAAGGAGCCTCTTTTTTCCTACTTGACATGACCAGCAGCCTCATTTTTCATTAAGGACTTGAAACTCCAGAACTTTGTTCCCTATGCCATCAAACCAGTGTCCTAGTTATTTACTTCTAAATGTACTGGTAACATTATGTTGTTATTGCAGGGAAACAGTAGCTCAGGAAATGCACATGTGGGCGGCGCCGCAGTAGCAACTATTGCCTGGGTACGACTTCGGATGGGGCTTCGGGTATTCTAAATGGTTCTGCAGATTACTTGTGCAACATTTTGTAGATGTTCAGGGTAGGAAAACTAGGATATTCCAGCGTCTTAACTATTAGTCAGTGCCTTCTAGCAGGTTTTGAAATACCGAATCATTCACCCACACAAACTTGGATGTTGAACTTTTCTTAGTGTGAGATTCTGATCATCTGATGATTCAGATATATTTTTGGAAAGAACTAAAGACAATGAAGAAAGTTTTTCTCAATTCCCTTTTCAATGGGAAAGCAACTTAATCCTGGGAGTTATACAGTTTTCCTCATTTCCCTTTTCAATGGGAAAACAACCACACCTTGGGTGTTCTAAAGAATTTTTTTTTTTTCCTCAAAGGAGATTGTCACAGTTTCTCCAATGACACTTCTCCTGAGTGGAGTAAATCGCCCAGAACAATTTAAAATTCAAATATTTTTGACTTTGATTACATTTTTTTTTCCCCAAACTTCTCAGAGTTGGCTGCAACATAATCTAATATGAAAACAAATTGATCATGATCAACTTTGTGTTAATTTATTGACCAAGTTACTGCAGGGGTTCGATACATTGTAATAGCTTCAAATTTCTCGTGTCCTCTCTTACATCGGACATCAATACTGTTGCATACATTACACCAGATACCTAGCAGCCAAATCCAGTCATGCCTTTCAAGCTTGTATAAGTGAACTATTCAGTCTGATTCTCGCTCCACTGCTACTAGCTTCTTGATTCTCTGTCTCATCTTTCATATGCACCGTGATAATCATTAATACAAGTCAAAAATCACTTCTGGGCAAGGTGATGCAGTTGATATGAATCAGAAAAGATAGCTGATTCAAATACTTGCGAAAGATAGACGTCCAAACATTAGATTTACTCTAAAATGAAGCAGAGGGTTGACTGATATCACTTCTAGTTTCCACAATCAAAAGAATTTAGAATCCCAGACCTTTAGTTCACTTTCTTGTATGTCTTGTTCAATCTTTCTGCCAAAACCACCTCTTTTATTTGAAAGATACCAGTCACTCATGTACAAGTACTCAAATTGAAAAGGCAACTGCCAATACCAACAAGTCTGTTCTCTATGCACCCACAGAAGAATTCATGACATTAAACAATTATGCTACCCATTCCCATATTACAAGATGCAGAAGTCCACCTGATAAAGTCATTGATACAATCAGTGAGCCAGTGATTCCATAAATGACTTTGTGTTCTTCACATCATCTTTCGATTCTGGATAACTTGGTGGCTTAAAAAGCTTCCAAAGTCCAGCAGGATGTTGGTTTCGAACTTTACCATCTCCTGAAAGTCTTCCAAATATTGTTTCACAATCCGGATATGGCTTGACATACAGGTTGTAGAATCTAAGCCTGCTAGGCTTGATCAGACCCTTTAACCCCACCTCACAACCAAGCCCTCCTTTTGATCGCAAATGCTCTATCACAGTGAACCGAGGAACGATTTGCTTCTCAAAATTCACTCCCAAGTACTCCGGAACTTCAACCAAACAACGGATATTGAATTTCATCTCATGTGTTAAAAACTCAATCTTCCTCTCAATGTCCTCCACCTTATATATGATTGACCTTGGCTCCTTCCACAACACTTCGAAAGCCTCTCTTCTGATCAACCCATGTTTGCACAAGCAGTCAACTCTCAATTTCACTTCAAACCCAGCTCGAAATTCTCCATTACTGAAAATCTTCTCCTTGATAGGCTCCCTACATTTCAAAGTCCTCAACCATTCCAAACACCACGAAAACTCACCGAATTCCATGCCAAGAACTCTTGGCTGTTTAACAATCTCTCTCCTAATAACATCCTTACCAAAGCCAAAGTCTTTGAACTCACAGAGCAATGGCTTTAATCTATCTTCAACCCCAAATCCTAAAACCCCTGGAAAACAACAAAGAACCCGATCAATTCCATCCCTCGGAATCCCAAATCCCACCAAGAACTCAATTCTCTCATCTATCTCCCTCTCATTCATCAAAACCACTCCTGGAAACCCCTCTAAAACCCTACAGACAGTACCATCCTTAAACCCTAAACCCCTCAAAGCCTTCACACTCCTAAAAACACCATCTGGGTCAATCTGAAACCTCTTAGATTGCTCCAAAACACTCTTGATCATCAACGGGGAAGCACCCAAAAGCCCCAATTTTGAGAAACCCAGTTCCCATTTCTTAAGAAGCTCAAAATCCAAAACCCCAGGGCAATCACATATCAATGAAACAAGGGAACTCTGATCAAATTTGAAGGATGAAAGAATAACCAGAGACTTGTCTAAGTCATGCAAATCTGAATTGAGTAAAAATTGATTCTTTGATATGAAATTGTGAACAATGGAAGATGGAAAGCCGTACCTTTGGAGTAGATTGGAAATTTGTATTGAAAATCTGGGGTTTAGTGGATTTGATGAAAAAGATTGGAACTTTAGGTTTGTGAGAGATGGGTTTTGTTTGGGGGTTGAAGTGAATGTAAAGCGGGTGAGAAGGGTTCTGTTTAGAACCCTCATACCCATTTTTTGAGACTCAGTGACTCACTACCTACATGTATGGAATGAGCAATGAGCAATGAGCAGAGACCCGCTCTTACGCGGTAATAAGTGAAAAAAGATAAAAAAAAATAGATGAATAAAAATAAAATTAGACAAATGAGCATATTAGAGTTGGTTTTCAAACATAATAGTGTTTACAAATTTTTTTTGTTTTGACAAAATAATAGAGATTTCATTCAATTTCAAAGTCATAACAACACTTATTATAGGGTGCTTATACCCTAATATTAATGGTCAAACAAATAAGGAAAAAAGTGTATCATCCAATAGTACATTCTCACTCAAATATTCAAGTGCCTAAAGAACTACAAAGTATATACAAACTTTGTAAGTTGGAATGGAAGATATTGGTGTTCAAAATCAGCTTGTTTCTTGTCAACATATTGATTCGAACTCAACTTAATTTTTTTATTAACAAGAATTAAACGAGCTAAACTCAAGCTGCATTGAGTCAATATTCATAAATTTTAGTTAATTTAATATTAGAAAATAAATAGTCAATATGTCTATTACGTACAAAGTCAATATAATCTCCTTACTCAAAATTGAAAGCAAATTACTTATGTGAAACATAAGTCACAATCCTACAATTGCAATTCATCCAAAATACATGAACCATAAAGACCATTTATTCCTTCCTTTTACTTTGCACACAAACCCTGGTACACTCACCAGTTACCAACTCTGGTGGTAGAAGGATCAAACCAATATATGCTTAGAGACATTCACAAGTCACCTCCTGCATTTGAAAATATTCCATCCCCTGCACATTTCCATTGATCTCCAACAACAAAAAGAATAGAAATTAGACCTCTTTGATTCCAAACCTCAAAATATGCAGAGGCTTCTTTCTGTGAAATTAGCCTCAAACCTCCCCAAAAACCTATCAACCTCCACCACCCAAAGCTCTTCCCTTTTCCACTTCCAACCTCACAAAACCTTCTCTCTCACCAAACCACCCCAAACCCAGACCCAAAATCACTTCTTTAGCTCCTTCCCCACACACCCACTTCCCCATCAGCACAATCTCACTCACAAAATTCATGGCTTTCTCTCCAACCCATTACTCAGAAAACACTTTTCTTTGGATTCCGCAAATACCCTTTTGAGGGTATCGAGCAAGAGGCTTTCGGATTGCAGGCTTGCCTTTCTCCAAAGCAAGTTTCCCAAACAGAGTTTTAACTTCAACCCAAGTCGTATTTCTAATCAGAGTGCCTGGTAATGTTCTTAGTTCTCTGTCAAAGTGTGTGATTAGTTTCAATGCAATTAGTGTTGAACAAAGTTTTCTGCTTTTGTTTTGTATATAAGAAATTTCATGTATGTGGGAATTTGTATGTCACTGAATTGGGTTTTTTTTCTGGTTAATATTTGTTTTTGGGTTCTGATTGATTTGACCCATGAGAGAAAAGCAATGTGGTAGGGAACTGAAAAGGACTACACGTTTCGGTTTTTGAATGGTGGACTGTACTAGTTTTTCTGTTTATGTGTTGCCTCCTTTTATTCATCTCAAAAGCTCCTGTATTCTTGACTGCAAATAGCCATTGACATCTTCTGCTATATAATTGTGTATGACATTGTAGTTTACAATTAAATATGACTTATATTGTTTAGGGGATCAAGTTATTGATCTGCTAGTAGTTGGTACTTGGTATACATTATTATGTATTAAACATGAGTGGGCGCAATAGTCTGGCATCTGATATGCCTTCATACCAATCTTCAAGTTTTTTTCTTCTTTGTTTTTATGAGATATCATCTTCAAGTTGGAAATGTGAAATTACTGTGTTTTTGAGTTGAAATAAAAAAACGAGTTCTGGTATGCGATGAGTTGTTAAGTCTTGCAACTGACTACATATGACTATAGGTATTACTTTACTTGTGGACCTGTGGTCATGTTGTGAATTACGAATTAAGATAGATCTGATATGCAGTTTCTGGTTCAGCTTGTTTCTTCGATACTGCTACAAAATAAGTACACTTTCAAGATCTCGGATTTCACTTATTGAAGAAACACATATGGAAAAGAGAATACTATCAAACATAACAGCAGATTTTTGAGTTTCTCGTCACTCCATATTTGTCGTTTAACGCACTACATGCAAGATCCTTTCTGTGAATAATTTATATGTTCTGTTTGCAGGAGAACATGGTTGCGAAGGTTATCAAGCGGTGACATGGTTTTGGGATTGGTTGTAGCTAATGTTGCTGTTTTTCTTTTATGGAGGATAGCAGACCCTATATTCATGTACAAGAATTTTACTGTGAGTTCTTAATTTGAACTTGTGTGCTACTAAGTGCTGTCAACTTTTTGTATTTAATCTTTAATTCCTGACCATTTATGGGCTCTGTCTTCTGGAGCAGCTGCTTGATTATGTGTACCCATTGGCTTTTCATAAGTGACTTAAGTAACAAGTGCACAACTCAAGGAAACAATATGTTGACGGACAGACTCTTTATAGCTGCTTAGTATTCTTGTCCCATAATATTCCATTTCTTACTTCATTTTCCTAACTTCTTGATTTTCTCCAAGCAGATCTCATTAAACAATTTTACAAGTGGACGTCTTCACACATTGATAACTTCTGCATTTAGTCACGTTGATATTTGGCATATCATTTCTAACATGATTGGACTGTATTTTTTTGGGATCAATGTAAGCTCAGCTTCCTCATAAGCTATTTCTCTTGCGTGCTACTGGTTCCAATTTTTCTTAAACACACATATCCTAAAGGATTCCTGTATGCTACTATATTTGTTATGGAATCTGTTTAGTTGAAGCATGTATCATAAAGCTAAGTTTGCTCAACTTATTTTGTTAATATAATCTTTATGAAATGGTGAGTTCAATCAGTTTCAATCTTTCTTACTGGTTTTGGTGTATTGACCAGATTGGAAGAACTTTTGGGCCTGAGTTTTTGCTGAAGTTGTATCTAGCTGGAGCTATTGGTGGCTCAGTCTTTTACTTGGTGCACCATGCCTTCCTGGCTGCATCATCGAAGGTACCATGATACTAAAGATAATAACTCTATCAGCTATCAAGCATTGAGTCAGTATTTTATAAACATAAAAAGTAATTGTCCGCAATTGAAGTTTCTGGCAAAGTAGTAGATACTGTAATGGAATTAAGTGGTAATCCCCTCTAATAAGATGGGATTATTCTTACCCAAAAAGATCATAACATTAAGTAGATGTCAATATATTTCAGTGAACTTTTACTGAATATACCTATTGAGAATTCTCACAGTCTAATGTTTGCAGAATCGACCATTTGGGATTATGGACGCTTCTAATGCCCCAGGATTGGTATGTTATCAACCAGGCTACTAAATGATAGTAGATTCTCTATATATAAATTCTCAACAAATTTTAACGGCCTATAAATAATTACCAAAGGAAATAATCATGAAAGGGATGTTATACTTTTTTAGTCTGAATTATCCATCCAATGAAGTTTATAAATGGAAATAGAAATGTGATATTTCTTTTTTTGCATGGCGTTTGAGTTTCTATTTATTTCCCTCTCCTTACCTCTCCTTCTTTAGAAGTGTCTGGTGTCAAATCTTACCAATGAATATAAGAAAATATACCGTGGAAATTGACTTCTCTCCGAGAACATTTGTCATTCTCACCACTATATAACTTGTTGTTTATGCACGGCATTGTGAGGCGTAGTCTCTTTATTCAAGTCACTGTTTGCTTTCTGACATATAATGCCATGCACAATGCTAGTTATGTTTTGAATGAAGGCTTGTTATGTGGAGGCAAGAAAGGATGAATAGTTTAACATAGACCTTCACTCCACCAGCTTCATTATTTTCATCGATTGTTTGACTAAAAGTTGACAAACTAACTTTGATTAGTTGTTATATTCTGTCAGGATCATGACTTGAAACATCTAACTATTGAGTATGTTTGTGACATTTAGGGGGCAAGCGGTGCTGTTAATGCTATCATGTTGCTTGATATATTCCTTCACCCCACAGCTACCCTCTACCTTGATTTTATCATACCAGTTCCTGCCATGCTGCTGGTAAGTGTGCTTCTATGTCGTTTGATTTGTTGAGGCCATTATGCAAATACCTAAAATATGTTACCTCTGCTTTTTCTGTTTTAGGGAATCTTTCTAATTGGAAAGGATATCTTAAGAATAATGGAGGTACGTTGATTTCTACCGTTTTTATATTTCTGTGTGCGCATCGGCTTTTAAAATAGAGTTGGAGTTGAGCCATGATTATCATCACTCATTGGTTTTAAAACTAAACCGAGTATTTTGACAATTAGATTTTGTTCATCATTTTGTTTATGTTCTGTGCGTATTATTGTTCAAGTGTGATAACCTGGCCCGACTTGGCATGCCCAAGCAACCTCATTGTACCATAATGAGTTTGAACTACTGAACTTCCTTCCCCATCCCATATAACCCCCAGTGCACAGCCGTTGTTATTTTCTAGTAAATGCAGTGGTGACATTATGTTGTTGTTACAGGGAAACAGTCAGATCTCAGGATCTGCACACTTGGGCGGTGCGGCAGTAGCAGCCATAGCCTGGGCAAGACTTCGAAAGGGGCGTGGTTTATTCTAGATGAGTCTGCAGATTACTTAGGCAGCATTTTGTAGATGTTATGTGTAGGAAACTGAGATATTCCAGCATGTTAGCTATTAGTCATTGCCTTCGGAGTTAAATTACCGAACCATTTGATGACACGCAAACTTCTTTCCAAGAGTTGAATGTCAAATTCAGATGATTAGGAAAAAACTGATATCTATTTAGTGAAGTAATAAGTGTTGCTTATTTCTTCTTTTTAAAGCATTTCACGCTTGTGTTGTTCACCTGTTCAAATCAGAGAAATGGAGTTTGGGCCTGCTCAGTGGGCTTAAAGCAGGTCGGCTCGTGAGGATATTTGTTTTGGCCCAGTCTACTGTAACCGTCACATGTTTCCGAGTAATTCCACTGATTGTAGATTCCCAAAACAAGTTTTAAATTCAAATACGTTACCAAAAAAATTCAAATACGTTACTTTTTTTTTTTTATACGTTACTTCAGCCCAAAAAAATTTAAAAATTTCAAATGCGTTACTACTCGACCGACCCCTGCTTCCAAAATAAGAAAGAAAGAAAAAATATTTGCCTTTTGGGTCAATTAAAATTTAAAAAACTCACAAAAGTAAAATGGTTAATGCTAGAAGAATTTTTGTTGTATCCCAAACCAGACTTCTATGAGGAAATTTTTGGAGAAACTTTATTACGTGGTAGTTTTATCTTTACCAATTTTATTGAGAAAATCAAAACTCTATATTTAGATCACTTCCTATTTTGTATGTATAAAGTTAAAATCACTCTATAAGTCACGTGACAATATACTATGAAACAGTTTCATGAATCTAATGGTCCGACCCTCCTATTGAAAAATATGGTTAATTCTACATGAATTAAATGAAAAAAAGAAGTTGGTGTACTCAATCTTTTACAAACATACCTAAGAAAACTAGCGAGGCCATAATGAAAATAACAGCCAAAGTTAAAATGTTTTTGTATGACTGTTTTTTAACTAGTCATCGTTTAAACAACAATTTATCGATAATTTTAAAGAAATTTTACTATTTTCATGTAAATTTGAAATATCAATCTATGTTTCGGTATATTTATTATATGTAACGCATAATTGAAAATTCTCGTCTTTTAAATGATGTCTACTTTAATTTCTACCTAACTTAATTGTAACAGATCTTTAAAGCATTTTGATCAAGTGCATAATTATGAAATAACAAGTACATTTCCGTATCCGTAATTCACGAGGAATCGAGACATACAACTTGTCATAATGAACAAACTACTTCGTTCTCTTAAAACAACCAACTTTTGCTTATATTTCTCGTACTTACACTAAATATTAATAAGTTTCGTTATACCTATCTCTCTGGTGAAATTTACATTTTCTGTTTTTGTTCATCAAAACAAATTTCCTTTCACATTTGATAAAAAAAAGGAAAACTATCTCTCTTTTTACATTTTTTTATTTTTTGAAATTCACATTTTTTGTATTTGTTCATGAACCCAATTCCCTTTCACATCTGATCTAAAAACTCAAAACTCGAAAGAGATCCTTTTTACCATTTTCTTTAATTCTTTATTACCTCATCTGCATGATACCACTCCCAATAAAACCCACTCAATCCCATAAAATAAAATTAAAAAATATATAAAAAAATAAAAAGTTTTTCATCCCCCAAATTTCACATCTTTCACCTCTCCCACTTTCTACCAGCTTTGTTTCTTGTGCTCTGAATTGTAATACCCAGAAACCAAAATGAGGTGGGAAAGGCTCCATCTTCAACCTCATCAACACCAAGCTCAAGGAGTGTTGGTTCAGAATGAGGTACATGGCCCAGGGAAGAGGTGGGGCCACACCTGCAACGCCATTAGAGAAGGGAGGTTCCTCTATGTCTTCGGTGGTTATGGCAGAGATAACTGTCAGACCAACCAAGTTCACGTCTTTGACACTGGTGGGTCTTACCCAGATGCTCAAATTTTTGTTCTGAGATTTCTGGGTTTGTTTGGTTTCTGCAAATTTGGGTTCCCATTGTTGTGGAAGAAAGTTTGGATTTTTAAGATGTGTTTGTGTGGATTTAATGTGCATGTTAGGGTTTTTGTTGGGTTTAGTTTGTTGGAATCATGTATCTCTCTTCCTTACTTGGAAAAAATTTCATTTTGTGGGTTCATGTTATGCAAGACTAGTTGTGGGACTTTGAGTTTTTAGGGTTTTATTGCACTACTGGTTGTTGCATTTTTGAATGTAGATTGTTCAGTTTGTGATTGTGAATTGTTGACTGTAGTTGCGCATACATGGAGCCAGCCAGTGATAAAAGGCACACCACCAACTCCAAGGGACAGCCACAGTTGCACCACTGTTGGTGATAATCTGTTTGTATTTGGAGGCACAGATGGGACAAACCCTCTTAAGGATTTGCATATACTCGACACTGGTGAGTGATTTTTCTCTTGTATATCGGCTTCCTTATTAGCGTCCTGTGGATGACCTACAAGTTATATGTGACATTATTTAGGTCGAGTAGGTCAATTAGATGTTATGAGTCCGTTGCGCCAATTAATTTCCTTTTATATGCATATGGTATGCAGTATGTTTAAGGGATGAATCCAGATATTCTCAACTCACAGAGATTGCCAACACCATTTTGCTGTTAGGGCTTATACTGAAATTCTTTATTACCTATTTAAGTACCATGCTTTCCGTGTTTGTACTTGCTTATGTTCTTGATGCATGTGTAGCTTCACATACATGGATATCTCCAAGTTTAAGAGGTGAGGGGCCAGAAGCTCGTGAAGGCCATAGTGCAGCGCTCGTTGGGAGGCGCCTATTTGTCTTTGGTGGCTGTGGAAAATCGGCAAATAATGAGGAAGTCTACTACAATGATCTGTACATCTTGAATACAGGTATGCCTTCCATATGTGATTGTTAACTTGGATTCTGCATTTACTTGGGCTTGAGGGTCACATTTATGTAGGTCTGAGTCCCTGATGAATTCATATATAATACAAGTTTAATCCTTTTCCCATCCTCTCTTGTAGAAACCTTTGCATGGAAGAAAGCTACAACATCAGGCCCGCCACCATCTCCTCGCGACAGCCATACTTGCTCATCTTCAAAGAACAAAGTGATTGTGATTGGTGGTGAAGATGGGCATGATTACTATTTGTCTGATGTCCATATTCTTGATGCAGGTATTGTTATTTTCTTAGGTTCTTTGACCAATTACGAAGTGCATTAGAAAACAATCATTAGTTAGTTAATATTGTTTGTCTAGCTTTGGAATGTTGTGTATGATCTGTACTTTTAATACTCATGGCATCACTGTACTGCATTAGATACTCTAGTGTGGAGGGAGCTGAACACTTCCGGCCAATCCTTGCCACCCCGAGGTGGTCATTCTACTGTTGCTTTTGGGAAGAACTTATTTGTTTTTGGGGGATTCACAGACGCACAAAGTCTATACAATGATCTCTACATGCTTGATGTTGGTATGTTTTAAGTACTCCTCCGAAACATATCCTTGTCTTTCCATATATGTATGCATACATATGTATGGACTGTATGTGAAGAAAGAAATTCTGAATTTCGGGATTTAGTTTTCCCCTGGACATGAGTTATGTGATACAAGTGAAATCATGGGATAGTATTTTACATTAGTTATAGATATACAAGCGGATATCTGAGTTATTATAGGTCCCTATGGGCCTATCGTCGATCTAATTGAATAAGTTGATTATATTTTTCTTCATGAAGTTTTCACTGAGATGCACTGGCAGGACCAGGCCCCAATGTTGTGGCAGATCAATATTATACCTATACATCTTTCTCAGTAGTAAAAAGTAAAGTTAGGAAAACTTGAATGCTTTTGCGCAGTGAAACTCACGAAATCATTCTTTTATTATGAAGTTATTAAATTTATTATGAAAGGTTAGGGTAGGTGGGTCATGGGTGGAGATCCAATCATCCCATAAAAGACTTTCTTATATTATTCCATCTTTACATAATTGGTGATATTGGAGGAGGGGGGATTTGAATTTCGACCTTGATTGTAATGGTAAATGCTCTTGACCACTAGAGTTACAAGCGCCCAAATATCATTTCTTATCTATATAGAATATACTGAACTGATTCAAAAAGAATATATTGATTTCTGAACAGACTCACAGCATCCACTGCATGTTCTTTTTTTTCCTTACCCATTGGTATGCCTGCATTTATGGATTATTTGTTGGTTGTGATCAATCATCTTCTATCTCCATTTCTACATGTACAGTGTGTTCTAGCTCCTTACTTTCATGTGGTGGCTCAATTATGAAATTGCTTTTTTAATGATACCACCACTTCATTCCCAATGTTGGTGCAGATACTGGCGTATGGACAAAGGTGATAACTACAGGTGATGGACCTTCTGCTAGATTTTCTGTTGCTGGGGACTGTTTGGATCCTGCGAAAGGAGGTGTTCTTGTGTTTATTGGTGGTTGCAATAAAAGTCTTGAAGCACTGGATGATATGTATTACTTGAACACAGGTGAAGTGTGATCTTTTCATCATTTCCCCATGAATAGTGCAAGTATCCCCTGCACTCTAACTACACCTAACAATACCCCGCCCATCTTCCTTAATATTTTTGAGTAAAAACCCTAAATCAGCAAACCAAATATTCACTGTCCAGCTCAACATAGACCACTGAACACCCACTTCCCGAATCCCAACAAATTGCACGTCACAAAATAGTCAATGTTATATTTATGTGTTATTCGTTTAAAGAAAGTGCTTCTCATATACAATAAGCTTAGATCTGTTTGGTAAAAGGAGAATCTTCTTCTCCTTAATTGAAGATCTTTTACTTTGATTGTTTTTCAGTGTTCCATGTTCGCGATGCTCCTTCGTCTTTCAAACTTTCTGAACTTGTTTCTTTCCCTTCTCAGTATTGTTTATGTATATAGTGTAAAACATTTCCTTATATCAACCATGAAACTAAGAATCACTATGGCAACTGACTTTTGTCATGAAACATTTCCTAAACCCTATATAACTAATGAACTTTTGGCTTTATGGGGAACTATTTAAAATTTTGGTCATGACCGAATTTCCTTAAGCTGATCTGCGTTTTGCAAAATAAATCTTTCCAATTCCAGACATATACATCATTAATGTTTCTTATGCTTCTTTTGAATACTCGTTTAAGGGTTGTTTCTTTTTTCTGTCTTCTATTTTTATCTCTTTTTTCTTTTAAAAATAAAACCCTTTTTCAATTAACATTGTTCTGTTAAACCACTGGGTATACTTGGGAATTTCTGGGTTTAAATGGAAGCTCCCTTGAATTATTTATATTATTTTAACTTTCGCCAGAGTTTGAATTTCAATAAAAGTTTTGCTGATCTGATATAATTTCTAATTTTAGGACTTGTCAGAGAGAGTGAAAGGAGGCTTGAAAAATTATCATTGAGGAAGCAATTAAAGCTAAAGTGCCAAGAACAAAATCTCACTTCAGTTCATGACAGAGCTCTTGTTCCAGTTGGAACTGGTGCTGAAATTTTCCAGCCCACAACAGTTCCATTTTATGGCCAACCCGGTGAGTATACTTTTTCAGATAGTGCCCCATTTGTCTGCTTTGCAAGTATCTCTAGAAGTTCCATATATTGTGAATTTTCCTGCAACTATTGTCTGGTAACACTTCCGGGGAGATCCCCATATGCCCACCCTAGTTTTATCAATGCAGCACTTCACATTTGAAGGCCATATAACACATTTAAGCCTAGGAAGTTATATTTTTCCTTGCCAATCCAGTACCCTTACTCCCTGAATCACATTTAAGAGATTGCTATCATTTTGTGTGTTTGGATTCTTACTATCTCCTGCATGCATATACGATCTAAATACGTATACTTTGTCCTTGGATGGCTTTTCGAGAATGTTCACCATATCTTTACTTATAGAAGCTGAAATTTCCATCCTTACTAGGCTGAGTTAGCACCTTGAGGAGTTGTTTATGCTGTAGCCTTGTATTTGTAAGGTTCTGCTACATGGTTTGGGAGTTAAAGTATGTGTGCAGATAAATTTTATTGGTTATCTGTCACTGCAGGTGAACAAATTATCCCATTGAATCAATCTGCGCCTGTGAGGAGGTCATTTCAAGCAAAGGTTACTGAAAGGCTGATTGATGGATACACAATTGAAACTGTTATTGATGGAAAGCCTCTCCGTGGTGTATTGTTTTCCAACAAGTCAGAGTTTAGTATTCCCGCTGCTCCTAATTCCAGTAGGTAAGTAATGGTCAATCACCATAACAATGTATCAATCACTGCTGCTCCCATGTAGAATCTTTCGACTTTAACTATGATTTTGTGATTGTAACATCAGGAAGCGGGCGGCCAGTGAGGCTGTTGGGATAATGTCAAATGGTGGTTGTAACAGCAAGTCAAAAGATTCTAAAGGCATCAGCCAAGAGGCAATAGATCTCAGTGAGTCAGTCAATGCTCATGCAAAGGAGTCCGCATCACATGAGATTGCTCGTGGACAGGTCTTGGACGTGTGCTGTTTTGGCAATCTTAAAAGATTACTTGATGATACTTTTACCACACTACATCCATTTGCACAGTAAATTTCATCTGATGTGGGACAATGTGGACTTTTATGCAGGTTACTGCTAACCCTGTGCAGTTGGTTAATCCTTTGAATCAAGGAGATACTTCAACAAGTAATACTCTGCAATCAAACACCGAAGGTCTAGGAAATGACAGAACCAAGGTATGAATTGAGTGAGAATTTAATTTCTGATTTGGTCTGTTGGAGGCTTGCAGCATTACATGTACATAGAAATGCACTCATGACACTGTCTTTGATACACATTTCATTGCTACCAGCTCCAGCTACTAAGCTTGGTTATAACCAACAGATTCACATAGTAGTAGTATTTTCTCATCTGGTGGCATGTAGCTATTGGCTGTGTGACAACAAGTTTTAGAACCCCCATTAGTTCTGGACGGTTTAGATTCGTTTTAAAAATCAGCACATTCATTGATTCAGAAGTTCCTTCTATCATGCCACTTGTATGTACTTCAAATCACATGGAACATGGAAACCAAAAAGATCAATTATATGATATTTTATTTTTATTTCATATATATATATATATATATATATATATATATATAGACATACTTTTTTCATCTGATGACAAACCAGAAAAACCAAAACCATTAGGTGCCATGGTGACATTATAATGAATTTGGCTCAACCAAATGTAGAGACTTGTTGCGTGCTAATTATCTTCTGATGAGCTGATTAGCTGTCCAATTTTGTGATGACAGATAACAACCGGAGGACACAGTGCAGCAATATCTTAACTACAGTTGGGTTGGGTTGAGGATTTTCTCTGATCATGTCCCAAAGAAAAACCACAGCTATTTGTACATTTATCATGTCAAGGTGATCATGAATGCATGTGACATAGAGGGGATATACAGAATTTGCTAACTGATGTAATCTGTCACCTTTGGATATTGCTAGGTCTAGGATTCTAGTTGTATGTTGTACTCGTCTAAACCTAGTGATTAGTTCCAATTGAACCCGCTTCATACATTGTGGAAGAAGAGGTTACTTATCAGAAGTCGGTCACTTCCTTTCTGTAGCAAAAGAATGAATTGCATTCGGCTGCTGGTTCTATTTCCATGACAATCTTTTTCTTGTTATCTGGTACAATCTCTTTAATCTTTCCCTTAATGGAAAATTAATCTTTCAATTTTTTCTCGGGTCGTATACGGCACTCTTTGTGCCAAGGAAATTTTATTTTTTATTTTCATGGGTTTACATGGTCAGTCTTGGTGCTTAAACACAAAAATTTGGATGCATGAAAATGAATTTTCACCTTCCTTCCATGTAGTCATTGCGATTAAAAATCTTCCAAGCTCATTCCTTATAACAGGCTTTATTGTAATCCTAATGTTACTGGAAGCGTTAGGAGAGGAGTTGGGGTACGCCCCACGCGGTCCTATCATGTTCTGGGATAGATCAGAAGAGTTTTTTCTTAGCTTTTAAAAGGATTAAGAACTTTAGATAAACATCGAGAGTTGAACTGATAACCAAAATCATTTAACTGTAACAAAGCTCGAACGGAAATATTCCAGCCACAGGAAGCAGTGCAATATTACAGCATAGAAATCATCTACAGGAGGTCTCAAGGACCGAAACTGACGATTCCAACATCAATTGCGTGTGTGAGGCCTCACTGGCCACCACCTCCAAACAGGTAATCTAGAGATGAACCCCCACCAGGAGCTGAATGGACCTTTGTGGATGGGCGATCCTGTCAAGCGAATTTTCAAGAATTAGAGGGGGGCTAATCAATGCAGCATGCCAACAAGTAATGCAAAAGTGCAAAACCATAGCAAGGAAAACAACTAGTGTAGCGAACAAATTTAGATTTTTTGGTAAATAACATATCTCAGATACTGTTAATTATCAGCAATTTCCGAGGCCTGGTTGTTGTTTTATGTTCTTGATGTTCATAGCCCTAGTAGTTAATAAGCATGTGTACTACAGTAAATACACACAAATACTTGGGTGGCCAAAAGGCCCAAGCCTGGAAAACTAAAATTCAGAAATTTCAAATCAACACACCTAAAGCACAATATTCCAAATGGATGTTATCTGATGCTGATATTGCCAATCATAACTTCAACAACCTAATTAATTGATTCAAAAGTAAACAATGATTGAGACCCAAAACATACCGTGAGGAAGTTTCCACGGTTCTGGCCATCAGCTCGGAAGTAGTTGTTTGAAGTGTTGCCAGGAACGCCTGCTGGAGTCTCCTTATTGATCACTTCCGCAGGTGGTGCTGCAGCAGTAGGCTTCTGAGTAGGTTCAACCTCCACCTGAACCTTAGGAGTTTCAACCTTTTTTGGGGCGGGATTCTGACCTTCTTCACCGCCTCCAAAAAGATAGCCCAAAGAACTCCCTCCCCCTCCACTACTGACTCCACGACGCATGTTGCCCTTTTAAAGTATAGCCTGAGTACAATTTTCCAACCACTCGAAACAATTAACCAACCTGACAAAAACCAATACCAACCTATGACTCTCCTCTATGAACCACAACAAGTATATAAACCTCACTTTGCACTGTATATACAAAGTTCATGGTGCTTTCATGCCACAATTCATGTCAACACCGGTATATACAAAAAAATCCACATCAAAACAGATCTGTATGTGCCTCGATTTCTAAGAGATACTATCACAACCTATGCAACTCAAAATCTCATCTCAAGTTTTACAGATCTCCATACAACATATGCCAACTCGTAATGAGCAACGGTATTCAACAAATTACGACTCGGTGGCTTAAGAAAACTGCAAAACCATGTCTAAGCAAGAAATTACGGTCTTCAACCTGGAAATTCTACAATTGAATCGAAACCATGCGACGCCTAACATCAAAAACAATAATATCAAGAAGATGCAATGCAGGGATGTAAAATTGCGAAATGATGCAGAAACAAATGAGATTTCTGACCGTAAATCGAAATCCAAGTTCGATGAGAACGGATCTAAGGGAATCTAGGGCAAAATTCGAAGCCCTAAAATGTGGTTGGTAGATAAGAAAGCCGAAGAGGAAACGGAGAAGAAGAGAGAGTTGGTTACCTGAATGGTAGGGTTTGAACTTTGAAGTTGGGAGACTCAGATCTGCGGTGAATGAGTAAAGCCCCCGGTGGTAACGTTTATAAAGAAAATTGGAAATTCAAATCGCCATGGGCTGTGGGGTCGTTTGTGATCTTCTCCTAGATATTTTTGAACTGCTTTGGGTTGGGCTAAAAGGGTCGGTGTATGAATTGGGCTTAAAGGGTCGGTCATATGTGTATGAGGTGGGCTAATGTCTATTTGGGCTAGAGCTCAGCTTCGACCCAAACGAGTGCTGCTATGGTGACCCAGACCCAACCGGTAGTAATCTAGGGGAAATTATCATTTACCCAATTTCAGCTTAAAAATTGCCCACTTGCTCCACTAACAGTTTTTTAAGGGTGTTTACCCAGCAAATTTTTACACCCTTACACCCATCAAGTTTTCCTATAATACCCTTTTCTTTAATTAAACCCAGCAAAATTCATACACTCTGAAGAAGAATACCAAACACCAAGCATGATTTTTCTCCGGCCACCCACGCTTCCCCTGTGGACACCCATGCTTCTCCAGCCCGATTCCGACCGGACCGCCTTTTTCTTCTCCAGTCGCTCACCTGCAGCCCATCTCAGACCGGTCCCAGCTCCAACCGGTCCCATCTCCGCCTTTGTCTTCTCCAAGTCCTCTTCTCCAGTCGCTCACCTGCAGCCCATCTCCGACTGGTCTCAGTTTGGTGAGGTTCCGGCACCGCAACGGGATGGGAGCTTCAGATCGGTGATCGGTGATTGAGGGTGGTCGGCACCAGATCAGTGATTGGCACCAGAACGGTGTTCTGCGATTGACGGTGGGCATGAGGTCGACGAAGATGGGGCTTGGGATGTGCTAGTCAGCGCCGGGCTCGAGGTCAATGAAGAAGGTGTTGAAGGCGTGGTCGCCACTGCCGGTTGGAGAGAGAGAGAGTCCGGGAGGAGAGAGAGTTTGAGAGGAGAGAGATCTGTGAGTTTCAATTTGATTAATAGGGGCAAAACTGTCAGTAGATGTTGAATTGGGTAAATGAGGTTAGAAAACTCTTAGTGGAGCTTTAAGTTGAAATTGGGTAAGTGGTCACGGCCCCAAATTATTTCTAAAAAAACAGTGATAAGTGTCTGACCCAATGACTCTGACTCATTGGGTGAGTAAACTTGCTCTAAAGTCTCTCATGGATTTTATTTTGTGAATTCTTTTATGTTTCGACTTTGAAAAATTGTAAAAAAAAATAGGTCGACATTATTGAGTGTTTTTTTTTTTAAGAAATGGCTGGTGCGGCTGCCCTCAAACCTTAATTAACGAAACTGCAGAATATAAAGGAGGAGACATAGAGCATGAACCCCATAATACAATAAAAATCTAGAGAACGTCCCTCAATAATGACATGAGTCTCTACTAAACATATATATTCTATCATGCACTGATTAGCAAAGAATGCTCTACTAGCTACTCTATTTGTTTTGAGATTACAATGACATAATGGAAAGATAACTCTAACTCGACCACGAAGCATCATAACAAAAGACACAACTTTCCCACTATGTTGTCGCACGAGAATAAATGTGGCGACACTACGTTTCATCCTGCTACTAAGAGGTCGCAACCATTTCACAATGAATAGCCTCCTTTATAGGACAGACAAGGCATGCAAATTGCATAGACCGATACAAGGCCACAATAAACCGAACAAAGCTTTGTAGGGACTTATTGAAGGGAAATAACAACCTAACACAATAATAGTATAAATAGTTAAATACTAAAAACAAAGGACAGCAGAAAACCAATATGACCAAAGAACCTAGCCCAAAGATATGGCCAACACACCCTCCTCCCAGCAAGAAACCCAACGAAGTACAGAAACCTCCACGACCACGACATCGTTGCCCACGTAGCAGCCCAAAGCTAACAACAGAGCCACCTCCCCTTCAACCCACCGTGTCGCCACCTTCCGTGAGTTGTCATCGTCGATTGCAGCTCGACCCTCGGTCAAGCCTGATTCGAAACGGATTTGGGTTGCTTGTCTAACCAGGCAAACTTTGTCGTTGCCCTCATTCTGGCCGCGAACCCCTACACCTTAGCTGGACCACCTTGCCTTTAGCCGCGAACCCCAAAGGAAATAATTAGGTTCGAATTGGATCACCCAAAACCAACCTTCTGCAAAGTTAATCACACCCGATCCAAGCCTAAAGGTCTCACCAAATTCTACCGCCTAACAGCCCAGTCCGATGATGACATCCAGAGGACGATCGCTACTCACAAAACGCGTTCTCTAGAGGATTTTTTTTTTTTCGCTATGCTGCGGTTACTGGAAAAAAAGAATTAGTACATAAATGAGAACATTTTGACATTATTGAGTTTTGACAATTCAAAAGGTGTATACATTATACAAATCATGCTTTGATGGGTAATTTTTCAATGAAAACAAATAATTAAGATAATGAGATTTCAGCCACAAAAAAGGGTGTGCCACACAGATTTTGATGAAAAATGCAACTTGGAAAATCTTCAATAATCTCTACTTGACAGCAAGAGATGATTTTATATTATCTAATAGTCAAATTCACAAAATTTATGCGGTGAAATGATAGATTTGCTTTCGTAAATATCATCTAGAGATATCCAGCACCATAAAGGGTGACACAATGCCATGTTCCCTTGTTTGTATAACAATCGAAAATAACACACAGAAATTAATTTTCGATAACACAAACATATTTACTTTTTCTTTTTTCACAAAAAATATTTACTTTTTTTTTTTTTTTTTAAGGAAAGTACTTTGTGATAAAAAAAAATAAAAAAAAAAGTACTTAATGGCCCCAAAAAAAGAAAAGAAAAAGAAAAGTACTCAACTTTTTCTTCATTCTCACGCAGCTAAACGCAGAGTTAGAACATCCGATTAGTACCAGAAAGAGAAGACAAGATATGAACAATAAGGGTTTAGAATTCTCACACTTTTACTCAAAACTTGCCGCAGTCCCAAAACCCTCGTAATAACAAAACCTTCAAGTCCCAAATCACTTTAGGGTTTATCTTCCGAAGCCTCCAAATCCCTCTGAACCCCAAAACGACTTCCAACGGTAAGTTTTACCCTGCTTGATTATTTGCCTTTCGTTTTTACTCATCGAGTTATACATACTTATTTGGTTGCTGAGAGTGAAATTTGGATTTCACCGAATGCTGGGATTTTTGGTTTTACAAAATTGAGAACGAAGAAAGTGAATGCTACTGTTATTTTGGAACTAAGATGCTGAAAGGGTTTAGGGATATGTGAGAATTTGTTGGTTTGAGTTTTCGATTTGGATTTCGATTTCGATTGAGAGGTAAAAAAATTGATCATCTAATATGGGGTAAACAACTTGGATCTTGAGGAGCATTATATTCCTGTTCGTTGTTACCATTGTAGTAATAAGTAGCTCCTTTGTTTCCGTTTTCGATATACACTGTATAAGTTGTTTATATTGGTATTTGATGAATTCAGGGGAAGCTTTTGAAACCTGTGCAAACTGGGTTTTGATGCAGGACACCTAGAGTATTGGAGGAGGACTTCATTAAGTTGAGCCTCATCTGCAATGTATGGCCAAGCTAATTATGGTGCGCCGTTTGGCCAGGGTCAGCCACCTGCAAACCAACAGGGTCCGCCTCCACCTTCCCTTCAGTTCCAACAAGGCTCTCCAGCAGCACCACCGAATGTAGTTCAGATAGGTCAGCCGGGTCCTTATTTATATCAGCACGGTTCTGTTGCCCCACCTCCCGCTGCTCCGTTCAGTGGGATGCCAAATACAGGTCAATCTTACGGACACGCCAATCCAACAGTCCATGGAAGCACATGGCATAACGTGCAACATGCTTCAGCAACAGGAAACCAGAATTTCCAACCGATTTATCCACCAGCACTTGTGACTCCTCCTTACCCAAACATGTCACAGGCTGCAATACCACATGGAGCATTACCTCCTCCTCTCCCTTCGACTAATGCTACTTCTGGTTGTGCTGCACAAGGACCAGCATCGTATAAAGCTTTGTCTCCAGCACAACCACAGGCCGGTCTTCAGCATGAGGGCTCCCATAATTTTGAAGGTGGAAGTGAGTGTGAAGCAGGTTCTCTAGCTAGAGATGGAGTATCATCAAATGGAAGTGTGATGTTGGATTTTTCTTCACCTCCACCTAAGCCATCAGATGACAAAGTTGATCATAAGATTGATTCTTTCTGCCAGCTTACTGCTATGAGTGAAGGGAAAATTGAATCACCATTGAAGTCTTCGTGGATTGACTCTTCATCTCAACCTGACCATTTTATCGTCTCTTCAGGTTGTAGCTTGCCTGCTGATTCTGACATGGAGATGGAAGGTTAGTAACTTATTTTTCATTTTTTTTTCTCCAGTACCTATAATATGCTAGGCAAGGTGCACATTTGTGACTATAATTAATGATCACGATGTATTCAGTCTATTATAAAATTCTCTATTCACACAGAAGTATGCAAATGATATTTCTAGTTTTGGGCTGAGAATTTCAGTGCCCATCTTGACCTGATATTCTAATTGCTTAGTGTCATATCATGTCATGTCAGTATGTGTTGTACATTCTCTTTTATCTTTGTCATGTATATTGCAAGTAACTGAATGAGAGCTGACAATTTTATTTCTTTGGATGGGTTTAAGATGATATCACCTTGTCTGACGGAGATCAGGAAGTTCATGATTCATCTAACGCTCTAAACCACAAGTCTGATGTCAGTCATGGGGAGCTTGATGTCAAAAAGCACCTACATGGAGCACAGAGTTCACTAGGATGGACTGCAGCCCAGGGTGTCTCATGTGAAAATGTGTCGTCCTCTTTGTCCCAATGCCAATTGATGATTGAAAAGGCGCCATCTAGAGTTGATATTTATTCAACTGAAGCTTTTGAATCCCTTTTGGCAAGTGAGCGAGATAAAACTTCTATTCCCATAGCTGATGATCAGAACACACTCGATGCTTCTGCAGCGGCTGAGGCAATAAATTCAGACGGGTTTTCTAACCAGATCACTGCAGTTAACAGTCCATTTGGACTTCTACAAGACTATACTTCTGAAAACAGCTCAGAAAATGATCCTCATGCTTTCTTTGAAGATGCTAATGTTGTTATAGCTTCATCATCAGTTACAGCTAGTGTTAAAAGTAGCCATAAAGATGCTGGGTCTCAATTTGAGACAGGATCTAAGAGCCCGTGCATGACTGATAAAATGTCTAGTCTGCAATATGAATCCAGGAGGTCCAAATTTTCCTTGGATACAAAAAAAGAGGTTAAGGGTACTGGTACAACATTAATCATTGAGAGTCATGAGGCCTTCCAGGGAAAAGAGGCGTTGAGTGGTGCTCCTGTTGATATAGTTTCCAAAAGGGATGAGTCTCAGGAGGGGAAAAAGACCAAGTCTGAATCTGTTCTGCCGAAGGTGGATGAGTATGGGAGATTGGTCAGAGAAGGTTCCACTGACAGTAACTCTGATGGTTCACGTTATAATAAGAGGCGTAAAAGAGGCAGAAGCAGAAGCCGCAGCCGCAGTCGCAGCCGTATCCGGAGCCGCAGCCGCAGCCGCAGCCGCAGTTGTAGCCGGTCTCCTCTTGACAGCAGGAGGAGGAGGAGGAGTCCTCGGAGGAGAAGAGAGAAGCGAAACCGTTCTCCCAGGTACTACCAATTGCGTTCTATGTGTATCTTTTTGGTTGGCAGATACTGATGGAGACTTAAATTTCAAGACTTGGGGAGCTTGGATGTTTATATGTCATCATATTACAAGTATTATTGTGATTCATAATATTCTTCTTAATTATTGGTGTTTCAGTTGGTCTTCTAGGAATCATAGAAGCAGGAGCAGGTCTCCCACTTTTAGGCGTGCAGGTGATTTCAGAGATGAAAATAAGAGACAGGACAGGCGCCACATTCCAGAATGCTTTGACTTCCATAGAGGCAGATGCTTCCGTGGAGCATCCTGTCGGTATATGCACCGTGCACATGACCAAAGTGATGGTTCATGGCGCCATAGGAGCAACCAAAAGCATCTAGAAGTTCAGCCTAGTGTGAAGAACTCTAGGATTAAGGAAGAGATTGAAGATAGCTCTGACATGAATCCGCATGGTGAAATCAAAGGTCAAGAGATGCAACAATGTCAAGATGTGGCCACAAAAGATGGTCAATTTATTGATCCTGATAAAAATGATTGTGAGAGCTCTAGAGTGACAGCTGCTACAATGCAACTGAAACAAAATTTTCAAGTAAAGTCGGAAGGAACCATCGGTCACAATCCTGAATCTCACCAGCCATCCCCTCAGATGTTGAGCTGTGCTGATAATATGAAGTCGTGGGGTGATACTTCTCAGGCTATTGAACAATCTCGAAGCAATAATTCTGCAGGACAGCTTCAGAAGGCTCATTTTTCGTCTCAGCAGATGGAAGCCTCTCTCATATCTGATTCACCACCAGATCGAGCATCCAAGATTTCTCCAAATAAGGTTTCTAGTATTGAACATGCAACAGATGCACTCTTATCAACTCATTCACGTCCCACTGAATGTTCTAATGCTCAACCACTTTCATCAGGACAGTTTTTATCACAGTATATGGCTCCTAAAGAGTCACCTCTTCCCAGTTTTTCTGCTGCAAATAGTCCATATCCGTCACAGCTGCCTCCTCCTCCTCCTCCTCCTTCACTATCACAAGGTACCAGTGTTGCTCATGTGCCACAGGTGCATAGGGACTACAACCAGAGGCCACCCTATCCAGTTCAGTCCATTCCTACAGGAATGATTCATTCTTATCAAGGTCCCTTACCCAACCAACCTGCCCAATTCTCGGTGTCACAAGATTCACCTTGGACATCCTTGCCGCCGCCACCTCCACGACCACCGTATGATTCATCTTTAAATGCAGGAACTGCTGCACGAGGTGCTTCTTCACAATTTCAGCAGAATAACTTGGCTCCAAGGAGTGACTTCAGTTCTCAGAGTTCTATGAGGCCTTACGGCTCTTACCCAACTGAATCCCCTCATTCTAAGGGTGACTTTCTGCATCAGATGTACCCTACATTGTCAGAGCTTCCTCATCCTCTACCGAACAGGGAAGATTTCGGATCAGGCAATCCATCAAATCAACCTTTTGGGGGCCCTGGTCATATGAGAGAAGATCGCTTTACACACGCTCCTGTGCAGGATGTAAATCCTTCACATTCTTTTGCTCAGGGACACCTACACCCTCAACCTGCACCTTCTTCACAGGAGTTAACAAGGATCAAAATGCAAAATTTCTCTGGTGACAATTTTCCATCTGGAGAACTTTTAAATTCATCATCACAAATTCATCCTCATTCACATAACCAACAGCCAAGCTATGGTGTGCAATACTCTGTTGGTGATAGTATTTTGGGTGTGCCTGGGAAGACTGGTGTACAACACCCTGTAGGTGGAAGCATTTTGGGTTTGCCTGGGAAAGATGGCCCCATGTCACGATACCCTCCAGATATGCTGGACAGGAGTCAGTTTTCTCAAGTTCCTGATTTTGGGGCATCTAGAATTCAAACACATCATAATCCTTACGCAGCTACTTTTGAGCAGCCTCTAAGCTCCAAATTCAGTTCTAACATTCTCATTCAAGAAAAGAATGCACCCGGTGGTAACATGTTTGATACACCGGTCCAAGTCCCAGTTGATGGGCAAGGTGTTGGCAGTGCTGGGTCAAGACAGACAACTTCCTCGCCGAGTTCTGCTAGAGCTGGTGGTCAGCTGTTGCCCAAGTCAGATTGTGAGCAGTATGATCCACTTTTTGACAGCATTGAGCCATCAGGAAATCCACTCAATAAACATGATCACAGCCAAAAGCATATACCCACCAGTGATTCGAATATGATGGTGAGGCTCAGTGGTTCTTGTGAGCCATTAGATGTAGAAGAGAACAACAAACATACAGAGGTTCGCCCTGTTTCTTCGGCTACATCTCTGGATAATGACGGCTATGGTGAGACAGCAGATGCAGAAGTGGGTGTTGTTGAGGATGAGAGTCTTAGTAATGATGATGGTGCAGCAAACATGGCTGTAGGAGAGATGGAGATTGATCAGGTGAAATCTGGAGGGAAGAGCAAGAAGAAAAAGGATTCCAGATCAACGAGACTTTTCAAGAGTGCTATTGCAGATTTTGTAAAGGATCTTCTGAAGCCGTCATGGCGGCAGGGTAATATGAGCAAAGAAGCTTTCAAGACCATTGTCAAAAAGACTGTTGATAAGGTTTCTGGAGCCATGAAAAGCCACCAGATACCCAAGTCCGAAGCAAAGATAAATCACTACATTGACTCGTCTCAGCGGAAACTGACAAAGCTTGTGATGGTAACTACTTTTTTCTTCCTCATTTCTGCTTTTTGAATGGCATGGCATTGTCAGTCGAGTGAGGACTTTTACTTATGCCCACCTGCTAAACTTTTGCATACATTTTTTTTTTGCTGTCTGCATGATGAGAAGATGATCTATGTCTTCAAGCCTTTCAGCAATTTTCAAATAAGAAAAATAAAAACAAAGAAATTGTGATTGAACAGCTTTACAACTTGCCACGCTTCATGGGCATGAAAAAAAGATGAATATGCAACCCTGCAGTTTTAATATTGTTTCTATTTTTGTTAATAAATTCATGCTTTTAGCTTCATCTTGTACTCTATTACCTCTGCAGGGTTATGTTGATAAGTATGTCAAGGTGTAGACCTCTATGATTCGATCAACCAGCATGCAATGGCAGAAATTTTGATGAGGCGTTACGTAGTTCCAGTTGGAACTCCTCCATATGCATCCTGAGCTCGCGGATTGATTTGATTTGTCTAAAAAGCTCTGCGGATAAATAGGGAATTTGAACTCTTGTTGTTCAGAGATGTCGGGTTTCTTGTATAGTTGATGAGTAAAATGACTTCCTACAATCCTACCTTGCTTTAAGGTACTGTGGCAGCTGCAGAAGATGTATGTTAATGTCTCTCTGAATCATTATTGTACATTTCCGATTTTGTAAAACGTAGACGTTCATAAAATGGACACAGTTTATTAATATTACAGATCAATTTCAAATTGAAAGCCTCTAGTTCTTCCCTTCTTTCATACTTTCATATGTTTAATCGACAATTGATGACTTATGGACACAATTTAGGTCATTTTTTAAGTTTTTTAACTACCAATTGTACCTAATTTCGAATGAATAGCGGCATAGCGCTTAATTCAATGCTCTTGCGACTCTAATCTCGGCCCAATAGGTGAATTTGTTCTAAATGAGTAACATTTCATGCATACCGAAATTTCTTGAGGGACTTACAACAGATGAATATAATTTTCACCCAAAAAGACAATATTCTGAATCTTTCTCCCGTTATGCTCAGCTTTTTCACTAATTTAAGTCCCAATTTGGATTAGTTTAACTTAAATTATAAACAGATGTAGTTTTTTTGAACAAACCCAAATAGGGTGACTATCATTTATCGAAAGCCAGAAATGGCCATTACATATCCTCCATCTACCATCAAGGGGTAGATAAAGAGTTTGTGGTAGTAGCACAGTGATACATAGATTAGGTCCAATCATTTGACGGTTCCATGCTCCGAAAGGAAGCCTATAAACTATTAACTACTACATAGCAAATAGACTGAGTAAACTAGACTCAATGACGCTCACTCAAAACTAGAAGCATAGCTCCCTAACAAAGTAGGGAATTATTTTAATCAAAATGACTAAACTAAAATAGAGGGCCTAGAGCAAAAACCCAGCCCAAAACTAGCAGCCCACACAGCCCCAGAGAAGCCCGACGCAGGCCCAACAAGAAAGCCTGACCCGAGCCCAAATTCAATCTCCAGCCACATTGTTCGTCGACCGCCGCTACCCAGCGCCATACTTCGCCGCCTCAATCTAGCGCCGGACCTCACCACCGATCCAGAGCCATACCTCCCCGCCTCAATTCCACGCCTGACTCACCACCTCGCCCACGTCGAAGCCCGACGGAGCCAGGCCGCTTCGAACCCAACCTCCCAAGATGCAGATCCTGGAGGTGCCCCGACGAAGCCAACCCATGCCATGCCGCCGCCCACCGCGCTCGAGATTTCTTCCGATGCTCATCGTCAGACCATCAAGCCAGACCTCAAGCCAAACCACATCCCACAAGACTTCAGGTAAATAGTGATCAAAACACCCGTCCGACAGCAACCAATTAACGACGCGGCGGACCGACGCCGACCATGAGTGCCGCCGTACGAGGAGGACGTCGCAAACCCTAGACCAAGCCGGCCGAGTTTTTGGAGCTCGAGAAGGGGCGTATTTTATGTCATTCGTTCACAACAGATGTAGCTTTAAGTTTATAAAAGCTGCATTTTACTTACTTCTATAAACAGCAACTTAATGATGTAACTTTTGAAATAAATTTTTATTAAATTTTACCACCAAATACCTTTCGTTACTTAACTTATACGTTAAACAGTTTTTGACACACTAAGCTGGGCTTAAAATCCCTTAAATGATAGGATAATCCCTAATGATACCTTCCTATTAAAGAAAGTAAAAGTAAAAAGGTAAAAAAAAAATTAACAGTATAATTAGGAGCAGCAAAAGCCCCAGGCAAAACGAAGCAAAGCACTCCAAATTCCAAAAGCAGTAGCCAAAGCTCGTACCTTTCCTTCTCCTTTCATCAGAAGTAGGGTTTCTGCGGACGATTCAGGTACTTTTTATTTGCTAATTGAGCATTTAGATATCTTTTTGGTAGTGATTGTGGTGATAGATACAGGTCACTGTTCGTATTCGATTCTGGGGTTTCTGGGTTTGCTGGGTTCGCCCCTAATTCTTCTTTCTATCAATTTCTGTGTTCAGATATGTCTCTGGCTCTTCTGGGTTTTCTGGGTCCTTGTTACTTTGTTTGATATCTGGAAAAGTTATAGACTTTCATGAATGCTTGATTTGTTCATCTTATGCTGGTTTTCTCAGTTTCGAATTCGAATTGTTCTTGCAGTATTTCGTTTCGATGAATATTGGATTCTTAGCTCATGGCATTTTGTATTGCTGAGATTTTGGAACTTGCTTGTTTATCAATGCATTGTGTTGTGTTGTGTTGGGTTCTTAGTTCTGCTTTGAATACCAGCACTGTTTGTGTCGTTTGTGCATTCGAAAGCAATGATGGATTCAAATGTGCAAAGTAGGTAGTTTTAGCTGATGAACGATTAAGTGAATTAGTTCAAATGATCACCAATTAGGACTAGTGTTATCAGTTCAAGAACTTCCTTTTGCTTTTTAATTTTTCTTTAATTGAACGTATTGTTAACACTCGGGAGTCAGCATGTTCTTTTGCTTATGGGAAGTCATATATGTTACTTTATGCAATCTTTTGTCTAAATACTGTGTTGTGATCTCTGGTTGTAGGCATTTCAAGTTCTTAATCTATATGTCATTAAGCTCCTGATAGAGGGAAGAGAAAATGGCGGTGGAAGATTTGTGCCCGCCATCTTCAGAAATTTGCACAGTACCGAATTCTGAGAGTCCTGAACCAGATGTGGAGCTGGGTTGTTCACGGAAAAAGAAGAAAAATAAGAAGAAAAGGTGTAAACTTGAAAGCAATGATAAGAGTTGTGAAAGTCCCTCCCTACAGTCTCAATTTGTACAACTCTCAGATCAAGAAGCACCACAACCACTTACAGAGAAAAGTAATACAATAACAGATTCAGAAAATCCCCAATCAAATGTGGAGCCGAGTCTTTCAACAAAAAAGAAGAAGAAGAAGAAGAAAGGGTCTAAAACCACTGAGACCAATGATACAAGTTGTGAAAGTCCCCCCCTACAGCCTCAACTTGTACAACTTTCAGATCAACAAGCATCACAACCACTTGCAGAGAAAATTACTACAATAACAGATTCAGAGAGTCCCCAGTCAAATGTGGAGCTGAGTCTTTCACAAAATAAGAAGAAGAAGAATAAGAAGAGGAAGAACAAGAAAGGGTGTAAAACCCCTGAGACAAATGATAAAAGTTGTGAAAGTCCCTCTATACAGCCTCAACTTGTACAAGCAACAGATCAAGAGGTAGAAGTGCCACAACGCATTGAGGCCGTACAGCCTCAACTTGCACAAGTGACGGATCAAAAGCTAGAAGTGCCACAACCCATTGAGGATTCGAGTTTCTCAGTGAAAAACAAGAAAAGGAATGGGAAGAAAAGCCGTAAACCCCATGACTGTAATGATGAAGTGTGTGGCGTTTCTGTTGGTACTTCTATTATGGAAAGTAATATGCCAGCAGTAGATCCATATATAAAGCCTTCTGTTGAAATATCATTGGAGCAGCTTGTTGCGGAGCCACTTGTGGAGGGAATGAGTACAACAGCAAACTCAAAAAGTCCCAAATCCAATGCAGATTTTGGCTGCTCACAAGAAATGAAGAAAAAGAAGCGGAAGAGAAGCCACAAAACCAGTGAGTATAAAGAGCTATTTGTGGAAACAATGATGCCAGAAGCAAATCCATCTTTTCAGCCTTCAATTGCAATGTTCTCTGAACAAGAACTAGAGGTGTCACAACCACTTAATGTTGATGCAGAATCACTTGTGGAGGGAATGAGCACAACAATAAACTCAGAAAGGCCCAGGCCGAATGCAGATTTTAACTGCTCACAAGAAACAAAGAAGAAAAAGCGAAAGAGAGGGCGCAAAACCAGTGATAGTAAAGAGGTATTAGTGGAACCAATGTTGCCAGAAGCAGAATCATCTCTTCGGCCTTCTCTTACAATGTTATCTGAGCAAGAACTAGATGTGCCACAACCACTTAATGCTGATGCAGAACCACTTGTGGAGGGAATGAGCACAACAATAAAGTCGGAAAGTACCAGGGGCAATGCAGATTTTACCTGCTCACAAGAAACAAAAAAGAAAAAGCGAAAGAGAGGGAGCAAAACCAGTGACAGTAAAGAGCTATTAGTGGAAGTAGTGACGCCGGAAGCAGATCCATCTCTCCAGCCTCTGCTTGCAATATTTTCTGAACATGAGCTAGAGGTGCCACCACCGCTTACTACTGATGCAGAACCACTTGTGGAGGGAATGAGCATGACAATGAACTCAGAAAGTCTAAAGCCCAATGCAGATATTAGCTGCTTAGAAGAAACGAAGAAGAAAAATTCAAAGAGAAAGCCCAAAACCAGTGAAAGTAAAAAGCTATCTGTGGAAATAATGACGCCGGAACCAGATCCATCTCTCCAGCCTACTCTTTCTGAAAAAGAGCTAGGGGTGCCACAACCACTTAATACTGATGCAGAACCACTTGTGGAGGGAATGAGCACGACGATGAACTCGGGAAGTCCCAAGCCCAATGCAGATTTTAGCTACCCACAAGAAACAAAGAAGAAAAATCGAAAGAGAAAGCACAAAACCAGTGAAAGTAAAGAGCTATTAGTTGAAATAATGGCACCGGAAGCAGATCCATCTCTTCAGCCTACTCTTTCTGAAAAAGAACTACAGGTGCCACCACCCCTTAATACTGATGCAGAACCACTTGTGGAGGGAATGAGCACAACAATAAACTTGGAAAGTACCAGGGGCAATGCAGATTTTACCTGCTCACAAGAAACAAAAAAGAAAAAGCAAAAGAGAGGGAGCAAAACCAGTGAACGTAAAGAGCTCTTAGTGGAAATAATGACGCCAGAAGCAGATCCATCTCTTCAGCGTACTCTTTTTGAAAAAGAGCCAGAGGTTCCACAACCACTTAATACTGATGCAGAACCACTCATGGAGGGAATGAGCACAACAATGAACTCAGGAAGTCCCAAGCCCAATGCAGATGTTAGCTGCTCACAAGAAACGAAGAAAAAAAATCCAAAGAGAAAGCGCAAAACCTGTGAAAGTAAAGAGCTATTAGTGGAAATAATGACGCCAGAAGCAGATCCATCTCTTCAGCCTTCGCTTGCAATAATCTCTGAACAAGAGGTAGAGGTGCCACAGCCACTTAATACTGATGCACAACCACTTGTGGAGGGAGTAAGCACAACAAACTCGGAGAGTCCCAAGCCCAATGCAGAATTTAGTTGCTCACAAGAAACGAAGAAAAAGAATCCAAAGAGAAATCACAAAACCAATGAGAATAAAGAGCTATTGGTGGAAATAATGACGCCAGAAGCAGATCTATCCCTTCAGCCTCCGCTTGCAATATTCTCTGAACAAGAGGTAGAGGTGGCACAACCACTTAATACTGGTACAGTGTGGAAAGAAACCAAGATTGATGAAGTTCCTTCCTTGTCACATTTGGCTCCAAAAGCTGATACTGAAGTAGTTGCTATCGGTAGAGAGGGCAATCTTTCTCAGAAAAAGCTTCTGATTCTTGATATTAATGGGCTGCTTGCTGATATTGTCCAGATGGAAGTTTCTATCCCCAGTAGTTTTAAACCAGACAAAATAATATCACGGAAAGCAGGTGATAATTGATATTTAAATATCTTTAGATCTTTATTCTCTTAAAGTGGTATGGAACCTCATTCTCTCCTCTCTTTTTTCTCACAGTTTTTAAGAGGCCATTTTGCGATGATTTTCTACAGTTCTGCTTTGACAGATTTAATGTGGGTGTGTGGTCTTCAAGAACCAAGTAAGCTTCATTCTTGGACATATGTACCTTTTCTGGTTTCTTGTTTGTTGGAATATAATCCTTTACGCTTGTTTTCAGGGAAAATGTGAACTCGGTGATAGATTTTCTTTTGGGGGATTCCAAACACAAATTACTCTTTTGCTGGGTAAGGATTAGAGTAAATTTTAAAAAAATGGTCATGTTAAAATGATATTAATTTATTCTGCTTCCAGAAAAATAGGATCTTAATTATCTTATCGTAATCATTTTGCTTCAGCAAAATAGGTTCCCCATTATTTTTAATGTTTAAAAATAAAAACTGTTTGATAGCAGAAATCAACAATTACAACTTTATTGTCATGATTATTGCTTTTGCAGAACCAATCGCACTGCACTTCTACCAGGTTCAAGACAGTGGAGAACAAGAATAAGCCCCTCGTTTTGAAAGAGCTTAGAAAATTATGGGAGAAGCTTGAGCCTGATCTTCCTTGGGCGAGAGGAGAGTATAACGAATCCAACACAGTATTATTGGATGATTCTCCATACAAGGCTTTGTGCAATCCGGTTAGTTAATTTACTATTTCTTCTTAACATTTTCTCTTGGGGATGTGATTGGTTTTACTACAAGGATAACAACTGATTTAATTCTTCATCTTTGTGTTTAGGTGAACACGGCCATATTCCCCAATTCATATCAGTTCAGGAACAGAAAAGATTCTTCATTAGGTGAGACACCATCACAGTAGGTGTTAATCTCCTTTTCTTTTGAAACGTAAGGAAAATAACCGATGCAAACCTATACATATGGGCGTCATACACATGAAAGTAATTCTGTAGGTCAAAATGTCTTCCCTGTGTTGCATAGTCTTTCCATTATGCCCTTTAAGCATTGTCTATTTTGTGTCTTCTTTTCCTGCTCTAGATTTCCAAATTTCTAATTTCCAGTTGAATTTTTCTGATGGTTCTTCTTTACTTCTAAGTCGTCAAGAAGTGTAAGCTAAGATATCTGGCATATTCATTATATATCTAATGTGTTTATTATGTTGTTAGTTGTTACTGTGAAATTTGCAAGTCCAGGTGTTTCGTTGACTCTTTATAGTGGTTTTGGTCTACTGTCCAGTTACGGACCCAGGATTTTAGTTATATGTTGCTTAATAGACTCGAGGCCTGAATTTGTTGCTGTCTTCTTACTCTAATTTGACAAATAAATTGCGGTGTGGGGGCTTTTAGGCTAGAAAATGCTAGAATTAGTTCCTAATATTAGAATTTGCTACGCCTCAGATGCACTATACAAAAAAATAATAAACAATTTTCTGAGTGCATCAGCTCCTACTGGCCATGGGGGCTTGGCCTGCCTGTGCTAATGTCTATCTTAGTTCTTTTCCCTATCTTTTGTTCTCCATAGTATGATTTTTGAGCAGGACTGTCATCTTATATCATACCTTGTCTTTCAGAATGAATTGTAAGATATAATTGTCCAATTATGTGTAATGATTTTATTCACTCAAAAAAAAAAAAAAAAGTCTAATGATTGTATTAGTTTTACATGATGACATATTGTGATGTGGTCTTTTATACACTCCTGTTCATCGCAGGACCTGGAGGCGATATCCGTTCTTACCTGGAAGGGTTAGCTATGGCTGAGAGTGTCCAAAAATATGTGGAACAGAATCCATTTGGTCAGCGACCCATAACGAAATCAAATCCTTCTTGGAACTTCTATAGGAGAGTTATAGAGGATGCAAAACCCCTGAGATGACTCGGCCTTTTTCATGCCTTGGACCCATTGATGTTTTGCAGTTCCATACCAGACGTAAGTTTTCACTTTAACATGTATCATTGCGACCCATTATTTTTTGTTGTCTCAGTTTTGCTTAAATGAGATGTACCAAGTATACTGCTTGTAGAAGAGAGCGTCTGCTAGGCTAGATCAAAAAAAAAATTCCTAGTTTAGTAAAACCTGCGCACCAATTATTTATTGTCATGTGCGCATAAATTTTGTTTATTGTTGGTCGATGCACTGAATAAGCATTGGCAAATCAAAGTTCATTCTTTGTGAGTGCCTATAAAGATGATAGGTCCTCTCTTTTTGTGTTTACATTTATTTGTCATTGTTAACTAAAACACACGACAGATGCAGGGTTGTGAAATAGGTGCCACCATCTTTAACTTGATGCAGATAGTTGGGGTTGTTGACAGTTGATAGAAATTTGTTACCCAACCACCATGTTCTGCAAATCTTATACTTTGAGTTTGAGGAAAATCTTCTGGGGTTGCTTTGTTATATTTCCAGCAGGGATACAACACCAACCAAATTTGATTCTATGTGCCTGCCTTGATTCAGCTATCAGTTACCGTTATGCTTGGCTTGTTTGAAATGTACATCTCTTGCACCAACCAAACTTAAACCCACTTATATAACCAGCAATTGGTCCATGTCTATTTATGTGCCTGGTTCAAAGTAACAGCTACTGAAACCCATTAGTTAATTAGGCATATCTAGAATCTTTTGTGTTGTCTGTTTGCAAGTTTTTGAAGGCTATCAATGGTTGGTACTGGCTGATTTTTATTGACCACGATGATCAACTTGGCATGTGCTGCTACATCTGGCAAATCAATTGGTTCACCCAATTCTGTGATCTCTGCCATTTCAGAACTTCTTGATACTTTTCATATTGTTCAACATTGCATACAGACCAGCTTTTCTTAACTTTTAGATTGATGACTTCCTTCTAGTCATAACATAAAATCGTTTTTCTTTGTTAGATAACGCATACTGTTAGCTAATTATCCCCGTGTCCCTGCCTGCCTCCTGATCATAATGCCTCCTATTATTGATTGGATTCCTTGTAGGGCTCCTTCAATTATTATCAATTATATATATGGATGATGTTGATGATTACTTGTGGAGAAATTGAAAAGGTAATGTGGCAATCAAATTAAAGAGCAGATAGCTAAAGCTATGGAGCGTGAGGTGAATGAGCAATGTTTGTTCCTTGAGATATGGCTTAGGATGATTGAAATGGATTAGTTGGTATTTGCCTAATAGTTCAGGCATAGCACGTGTACTAGTTCCTTCACTTTATGAACGTGGCAAAAGATGCAAGCATTCATTTGCTCAAATCTTCCTTTGGTGTATTCATCATCAACCAACTATATGGTGATATCTCCTTTTCATTTGGCTTCTTTTGGTTCATCGGCATCAAGTATGTATCAACCTTTCTAATACGCAAATGCATGCAAGTCCTTATTAGCTAGCAATCACATGTATGCTGAGCTTACTCGAAACAAGAAGACAATCATTACCAGATAGGCAGATATCATATCTTCTCTGGAGTTCAAACAAAAAAAAAAAATGGGAATTCACTAAGAAAATACATTATCCAGGCATTAACAATGTAACCCCAATCGAAACATATTTTAAAAATCATATTCTACGACCGGTGAGCTTATGGTACATAATAGTTTATATTCACCAATCGCAAAGGTGATTTATCCATTATTATTTTATTCATAATGTGGAAGACACTAGAATTTGATGCATGAATACATTTAGGTTATGTTTGTTTCACCGGACTGTCATACCTCTCCTTAATTTCTATAAGAGTCCTGGACTCCTCAAGCCTGGATTATGCTATGTTATTCCCTAACCCATGTTTGGTCAGTTAGGACTAAAACTAGAGCCAACACCATTGACATGAAGACCCGAGAGGCTCCAAACGGCAGCTGATTGGAACTCTGCCATCAGGCCACCTCCGGCAGGCGCAGCAGCTGGGTTTGATCCATCTCGTCATCGCCGACGTTTCTCTTTCCTCGGCTGGTCTGGTTGCTGGTTGTGGAGAGAGAATCGGACCTCGAAAATCTTGGGTTCTCCTGCAGTTTCTGTACAAATTCCGGCTGCTCCGGCAATGTTTTGAGGTGCATAAGATATGAAAGTTGATCTGCTCTTCGTGTTCTACATGCTAGAATACATGGTTTTTGAATTTGATAAAATTTTGGAAGACTTGATTTCTGGGTATTCGGCCACCGTTGCTATAACCTTCTGTGGCAGTGATTCTGGGTTCAATTGGGGATAGAAAATGAGGTTGGGGACCTCGGCAGAGACCTCCTGGACAAACCCAGGTGGGCCGACGAAGTCGAGGAGGTAGAGGTCGCTGATGTCAGAAAGAGGGAGGCTTTGGGTCGCGACGGGGCAGTAGAAGGTGAGAAGGAGAGCTTCCATAATCCCATGGTTTTGGGGGGGTTTATGGTAGAAGGTGTTTATGAGAATTTGGGACTCTAGAGTCTCATTTAAAACAGTCCTTGAAGTTGCCAAACATGGGATTAGTGTAACACAAGCTAATAAGGATATCCAATAGCTAATAAGGATATCCAATCCAATCCAATCCCATGAAACAAACATAGCCTTAGAGCACTAAAGATGTTCCCGTATCAACTTACAACTATTTAGTCAAGTGGCTTTACTCGCGGCTATAGTCAGGCCAAAGGTAACTTCAAGACTTTTAATATTGGACTATTTTAACTTCAATTATTGGTTTTAACGAAAAACTCATGAAATATATCTAATTTTCAATTATTTGAAGGATGCATAATGAGAGAGTGATCAATGTGGAATGAAAATTAGAGGCTGCAGGGATTGACAAAGCATTAGAGTGGTGGAGAACCATGTGCTTAAATCTGACACATAATTCCTTCCTATTTCTTAGTTTGACAATCTCTATTCTATTATTGTTTGTGGAAATCTTCATATATTTGTACAACCCACATCTTTCATGAATACATATATAGATACACACACACACACACTGGGGTTAGGGAAATAAAGACCTATCATCCTGTTCCAAAATCCTTGGATGAAAAATTATCATCATGGCAATAATGTAAAGTATTATTTTCATGTCTCTAGTCTCTTTTTAAGTAAATCATGACTTCAGAGATTAGGTGTAAGACTCTTCTAATCATCATGGTAAGCACTGTATTTATATGCCAGCATTAGCCTTTTATAGTTTTATATTCTCTAACTGCTACAATTTCTTAATTATCTTCTTCATACGATACAACTGCTGCTATCAAGTATCAAAGACCAACTAAACTATTTAAAGAAACTGTGTAAGAGTTGACAAAGTTTGTTATTTTCCACTCATTCATTTTTTTATGAATGAAAGTTACACAGTGCTGTGTTTCAAAATATTAAAATGAGCTAATGAAATAATCAGACCGCTTTTGCGATTCTTAAATTTTGTTACTCTGAAAAACATGATAGAATCAATAACTCCTTATATTTTAACCAATAATTGAAAGTACTTAGAGACACCATTTTTTTTTTTTTTTTTGACGAGAAAGCTAGAGACACCATTTACACAATTCAACAACCAGTTGGCCAAGTGGGTGTTATTCAATTCCTGGATTGATACCAGCAACCACTCATCAGTCACCCTTCACGCTTCTCACGTTGGAGCCTTGGAAAAAGATTCAACCTTGAGCTCATTTCTCAATCAATTGCATTGGCTTGAATTGGGTTTTGTTCAGTTATAGAAAGTTTCCAACTTTTTTTTTATATCTGAGAAAGTTTCCAACTTTGTAGTGCTGGAATGGTAGTTATGGTAAATCAGTGGCCACCATTGGGACTTTGCAGGTATAGGGGACAATCTCTATCTCTGACAAGATCACATGCACATGCAGACAGCTCTTGACCCACTCACATATTCATCCCACATGGATTGCGAGCCATCTGACCCACAAACACTCTTTCTCTGTAGAAAGCTTTTATTTTTTAGCCAAACTCTCTCTCACAACATTGGCGAACATTTTTCATAAAATAACAAAGCTTCCTCCAATCTGTTCTAGCTGTCTTTCCCATTTGCTCTACCGGGCAAAACATCTCTTCTTGGATCTGCCAAGATTCCTCTACATGTTGCATTGCTTTTAGTTTCTTTTAGGCGATTCTGTCTGTCTGAAGGTAGATGTACGTTTCTGTTATCTCTGGGTGTTGTTCTGTTCTGTGCATATTGTTGTAATGGGTCCCTCCAGTTTCTCAGTCCCTTTTCTGGGTCCTGCGCAAGGCATTGTATTTTGTGAGTTTTGTTCTGTGAAACCCAATAAGGTTTCTTTCCCTCCTAACTGATAGGATTTGATTTGGTTTTCTGGGTGTCCCCTACTTCTTTTCCCATTTTAGTTATCTTCAATTGTTGTGAACTGGAGAGATTGGAGAAAAAGACCCCAAAAGAGGAGATTGTGTGGAAGTTGTGATCTGTGATTGAAAGGACAGTTCAGTTCTTGTGAGCTTTGAGAATATCAGAAATTAGTAGGTAATTTGATTTTGTACTAGGTGTGTTTGGAATTACATGAATGAGGAGAGTGGTCTATTCTCTTAATGGTTTGTGAGGCTGGAAAAAGCTGCAACTGACCTGTTGGCTTTGCATTTTGTTCAAGTCCTTGAGGAGAAAGGAACAAAAAGAAGGATAAGTTACATTTTGTTGTACTTGAGCTGGATATTGGCGTCAGCTTGTGTAACAAAGGTCAGTGAGGTGTCTGAATTTTACAGCTTCTCAATTTTGTATATCTGGAGAATGGATAAGACCATTTACAATTGCCTGAAATTGGTTTCAGAGGGTGTAGAGTTGTGGCAGTGAAGGATTGTGCATTGTGTACTCAAAGCTTGTTTCCAACATTTACTGAAGGGCCTTGGATTTGTATTTTGGGGAATCTGATTTGCTTGAAGAAAATTGAGTAGATGTTTAGAAAAAGTGGGGAGTGAAAATAACTGATTTGGACAGAAGAGGTGGAGATGGCTGCAAAACTTCTGCATTCTTTAGCTGATGACAACCCAGATTTGCAGAAGCAAATAGGATGCATGAATGGGATTTTCCAAATTTTCGATCGACACCAAGTCCTCACTGGTAGGAGGATTAGCCACCACAAGAGGCTTCCTCCAGGTAATTTCCTGCTGGTTTCTAACTACTGTTGGTTAATGATAATGTCATACTAGTTTTTTTCTTTTATTCAGTTGCTCTAGCCCTTTTAGCTTCATCATCAACCCTGTCACTAATTAATAATTATAGATTTGTCTATATGTTCATGCAGATTTTGTTTTATTTTTGCACGTTTAAAGATTGAAAAAGGTACCCTAAAACATCTAGTTCATAGAAATTGGCGCAAAAAAGGAGAGTAATGAATTGCAACCTACAACATTTGATTCCGTAGACCCTAAGATGAGAGTCTAATAATGAATTGCAGCTTATGACAACTAATGCATTCATTTGTTTCACAGGGAATTCACACTATAGCAATGGTGGCCTGGAAAGAGAGTCCAACAATCCATACCATCGGCAAGCAGTAACTGTAATCACTCTCTACTCGATGATTCCTTTCCTTTTAGCAAATTGCTAAGAACTATGTTTCTGGTAGCGTTAAGCTACTCACTGCACATTGTTCGTATATTATTTTCTATGTGGGCTTTGACTGTGATGTGTGTATGTATTTGAAAATATCTTTGAACTACAAAATTTATACAGCTTTTAGATGAGAATCATGAGTTAGCCTGCACTTGGAATCATCTAAAATTTAGCATGTAGTACAGGCAGAGGGATAATTTTCAATGCAACTGGTGAAAGTTCAATTCAATGCAAAATTAGGTCAATAGCTATGTATATATGTTTTCAGTATAATATGCTGCCCTACTTAACAGTGTTAGTTGAGTCTGTTTCAGCCTTGATAAGTGACCACCCCCGCCCTACTTAACATGCATGTGATGGACTTAATGATGTATAATTGAATGGTTCATGGTTCTTGATGGAATATTGTCCTAATTATTCACTATGTCTGTGCATATTCAATCTTCTGCTTATACTGGAATTGCACTTGAATCCATGAATTTCTTTGTGCTTTTAGCAAATTTTACTGGACTGAAACTGACTTTTTACTGCTTGAAATTGCAGGAAATAAATTCGAACAAAAATGTGAATGAGAAACAAAGACTCTCAACAGAGTCATCACGGGCCTCTTTCTCGTCGACTTGTTCATCTTCCTTATCATCACTGGAGTGTAACAGAACAGCACAACCAGGAACCTCTTCCTTTGACAGAATCATTTTTCCTGAAACTCCCCCAAGGGATCCAGTGACTAACCACTCAAGTACCTCCCCTAGATTTGGAAGGCAGTCCCTTGATCTCCGGGATGTGGTAAAGGACTCTATGCATAGGGAAGCAAGGGGACTATCACTGAAAACTACAACCAGAGATGAAGCAGCAGGTAATGCAGTGAAGCACAGAGACTCTCCAAGACCCTTGAAGCTGTCCAGACCAACAGATGGATCTAATGGAGTCAGGACCAATGAGAAGCAAAATATGCCTGCTGATCTCAAGGAGTCTCTTAGAGTTCTTGCTCAACTTCGAGAAGCTCCTTGGCATTATGAAGATAGAGATCATCCAAGATCAACATATGAATCAAAAGATAGTTTTTGGCATACAGTTCCAAAAGATGCTCCACGGTTTTCTTATGATGGGAGAGAGATGAATCGTTTATCCTTTGAATCAAGAGATACCTTCAGACCAACTCCAAAGCCAAAAGAGTTGCCGAGACTTTCACTGGATAGCAGAGAAGATTCAATGCGTGGTTCCCACTCTGACTCAAGATCAAATCATCTTTCAAAAGGGTTTCGGAATAGTGGCAGCTCCAATGGCAGGGATCCTAGTCTACCTCAGTCATCAGGAACTCAGAGTCGACCAAGTGTTGTAGCAAAGTTGATGGGTTTGGAAGCATTGCCAGATTTTGATAGTAACTTAAGTCTGATCAAAACCAGCCCAGTTATAGAAAGTGATCCTTTCTCAAAACCACTGAAGACAAACAATATATACAGGCCTATTCACACTTCAAACTCCCTGAGAAGCTCTCCAAAAGAACCAACATCACCAAGGTGGAAGAATCCAGATCTGGTTATGAGACCTGTTTCAAGTTCAAGGTTTCCAATTGAACCAGCACCTTGGAAAATGCAGGATGGAAATCGAGGTTATCAGAAACTATCTTCCAAACCTGTAAAAGCTCAAGGAAGGACCCAAAACTCCTTCCTGTCTGTTTATAGTGAGATAGAGAAGAGATTAGATGATCTGGAATTCAAACAGTCTGGAAAGGATCTTAGAGCTCTTAAACAGATATTGGAAGCAATGCAAGTAAAAGGGCTGTTAGAGACCAAAAAAGAAGAGCAAGCTTCAAATTTTGGAACTCAAAAGGACTGTGAACCAGAATGTTCTAGTTCCAATCCAGACCCAAGGTCTGTGAATCAAAGAAACAGAAACAGCCATGCTATGTCTTCCAGAATTAAAAGCTCTGATTCCTCGAAGAATTATGGTTCCCCGATTGTGATCATTAAACCTGCAAAGGTTGTCGAAAGGTCTGGTCTTCCTAGTTCATCACTAATTTCAATGGATGGCCTCTCTGATGTCCATACTGCTCCTAGAGGGGGAACAGTAGATAACAAGAGGGTTTCAACTAACAGCCGAATAGCTAAAGATCATTCTCCTAAGAACAGTAGGAAAGACTTTTCTGTTGGCTCCACTGACAAAAAGCCAAGTGGCAGGAATGTAAAATCTCTTCGAAAGGAAAACAGTGCAACAAATTCAGCAAAGAGCTCAGGATCTGTGAGCCCAAGATTACAGCAGAAGAAGCTTGAGTTAGGGAAGCCATCTCGTCCACCTACCCCGCCATCTGATACAAGAAAACCGAGAAGGCAATCCAGCAGGCAATCAACAGACTCAACTTCACCTGGTAGAAAACTCAGACCAAAATCTTCCAACTTGCAGCAAAGTGATGACCAGTTGAGTGAGATAAGTAATGAATCTAGACGGTCAAGTTTCCAAGGAGATGACATAGATATGGAAGAGTCTAGCAGTGTACGAGGTACTGATACAAATGATAGCCAGAGTCCATCTCTGAAGGCTTCCAAGTATTTAGCTTCTGCTTCAATGCAACAGGTAGGTGTCTACTTTTTTTTTATCTTCTGCTTCCACTCATTCCATTTTGAAAGTTTAGCTTATATATTTTGTTTTTACTTCTCAGAAGTTAACTGCAAGGTTGGAAGAAGATGGGTCTGCTGTGGAACTCGCTACAGTTGCTCCAGAACATCCTAGTCCTGTCTCTGTACTTGATGCCTCAGCATATAGAGATGATGCACTATCTCCAGTAAAGCAGTTGCCTGACGCCCTCAGAGGTACAGTTTAAATTTCTTCTTAAATTTAACTTGGACATGGCAAACCTGAGATGATCATAAAATGAGAACGAGTGATTATATGACTAAATTCACTTGCTGAGTCCAAAATAATAAAATAAAAGTTTCTCTTTTGTAAACCCATCCAACTAGAAACATTAGATAGAGTTCTACTAATATTGTTAATGTATTCCTAATACACCGAAGGGTCAGTAAGTAATCCTTCACCATAAGCTGTTTGGAAAATTCAGATATCTTAAAAGTTTAGTTGGCTCCCTTTTCAAAAAAAAAAAAAAAGTTTAGTTGGCTACCTGACTGCTACCATTGTGGTTTTGCCGAAATGAGTGAACTTGACTAGCTATCTATTTTGTGTACCACCATTAACCATGGTGTACTATAACCATATAACATTTGATGAACCACATATTGATCATGGTTAACTTTTTGTAATAAATGCAATCATACATTTGGAGCAAACCATATTGATCCTTGCATTCTGGAAAGATCAATTCTCACTTTAAAATTTATTTGACATACAGGTGATGATGCTGAAGATTCAAATCTCAGAGTATGTGAAGATCAATGGAACCCTGCAGATAATCTTGCTAGCGTCGGGTCTGGTCTTACCTCAGAGATCAATCGTAAGAAATTGCAGAACATTGAGAACTTAGTTCAGAAGCTTAGACGATTGAACTCTAGTCATGATGAAGCAAGAACAGACTATATTGCATCACTATGCGAGAATTCAAATCCGGATCACAGATACATTTCTGAAATATTGTTAGCTTCAGGTCTCCTACTTAGAGACCTGGGGTCCAGCCTGACTACATTTCAGCTCCATCCCTCAGGTCACCCTATCAACCCTGAGTTGTTCTTTGTTTTGGAGCAAACCAAGGCTAGCAGTATGCTTGCAAAAGAAGAATGTATCCCCGAAAAGGCAACTCACGCAAAGCAAGAGAAGTTTCACCGGAAACTCATCTTCGATGCTGTCAATGAAATTCTTGTTGATAAGTTGGGCTTAGTTGGCAGCCCTCTTGAGCCGTGGTTGAAGCCTGCAAGACTGGCAAAGAAAACCCTCAATGCACAAAAGCTTCTCAAGGAACTGTTTTTCGAGATAGAACAATTTCAAGCCAAGAAACTTGTGTGTAACTTAGAGGATGAGGATGATGGTTTGAGAAGCATATTGTGTGAAGATGTGATGCACAGGTCAGAAAGTTGGACAGTTTTCCATGCTGAGATTTCTGGGTCAGTCTTAGATGTTGAGAGGTTGATCTTTAAGGATTTGATCGACGAAATTGTTATTGGTGAAGCAGCTAGCTTGCGTGCCAAGCCAGCAGCCAGGCGTCGAAAGCTGTTTGCTAATTAATGATCTTTCAGTTCTTCTCAATCCACTTTTTTTCTTTGGTGATTTAATTTTTTTTTTGACAAACATCACAATAAATCTATTTGTAAGATCTATAGTGTTGTAATTCATGCTGGGTTGTAAAGAAGGTTAACTCGTCAAAGTTGTCAAGATACATACTTTGGAAGATTAATATATAAGACCCTTTTTGCTTCTTCACTTACCATGCTGACTCTCATTGTTTCACAGAAGCTGTGTTTGAGCTCATTGTCTAATGAAACCAGAGGAAAGTGTCATTTTCTTTTGGGACTTGAATTTAAATCTAGTGGAAACATATGATGAATTGATGATGCTGCTAAATTGTAAGGTTGGAACTGGGAAATTATAATGTCGCAGATAAATTTTTATATAGGAAATTGTTACTGAAATGGTTGGGAGTATTTCATAGGGATTTAAGGGCATCAATTTAAGCATTAAAACTCTCTTTTTCTGTCTTTATATAAAATTGAAGAATAACTTTACTCTAACAACAAGCCTCCGTAGCATAGTGGTAGTGCGTTCGCTTCGTAAGCGAAAGGTCGCGAGTTCGATCCTCGCCGGGGGCTTTATGTTTTTATCATTTAATTTGATTTTGCATTTTACCATTATTAATCCTTTTTAATTTGCCTTTATATTTTTCACCGTTTTCATTTTTACCGAAACCACTTTTCTTTCTTTAATAATTATCTGTAATAATTGATTTGGGTATTCCTTTTTTTTGTGAAATTTATTTAGGTATTACTCAAGGATTTTGTGCGTGAACAATTTAAATGAAACTGAAAAGAAAAAGTCGTATAAATCTGAATAAGACGAAACACTCATCACCATGGATGAAATTAACGTGGTCCATTCCCTAGGACCACAAAAAATTCCATAAATCTAAGTAGGAGTATCTATCAGCATGCCTGCGGACACACTTAATAAAAAAATTAAAAAAATTAAAAAATTAAAAAAATCCTTTTATCGATTATATATAATCACTCATATGAATTCTTATTCTCTTCAATCTAGTCTTTCTCGATCATCTTCTACGAAAAACAGTGTTTTGAGATACTTATTTTTTTTTTACTTTAGAATATGACATATTTTAGATGTTTCTGCATAGCTAGCCTAGGGCGAGAAGGGTCAATTGAGAAGTCAATTTTTGAAAAATCCTTAATTAGTGTTAATGATCTATGAACCTGAATGGAATGAAATAAAATTGACCCTTCTCTAATTTTTCTCTCAATTTTCAAAATTCAATACAAATTTATCTTAATTAGTTTTAATTATCCTTGAACTTTAATGGAATGAAATAATATTTTACACTATTAATACACTACATATATCTAATTAATACGAATCTTTTCAGGGTTTCTTACCCTATTGATCGATATATGCCCATATGCGCATATTTATGATTCTTTGTTAATATGTTAAATTGAAGTAACACATAATTTTTTCTATATTTATCGTTCATCTTAAATCCCAAAATTTATTCAACATGATTTAATGATCTTTCAATATCAGCATTAGTACAAGAAATATTACACCTAAATTTTCTTAATTATACTAATATATACATTCTTTTGGGGAAATTCTAGTGTAGTGGTGGGTATCTCATACCCACATTTACAAAAGTGAGAACAAATTTTGTTGTCAAAGTTGTAATTTGAGTCCTATTTTGTGTAATCTTAGTTCTAATAATGGTAATTACACCTCTTATGACATTTTACAAGTTTTTGAACAAATTCGTTGTCAATGTTGTAATCTTAGTTCTAATAATGGTAATTACACCTCTTACGACATTTTTACAAGCTTTTGAACAAATTCATTGTCAATTTTGTAGTTTTTGTTTAACTATATATAAATAGTGTAAATGAATTTGGTAACTTTTGTTCTCAATGTTGTAATTTTGGTTCAAATACTTGTAAATTTTTGTTCAAATAGTTGTAAATGAGGGTATCTCATACCCACCAGTACACTAGCTTGTCTAATTTTTTTGGTCTAAGGACGACGGGAAATGAGTATAATTTGTTAGTTAATAAAGTTTGACCCTCTTAAGTGAGATTTTTGGCTACACCGTTGTTTCTACCGTTATATTAAAAATTCACTAAATTTAACAATGAAAAGAACCGGTTTATGTTCTTAATTCGAAGTATGGTAGTGTCCACTTTGTTTTATAGGACCACAATTATGAGTCCCGAAGCCTTTTTCTGGGATATATGCCACACCCAGACGAACATGTACATAAAGGCTTGGGTGGTGTGCTTTAAAGTTTCTTGGATCTCTCAGCCAAAAAGAAAGATGTTTCTTGGATCCTGTAACATAATGCAGCTGCTACTAGCTGCAGTTGATAAGAGCTGAGCCTGAGACAGACCAGACAGACAGAAGGACTGACTGACATGACTGCCTTCCTCTAATTATAATTTCAGTCTTAGCTGCTAGCTCTCTTCTTGTGGACTCATGTTCTTTCCTTTTCCTTCTCAGAAGACTTGCAGATTCCAAAAGCTTCAATTAACAACATATTTTATTGCTTTCCCTTGGAGTTAGGGACTTGTAACTAGCTACGTCTCATCAGATTATAAGAGGATAGTATAATCTTAGGTCATTTTATGCTTTTAGATTTTTTGTTCTACAAAGTTTGTAACGATGTATAACTTGAACTTGATACATGAAGATGTGGGAAATTCTTCTCATGTGCAAAGCCAATTTATTCTCATGTCTACATTGGATAGACACGGATGGGATCGGAGTAGAGAGAAATAACGAAGCTGTCAAAGAACATTCACTCTTGAAAGCGAAAATGATACGTATCGCAAAAATCATTAAACGCGAAATTAAAAATACGTACTGTATCTCTAACTAAAGCACAACTAGAAATTCGTCAGCCTCTTTCGTTTTTGATTTTGTGGCGGAGAGCTAGCAACTACTCGAGCTCTTTCATGTAGCTATTTGTTTTAAAATACTCGCAGAGGAAATTACTTGATCATAAACAATTATATATAGGCTCCAAAGCGCTGAGAGAGAGAGAGAGAGAGTACTGCTATATAGTAACAACTAACCCTAGAAATTCTGAAAGCTGGCAATAGTGAATTAAAGTACATAGTTGGGGACTGGGGGTCATACAAGAGGAGCCATGCATTTTGATCGATCAAAAAGACGACCAAAGCTTAGAGAGAGAGAGAGAGTACAACTATATATAAAGCAACAACTAACGACCCTAGAAAATCAAAAGGTTGGCAATAGCTAGGTTATCTGGGCTGCTGCTTAATTAATTCAAAATTAAAGAAATTATGCCAGCGAGCACAACTACCAAACATTAGTTACCAGTTAATTGGTGACCTAAATTAAACAATAATACTAGAGTTGGCGTGGATTTCTTTTGGTTTTAAAAGGCTGAAGCAAGAAACTATGTACCTAGGTCTTTCTAGATCATATCATGCCAATCGTGCTCATGACCATGAAATTTTAACAGAGAAAGAGTCTAAGAGACATACTGTATATAATTTTGCGCGCAGTTTAACTTTGGCCCCATGCAGCGAGTATTAACTTAGTTACTCCACAAGGTAGTAGCTAGAACACTGTACGTTGATTAATAGTATGAATTGATGGTACATATATACATATAACTGCAGTGAGTCAGTGACAGTGAATATTGTCAGCCAGAGTCGATCCTGACATATATATGAAGGTACAGATGCCAATTACAACTGCGATGGTATCCATTTATTTTGTTAATTAAGTTTCTGGACCCCAAAGCTCAGCTGTCCTGAACACTCAAGCATGTGATCAATCTAGCTCTATACGTACGTAGGGCATAATATGTATAGATATATATTGATATACAAGCTCATTGATCCTCTAAACTGTTCAAGCTTTTAGATAGTTTCATGCCTAGCCTACTCGATCAGAAGCAAATACAAGAGAGGAGGAACGTGCAGTAAGTACCTAATAGTACTAGAGTTCAAAAAGAAAAGGATCTATAGCTCGATAGACATTGGAAATATACCCCAGCAAGCTCAGTAATTCTCGCAACTGTTCAAGCTTAGATAGTTTCATACTTTTATGCCTGCTGGATCGGAAGAAATGTACAAGAGAGACATGCAGTACCTAAAATTAGGGTTCAAAAACAAAAAGACTAAAGCTCTTATAATTGAAAATTGGAATATATCATGCAAGCTTAACATTGTGGACGGTGCTTGTATCTTTATTTCAAGAATACTTTATGACAGAACAATACGCTAGTACTAATTAATTAGAACTATATTAGACCATCGATCTAGCTTGTGGAGCAATGGATCGAGAAAGGACACTGGAGTACAAAATGATAGAATCAATCAAGATCGAGTACGTTGTCTATTGATGATCAGTTGGGACAGTGAACAGATCGATCGAATTGGCTTTCTAGTGATCATTAGGACGATCGAGCTTCATATTGGTTCATTTAATTCAACGAATCCATAAACAAACCAAAGAGCTATTTTAGATGAGAAGACACATGCAGCAAAAAAACACCCTTGCACTTATATATGTAGCATGAATAACACTAGCTATACGTACTTATGTAACATGAATTAGTATATGGTATAAATTTTTATAATTATAGAGTAGAGAAACCTCCATATATATACAACCAAATTAACTTCACTCTACAGGTAACAAGATAGAATGGCTTAAAAATAATGTAAATTTTCCACAACCACGTACTGTAACACAGATATCCTCAGCTCTTATGCCCTTGATTAACCTTCAAATTAGCATCGAATCTCCTATATGATGATCATGGATCAATCACAGCATCAAATGTGTATGTGTCGGCCTTGGTATAAGTAGTAAAATTTTAATGAAGCACTTCATATCGATCGCAATTAGGTATGCATGTATATGTATATAACGTACATTCTCATATAGTTACAAAGTAATTCACTATATAACATAATAATTGGACATTATAAGTACTATATATAGGAACTTACATGCATGCATTGAGGAGCTGCTAATAGATAACTAGCTTTAGGAACCAGTATGGTCCTTGTCTGGTTGGCTTGATGATCCATCATTGTTTTGTGAATGGAGCTTCGGATTAACCAATGTTGGAAAGGATCTCAAAGATGAGCCAATAGAATATTGAAGAGAAGGCATGAGAGCATTATTAGGTTCAAAATTCTGTAGAGTAGTACTAGTAGTACTTGATGAGCTCAACAATTGGATCATATGGTTATTGGTTCGTCTAAGTTCTGGCTGACGATCATCACTGGTACTACTATTCTCTACTACTGCGGTAGTAGTGGTAATGTAGGGCGCATATGGACCAAAAAGTGAAGATACCGGCGTAGCTGTTGATGGACAGAAGAACAATTGAGACCCAGATGCCATTGGCATTGAAGTAGTTGAAAATGATAAGCCATTGTTACTACTCATCATATGATCCATTTGGGGCATTAGTGGAAATCCATGACTGCTACCAAACTGAGAAAGAGACAAACTCGAAGGCTCTGAACTGTGATGGTGAAAGTAGTTGTTGTATGCCATGGCATTGTTCAGCAATCCAGGTATGGAAGAAGGCATATTGCCTATAGGAAATAACTTCTGAGCCAAGGCTTCATCATCATGATCTCGTTGATGATCATTTGCTTTGATTGACTTGCCTTTACTCTCATCAAGTACTACTTGCTCAGTAAGCCTTTGATTCACATCAAAGAAGGGAACATTAAGAGGATTGAGAATTTGCTGTTGATGATGATGAAATTGATGATGAGCAGAACTAGTAGTATTGAACAAACCATGATGAGGAAGTAGTTGGAGTGGTGGGAGCTTATCAATATCATCTTCAGTAACTTCAAGCAACCAATCTATTACCTTGCTAGGTTGGCTAAGACCAAGCCTGTCTTGAAGGTCATATAACTGAATTGCTGTTGGCACTGAAAGCCTAATTCTTCTGTCTCTCAATCCCCTCACAGTTGAGACCTTGCTGTGCCTGTCTTTTCCGCCAAAGGTTCGCGAGACACGAACAATCCTTGGATTTCGAAATCCAGACCATTGCCTTGAAGTAGTAGTACTAGATGAAGCTGCCTTGTTATAACTAGTCATGATATTCCCATCATTGTTGTTGTTGTTTTGGCCCTCTTGCTTTGCTTGAAAACCCTTTCCCCTTGGATTTGTCATCATTGTAATTAATTCTGATCGATTATGATGATCTGAATCATATTTCTCCCTTCCAATTATCCCGAACAAAATTGTCGTACCGATCTTTGATCTCCAAATAATTCAGCTGAAAAAAAAGAAAAAGAAACTAGAGATAAGAAAGTATAAATGATTTGCAGAAACCGATCTATTTATTGATCCTGGAATTCTGCAACTATTTTAAGTCGAATCAAACTTCTTTTGTCTTGCAACATTAGCACATTATATAACAAAGAACAAATTGATTTCACTTCAAACTCCTTCAATTAATTAAGAGTGTTCTCCATCATCAAATTTGATAACGTTTGCTGAGAAGTTGAGCACGATTTTCTAAGACAAAACCATGTAGTTCGGAATTCTTTTCGAGCTGAAAGTAATATTCATCCAAAAAATAGAATCAATTGAGTTGATGATGACTGGTTTAATCTTTCGAAAGAACTCAACTATTCACTGAAAGAGCACTGAAATCGGAATTTTTCAAAATTGAAGAAAACATATAAACTCAGAAGATATTGATCACACTCAAAAATATCGAACTATGATGAGGAAAGCTAGTTGGAATTTGTAGAAATTAATTCAAATCCCGGAAACCCTAAATTACCTTTCGCCTATGAATCCGTGTTTGGTCAGAAGAAGAGTACTCACATCAAACTGGAAATTGAGTTCAATTGCAGTAGCTCGCAGCAGCTCATGACCAGATTCGTTCTTGGTTGCAGAAGTGCAGAACTCCAAAACTTAAAGGATATAAGCAGGAGAAGCAGAAGAAGAAGAGAGGGTGAGAGAGAGAGAGAAGATGCCCCACTTGACAGTGCTTTAATGATCTCTTATCTTGCTAAGTTGATAGTCTTCAATCTTACTGAGCTGTACATGTACATGTATATAGCTCATTTGCATGGTATCTTAGCTCCAGAGATAATAATAGTTTTACACAATTTGGTAAAGGAAAAATAGATGCTAGCTATAGGGTAATTTTACCATGTTGCATGGGAATTATATCAGAAAAGGAAAAAGGAATGGCGGAGTTATAGCCACGTGGCGTTCACAAGTGTTGACACATCAATCAGGCAAAAGCTAGCTAGGGTAAATGTACAACATTATTCACAGATCGAGTTACAAACTGAACAATCACTGTGCTTAATCAATGAATAAGTTTGGTCGTAGTTTACTGTGTGAACTATAATTAGTATATAATAGAAATAATAGACTCCTCCTCCTTCGTCCTTACTTTTGTTTAATTTCAAACGCCTAGGACCATCCTAATAGTACTTTATCATCAACAGCTTTATTGGTGTATTCCACAAAGTATAGGTTGATGAAGATGAATATGCATGCGCCTATGGCCAGCTAGCTGGAATTAATCGAGAAGGCTTAACCCTTTTTCGTATTTATTGCGTAATGTCAATATAGAAAAAGAGATGCAAACACAGCTAAAGAACCAGATGGCATGGTAATACGGTTGACGCATGTCCTCTTCATTGAGGAATTAGGCATATAGTTAATGACTAGGGTTTGCAGAATAGTACTTAATTTGCAAGCAATGAGAGAATTGAAGTAGCTAATTCACGGAATTAGATACAGCTACGAACAGAGACAAAGAAATTGAATTAGATAATTAGTAAGCGGGGATTAAGGGATCTATAGACAGATAGGGTTGTAGATGTTGTAGAGGAGGGACCAAAGCAGGTTCTTTAAAGCATGCATCCACTGAAAGACTGACTACAGAGAAGAGAAGGACCACTACTACTAGTCCCATGGATGTGGCAGTGAGATTTGCACGATATGGTATACAAGTTGCTCTTTGCTTTGCTTTGGTGATTAACTTAGCTATTACAATTTCTTCTATATATGTAACTAGGAGTTGTGATCTGCAAAAGCCCTTCAAACATATTATATATACATGCTGATGTAAGTTCTGACCAAACAACTATATATACTATCCCACAAGTTTGCAAAACAAGTGAGGAAATAGAACCCTCGCTGGCTGTACTTTGTTTGGTTATGTTTTAACGCAAATACTTTATATTGTAGATAGCCACACACAGTTTCAGTAGTTTATGAAAAATATACATAGAGAAAAAGGAGAACATAATATAAGGGGTACTTCCTGTGTTAGCTAGGTTTCAGTCATTTTGCATTCATGGACGAATATTTACCACAAAGTTGGAATCTTCAACAGAATAGTCGAGAGAGAGAGAGAGAGAGAGAGAGAGAACAGTATAGCTAGACTAGTAGTAGTTGTTTGCTTTCATTAATATGAATGCACCTCAATAATCAAGAAAAGTAGTGGAATCTTTTCAACAAAATAATTGAGGAAGGAAGGTGTTAATAATAGACTGCATATTCACAGTTGCAGTGATTCAAAAGCTGAACGGACTTACTATCTCTGCTTTTATATCCCTCTCTAGCTCTAGCTACTTTCTCAGTTTCTCTATCGAGACAAAGAAATTCACCAGCTGACACCCTGATATTTTTCCAGGACAGTTTACTCATTTCATTTCTAGTAATTGATCAGCAAATGTTCCTCCACTTTTAACCAATTTTGAAGCAACACAAAAACCTTTTATGGTCTTAATCCCTCTGAAAGTCATTAGCTAGCTTAAAAGACCATATACAGAAGTAAAAGCTAGCCCTAACCTAGCTCTTCAAATTTTAAAAGCTTTGGTCATTTTACAGGTTTAGGGCTTTTATTACGAAACCCAGAAGTTATATCTAGCTGTGTGTCTATCTGCTGTAAACTAGCAGAAAAATAGTGGTGGGTTTCCCGAGAAGAGTCGTTTTGTCTTGCTTTCCGGCTTTCACATCTTAATTTCTGTAGCCCATACTGCAGCAGTGTTACTCTTTGTTCAGGAAACCCATTACAATTCGAGTTTCAAGTCCCAGAAGACCCCCCAGCTGAACCAATTAATTTTTTTTCATTTATTTCCTTTTTGCATATGCTTAATTTCTTGGTGTACATAAAGAATGAAGAAGTCACGGACTTGATGAGAAATCGATCCCTTTTCTTTCCTATATTCAATTGAGCGAGTAATGAGAACATATTAATGTTAATTAATTATCAAATTAAGGAAGCTAGACCTTAATCAAGTAGCTAGTACTAGAAAAGAACTGAGAGCTAATGGACAAATCAAAAATGATATAGATGGAGTCGAAGAGGGAGAGATCGATACAGATCCATCCAAATTATTATATACATATTGTATATGAACTTTAAGTACTCTTCACAAGCATATATTCTTTATTTATATATAGATCGATGCTGCTGCTGCTTCTTCGATCTTCTTCTTGTCTTCTTTCTGACAGTGAAAGTGACAGTGGCAAACCCTAAAGAGAAGGGAAAAAGAAGGTAAGAAATAATTCACGGCGAGTAACAGCAATGATCAGAACCAAAATTAAATGCTGTATCGATCAGTCTGTGAAGTCTCTCTGTCGACTATGAATATAATGCGCAAAGCTGCAGCTTCTGCAAGAGAGCTTTGTAGCCCGGCCACCAAAGAGAGGGAAAGAAAGTGATAATTTGTGAGGGCATTCTGGGTTCTGAAAAGGTTTGGTGTACCGTTGATTATGTTAACTTCAAGACACGATAAAGTAATGCAATCAATATGCACTTACTGATGAGAATTTAAATCGAATCTCTCCTAGCACAGATCATGAGTTTAATTACATAGCTAAAGTTCTTTAATTAAGCTCGTGTTGTTGGTAGCTTAATATATTATATGGTGTGTATTAGATCAGACATTAAATAGGCTTTAAGTGTGATAAGCAGATATATGAGTCAGTCTGTTGGATTGGCTTTACAAAGGTAATTGGCAAACTCTGAAATAGAGACAGTAACTATTAGTATTGTGGATGTTGGATTGTTTTTACGAGGGGATAAAATGAGACAGTATTGTTGAGAATATATACATCCCACATGGGAAAAATTGGATCTTGCCTATGAGTTTATAAGGGTTTGGGTCACTTCATCCATTGTCAATTGGTTTTGGATGTGAACCCCAGATCACTTTATCATGGTATCAGAGTCAGGTTACCCACCCACGTGTGCATGCCTAACAGCCACACGGGCTCCACGTCACCCAAAGTTGTTCCACGTGTATGGCTTGAAAATTTGTCACACGTGCGGGGGCGTGTTGAGAATATATACATCCCACCTGGGAAAAATTGCATTCCATTCAAATGAATATGTTGACTAATGAAAATGAATCTAGACTAAGGGCACGTTTACTTACTTGGAAGGAAAGGGAATGATTACGGGGTAAAAACATTCCTGCGTTTACTAACACATAAAGGAATCGGAATGATTCCGGGTAAAAGAATTCATGCGTTTACTAACACATGAAGGAATCGGAATGGATGTAATCAGGAATCGATTCCTGAATACTCAGGAATTCGATTACGAAGGGGGGAGATGAGTTTAGGAATCATTCCTCCGGAATCAATACCGATTCCTTTCTTCTCCCATTCCACTTGTCTCCGATTCATGATTATTTTCCATTCCAAGTAAGTAAACGTGCCATAAACGTAGTGAGATTGCATCGGGGGACCAAGATATATTGTGAAGTGACTTGTCACCAGCTCTTAGATTTGAAGTTGATTGAAATGGAAGAAAAGGGAAGAGATGTAACGAAGGGAGGGTATCCTTGTTTGGCATTGTATGGTGGTGTCGCAAAAATTTACCTACTCTTGAAGCATGATTTTTAAACACATCATGAACTAACAGAATTAAAAAATATCGACTAATAAGTAATAAGATCATGCCCTCTTTGTGGTAGGTACTCTAAAATTGTTCCTGACATCCGTGCAGAAAGACCTGGAGAATTCGGAAGAGGCCATTTGGTACAGCAATATTGATGGGTTTGGGCCGTATGAAACTGAATTTTGGAGCCCAATGTTCTTGCCAGATACCTTTTTAAGCTGCTTATGGAGCCCACCTTACAAAAACAGCCAAGTTCTCTGGCTAAGCTGATCAAAACGTTGTCGACGAACCCATCCTGAGTGAGCATGAGATCGATTCATTGCATTGGCAAATAATGCATAGAGTGGGATGAACATTTTAGTTCATTTCAAACTTTCTAAGAGTTCATTACCTCTGTAAAATAATTTGTGTGGCTATGAATAGTGATAAAGTCAGCATAGCTATTGCAACAATCATCTACCCATGGTCCTTAGAAACTAAGTTAAGTAGGGTTAGATTTAGTTTAGAAGCAAGCATTAAGTTGCCCAACTAGGGTAGTCAGCCAACTGTTTGAAAAGCAAGCATTAAACACTAAAGCTCACGGAAAACTAGAAGAGAGACCTGAACTGTTGAAACTATACTATCACAACAGTGACATTCATCTCTTTAGCCAATAAGATCAGAGAAACCTTTCTACGATCTCCACAGCAGATTCACCCTCCAAAAATTTTGGGATAAAAGTCAGTCGATAGGACCACTCCAAGTCTCCAATGATCCAGTCGATCATCTTGCTCATCATAATCATCAAAACTTACACGAGTCCATGAGGCACTTGGAATTAATAATATATGGGTGCAGCAGGGGAAAGCAAATCAAGAAGTTTCACAAAAGTTAGAGAAACTTTTTTGTGTCATCCATCAACCAACTGCTGTTGCATTTGGGTTTTATACAAATACATTCTTCGACAAACCAAAGGGGGAAAAAAGGGTTGTAGCAGCAAGTACTCTTTATTTCATGTCAAACACAGTATTACAATAACTGAGCAGACTAGACGAACATGTACCTCAGCATGAAGACCACCTCTTTAGTGACAGTTCCACAAGTCCATAAGCCTGCAAGAAGCCAAAATCCCAAGAGTCAATTATAGGTACTAGCACACAGTAATACCTCGATCAGAATACAGATGAAAAGGCCATCATTGGGTTTTACCATATGATCAAAAGAAGCAAAGCAACACCAATAAATGTACTTTTTGGAAAAGAAAAAAAAGAGAGAGAGAGAGAGGATATATACACGAAAACAAAATACAAAGACAAGGAAAGGAACCAGAGAGAGAAACAAAGGAAAACAAAAGAAATACGAAAGAGCATGTGGATATACTCCATTTCCTGTACTTTAGGACAACACAATTGTCTATACATGTACGGCTTCCGAAAGAAATAGTACATCCACGAAGTAAGTCAATAAGCTCAATGAATTGAGCAGATGTAAATCAACACCAGAACTGATGGTATGTGGGCAACTATGGATGTCATGCAACAAAACAATTACGCCGATTGATATCAACTGCAGATACCATCTAGGAAAAGACGATATTCCACTAATAGTGTTTTTTTTTTTTAATTATCAGAAAACAGAATACTGGAGCATGCAAGTCTCTACAAAATTGGAGGATTTAAAGAGGGAAATAAAAAAAAGTCCTGGTTCTTTAATTCCTCCTTTAAAGAGATTCTCTCTGTTTCATTTCCAACCTATGCAGAAGAAAGGAAAAATAGATTAAAAGATTGCATCTTTTCTCTAGTTCTAACTTGAGTTCCCCACAATGAATGTGCAATGCAAGCACCACATTATCTGATAGATGAATCAAGTTATTTATAAAAAAGCAAGAGGTCAAAATATTTTCTTCAAGTGTGTTTAAAGGCTCCAATCAAAGATAAAGAGCATATCAAACAAACTCCGGTGGACTTTGACTACTGCATGTACAACTAAACCCTAATAGATTAGCTTATGCCTTACACTGGCATTATACTAAGGTCTAGGAGAGGTCACAGGATCTAATTATAAGCTCTCGTCATTATTTTTTGTCTACCTACTATTCTAAATTCTGAGCACCTCTTTTTGGCATGCCATGCTAAGCCAGGAAGACAACATTGCCCTGAACTGATGGGGTTTACAAACCCATTGAGCAACATAAGGTCATATGGACCAATCTCTCTTTCAGTTAAGTTTACAAAAGAGAGATAAGGATAACAGTAAACCTTCCAAAATCAAGCAATGCAGCCATATCTTCGATCCTCCAATGAGGTAGGGACTATGCCTCAAGGTTTAAAGTGTGAACTAGGGCGTAAGTACTTGACTTACCATCACAAGATGTCTAATAAGACTCACTGATGGGAACATCTCATGGTTTCCAAACAATAATGCCATAAGAATGAAGCATATAAAAGGTCCAACGAGACAAGAAAAAAGTCTAATTCAGCAACATAGGAACCATGAATTGCACTAATAAAAAATTATAGCTACAAAACCTCTTACAAGCAACAATTATAACCAATCAAATCAAACTCTGGTAAACATATGCTTCCAGCGCCAGTTAAAAAACCAAAATTACAATCCCAATACGGCCATCTTATGCATTCCCCAACCCTAAAGGAGACACACACATATATTCTCAAATCGAAACCCTTATGCCGTCGTTACGCTATGATAAGACAACACAATGCATACCATCTTTGCAACTAAAAATCAGAAACAGTTTCAACACTCACCATTTTATATCAAAACTGGAAAGGAAAAAAAAAAAAAAGACTCCCTACTTTTGCATATAGATCATTCCATTACTCCATCTCACCATCAAAATCATCAATTTTTGTTACACATTATAATCAAAACCCTAAAATCCCAAACAAAAATTAAATTAAAAATTACGATTCAGTAAACCTTACCCTAGTTCATCTACAATAGCCTCCACCTCTGGCATTGTAGTCCTCCTCAACGAAATCCACCAAGTACACCGGCGGGAAATCCGAGGGGGTGAAGGTCTTCTCCTTCATCTGCTTCTCGACGTCAGCCTTCTTCAAAACGGTGCGTTTGATCGGGGGTCGGTTGCGTCGCTGGTCGCGGGGGAAGTACTTGATGTCGAAGACGGTCTCGGGGTCGGAGGAGGGGACGCAAGCGGCGACTTTGACGGTGGCGGGGCACTCGAGGCGGTACTCGGTGGCGAGCGGGACGGCGAGTCGGTATTCCGGGTCGGCGCAGGGACCAGTTATCTCCCAGGGCTTCTTGACGTAGCGCTTTAGGGTTTGGAGGAGGGACGACGCCGTTTTCGCCATGGAGATTCAGATCAGGTGGTTCCTGAGAAAAAAAGAGAGCTCTCTTTTGGGTGGAAGAAGATGAAGTTTTGTGATGTACACGTGTTTTTTTCTTCCATTTTTTTTTTTTTTTTGGTTACAAGCGGGGCCTAACGGGCCCAAACAAAAGCAGCAAAAAGAAAATTAAGTGTTAAAGGAGCTCCTCCTAGCTCTAGAAACAGCAGAGATGTCATCAAGATATGCCTGAGCAGCATGGACAGGCGGGTTTTCAAAGATGATAGTGCCAAGCTCATGATTGATGCTGTCCTTAGCCAATGAGTCAGCAGTCATATTGCATTCCCTGAAAATGTGAGAAAGATGGGCATTCTCCATAGCATCCATAATATTTAAGCAGCCCTTGAGAAGGGAACCAAGGGGATGAAGGGAGAACTCAGTTTTCTGCATTAACTGCACTAAGATGGCAGAATCAGACTCCACCTCAAGATGAGAGATATGGAGGCTCAAAGCTAGTCTAAGGCCATAGAATAAGCCCCAAGCTTCGGCATCAAGAATTTCCCCAGTACCCAAATTAGCCTGGAATCCAGTGATCCAATTACCCAGATGGTCTCTGATAACACCCCCAGCACCAATTTTGCAAGTTGAGGAGGACCTAGTCCCATCAATATTTAATTTACAAAAATTTTCCATAGGTTTCTTCCAAGCAAGTGGCATGTACCTGTAAACTGTATCAATATTCAATTTGACATTGGCACTAGACCATTCTTCAGCATAATTCCAAATCACCTTTTCAGGACTAATAGGCATGGTAAAACTTGGATCAAAGACAACCTTATTCCTCCATTTCTAGACAAACCAACAAATAAAGACAAATAGATTGCACCATTTAATATTCTTTTGAATCAAAGTCTGGCAATGCAATTGAGCAGCAATCCAACCATACCAGTCCAGAGAAAAAGAGTTAAGAATAGCCCCAGGCTTAAGAAAAGCATTCCAGATAGCAAGAGATCTAGGGCAATCCCTGAACAAGTGGAGGAGGGTTTCATCAGCAGCTTTGTAGATCGGGCATAAGGGGGAGGAAGTAAAACCTCTTCTAGCTCTTTGAACATTAGTTAGAAGCTTTCTATGGAGAGCAGCCCACAAGAAAGTTTTCAGCTTAGGAGGAACATTACTTTTCCAAACAGCAGTCCATTGGGGATTTTGGAGGTTGGGAAAATCAAAGTTGGAATTGTAGGCAGACTTGACAGTGAAACAACCATTGGATGTGGCTCCCCAAATTAAAGAGTCACAACCACAATTATCAAAACCAGTAGGAACATTAATAATTTGATTGACAATATCACCTGGGACCATGGAGGAGAGAAGATCCAGATTCCAGCCCTCATTAGTCCAAAAATCATTAATGGTAGCATTGATGATGATATCAGCAGTAGGAAGAGCCAAACAGATGAGAGATGAGGGAAGAAGCCAATGATCAAGCCAAAACTTGATAGAGCTACCATCACCAACACGCCATTTCAGGCATTTCCTTAACAGCTCAGCACCATGAGAAATGCTTCTCCATGTGCTGGAACAGTCAGGAGGGGGTTTGTAACTCGTCTCAGTAATACTGGAATTATGCAAATATTTTGCATTATACATAGAAGCCCAAAGACCAGTGTCTTTTTGAAAAATTCTCCAACAGGCTTTAGCAAGCATGGCCTGATTCATATCAGCAGTTTTCTTGATTCCAAGGCCTCCCAATTGCTTAGGTTGGCAAACAGTATCCCAGTTGACTAAATGGACCTTCTTTTTCTCATCAGTGTCACCCCAAATGAAGTCTCTATTCAATTTGTCAATTTTGTCACACAAACTCACAGGCAACTTAGCAGTCTGCATGGCATAGTTAGGAATGGCAGAAGTGACAGATTGCACCAAGGTTAGCCTACCAGCCATACTCAATACCTTACTCTTCCAACTAGACAACCTGCATTGAATCTTATCAAAGATACCAGCATAAGTATGTTTGTTAACTCTGGCATGAATGAGAGGCATTCCTAAATATTTACCAAGATCATTGGTCAAGGGAGATCCACAAATTTTACTAATTTCAGCAGCAGTCCTCTTGCAAGTGTTAGGGGAGCAGTAGATAAGGGATTTTTCATAACTAACAGCTTGTCCAGAAAGAGAGCAAAACAGATCAAGACATCTTTTGAGCTTACAAGCCTGAAAAGAAGAAGCCTCAGCAAAGAGCATTAGGTCATCAGCAAAGAACAGATGAGAGATCTTAGGGCCCGATTGAGAAGCTCTAATAGGTTTCCAACTTCCAATATCAACATTAGATTGGATGAGATGTGAAAGCTTTTCCATGCACAGAACAAAGATGTAAGGTGAAAGGGGATCACCTTGTCTAATGCCTCTTTGAGCTTTAAAAGAGTTAGTCAGCTCACCATTAAAGCAAATCTGGAAGCTAGTTGAAGTGATACAGTTCATAATGAGCTTAACAAGAGACTGAGGAAATTGGGCTTCATAAAGAACCATCTCAATAAAATCCCATCTCAGTCTATCATAAGCTTTAGAGAGGTCAACCTTCCAAGCAAAAAACCCCAAGTTTCCAGAGGATTTTTTGAATTTAAAAAGCATTTTGTTTCATGAACACTATTTTACCCTCTTTTTTTTTTTTTGAAAAATAAAAACAATTTTACCTATTTTTTAAAAGTTTTTATTTTAATTTTTTTGTGAACATTTTTTTTTTTGTTGAGTAACTAGTTTTGGATCAGATTTGAAGTACGAACGGAATAATAAAGTTGCCTAAACAATTGAAATACTAATGCGTGGAGCTAATTCCGTGGTGGCATAAATCCTTCGTACAAATTCCTTCGTAGGGTTTCTAGGGTGAAGATAATGGATTTGATATAGAGCGATAATGTAATACCCTACATATATTATCAAGATGCCTAAAAATTTGTTTGATGGTCTGAAATCAAATATCAATTTTTAAGGGATTCACATTACGATGGGTTCGTAGGAATTTCGGAGAATTTCTGAATGCTCGGGTTATACATATTATGATTAAAAACAATAATAAATAAATAAATAAAAGAAGAAGAAGAATAGAGAATTAATTGAAATTTAGACGGTGCAATTTGGGCCTTTCATCCCAGCACCGCCCGATCTCTACCATCTGTCTTAGGTATATATTACTGGATGGAAGGGAGAAAGCGGTAGTGTGAGCCCCGGAAAAATTTATCGAGATAAGGTGAGATCGTTTGGAATAAATTTGACTATCTCGGTAATTGTTAAAATATTCGGGAATAATTATTGAGATTTTTCACAAGGTGGAGTCTTCAAAATTTGGACTCTATAATGAAGTACGCGATGTGACGAGTCCGTGAGAATTTTCAGGGAAATTTTCGGACACCCGGCCTATTTATTATGAATTTCCGAAGTTTAGGAATTATGGAAATTCATTTTATATAAAAAATGAAATGTTTTGGCACGATCTGAGCCGTTGAAACATTCACCGCTTCATCTGAGCCATCCAAAATCGTTTAAGGGAAAATATATAAGTGAGGAGACTTGATGGACGCACTAGATCGTTCCAGAAACGAACAGCTCGAGACCCGACCCAACCGGAACTCCCGCGTCCGGCAACGACACGACGGCGCACCGGTCATGTTAGACGCGTCTTGTGGTCGTGGTTCTGCCTATGGTCACAGATCGTCCATGCATGGAGCGAGGAGAGAGAACGGAAGCCCGAAAGCTTCGAGTTTTCCGGCAAAGTTTCTGCAATTTCCGGCGATCTTCGGGGCTGCATGAGGTATGGAAATCGATCCTCTCGGTGAGCTATACGTACTGGTATACTTAGTTTTCAGTTTTGGATGGGTTTTGACGAATTGATGTTTTGGTGGTTCGGGTACCAGCGGAGCCGCTGTCCTCCTTGGTCGTCCTTTGCTTCTGGGTTCGTCGCCGACCTTCTGGAGCATGGATTGGTATCTGTTGGAGCTCGATTCCTTGAGTGGGTTGAATTGGTGAGTTGTGGTATAGGCTGCCACCATGGTACCACCACTTGTGGTGGCAGTTTGAATTTCCTTTTTGATTTTGAGAGAGATTGGGTTCTGATTTTGGTTGACAATTTTATTGCCGGTGCCGAAGGGAGACTGCAGTTAAATTTGGGTTCCAGAAAATTCAAAGCTAAGGAAAGAGAAAGTAAGAACAAAGCGAATAATTGAACTTTGGAAGGAAGGAATGATGGAACCGATCATTAAGGGTCTTGAATTGAATTTGGGTTTATTTACGAGTTATGGTACGTGGTGTTGAGTGCTTTTGTTTGACTGAACCAGAACTGCCTTCTCCTCCTTACTGTTGTTTCTAGTCCAACAATCCAGCAAGAAGGAAGAGTTTAATCTAAAGATTTTACAAGGTAAGTGAGAGGTCACCTTGGATAATTATTGTTGGACCCGACTATATATGATGGGTATATTTTGGTGAAAGTAGTAGGCTACTGTAAAAGTGCAATGATGTGGTTTTGATCAATTGACAAGAGTTGTAAACTAGTTCTATTTGTAAGGTGGAATTGATATCCTAATTAAGCAAGTAGTGACAAAAATGTTAAAAGGTGACGTTGCCTTTAAAGGAATTGAAGTACCACGTTGTTCAATCCTTGGGATTAAGTGGTTTTAAATGTAGAGATTGGTACTATCTAAAATATGTGCAGTGAGCACAATTAAATACAAATACAAGGTTGAGCTTAATTTATAAGCTTGGACAGAGACTCCATATATTTATTGGAAATTGGAAGCTCATCGATAGTTATTGGTAAATTTTGGTCAAACTAGGGAATGGTCGGACAATTTAATTTGTTGAGGTTTATACAATTATTTCCCTTGTTAATATGGAATCGTGTCGGAATCTAGGACTCCAGTTACCCGAGGAACGGAAGGTTCGTGACTCTCAGAGTACGTGAAGAAAAGCATCGGAATCCAAGTAGGGGACTCGGGACTCATTCGGTTAGTTGTTTTCCGTTTTGGATTAAATGTTTATGCATATTTGAGTTGCATGGTTTGGTTATTGATGGCTTGAGAGTGAGTGGAACATAGCGATTCCTTGGGCTTCGATCCCTTAAACCTCCGGAGGGGCCGTATGGACGGAATGGTGTCTGACATCCTCTGAGATGTGGCACTATTTCTAGGTGATATAGCATAAGTGGACACTCTCACTACGCTTACCTGGTGATGATTTTATTTGAGGTAAGGCCGTGTAGTTGGTCCATGGGACCGGCCATCAGGTATTATGCATTTCTTTGAGTTTTGTGCTTTGGATTTTGAGTCCGAAAGATATTTGAAGTTTGTCGTTCTTTAAAGAAATGGTTTAACTTTTTCATACTTGGTACCCAAATTTCTATTTTGTGTGTCGGTTTTCAAACCTAGTCGGGTGAAGCCCCTATTGAGCAGCGAGGACGAAAACTCACCCCTACAACAGTGTGGATGCAGGTACTGTGCATTGGTAACGGGATTGGAGCGGATGGAGTTGGGTGTGCGGATTTCAGTAATGTATCTCTGTGTAAACCAGGTTCCTAGTTCCAAATCCTATCCTTGTTTCTACAAGTTGTATTTCCGGAATTTGTTGAAAACTGTTTTGTTGCGTGCTTAATCCTTTATTCCTCGATTATTTGCAACGTTAAGTCTTAGACGAACATTTGAATTTAAAGTTTTAGAAAGGTTTTCACCTCAAAAGAATTTAAAAGCTTCCGTTGTGTATTTTTGTGAAAAAATTATTTTGAACAAATTTGCCTAGCGAATTTCTAGAATGTAAAATTTATTTTCGGTTTATGTTTTAGAGACTCGCGGCACTGTAACGTACTCAAGATGGTGAGGTGCAGTTTGGGGCGTTACAGGTAGCCCCTCTCTCAGTCTCTCTAGAACTCTCTTGAGAAATCCCTTTCTCTTTCTTTCTCTTCTCTTGTGACCGTTGTTACGACTCTTTTTTTCAATTCTCCAGCAAGTAACTAGCACGGCCATAAGTCAATTATTGCACCGATCACAGCCGTATGAAAGGAAGCTTGTTGGTGTTATTGATGACTCTGATCGTTAGTTGCTTGAGATCAGAGTCGGCCTTGGGGTAGTTCAACTGGTGCAGCTGCACAAGGCCTCCGAAACTTGGAGGCCTCCAATCTTATAATTAATTTGATGGAAATGGCTTCTGGTGGTGGGTTCGATTAATTTTGTTTACTTTTTCTTCTTTTTTCTCTCTCCTTTTTTCATCTCTCATTTGGTGGGCATTTAATTTCTTCTTCTTCTTTTCTTTCTTCCCTTTTATCATCTCTCATTTTTTGCTGTTTATCCTTCTCTAATTTTTTTTTCTTCTCTTTCCTCTCTCAATTTAAAAAAAAAAAACCAAATTGGAGGACGTAGGCCTTATAACAAACAGGAAAAACTGAAACTCAACAACATCAATATTTTATAGTCATTTATTAAGTTATGAAACTTATATACTTTTTCTGCTGCGCCGAAATTGTCATAGTGTTTTGATGGATACACAATTAGTAAGCCTTGTTATAATTTTAGAAAATCTTGTTATAATTTTCGCTCCAGGCCTCCAAAATCTCAGGACCGGCCCTGCTTGAGATTGACATAGGTAAAATAATTTTGGCTTCAATAAGGCTTTCGTGCTGGTAAGATTTGATCAATTTGGTTTCGTTTCACATGTTTGAATAGTAGGATGAAATCAATAATTGTTTTCAAATCTTCTGGATGAGGGGTGTTACAGATAATCCGTGGATGCAATGTATGTGATCAAAGTAACATTGATCTTATGCGATAATTCTTACGTAATTTATTAGACCGAGACCTCGCCGTGCATTTCAATTTGAAAATCCAACGAATACTAGTGAAATAATCGAGATAAATCATATACAAATCCTTTTTTTTTCATTTTGTTTCATAAAAAAACAATTTTACCTATTTTTTTAAAGTTTTTATTTTTATGACATTTTTTTTGAATTTTTTTATATATTATAAAATCATACTTTTGAATTTTGTATGCTCTATGAGTCGCTTCATAAAACGTAGTCGTTTTACACCGCAGGTCATGCCCAGAATTAGGAGGGAAGCGTTTGAAGGCGCAACAACTAAAAATTTGCTTTAAAAGCTCCTCACTCCCTCTCAGAAACCAAATTTGAAATCTGCTCTCTCTCTCAGAAACCCTAACTCTTCTTCTGCGATGCCGATTGACATCATCAGCCACTTGGAGCTAGAAGTGACCACCGCCGACCTCACCGTCGGGGAGCTCAAGCACCGCATCCAGCGCCGACTTCGAACTCCGGCGACGATGCAGTCTCTGCTGTACCGAGGTCGCGAGCTCGTCGACGGAGAACGCAACATTTCCGAGTACAGCCTCACTCTCGAATCCACTCTGCTCCTCGTCGTCAAAGGAGACGATCAGGTGCTCGGAGAAGAGGAGAGGTAAGCCGCCAGATCTCTGATCCGTGATTTCCGAGCTCCATTTTGTGTAATTTGTTAAGGAATTTGTATGATTACTGTTCATGATGAGGAGGAGGAGGAGGCTAATCAGAATCAGAATCAGAATCAAACTCAGGGACATGGATTTGATGTTCCTCGTCCTATGTAAGTGATACGCTCGAAGTGAGTGTCAATTTAAAACCCTGCATCGAATAGTAGTATAGAATAAGTAGAGTATCGTTCTAAGCCGGGGATTGAGGTATACTTCCTGTCAAAAACGTTAAACAAATTAGTATTATTCACAAAGTATGACACAAAAATAAAACAAAGTATATATTTATGGAAATTACAAGATAAAGGGGGATTTATAAGAGTTTGTATTTAAATCTAACTACTAAATATGATACAAGTGATCAAACAAATCTGAATCAAAGTAGAAGTAGATGAATGGAGGAAGTAGAAATATAATTAACAACCATTAACACGTTAAGCAGATTATCAAACATAAATTTCAAATCAAACATGTCATAGAAAGAAATCAATCAAGAACGGAGATGAACGCATACAAAGTCCTTATTACTTCCCTTAATTAGATTAACTAGATGAACGCACCATAATCAACCCTATTAATCATGCAAAGCTAGTGAGTGATCAATTCCCCAACAAAACAAAATTAACAGATTAAGAACATGTGAAAGTTTGATTGATTTAAGCAAAGACAACAAGTTAGAACACTAATCTTATCATGCAAAGCTCATTGTTGATTTACCTAAGAAACTATAGGTCTTCCACTTAAGTAATTAAGATCTAGAACGCTAGCATATCTTAATTTGGATGCAATTACATGCTTGGAATTTCAAGTTGCGCACCAAAGATCATAAACACATAAAAGGCGGGATTCAAGCACAAAATCAACAAACAATCAAGACATATTTGAAATCAAAAAATATAATCTGAAAAACCTAAAACAAAATATGCTTCATGGTTAATGGAAATCAATCTTTAACATCCAAACTTTAATCTAACAAGAATTCGAAACATCCAAAATAACAAGACAAAAATCTGTTTTGAATTACAAGAGAAGAAAACGGAAATAAAACTAGAAAAGAACATGGTTACACTTTTGAAGATCTCAAGAATGCAAGAAAGCTTCAAAGGTGGTGGAGGCAAGATGAGGACCACGGCAAGGAGATGTGTTCGCTTGATCACGGCTTCTTGACTTGAAGAGAGGATGGCGAAATTTTGAGAGACAAAATGGGAGGATTGCGTTATTTGATTCAGGGTTTGAGAGATTTCAGAGTTGTGGAGTGGATGGACATATATGGAGGGAGAAAGATGGCTGAATGGAGTGAAGGAATATGCTTGGGACGTCCAACATAGGTGAGTATATATAGAGAAGCTTTAGACGTCAAACCCTAAATCTCCATCTTCAATTCTGATTCAATTTCCTTCTTTGTGTTGATGTAGATTTCCTCTTGAATTTTCTCATTGGTCCACGTCAGCATGGCTGCAATATATCCTCCAAATCAAATTAAATATGGAGTAGAAACCTTCTCAAACTCGTCCCAAAAGATATTCACATCCGAAACTCTCCTTATTTGCGCAAAACAGATTTTCGGGCAGATTGACCTTCATGTACTAAATCAGCCATAACTTCTTCTAGAAAATAGATATTGACAAAACGTAAAAATCTCTGGAAACTAGATATCCGTAGCTTTCCAACTATATAAGGATCATCATTCGGTTCGTTCTGAGTTGCTCTCAGGACTCTGACGAAGTTGACTGATCTGCACAGACAGATTTCCTGATTTGAATCGGATTTGTCTTTGATGCATATCTTGCAATATTTATGTAATCAGAAAACCTTATTTGATAAATATTTTCATTTTTTTTTTCCTTATTGCATACCAAGTAGATTCTCCTCAAAACTCTCCATTTTTGACTTCTTCTAGATAAATACTTGGAAATCGGTCAAAACTCAATCTGCATCCAATACGGACTCCAAATCTTATGTTTATCCATCTTTTCTTGTCAGAAACGACTCCCAATCCATATCACCTTTGTATAGGACGTTTTGGACTTCTTCTAGATGCTTCTTGAATGTTCTTGGGCTCTCATAGCCCACCCAGGTATCCTAGTATCATAAGGAGTTCAGGACTCCTGATGCCAACAAGTTTCTTAGTCCAATATGGACTCTTGCATTTTCGCAATTTCTTATCATTTCTCCGAGCTTGACTCCTAGTTGATTTAGGATTCCTACTTCAACTGGGATTCCTTTTCCTAGTAGGATTGGGAAAACATCATTTCTCCATCTTTTTTCATTTCTGCACCTCATTTCCTCCTTGCCTTCATTTTTAATCATAATTCATATACATATTTGTGCCCTAAAGCATAGAAATTACTTGTTCTAAAGTCCAATTTAATGTTGACTAATCCAATTCCATTATTCCCCTAATCTTGTACTTTTGTTTAACCTTTGGGTTTATTTATGAACAGGTACGTATTGATGCAGACTAGGAAATCTCGTTAATTAGTTAACAAAAAACCAACTTATTCCGCCATTAACAATCCATGGTATGCTGCTGCTTGTCTCTCGTAACCTCTTTATTAGAAACCTTCTGATTAGGCAACAGTTACTGTCTCTGTGCTGGGTATACTCAGACTCGGCAGTACCTGCTTGACCAACTGTCAGTGGAATCCACACCAGGCATGATTTAATTGAACAAATTACATGAAGAATTGAAGATGAATAAGTGACCTCGCACACGATGTCACACTAGGCTCAGAAATGCTAGAACATCGTACATTTGTTTAAGTACAGCAATGACCAAACGGGCACCCTTTTCTTTAAAAAAAAGAAAAAGAAACGATGAATAAAAAGCAAAGGTAAATAAAATGGAACAGCTGGAAAGAGCAAGATTGCCAAGAAGGATTTTGGGCATGACAAGAAGAAGAATGTGAAGGCAAAGAAAAATTTGTTGTCTCAACTTGCATGAGTTAAGAAGAAATAGGTTCTAACCTTATTTATTTATTTTTATATGAAAAGACTATAAATTAGAAATTGAAGTCTCTAGGGCAACTCGAGTTTATAACATCGAACATTAAGGCTCTTGAGGCTTCAATAGGAACCCTATTGGTCCGTGTTGAACCATCTACATGATCATGACCTAAATTGGTTAAGGCATTAGTCACAAAGTTTGCTTCTCTAAAGATGTGTATGAAATAAATAGAATCAAAAGTTGTGGCAATGGCTTTGATATCTTGAATAATTTTAATCAATCTCCAAGGAGGCTGAATGACTTTATTGACTGCATCAATGACTAATTTGGGGTCGCCTTCGACTTCAATATCTATGTAGCCTTGATCTCTGGCACTTTTGAGATCATCCCTTGATGACAAAGCTTCCGCTAAAGGAACTGTGGTAATGCCAGCTTGTCTGGTGGCTGCAATAAGAGGTTTTCCATGACAATCTCGCGTGACAAAACCACCTGCAGCAGAGGATCTATTGATGGAACCGTCAAAGTTCAGTTTAACAGAGCAAGCAGGAGGGGAAGTCCACCTTATAGAGTTATAGTGGAGGGTTGGTTTTGGATAGGTTCTCTTCCTGCTTGTCCATTATACGATCCAATGTTAGCCAGTACAACAGCTGAAGTTGCTACCACAGAATGTGGATTTGGGAATTTGATTCTACACCCAAATTCACACACCCCTTTTAGAATAAACTCATTCATAAGAGTGTTTTAATATACACCCAAACCAATTAATTAGGTTTATTTAAAATAAAAAAACCTATTAAATAGGATAAATATTAAAACTCAATGTTGTTAAGAATTACTAAAGCTGCCACTATCAAATTCCCCATTCACCTATTAAATATGATTAATAGTCAAAATCATCTAGCAAATATTATGGAGTTTGATTGACATTATTGTTGGTATTACCTTCACTTTAGGTTTTTATCAGTACTTAATTTTAGGTGTTTACATTAATCTCATTATTATCATATGATGATGAATTTTTGGTATGTTTCTTCTTATATATAGAAGCTAGTGAATTCATTCGTCATTTTTTCTTTGGGTGAAGACCTTTCACAAAGTTGCATATGATTTCAAAGGATGATTTCAAACGACCTATTCATGAGGTTTATTTCATCATTTTCTTATGGGTTAGAGAGTTTCTTTCAAATAGGTACATATATCATATTCGTAATTCAAATTACCTATTCATCAGATTTATTTAGTATAATATCTTTGTTAATCTCTTGATTTTGTGTAAAGCTTGAATTAGATGGATGTTTAGTAATTAGAAATTTCAATTTATGAATCTGGTACAAAACTTAGTTTCATTCCTTCAAAGTAGAATTGTTGTTTCTAATTACCAGATACTTTTTTTTTTGATCAAATAAGAACTTCATTAATAATGAACTGCTTACAACGAGTTATAGGCGACATCTCTAACCCAGAAATGGCCTCTAGACTTCACACTGGAACTCTATAATGACTGACTCTAAACTTGCACTACAACTGTATGACAAAGACAAACGCGCAGGAGCAGTGACCCCTTAACATCTCACCTCTTGTCCAGCCAGTAAGAACTCTAAGACTAGACAACTCACTTGTGTCGACATTAAACTCACCAACCAGAGTCCTCCTGACCAGCATTTGATTGACCAAGTCAACACTCGTTGTGACCTAAACTCAATCAAATGGATTACCGGACATTCAGACCTGGGACTAAAAAAGCCAACACCATCACCTCCCTATTGTCAACACCATCCATCCACCACTGCTCCAAAACGCCATCGCCTCCGACTCGATCCCAGACAGGAAGGACCCACTAGAAGGCCAAGGATGATTGTCTATGCCAGACTTTTTCGCCACCGCTGCTGACCCAACTCCAGAACAGGAACGACCCCCAAGACTGCGAAATAGAAGATTGTCTCTGCCACACCTTTAGTAGTGTCTTATTACCAAAAAACCAAACCCTAAAACACTAGTGACAGCCAATCCCGCCACCATGGCAAACCCGATCTTATTGCCAACAAAACAACTTAAAAAACAACATTAAATAAAAAGATAACCAGGGCAGGGCCCAAAATTGAGCCCAAACCCCACATCCAGCCCAAGTAGGAGAGGGCCCAGCCCAGTTCCTGCACAGCCCCCCATCTTCGTCCCCCCATTCCTGACGTGCCACCACCTGCGACGAACATCCACCGTCGTTGTCTCGCACCATCGCCGACCATCCACCAACCCGGTCGCGCCACCGCCAGAAATCCACAGCCCACACCCCAATCCAGAAGTCCACCCAACCCAGATCGAGTCGATGACTCGTAGCGCCAACCCAGAATTGATCGACAATCCACCACCATCTCTGACCATCCAGGACTCGACCCGCCACAAATCCCATCTCCTTCGCCCTCTTCATCCCCAGACGTGCCGCCCAACCAACCCACAACTTCCACCTGTAAGTACTGAACCACCACCCCCCAGCAACTCTGATCTCCCCTACCCCAGCCATCAAACCCAACGATCAAGAACTAAGCCACCCCGATAGAAGGGACCACGCGCGATTACCCAGCAACAAGGCCCGTCCGACGACAACGTCCGTTGACGCGCCGCCGGACGGAGGTAAGAGAGTTTTTTTGAAAATCCTAGCAGAGAGTTTTCTTGCTCTGCTTTTTTGCTTTTCCGACTTTTTTTTATTTTTTTATTTTTTTTATTACCAGATACTTAGATTGCTTTAATATGTAATACCTATGATTTAGATGTTTGTTTTTGTAGTTTTAAATTATTTGTGTGACTCTATATCATAGGTTGTTTATTCCATAACCTATAGTATTGACAATTAATATACCTATAATTTAGATAATATATTTTGGATATATGTATGTAAATCCTAATAGAGTTTTACCTTTAAAATATATCTATGAAGGTAATTTGCAATTGTATAAGGAATCACAACATGCAGGGCACTAGTAGTTCAGAGATTTTTGAAGACTACATTGCAAAGTGCTAGTCGAGATGACGGATGAAGTGTTATAATGTTCTTTATATTAGGTTCGAAAATGTAAAGTTTATATTTCAACTGTAAAAACAAATTTAAAATTGTTTATTTCAATACTGGATGAACATCATTTACGGTTGTACTCATTGTCCCTATTTCAATAAATTTTTAGGTTTATTCCTTCAAAAAGAATGTGTATTTAAATTACCTTGATATTAGAAATAAATTTCTTAATATTGTAAAGTTCATTTTCAATTGTAAAACAATGAATGATAATAATGAGTTTACTAAATTATAGTGCAGAAACTCTTGCACATTCAAAATTATTTAATGTGCCAAAATTAAGGGATAATTATATATTAAGCAAACTCTACAGTTACACAACTATTATGTGGTCCTTGACCACCCCATAGAATCAGGCACCTATGTGGAGAAAAATGTAGGGGCGGAAAAAAAAAATCTTAAAGCAATCAATCTACATCAAGTACATTTTACATGGGCTAATTACATTAACTCGACCATTTTAGAAAATTAATGAATATGGAATGATTGTATAACTACACCTATTAGAACGGATAAGCAAAATAACATACCTTAATGAGAGGATGTTCAATCATGTCGAGAAAGAGAAATATTTATATAATAGGAATATAACAGAATCTGATGATACACAAACATATTTATTAAAAAATAGCAAATATATGGATCACATCGGAAAAGAAGAAATATAGGATAATTAAGACAATTAATCGTTTTAAATAAGAGAAAAATCAAGGATTAAATTGATTGTATTAAATTCTAAATATTTAAATTCAAAAAATAGTCAACAGCTATATTTGATGAATATTTTATTTATTCAATCAGAAGGGCAAAAAAGTCAAACTAAAAATCGTGAAAAATCTTAATTGTAGATTTAAACCCTGTAAAGAATGTTCAATTATGTGAATTGGGTGTAGATTAAAAGAAAATATAGGGGCGGGTTTTTCTTAATAGAAGCTTTGTTTTTTGGGTTTTTATCTTATTAATTTTGCAAAAAGTTTGTTGTCATAACTCATAAGGCCCTGTCAATAATAAATTGTGGAAGACTTTAATATGTCCATCTGTCCAGTCTAAATGGTTAGGCATACCTGCTAATCTCCAGACTTCATTGGTAAAGCCACAGTACCCGAATAGATGATCTGCAGTTTCATTGTCAGCATTACACATAGGACAAGAGTTATCATTAATCAAACCAAATCTAGAGAGCCTATCTCTAGTTTTCAGTCTACCTCTAAGGAGGAGCCAACCAAAGAGTTTGATCTTTGGTTGAATATCCAGCTTCCATATTTTATTTATGAGAGCAATTTTGCTATGCTTTTCCTTAGTGTTTAAGTGTAACCAAGTAATAGATGTTATAGTAAACAGCCCGTTTGACTAAGGTCCTCAAATGAACTCATCTTCATGTTCAATTGTAGGTATAGGAATACCGGTGATTTGATTAACAATATTCTGGTCAAAGAAGAAAGAAAGCTTACCTTTATTCCAGGAGTTATTTTGTATATAGTTATCAACAGTTTCATTCAAGTTGAATAGTTGATAAGATGTTTCTTTTCCTCCTGAACATAAATGTGTAAGGGGTGATCAAACACCAATTAAACATCCAGAAGTGAATTGACTTACCATTGCCTAACATCCATCTCATACCTTTCACGATCAGGTTCTAACCTTAAGGGGAAAGAGTTAGCTATTGTTTAAATTTTGTTACTGATTTTTTAAATCAACTGTGCATAGGGATCGATAAATTCTAGGAGCTTTGTAAGATGTTTCTAATCTTCATTTTGTATCACAATTCCGTGCTAGCAGATGAGGTTTAAATGCTGATTTTTTCCCCTTAGAATGTGAGGTTATTCTTGCTCGTATTATGCTTGCGTTTTATGCGAGTTTCCCTTAGTTTTTCAATCAGTAGCATTGCTTATATATAGGAATTTGATTGTTACTTAGACTCTAGTATTTGGGCTATTAATGCTAATGTTGTCAAATTCTATAGTCTTGTTAAAGCTAAAGTGCGAAAACATTAATGTTGTTCTTTTTCAAAATATCGGTACAAAGAAATTAGGGGAAATGCTCATTTACCCAATTTTAGCTTAAAATTTTCCCACTTGCTCCACTAACTGTTTTTTAACCCTGTTTACCCAAAACACTCTAAGGGATTATTTCCCCTTTACCCAATTAATTCTTTTTTTCTTCTTTTTATTTATTTTTGGGACTTTTTTGCCCTCTCCCCCCTCACCGATTTCTCTCTCTCTCTCTCTCTCTCTCCAGACGACGTCGAATTTCTCTCTCCCTCCCTCCATCCCTCCAGCAGGTCGCCCACGACGCCTGCTCTCGCCATCGCCGCGCCGAAACTCGTCGTCGTGCTCTCCGCTGCCATGCTCGACGCCAAGCCGACGGTCCTCGTCGCTGAGAAGCTCGGCGAGGCCGGGGTTGACCTTCTGAAGGAATCGACGACGGACTGAAAACTGCTATCTGGGACTGAAAACTGCTATCTGCTATTGTGCAGTCATAACCATAAAAGTTGTAACATTAGTGCCCCCCAGTAGACTTTGTATTGGGGGCCAATGATGACTGCTTTATTTATTGACGGACTGAAAACTGCTATTCCAAAGTAAATGTAGTGTTAAATTGCAGTAGTCGATAAATGAAAAAAATTGTGTGGTTTGTGTCAGTCTAGTGGGGGGCAGTAGACATAATATTGACCCTCATAATGTGGTTTGTGTGGTTAAATTGCAGTAGTCGATAAATGAAAAAAATTGTGTGGTTTGTGTCAGTCTAGTGGGGGGCAGTAGACATAATATTGATCCTCATAATGTGGGTTTTTAGACATTATCTGGTGTTTTGAGTGTGAATAACTTCTATAATCTGTGAAACATAAGAAGCGGTGTAATGTTTGATGGTCTATTGGGGGGCAGTAGACACATTAGTGCCACCCAATAATGTCTTTCTTAGGAGACAGTAATCATCTCTTGTTGATTTGTTTGTGATAAAGTGCAATACACTGTGAATCCTTGAAACTGGTGCAAGTTTTAATGGTTTAGTGGGGGGCAGTAGACACATTACTGCCCCCAAATAATGTCTTCATACGAAGTCATAACCCTTCACTTAACTGGTGCAAGTTTTAATGGTTTAGTGGGGGGCAGTAGACACATTACTGCCCCTAAATAATGTCTTCGTTTTAAGTCAGAACCCTTCACTTAACTATCATTGACAGATTATTGTACTTTAATAAACTCAAAACAACATAAGACTTATCAAAACTCTCATTTCAGTGATTAATTAACCACAGTTAAGAAATTAGTGGGGGGCAATAATCTGTCTATTACCCCCCAATAGACCACAGTTTTGACGTCGTCCGAGACCTGCAAGGGAAGCCCAAACCCGATTCCGGCGTGGAGCTTCGGAGCTTCCCGGACATCTGACGAACAAAACCGGCAAAGCCCAGACCCGATTCCGGCGTGGAGAGCTTCCCGGATATCTAACGAACAAAACCGGCGAAGCCCAGAGGGGTTGGGATCGTGGAGTTAGATGGCGTTATCCTTTGGTGGTCCGACGGTGGGACAGAGCGGCGGCGGTGGAGTGGTGGGTGTGATGGCTCAGAGAGAGAGAGAGAAAGAGAGTCTGAGACGAGGTTAGAGAAAGATAGAGAAAGAGAGAGAGAGAAATCGATGAGGGGGAGGAGAGAGAGATATGAGTGTAATTTGTTAATTAAAATGAGGGCAATACTGTCAAACACTGTTAAATTGGGTAAATGGGGTTAAAAAACTCTTAGTGGAATAAGTGGGCAATTTTTGGCCAAAAATTGGGTAAGTGGTCACAGCCCCAAGAAATTAATCACTAACATGTTCACCAAAGAGTTAATTACCCATATTTGTCAACCCAGCTATTATTAAACCAACACATGAATGGCACACAATCTAGAAGCTGAAAAACTTGGCACATGTAGCTTTCATGGTTATTGAATGCTTATAACTCCAAAGTCTCGAAAATTCTACAATGCTCCGAGCTTGCCATGCTTGGGCACGTCAGCATAATATGGACCGCTGGATATCCAATCTGAAATCTGATGGTTGAAAATGCTAACCGGGTGACCTGCTCTCCATGGATACAAATTTGCTTTGACATTTGCCCAGCTCACAGAAAAAAGCCACCTGAAAAAAACATTTATTTTGTCATCTCCTTTTTCCTTTTCCTTTGCTACCGAAACCCAGCAACAACTCCAACTTCAATTATTTTCCATCTTCATACAAACCCAAAACACCCAAGAAGAAATTGATAGAAACTCATTTCAAGTCCGAAGAAGCTTTTCCAAAGCTGCAATCCAATCTTGAGAGATGATTCTCCAATTCCCTCGCAGCAGCTCTCTAAGAACCTGGTGATGAACTGGCAATCCAAGCCTCAACGTCCACAACTCATAGTTTCTGAATTTATAACTCCACCAAAATAACAACCCGTCAACAACGTAACAACAATCACAATTCAACAAAGCCGAGAGTAACTCAACTAAACTTATTTTGATCCTCAACGTTTTCCGGAAACTCGACGAAGCTCAACTAGTGATGAAGTACGATCTGACAGTCACCAACTTGAAATTTCCAGACTTTAACTTCAATCAAGGTCAGTCCTCGCCTATAGATGCAATCGAACCAGAAACCCAGCCAAGAAGTGCCGGAAAACCACCGATGTCGGAGAACGGTGTCGGAGCCGAGAGTAACCCAGAAATGAAAATCATCATAACTTAATCTAATTCGAAAACTAAGTACACCAACGTATAGAGCATGATGAGATGAGTGATTTTCATACCACATGCACCCCAAACGGTGGCCAGAGTCGCCGGAATTCATTGAAACTAGTCGGAGGTTCTTCCAGCTTTGGATCGTCCATTCTCCGTTCACAGTCGCTGCATGTATGATCCGAGGCCACAGGAACGGAGGCGACATCGAGATGAAGAGGATGGTGCTCGTGCGCCGTCCGGAGGCGGCCTGACGGTGGAGCGCCGGTCGGGTTAGGGGATCGGGTCGCTGGCTCTCGGTTTCGAGTCGGGAAACCTCGAAGCCTCTGGACGTGATCTTGATCCTTGATCTGATCAAGGGTATTTATAACCCCAAGTTCAATCTATTTCAATGGCTAGGATGAAGTGGTGGTGGAATTGAAGGCCACGATCGCACCGTTGATTTTCTATTATTTTCTAAAATCTCATAACTTCATAAAATCACGATAAATATCGGGTATCCTAAAAATTCCCCAAAAATTTTCACGAACTTGTCGTGTCGTGAACTTTATTATTCAATCCTTAAATCGAGGATTTCACTTTATGAAAATTTCTGAAAATATTCTCGAGCACTTTGACTTTTATCGAGATCGTTAAATTTTCTCGTACGATCTCCACTAAGCTCGATACATTTTTCCGGGGCTCACATCCGTCGTCATATCGACATGAAATAAACCGGTCAACCCTTTAAAAGCTTTTACTTCCCAAAGGGGAGCCGACCCTTAAGGAGATAAAATTCCCGAAGTTTTCACATTGGTTGATATAGCTCCAACTCTCGTGAGCTGCGTCAGCTGACAGATCGAAAAAATAAGTTGCGAGTGAGCAGTTATGAGCATATTAGTTTTATGTGGTATTTAAGGTTTATGGTTGACCTACTAGATCGAGACCCAAACGACGCAGAAAATAGCTGAAATTTTGACCATAGCTATATCTTCTTATCATGATAACATCCTACGGTCGATTTTAATAAAGTATATTTCCTCCACATTGTTCCTCATGGAAGGTATGGTATTTGATACAACTAATAAACAAGTTATATCACATTAGTAAACATATAAAGATTTTGTGCGATCTAAACAATCGAAATTAGAAATTGATAAATTTTAAATTACCCGTCTATTTATAGAGTATTAATAGATATTATGTAAAAAAATTAACCTCATCCGCCTTCATTTCGACATGAAATAAACCGGTCAACCATTTAAAAGGTTCTACTTCCCTAAGGGGAACCGACTCTTGATGAGATAAAATTCCCGAAATTTTTACATTATTGATATAGCTCCTACCCACGAGAGCGTAAGAGCTGACAGGTCGAAAAAAAAAAGTTGCGAGTGAGCGGTTATGAGCATATTAGTTTTATGTGGTATTTAGGGTTGAGGATTGACCTAGTAGATCGAGACCCAAACAACTTCAAAAATAGCTGAAATTTTGACCATAATTATATCTTATTATCATGATAACATCCAACGGTGAATTTTGATAAAGTCTATTTCCTCCACATTGTTCATCATGGAAGGTATATTTTTCAATACAACTAATAAACAAATTAAATCGCATTAGTAGGCATATAAGGATTTCGTTCAATCTAAACAATCGAAACTGAAAATCAATAAATTTGACATTACCCATTTATTTATAGCGTATTAGTAGGTATTGTGTAAAAAAATTAACCCGATCCGCCATCATTTAGATGTCAAATAAAGCGGTCAACCACTTAAACACTTATAACTCCCTAAGGGAAGCTTAACCATGAGTAGATAAACTTTCTGAAATTTTTACATTAGTTGATATAGGTCATAGCCACGAGAGTGTGAGAGCTGACAGATCGAAAAAAGAAGTTGCGAGTGAGCGGTTATGACCATATTAGTTATATGTGGTATTTAGGGTTTAGGGTTGACCTAATAGATCGAGACTCTAACGGAAACGAAAATAGCTGAAATTTTGACCATAACCATTCCTTCTTATCATGATAACATCCTACGGTCGATTTTGATAAATTCTATTTCCTACACATCATTGCTCATAGAATGTATACTTTTCATTACAACTAATAAACTAGTTATACCACATTAGTAGACATATAAGAATTTTGTGCAATACAAAAAATTAAAATTGGAAATCAATAAATTTGACATTACCCATCTATTTATAGCGTATTAATAGGTATTGTGTAAAAAAATTAACTCGATCCGCCGTCATTTTGACATTAAATGAACCGGTCAACCCTTTAAAAGCTTTTACTTCCCTAAGGGGAGCCGACCCTTGATGAGATTAAATTCCCGAAATTTTTACATTAGTTGATATAGCTCCTACCCACGAGAGCGTGAGAGCTGACAGATAGAAAAAATAAGTTACGAGTGAGCGGTTATGAGCATATTAGTTTTATGTGGTATGTAAGGTTTAAGGTTGACCTACTAGATCGAGACCCAAACGACGACGAAAATAGCTGAAATTTTGACCATAACCATTTCGTCTTGTTATGGTAACATCATACGGTCGATTTTGATAAAGTCTGTTTCCTACACATTGTTGCTCATGGAATGTATACTTTTCATTACAACTAATAAGCTAGTTATACCACATTAGTGAACATATAAGAATTTTGTGCAATCCAAAAAATTGAAATTAAAAATCGATAAATTTGATATTACCCATCTATTTATAGCGTATTAATAGGTATTGTGTAAAAAAAATTAACCCAATTCGCCGTCATTTCGACATGAAATAAACCGGTCAACCATTTAAAAGCTTCTACTTTCCTAAGGGGGAGCCGACCCTTGATGAGATAAAATTCCCTAAATTTTTACATTATTTGATATAGCTCCTACTCACGAGAGTGTGAGAGCTGAAAGATCGAAAAAATAAGTTACGAGTGAGCGGTTATGAGCATATTAGTTTTATGTTGTATTTAAGGTTTAGGGTTGACCTACTAGATCGACACCCAAACGACGACGAAAATAGCTGAAATTTTGACCATAACCATTTCTTCTTGTCATGATAATATCCTACGGTCAATTTTGATAAAGTCTATTTCCTACACATTGTTGCTCATGGAAGGTATACTTTTCATTACAACTAATAAGCTAGTTATACCACATTATTAGACATATAAGAATTTTGTGCAATCCAAAAAATCAAATTTGAAAATCAATAAATTTGATATTACCCATCTATTTATATAGTACTAGTAGGAATTGTGTAAAAAAATTAACCCAATCCGCCGTCATTTTGACATGAAATAAACCGGTCAACCCTTTAAAAGCTTCTACTTCCCTAAGGGGAGCCGACCCTTGATGAGATAAAATTTCCTAAATTTTTATATTATTTGATATTGCTCCTACCCATGAGATCGTGAGAGCTGACATATCGAAAAAATAAGTTACGAGTGAGCGGTTATGAACATATTAGTTTTATGTTGTATTTAAGGTTTAGGGTTGACCTACTAGATCGAGACCCAAACGATGACGAAAATAGCTGAAATTTTGACCATAACCATTTATTCTTGTTATGATAACATCCTACGGTCGATTTTGATAAAGTCTAGTTCCTACACATTGTTGCTCATGGAAGGTATACTTTTCATTACAACTAATAACTAATAAGCTAGTTATACCACATTAGTAGACATATAAGAATTTTGTGCAATCCAAAAAATCAAATTTGAAAATCAATAAATTTGATATTACCCATCTATTTATAGAGTATTAGTAGGCATTGTGTAAAAAAATTAACCCAATCCGCCGTCATTTTGACATGAAATAAACCGGTCAACCCTTTAAAAGCTTCTACTTCCCTAAGGGGAGCCGACCCTTGATGAGATAAAATTTCCTAAATTTTTATATTATTTGATATTGCTCCTACCCATGAGAGCGTGAGAGCTGACAGATCGAAAAAATAAGTTACGAGTGAGCGGTTATGAACATATTAGTTTTATGTTGTATTTAAGATTTAGGGTTGACCTACTAGATCGAGACCCAAACGATGACGAAAATAGCTGAAATTTTGACCATAACCATTTCTTCTTGTTATGATAACATCCTACGGTCGATTTTGATAAAGTCTAGTTCCTACACATTGTTGCTCATGGAAGGTATACTTTTCATTACAACTAATAAGCTAGTTATACCACATTAGTAGACATATAAGAATTTTGTGCAATCCAAAAAATCAAAATTGAAAATCAATAAATTTGATATTACCCATCTATTTATAGAGTATTAGTAGGCATTGTGTAAAAAAATTAATCCAATCCGCCGTCATTTTGACATGAAATAAACCGGTCAACCCTTTAAAAGCTTCTACTTCCCTAAGGGGAGCCGACCATTGAGGAGATAAAATTCCCTAAATTTTTGCATTATTTGATACAGATCCTACCCACGAGAGTGTGATAGCTGACATATCAAAAAAATAAGTTACGAGTGAGCGGTTATGAGCATATTAGCTATATGTGGTATTTAATGTTTAGGGTTGACCTACTAGATCGAGACTCAAACGAAGTCGAAAATAGCTGAAATTTTAACCATAACCATTTCTTCTTATCGTGATAACATCCTACGGTCGATTTTGATAAAGTCTATTTCCTACACATAGTTGCTCATGGAATGTATACTTTTCATTACAACTAATAAACCTGTTATACCACATTAGTAGACATATAAGAATATTGTGCGATTCAAAAAATCAAAATTGAAATTCGATAAATTTGACATTACCTGTGAGCCCCGGAAAAGTTAATCATGCCTAATTGAGATAGTTTGATAATTTACTTATCGATCTCGGGTTTTAGAAAAGGTGCTCGAGAATATTTTCTGAAAATTTTCACGAGTGAAATCCTCAATTTAAGGATTGGATAATAAAGTACGCGACACGACGAGTTCGTTGGAATTTTCGGGGGATTTTCCGGACTTTCAAGCTGTTTTTGGTGATTTTTGGAAGTTTCAGATTAAAGGAAAATATTTTGGAAAAGCAGAGATCAACCTGGCGCGATCCTAGCCATCCATAAATTCACCGACTGATCACAGCCATCGAATATTAATTGAAAAAGCCTATAAGTAGGCATGTAATTAGATTATCCATCCAGAAGGATCGAGAGAGAGAACCAGAGTTCTCTGACCTGACGCGACCCGGAGACCCGCAAAGAGGATCCGACTGGCGCTACTCCGTCCGGCCACAGCACAGAGGCGGACCACCGGAATTCTCTCCACCTCGCCATCGTCGTCACGCCCGTGGCCTCTGATTGTCCATGCATTGAATGAAGAAGGAGAATCGAAGACCCGAAGCTCCGAGTCTCCTCCGGCGAGTTTCAACGAATTCCGGCGACTCCGGTCACCGATTAAGCTGCATGTGGCAGGAAAACTCATCCTCTCGTCAATCTATATACGTTAGACCGATTATTTTTTCAATTCGAACGATTTTGACTGATTGGGTTTCTGGGTTACCTTCTGCTCCGCCGTGTTCTTCAACGCCGACAACTTCTCCGGCCTTTCTGGGCTTCGTTTCTTGCTCGGCTGCACTCATAGGCTAACAATCGAAAAGCTTTCTGGTTATTGGCATCACACTCACCAATTCATCTTCGGCAGTGACACTGGGAAATTGAGTTTTCGTCATAAGGCTTGTCCTGGGAACTGAGTTGGGTTGATTAAAGTTGATTTCCGATTTCGAAGGTATAATCACGTTTTGTTCTTGTGTTAGTGATCGAAAGTTATGGAACTGAGTTTGGTTTGATATGGTGAAATTGAAGACTCTGTTATCGAATTGGTTATGTTGTCTTGTTTATGGTGTTTTAAGTTGTTGCAAGTAAATCTGGGAATTGATATTTGAATTGAGATTGTGGACTGAAATTGGCTGCATGTGTTGCTTGTGCTTACGGTGAATCTGCGTTTATGAGAATGGTGAGTGTGTTGCTGTTTTTTTTTGCTTTTCTTTCTCAACTACCGGGAACAGGCTAAGACTTTTCCCCTTATGTTTTCTCTTTCTGAATTCACACGTGCTGCTCACATGGCTGGGCCCAAATAACCCGAGCACTCCAAACTTGGAGCACGGAAGACGTTCCCCCAAAGTCTAGCTAGAATGCTAGTTACATATGTATGATCCAACTGATTTGGAATAGTCAATTTGAACTTTGAAGTTGCTAAATCTGAGCCTGCAAAGCGAGGACATCCCAATTTAGAAAACACTTCATGTCCATGTCAATTGGTATCAAATAGTAGAGGCAACAAGGGATGGAGGTAACTATAGTTGAACTGCTGTACTTTTTTTTTTGTCAGAAACTAAGTTTGACCGTAACAAGTACTTGTTAATGTTTGTCTATATTTTTTTTACCATAAAGAAAAGATAAGGTACGAGTAATCAATACTCGGATGTGTACTTGTGTTTTTAACCTCAAGTACACTTGAAGCTGTAGTGGTTTCTACTCCACTGTTTTTTTAATCATAGAACTGACCAGATCGAAGAGATTAAGACATGGGATTATGAGATGTGAAGCATCTACTTGCATTAATTTGAAAAACTATCAAATGCCAGTTATACACGCCGGTTTGTATTAATATTTGAAAAGAGTTATAAACTACACGGGGAGCATTAACAAAAGTTTCATATAGAATATATCAATATACGAGTATACTAGTAGATTTACAAAAGAATTCAAAAGGCAAAATTAGATAAAATTCGGGTGCAGCCCAATTTATTTGGAGTTGGGTTTAGGCTCTTTTTGAAGTCAATTTGTTCGGGGTTAGATGTAGATAATTTTAAAAATTAACTTATTATAAACAAAAACAAAAGATAGAAGAAAAAAAAAAAAAAGGAGAAAAAATCTTAAAAGATTAAGTAGAATCTTCAGAAACGATATTTTTTTTCTGTACATCCTTATTAGGGTAAAATTTCCATACTTGGAATACTCATAATTTTATTCAAGAATTAGAAAAGAATCCAAAAACCCATTCTGTTGTGTATTCCAAGAACTGCAAAGAAATTAAAAAAAAAAACCCTTTTTATTAATTACTCACACTTGCTTAAAGTCTTAAGCCCCTTTTTCTCTTCTCTTGTGATCTCATCAAATATATAAAAAAAGCTCCAGCATCTTTGCTCTCTCCTCTTCTTCAAATCTACTCTCAACTACTTACTGTTCCTTGTCTCTTCAGTCTTCAGCTTCAGCTTCACTTCAAGCCCCACAGATCTCTCTCCTTCCAAAGCCCAGATCACTTCCAAGCAGGTATTGCAGATTCTTCACTTGAATCCCCTCTTTACTGTTTATTCTCTATCTTTAATCTTATTTGTTTAACATACTTTGTAAGTGATCTGCAAATTTCAAATCTTTTAGGTCAAGTTCTCTGCTTTGGTTGGATTCTGGTGTTTGGTATGTTCTGGCCCTCTTGGGGTTTTGGGGTTTTTGTGTAGTAGGGTTTTAATCCAATCTCAATCTGCAATCAGATACTGGTTTCTCTATTGAGTTCTGGGTCTGGGTCTGCTGCAGTTTTCAGCTGACCCTTCTTTTGCTGAGTTCAAAGTCTTTGTGCTTGCTCATTCTAGGTGGTTCTTGGGTTACTGTTTCTATGACATGATTCCAATACTTTTGGCTGTGCTAAAATACTTGTAATTGTTTGCATATTCGCGGGATTTGGGGTGTTTATGTAGGCATTTGGTCTTACTCTATGGTTTATGATACTCTAAACCCTACTGATTAGCTTGGAGTACTTGGTCTTGTCTACTATCCTGGTCTTGTATAAAGTCTTTGTTCGGTTAGGTCTTCTTGCCATATATAAAGAGAGAGGGAGAAGGAGCTAGCATAGAGGAGTTGGATCCAGGCTAAGAATTTTGGCTAGTTTTATGCTTAACACCTTCAAATCGTAGAACTACCACTCATAAAGAAAGTTTGGTGTTGATCCCTATTCATAGCTTTTAGTGATCCTCAAAGGCAAAGCATTCATGCAATATGCTGGTGCTTAAAGTCCTCTTTGCACTTATTTTTGGCTTCACAGTCTCGTACATAGTTATCACTTCGCTGGTTCTTTTGTTTACGGGATATAGTAACCTATCATTGCTGTGCCTGCTTATGGAATCTGAGTATTGCTTTCTAAATAGTTATGCTACTTGCCCTGCTAAATATTTATAAGTTCTTTTTAAATGCATTTGTCTGGTCAACTATCGTTGGAATATGTTGTTTTTAGCTCTCTTGTTATGACTTATCCACGTTAGACATCCAAGTGGTTTCATTAATAGTTTCCTCTACTAATTCTTAGATTTTGAACTTTCCGTAGATAGCCATGCAAGAAGCAAAGTTGGCAAATCCTACCCTTCCTCCCAGTGCTCAGCTTGTCGGCAATGCCTTTGTGGAGCAATACTACCAAGTCCTTCACCACTCGCCAGAATTAGTGTATAAGTTTTATCAAGATTCAAGCGCTTTAAGCAGGACAGATATCAATGGCAATATGACAACAGTCAAAACCATGGATGTAAGTGTACTTGGAATATGGTTATGTTCCTTGTTCAATTTCACTCTATTGCCTTAAATCAGTTACATAATTTAATTACAGTCACTGCCAAAGACTTGACTATTTTATTTCATATGGCTGTACATGAATTCATCAACCTATTTGTCAATGTTCCTGATTCAGTTTTGACTGAAGGCCTTAGGTTAGTTATTTGAAACTTTAATTGATAAGGAGTATGTAGATCTTTTTCATTTTTTTTCGTTGTTGAAGAAGAGTTTGGGGTAACATTTCATCGTACAATAGTGTTTTTAGCTTTCTTTGAATGAAGCCAAGTAGTAGACAAAACACTTGTTTCATGTCATGCAGGCTCTAATTTTAGACTGTTATTCATCAATAATAATCGATTTATAATGGTATAATCTATTTGGTAACATACCCAACAACTGTTACCTATGAATCTGGTTATGGAAGTTTTAGTAAACTGGCATGCAAGCTTGCATACTGAACTGAAAGTGTGAGAAGTGAGGATTCCTATGGACCAAATTCACTGCCCTTTTTTAAGAAAAGAATTTGCGCAAGTATGCAGTTTTTGGCATTATGTTTCCCAGTGGCGTCAGCTTTGCCATTTTCCTTGACAAGTATGTTAAAAATCATGGATTTGCTGGTGGAAATTTATTGTGTGCCTCATAGACTAAAAGGTGTTGCCATCGGTATACTACTTGAAATTACCAGTATGGTTCATCATTCTGCAATCGTAGTGATCTTCTTGTTGGTTTTTGAATGTGTTGTGCAATTGTCTCTTGGACTGAATTTACTATTTGAAGAATGCTGAACTATCAATGTAAGTCTGAAGTGTCGATTAAAGTGTTGCATTTGATAACGTAGAATATTTTTGGAACAGGCAATAAGGGTAAAAATTAAATCCTTAAATTACGAAGAGTATACAGCAGAAATAAAGACTGCAGATGCTCAGGAATCTTTTGAGAAAGGGGTGATTGTTTTAGTAACTGGATGCTTGACTGGAAAAGACAACGTGGGAAGGAAATTCACCCAAACGTTCTTCCTAGCTCCACAGGAAAATGGGTACTTCGTCTTAAATGATGTTTTTAGGTATATCGAGGACAATGAATCATCACAGACTAACAGTGTCCCGGTTAACACCATTGATGAAAGTGCTCCAGAAGCTGCCTTGATAGCAGAACCAGGTGAGCTTTACCTTTCTTTTTTGGTTTCTCTTTTGATTTGCTTTAGCCTTCATTTTCCAATTGCTTCGATGTTTGTCTTCAGAACCTACTCAAGCTCCTGATCATCTTGTGGTGGAGGAACCTGCAAGTTCCTTGGATGAGGATCCCAATAATGGACCCGAAGTTTGTGATCCTTCAGATAATGAGGAAGGATCAGTTATTGAAGAAGAGGTTGTGATAGAGGATCCCCCAATTGAATCAAGTCAGAGTAGAGATCTTCCAGAAGTTGATCCAATCCCTGAAACCCAGGAGGATGCTCCAAAGAAATCATATGCATCAATTGTGAGTTTAGGCTCATTTCTCTTCTTTTTCTTCTGACCAAGAAGATTTAAATTTTTTATGTGAAGTCTATTTTTGTGTTTATTTAATGCAATTTTCATTTAGGTAAAGGTAATGAAAAGTAGCATCGCATCCAGTCCTGTCCGTGATGCCCGAGTGAGGACAGTATCTGCAAACACTGACCATCCATCCCTTGGTTCCGCAAAACCTTCTCCGGTACCAGAGGCATCAGCTCCTAGTGGTGATGCTGCTCCGGAAAGTAGCAATGCTCATGAGGAAGGTAAATAATACTCAGCTTCCAGATTCACTTTTTAATTCAAATTGGAAAAAAAGAAAAGACAAAAAACAAATGTAGCCACCTTCCGGCTGGATTGCTGAGTTAACTTTGTCTAGACCTGTCTAAGTACTCATCTACTCTTTCATCATGGAAAAGAAAGTTGTATCATGTTCTAGCTTTAAAATCTATGTTCTGAATTATATTTTATCCTTTACAGCTGAAGGTCACTCCATACATGTAAGGAATTTGCCGTATGATGCAACTGTCGAACAACTTGAGAAGGAGTTTAAGAAATTTGGGTCTATTAAGCGGGACGGGATCCAAGTCAGAAGTAGTAAGGTGTGATTTATGTGTTATAGTGCACTTCCATGTTCAATTGAGAACTCTTTGATGTAGGCTTACAGGTCATATAATTGGTTTATTGCAGCAAGGATTCTGTTTTGGCTTTGTTGAATTTGAAAGCGTGAGTTCCATGCAAAGTGCACTTGAGGTATTGTCTTTTACCTTTGTATTCCACTTTTCATTATTTGCAAGAAATTTCTTGAGGTCTGCCTTTTTAGCCATATGATCCACTCCTGAAAAGAAAAAAAAAGAAAGACACAAAAGACCACCATCTCAGCCGCCTGGCCATTGGCATTAATGCAATGACTGTTACCTCAATAAAATTTATGGGGATACTTATATCTGTTTGAGAAGAAAGTGGAGGCAGTGGCTGCTGTCCTTCATATAATGACAGGCACTACACGACTTCACCATCCCTCTCTCTCTTTGTGGGGTGTTTAAAAAATTCCAGCACTAGCTTCTACTTTACAAAACTTATGAGGCTTTAACTGAGTGCTTTTGTGCTTTCCTATTCCTGGCTCTTGAATATTGAGTAAATGTTATCTCAACTTATTTTGTGGATAATTGTTGTTTGGATTAGTGACTTGGAAAAGGCCACCAGAGAAAAATTGAATGATTATGTAGTTACAGCTACATTAGCTTAAATTCCTATTATTTTAACCTCTTATATTTAAGAAGCTAGTGCACCTAGACCACCGGATTATCGGACCTTCTATTGTGACATTTTATATGGTCGGCTATCCGATGCAAGTGCTTGCTCTTTAACTCCAAGCATTAATTAGGTTTTATTTAATCTGTGAACTTGATTGTTTCTTTTTATGTAATGTTTACTCTTTAAGTAGATTGACTAAGAACTTGTTCCTGACCTGACCCAAACCTAAGACTTCAGAGCTTTGCCCTGTCCGTTCTTGCCTTTCGTTGGTTATTTGTTTCTTCTGATCTGTATGAACAGTTGACTGGGCTTGTTTGTTTATCCATTTTAAACTTGTTGAAATTCATGTCAGGCTTCACCTATCATGATCGGCGATCGTCAAGCAGTGATTGAGGAAAAGAGAACCACAACCCGAGGTAAGCTGATGAACAATTTATATTTTTTGGGTATAGAATTTAGAAGCTTTCCCCAGTCTCCTCTCTTGTTTCTGAGATATGATGTAGAACTGACAAAGCTGATGGTTATTGCAGTTAGCAATGGTGGAAGAGGGAGGTTTTCTTCCGGAAGAGCTGGCTTCCGAAGTGACTCTTTCAGGGGTGGTCGTGGAAACTATGGTGGTAGCCGTAGCTTTGGAAGGAATGAATTCAGAAACCAGGGTGAGTTTTCACGATCCAAGTCATCAGCTGGACGCAATGGAGAGGGTTATCAGCGCGTCAATCCAAATGGAAGGGGTGGTGGTCGCCAAGGGGCAGCAAACAACCGCAGCTCTGTTCCTACTTGAACGAATCTGAAAGAAACTGGTGGATAGAAGATTTTTTTGACACAACTTGAGGGGGTCACTTTTTTCTTTCCTTCAATTGCCTTTTGGTGTTGGATAAAAGCAGTGGTAATGTGCCATTAGAAATTTAGGTTTTTTTTGGTATAATTACAGGAGATTCTGTAAGATTAATACGTACTTTTAACCCCTGTTTTCTCTTAGCTTAATCTTATAGAGCTATGGGCATGAAAAATTTCGTGTTTGTTTAATGTATTCATCCATAAATCCTTTGTTTAGAAACCAAAATGATCATGTATTCTTGTATTTTGATCATTAAGAATCTCTCCCCTTCCATATTCTGATATATGCTTGTTGCCATCTTATGTTATAATTTACAACCATCGTAGATAAGTCACCAATAATGAGCAAGATCTAGCTCATCGAATTTCAATTTGATTTCTGCAAGTTGGATACAAAATTTGATGCACCAAAAGCCGCAGAACCACCCACCACAGAAACAGCAGCAACCACAGCTTGTACAACAACCTCCCAAGGGTAATCCTCAGGCACAAGAAAAACAGACAATGGACCCAAAAGCAGTAGTCCGAAGCTCAGAGTCAGCAATGCCCCCGGAGTTCCAGGGTCAGTGGCCGCCGATAGGACTCCAAATTTTTCAGCCTTTGACAGCAGACCGAGCTTCTCTATTGCCGACAGTGAGAGTCCGGAATTCTCTGCCGCCGATAGCAGACCAGCTTTCTCGGCCTTGGTCAGCAGCTTCAGTTGCTCCACCCTTGTCAGTAGCTTCACTTGAGTCGAATTCTGCATTGCACACATCTTTTAGTCCCTACTGTCAAACAAATTTCATGACCAAGCTACTTATGCAACCTGACTACCCTAGTACCATTTTTCGGATACCTATTCGATCAATACATACACAAGTAAAATACGTTCAATCCAAAATTTAACCACGGTAGTAACGCTATGTGTGATTCACTTGTATAATTTAGCGAAATTTCTCATATGAGTGACCAAGATTAACAACATAGAAACCAAAGTTATCAATTTTGTGATGGACCGACCTTTTTGGAGCTAACAGTTTTGTTAGCTGCGCGGATCGGTGTCCGGGCAGCCATGGATTTGGGTCTCTGTGGAGAAGTATACACCAACGGCAGCACTCCTCTACTGCCCAAAAATGCTTTGGCCTCCATATCTCTCTCTCTCTAATGCTTCCTCAGAAGTCAGAACATAGCATATGGTTGGTTGGTTGGTTTGAGCTTAAAGTAGTGATGGACAAGGCAGATGAGGTTCCCAACGTCGACGTGGCACCATGTGGTTGGGTAAAGGAGTTATCTATTATTTTTAATCAGTGAAGGTCGTTTTGGTAATTTCGCAACTTAGAGGGTCCGTATAAGTAAAGCTGGCTCCCGTCGATTCACATCAAAAACCCCAAATCTAAAACCCTAATTCTCTCTGAGTTGCCGGAAAATTTCGATGGCGAGCTACGCGGTCTCAGTTGACAAGGCCAAGGCTTTCTTGCGCTCTCAGTATCAGAATGAGGAAAAGTGGGCGCTCAACATGGTACTGATATACTGAATCACTCTCTTTCCTTTTTGATTTTGTGTTGTGTTGTGTATGTGTGTGTTAATTAGTTTGGGAGATTTATATGGAATTCTTGAGTTTGATTTACTGAGTATTTGGATTCCGAATTTTTTGAGTTTGATTTGCTGTAAGAATTGAGAAACGTCTGCATGATTACAGATTGTTTAGAGTGATTGGAATAGTTTAAGTTTGATGTTCAAGATTTAAGTGAATTTTTGATGGAGTCATGGAGTAATTACTTGAAGATATTATGTTAATTTGGATTTTTAATTATGGGATTAGTGATGGGTTTATTGAAGGAGCAAATTTTTTGAATTTGTATCAGTGTTCTGTAAGCAGAATTCCAATAGTTGATGTGTGTTCGATGTCGTAGAATTACCGAGTGGGTGGCTGTTGTGTCATGATAAGAGACTTGCGTTAGATCATCAAGTGCGGTCAAAACTCTCTCTGTTTATCTAAGATGCGGATCCAAGTTATATGACTATATCCGTTTCTGTATTAGTTGTTGTTTCACAATGTAGCTATTATGATAGGGTTATTATCTTAATAGCGTTTTCTCTTTGAGAAAAGAGGAAGCTTGCATGGTATGAAGAAATTATACTTAGAGAGAAGGATGCACTGATTAGGTGTCTCATCTATCAGAATACCATTTCCTCTTTGAGAAAATAGGAAGCATGAATTTTATGGAGAAATTACACTTGGAGATAGATGTGCTGTGATCAGGTGACTCGCTATTTTAGGGTTTGATCTCTGTATTCAGGAGAAATTGTAGCCTCCGTTTTGATCTTTCAAAAGTTCCAGATTTTAATGATTTGTGTGACTTTCTTTGTAGAACTGAGAATTCTTTGTTTTACATGGACCTAGTTGGTATATCATTTCTTTTTTGTTTGATGAAACAGTAAAGATCAAGGAACTAAAGTTTGTGTTTCCTCTCTTGCAGAAACTGCTCCGTGCTGTCGGTGTCTTTGCAGGATCAGTGATTCTGATGCGGACTTATGGTGATATGATGGCAATTTGAGTGTTGATGGAGGGCCGACACAGGCTTAGTCCCCTTAATTTCATGGCTTGTAGGTTTGTCTTATATGTCAAGCAGTTTTAGGGTACATCCTTGTATTGTGTATACAAGGATTGGCAGAGTTTTTGGATTTTGAAAATGCAAATGGTAATCGGGCAACTAGCCACTGAATTGTTGAATGTTTATTTCAATTAGACCATCCCAATTTCGTAATTAATGATCGCTTATGTTCGTACCTCTATCAAAGTTGTTTTTCTCCAACTCCCTCATTGTATGATTGTATACATTCTCCATCAAATATATACCATCTTTGGGAGCTAGAGCCTAGATGCATGAGGCCCACAAGTACTCCTCAGAACCAATAGAGAATATGCTGAGAAAAAAGCACTTTCAGGCCCAATAGAGGAAAGTACCTCAATCATCTTTGATTGTTCCCCAACTTCGTCATTGTAGGCATTCTCCACAAGTATAAAGTATAAACCATCTTTTTAATCAAAAAAAAAAAAAAAAGTATAAACCATCTTTGGGAGCTAGAGGCATGAGCCTAAAAGCACTTCTCAGGCCCAATATAAAAACACCTTCCAAGCCCAACAAAGAAAAGCACTTCCAGGCCCAATAATGAAAAGCACAATTTCTCCAACAAAACTACTTGACAACCGTTGGCCCCCAGGTCCCGGCGAGCACCGACAGCAACAAGCAGGTGACTTTACTAATTACGGTGGAGATCTTGCCACGTACTCTGCCTACTTGTCAAACTCCACTTGTTGTGGACCCGTTTCATCGTGAAAAGTGACGTCCCTCTTACAGATTTTCGCCACGTCTCACCACTTGATCAATTCTCCTAATTGAGTAGAAGAAGCCCTTGTGCATGGCCCACACGTTACATCCGATCCCAGTGACAGACGCCGCCAATTCCACTAATTCCTCGCCGCGCTTTTTGGCTCCCAATCCAAAATTACTGCCATTTACCGTCGTAAAAAATATATTTACCCGTCTTCCACTTGGATCACGGTCAAATTATAGCCTCTGTTTCTCATCGACTTGGTGTGGGCTGCAAGAATGTATAAATTCAGGTAAAGGGCTAAAGGCTATAGTCCTTAGAAGCTCAAATTGATTATGTGTAAGGATAGACCATAAATATTAAGGACTGAAACCACGTAATACTGTCAGTGCATCAAATAACTTTTCTTGTATAAGGTTGATATTTGAAGATGTTGGGTCTAAAAGAAAGATTTTGACTCTCTACTGAAAATGACATAAATTTATTTCCGTTTAAACCATGATGTAAATGGTCTTTTAAAACCTTTCAAAGGTATCACCTATTTGGTGTATAGACGATGATGATAACGATAATAATTTACTGGATTTAATCATAATTATGATGTGGTTTCTAATATATATTCTGTTACCAAAAACTAAGTTTTTATGCTCAAGCTATTGAATGTTGAAAGATCCACTACTGGTTTTCTAAGTTTAAAAATCCCATCAATTTAACTGAAACCATTAAACCAAATCTGGCTAACAAAACCATCAAAGTAATTAATTAGAGATGGAAGTCTCACAGAAATGAAAGAACAATGCAAAGCAGAGATAAACATAAAAGGACGTTAAACCATGATGAAATGCAAGTGAAGAAAAGTGTGAGCATCCCTTAAAAGTTGTTACAAATTTAACCTCATCTGTCAACCCCACTAACCCGATAAGATCAAATTGGATTAATCCATGAAGAAATGGCAAATGTAAACCATGAAGAAATGCATGGCAAAGTACTTAGAAACCTAATTACATCTGTCAAAGCAAATTAAACCCATTTGAGAAAAGTGAAAGTGGGATAAAGTTTTGGGTTTTTGAATCCGCCCTCGGTAATTACCACAACAAGCCAAGCCAAATGGCTTCCATGCTAGTAACAAGCTTTACAAGTTTCCTCCCTTATTCGACACGTGATTTAACTCTAGGGCAACAGAGCTAAGCCAACAGACTTCTTCTGCAGTCTGAGCAGTTTGAGTTTCAGAGTCTACGGGTTTCGGCCACAATCTAAGTGTCTTTTTCTCCATTGCTAAACCGCCCTCGTGGACTGTCTTAATTTACAACCCGGGCCAAAGTCGAAAGTGACAGATATATAGAACACAGCTAGGTTACAGGTGGTGGAAGAAGCTCAGATTCTGCAACTTGGGCTAAAGAAGCACTTGTTTCTCGCACTCTAATAGGGCTCGAGTGTCACTGTGAATGCTCTGATAAAATCCACGTGGAATCTTAGATGTGCGTTGTCAATTGTCACTTGTAATGCAAAAGCAGAAGAAGAGAGAAGAACCTGCGTCGGTTTCTCTTGTGTCATCTCTATTTAATCCCCCCCCTAATCTGTCTCGCTTAGTTGCATTTGGGGTTGGATAGCTAGTCTCTCAAGAAAGAAGAAGAAAGTAAGAGCTCTCTCTCTCTCTCTCTCTTCTTTCTAGAGATGGCACAAGTCGGTGCCCACCGGCCGGCCACCTCCAATCTATTCCATTTTCCGGCCCTGGTTGATGGTTGTGGAGGTCCGGTGGGTAATATGTGGGGGTCGCTTTTGTCATTCCTTTGATAGCAAAGCCAGTACCCACTGGTCACCATAAAATCCTCCAAAGGTCAAAACTTTCAACTTTCGACCTCTGGTTGTTGATGGTGACGCTTTTGCCATCCCTAGTTTCATTCATTCTCTTGTGTTGTGTTTAAGTTTGTTGTGACCGAACTTACAAATTTTTGTTCATGTTTTGTGGTATATATATAGGAAAATGGCGGGCGAAGAGGACCAACACGATCTCGGGCTCTCACTTGGGGGACTTTACCAAGGCAACTCGGGTGGGGCCCGCATGGCACGCGCTGTGTCGGTGGGAGTCGATGTGACTGAGGTGGCGGCGGCGCCGCGTCCCAGGGCGGTTTCTCTGCCGTCGGTTAGTGAGCTGGAGATGATGAGGGTCTCTGAGGTTCAGTTTCTGAGCAGGGCGATGGCTGCAAGCCTGAGTTTGACTATTCAGGAGGAAAAGGCTAAGAAAGCTCCGGCAGAGGCGGTCCGGCTGCCTGAAGTGGCTGCTCTGGGAGTGAATGTGACTGGTATAAACTTCATTACTCAACTCTTTTCTGATATTTTGATTCATATATATGAGTTTGTTTTTATGAACTTATCTATGCATGTGCTTGTGTTAATTGGTTGATATTTTTAGAATCGTATTCTTGTGTTAGATTTTGGTTGATGTGGATCTGAAGTGTGAAAGCTTCTTTGGAAAATTAGATTTGGCTTTTGGTGATTTTGAGGAATCCGGTTTCACGTTTTCGCAATTTTTAATTGTTTGATTTTCCTGTTCTTTCTTTACTCGAGGACTCGAGGTTCAATAAAGAAAATACATATATGTTATGTCACATGCATCAGAACCTTGCTGCATAAAATGTTTTTTCTTAAAAGAAATGCATATATTGTTTATTATTATCATTATTTGAAAGAACTACATATATATATAGTTGTTTTTAACTTTTTTGAAGAAGCTGTATGCATGTTTGGATGCCCCCGGATGGTATGGATCGGAGTCTTTTCTTGTTATGTTTATCATATATACATGTCTATATATTAATATATGTTTCTATGTACGTTTCTCTTTAGTTAAATGCCTTCTTGGATGAATAATCATCTCTTGCGATTAACGCATAATAACTTTATAATTTTTTAATTAAATCATTCATGTTGTATAACGTAATACAAATGTTAGCTCTGTAAAAAACAATCAAGTTGAAGACCTTTTAGTTATTCATTTCTATGAAATACATAAATGGTTCATCATAATAGTAGTAAGTGTTGTTAGAACCATCTATTTGTTTGATTTAATTAGATAATTAAATGATTTATGATTCGATTGATTTTTTTACAGAAATCATTTTTAAAGGCTAATTTAAGATATGGACCGTTGGATTATAAATATATTAAGTAAAAGTATGTAAATCGACAATGGGGGTGAACATGTTCGTTCAATTGTCCAATGAATGAAAGAGGAACAATGTCATTACTAGGAAAACATATATATCTTAAACCAAAATTATTTTTGGAAGGCCTAGGAATTATTTATGCATGGGGAAATATTTTAGGTACGTAATTAATACGATTTATTAGTTGGTAGATGTGTATATTCGATTCTGTGATGAAAAGTGTAACGCTTAGGGTACGTAGACAGTGTACGTGGGAGATCGAGACATGAGATTAGGGCGGCATACTCAACGGTCAACGGTGACGATGGTGATGATTAGGGGGCAGCATATTGAATCTTCTAAAAATCTGCTTTCCGACAAAAATAAATAAAATCTTTGTCTGACAATTATCGAGCTAGGAAAAAGGAAAATAGATTCGATATTTAATTGCATATCGACAAATGCTAAGAAAAAGGTCGAGGATCCACTATATCGACAAATGTTAGGAAAACGGTCTAAGAAACAAATTCATTAGCATATCGACAAATATAATCAAGAAAAAGTCTATATCCGACAACGTGTCTGACAAATTAAGGAAATGTCTGTCATATTTAACACTTTACGAATCTTCTCTAGGTTTTCTGGTTTACCTGATCCGTTTTCATTTTGATAAACCAATTGCAGATAAGTTATTGATGTATGCTTGTGGATCTTATCTTTTACAAGGATCAGAGTTCCTTCCTAGCTTATTTTTGCTGCCACACTATGCTAAACATAAACACCAACATTACATGATATGTCCATGTATATTTTTAAGCATTCATTAGAATTAGAATTGCATACATGCTTGAAATCCCTGCTCAAAAAGCCAAGGGTCAAAGTATTTTGCATGTGCAACCTTTGCTTTGACATGGACATATACTTCCATTCAACTTTGTTCTACATTTTCCTCTGAGTTCTAAATAAATTAATCTAAGTTCCTTACAGGATCTGGACGCTTGGCTGCAACAAGCAGCACAGTCAGTTCTGAGCTTATGTCTGGAGAAGGGAGCTCCAATCAGCCTGTGGTCACCACGTCAATGATGGCTAACACAAAAAAGGTGAAGGCTGATGACCCTGAACAGGACAGTGCAGCAAAGAGGGCTAGAGTTTATCATCGCAATGTTGTGAGGCCAATTAGGCGTGAAGGGATGGTCAGAATGCCTTCTGTGACAACCACTGGGGCTGATGGGAAGAAAGTGGAAGGTTACCTGTACAAGTATCTTGGAGGAAAAGTGCGGATTGTGTGTGCTTGCCATGGGACTTTCCAGTCCCCAGCGGAGTTCGTCAAGCATGCCGGTGGCAATGAGGTCGCCAATCCTTTGAAGCAAATCACTGTTTCCCTTTATTAAATAACTAGGTCTATGGTGGTGGCAACTAATGCAGGTCACCCCCTGTGGAATGTTAATGAATATGGACCTCCTGAGTTTCGTAATTAACTTTGTTCATCATGTAAGTGTCATGTTCTAGTGCTCCATCATTATAAATGGACCTTAGCTAAATAAAACTAATTGCCTATGTTTGTCCATAGACTATAAGTTTATATAGACCTTTTCCTTGCTGTTTTAGTTTGGCAAATAGCAGTTCCATGCTTTGGTTACAAAAATGGTTCTCACATCCTGTTTGTGTTTGAAATGATTTTCAAAGGTTACAACCTAATATCGTAGGCCTAAGCCCAAGCCCAATCTGCTCTTTATAATCTGTTTAGAAAGGTCAATCCCAAGCCCAAGAGCCATATTTGATAAATTCTCTTGTCCTTGACGGTGCGTTTGGATGAGAAAATTATGAAATCCGTAGGAATTTATAAATAATGGAATCTTTAACTCCATCAATCTAAAATTCCATTAATTGCAATTTCTATTGTTTGGGTGTATCTATTTAAGATTTGAAATGTGTAATAAATTAAGAAAGTTTAAAATAAATAAAAAAATAAAATAGAAAAAAGCCTTGTTTTGGAAATGAAAAATGAATATTGCAAAGGAATTCGTAAATGACACTTATTTTGGTGAAAATTGAAGTGGGGAATTTAAACAATGAATTCCTTCATTTTTTTCCACAGAGAAATTTAAAATTTCCAATCTGATAATGCCAAACGAGGGAATTAGCTTGTAGGAATTATGAAATCCTCACTTTCAATTAAATTCCATCATTTTTTCCCTCATCCAAACACACTCTGAAGGAAAATACATCATGGAAAATACATTTTCTCCTTCATTTTTCCTTGGAAAGAAAAATATGTTCTCCTTTATTCCCTTATTTGTTTGACATCTCCTCTTCTAATCCAAAAACTAGTATATATCAATCAAGCCACAAATGACAAACAACCATTCAGTCAACGCCAACTGGTTCAGGGCCATCACAGTCCCAACGGCTCTACGAGGAATATTCTTTGGTTTTAGAGCTAAGATCCATGTGGCGCTTAATGTTCAGAGTCTCCCATATTATAAGGGTCTTGCTCACACACGATTCTACCACACCTCAGAAAACCACATATGATTGCTTTACATTTCCCAAAGCGCACGCTTTTGTGATCATCTTAGTGGTTCTCAAAAGGAACCCAGCTGACTTGGAGAAGCTGGGCCTAAAGCTCCATGGCTTCCTCACACTGTAAGCTTTGAACTTGACCCCAAAATAGTGATGGGTTTCATGTTTTCAAGTCTTGTTCGTGTTGTTTGTGAGTTAATGATTACTGGGTTTTTGTCAGTTGTTGAAAGATTTGATCTTTTTTTTTTGGTGGTGTAGTGATGAATTTTGTGTTTTTATGTCTTGTTCTTGTAGTTGGTGTCAGTTTTTGAATGTTTGTGTGTGAATGGTTACTGGGTTTTCTCAGTTTTGTTGAAAAATTTGATCTTTTTTTTTGGTAGTGTAGTGATGCATTTTTTGTGTTTTTAAAGTATTGTTCTTGTTGGTGGTGCATGTTTTTGAATGTTCGTGTGTGAATTATTTCTGTGTTTTTCAGTTTTGTGGAAAAATTTGATCTTTTCTGGTAGTTGATGTGATTCTGATATTAGCTTTCAATCTTGTTAATTGTTTGCCTTTGGGAATTTGCTTATCTGGTTTTGTTTTATTTGTTTAAAGCTGGCATTTGACCATAGAAAACAACCTATCTTGGTGATTAAAGAGGATATGATTCTTTGCATTTTGGGGAAATTTGGTTTTAGTTGGAAAATGCCTTGATTTTTGTTCTTACTTTAGCAAAATGATGACCTGGGTCCTGGGTGTTTGATCTGAGGTTGTGCTTTCTATTCTATTCGCGAGTAGGTATTTTAGTTTAATGAGACAATTGGTTTTCTAAATATGGGATACAATACGTCTTTATTCTCCAATATATATGAAAGTGAACATACTGGGCAAATTTACATTTATCTATACTGGTCACAATAAGCACTCTTATGTTTAGAGAGTTTAATTATGGTGATTATGCATTTGACAGGCTTTGCTCCTTTTGTATTTCTACTACTTGTTGGATGTTCTGGAAGGCCATTATATCCACTTCCAAGTAAGGAGGCCAATAGATATAGACAGCCTCTACAAACTTCTAGACCATACAACATTGCACATCGAGGATCAAATGGAGAGATTCCTGAAGAAACTGCTGCAGCATACATGGTACTAATTCACAAAATAGTTAGATGTTGTACGCTTTTAGCTTAGCCTGATTCTCATTGTTTTTGACCTGATTAAAAGTAGTTCTTAATGTGTACTAAAACATGGCATTCTTGCAGAGAGCAATTGAAGAGGGTGCAGACTTCATTGAAACAGATATTCTATCTTCTAAAGATGGTGTCCTTATATGCTTTCATGATGTGACCCTCGATGAGACAACTGATATTGCAAAGCATAAGGAATTTGCAGATCGCAAACGGACCTATGACGTTCAAGGGGTCAACACCACTGGTTTTTTCACTGGTATGGAAGCCCTTCTGCTTTCAACACTCGTCAAAATGTTAATGTAACTGAATATTTGATCTTATTGCCATTTACCGTAATTAACTGAGGATAATAAAACATCATTTTAATTATATGCAGTTGATTTTACACTTAAAGAACTGAAGACATTACGAGTGAAGCAGAGATGCCCATTTCGTGATCAACAATATAATGGTTAGTTATTTTCAGATAAATAACTCTGAGCTTATTTAAATAAATATTTAAAGTACAGAATTAATCATAGTACCCTTGATTATTATATAGAATATATGTAAAATGCTACATCTTCTATGATCTTTTAGAGTAATTTTATTCTTTTGGTATTTTCCTCAGGAAAATTTCCTATTATTACTTTTGAGGAGTTTATTTCAATCGCACTGGATGCACCCAGAGTTGTTGGCATATATCCGGAGATTAAGAATCCTGTATTGATCAACCAACATGTGAGTACCCTGAAAGCTGCAGCCAAGAATGGCTGCACCAAACCTGATTAGTGTTATGCCTTTCTCAATCACACTCGGCTAATGCCTAATTTAATGACAGGTAAAGTGGTCAAATGGTAAGAGATTCGAGGACAAGTTTGTGGAGACACTTAAAAAGTACGGATACAAGGGTTCATATATGTCGAAAGATTGGCTGAAACAACCTGCATTTATCCAGTCATTTGCTCCAACTTCACTTGTTTATGTATCAAATCTGACGGACTTGCCCAAGATCTTTTTGATTGACGATATCACAATTCCTACTCAAGACACCAATCAGGTTCATGTTACTTCCTAATGTGTTTAACAAGGAAAAACTCTTTATAAACCTTTAACTGTATCACTGTAATTTCTGCAATTCTTTGCTAACTTTCATCAAATTGACAATGTGCAGTCGTATTGGGAAATTACTTCAGACAGCTACCTTAGCTACATTAAGGAGTATGTGGTAGGCATTGGACCTTGGAAGGATACTGTGGTTCCTGTAGTAAATAATTATTTGCAAACACCTACAGATCTGGTCCCCCGGGCTCATGCACATAACCTACAGGTAGGGTTTCTTTTCTGTTTCCGTTGGGTTTTGGGTAATGTGGTCACTCTCGATGGCATTCTTATATTTGTTCTTGAATTCCAATCCAGGTGCACCCGTATACATTCAGGAATGAGAACTCCTTCCTGCACTTTGACTTTCATGAAGATCCATATCAAGAGTATGAGTACTGGCTTAATAAGATTGGTGTTGATGGACTCTTTACAGACTTCACAGGCAGCCTGCATAATTATCAAGAATGGACCTCTTTTAATCAAAGTGATAACAATAATGCATCAAAGCTATTGCATAAAATAGCATTGCTGGTCTCTTCCTACACAAAGGCATGAGACAGTACATTTGTGCATCATTTTATCTTGTAATAAAATTCAGATTTGAGTTCTTTTAGATTACCAGTACAGTTAACATTCTCAACAGTAATTGTTAATATTACCTTTCAAATCAAATAATGTTAATCCAAGGAGTGAATTACCTCGAGATTTTCTGGTGAACCACATTTTCACTAAACCAGAAGAACAGAGGAAAAGGAAATTACCTTTACAGAATTTGCTTCTATTAAAGAGATTGAAAAAAAACAAGAAACCTCAAATCCCTTACTACAATTATACAATCTATAGCTCACAGGTTTTCTGAACAAATCTTGTTTTTGACCATTGTCTGTATTGACTCAGATTTTTCAAGTCCATGTTAGGGTTTTAATTAGAAGTATTATCTCTGGTGCATTCCGTTTATCCCACAGGAGAAGTTGCAAAAAGAAAAAAATGAATTAGCAACTACAGCAAAATAACAACTTTTGTACTAGTCAATCACAGAAAGGACTACATATAAATGATATAATAACTCTTATATAAATAGATAAGGTTTTAGTGCATTTCTAGAATTCAACAAGACCATCTGTACTGATCTAAAATGGCATACACAAGTCATGTCATGAGAACCAACATTTGAAATGTCATGACAACTGCTCCTCCGCAAGATGACAAAACACAGCCAGTGACTTGAAGGCAGGGAGACCAAAGGTGAATTGCCTGAAATCCTCATCTCCTTTTCTCAATGGGCTCTAGAACCATAGTTTCCAATGAAAAAAGAGCATAGGCAGTCTATTAGAAATTAGGAAGCTTTCATCTTTGATATCTCTTCTAGCAAAAATTTTGATTCAGCAGCAAAATCAAGTGGAGCAGCTGCCCTGGCAGTTATCCTTTGCCTCTTCTCGTTATTGTACTCATTCTGAGAAACACTGACCCTGAAAAGATGAGGAACCCAAGTAGCTTGTTTCAACTTCACCTCATACAGATTGTGCTCCTGGAAAAAGTGAAAAACTTGAGAAATTAGAATCAGCTTTAACTCTTTCAAAATAAGAATTCATGTGCGATCATATACCTCTGATCTCAGTTTGTCCAGCTCATCTGCAGAGCACCCAATAATCCTTTCTGCTTCATTATTAAACACAGAAAGATATACTTCACTAGTTGCATCCATAGCTCTTGCAACTAATATATACCTGGAAAGAGAGAACAAAGTTAAATGAGATGGCACACGGACTGTAAAACACCAACAGAACCAATAGCATCTATATCATGCATTGTCAACCCAAATGTCGTCTTACCTTAAACTACATTCTTCAGCATTTTTCTGGCACCCTTCACACCAGAAACCACCATCCAGACTTTCAGTCACCTTTTTGTTGCACATTTTGCAAGCCCGGTACCAGAGAGTCTGATCAGGCTTAATGGAGCTTATATAAGCTTTAACAATGAAAAACACAGGCTGCCCAAGAAAACCCACAAGATCACAAATGAGTAAGAAAGCCTACCACTTGAATTGCAAGGAATAGATTTTTGAGTTCATTAAAAATGTTAAAGGTTAAATGACCATTTCCATGAAATTTCACATTAAGGGAGCTAGTATTACAGGAACTAGTATTACCTTGTCCTCACCCAAGGATGGGTTATCTTTCAAATAAGACAGGGAGATTCTATCAGAGTACATGGACCATGCTCCACTATTGGCTGATGGGCTCATACCAGAGCCAACAGGTGCCATTGAAACCTCTTTACCTTCAGAATCATACCTGTCAAATCAAACAATTATAATGGATACCACTGAGATACAAACAGAGAAGGTAATAATCTGCCATGCAAGAACTTACCAGGATTTCAACCTATGTGCTTCAGGTAAATCTGGATTTACAAATATTGAGCTCCTGGAAACCGTAGACAAGGATACACCTACAACAGTATGCACAAAAGTCTGTTAATAATAGGAATTCTTGCCCATTTCTTCAGAATTTACACAATTCAAAACTCTCCCGACATAAACTTTCAGGCTACCTTGATAGTCTCCAACTTTAAGGGATTTGATAGCAACTACAGGAGATTGATCAGCAATGTCCAGCAATTCCTGGCCAACACCAGTTGCAAGATCATTCCATAAAGAAACCACAACCACTTTTTTCCTGCAGTTCATATAAAAATTGTTTCAGTCCAAAAGAAAAGGATACCAATTGTTTGGATGTAGAACATTGACATACAATTGTAGTAGCAACTAGACTTACGACTCATCAGCAATGGTAATGTCACGCTTTGGGATATTCTCATTGTCGCTCTTTCTTCTGATGCTCATTGTAGGAGACACATTTGTAACAACTCCAATAACATCTGAGACAAGGCAACAGTGTATAACAAGGATTTAGAAAACCACACATCTAAAAGAGTAAAACATATTGTAGAAGTAGCTACTTACCCACAAGCACCTTGCTGTTAACATGGGGACCCAACATATCAATTGGGATAAAATCAAATTTTGTTTCAGGAACAAAAGCTTCTTCATTGCTGACTTCATCCACCTCAGAATTCTCATTTAAGGTCATTTCATAATCATTTTTTACTGTGCTAAACTTCTTGTTAGCAACCTTTAGAGCTCCCTTTGAAACATAATAGACCTTCCCTAGTTGAAACTTTTCATAGAACTTCTTTGCAGCTTCATTAAACATTGTAGCTCGAATTTCAGTTCCCTACACCAGATTGAACATATATGAAACATAAGTGAGAATCACTAAGCCACATATATAACTGAGGAGCATTGGAACAATGTAAACAGAATCTAATGAGTCTTTTGCTTACATCTTCATCTGTTAACTCCACATTGAAGACACAGCCTTGACCTCTAGCATTCGAGTAAGTACGCATGGTTCCCTTGTTTGTAACACGAACCTTTATGGTCCAATTGCCTTGATAAGGATTCAAGGAAACAATAGGATGATGAACCCTTCTGGTCATGGCCATTCGTGCAGCCGGGGCCATACTGAATCAATTCACACCAAACACAAACGGTCAGTACAATCAAGTGCATGGCTACAAACTCCAACACAACAGATTGATAACAAACGAAACACTTACTTTGCATTCTGCTCATGCATAATTTGAGCAGCTGATTTAGTCACCATCTCATGCTTGGGCTTCAAAATAATCCCAACCTGTTCTCCTTTCACCTCATCTTCACTGACCTCACTTTTAATCTCCATCGCAAGCGCAGGTGAAACCATCTCACAATTTGTTACAATCATATATCTGAGACAAAAACCAGATCCAAACTTCAACATCTGAAACCCAATACTTGAGAAGAAATAAACCGAGAGACAGAGAAGTGACCCGCTTACTTTTCGGGCTTGTTTGGAATGTCATTAACAGTGTAATCAAGAACACGAATGAGGCCCAGGTTCTGAATTTTCCCCGAAATAACATCAGAACTCATAGTTGAGTTCAACGTCGCTTTTAGCCTCATCTTTCCATCACTAGCAGTAAACCTACACAACCAAATTATAATCAATTGGATTCTATTTTTTTCTTTTCAGGATTTAGGCTCCATACCCTATAATTTCACAAGCCAAACAATCTAGATCTAAGATCTTTGAAGCTCTATCTGAATACCCAACTCAAACCCTAAAAACAAAATCACTCAAAAAACAAAAAAGAACAAATTTTTCTTGAAATCACACCAAAAACACACGATTCAATCAATACCCATTAACAATCAAAGCATTTCCGAAACACAAACAGTAAAAAAAAACACACTAATCTAGGGTTCAATACCCATTAACAAAACCAAAGCATTTCCTAATCAATTCACAAAATTGACGGGTAAATAGGAAGCTTACATATAACGGCTGCCCTTAAGATTGAGATCGACGACCTGGACGACGATCTCCGGGATCGGGCTGGACCTGCCCGGCGATGGGTTGGCCAAGAGGGTCGAAATCGCATCTGGGGTTGGTCCAAGCTTCGCCATTTCTTTCTGGGTCTCTCGCTTTTTCTCTCTCTTAAACTTTTGGGGTCGATTTGGGGGTGGAGAGAGAGAGAGAGAGAGATTAGTCTAAATGATATGAAAGTCTGAGAATGGATTTGGGGGGTTTTTGTATAGGTAGGGTTTTTGGCGGGAGATTTTGAAAACGTTTCCCGCAAAAGCTTCCAAAGCAAATTTTGTTACTAATTTCGGCGCCAAATTTACCTTTTCCCTCTGGTTTTTTAATTTGAGGACTACCCGCGCCCGCTGGAAATTCTGTGTGTTTTTACTTATTTGTCCTTCTAGCAACCCATGGGCTGGCCCGCCTGGCATAGGTAATGGGTAATAGACTAATAGCTCAAGCCCAACACATCTACTGTTTTGTGTTGGCTCATTTGGCGTCTTCTCAGTAATGTTCAACTACCGTTAGATGTAAATCTGACACTGGAGAATAAAATAACTCAGATAAAAAATAATTATTTTCACTATTGGATTTATGTTTAAGGGTGATTGAGCATAATTTTCTTAGTCAATTACTAACAAGGTGAGTACTACTGTTGGGTCTTATTCACGCTCGCCTAATCCATTTTTACCAAAAAAACTTTCAAAAGAAGTTGACTATTATATGTCTGAGGTCCAATAGTGGTTCAAGTTAGTGGGATGACTTCATTGCCTTGTATAAGCACCAGGCGAAAATTAGGTCTCCGCTTGGTTCTTGTCCCAAAAAGGGACATATACTATGGCTCTACCGGTGTGTACTTCATAGTTGATATCGAACAATATCTGGCATAGACTGAGCTCGGCTTAAAAAGATGGAGAAATGTGGTCAAGAAGGATGGGATCCAAAGAAGGGGACAGTGACGGTTAGGGGAGGTTGCTCATGAGGTCGCGATTCTTTCCTCCCAATCGTATATGATCTATCTTGTAACAATTTTTACTATGTATCTAGGATTATCCAGCAGCACCCGCAGGTTTCAAAGTGCACATCATTTATTAGAAATAACAGAGAATGTGCAAGATGACAGTAACATAAAGGGATGTCTTGAATTATCATGGATTAAATATTTACATTCCTAAATGTGTCCTGTACTTTCTTGTTACCTAATGTTACTAAAAACATATTAACCTCAAATAACGTCTTAATATCCATAAGAAAAGAAAGAAAGAAACTACAAGGCTAGAATTTTGTTCAGGGTATTTTTGTTTCCTTTGTTCCGATGTTAACAGAAGTTTTGGCAGATGAAATAGTACCACTACCCTCGACAATGAGTCTCGATCAGTTACAGAATGGGCAACAAGAGCAAGATAGCCATTTGTGCTTAATCGGGGTCAGGGCTGATTTCGGGCTCTGAGATGCAGCATTCGGCTTCCTGCTTTCTTTAGGTGTTTGTGGCCGTGAGCCTCTTCGTGGCGAATGTTGCTTTTGCTTCCCTACTCCATCTACCCTCAGTGAACCACTTCTCTCCTCACCTGACAATCTTCATATACCAAGAACAAATTCAGCTCTTTGCTCAACATTATGGAAATATACACAAACAGTTGAAAAGCAACTTTTTACTAATATACTTGCTCTTGCAAATGATTGATCTATGCTATTGTTAATGATAAGAAGTTAATGCTAGAACACAATTTCAAAATTACCAAAAGATTGAAATTATTCTGATATGACGGCAGTTAGAAGTTTGAAGGATGCAAAGCTATTTACTCCAATGTTTAAGTTTTCATAACCTAGGCAGGAAAGGATGCAAAACCAGCAACTTACACTGGAAATGCAAATGATTTAGTACTTCCATCAGAAGCATGAGAAAGGCTAGATATATTATGAAACTTGTGTTCAGTGAGGGATGGGCTGACTATAGGATTTCGGACGCTGGGCGACGGGCTTCCTTTGCTGTGATTATCCGCCGAAGATGATGGACTTGCTTTGTTGTCATTTTCGGCAATTTCCCTTATAACCTCTCTCATAGTCTCTACGGCTTTTGCTTCAGTTACTTTCGGATTTGGGCCCTCATCCAAATTGCCGCCGTTTTGGGAAAATTCAACTTGCTTATCCGGAGGCTGGTTACTCGAGAAGTCTATATATGGACCAGACATGTTCTGTTCTCCAGATAAACCCAACTCACCAGATTTACCTAAAAAGGCAAACTGTTCTCTGGTGAAACTCATGTTACCCATCTGAATGCTGAATAGGGATTCATTGGAAGCAGCACTCCATTCCATCGGGGCTGTGGATGGTTTCCTTGCAAAGACATAATCCGGGATCCTGTACGGAGTACTCGGCTCACTAGGCCGCTCCATCACCTGCGTAGGAGGCGACTGTGTTGCTGAATCATTGCCCTGGCTCAACTCACCATTAAGCTGCTCAGTCTTAGGTGTCGAGCCGCCTTGAAAATCCTCATCGGTGTAGTTTGTACTTAGAAGAGAGCCAGCAGGGGACGGAGTCGTTGCAAGACCATTTTCCGAAGTTGCTACAACATTGCCCACATCAACTTCCAGAGGGCCAGAAGTACTTGTACTTGCAGGGGTCTTGGGGCTTAAGCCTTTGCCTGCAGATGCAATCTCACCAGCATCTGTAACTGTCTGATTTAATCTCGGGTCCGAAATCCCTATGCCTTTGCTTTCGGGGGCTGCTTGCAAATGGTCTGAAGATGATGGTAATGGGTAGCAAGATGGGCTTGACGTTATTTTCTCATTCGCAGATTCCATAACTTAAATGTCTTGATTCTCTAGCTCCGGTGGTCCAAAACCATCGGATTTCTGTAAAATCAAAAAAGCATAAGCATTAGAAACCAATCTATCGCATTGTGAAAATTCAAATGCAAACACATTGTTGAAAGTTGCATCTCAGAATCTTAGGTTACACCATGACTACAAATTATAAGAACCCTGATATTAATTACCACCCAAATTATAGGAAAAGGTAAAGTAAACATAACAATCATACAATCCTCGAATGCATTCATTCCATTGAGAACAGAACGCAGACTACATTCATATATACATGTGTTCAATGGAATACTTGATTCCTCAAAAAAGAAAAAGAAAAAAAAGTTATAAAATTCATGAGAAACATAATGTATTCAATGAATACATGTTTTGAATGAAACAAAATATGCACACAAAAAATAACTAGAGATTGAGGGGGAAGCAAAATCCAACAAAAGTAAGCAACATGTGTTACAAAACTTACATGCAAAATGAATGCCAATTCGGCAATTACCAACACTCTCCCCCAGAGAGAGAGAGAGAAATTTAGAGAGACTGCCAATCTCCGGCCTTGATCACGGTGATGATGGCCTGAGAAACAGCAGTCTCGGTTTTGCGTTGACGCCGAATTAACCACCTATGGAGGAGTAACGGGTAAAACTGAAAATTGGAACAGAAACCAATTCAAGAACAAAAAATCAAAAATGAAATGGTGCAACGGGAAGAGAGATAAAAGTGGAGGAGGTTAGAAGGCCTTGAATAGACATAGGCATTGCTTTCTCTTTCGTTCTGTTCCATATAACAACCAGCTCTCCGCGTCTGTCATCCTAACTAATTACTAAATCTCAGGCTGTCTTTGCCCTTTTTTGTCCCTTTGGTATGTAACACTTCTATATATGAAAATTGTTTGACTCATCTCATCCAAAATTATTTACGTGTTCTAAATGCTTCTTTTAGTTACGGTCAATGTGGAATCAAAACTTTTTACCATACCAATCATTTTTATACTTCCGATAGACCGGAGTCTCTTTCCCTTCAGGGTATTGATTACTTTCTATCATTAGATTTGACAACCATGCCAATACTATGATAGAAGAATTCCAACATTTCATCGGACAGACCGTCATTAACTTCATCAGTAGTCCTTGTTTCTTTCTGAGAGGAATTAAGTAGTCTAACTTTGAAGTTAGAAGGCTCCACATTGGTCTTAAAAGAGAGAAAGTGGGATGTCTGACCACAATGCAATGTCGCTGTTGTGCCGGATAAAATTGAGCACCTCTTGAATAAAAGCATACAATGGGACCTTGATTTAAAATTCAGCCCTCGCTTTAACTTCTGCAGATTGTTATGTCAAGCTATAGCTGAATTACATATGGGAAATGAGAACCTGTTGGTTTTCAAGAAAGAAACTACTCAAATTGTCAGACCAACAAGACATTGAGGTTCACATAAATAATAAAACACAGAAGACACACATTTCAATCTTGCTGGAGGTAATTATATGGAACTATCCCGAATTCAACATATAAAATCAATCTGTTTTAAATGGTATGTGAAACATATATGGCATAATCAAATCTGGCATAAAATTTTCTACCCTTCCCCGAGAATTAAAAGGTTGAAGAAGATATAGTTGTATAGATTCTGTAGATACACCAGCAGAAAGTAAGCTACACATATGAATAAGCCGTCTAAACTCACCTACTATGATACAGCTTCTATAACTAGTTCATCCACATCTGTTGATTCTGCTGAAGGAATGGATGGATTTCAAAACTTTTTAATTAGTGCGGAATTAGTTTAACCATTAAACTACTAACTAAACATAAAATCCATTCCTTTAACCCATGATCTTGGCTTATTGTGATATGTATATAAACATAGCATGCATAGTAAGGAAGAACAAAGAGGGAGTTTATGTTCTACTCACCCTTGGAGCGTGATTTTAATCCGATCCAAGTGAACCACCAAAGTTCCTCTCCTTGATCTCTCCTTGTGTGTGTTTCCTCCACCTTGAAGCACCTTGGATTAAGAACTCCTTCTTGTACTCCTTCTTGTGCTTGTAATCTTCTCTTTGATGTAACAAGTAAAGCCACAAAAGGATATGACCTCTAAGGATCTTCACCAAGTGAATCAAGAGATGAAGAAAGATGAAAGAAAAGAAGAAATTATGCAAGTGTTCTTCTTTCCTTTAATTTTGTAATGGACCAAGAAAGAACTCTTTCTCTCTCTCTCTCTCTCAAATCTAAAATAATAGTGTGGAGACACTACTTATTCTTTTTGTCCATGCTTTCACTTTTATATAATAGGAAATAACTCCAATTACTAAAAGAAAATATTGACTTTCATAAAGCCAATATTTTGGCTGGTCCATACTTGTTATTGGGCACTAAAAATGTGTCTTGGGCTTTCATTTAAATCTCATTTAGTGAAGTCCAAGTCCACACGAAAAGCCCGACAATCGTTTAGGCCCAATAGGTTCGGTTTTACCCGAAAAACCTAATTATGTCCAAATAATAAATCTAATTAATTATTTGGTCATAACCAACTCTTGTTTAATCTTCTTCATATACAATCTCAAGGATCCACTTATATGGTGTGCGATCTCTTAGGTTCTAATTAACAAGGCAGTGAAGTTTATAGAAACCATTCTATTTTGTTTACGAATCAAAAACTCCATTTTTGATTCTCCCTTGTTATTAGGATAATAAATGTTTATTAATCCTCGGGGACTTCACAAGTCATGAGTGACGTCTTGCAACATATCATGACTACCCTAGTTAATGTAGAATGACAAAGAACCTATTCAATTGGAATTACAATACAATACGGTCCTTCTCTAACACGATGTTCTAAATCACATCATCGGGGTATGGAATTGATATGTCAATCCCCTAATGTGATTTTCATTCTTATGTGATTCTTAGAATGTGATTAAAAACTCCTTTTTAAATCTCATTCAATGCTTTGGCCAAAGACTCATTGAATCACATCTTTGAACATACACCTTATTTACTTAAGGATAGAGATTCCTTGTTGTACACTCACATGTCTCCATGACCGAATTGATTATACCAATGAATGCATCTATTATATCCATTAAGGGACACAATATTATTGCATCATCAAGAGATAATCCATTCACTCATAAGACAACTATGGTGTCTCAGGTCAAAGGACTAATTTGTATTATTGCAATTTAGAGTTCAAGTTTGACATGTAAGTAAGACTCCATACAAGAACTCTAATGATCGCGTTCAGTGTACTCTTTAAGTTAAGAGCACCCACATACTTGTATTAGTGTCTCTACACAAATGACAAGAGACATATCATCCTCCATATTGAGCATACATAGTATGTGCTAGTCTTTCCGGATTATCAATGTCCAAGTGATAATCCTATGACTAGGAACCTTTTAGGATAAGAGTGTGAAAGAGTAAAGGTCTCACACATCTAACTCTTTAGATTACTTTCTCTTTAACTCATATTCCTTGGACCTTGTTCAATCAAATATTAAATATAAGCAATGAACAATAAACTTGCCCTTTTGATTAATAATAATTACAATAATAATTACATCAAAATGATTGTTTTAGGACACAATTCCTTCAATCTCCCACTTGTACTAAACCCAATCAGCCATGAAACGTACACCCATCTTCTCAAGATGTTGTTCTAGCTTTGCTTGTGATAAAGGCTTAGTGAATGGATCCGATATGTTATCAACAGATGCTACTTTGAGAATGTTAACGTCTCCACGATTAACAATCTCCCTTATGATATGGAAACGTCTTTCGATGTGTTTGGATTTTTGATGAGACCTTGGTTCCTTGGCTTGAGCAATTGCCCCATTGTTGTCACAGTAAAGTGGAATCGGTGACTCAATGGTAGGAACAACATCAAGTTCAGTGATGAACTTTTTCATCCAAACTGCTTCCTTTGCAGCCTCTGCAGCTGCAATGTATTCTGCCTCAGTAGTGGAATCTGCAGTAACGCTTTGTTTGCAGCTTCTCCAATTTACTGCACCTCCATTCAAGGTGAAGACAAACCCCGATGTGGATTTTCTGTCATTCACATCAGATTGAAAATCTGAGTCTGTGTATGCTTCCACTTGCAACTCTGATTGCAAATCACCACCTCCATAAACGAGGAATAAATCTTTAGTCCTTCTCAAGTACTTAAGGATATTCTTAACAGCATTCCAGTGTTCTAAACCTGGATTGGACTGATATCGACTAGTTATGCTTACGCCATAACTGATATCAGGTCTTGTGCATAGCATCGCATACATGAGGCTCCCTATTGCAGATGCATATGGGATCTTGCTCATCTTTTGCACTTCCTCAATCGTTTGTGGGCACATTTTCTTAGAAAGGTGAATGCCATGTCTGACAGGCAGAAAACCCTTCCTAGATTGTTCCATGTGAAATCTATTCAGCACTTTGTCTATGTACAAGGATTGAGATAATCCAATTAATCTTTTTGATCTGTCTCTATAGATCTTTATTCCTAGTACATAGGCAGCTTCTCCAAGATCCTTCATAAGGAAGATCTTGGACAACCAAACTTTAATTGAAGATAACATTCCTACATCGTTCCCAAAGAGTAGGATGTCATCTACATAAAGTACAAGGAACACAACAGCACTCCCACTGACCTTCTTGTAAACACAAGGTTCATCCATGTTTTGTGTGAAACCAAAAGATTTGACTGCATCATCAAAACGGATGTTCCAACTCCTTGAAGCTTGCTTGAGTCCATAGATGGACCTATGAAGCTTACACACTTTATGAATGTCATCTTTAGACGTAAAGCCTTCAGGTTGATCCATATAAAGCTCTTCCTCAAGGTTGCCATTCAAAAAGGCAGTCTTTACGTCCATTTGCCATATCTCATAATCATAGTGAGCAGCTATAGCAAATAATATCCGAATGGATTTAACCATGGCAACAGGAGAGAACGTATCTTCATAGTCAATGCCCTCTCTTTGCTTATAGCCCTTTGCCACCAACCTAGCTTTGTAGGTTTCTATTTTACCATCTGAGCCTATCTTTTTCTTGAAGACCCATTTGTTTCCAATTGGTCTAATACCAGGTGGAGGGTCAACGAGAGTCCAGACTTGATTGGTATACATAGAGTCAATCTCGGATTCCATGGCTTCTTGCCATTTCTTTGAGTCAACATTTGACATTGCTTCATTATAACTAGAAGGATCATGCAGGTTTTCATTGTCACCAAGGAGATTTAACTCCCCAAGGCTTTCATGACACAAACCATACCTCTTGGGAGGTATCCGGATCCTACTAGATATTCTTGGAGTTTGTGTTATAGTTGGTTCAGGAAGTTGTTCAACGGGAAATGAAGTGTTAGTTCGTGGCTTGTTGGACACTTCCTTGAGTTCTACCATTTGCTCAACATTTCCATCAAGGACGTAGTCCCTTTCAAGGAAAGTGGCATTCCTGCTAACAAACACTTTTTGTTCTTCAGGTTGATAGAAATAATATCCTAAACTATCTTTAGGATATTCCACAAATAAACACTTGCTTGATCTAGCTTCAAGCTTGCCTGCTTCTAGTCTTTTGACATAAGCTGGACAACCCCAAATCTTAATATGATTGAGACTTGGTTTCTTCCCATGCCACATCTCATATGGTGTAAGAGGGACGGATTTGGAAGGCACTCTATTCAACAAATAAATTGTTGTTTGAAGTGCATATCCCCAAAAGGATATAGGTAAATCAGTATAGCTCATCATGGAACGAACCATGTCTAACAAAGTTCGATTTCTCCTTTCAGAGACACCATTGAGTTGTGGTGTTCCAGGAGGAGCTAGTGAAGAAACAATGCCTTCTTGTTTGAGATAATCAATAAACTCATTGCTTAAGTATTTGCCTCCTCGATCAGATCTTAGAGCCTTAATACTTCTGTCGGTTTGTTTCTCAACTTCATTCTTAAATTCTTTGAACTTTTCAAAGGCTTCAGATTTGTGCTTCATAAGGTATATATAACCAAACCGAGAGTAGTCATCGGTAAAGGTTATGAAGTATGAGAATCCACCTTTACTAATAGTGGACATGGGACCACATACATCGGTATGTATTAGGCCTAAGAGTTCTTTAACTCTTGTTCTTTGTCCACCATAATGTGACTTAGTCATTTTTCCTTTTAGACAAGACTCACAAGTAGGCATAGGATCAGATCCTAACGACTCTAAATATCCATTTTTTGATAATTTGTGAATTCTATCTTGGCTAATATGACCAAGCTTAAGGTGTCACATCTTAATGGGGTTAACCGTTTCCCGAGATCTCTTAGATCCCAAAGCATTTTCCTTCATATAATTAATACTACCATCTAAAGCTAGATGAAAGAGACCATCAATAATATTAGCATGACATATCATGCGTTCATTAATAAATACAGAACCACTTAGTTTCTCAAAAACTACTCTATAACCATCCTTCAAAAGCATGGAGATGGAGATAAGGTTCTTTATACATATAGGAAGATAAAGACAATTATTTAACTCCAATGTATCTCCTGATGGTAACTTCAAAACATAAGTCCCCACGGCTTTGGCGTCAACTCTTGTGCCATTTCCTACACGTAGGGTGATTTCTCCAGCTTTTAGCTTCCTAGCTCCCACTAGGTCCTGCAACGAATTGCAAACATGGTGAGATGCACCTGAATCAATTATCCAAGTGGAAGTATTATTAACTGTAAGTATTGATTCAATCACATTGATCATACCTGCTGTTGAAGACTGGTTCTTCAAGGATGCAAGATAAGCTTTGCAATTCCTCTTCCAATGCCCATCCTTGTTGCAAAAGAAACAAACACCTTTTGGTTCCTTTTGTTCCTTCTTCTTCTTCTTTTGGACTGCTCCTTTAGGCTTTGTCACTTGTTTCTTCTTCCCTTTGCCCTTGCCTTTGGACTTGGAAGAAGAAGCGACAATGGCCACACTCCCACTCTCTTTCTTGATTTGCTTCTCAGCTGTTACCAGCATATTGAGAAGATCAGAAAGACTATGATCCATTTGTTGCATATTATAGTTCATTATGAACTGAGAAAATGAATCATCTAGGGAGGATAGAAGAAGATCTTGAGCTAGCTCCGCATCAAGTGCAAATCCAAGGTCTTGAATTTGCTCAATAAGGCCTATCATTTTTAGACCATGTTGATGCACAGGAGCACCCCTCACATGCTTTGTCTTAACAAGCTCATTGACAGCTGTGAATCGCACATTTCTATTTCTCTCACCAAACAATTCAGTGAGATGGAGTAATATAGAACTGGCGCTATCCATATTCTCATGTTGCTTCTGAAGTTGTGAGTTCATGGATGCAAGCATAACACATTTAGCTTGAGTGTCATCATCCTTATGCTTTTGATAAGCAACACGTTGCTCATCGGTTGCATCTTGAGCCAAAAGAGTGTGAGGGGGTGCATTTTGTAAGACATAAGCGATCTTATCGAATGTCAATACAATTTTCAAATTGCGGAGCCAGTCATTGAAGTTTGGGCCCTCAAGACGATTTTCATTGAGAATTTTGGTGATAGGATGTCCTGACATATTGCAGTCTACATAACATAAAATAAAAGAAGTGAGATTGATTTTAAAACCAAGTGACTCGGGTCTTAAGAATCAAATGGCACCCTCTCACTATTTTAACAAATTCCAAATCCCTAAAAGGAATTCGAGAGTATAAATTAAAACTCTTAGTGAGTATGGAAGACTCATTTTCATTAAGCCAACCGCATCATAATAGAACTATAAGTCAACTTAATTTCCATGAGAGGATACTCTTATCCAATCACATCAAATGTGAATATCCATAACTTTGGCCTCTAAAGTAATTAAGTCTCACCATAATAGGATATTGATAAATTACTCTAGTTAAGCTATACCCAACATCTCATGTAAGTATAGAGATCAAAAATTAAATCTCATCATAATAGAATATTGACCAAGATTTGTCCCTACCTTACAACATCAAATGTTGAATAACCTCTCTTTAATGCTCCTAGCAAAAAATACCTCCGTTCGGAATGATATTCACATGCAAGAACATCTACTAGGAGATTACAATGTTGGAAGGCCACAAAGAAGCATTCATAATGACTTCTTCGTTTTTCAACTTAATATCACTTTGAGGGAATTTTAAGGTCTCATCTTTAATAATCTTATTAATAACAATCACATTGCATTTGCTTTGATCCTATTGCAATCACACATTCATTATACTTGATCTATAATAAAATACTCCCACTAATTGTTTTCAGAAAAACAATTTGATTTCATCAAAAACATTTTTCAAATGGAATCATGGGAAATATAAAATTACTTAATCAAGTGCAATGAACATACAATTATAATAGGTCACATAGGATGATTATGGACTTGTTGTTTGATCCAACATGAGCCAATATGTTGGATCAAGGTCATGTTTGGGTGGTTGATTTTAATTACGCGTAACGATTACGAAAATTAAATAACTAAGCTAAGCTATTATACTTTGCACTTGAACTCATTTCAAGGCTAGATGACTTCAAACTTCTTCTTTGGATCATCCTCATGTGCCTCTATCTTTGATTACAAGAGTGGATGAGGGGCATACAAGCTCCCATTTAATTTAATCAAACTTGAATAAATTAAATAAGCTACTTAGTTACACAACCAAATGAATTAACTACTTTAATTACATAACCCAAATGAATTAACTACTTTAATTACATAACCACATTCATTCAAAATGAATAGTCGGCCAATCACATGCTCAATTATATTTGGCCATAGTCCATAATCATCCTTTAATTAACCAAGATTAATAAGGTTAATTAAACAAGCATAATTTAACTCAATCAAAATAAGTTAACCACTAAATTACTTTAATTTAATGCAAGTAAATTAGTTGAGTGATTTAGGGGATGATGATGTCTTACATCATGCATCACTAACTTTTGGTGAGTAATTTAGGGGATGATGTCTCACATCACTTTTGATGAGTGATTTAGGGGATGATGTTTTACATCATGCATCACCAACTTTTGGTGAGTGATTTACGGGATGATGTTTTACATCATGATTCACCAACTTTTGGTGAGTGATTTAGGGAGACATGTCTTTTATCTCATTCCAACTTTTGGTGGGTAATTTAGAGAAACTAATAGTAAAGATGACTAACCCTACCAACCTTTTGGTGAGGGAAACATGGAAATGATTTTATGTCATCATTAACTATTAGGTAAATTTGAATTCATGAATTTATGGATCAAAAGTGAAAAACAAACACCATGAAAAATTAGCTAGTTCATAACTAGATTAGACATGTTCCAAAGCTGGAAATAAAATTTCAGCTTTGTGTTCTTCCATTGAACACTTGTTTACTTCATCTTTGAAGCCAAAAATCATGCATACCCTAAAGCATATATAATCTAACATGTTTCTAAGATTAACACCTTAATTAAGAAACATATAGAATCCCTTAATACATATCTCATATGCATCAAAGTTTCATAAAACTTAAACCACTTCTTACATGTAATTTCCAGAAAACTTTTTCTAGCTATCATAAAATCTACCTTACATCACATGCTTCATAACTTTTATGATAAAGCAAATTTTATGATCTAAATTACATATTACTCTAAGCTTAAGAAAATCACATCAACCAACATACTTAGTCATGTTTATAACATATCAAAATTAAGCCAATGGCTCTGATACCAATTGAAGGAATGGATGGATTTCAAAACTTTTTAATTAGTGCGGAATTAGTTTAACCATTAAACTACTAACTAAACATAAAATCCATTCCTTTAACCCATGATCTTGGCTTATTGTGATATGTATATAAACATAGCATGCATAGTAAGGAAGAACAAAGAGGGAGTTTATGTTCTACTCACCCTTGGAGCGTGATTTTAATCCGATCCAAGTGAACCACCAAAGTTCCTCTCCTTGATCTCTCCTTGTGTGTGTTTCCTCCACCTTGAAGCACCTTGGATTAAGAACTCCTTCTTGTACTCCTTCTTGTGCTTGTAATCTTCTCTTTGATGTAACAAGTAAAGCCACAAAAGGATATGGCCTCTAAGGATCTTCACCAAGTGAATCAAGAGATGAAGAAAGATGAAAGAAAAGAAGAAATTATGCAAGTGTTCTTCTTTCCTTTAATTTTGTAATGGACCAAGAAAGAACTCTTTCTCTCTCTCTCTCTCTCAAATCTAAAATAATAGTGTGGAGACACTACTTATTCTTTTTGTCCATGCTTTCACTTTTATATAATAGGAAATAACTCCAATTACTAAAAGAAAATATTGACTTTCATAAAGCCAATATTTTGGCTGGTCCATACTTGTTATTGGGCACTAAAAATGTGTCTTGGGCTTTCATTTAAATCTCATTTAGTGAAGCCCAAGTCCACACGAAAAGCCCGACAATCGTTTAGGCCCAATAGGTTCGGTTTTACCCGAAAAACCTAATTATGTCCAAATAATAAATCTAATTAATTATTTGGTCATAACCAACTCTTGTTTAATCTTCTTCATATACAATCTCAAGGATCCACTTATATGGTGTGCGATCTCTTAGGTTCTAATTAACAAGGCAGTGAAGTTTATAGAAACCATTCTATTTTGTTTACGAATCAAAAACTCCATTTTTGATTCTCCCTTGTTATTAGGATAATAAATGTTTATTAATCCTCGGGGACTTCACAAGTCATGAGTGACGTCTTGCAACATATCATGACTACCCTAGTTAATGTAGAATGACAAAGAACCTATTCAATTGGAATTACAATACAATACGGTCCTTCTCTAACACGATGTTCTAAATCACATCATCGGGGTATGGAATTGATATGTCAATCCCCTAATGTGATTTTCATTCTTATGTGATTCTTAGAATGTGATTAAAAACTCCTTTTTAAATCTCATTCAATGCTTTGGCCAAAGACTCATTGAATCACATCTTTGAACATACACCTTATTTACTTAAGGATAGAGATTCCTTGTTGTACACTCACATGTCTCCATGACCGAATTGATTATACCAATGAATGCATCTATTATATCCATTAAGGGACACAATATTATTGCATCATCAAGAGATAATCCATTCACTCATAAGACAACTATGGTGTCTCAGGTCAAAGGACTAATTTGTATTATTGCAATTTAGAGTTCAAGTTTGACATGTAAGTAAGACTCCATACAAGAACTCTAATGATCGCGTTCAGTGTACTCTTTAAGTTAAGAGCACCCACATACTTGTATTAGTGTCTCTACACAAATGACAAGAGACATATCATCCTCCATATTGAGCATACATAGTATGTGCTAGTCTTTCCGGATTATCAATGTCCAAGTGATAATCCTATGACTAGGAACCTTTTAGGATAAGAGTGTGAAAGAGTAAAGGTCTCACACATCTAACTCTTTAGATTACTTTCTCTTTAACTCATATTCCTTGGACCTTGTTCAATCAAATATTAAATATAAGCAATGAACAATAAACTTGCCCTTTTGATTAATAATAATTACAATAATAATTACATCAAAATGATTGTTTTAGGACACAATTCCTTCATCTGCTCCATCAGCTGCAAATTGAGCACTTTTTAGTTGGGAGGGAGAAACATAAAGCGTATGATTGTGTTTCCTAAAGGAACCAATGTAAGAGGCATCAGAGAAATTACCTTGCTCTGGCATGTCCTCCTATTATGTCCATTCTGTTTGCAGATCATGCAGTGAAAATTCGTTTCTCTGTTCGTAGCCTGAATTTGAGTTTGACTTGACTTCAGTATTATGTCCGGCTTTTTTGCACAGGTTACAGTGCACTGGACTCCCTTTCAAAGACTTCTTCCTACAATGACAAGTACATCATGCAAGGCCTTCTCTACTCCCTGAACTTCAGCTTGATTAAAAACTATGTCCTTCATTGGCATTCCATATATCAACTCCAAGGCTCGCTCTTTAGCTCGATGGGCCTTCAAATATGGTATAATAACCCCATACTCTTGCTCAATGTCCTTTATGATTTCCTTAGGTTTGTAGTTGATATTTTCTCGCACACGATCCATGATACAATTTAAGATCCATTTCATTTTTGCTTGTCGGTGGCCAGATCGTTCTGGAAGTACACAACAATGCACTCCCTTCAATGCCTTTATCTGGAAAGTGTCAACATCTGGAAGCTTGGATGCATGTATACGCCATGAGCAGCCATCTTCAGCACATTTAGCAGTTACTCGCGCTCGGTCGGATCTGATAAATGTTAACTCAAACTTCTTGGCAATAGCCGTAGCTACCAATGCATCACGAAATGCTTTTGTATCTGAGAATTCCTGGCCAACAGCCAGAGTTTGACTATCACTTCCATTAACTACAACTTCCGATGTTGCAGGGCTGGTCTCGCTATTCACTGAAGCCTGAGGATAATCATCACCCACCCTGCAATATAGTAAGAAATTTCCGTCATTAGCAGCACACTTGGTCATTGACAAATGAGTGTTCAGTAAACCACCATTGTTTAAATTACTCCATAACACTACAGTATAAATTCAAATCAAACTCCCCCAGTCCATACTCCATACTCGTACGATTACTACCACTGTAAACTTGATTAATATACTTTCCCTTTCAAGCATCGATTGGCAGCTTAGCAGGTAATGTGACTACTTCTACGATTAGTCGATTACTACCACACTACATTTGAACATTTGATATCTACATTCAAACACTAAACAAGAAAAAAATCAATTTCATACCTAGGAAGTGATATTAGATCCTCCTCTGCATCAATGAAGCCGTGTGGATCAAGCCGAACCGCATTCTCTCTTCACCGAAACACAAGAAGATAACAAAATCAAATCATTACAAATTCATAATGCTATATGTTACAAATCATCTGCTCAATAGCAGCAATAGAATTCTCTCTGTACAATTCAACAAAACAAGATTTCTACTCTTCAAACAGTTCTTAAACAATCAAATTTCCCATTCCAGATTCCAAATTTTTCAGCTCAAAAAATCTGAATTATTAAATTTTATGAACCAAACAAGCCGTAACCTGCAAGCCGAACCGGCGGTGCGATCAAACAAGTAAACCGGAATCCTCTGCCAGGCCTCGAACTCGCTGATCATCGCCGCGACGGAGACGAGCCGAGCCTCGAGAGTCTCGTTGGGAAGCTGGTACTTGATCTCTACGCAACTCGGCGAAGCGGAGCTGACGAGGCTCGTCTTGAACCGGAGGGTTTCGAAGGTGACGGACCGGTCCATGAGGATGAGCCGGGTTTTGCCGCCGACGTAGCTGAGCTGGCCGAGTCTGCGAGTGAACTCGCCGCCGAAGTTGCATAAGAGCTTGGCTTACATGGCGGGAGGAGTGAGATAGTCGGGTCGGGTCGAGAGGCGGGTCGGGTTTCAGATCACATTGCAGTCGGTCCGGACAGTAGCAGTGGATACTGGTCCGTTTAGAGGGAGACTCTAATACTCGAGGTCTGATTTGTAAATAAGAACATTGGAGATGCTAAACTGTTATTAATAGTTTCCGAAACGACATCGTTGCATGCAATTACTGTTTTCTTGAGAAGGCACACATACAATTTGGTAGCCTATAATTATTCGACACCTCGGTTACGTTAACGGATTAGTAACACACTCTCTGAAGTGTCCGTATCCTAGTAAAGTCAAAATAATCCCTCGCTACAAGCATACGAACCTAAAGACCCCTCAAACTTGCTATCCACAAATTGATGGAAGTTGGGACTCAAACGCTAGCCTATAATTATTTGACACCTCGGTTACGTTAACGGATTAGTAACACACTCTCTGAATACCAAGGTTCACGAGCGTATCCTAGTAAAGTCAGAATAATCCCTCGCTATAAGTTCCATGTTAGATAGGACGTTCGACCAACTTTCACACCAGGTAGTTCGATTCTTATTGTTGGATATATTATTTTTTTGAGAAAAAAAAAATATTAATTAAACATCTATGACTGTACAAGCTTAATTAGAGGATAATAAATACATTAATTAGAGCATGGCTGGTTTAGAGGGCGTGCAATGGCACCAAAGACCGCAATAGTGTAGCAGCAGTGCTATTGTAACGAACACCAAACTTGATAGATGAATTAGGAAATTTGATCATTGCCTTTATTCAGTTCATTAAGAGAAAAATACTATTTGACCAACTTAATCGTAGCCGATTATTCCATTAACTAAAAATTAATTACTCATAATCACAAAACATTCATGCTAATTGACATGAAATATTCAACATCCACCCACTTTAAATTAAAATCCCTATAAGAAAATCAATCCCAAAATGATTTCCTAAATAAATTATCAGACTTTCCTACGACTAAGTTTTATTATTCAAAATTTTAATACTATTGAACATAATTCTAAGCAAATTCCAAAACAAAGTAGCAAATTCCGAGCAAAATGGGAGGGAAACCGCTATCCCAAATACAAAATTTGGAAAAGAAGAATCTCATTCCATTAAGAACAAAAATTAAGGAAGTTAGCCCAAAATCTCACACATTGAATAGACTTTTCAATCTTAGGAAGCTCCAGGAGTCCAAGTTCATCTTCCTTTTCAACGTTTTTGCCATTTGACTTGTACATTTTTTGGTCTCAGTTCATTTCTTCTTTAGCATCACTTGCTAGCATGGCGGATCACAAATCTCTCACTCCAATCATTGAAGAAGATGAAGGGGAAGTAGAAGATCACCATGTTCTTGCACCTAGGCAAATCATAAGGAATTGCCTGACGGATGCTTTGAAGAAAACCCTGGTGGATTTGGAATCTCAATTGTCTGCCATTGTCGCAATCCCTCAAAGCAATGCACAAGTATTGTTCGAGTTTGACAAGCGGCTCAAGAAGGAGGAAAAATTTCACCATTGGGAGTCGAAGGAACTGATGATATGGGATTCCAGTCCGGTAGAAGCTTCCAAGTATCTGAAAGGCATTGAAGAGATACATAGCCTGATTGAAACCATTGGAGGCTTGTCCGCAGACGAGCATGGGAAGCTGAAGAAGGACCTTCTTTACCGGGCAAATAGTGTGTTGCAGTTGGCAATGTCAAGGCTAGAGGAGGAGCTAGTCCGAATTCTCCTTCAGTACAAGCAATGTGTCGATCCAGGTCCCATGTCTTTTCGTTTGTTTGGAGCAGATCAAGTAGTGTATGATGAGTTCTCACTTGCTTCAATTGATGAAGGATCGAGTGAGGTATCGTCGGAGAGAAATAGTAATAGCAATGAATCGGAGGATTATGTGGTGGATTTGGTGCATCCACTTGGAATGCCTCATCTCAAGTCCATTGCAAATGTTATGTTCGCTACGAATTATGGGGATGAATTTTGCCAAGCTTTTATCAACACGAGGAAGGAAGCTTTCAATGAGTATTTGTTGGATGTTCTTGGTTGGCAGAAATTCAGCATTGAAGATGTGCATAAGATGGAGTGGACAAACTTGAACTCGGAGATAAAGAAATGGAATTGGTTAATGAAGATCGTCGTGCGGGTCTATCTTGCTAGTGAGAAGCGTCTATGTGAAAAGATTTTGGGAGAGTTTGGATCTTTTAGCTCATTTTGCTTTCTTGAAACAACGATGGATACAATGGGGTGCCTCTTGAATTTTGGTGTAGCCATAGCCATTGGGGCTCGTAGTCCAGAGAAATTATTTTCATTTCTTGACATGTATAATGTTATTGCAAATCTTCGAAATTATATAGATGCTTTGTTCATAGAAGATGCTGGATGTGCCATAAGAAACCAATTCCATGAGATTCTGAAGAGCTTAGGAAATTTGGCAAAGACAACTTTTGTGGACTTTGGGAATGTCATTGCTTCCAACACATCAGCAAATCCATTCTCTGGTGGTGGTATTCATCCTCTCACTCGGTATGTCATGAACTTTATTAAGACTGTTACTGACTATGGTGATACACTTAACTTGCTTCTCAAGGATCAACACATAGAAGGATCAATTACAGAAATTGAGTTTGAAGATAAGAAAGGCAGTTCATCTTCGACGCTCACTCCAACATCTCTTCATGTCATGTCAATTACTGGGATTCTAAAATCAAATCTCGAGAACAGATCCAAATTGTACAACGATGAGGCTTTACAGCATGTTTTCATGATGAACAATCTCCACTACATGGTGCAGAAGATCAAGAACATCAAACTTGAGCTTCTTTTTGGAGATGAATGGATAAGAACACAAAAGAGTAAAGTCCAGCAACATGTTAAAGATTATGTTAGAGCTACTTGGAGTTCAGCCGTTTCTTTGTTAAGAGATGATTTTCGAGTGTCACATTCTCTCTCAAAGAGAAGTTCTAAAAGTAGGTGCAAGGCTTTTACTAATGCTTTTGAGGAGGTGTACAGGACACAGACAGGATGGTACGTACCAGATCTTGAGCTTCGGGAAGACCTACAAATTTCAACTTCACAGAATGTAATCCCTGCATATCGTAATTTTGTCGAGAGGGTCTCTGTAAAGTTTAAGATCACTGACAAGTACATGAAGTACACTGTTGATGATCTGGAGAAGCATCTTTTTGATCTATTTGAAGGGTCGCGGAGATTATTAAACAAATCATTTACGTGTAGGAAGTGAAACTCTGCTTGTTATTTATAGTTCTAGTGTTTTGTGTTTTATTTTGTCAGGAATGCATTGTAATAGATGTAAATGCAATTGTTTCTAGTCTTCTTAAGCAAAATTAGGCAATAATGTATTGATGTTCATCAGCAACATTTTCTCTTTTTGTAGCAATCTCATCTATGCTTTTTCATGTTATTGACTTGCACTGATACCATTTAAAATGCTGGTTGGATTGTAGGTTCTTCATATGCTAAGAGCTTTTGTGTATGTCTCCATAGGCATAAAATGAGTCTTCGGCATATTTCAGGGAGAGTGAAGTATTTAATCGTCATTTGCAGAACCAATATCAGCTAACTAAGAATGCTTGAACCGTAAGAAGAAAGCTCTTGCTTGTTTCTATTCAAAGAAATGTCTTAATCTCAGCCAGAGAAACAGATGTATTCATGGACTAAAGTAAGTTTGTTTGATGCAAACCCTTTATTTGGTTGTTAGATTCTATTACCCAACCTGTGCTTACTATCTGAAAAAGAAAAGGTATAAACGAGTCATTCTTGATGTTGATATGCTATAACATGGAGAAAGGAATTCATAGACTCAAAGCAGAGAGATCAAGATTGAACACTAAATTATCTACGTTTTCAATTGGAAATCACCTAGCATCAATGTTTTTGCCAAATACAACACTGAGTATACATAAGATGGATACAGAGACAATGAATATGCAATACATTCTGAAGCTAGCTGAATAATCAACTCTACAAAAGCGCATCACCTTTGGAAGTGAAGCACCGGCAACAACAGGCCTTGTATACTTGCTTTTTGTAACTCGAGCAGCATGAGGCTTACAACTATCTATCTAAGGAGTTAAGGAAAGACCTTTGGACTACAGTTTGAACTTCGATCCTCCTCCCAATGTGCATAGTGACCATCTTCCAGTACCTCATTATTTCTTTGATATCCAAGTGTGAAGATCTAGAAACCAAAATCTAATGCATCTCAAACCAACTTTACTAAACAATGTAGATTCTGAACATGCAACCACTTTGTGGAAAAACATTCGAGTGGCAACAAATCAATACTATCATACAGATTACAGCATACTCTCATGCTTTCAGCAGCTGCTCGTCAAGCTTCTACAACCCAATTCATATATCTAAAACATAATGAGATTCAAAGAACACTGTACAACAAAGACTTCAAGCAAAAGCCGGGTCAGTACATAAAACAGTACACCCAGCATTATTGACACAGGAAGAGCTGGCAAAGCTTTCTGATACAAAGCCAGCAGTATCAAAGTAACTCCCAGACCGCCTATAATGGCGAGATAACAAGCATACACTGTCATAAAATCATACATCGCCGCCCTCCCAACTAAAACACTATAGAATATGAAGTCTCCCAATCCCAACTTGATTGAACCAGAAGATCCCAATCCAATACCCTCCAGCAACATACTGTCAACCGACACATCATCACCCTGCCCACGCTGCTGAACACTTGTTATGTGCTCTAGTAATGGCGCAGAAAGCTCACCCCTATCCGGAACCCTCCCCTCTTCAACCCTAACCAAACTCAAATCATTCCTGTTACCAAATTCAACATTAGCAGTCACATTATCACCCAACCCGGTACTCCCATTCTCGCCCAAACCAGAACCAACATTTCCATTACTCTCACTCTCGTTCCTCCTCTCTCTCCAAACCCTCCTCTGACCCACACCTCCCCTCGGATCCTGGGAAGCCACCACAGGCCGGGCCTCATAAACCAAAGCTGGAATTTCTTCGTCTCTTGAAATTGCTAGCTCCACCAACAGCCTCAGCGGCCCGACAGGCAGCAAAACCGCGGCGAGATCATACAATGCCATGGCCACCAACAGCACCCAAGTAGTCCACTCAGGCAGCAACGTAAACCAATACGCAACCAGCATCCCAATCACAACCAAATAGCCTTGAGTCACAAGTATCGGCATTTTCGACATGAACACAGCCAACACACCCACGACAGCAAAATTGAACAACACCACCAAAAACGTGACACAATCAATCGGAACACTAAAATCCTCAATCAAAAACAAAGCAATCTCGCCGCCCATAAAGCCCAACACAATAAACGAAGAGAAGCCCATGTAGGCTTTCAAGAACTTAGTGCATCTAAGATAGAACAGAAGGACCAAAACAAAAGTGACCAGAGTGACCACAGCCACAAACACAAGAGAGTTCAGAAGGGCACCTACGAATTTGTCCCAGGTGGAGTCCGAGGTGGTCTCCGTGTAAGCAATGTTAGCAATGGAATTAACGGTGACGGTTGAAGATGAATCGGAGCTTAAAACCGAGACCAATATGACCACGAGCAACATGCAGATGGAGACAGGGGTGATGATTCTGACGAGTTCTTCGCCGAGAGTTTCGAGAATGCTTCTGGGTCTTGGGTTTTGGGCCATTGGGTGGTCGGGAATTGGGTCGATTTGGGTGATCGGAGTTTGAGATTTGGTCGGGGATTTCAGAGTGCGATTAGGGAAGTTTATGAAGGTTTTGGTTGTTTGACTTGACCGTTTGGGCAATGATGACCTGCTGGTGTATGGGAAGAGTTCCTAGCCGTTGATCTTGGGTGGATTTTATTAAATCAAATTCTTAGTTTTGGTGATGTCATAAATGTCATAACAACAATATCTTATATCTCCAAGGGAGAGTATTTGTGACTCTTTTTTCTTAAAAATGCAAAATAAATTGAGTCACAACATGAGACACTGCCCAAGTGCCCATATACAAAGCCCAATTTGAACCGATGACCCAAGTTTATATTATCGTATTCATATACAGTTAACAATTTAGTGGTACATGTCTTTTATTTATAGTTAAAAAGTCATGAATTCAACTAAAATAGATAAGTTTATGTGAAAATAAAATTATAATTTGTGAAAGTAAACCGAACAAAACCCTAATATTCTATCTCTTATCCATACCGTTAGCTACAACTATATCTCCCTCTAAAATTCAATTTAAAGGCAATTTACAATCTTGTGGGTTTCTTACATATTGTGCTCTTTGATTTTTAATCATGGGGTGGTATTTTAAGTGGGGGCCCCACTATATAGCAACGACAAAACATAGGCGCTTTTAGGCCATGTTTGGTTGGTGGAAAGAAAAAACATTTTCCTTTCCTTTGGGAAAGTGATTCCTGAGGGGGGGGGGGGGGGGGGGGGAGGAACCAATTTCCTCCACTTTTTCCTTTCCTTTGGGAACCACTTTCCCTTCCTTGGCTGTCCCAAACGCAGGAAATGAAAGTGTTTCCTTTCCCAATGCTCAGATTCCACCAACCAAACATGGCCTTAGAGTTTCGTCGATTGAGGTCATGGTGGTGGTCTTGTGCTCCAGAAATTTCTGCACTATGAGCACGGTGGTGATTACAAACTTTGGTTGGTAGGTTTATCGTGGGTTAGTGTTTGATGGAGGTAGAGACAAGAGGCGATATGATTTATCAGAAAAGACAGACGACGGTGATAATATAGGTGCTTGTCGGTAAATTCACACAATGTGGAGCTGTTGCTGGCATGGATGACAATACACCCGAATTTCGAAGTGGATGTGGTTTTCCTCATGCATACCTAAACACAAGGTATATGGGGACTATATTCATGTTGAGCTCATATGATCTAACAGACATACATGGCAAAGCTATTGACGTCAATTTTGTTTTAAGTTACTAGACTTTGATTCAGGTGTGATGGACTTTTCTAGCTTATTTTTTTGTGTTTAGCTAAAATAATTAACAGAAGAAGGCTGTCTTTGAACATGGATGGAAGATAACTGCTCCGAGAAACCAGCAAAGAATTCTAGGGTTGGAATTCGCAAGGGAAAGGTCGTAGCCTATCCGGCGGCTCCTCGGCATCGATTGTGGTTCCTTGTTGCATCGACGAGCGGCGGGTGTTGCCGGATGGGTTATTGGGGTCTCTGGCCTCTCAGTCTTGCTTTCTATCATACGGTCTGGGCTGTGGACGATTCTTCTCTCTTTTCAAGCAGCAACGCTGGGGTGGATGATGGGTAATGGGCGATCGACGGCGGCATAGGGGTGGAGCAGGTGGCCAGTGGCCAGATCATGGCGGCGGCATGCCTGGATGGTACGGTGCTAGGTGCTTCTCTGTGGTGGGATTCTAGGTGGAGATTGCAGTGGTGGTCTCTGGTTCTTAAGCTGAAGGATGCAGACTCTTGGAGTTCTCTCGCTCCGAGGTGGCAAGGCACAGTGTTATGGCTTGCTGCGTGGTTTGGGTTTCTTCGGTGAGGTGAGCTCGAAGGGATAACCTTGTGGTGGTGGTGGTCTGCCGGCGAGGTTCCTGGGGAGAAGGATGAGGATTGTGGCGGCTATTTTTTATTTTTGTTTTTGTTTAAAGTTGTGTTTTTGGTTAGGTTTTATTGGTCATTAGCATATCCCTACTCCTTTGAGCTAGAGTTGGGTCAATTTGAGGTGTCATGGATGTGGTGTCATTCCTGGGGATGAATTGGTTTAATTTCAGTGTTATCTTATGGTCAGTGTGCTGATGAGCGATCATTGCACGTGGTCTGGTATATTTGGGACACGGTGTGGAAGAGGGCGTTGTTTTTTCTGGCGATTGGCCAAGAGGTGGTATCAAGATTCTCGGGATTCCTTGTAACCCGAGAGGTTGGGCCTTTTCGGCTCATGGAGGTCATTCATGATGACGGACCCGTAACTGGTTTAGGTTTTAGGGAGGAGAGTGGGGAGTTCATGTCCACTACCAGTCATTCAATTCTCGTATGATGTAATTTTGATTATTGTCAATAAAGGTTTCTTATTCTCAAAAAAAAAAAAAAAAATACAGAGGAAGGTTTAAAATTGTCGGTTTCAGGATCATGTACTCTCTAAACTTTAAATAGATACAATTACTTAAATAATATTTCTTTTTATCCTATTCTGAAAACATATAGGACGTCATATTTACTTTGTTAATAAATACTGTGATTTTCCCTTAAGCAAAAGAATCCTTTCACAAATCACAACTCGGGAATATCCATAACAACTTGAGATATTTTATTTAGAGGTCCTTTGAAAATCTGTAGATAAAAGTTTTCGTGCTGTCTCACAAACCATAAAACAACCCACTCTAAACACTCCACGCACCCCACCCCTAATTTCTCAACGCCTTCCGTCACGGCTCTAATCTAACGGCCACTTTTCTCTCTCCCACTTTTAACGGTCCACAGTCCTCCACATAACCAAGACCCCCAGTCTCATTCTCTACATAAACCCTATGATCATTCCATAGGGTTTTAGAAGTCTCAGACCCAGAAAAAAAAAAAAAAAAAAAAAAAAACAGAGTCTCAGAGAAACCAGCGAGCAAGGTACGATCGATTCCTTATGATTATAACTATTTTCTTCCCAATTACGATTACGATTATGTTGCTTCCGTTAATTTTTTGTTTGTTTTTGGTTATCATTTTCTGTTTCAATTCGGTTCGTCTTTGTTCTCTGTTTGTTTGATTATATGGCTAAGAATCTTTAAGGGTTTTATAGAAATAGGAAATTTTTATTCGTGGGTTTTATAGAAGACGCAATTTGGGTGAATCAATCAGTGAAAAAGAAAAAAGAAACGTGGGTTGGTTTTGTAAATTCTGCAAAATGGTCTCATGTGCTTGGTTTTTTATTTGTTTTGGATGAAATTTGAAGAGAGGAAGTGAAATTTGTCTCTCGTGATTCGTGATTATAATTCAATGTAGGCAGTCTGTGATTTTTCTACATAGTAGTATAATTGGCATGCATGGTTGTACTTGGTTATAACACAACTTCAGAGTTTTTTTTTTTATAAGGGTTGTTCAAGTACGTTGAGTCTTGGACAATGTGGTTTATATGCATTCAACTGGTGGGTGAAATTTATTCGAACAAGTGTTGTTTGCCTCTAATGTACAAGGCTGGGTGTTTGGAGATGTTCCTTTTTGTGGTTTTATGGTAAGGTTGGGTTAAGGGGTAACTAAAACAAGGTTGATATGTGTATTTCACTCTTACTATTTGGAGAATTGCTTATCAAAACTTCTGTTCTTGTGGATTCTTTTAGGTAACTGCAATGGCTTTCTTGAGTAAATTTGGGAATATACTTCGGCAGTCTGCAGGCAAGCAGATCAACTCTGACTTGTCTTCTTTCAAACTGTGGACCCATCAGGCTGTAAGATGCATGTCATCCATGGGAAGCTCAAAGCTTTTTATCGGAGGTGCTTTTAGAATCCCTTAATGTAATCTTCCTCCTTTCCCCATGGGGCAATTTTGTTAATAGGGTATCTGTTTTTATAATGCAGGTATTTCGTATCAGACGGATGATGGCAGTCTGAGGGAGGCTTTTGCAAGATATGGAGATGTTGTTGATGGTATGTGGAAATCTGTAATCTGAATTCTAGAAAAGAAGTATACATTGAAGTTATTGTAGTATGTTCACTGAAACTGGTTTTTTATAGATTGATTTCATTTCATTGTTTCAATCACATCTAAAGTAAGTACATTTTATAGAATTTCTATCTGCTCTGGCAGTGTGTCTCTGGTTCATTCCATTCAACTCACACTGAAGATAATTCTCAAAGTTCCTAGGTTGTATTTGTTAGAAACAAAATTTTTGAACATCTCAATAAGTTAATGCTGACTATTTTTTTTTTTCATTTTTATTTGTTTATAATCTTGAATGCTGATTGACTTGATAAATGTTGTAGCACGGATCATCACAGACCGCGAGAGTGGCAGATCAAGAGGATTTGGATTTGTTACTTACGCTACACCTGAGGGTGCATCAAGTGCCATTCAGGCCTTGGATGGGAAGGTAATTATTGTTATTTTCTCTTGATACCTTTCTGTGAATGGAATCAGCCAATGGTGGCTTTCATTTCAATTCTCTTGTTTTGTTTTCTTTGGAACTAAAAGCATCATGTTGATCAATCCTGAAACCATGTGATTTCATATGTTGTAGTAAAAATTTTTTTTTGCAATGGAAGTGCACTAGTCTTTAGAATTCTTTTATGGCTTGTCTCGTCTTGTGTTTTCTGAGTGGCTAGAATATCAAAATATATTTTACTGGAGTTGTCATTGCATTTTGGTCCCTTTCTGTGGATGGAATAAGCTAATAGTGGCTAAAATGGATTTCAAAATCTTACCTGGGATTTCTGAAATGGAATTTGAAGTGTGAGACTTGGACCGAACACTTCTTTCTTCTTTTCAACATCGAAAGGCTTACCTCTTATCAAAATGGAACTCAACTTCATGCATACCTGCGTCAGTTATTCTACATCTACTGTTTTGAAAGAAATGTCTGAAGTAACAAAAATCTTGCAGGATCTTCATGGCCGTGTAATAAGGGTGAATTATGCAAATGAGAGGCCTCCTCGTAGTAGCTTTGGTTATGGAGGAGGTGATGGCGGTTACGGGGGTGGCGGAGGCGGTTACAGTGGTGGCGGAGGCGGTTACGGTGGTGGCGGAGGCGGAGGTGGGGGTTACAGTGGTGGTGGAGGCGGCTACAACAGCTATGGCAATGACAGTTATAATAGTGGTGGTAATTACGGAAGTGGAAACTCTTTTGAAACTGCTAGTGGTGGAGGTTATGGCAATAGCACAAATTTTGCTCCTTCTGGTAGTGTTGCTACTGGTAGTGCCTATAACTTTGGAGTTGGTGGTGGTGACAGCAGCTTTCCCACCGGTGGAGGTTTTGGCGATAGCCCAAATTATGGTTCTCCTGGTAGTGTTGGAACTGGTGGTGCCGATAACTTTGGTGTGGGGGGCAGTGATGACAGTAGCTTTCCCAACAGGGACGATGAGTTAGGCTATCAGAGTAGGGCCTGATAAAAATTATTAGAACTTCAGGGGAATTTAGTTTGCTTCTCTGGTGTGTTATAGATTGTTTTTTTTTTATCCTTACACCTTTTATTTTGTGTTGGATTTGGCTCTATGAACTTGATGCACGGTTGCGTGCTTCTTCAATGCATTGAAGAACCTGAGTTCTGGAAATAATTATACTCTACTGTTAGTTTCAAATTTTCGTGTTCCCAAATACTTCAAACACAAAAATATTTCATTTCACCGAACAAGTCTCCTACACAAGAAACTCCTAATGCTTAAGACTTTCCCAGACATTAAAATCAGTAGTTGAGCTGTTATAATCTATGACACTGTCCTGGCACCCTATGAAGTATGTGGTCCGAACCGGATCTATGTTTATTAAAGCATGAGCAGTTCCGCTTCGACTAGCTGCAACAGCAACCTCATCTGCACCAATGATGACTTCAGCGTAACCTTTATCATCTACCTCATCGTTCTCCAGCCTAAACCTTGTTTCTGCTCCCCATATGACAAACGTTTCATTACAAGAATGGTGTCTGTGGTTTCCCCTTAAAGCACCAGGCCGGATTTCTCCAAGATGGATTGAAGCACAAATCACAGCTCCACCTAAATCACCAAAATGTATTTTGTATTAGATGATATGCAGATTTGAATTGGAAAATCCAATGAAAAATTGTAAAGACGAGGAGGAGGTACCCAAAATGCCAGATTGTTGGGCAAGGGAAATGGGGTCGAGCAACCATCCCCGCTTATCTTTTGCAATCCGAGAGGGGAACCCAGAACCGAACCTAACGAGATTGGCCTTGCTGTCGTCCTTGATGTTCTTCTGTAATGGTGTATTGATATTATGAGAATGAGGAGAGGACGAGGAGTGCTGGAGCCTGAGAGAGACCCATGTAAGCAGAAGGAAGATTGAGAGCAGAAAAGGCAAGGCATGGGGCTTCTTCAGAAAGTGTACAAGTGATGACCATGAAACGCTTTGGTTTAGGTTTAGGCTTAGGCTTCGGCTTTGGCTTTGGCTTTGACCATGAAATGGGTTCTCTGAGCTCTGGCTGTTCCTTCTGGGGTTTGCCATCACTTCCTCCGCTCTGTCTTGTCAAATTCGCTTCTCAATACTCCTTTGACATTGCACATAGGATGATAGGATATAGCCATATATAATATGACACAATTATGGGCCCAAGTTTGGCCTCTCGGGTTTGCCTTGTAGGTACAGGCTCCTTTTTTTTTTTTTGAATAAAGGGCTGGTGCGGTTACCTTCAAACTTTGATTAATGAAACCGTCGAATACAGGCTCCTATTTAAAATGGTTGTATTGGAAAATGATTTCAACGAGACCAATATAATTATATGTATATCATGATAAGACCACTTTTATTCAAATGGTTTCATATCATAATTTCGTTGTTGTTGGTAGAACATGATTTAAAAAAAATATATGTTTTCTAAGTGACGGACTATAAAAATGTTGACTTAATTTTTTTACTTTGAAAAGTATAAAAATAAGAAATTGGATCAAGATTTTTGAGTTCTTTTTATTTTTATAATTACTTAAAAATTATGATTTAGGTTAGGGTTAAAGAGAAAATAAATTAACAAATAATATGAAAAAATAAAATAATTCCAAGAGATAATAAATAAAAACCGAACCCTAAATTGGGAATTTGAGCACAGAAGTCCTCGTAGTCGTGGCCCATTTAAACCCCCGTCTCGCCCAAACCCTCAAACCCCCACTTTGTGTTTTCACAAAAACCCTCTCGTCTCTATTAACAAAATCCCCAATTTCTCTCTTTCAGCCTCTGCTACTTCATTTAGTAGTATCATCAGGTACCCTTTTCATTTCGTTTTCGATCTTGTTTTTGGGTTCTTGGATTTGGTTTCTGTTCTTCGTTCTCGATTTCGTTGTGGGTTTTGTTCTTCGGCTTAAAGTTTTAAGCTTTACAATCTCATAAGGTTTGTGTTTGCTGGGTTTGTTTGTATAGTACAAGTAAGGGTATAGATTTTAGATTGAGTGAAAGTTTGGATCTTTGGAAATATTACAGTGTTTTTTGAAACCCTAAACCCTGGTAATCTCGCTCTTCATTGAAAGCGAAATGGGAAAAGAAAAGTTGTATGGAACCATTCACCTCATCATTTTAAGAAATGGGGTGTTGGGTTTATTGGAGTACTGGGATTTTGAAGCAAAACTTGATTAGGGTTTTGGGGTTTTTGGATTTTTGTTGTTTTTGGTAAGGGGGTTAAGGTATTACAATGGTTTTGAGACCCCAAACCCTGGTAGGAAAGGAAAAGTTGCATGGAACCATATACATCGTCATTTTAAGAAATGGGGTGTTGGTTTATTGGAGTTCTAGATTTTGAAGCACAACTTGATTAGGGTTTTGGGTTTTTGGATTTTTGTTGTTTTCGGTAAGGAGGTTAGGCAGGGGTGATAAGAGGAATGTTGATTTCTGTATCCAGTCTTGTGTATGATGTGGAATTGTTTCTTGAAACTTGTTTTTATTTTGTGCTTTGTCGTAGGCTGCGATGGCGTTCTTGAGTAAATTCGGCAATATACTTAGGCAGACCGCAACCAGGCAGATCAGATCTGAATTGGCTCCTTCCAAGCCGTCGATTTTTCAGGCCATAAGATGCATGTCAACTGGGCCAAGTTCTAAACTATTTATTGGAGGTACTCTCGTAGCTGCTTAAATAAGTTTTCTCTCCTCCCTGTGGGATGATTTTGTGTTTATGGGTTCTCATTTTTTTGTAATGCAGGTGTGTCATTTCAGAGTGATGAGCAAAGTTTGAGGGAAGAATTTGCCAAATATGGTGAAGTTGTTGATGGTATATAATACTCTTAATACTCTCTTCTTTTTCATTTTTCATTCACTAAGATTAGTTCTTGTGTTTGTTACAAAAGTTTGAACCTTTAAGACGGACTGACTTGATAAATGATAAATGTTGTAGTAAGAATCATCACAGACCGTGACACTGGTAGATCGAGAGGCTTTGGATTCGTTACTTACACATCTAGCGAGGAGGCATCAAGTGCCATCCAGGCCTTGGATGGTCAGGTAATTATTCATATTTCAGACCTTAATATTAAAAAAATCAGTTTATAATACCTGCTGAATGAATCTTGAGTACAGAATCTAAAGTGCCAGACTCGGGAAAATTTTCATGTGGAAATTGCGGCTGGGAAAAAGCTCATATTTTGATCTAAAGTTGTGCTTTTTATCCTGTGAATTCAATTGATATAAACTTGTTAAAGTTTCAGCTTCATGTATGCTGTCATGATTAGTTCAACATGTAATATTTTGAAGTGCGTTTTTGAATTGTAGCTTTTGAGACAATTCTAGTGAACACAATATGTTGAGTTTAAAATGCAAATTATGTTGCTTCATGTAATTGCATTAACATATGCTTTTTCTATGTCATAGTTGTTGAATTTAAAATGTCTCGAAAATTCTTGTAGGAGCTTCATGGCCGCCGCGTCAGGGTGAATTATGCTACTGACAGGCCTCGGACTAACTTTGGAGGAGGTGGTTATGGTGGTGATGGTGGTTACTCGAGAGGTGGTGGAGGATATGGTGGTGGTGGTGGAGGTGGGGGTTATGGAGGTGGCAGCTATGGTTCTGGGAACTCTGGTGGTGGATACGGTGGAAGTGGAGTTGGCTACAACAGCGGTGGTACTTTTGATAATGCTAGCACTGGTGGTTTTGGTGGTACTGACAACAGCTTTTCTGCTGGTGGAGCTCAATTTGGAGAGGACAAAAGTGGCTTCGATGAGCCATTAGAAGGAAACAATAGGGATGATGATGACACTGCAGACTTCGAAAAAAGGGCCTAAATTTCAAGAGAAATTAGTTCTTTTGTTTGCAGTGCTAAAGTAGATTGTTTTTTGTCACAACTTCTAGTGCCTCCCTCCCAGTCTTCCTCTGAACCTTTCATTTCAATTGTGTTAAATTTGGCTTTGAACTTAATGCACCGTTTGTTGTGCTTTATCAAACCTGAATTCTGGAAATAATTGTAATTCAAGGTTTCCTTACATGCTTGTTGATTACTTTTAAGTGTCCAGAGTTTAGTCTTTTTACCATTTGCAAAATATAATGTTGGAAGATCTTTTCTAATTTTATCAGAAGTTAGGAGTTTTGAATGACATATATGCATTTGTTAAGCATGAGCAATAGAGGAAAGAAAGGACTGATATAATTGATATCCCCTCGTATTTTCACAAAGCCTCGTTCGGTAATTTGGAGTTCTAAATAAATCATTAGGAAACCAACAATGTTAGAAGGAATCGTTGGTAGATTCGTTAAGCTGTAAAGTCAAGAATACCTAACCTCTCCTATATTTTTGTATAGTCTATACACTTTTGCAAAACTTAATTTGGTTAAAATTCAGATATCATAATCATTCATCGAAAACAACCACTTTTGTGCATTCAGGACTACAGGAGAACCTTTCTTGGTCTTCTCCACAATCTGCTGTATTAGTTGTTTCTCCATCTCATCATCAGAATTGCTATTCTCCCCCTCACTGACAGAACACTCGACCATGGAAATGTGCTCATCCCCTAACCATTTCTCTTCCTCGAGAGCAAAATGCCCAATGGAGCCATTCACATCAAAACTTTGATGGCAGATTTGATCTCGGAATGTTTCAATAACTTGACAAGGTGAATCCTCCTCTTCCGACTCACTGAGCTTCATCAACTCTTCGTAAGCCTCATTGTATGCATCTAGAGCTTCCCCTGCTAAATTCATGACTAGAGGCTCTATGATGGTTTGGCTTTGTTCTTTGGAATTAGTACCATCTTCTGATTCCATAATGCGGACCTCCTTCTGGCTACTGCCATCTTGGATTGTGGACTGCACAGAACTGTTTGAGAGATCCCTCAAACAATCCTTATGCTCTGATTCCACAATGCGGACCTCCTTCTGGCTGCTACCATCTTGGATTGTGGACTGCACAGAACTGTTTGAGAAATCCCTCAAACAATCCTTATCCTCTGATTCCACAATGCGGACCTTCTTCTGGCTGCTTTGTAGTGCTGCCTCAAGCTCCTGGATACGCTCCTCCAGTCTTGATTGGATAACTTCATGCAGACGCAAGCTAAGCTCTCTAGGAGAAACTGCATAGTTTCCAAAGTGATGAGCAGTGGAGGTGCTGCTTGCATTCTCATTTGACTCGGGTTGGGCAACAGTGTGCCCACCAACCATTTCAGCTCTCAATTCGCCTTGAGCAAAATCTGCCATCAAGTCTGGGTCAAGCTGCAAAATTTTTAACTCCATTAGTGCTAACAAGAATTGAGGAGATTTCCACCTCTGCCAAAAGAACAAGTGCATGCAGTTGTAGAAAAACATGTAGAGCTCCTATGAATTACAACTCACGTTCTGCAAAAGATAGCTATTGGAATTCAGGAAAAAAAGGAGATAAAAACTTAATAATGTTTACCAAGCAACGGTCATCCCAAGTAAAACAGAATGAAAATCAATGAATTGGATTCACCCACAAAGTTTCAGTACACAAAATTACTTCAGAAGTAGGAAAAGAGCTAGTTGTCTATTTACACAGCTAGGTTGAACCCAACAATCAAAGATCTAATGTAAACCAAAAAGATAAACTTGTGCTGCTTAAACTTAAAATTGCAACGATAAACATCGACTTTGTACCTCATCAAGATCAGTTAATCTTCCCTCCAAAGTAGAAGTATTCATGTTTAGCCCCAACCTCTCAAGTTCAGCTTCAAGCTCTGCCTCTATTTTACTCATCGACTCTGAACTCTCCTCAGCTTTCTGCTCATATGAATCTCTACCATCATACTTGTCCATATTCTGTTCAGCAGAAAAAGGATTTAGGGCCCTGTTAAAAACCGAATTGTCACAAGTATCCTGTGACCCATAATTCTCATTAGTTAGCTCCTTCACCGTTACTGAATCTTTCATTTCCAGTTCTTCATGCAGATCTTCAACCAGGCTCTCGGTCTGCTTCAATACGTCTTTCAACTTGTCAACTTCCTTTCTATTTGCAATGAAAGAAGATATTACGCCAATAGAAACCCCAAGACATAGTAGAACTACTCCATCTGGTGAACCTGATGAAGGTACAAGCATTAGGCCATGAACTGTGATACAGTGAGAGAAAGACCATTCAAATAGCTAGAAAATACAAACTTAGTATTAGATAAATGGTAAAGATTAGCATTTTGATTATTTGATGGTTCACATATATAGTAGCTTCTATGGTTGCTTTTAGTCAGATATGCCAATATCTGGATATTATTGATTTAAACCCAAAATAAAGCTACAAGAGAAGAGTCCCACCTTCAACATGCAAGTGTTTTCCGCTGGCCGTGTGACTGGAACTGTTGGATCTACCAGTCTGCCCCTTTCCTGTCTCAATTTTCATCTTCTTTGGGAGATCCAGACAACCAAGTTTTGGTGGTGGAGGAATCCCGGAGCCATTTTCATTTGTTTCTAAATGGTCTTCCTTATGCAGCTTATTTTCCTCGATTCCAATCTGAGCACTGAAATGGTCACCATTTGCTCTGCTAATTATTCGGCTTCCATCACTCACAATCAATGGTCTCATACTTGGAGTGGATGGTGAAGGAAGGGTAAGGACACTTGTTTCAGCACGCTCTTTATATAACTGAGCCATCAGACAACTTTCTAAGGAATTTAGAGGCCTAACAATATGCCCATGTGAATGTTCAGTTCTTAAAGACCTTATGTTCCTCAGAGGAGCATGAAAAGAACCCTTTTCTCCATTGGAAGATTTAGGTAACATGGCACCAGTATTGTCATCAAAATCATTACTTTGCCTACTTTCATCTCCATTCTCATTTTTGTTTGCTTGGTATACTGGTGATATATTTGATAGAGAAAGTACATTGCAATGTTGGTAACTCACCAGACTTGCCAGCTTTTCACCATCATACCCACTAGTAGAAGCCTCTTCGGTGTCAGAAACACCTCCCCAGACATTAATATCTGCTACTCTCTCACCTGAAACTGGTTTTCTATCCCTGTGTCTGCGGAGGGAAGAGCTTGGGGACTCAGGTTTCTCAAGATTTGCATCCCCAAAAGAAACATTTAACAAGCCATCCTTATCCCTCTCCCTCGAAAGTTTCTGCCAATACTTGGTCAAATATCCAGCACCGGCAGCTGCGGCAACAACCCACAAATCCATATCTACTCTCCCTTCTAACAAAGAAAGCCTAACTTAATACCACCACACACACTCTTCTCTCTCTTTCAATTCTCAATACCCCATAACCATAAACATCCATAAAGCCAAAATTGGGGGGAGACAAAAAAACCTTTGAACCAATGAATCAAACACCCTTTGTAGATTCAGAGCAGCATTTGATTACAAAAAACTCAAACCCGAACCAAAATCCAATGCCCAGTTCATCAAAAACAGAACGTCAGCTGTCAATTCTCAGCATCAAAAGCTGGAATATACTACTTCCACAGAACAACACAACACTAAACAGGCATCAATATCCAACTCCCAAAAAACTGAAAAAGAAACCTCCAATTTTCTGCAAGAACAAGAAAAAAAAAAAACAATTACAGAACTAAACTCCTCAATCCACATAAGAAACCAACCAAGAGCAACAATATAAACAACATACATAAAATTCCAAACACTACCCACTTCATAGCAACCTACAAACACTAAAACCCATCACTCAGAAAACTCCACAAACCCCACCAAAACCCATTACTGAATCGAACTCATTCCACCAATCACCATTAGCAAGAATGTGAAAATGTCTCAGTGCTCTGAAATGAAGCAAGAAAAAAGATAGAGACTTTACGTATTATGAGGGTCCTGGAGGCAATCCAAAAGCAGCCCAACTTGTGAATCTTGAAGAATTAGCACCCGCTGCTCTGTTATCTACAGGGCTCCGATACAACCCACAAGTTCTTACATTTGGTAAACGACGACAAAAAAGAAAAATCGTTATTCTGACCAAAATTAGATAATAACGATACATATAAAAATTACCCCCTCTTTTTTTTTCATGGGTTATTTTCCTTTTTCCCTCTTCCTTCTTTTTTTGATCAGAGTGAGGTAGCAGCTCATCTAGGTTACATTAACGATTTAGTAACACATTCGGTCAGCGCTTGGACCGAGATCTACGAGAATATCCTAGAAAAGTCATAATTAATCTCACTTATTTACTTTAACTTTAATTTTTTTTTTTTTCTGATTCCATTATTTACTCTAACTTGGTGTTTTCACTCATCAGCTGTTTGTTTATTTTTTTTATTGTTCAATCATACGGTGTCTTCAAAGGTTTTCTAGGCCTAGAGACTAATCCGTGGCCACTAAGAATATATTGGGATTTAACTCCAATAAGTGTCGGCGGGATTCGAACCTGGGTATGAGGGTTCCACACCTGGAGGCTCTTACCAACTCGACCACCTGTGATGGTTCAGCTGTTTGTTTCTTGAGTAGAATACAAGAGCTCGCAATGAGAGATATATGTCACTATAATTAGCTAATGGCTATGACATGCTTTATTTTATTTTTTATTGATTCTATTTGGCTTTTGGATTTCTCACATACTTTTCGCAGTAGGTACATTGTCGTCTTTGATATAATCGCCCCAACAGAAAAAGGGAATAGAGTAGATTCATTTTATCTTTCCAACAACAGAAGTGAAAAAGATCAGCAACCACCTTCTTCACCCCATCTTATAAAAACATGGCACTGAATCAAAATCAGGTTGTCATTTTCTTATGACTCCAGTTTTGACATCCTTGTGTAATTTTCTTGAGCTCCTTTATGTGAAAAGGATAGGGACCCTAAAAGGGAAAGAACACAAAAGTTAAGGGAGACTTTGGTCCTTAATTTAATGACCTTATATAGTATAGGACTCAGACCAAGCAACCCACATGGATATTGGACCCCCTAAGCACTCCCACCCACTAAGAAGTGCTTCACATGCTAAATTATTAGCAAGCAATGGATGAGAGTAACAGTTTTTGATGCGGTTGCACATCAGATTTATAATATTTATTAGATATGAACTCAGTAGTTGAACTATCATGATATTGATACCTGTCACTGTTCCTTTAGTTATAAGCCATTCATTTCACAGTTGCATACTATATAGAAAAGAAGGATGATATTGATATTTGAGTTTCATTTATTCTCTGTATCCTTTGATGAATGAGAACCAGACCAGCTCAATGAGTTGGCTAACCCGCAGCTTTTGATTGATAGGAATTTGAAATCCCCTAAACCCAAATTTGACATAATTCAAGGCTAAATTCATAGGTGTGTTTATGGGCCTTATGGCAGGTCCAACATTATCACATATTAAACAATCAAGTCTGCAAAAACTGTCAAATTGATCAAGGATTTCAGGGTAAAGATATTGATCTCAGATTCATAATGTATAAGCTTTCAAACTAGTATCTGCAACAATATGTTTTACATTAATTGCGACACTAATTCACAAGTACAACATGCTAAGAACCACTCAATGCTCTCTCACTCTTTATTCATCTTCTTATACCCGAAGCACAAGCCACCTTGTAGCAATAGGACTGATCTAAGCATATAATGCAGCAGGGCAGGCAGCCTAATAAAGAAACAATAGCATGAAAAGGAATCAATGGGCCACAGAAGAGTAAAGGCTATTCCAAGGAACTTATCAACTCTTCGAAATTAAAAACAAGCCAATCAGCCTTTGCTGCAACAGCCTCCCGATGTTGAACACCAGCATAGCAGATGAACAAATCAGCACCTCCAGGTTGACGTGCCTGGAAACAGTGAAAAACAATATTGGTTACGAAACTTAATGTGTAAGCTTAACGAGAATATTATTACATTAATCACACTAACATGACTTGACTCAATTAGCCAACCATCCTTGAACAAATCAGTTCAATCGACAGATCATTCACCACTATCAAAATACAAAAAAGATAATTCGTGAAACAATCCTATCCTCACTTTTTGCTCTTCCTTCCTTTTTCCCCAGAATACTGAACCAGTCTATTATAATTTTAGGAGAAGATTATTAATATTTCAATCAAGGAAGCCTGATCATCATTTAGCTCTATGTACGAGACTAGATGCAAGAAAGTAAGACACATAAAACACAAAGTAATATTTGTTGTCAGATGGACTTCGAGTGATTTACTTACCTCGAGATCAGTCGCACCATCCCCAATCATGACTAATTCCTTGTAATTATGAGCCTGAGAAAACCAGTTTTATAAGCTTTACCACCACGATACTTGAAAACTAAACATCAACCATAAGACGATGGACTGACCTTCCTTATCCGTTGCACTGCAGTGGCTTTTCCTCCACTCCTTGAAGTGGGCTCATTTTCATCAAAGCCGACAAACTCTCCATTACTTCCAAATAGTAGTTGATTGGCAAACACGTTTTCTGGCGGAATCCCAAGAATTGATGCAACAGGCTGTAGAAATAGTTGGTTAGTAACGACAACATAAAAAGAAGATACTGTCATATGTGAAAACCCATGTATCAGAAGCTCTTTGTTAGGCCCAAACAACCCCTCTCCAAAGAAACATGGAGGAAAATAAAAATCAAGTAACTATAGAGAACAAAAATTATCTTTGGTGATGAACAATTGTAGAATCCGCCACAAATAAAAGATTAACATATATTTCACTCCTCCTGAAAATTTAAGTGAGCATGCAGCAAATAATATAACAAAGTCTTTCTTATTCAGACTACTCTAATGATCCATTTATATTTCAAATAATTCTAATTTTCCACTGACAAGTGATAAATGAGACCAACAAAGTAGCAATATAAAGAAATGGAGTACTCCAACGTTCGGAAGCCTACTTTTATCATTTGACGGAAACCTCCAGAGACCAGGTAGACTGTGGTTCCATTAGCTTTCAGCTTGTTGACTAATTTGGCTATGCCAGGAGAAATCCTACATAAGAATGTGCACGAAGATTAGTTTCAGAAACTTTTTCTTTGGTAATATTGGCAATACTTTATTGTGTTGTCTTCAGGTCACCCTAAATCTTATATGGTCTTATCTAAATATCTCACTTGTATCAATAACGGCAATACTATATTTTGTAATCAAATTTATAAAAACACAAAAATCATTCAATATTTATAAAGTACCAAAGGAACTCCTTGAGCAAACAAGCAGGCAACATATACTAAAGATACTTAAAGGAAGCCAGCATACACTCAAGCTGATTATTAGAAGCCTCCTACCTTGGGGGCCTCTTTTCAAGATAATCTTGTACTTGAGACAGGGATGGATTAAACAAAGATAATCTGGCAGCCAAAGCCTCCTCAAAAGGTACTGAACCACTCATTGCCCTAGAAAGAATGAGAACTGCAATCAGAGACCAAAGTTCTATAATTCAAAACAAACTAAGCAATTTTATTAGCGACACCCACCTAGAAGTCCATTCTGCAACAACCTTTCCGGCTCCACAAAATTCTGCAAGTTCATCAATGCCCTCATCCAGGCAAACCGTGCTATCCACATCAAAGCAGACCGCATCAGCATTTCTCCATAACTCAAGAACCTCTATAAACATTAAAATACCAAATCATAGCAACATGTCATTCCATAAGGTCACAGTATAAAGCCTAGGTGGGGCAATTACTAATTTCATAAGAAGGCCTAGTTGATGCAATTGTTCTGCAGTCTTAAGCACGAACTCTTTCAATGAATCAGCAAGCAATAATCCACACTTTCCACCGACTAAATATACATATATTTAACACAGTTCAGCTCCAATGAATCAAATACCATCCTAACGTCCTCACAATGATGCCATCTCTTTCTAAAACCAATTATAAACCCTAGAGGCAAACAACATAGCAGTAGATCAATCACATTACCTTTAGAAGGTAGCATGTTGCCAAAGCGGCTTGATGGGGAGGCTTCTACTGGTTGAATGGAAGCAGCAATTGGCTTGAGAGATCTGTGGTGCTGCTCTATCCCAATATTTCTATTTCTATACAAACTTTTGGTGAATTGCGCTGAAGATGTAGGAACAAAAGCATGGCTCTTTTGCCTAAAATGAGTCCCAATGGCGGTAATTCTAGACGAATTCACCAATCCTTCCATGAATATCTGCTTCCACCAAATCAAAAACTACAATCATAAGAGAAAAAAATATCCCTCCAACACCCTAAAGAAGTTGCATAATGCATACTATTCTTACAAAACACAACAACCCAATTCTACAAACCCACAAATTAACACAACAAAGAGCTAAAGATCATAAATTTAATGCATACATACATAAACATATCACAATTTAAACCAGAAAGTTCATATTTTTTATACACCAAACAAAACCCAACTCATACTATATGAACTTTTTTCTTCCTCACATTTTCTGGGCAAGCAAACACTAAGCAAAATGCCATTACCAGTCTCAAATTGAACGCAGAAGTTACAGAGTAAAAGCAAAAGATTGAAACTTTACGAAGGTAAAAAAAAAAAAAAAAGACAAGGAAGATTGAAATGAAGGTTTACCTGTGTATATATTACAGTGTTTGGTTTCTTTCCTCAGATCTAGCTGCTCCTTTATTTTATTGGTACAAAGATTAAAATAGGAACAGCTACAAAGATCTAGCTGTTCCTTTTATTCTGTGCTCTTCATTTTTTTTCTCTGGAGCTCCCTCCCCCTCTCTTTATGTTTGGTGTGAAGGAATAACTTGTCTTAATTACGAAAGTGACCTTCAATAGTATGGGGTAACCCGACCCGTTTGTGATGGGCGATGGACCCCTCGCCGTATGGCACACGACGAGGGGTGGCAAACGGGTTGACACCCGTTAATCCAGAAATGTGCGATATGACGTGTTAGTATTATTAAAAACAAAAAAAATAGGAAGTGTAAATTATAAAATCGAGAGTGTGGATTTCATTTAACCAATTAAATGCAAAAAACTTGTTGATAGTACTGAATTTTACGTGAGGATATGTGACTCACCAACCCAACCCAACCCACCAACTTCCACAACTGGCAAATACTCTTTGACTTATTTGTCCAAATGAAATTAAAAGTCCTACTTTTAGATAATTTAACTTTTTCAGGCAATTTACAAAGGGATTTGGTTTTGTATAACTAACCTTAAACTTGGGAATCTCCTAAACCCAATTACAATTTTTGTTTGGCCAAGTGCTACCAAATAATTATTTCTAAAAATGTTCTTTACACACAAGTCAAATATGAGGTATATCTTGACATATGAAGCTAGAGATACATTTAAACGAAAAATTGACTCTTTTTCACCACCTTACTAATAGTAAGCTTGATGTGATTTCTGAACAAACTTAGCAGATTCAACTTGGCTTCTGTTATGCAAGAGGTAGAATTCTCTATCAATTGCCTTATTCTTACATAGCTTTGCAGCAAAAGTTGATGTTGGGTGCACAACACTTAACTATACATACTCATCTCCACACCCTTTTTCTTGCATGGTGAGACATGTCAAGGTGTGAGCTTCTTTTGGTTTTAGCTGTTGAGAAATATTGATATAACCTCTTATTCACATCACAACCTTTTCATTTCCATGATTTCTTGTCTACAGGTTTAGCTTTTTTGTCTTCAAGCTTAGCTAGCTACTCTACCTGCTCTCACTTCCTTTCTGTTCCTAAGTAATGTATCAACCCCTAACAAAACCTCTATCTCTTAGCTTATTGCTTCAGTTTCCCACCCAACTCCAAGAAAGAACAAAACTTCTCTTGCTTAATTATTGTACCTCTCAAAGAAAACAAATTGCTATTTTACTCTCTACCTTCTCCTTCATAGTAATTAGAAGAAGAGAAGAACGAAAGATTTTTGCAGCAAGAAAACCCAATAAGTACCTACATTGATCACAAACCACATTTCTTTCTTCCCATGAAAACTTGATCACCAAGTATCCATCAATGGAGGCACAACCATCTTCGCTATCACCGTCATCTTCATCATCTTGCAGTACTAATGATAACATTATGCCGCTTTCTTTCTCTCCAGTTTGGACTGAATCCGATAAAACAGAACCACTGCAAGCTGTGAACCAGGAGAAGGCATCCACTCCCAGGTCAGATACTGAATTGCTGAGATTTATGGACCTCACTGCCAATGGTGGGATGAGGTGGGAGGATGTAGAGGACCGGTTTGACCGGCTTGCCATCACACATTGCCAAATTGATCCAGTTATAAAATGGTCTGATTTTGGTTTGTGCATAGGTGAGCAAACTTATATTAATATTTAAGGTTTCTGATACAAAATGAGGAGCCTATGCATACATGTACAAGTGACTGGTATATTACTTATGATAATGATACATTATCTATATTATTCTTTGAGAATATTTAGCTAGCTCCTTCATCAATATTATTGATCGATTTTGTGCTCAATTTTCCTTCTTTTTATATAACTTCGATTTTTGGTAGGGATGAAACAGTCGCAAGAGTTTGCTAATCAGCTATTAAGGGCTCTAAGGAAAAGCAAGGATTGCAATTTTTGTATAAGAAAAGCTGAACTGCACAGTTACTGGTGTCGTATGACTGACCCTTGCTTCAATTCAAGGATGCAGATTTTCTTTGACTTGTAATGATCCTTTATATTATAATGTTTTATATCCTATTTGCAAGAATAATAAATCCATTTTCTAAATTTTTGTATTTCTTTTTCAGGTGTGACAGAAACATGGAAGGAAGAATGACTGAGATCGATATTAAGCAGGTAACTGTGTACTGTCATGAAAAGCAGACCTTTAGCTAGCACCTCTTATGATAGTGAATACTTCATAATTTTGAGTTATACTTCAAATTTTTTGGCATCAATTTTGTGCTGATGCTTCCTGGTTTACTTGGAATGTTATGATTTTTCAGACTATTATACTAAGTGCTACTACAAATAAGTTATTTTTGACACCTGAGGAAGCAGAAGACTATGCTGCTTTGGTCATGGAGCTGCTTGACACTGAAAAAAGAGGCTACATTGAGGTATCATTCAATAATGGAAAATGGATTCTTAGAAAAACAAAAGGATATAACATTGACTTCTGAAGGTTTCTGACTACCTTGCAGCTTCCCCAATTTGAGACTCTTTTTAAAGTGAGCTTATCAAAGGCCTCCTTCTCAAATAACCACTTGTCAATCAGACATGATCCGTATCACAATTTTGACCGAGTTCAGGAGCCAAATTCCAGGATAGAAATTTTGTTTCGATCTTATTGGCGACGAGCATGGATAGTTTTGTTGTGGTTGACCATATGTAGTGCACTGTTCACTTGGAAATTTCTGCAATATAGGCATAGAGCAGCTTTTCAAGTAATGGGGTACTGCCTATCCTCTGCCAAAGGTGCTGCTGAAACCCTTAAATTCAACATGGCTCTAATTCTCCTCCCTGTATGTCGTAATACAATTACATGGCTCCGAAGGAATCGTTCAGTCAACTCGATCATTCCATTCAATGACACTATCAACTTCCACAAGGTAATGTTGCTCATTGTCATAGCTCAGCTCTAATAGTAGAAAACTTTCTCCACAAGAAATATTTTGAGCTATTACTAACACAGATGATAACCTTCTCTATGTATAGCTCATCGCAGGAGGGATAGTAGTAGGAGTTATCCTACATGGTGGTTGTCACCTAGCCTGTGATTTACCAAGAATTAGTGATTCAGATCATGTAATCTTCAGGCAAACAATAGCTGCCCAATTCGGGTACCATCAACCATCATACTTTGAAATATTGTCCACAAAGGAAGTGGCATCAGGGATTGGTACGGTAATACTAATGGCCATAGCATTCTCACTTGCAACAACATGGCCACGCCGGGGGTCACCTTCACTGCCTAAGTCTGTCCGGAATGTCACAGGATACAATACCTTTTGGTACTCACACCACTTGTTCATACCTGTATATGCATTGCTCATTTTTCACTCTATATTCCTCTTCCTTACAAACAACGTAAATGAAAAAACGGTAAGCCTTTCGATTAGTCCCCATGTATATGGAATATTAACTTCATAAAATGTCATGATGCTAACAATGTGCTTGAGCAGACATGGATGTACATTGCCATTCCAGTTCTGTTATATACTGGAGAACGAGTATTTCGAGCCATGAGATCAGGATTTTATGAGGTGGAAATGTTGAAGGTAATATTACAATATATACCATCATCATCCTTGTTAATTTGAAGGAGTAAGTTTAAAGTTTGGAAGTTTGTGCAGGCAAGTATTCATCCTGGAAAAGTTGTGTCCCTCAAATTGCACAAACCAAAAGGTTTCAAGTACCTGAGTGGCATGTACATATTCATCCAATGCCCTCAGATTTCACCATTTGAATGGTAAGCGTGTGTTACTTTTCTCCAACCATATATTCATCAGCTTTAAGATTAAATATAAGCAATGTAATATACTCTTTACCATGTTCTTTTCTCATTTCAGGCACCCGTTTTCGTTAACATCAGGACCAGAAGATGACTACCTAAGTGTGCATATTAGAACTTCTGGGGACTGGAGTTACCAAATATACAGTCTTTTCCAAGAGGTAAAGTGGAAAATAGTGAGAACAAAATGAATGAGAAGACTAAATTCCAAATCTCAGTTCAGTTTTTCTTATGAAACTTTGCAGGCAACATTATCTGGACTTAACAGTTACCCCAAAGTACACATTGATGGGCCTTATGGTGCTGCTTCCCAAGACCATGTCAAGTATGATACCATTGTTCTAATCGGTCTAGGCATAGGCGCTACACCTTTCATTGGCATCCTCAAAGATATTGTCAATGGTGCTCAAAACTCATCACATTGTGATCATCATGTATGGTTCTTAGTTTTGTTTTTCACTTGAGAAAATTGATTTCAAGCTGGCTACTGAAAAATTCTTCTGATTGCTATATTGAAATAGTCTGGTTGCAGAGAATGCAGCTCAAGAAAGTCTCCACTAAAAGCCTATCTTTTTTGGGTCACAAGGGAACAAAGCTCCTTTGAATGGTTTAGAGACATCATGAAGGAAATATCAAACTCAAGCGAAAAGCAGGTACAGGGCTGCAAAGGTTATACTTTCATTGCAACTGTTCATTGATGAAGTAAGGTTTAGCAGTCTGCAATGTGCATGCTAATAACTTGTGGTGATCATCCCTTAGTCTGTTGTGGAGATGCACAATTTCTTAACTTCTGTGTATCAAGAGGGAGATGCGCGCTCAGTTCTAATAAGTGCAATACAAGCATTGCATTATGCCAAAAATGGGATTGACTTTGTTTCCCGGACTCCGGTAAGTACTGCATCACAAACCCTTTCTTTCTATATCACTCATCAATTGGTTAGTATGGTGCATTTGGGGTATCTATACTCTATACTCTTTGCCTCACTGAGTGAAGGTTTATCTAGGAAAGCATCTTGATCTTATTTGTGACGAAATTTTCAGGTAAGAACACATTTTGCCCGGCCAAACTGGTCCAGCATCTTCTCAAAATTGGCATGTAAACACAGAAGAGCACGGATTGGTGAGAAACTCTCGGAAAACAGAAAGAAATTTATGTCGATTGATCACTGCTATATGCTAATTGAAAATTTGGGTTTTTTCTTGGACAGGGGTTTTCTACTGTGGCGCATCAACCTTAGCAAACGAGTTGGAGGGAATGTGTACCAAATTTTCGACCAAAACTTCCACGAGATTTGTATTTCACAAGGAGAATTATTAACAGGATTAGACATTTAGTTGCAACAGAAATCTCTATTGTATCTGTAGTCCCTGTACCAAATCCACAAACTAAAAATGAGATGAATCAAAACCTCCCAGAATGTGGTTCTCTTTCTCTTTCGTACCCACGGAAACTTTGGACAAAATATATGGTCGAACTTTGGCCATTGTCAACTCAGTCTCCTAAGAACCAAAAACTAATCACAGAAAGAACTGTTATTATTAAGCTCCGTTGTTGTATGTTTCATATCAACCCCGACTCATGGTACATGAATCCATGGCTTTTTCTTAATGAAATGATAAGAATCCAAGCCTTAATGAAAATGAAGTTTTAGGAAGAATGTTGATGCCCCTGCAAGTATGAAACACCGGCATCACTATTGTGTCAAAAAGACATTGTTACAATGGACATACCACATACCCACACACACAAATCTCTTTTGAGCACCCCGACAATGGTATCCGTTGGAAAACAAAGATGGCCAACAAAAATAAAACTTTATCACAAATGAACCGATACAATTTGTACAATCCTCAATATCTTGAGATGGATGTCTCAGGTGCGGAACTCAAAAAAAGGGAAAGGAATCCCAGAAACATCAATTTAAGTGATCACTAGTACAATTTTAGTGCCCAGAATTTGACCCTGGAGTAATTATTAGAATAACAAAATGATTCTCAAATGTAACATCTTTAAACTTCAAACCACAGTTTTTATTTCGTCACCATCAGATAAACTAGCCCTCCAGTGCTGATGCTCCAGATATAATCTCGATCAATTCTGTGGTGATAGATGCTTGACGGGTTCTATAACAGATAATCACAGTAACAACCAAGATCAGTCATTTAAACCTTAAACAGGAAAGGAATATCTTAAAAATAACAACATAAGTCTATACTAAAGAAATAGCCAATACCAAAAGAAAGTAATCTAATTAACTAGATAAGACCAAACAAGACAATTATCTTTATACACAAAAAATTAGGGTCATCGGATACGTGTGTGCGCGGGCGCATGCAATTGTATTGGGAGGGGTAAGAAAGAGACCTGTTGTAAGTGAGTGTGAGGCGATCAAGCATCTCTCCGGCATTTCTGCTTGAGCTGTCCATGGCAGACATCCTGGCTCCTTGCTCACTGCAAGCATTCTCCATCACCCCATTGAACAAGACCTGTTCAAAATATGAAATTCTTCTGTATGAATATGAGCAAGAAAACAAATTCAGTAACAGAAAATCCCCAACATGACAGTGTTTCGCCTTTTACATGCACCCAAAGGAATTGCTTCCATGACAGAGTATGAAAAAACAGTTATCACTGGCCCAAGGGAATACAGTATCAGCTCCCAGAGAAAACCAAAATTAATGATTTGGATGTTCAATGTTTAGTAGAATTAAGTGTTCAAGTTCAACCACACTGAAGTCCTTACATGATGGACAAAATATATTTCTGCCAGAAAACAGTTGAACAGGATTCTCTTTAGAGCTGCTATCCAGCAATTTAAGCAACCAAAAAAATAAAAAATCTAACATCAAAAAATCAATGCAATTTGAAGTGAACTGTCCAATCAGGTCAGGGTATTGATAATGATTTGCACTATAATAAATAACAACACAAGTGTGGCACATGACAATGATCCAATCCCAACTACCTAGGGAAATACAAAGGAAGGACTTACACAAGAAAATTGGAACTCTGTCAGATTCTGTAGAATTTCTGACTTTGTCTCGCCACCTTCAACCTCATACGAATCTAGGTCACCAAGCTTTCCACCAGCTTCAGACTCTTTCTCCACAACCTATGTAAACATTTGAAATCAATTATTCACTTACCAGAAATTTAAACATAAGACGGTGGGTAAAATGTGCATTTATAGAATTGAAGCATTCTTAATCTTATTACCTCTGGAGATAATACAGTAGAAACAGTTGGCAGAAATGAGACGACTGACTGAAATTTGTTGAAGACAACTCTCAAAGCATCGTATTCAACATTTTTTAAAATGTCGTCAGCTATGACAGATACCTGAAAGGACAAAAAGTACACTGAGAATGATTGCAAGAACTAGTCAAAGTTTAACACACATCAGTATAATTCCGCTTCACCATTTAAAGTATGAACAACAAACAATTCAGTGTTTGAGGGGCTTAAGGTAAAAACCTAAGCTAATGCATGGAACTCAGACAATGTAACTCATGTCACTAACTTAAACTAAAAGTTTGAAGAGGCCTCAACGAAATCCAAAGGTTGACTTAATATCAGATTTTTACTGGCTCCCCTCTATGACTCAAATGTCAGATGGTCTTCATGTAATATAAAAGTTACAGACTGACATTTGGCAGAAGAAAAAAATACATATACTAGCATGCGTAGCTGCAACCATAAGACAAAACTTATTTCTCTTAATCAATAAGGAATAAAAGCAAGGAACAAAAAGTGCTAACCTGGGCATAGTTCAAAGGATTCTTCTGCAACTCAGTTATGTTTAGCTCAATGTCCTTCTTTGAGTCACGAATCAATTGAGCTTTTGCTTTTTCCCCCAAAATTACATATTTTGTTTCTTTGTCAGGACCTAGGACAGTCAAAAAAAGAAGAAACGGCATTAATGCATACATAATTTGGAAAGATCAAAAGACTAACAATCAGCTTTGTGGCTTCCAAGAAATACCAGCAGTCAACTTGTTCAATGCCTTGCTTATTTTGACTGAAGTAGAGTTGATTCCACCACATAAACCTTTGTCTGAAGAGATGGTAACAATAACATCCTTCTTAACTTTGACACCTAGCATGAGAACAGAGAAACACATAATGAGGAAAACTTAAGATGATATCAATATGAATAAACAGATATATGAAACATACAAGGCATAGAATAGTAGAGTAATTTTGAGTTCCAGAGGAGCTACGACTTGGCAATAGTAACAGTATCCATTAAGACATTAACCAAAAGGAAATGTCGGTGCACTCATCACTACTGTTAGCCAATTTGAACTAACAGCTATCAATGACAAAATTTAAATGCTAGGTAATAAATGACAGAGACTAAAAGTAAAAAATAAAGCTTGAACAGCATATATTATGCTGGTAAACTTACTGGGGGAGTCGCCAAGAAGTGCTGTGAAAGGCTGCCACAGGCCACGAGAATTTTCAGCTTTGGATTGAATTGCTCGCAGCTTTGAGGCTGCAACCATCTTCATTGCCTTTGTAATTTTTTGGATACTCTTAACACTCTTCATCCGGTTTCTCACTGTATACAGTACCAAAAAACCACATTATCATTGGTCTTTATTAAAAGGAAGTGAAAACCAAAAGTCTATCACAAAAGGTAAAAACAATAACTAATTGATGGCAATGGTTCATACCGATTTGAGTTGAAATCGAGCGTACTCCCAGAGGGGCCTGCTCCCTGTCAACCCAAACCAAAAGATAATAGTTATATCAAGCGCAGACGCAATGATAAACAGTGGCAAAAAAATTTAACAAATGATTGATGTGTAAATCACCAGTGACAGCCAAACGCAGACTTACGAACGGATGCACAGTTGCAAACATGACTATCCAAACGTCCACAGCATCTTACAACTCAACATTACCCTAAGTAGTCAGACTATAATTTTCGGTGCTCAATTGTATCATTTCATTCATGGTCGTGGCGTTTTGCATTTCTCAGATAGCCAGATTCACCCAACACATTGCACTACCGTTGTTATCTACAGTTGAACTATTTCGAAAACCAAAAAAAAAAAAAAAAAAAACCTAAAGCTGAAAACGGCTGGTTCTCTAATCTTAGCGTTTTGATTCACAATTTCAGTCTTCCACAAAATTCATCAATAACATGGAACGAATAAGAATGCAAAATGCAACCACAACAGAGCAGATTTGAATGAGAACGTACTCGGCGGGGAAGATGGAGGATCGGACGGCGGCGATTGGATTGGGGGAGATGGCGAAACGCCTCCCTTCTCGTCTGAGAGCAGCCATGGCCATTGCTTTGAGATTGGCGGTGATCGATTACTCGAAACCCTAACCCTAGAGGAGGTGGATGTTCGGATCCGAAGAATAACGAGAGCGAGCTCCGGTGCGGCTTCAGTCTCTCGCAGAAGAGGAAATGTGTGTGTGAGCGAGAAAGACCTTTTTGGGCTTATATGCGGATGATGCTTGATACGTGCAATGGGGATGAAACGACGTCGGCTCGTTATTTTTCGCGGAGTGAGGACGCCACCCAAACCTTACCGCGTGTCATCGACTGGCTAAGGGCCAAGGTAGCACCAAATATTCGTACAATCTTTTCGGAGGATGGCGTTTTTTTTTTTTTTTTTTAAGGGTCTGAAGGTATTTGGACGTGGGGAGGCAGTCTCACTCTCACAACATTACGATTTACGAACCACTAACATTTGGGTCCAGTGCTAATTACCATGTGAGAGCAGTCAAATCTCGTTGGCTCAAGGTTTTTCACCTTGAAAACCCGCGACATTTAATAGTTGGGTCTCGTGATGACCTAGACTCTCTAGAAGCCGACACCTTCACCAGCGTCACATGGATCCCGCCCAGTACTCAGCAACATACCAATGAGAGACTTGTGCATGTTGGCGCTCAAACTTGGGTGGGAGTTCTACTCAAATAAGTGTCTTGTCATTCATGCCAATCCTCATTGGCTTTCGGAAAGTGGGGTTAAAAACAAAACCAAAAACTAAAGCCGAAAAAAAAAATAAAACCAAAACATTGCACTTATTTTTTTATTTTTTTTATCAACAATCGAGAATACACAATCATACGATGTGGCAAGGTTGGTTGAGTGACATAGCATGAAACCTCCATCTCTACCATCCGAGTCTCAGCTCCCACCAATTTGTGGCCAACATATTTAAGGGGCCTTCGGGTTTGTGCACTGAGGCGAGAGATCAGTTTACCTTTGTTGGAAACTTGGAATACTAAGAGCAACTCCAACAGATTCCCTATTTTACAGCAATCTCTAAAATCTCCATATTTTTTCTTAAAATTTTAGAGATTGCTGTAAATATAGGGAATTTGGTTTTCTCTTTCCTCACTTTCCCTAAAATAGGGATAGTTATAGGGAATCTGTTAGAGCAAAAGAGGCTCATTTTTTCCTAAAGTAGAGAAAAATCAAAATATAGGGAAGCTGTTGGAGTTGCTCTAAGACCTCATTGGGTGGGGGGAAACGATGATGCATGACTTGATGCTTGGTGTGGGAGGATCTGACTGGGGCGTCTTCTACTTCAACTTCTAATAGGCCATGAAATATATCAAAATCATTCTCAACTAGTCTGAAATGAATTGAAGCGTGTCAAAAGTCTGGTTTGGATATGTTTTGATTTGTATCAAACAATGTATGTCATTCATCTATTATACATCTAATTGAACTAAAGTTACAACATTAACGATAAATTTAAGTACTTGTAATAAGATCATAAGTGAAGTTATAATCTCTAATGGAATTAAAATTACACAAAATTGACAATAGATATGGGCCATATGGCCAACATTCCAGTACTATAGCACATATATATATATATATATATATATATAGGCCCATTATGAGGCGGACGTCCGTAGTGCCCCAAAAGTGTGGACGTCCATGCTTTCTTCGCGATCAGGCGCCGACGGCGGCGCAGCTCTTACCAGACGGAGACCAGGGGCATCCCGGACTGCTACACCATGAAGATGAAGGCCAAGGAGATCGAGGTTGAAGGTTCTGGGCAGCGACCTCACCTGAAACTTCAAGCCCGATCAAGGTGGATTGCAAACTGGTAGCCGGCGAGTCCACCGGCAAGAAGAAGCTCAAGAGCCGCGCCGCTTCTGATCCTCTCTGTGTGTGTGTCTATATATATATATATATATATATATAGTCATTCTAGTTAGTGATCCCTTATTTTGGTATTTTCTAGGGATAGTGCATTATACTAACTTTTTGATCACATTTTGGCAGCTCAACCGTTCAGTTTTTAGGTCCTAATGTATAGATCATTTTTGCAAATTTTCAGTCAAATCAGTGATCGTTAAGGTATTCAAAACGGTGATTTAAAATTATAAGTATGAGCGGTTCAAGTTTGACATATTTGGTTCATCCATTGATTTAATCTAGTTTGATACCGTAGCAATCACCGATTTGGTTGAAAATTTGCAGAAATAATCTACATATTAGGACCTAAAAACTGAAGGGCTGAGATGCCGAAATGTGATCGAAAAGTTGGTCTAATGCCCTATCCCTATAAAATACCAAAAAAGGGGATCCCTTAATGGAAATGCTGTGGTGACCCGAGAGGGGGGTCCCACAGCGCCGCGACTCCGAGCCAATGAGGAATCGACATGTCACGAATGGCATCTCGATAGCTCATCAACCCGAAACCGCAAGGCCTTTTGAGTTTAGGTTGTTGGTTTACAAAACACTTTCTTGGACAAATCATTCTAGCAACCTAACAACACATTTTCAAAAGCGGAATTCGAAATGGGCTAAGAGTTTTGGGCTTGCAATCGGAGCCCAATTTGGAAAATAAAACGGATCACTAAGTAACTACAAGTATGGGAGACGCGCCCCAGGGTTACGGGTCTCCCGGAATTTTTGTAAACGAGTAGGAAATAAATAAAAAGTAAATAGACTAGCTACTACAAAATCCGATTAAGGACCAAAGCCTTCTTTTGATAAAACTAAAGAGAAATGCGCCAAGCCGTGCCATGTGCCTCCCCTGTACGCTTCCCGACCACATGCTCGAAACCTGCACACTATAGTAGGGGTGAGCTTTCGTCCTCGCATGCCCAGTAGGGGCCGACCCAACCATGCTAGGTTTGAAAAATAATATACTTGAAAATATTTACTACATAATATTGTGCACGTTTATCGAAAAATGCTTTAAGAAAAGTGGCAACCACAAACATTTGTTTCTTTTATAAAGCATATGCAGTATGTTTCACACAACTTGGAGCTCCGAGATACTTACCTGCCGGCTAAAGTAAAATAAATCAGTGACCGATCTGGTTCGTCCTGAGTAAGAGAACCAGCCAACTACTCTGTAGTCCTTGTGACTACAAGTAGCGAAAGTGTCAATTTCCTGGCTCTGAGTCTCCTATGACTGGTTCACTGTCTGTACTTACCTTTCCCCGACAAACATAGGAGCACAGCCCCCTCCGGAGGTTCACGGTTATCGACACCGTGGGATCCCTAGGAATCAACGCGTCTAGGTCCCATTCACTTTCAGGTCACAAACATACAAAGGGTACAGTATCTCAACATGCAAGTCTAGCCTCGGTTTTCGCAATCAACAATTATCAGCTCTGAAAACACATGTATCACGAGGCATCGACTGATGAACAACCAAAAACGTTCTTGCAGGCAACATATTATCATAGTATAGCATTCCACATATACTGAAAAGCCTCTAACAAGGAAGGGACAGCTCACCCTACCTGGAATTGGAGTGCTTGCCCACATTCAGGTTCGTTCCCGACTTTCGATCCTTTATCCAAATCCAAGTGCACATGCTCGGGTCCTTTATAATAAAATTAAACCAGTGAGTAACTTAACGTCACTATAACCAATTAACCGAGCAACCAAAGCATTCATTTAATTCTCTTTAAGTCCATCGAATTATCTTTTGATCAAAACAATGATCTAGAACTTATGCTTGAAGGAATTTCTTTTAGTAGATAAAATTTATTACCCATTCCCAAACAATCCAAATGATGTATCATTTGATCATTTGGGATATGGTGATCAAACTTAACACTTGTGTCCATTAAGCATAGTTCGGCTCCACTCATTTAACCTTTCTTTGTTTAGTACTCTTTCGATAAGAAAACAAAGGATAATTTACCATTCCCAAATTCCGGGGTATGGTAACTAAGAAAACACTTTAATTGTAATTATTTCCTTTACTTTAATCGAATAACTTAAATCATAAGGGATCCACCATTTTCTTGACCAACTGCTTCTCAATATTAACATCAATCACAGCATCTAGTTTACTTAGTAAAATTGATCCAATCTCAATTACCAAACTGTTTAAGCATTTAACACAAAATAAAAAGTCACCTCAATTCAACCTCCATTTAATCCATTTTCCAATCATCTTACAACATGCTTAATTCACCATGAATTCACAATTTGTTCAATTCAACCACAACAATTCCAAGATCACCAAACCAGGCCCTTACCAATCTTCTCTCCCAAACTAGAAGCCGTTTTAACATGGCTGCACCAAAACACCATTCGAACCCCTAACATGTAGAACAAAATCAATAATCAACCCATCACCAACTTTCGTATCCAAAACAGAAACTGCAGAGTGTCCTTACCATTTCTTCTTCAAGGGTGACTCAATCGAAACCTCAGCTCCAGGCTCTCCTCTTCAAACCCAAAACGCAGACTCTCCAACCTCATACAATCCAATTTGGACAACAGAAAATTAGGTTTTTCGATTCTCAACGTCTCATGGTATTATCCAAAGGGAGAGGACAAAATATAGCTTACCAGACGAAAAAGGTAAGCCGGTGGCTCTCACGGCGGTGCAGGGTGGCTCTGGTCAAAGTCAGAAGTTGGGACTAAGGGGTTAAGGCGGTTCGTGCAGCCCTAAGCTTCTTCGAGGTGGTGGCTTCGTTCAATCGTGGCCGGAGGCGGTATCCCTAGTTTTGCAGAAGCCCAGATCGCCGGCGCGGGTGCGTGCGGTGTCCTCCAGCTTCGGGTTAGCGACGAGGCTTTGGGGTGATGCTTAACAGCCTACCCCGAGCTCGTAGGTGGCGGCGGAGTGTTGGAATGAAGGCCGGAAATCGACGAGGCTCGAGGAACAGTGGCGTCGCGGTCATGGGTTGGCGAGTGTAGAGGCTGCCGGCGATGCATGTCGATGCTGAGGCTCGGGCTTGGGTCCGATTTGGATGTAGGTTCGATTGGTGGTGGCGGTGACATGAGGTGGTGGCCGGAGATTGGGTTTCCGGCGTTTGCAGAGGGAAGGAGAAGAGAGTGAGAGGTCGGGGGAGAAAGGGAGAGATGCGGCCGAGAGGGGAGAGAGGAAGAGAAATGAGGCTAGGGTTTTCCCAAGTTTTCTATTTATACTAGCGCGTGAGAAATGTCGAATTTATCCTCGCGTCAAATTACATAATACTCCCTGCTGGTCACTTTCAGGTTTTCGGGCTCGTAACTTTTATTCGTTTTTCGTCGGAAACTTCCTAAGTTACTCCTCGACTTCGTCCTAGGCCCAAAACTCGATTTCGTAAAAATCCAAAATCCAAGACTCTGTTACAACTCAATTTATCATCTTCGAAACTTCAACAAACGGTCGCTTCACTAAACTTCGCTAACCTTCTAGGCCCAAATAGAAGAATCTCGGCCCAAACTTAAATCGTCAGCCCAATAGGTGGTCTCGATACCAAAATAATTTCCAAAATAAATTCCTTCACTTAAGTTACCTTGCGAAAATCTTATTGGCGAAAAATTACATTCTAAAAATTAAACAAAATTTTCGGGGGCTCACACTCCACCCCCCTTAAAATAAATTTCGTCCTCGAAATTTGCCCAATACATGAATAAGAGAGGTTACTTCTTTTCACCTCGGGCTCGAGTTTGCACAAGACATTGTTTTACCTTCCTCTGATACTTTTTGAACCTTTACCATTCACATGGTACATCTTACTCCACTTATGGGGACGACCTCATCAAACTCTAAGACCATTTGTTTTTCGCAAATTGCACTTTTCCTCTATCACCTTGTGTGTGTATGTGCAAACATTTGATTTCATTGTCTCATCTAGCTCCTCTGAGCTCAATACCATGGACAATGACATTATCGCTTCAACATTTTTGAAAAAATTCAATGAGCCTTAAAACAAATCGGGGACTAACACTTAGTCACCCAATAATCTCAATAACAACATACTGCAAAGCAGTGGCAAATCCACTCGTCGACCTCATTTCCACAACTAAATGACCAACATTTTAGTGTAAGAATCCTCAAGCATTACTTGTAAACAATTCGCGTGGAATGCCCCGTCACACATTATCTTACACAACACAATGACATTCGTAAAACTTTCACAATTCGTGCTTCCATTAATTTCATATCCCCATTCCGGAGCTATCTTTATCAATTCAATAAGTGTTCCTATCATACGTTCCATAGGATACACTTTATTCCGTGAATCATGCTTCTTTTCGATTAGCAACTTGCTAAATAGTAACTTCGTTGCAACCATGCAATAATAGCTTACTTTTCAAAATCACTGAAAACAAATTGACGTCTACGCTCAATTCCCATTTAACGAGAGTATAAAATTACTCGGGAATTTGAGCCTTAAATATAAGTGGCAACCAAGGAGAGAAACCGAGCTTTCTCCATTGGTCAACCTAAATAAGTTTCGTAAAGCGTCACTACGAATGACACGTCAACGATGTCATCACTGTCATCCGCCTCGTAGTTATCAACGATCTTGGTTGTCATACCTCATGCACACTTATACGTAGCTTAGCGGATACTGTTTACTCGATGAACAAACAATTGTGACAGCTGGTCCATATGACGTCGAAACCAAGCACATGATTCAGTAAATTTGATGTCACACTATAAAATCACAACAGCTAGGTGTCTACTTCTCGTCATGAGACACCAATCAATAGGTCGCTAGGTATTGACCGAACAGGCCGTCCAATGCTCAAGGCGTCAAGTTGCAACAATGCCTTTCGATAATGCTCAACGAAATTCGAGGATCACCAATTGAAGTCGACTCCCCGAGATTTGTAAAGTTCGTAGCATTTCCATTAACGGTCTCGACCTTGAACTATCATTTCTATCATATGAGCTCGTTTGATGTCAAAACTCAAAAATCAAGTCATAAGTGCTCCTTCAATTTTTGGTCAAGCCAAAATAGTTGAATCGGTTACAAGCACTTTATTTTCTTGTGTCCTCGTCCGACAACAAGAAAAAGTAATTTCTAAATATTCTCCTTTAAAGTAATCCTTTACTTTCGAAATGGGTGCCCTGAGTAAATCCGAAGGTGAACTAACATTCTTCCAACCACCAGTTTACATAGAAAGGATAACCAAGGATAAAAGAAAACCACAACAAGATTATCATTTCAAGTTTCCAAGAAGTTGGAAAATAATTTCGAATGAGTTGACGACTAAAATTTTGGGATATGCAATTTCAACCAAATCCCTAGGTTCAAATCTAGAAATGCTGACTGAGACCGTCGTCAAAATTTCAGAAATTTAAAAGCAGTAGAGGTCGGATGAAACTAAATTTCAAGTAGTTGCGGAGACAAAATAGTAAAATTCTCGGAATTTCAATTTTGCTTGAAAACAGATTTGGGGAAATTTTCAACTTTTGTACTTTTCGAACAAGATTTGTTGACAAGAACCTTTTGGTAGGTGAGGAAATAATTTCAAAGGCTTTTCACTAGAACAGGAAAATAGTTTGAGTTTGTTTTCAAATTCTAGGCTGCAATTTTTTTTTTTTTTTTTTTTTTATTTGAAGAAGAAGAAGAAGAACCCAAAATGCTCGAGCTTTGTAAAATAGAACACTTTAGTAAGGAAAACGCGATTGTCTAAGGTGTAGTCTCTTGACTTATGAGGAAAACATTTTGAGTAATGCAAGAGACGAAAATCAACTTTTGTACTAAGAGGCAAGAATGTAAAATAGTTAAAGTAAACTCCTGGTGTGGAAGAAATGTTACGAATTCATTGTCTCAAAAGCAAACACGTGAGGTAAATGCGCAATGTGTCACCTAGATTTTTGAACTTTTCAATTACGCATTGACGTCACCATTTCAGCGTCATTCTAACCACGTAATCAACGTTGTCTTTCAAGAGTGTGCTACCAACTTGTCTACGTTCTGAAATTCGTAGCGTTATTGACTTCAAAGCAATCAAAGATTCCTTGAAGTAAAGAAATCTGACTGCTAAAGTTATAACCTTTAAAGATCCTTTCTTGACCACTCTCAGAAACTTTACTAGTGATCCTACTAATACCAGCACAAGGGCGCGGCCTTGCGATCTCGAAGCATCCTAACATTTCCAAGCACGTTGCTGGTTCCGCAATCATTTATTTTCCCAACAATTTCCCTGATTATAGGGAACATAATTTCTCAACTCTATGCAGACCAATGGCAACTCAAGAATAGTTTATGTGACTCCACTGGTCTTTCCTCAATTTCTTGTGCTTCCCCACAAAGTAATCTTGTCAGCACAACAATACAACATTAGAGTTTCCAAGGCAACAAAGCTTCATATCGTTCCACCAATTAACAACAAGATTGGGGAGATTCCCCTTTTTTTCATTCTAGTTATTGATATGCCAAGCTCAAGCAATACTTAATTTCATGTTTGTGTTGCCATTACAAGTTTCCCTATCAATCCACCACTTGGGAAACACTTGAGTGGTGTCTACCTTACTCGAAAATCACACCTTCTTTCGTAGAGCATCGATGGGGAACCGCTGCAGTCGGGCCATCACTCGGAAGAAAGAAGAGGAAATTGAGCGAAAATACGAACACCACTGATCCAAATGACTATATAGGGGTCATTATCTCACTTTTTACTCAAGTTTTCACTTTGCTCCACACAACACTCTATATTTTTCAATACGTGCAACAATATATGTAGTACAACAACTTTAATCCATCAATAAAATTTACTTTATAACACTAGCATGGGGGTACACAAACATTCCTTTCAACTTCATCTCGAACTTACTTCTCCGAGTATCAACTCACCCAATATAACCTCGTTAACTCCTTAATGCTCAATCCCCTAATAATTTACCCAACACTTTATCCAATTTTCATACTTACTACCTTTGGAGCGTTTGTGGTCGAGTGGCATCATGACGGCATTGGCAATTTAAAATTTAAACCAAACTTTAAAGCACCACAAGGAAACAAACAAAATTCTTTTTCAAGGAACCACAAATGTATCATTACTTTTAAAATCCGTTGGAAATTCTTTGAATGACTCGGAAGTAGCCTCAATGAAAAATATTTGCAAGTGAAATAAGGCAATAGGGTATCCTCCGGGAAGAACAAAATAAAGGAAGGACGTCGAAAATATTTTTTTTTTTTTTTTTTTTTTTTTTTACCAACATACTTTAAAATGTCCAAGAAATTCGAGCGTTTTGCCCAACCAAATTCGACACTTAAAAAAAATATGAGAAGGGTTGCTAGTTTTGCAAAAAAACGATTTCGAAAGTATTTCGGAACCTAGAGCTCTGATACCACTTTACTGTGGTGACCCGAGAGGGGGGTCCCACAGCGCCGCGACTCCGAGCCAATGAGGAATCGACATGTCACGAATGGCATCTCGATAGCTCATCAACCCGAAACCGCAAGGCCTTTTGAGTTTAGGTTGTTGGTTTACAAAACACTTTCTTGGACAAATCATTCTAGCAACCTAACAACACATTTTCAAAAGCGGAATTCGAAATGGGCTAAGAGTTTTGGGCTTGCAATCGGAGCCCAATTTGGAAAATAAAACGGATCACTAAGTAACTACAAGTATGGGAGACGCGCCCCAGGGTTACGGGTCTCCCGGAATTTTTGTAAACGAGTAGGAAATAAATAAAAAGTAAATAGACTAGCTACTACAAAATCCGATTAAGGACCAAAGCCTTCTTTTGATAAAACTAAAGAGAAATGCGCCAAGCCGTGCCATGTGCCTCCCCTGTACGCTTCCCGACCACATGCTCGAAACCTGCACACTATAGTAGGGGTGAGCTTTCGTCCTCGCATGCCCAGTAGGGGCCGACCCAACCATGCTAGGTTTGAAAAATAATATACTTGAAAATATTTACTACATAATATTGTGCACGTTTATCGAAAAATGCTTTAAGAAAAGTGGCAACCACAAACATTTGTTTCTTTTATAAAGCATATGCAGTATGTTTCACACAACTTGGAGCTCCGAGATACTTACCTGCCGGCTAAAGTAAAATAAATCAGTGACCGATCTGGTTCGTCCTGAGTAAGAGAACCAGCCAACTACTCTGTAGTCCTTGTGACTACAAGTAGCGAAAGTGTCAATTTCCTGGCTCTGAGTCTCCTATGACTGGTTCACTGTCTGTACTTACCTTTCCCCGACAAACATAGGAGCACAGCCCCCTCCGGAGGTTCACGGTTATCGACACCGTGGGATCCCTAGGAATCAACGCGTCTAGGTCCCATTCACTTTCAGGTCACAAACATACAAAGGGTACAGTATCTCAACATGCAAGTCTAGCCTCGGTTTTCGCAATCAACAATTATCAGCTCTGAAAACACATGTATCACGAGGCATCGACTGATGAACAACCAAAAACGTTCTTGCAGGCAACATATTATCATAGTATAGCATTCCACATATACTGAAAAGCCTCTAACAAGGAAGGGACAGCTCACCCTACCTGGAATTGGAGTGCTTGCCCACATTCAGGTTCGTTCCCGACTTTCGATCCTTTATCCAAATCCAAGTGCACATGCTCGGGTCCTTTATAATAAAATTAAACCAGTGAGTAACTTAACGTCACTATAACCAATTAACCGAGCAACCAAAGCATTCATTTAATTCTCTTTAAGTCCATCGAATTATCTTTTGATCAAAACAATGATCTAGAACTTATGCTTGAAGGAATTTCTTTTAGTAGATAAAATTTATTACCCATTCCCAAACAATCCAAATGATGTATCATTTGATCATTTGGGATATGGTGATCAAACTTAACACTTGTGTCCATTAAGCATAGTTCGGCTCCACTCATTTAACCTTTCTTTGTTTAGTACTCTTTCGATAAGAAAACAAAGGATAATTTACCATTCCCAAATTCCGGGGTATGGTAACTAAGAAAACACTTTAATTGTAATTATTTCCTTTACTTTAATCGAATAACTTAAATCATAAGGGATCCACCATTTTCTTGACCAACTGCTTCTCAATATTAACATCAATCACAGCATCTAGTTTACTTAGTAAAATTGATCCAATCTCAATTACCAAACTGTTTAAGCATTTAACACAAAATAAAAAGTCACCTCAATTCAACCTCCATTTAATCCATTTTCCAATCATCTTACAACATGCTTAATTCACCATGAATTCACAATTTGTTCAATTCAACCACAACAATTCCAAGATCACCAAACCAGGCCCTTACCAATCTTCTCTCCCAAACTAGAAGCCGTTTTAACATGGCTGCACCAAAACACCATTCGAACCCCTAACATGTAGAACAAAATCAATAATCAACCCATCACCAACTTTCGTATCCAAAACAGAAACTGCAGAGTGTCCTTACCATTTCTTCTTCAAGGGTGACTCAATCGAAACCTCAGCTCCAGGCTCTCCTCTTCAAACCCAAAACGCAGACTCTCCAACCTCATACAATCCAATTTGGACAACAGAAAATTAGGTTTTTCGATTCTCAACGTCTCATGGTATTATCCAAAGGGAGAGGACAAAATATAGCTTACCAGACGAAAAAGGTAAGCCGGTGGCTCTCACGGCGGTGCAGGGTGGCTCCGGTCAAAGTCAGAAGTTGGGACTAAGGGGTTAAGGCGGTTCGTGCAGCCCTAAGCTTCTTCGAGGTGGTGGCTTCGTTCAATCGTGGCCGGAGGCGGTATCCCTAGTTTTGCAGAAGCCCAGATCGCCGGCGCGGGTGCGTGCGGTGTCCTCCAGCTTCGGGTTAGCGACGAGGCTTTGGGGTGATGCTTAACAGCCTACCCCGAGCTCGTAGGTGGCGGCGGAGTGTTGGAATGAAGGCCGGAAATCGACGAGGCTCGAGGAACAGTGGCGTCGCGGTCATGGGTTGGCGAGTGTAGAGGCTGCCGGCGATGCATGTCGATGCTGAGGCTCGGGCTTGGGTCCGATTTGGATGTAGGTTCGATTGGTGGTGGCGGTGACATGAGGTGGTGGCCGGAGATTGGGTTTCCGGCGTTTGCAGAGGGAAGGAGAAGAGAGTGAGAGGTCGGGGGAGAAAGGGAGAGATGCGGCCGAGAGGGGAGAGAGGAAGAGAAATGAGGCTAGGGTTTTCCCAAGTTTTCTATTTATACTAGCGCGTGAGAAATGTCGAATTTATCCTCGCGTCAAATTACATAATACTCCCTGCTGGTCACTTTCAGGTTTTCGGGCTCGTAACTTTTATTCGTTTTTCGTCGGAAACTTCCTAAGTTACTCCTCGACTTCGTCCTAGGCCCAAAACTCGATTTCGTAAAAATCCAAAATCCAAGACTCTGTTACAACTCAATTTATCATCTTCGAAACTTCAACAAACGGTCGCTTCACTAAACTTCGCTAACCTTCTAGGCCCAAATAGAAGAATCTCGGCCCAAACTTAAATCGTCAGCCCAATAGGTGGTCTCGATACCAAAATAATTTCCAAAATAAATTCCTTCACTTAAGTTACCTTGCGAAAATCTTATTGGCGAAAAATTACATTCTAAAAATTAAACAAAATTTTCGGGGGCTCACACTCCACCCCCCTTAAAATAAATTTCGTCCTCGAAATTTGCCCAATACATGAATAAGAGAGGTTACTTCTTTTCACCTCGGGCTCGAGTTTGCACAAGACATTGTTTTACCTTCCTCTGATACTTTTTGAACCTTTACCATTCACATGGTACATCTTACTCCACTTATGGGGACGACCTCATCAAACTCTAAGACCATTTGTTTTTCGCAAATTGCACTTTTCCTCTATCACCTTGTGTGTGTATGTGCAAACATTTGATTTCATTGTCTCATCTAGCTCCTCTGAGCTCAATACCATGGACAATGACATTATCGCTTCAACATTTTTGAAAAAATTCAATGAGCCTTAAAACAAATCGGGGACTAACACTTAGTCACCCAATAATCTCAATAACAACATACTGCAAAGCAGTGGCAAATCCACTCGTCGACCTCATTTCCACAACTAAATGACCAACATTTTAGTGTAAGAATCCTCAAGCATTACTTGTAAACAATTCGCGTGGAATGCCCCGTCACACATTATCTTACACAACACAATGACATTCGTAAAACTTTCACAATTCGTGCTTCCATTAATTTCATATCCCCATTCCGGAGCTATCTTTATCAATTCAATAAGTGTTCCTATCATACGTTCCATAGGATACACTTTATTCCGTGAATCATGCTTCTTTTCGATTAGCAACTTGCTAAATAGTAACTTCGTTGCAACCATGCAATAATAGCTTACTTTTCAAAATCACTGAAAACAAATTGACGTCTACGCTCAATTCCCATTTAACGAGAGTATAAAATTACTCGGGAATTTGAGCCTTAAATATAAGTGGCAACCAAGGAGAGAAACCGAGCTTTCTCCATTGGTCAACCTAAATAAGTTTCGTAAAGCGTCACTACGAATGACACGTCAACGATGTCATCACTGTCATCCGCCTCGTAGTTATCAACGATCTTGGTTGTCATACCTCATGCACACTTATACGTAGCTTAGCGGATACTGTTTACTCGATGAACAAACAATTGTGACAGCTGGTCCATATGACGTCGAAACCAAGCACATGATTCAGTAAATTTGATGTCACACTATAAAATCACAACAGCTAGGTGTCTACTTCTCGTCATGAGACACCAATCAATAGGTCGCTAGGTATTGACCGAACAGGCCGTCCAATGCTCAAGGCGTCAAGTTGCAACAATGCCTTTCGATAATGCTCAACGAAATTCGAGGATCACCAATTGAAGTCGACTCCCCGAGATTTGTAAAGTTCGTAGCATTTCCATTAACGGTCTCGACCTTGAACTATCATTTCTATCATATGAGCTCGTTTGATGTCAAAACTCAAAAATCAAGTCATAAGTGCTCCTTCAATTTTTGGTCAAGCCAAAATAGTTGAATCGGTTACAAGCACTTTATTTTCTTGTGTCCTCGTCCGACAACAAGAAAAAGTAATTTCTAAATATTCTCCTTTAAAGTAATCCTTTACTTTCGAAATGGGTGCCCTGAGTAAATCCGAAGGTGAACTAACATTCTTCCAACCACCAGTTTACATAGAAAGGATAACCAAGGATAAAAGAAAACCACAACAAGATTATCATTTCAAGTTTCCAAGAAGTTGGAAAATAATTTCGAATGAGTTGACGACTAAAATTTTGGGATATGCAATTTCAACCAAATCCCTAGGTTCAAATCTAGAAATGCTGACTGAGACCGTCGTCAAAATTTCAGAAATTTAAAAGCAGTAGAGGTCGGATGAAACTAAATTTCAAGTAGTTGCGGAGACAAAATAGTAAAATTCTCGGAATTTCAATTTTGCTTGAAAACAGATTTGGGGAAATTTTCAACTTTTGTACTTTTCGAACAAGATTTGTTGACAAGAACCTTTTGGTAGGTGAGGAAATAATTTCAAAGGCTTTTCACTAGAACAGGAAAATAGTTTGAGTTTGTTTTCAAATTCTAGGCTGCAATTTTTTTTTTTTATTTTTTTTTTTTTATTTGAAGAAGAAGAAGAAGAACCCAAAATGCTCGAGCTTTGTAAAATAGAACACTTTAGTAAGGAAAACGCGATTGTCTAAGGTGTAGTCTCTTGACTTATGAGGAAAACATTTTGAGTAATGCAAGAGACGAAAATCAACTTTTGTACTAAGAGGCAAGAATGTAAAATAGTTAAAGTAAACTCCTGGTGTGGAAGAAATGTTACGAATTCATTGTCTCAAAAGCAAACACGTGAGGTAAATGCGCAATGTGTCACCTAGATTTTTGAACTTTTCAATTACGCATTGACGTCACCATTTCAGCGTCATTCTAACCACGTAATCAACGTTGTCTTTCAAGAGTGTGCTACCAACTTGTCTACGTTCTGAAATTCGTAGCGTTATTGACTTCAAAGCAATCAAAGATTCCTTGAAGTAAAGAAATCTGACTGCTAAAGTTATAACCTTTAAAGATCCTTTCTTGACCACTCTCAGAAACTTTACTAGTGATCCTACTAATACCAGCACAAGGGCGCGGCCTTGCGATCTCGAAGCATCCTAACATTTCCAAGCACGTTGCTGGTTCCGCAATCATTTATTTTCCCAACAATTTCCCTGATTATAGGGAACATAATTTCTCAACTCTATGCAGACCAATGGCAACTCAAGAATAGTTTATGTGACTCCACTGGTCTTTCCTCAATTTCTTGTGCTTCCCCACAAAGTAATCTTGTCAGCACAACAATACAACATTAGAGTTTCCAAGGCAACAAAGCTTCATATCGTTCCACCAATTAACAACAAGATTGGGGAGATTCCCCTTTTTTTCATTCTAGTTATTGATATGCCAAGCTCAAGCAATACTTAATTTCATGTTTGTGTTGCCATTACAAGTTTCCCTATCAATCCACCACTTGGGAAACACTTGAGTGGTGTCTACCTTACTCGAAAATCACACCTTCTTTCGTAGAGCATCGATGGGGAACCGCTGCAGTCGGGCCATCACTCGGAAGAAAGAAGAGGAAATTGAGCGAAAATACGAACACCACTGATCCAAATGACTATATAGGGGTCATTATCTCACTTTTTACTCAAGTTTTCACTTTGCTCCACACAACACTCTATATTTTTCAATACGTGCAACAATATATGTAGTACAACAACTTTAATCCATCAATAAAATTTACTTTATAACACTAGCATGGGGGTACACAAACATTCCTTTCAACTTCATCTCGAACTTACTTCTCCGAGTATCAACTCACCCAATATAACCTCGTTAACTCCTTAATGCTCAATCCCCTAATAATTTACCCAACACTTTATCCAATTTTCATACTTACTACCTTTGGAGCGTTTGTGGTCGAGTGGCATCATGACGGCATTGGCAATTTAAAATTTAAACCAAACTTTAAAGCACCACAAGGAAACAAACAAAATTCTTTTTCAAGGAACCACAAATGTATCATTACTTTTAAAATCCGTTGGAAATTCTTTGAATGACTCGGAAGTAGCCTCAATGAAAAATATTTGCAAGTGAAATAAGGCAATAGGGTATCCTCCGGGAAGAACAAAATAAAGGAAGGACGTCGAAAATATTTTTTTTTTTTTTTTTTTTTTTTTTTACCAACATACTTTAAAATGTCCAAGAAATTCGAGCGTTTTGCCCAACCAAATTCGACACTTAAAAAAAATATGAGAAGGGTTGCTAGTTTTGCAAAAAAACGATTTCGAAAGTATTTCGGAACCTAGAGCTCTGATACCACTTTACTGTGGTGACCCGAGAGGGGGGTCCCACAGCGCCGCGACTCCGAGCCAATGAGGAATCGACATGTCACGAATGGCATCTCGATAGCTCATCAACCCGAAACCGCAAGGCCTTTTGAGTTTAGGTTGTTGGTTTACAAAACACTTTCTTGGACAAATCATTCTAGCAACCTAACAACACATTTTCAAAAGCGGAATTCGAAATGGGCTAAGAGTTTTGGGCTTGCAATCGGAGCCCAATTTGGAAAATAAAACGGATCACTAAGTAACTACAAGTATGGGAGACGCGCCCCAGGGTTACGGGTCTCCCGGAATTTTTGTAAACGAGTAGGAAATAAATAAAAAGTAAATAGACTAGCTACTACAAAATCCGATTAAGGACCAAAGCCTTCTTTTGATAAAACTAAAGAGAAATGCGCCAAGCCGTGCCATGTGCCTCCCCTGTACGCTTCCCGACCACATGCTCGAAACCTGCACACTATAGTAGGGGTGAGCTTTCGTCCTCGCATGCCCAGTAGGGGCCGACCCAACCATGCTAGGTTTGAAAAATAATATACTTGAAAATATTTACTACATAATATTGTGCACGTTTATCGAAAAATGCTTTAAGAAAAGTGGCAACCACAAACATTTGTTTCTTTTATAAAGCATATGCAGTATGTTTCACACAACTTGGAGCTCCGAGATACTTACCTGCCGGCTAAAGTAAAATAAATCAGTGACCGATCTGGTTCGTCCTGAGTAAGAGAACCAGCCAACTACTCTGTAGTCCTTGTGACTACAAGTAGCGAAAGTGTCAATTTCCTGGCTCTGAGTCTCCTATGACTGGTTCACTGTCTGTACTTACCTTTCCCCGACAAACATAGGAGCACAGCCCCCTCCGGAGGTTCACGGTTATCGACACCGTGGGATCCCTAGGAATCAACGCGTCTAGGTCCCATTCACTTTCAGGTCACAAACATACAAAGGGTACAGTATCTCAACATGCAAGTCTAGCCTCGGTTTTCGCAATCAACAATTATCAGCTCTGAAAACACATGTATCACGAGGCATCGACTGATGAACAACCAAAAACGTTCTTGCAGGCAACATATTATCATAGTATAGCATTCCACATATACTGAAAAGCCTCTAACAAGGAAGGGACAGCTCACCCTACCTGGAATTGGAGTGCTTGCCCACATTCAGGTTCGTTCCCGACTTTCGATCCTTTATCCAAATCCAAGTGCACATGCTCGGGTCCTTTATAATAAAATTAAACCAGTGAGTAACTTAACGTCACTATAACCAATTAACCGAGCAACCAAAGCATTCATTTAATTCTCTTTAAGTCCATCGAATTATCTTTTGATCAAAACAATGATCTAGAACTTATGCTTGAAGGAATTTCTTTTAGTAGATAAAATTTATTACCCATTCCCAAACAATCCAAATGATGTATCATTTGATCATTTGGGATATGGTGATCAAACTTAACACTTGTGTCCATTAAGCATAGTTCGGCTCCACTCATTTAACCTTTCTTTGTTTAGTACTCTTTCGATAAGAAAACAAAGGATAATTTACCATTCCCAAATTCCGGGGTATGGTAACTAAGAAAACACTTTAATTGTAATTATTTCCTTTACTTTAATCGAATAACTTAAATCATAAGGGATCCACCATTTTCTTGACCAACTGCTTCTCAATATTAACATCAATCACAGCATCTAGTTTACTTAGTAAAATTGATCCAATCTCAATTACCAAACTGTTTAAGCATTTAACACAAAATAAAAAGTCACCTCAATTCAACCTCCATTTAATCCATTTTCCAATCATCTTACAACATGCTTAATTCACCATGAATTCACAATTTGTTCAATTCAACCACAACAATTCCAAGATCACCAAACCAGGCCCTTACCAATCTTCTCTCCCAAACTAGAAGCCGTTTTAACATGGCTGCACCAAAACACCATTCGAACCCCTAACATGTAGAACAAAATCAATAATCAACCCATCACCAACTTTCGTATCCAAAACAGAAACTGCAGAGTGTCCTTACCATTTCTTCTTCAAGGGTGACTCAATCGAAACCTCAGCTCCAGGCTCTCCTCTTCAAACCCAAAACGCAGACTCTCCAACCTCATACAATCCAATTTGGACAACAGAAAATTAGGTTTTTCGATTCTCAACGTCTCATGGTATTATCCAAAGGGAGAGGACAAAATATAGCTTACCAGACGAAAAAGGTAAGCCGGTGGCTCTCACGGCGGTGCAGGGTGGCTCCGGTCAAAGTCAGAAGTTGGGACTAAGGGGTTAAGGCGGTTCGTGCAGCCCTAAGCTTCTTCGAGGTGGTGGCTTCGTTCAATCGTGGCCGGAGGCGGTATCCCTAGTTTTGCAGAAGCCCAGATCGCCGGCGCGGGTGCGTGCGGTGTCCTCCAGCTTCGGGTTAGCGACGAGGCTTTGGGGTGATGCTTAACAGCCTACCCCGAGCTCGTAGGTGGCGGCGGAGTGTTGGAATGAAGGCCGGAAATCGACGAGGCTCGAGGAACAGTGGCGTCGCGGTCATGGGTTGGCGAGTGTAGAGGCTGCCGGCGATGCATGTCGATGCTGAGGCTCGGGCTTGGGTCCGATTTGGATGTAGGTTCGATTGGTGGTGGCGGTGACATGAGGTGGTGGCCGGAGATTGGGTTTCCGGCGTTTGCAGAGGGAAGGAGAAGAGAGTGAGAGGTCGGGGGAGAAAGGGAGAGATGCGGCCGAGAGGGGAGAGAGGAAGAGAAATGAGGCTAGGGTTTTCCCAAGTTTTCTATTTATACTAGCGCGTGAGAAATGTCGAATTTATCCTCGCGTCAAATTACATAATACTCCCTGCTGGTCACTTTCAGGTTTTCGGGCTCGTAACTTTTATTCGTTTTTCGTCGGAAACTTCCTAAGTTACTCCTCGACTTCGTCCTAGGCCCAAAACTCGATTTCGTAAAAATCCAAAATCCAAGACTCTGTTACAACTCAATTTATCATCTTCGAAACTTCAACAAACGGTCGCTTCACTAAACTTCGCTAACCTTCTAGGCCCAAATAGAAGAATCTCGGCCCAAACTTAAATCGTCAGCCCAATAGGTGGTCTCGATACCAAAATAATTTCCAAAATAAATTCCTTCACTTAAGTTACCTTGCGAAAATCTTATTGGCGAAAAATTACATTCTAAAAATTAAACAAAATTTTCGGGGGCTCACAAATGCCCTCTATATATATATACACAATCTTTCTATACTAAGGACCTTCTAAGATTTTAAAATCTAAGGATTTCCTTGAATAGACTCACTTTTCGATCTCATATCCACATCTCGACCGTTCAGTTTTTAGGTCCTAATGCATAGATCACTTCTGCAAATTTTGAACTAAATTGATGATCGTTAAGGTATCGAACTATATTAAATGAATGAACGAACTGAATCTGTCCAGCCTGAACCGTTCGTGTTTATAATTGTAAATCGCAGTTTTGAATGCCTTAATGATTATCAATTTAGCTGAAAATTTGCAGAGATTATCTACTCATATATACCTAAAAACTGAACGGTTAAGATGTGGATATGAGATTGAAAAGTAAGTTCATTCAAGGAAAATCTAAGGAGGTCCTTAGCATAGAAAGACTGTCCGTTCCTTAGCTAAGGAATGGATTTCCATATTTTGACCACTTTTCGATCACATATTCACATCTTAATCATTCAGTTTTTAGGTCCTAATGTATAGATCACTTCTGCAAATTTTCAGCCAAATTGATGATCCAAAACTGCAATTTACAATTATGAACACGAACGATTCAGGTTGGACAGATTCGGCTTCCTATATATATATATATATTTTTTTTTTTTTTTAAATCAAATCCCTTAATACATTCACATAATTAAACTTTCCTTATAAGTTTAATACAATTAATTTATTTTCCCTTATTTAATACGATTAATTATATAAGATATTTTCTCCTTTCTGATTAGATCTATATATTTACTATTTTTCAGTAAATATGTTTGTGTAGATTCTAAAAATTGGAATTACACGGTAATATTACGTGAAAAAAATCTCAAAATTTCGTGAAACCTTTTCGTGTTTGGCACTGAATTTCCGGGTTATCGCGCCGGGGCTAAAACCCTCCCTCACGAGTCACTTCAAAGCAATCCATAAACCCTAAACCAGAGCCATACTGAGAGCTCCTCCAATGAGCTCGACCTCGAGCGAAGCACATGCTCTAGGCACCACGACTCAGAAAAGCTCCTCCCCAGCAAAACAAACTCACCACAACTTCTTCGGTAAGCTTTCAAATTTTTACACCCCAAATAACTCTAGCTACGTTGCCTGTTTGGAATTCGCAGCAGACGAAAACCCATTTCTGAAAGTTTGATTTTTCTGATAGAGAAACTTTTTTTTGTTTTTTGTTTTGTAATAACCCAGTAAGGCAGTAACAGAAACTAAGGGAATTTTCTGTTCTTGATTATAGAAATTTGTATATAGATTTCTTTTAGTGATGGGTTTGTATCATTGGGTATAGAGTTGGGGTGATTGAGGTTTTGGGTTTTAATATTTTAATGCAGTTTGGAGAGAATTTCTATGGGGAGGTATTGCTGGGGCTTTTGGGGAAGGAATGATGCATCCCATCGACACTGTCAAGACTCGTATTCAAAGCCAAGCTATTTTCAGTGCAAGTCAGGTATGGTCATGGTGTATAGATGTTACAGATGTTTCATTCATGGTGTAATAGTGTTTGAATTATTGGTGGAATTATGCCATCTTTAATGATTTATTTCACACCTGCAGCACCAAAAGAACATACTGCAGATGGTACGAACAGTTTGGGCTGTTGATGGATTAAAGGGTACTTCACTTTTCATTTTAAAGCAGTTTTCTAGTTTTTGCATGCCGTCCTGTAGTCCTATTTGTTTTTCATGTTACATGTTGTACATTATCTTTTGCCACATCACAGAAGTTTTACTTTTTATCATAAGAATTAGAAGTATCCAAAGTCCAAACATATACTTGTAACACGTCAGTTTTGGATTTTGAACAAAGGGATTGTTGTTTTCTTGATTTACTGTTGGTGCCTTCTCAGAGCATGTGGTTCTTCTTAACTAATAATTCTGTAGGTTTCTATAGAGGCATAGCTCCTGGTGTCACTGGTTCTCTTGCAACTGGAGCAACATATTTTGGTGTCATAGAATCAACCAAAAACTGGATTGAAGAATCACATCCAAACCTTGGGGGACATTGGGCGCATTTCATTGCTGGAGCAGTTGGTAAGAGTTACAGCTCTCAAAACTTTATCTCAGTCGTACTGCTGATGTTCGAGTTTATCTTAGTCATCATGTGTTGGAACAAATTTTCAGACTGTTAAATGTTGATAGTATTCAGTATTCACTAATGATCTTAAGAGCTTCAGATTATGAGTGACATTATGACATTTGCGTTTATAATTGGAGATATAGCTGTATTTAAATTGTTGCAAGGATGCCCTTAAGTTTGATTGGATGTGGGTTTAAGTTTGTAGAATCTAAGGCCTATTAATGCTTCAGATCTCTGATATACTAAGAAGTAATTGATGTTTCAGTTGACTCCTTTTTATCTTAGATTTATGAACTGTTTTGACGTAACTTATTACAGTGTCCTGTTTTCGTTGTTTATAATATAAACATGTTTGTTTTTTAAGAAAATAAATTAAAGCTTCTGTTATGTGCGTACATAATGCACCTTTGTTTTAAGGTGAATTCAAACATTCAGTATGGATGTTAGACTGCATTTACTCTACCACTTACAACCTTAGCATGAATCCCCCTTGTGTGCTCATCCATAGAGATTTGGTTGTGCTCGTGCTGTCTTGCACTCTACGCATTATCTAGTTGCTGTAGCTGCCAATTGTTGTTCGTTTCCAATGTTAGTAGTAGCAACATTTATTGTGGACTCTTCAGCCATCATGTGCCTCAGGGGACTCAAAATCCATCTTTTCCCTTTCTTTATGTATTTCAGGAGATACACTTGGTTCTTTTGTATATGTTCCATGTGAAGTGATGAAGCAACGCATGCAGGTTCAAGGGACAAAGGCTTCTTGGAGTTCTGTTATGCTGAAAGATAATATCTCTATGAAGCCTGGTATCCAAATGTATGATTACTATACAGGGATGTTCCAGGCAGGCTGCTCAATATGGAAGGAGCAGGGGCCAAGAGGATTATATGCAGGGTATATATCTCAACATTAAAATCAATAATGGTTAGGTGTGATCCTTTTACCAATGCATGGTACCTGTTTTTACCGTAAATTGTAAATTACTAGTCTGTTGCCTGTTCATGACCCTACCATGCACCCCCACACCCAATACTCATGGAAGGACACACATCAAGCATGGATGTGCACATATATGAAGTGTGATCATAACTTTCTTTTTGTTCATTTGGCAGATTCGGGTCAACACTTGCTAGGGATGTGCCTTTTGCTGGTCTGATGGTATGTGAAATTCTGAATATTTGACTATGCTCACTTTATTTGGCTTTACATCAGTTTCTTCTCAACATTCACACGTGTGATCACAGACAGGATTACCAAACTCTTAACAAAAAGTAAAAACCATACATGCTGACATATTTTCTTATCATTGATGACTCATAGGCAGTTAGGTTCTTATAGTATTGTTTCAAAGATTTTGTCTGCACTTTTCAGGTTATGTTCTATGAAGGCTTGAAAGATTTGACAGAGTATGGGAAGAAAAAGTACGTACGCAATCCGAATTTCCATATTAATAGTTCCTTGGAGGGACTTGTCCTAGGAGGATTGGCTGGTGGTATGTGTACCTTGCTTATGTATCATCTGCTTGGTGTACATTTAAGTAATCTGTGATTAAATTCAGCAATTAGAATTGACTGAACTTTGAAGGTGATTTATACTTGCATTAATTTGTACAGGCATGAGTTCTTATCTTACCACTCCCTTCGATGTGATCAAGACAAGATTGCAAGTACAGGGATCAGCGTTGAGGTACCCATTCATTATTATTGTTTATTTCAAAATGACTTTTGTAATTCTAGGCGTATGATTAAATTGCTCCAAGCATCATATGGAATTATCATTCAGTGTCAACTATGGTGATGTTACCTGACCAAGGCTTTAGCTTTCTCTATTAAGGCAGCTGATGTGCATGTAAATACTCACACTGACAATCACCATCAAACCTGTTTACAAGGAGGCCTAACATGCTATCTTGGATGTTTACATCACCTTATAAGGGAAAGTATTTGGTTAACATGCTTTAGTACTGTTTGCAATTACTGTAATTTAGAACTGAGCTTTTAATAAGGCTCAACATGATGGGGAAGGGAAATTTGATAAAGCAATTCTCCTTTTGATCTGGATGTCTGATATGGAAGTTAAGATGTGATACTTAAACACTTGTTTGGTTTTTCATCTAATGTTCTGAACTCTAGGTATAACGGCTGGTGGGATGCATTGCGAAGTATATGGATGACTGAAGGTGCAAAGGGATTGTTCAGAGGTAGCATCCCCAGGATTACATGGTATATTCCAGCTTCAGCTCTTACATTTATGGCTGTGGAGTTTCTCAGAGACCATTTTAATGAAGGAGTGAGCATTGATAGCGTGCAAGAAGTTGCTAGCTTGACAGTAGATAAAAAGAATTCACCTTTACAAGGTTCGGCTTAAAAAATTTTTACTGGAACTTTTCCCATCGATCCCATCCAGTTTGTTGCACAGAATGGATTATAGATACTGCATTCTTCAGATGAAGTTGTTACATTGTCAGGCACAACTTACTGAATTTGCTAGGATGAACATCTAACCTATTCTACAACAAATTTCACTATAGTATATATCAAACAGCATTTTGATGCTGATGAAAACAACTTGATAACTGCAAAAAGGGTTAAAAGAGCAAAATAGTTAGTGGCCATGCTTTTAGTTTCAACGTTTTCAACGAAATGGACATTTTTTTTTTTTGATTGGCTATATATATAAAAACTATCTCAACTTCAATGAAATAAATAGGATCATTACATTTACACAACATTGAACTGCATATCCACTATTCTTGATAAAAACTATCTCAACTTCAATGAAACAAATAGGGGCATTACATTTACGCAACATTGAACCACATATCCACAAATCAACAGAGGTACTTCCCGCAAAGCTTTCCCCATTTCATCTCAGATTTCTTTATTTCTTTTCATGCAGTCTCGCTCTAACATCTCTCTGTAACTTACCAAGTACCTGTAAGAGTGCAAATTCTGCAATGAGTTTCGCATCTCTTGCTCCCTGATAAATAACTGGAGGCTGTCCACGTACGAACACCTTTACCATTGGGAATCCTCTAATCCCATAATCCTGAGCAAGGGACTTGTGCGCATCAGCATCAAGAGCAGCTACGGTGACCACGTACACCCTTCAACACAGTAGCCGCTTTCTCCCATATAGGAGTCAGAGCTTGACTATGTTCACACCACGGCGCATAGAATTTAACCAGAACAACTCTGTTCGAGTCCAGAACCTTGGACTTGAAGTTGGAGGGAGTCAGCTGAAGCACTGGTGATGATGGTCCGTACAGTGCATCACAGACATTGAAGACGAAGAACAAGAAGAAGAAGAAGATTGGTACAGCTCGAAATTGCTTCTCTCTCATTCTCAATCTCAGAGACTCTCTCTCTCTCTCTCTCTCTCTCTCTCTCTCTCTCTCTCTCTCTGCGTGCAAGATATGTTTTACCAACCAGATGGACAATAGTCAAGAATTGTTTACGACCTCAAAAGATTTCCAGGTATATATAGAAGCAAACTTACAACTTGAATCCTAAGTAATTTCTACTTAGGGAAGTAGATTTCTTGTAGGAAGTCTTTCCTTCCTCAATGAGGATTAGGATTCCATTGCCTATATAAACAATGAAACCTCATCTCTCCATGTATTAATAACTACACAAGCGTTTGCTGCTTTTCTCTCCCGCCTGTTCTCGCCCATTACAACAACAATGGTGAAGTTCAACCAGCGCTTCGACTACTACGAGCTCTTAGGCATCGAACCGGAAGACCTCTTAGACCTCGACCTCGATGACGCAGAACGCTATGTCGAAAAGGCTTACAAAGAAACGGCGAGGAGAATCCACCCGGACAAAGTCAGAGTCGCCGGCCTGAGCGAAGCCGAAGCCAAAGAGAAACAAGACGAAGCCACCGCAAAGTTCCAAGAGCTCCAAAAGGCCTACGACGTCATCAAAGACCCCATGCAGAGAGGCGACTATGACTTGTACCGCAAGAAAAACTTCACCCCGGAAACTTTCAAACCCAACCTCGTGCCCACCGAGGGCCTCAGATTCTCCGGCTACTCCAACGAGGGCCGGGGATTCTTCAAGGTGTACGGTGACGTTTTTGAGAAGATATACGCCAACGAGGTTGCTTTTCAAGAGGAGAAGAAGTTGCCGCCGGATTCAGTGATCAAGCCGCCGGAGATAGGGGACGAACACAGACCCTATCCGGCGGTGGTGCAGTTCTACAACTACTGGCTCAACTTTGGGACCATAATGGACTTCACGTGGGAGGATCCGCACGACGAGTACGACTTGGCGGCGGCGCCTACCAAGAAGGGAGTGGCGGTGATGCGGAGGAAGAACATAAAGGCCAGGAAGAGGGCTAAGAATGAGTATAATAATAAAGTGAGGAGGTTGGCGCAGAATGTGAGGAGGAGGGACATTAGGGTTTTGGAGATGATGGCGCACAGGGAGGAGGAGAGGAAGAAGGAGATGGAGGAGGAGAAGGAGAGGAGGAGGAGGTTGAAGAAGGAGAAGATGGAGAAGGCTTTGGAGTATGAGGAGCCGGAGTGGACGAAGCCGGTGGAGAGGAAGAGGAAGTATGGTGTGGAGGAGAAGGAGGAAGAGGAGAGGGAGGAATGGGAGTGCGTGGTGTGTAGGAAGGAGTTTAAGAGCGAGAAGCAGTGCTTGAATCACGAGATGTCGAAGAAGCATAGGGATATGGTAGCAGTATTGATGGGGTTGAAGCACCGCGATTTGGTTGAGGAGGTCTTGGAGTTGATGGAGGAGGAGGGAGATGAGGATAAGGAACCTGAGCATGATGGTGTAGATGAGGTTTTGGAGGGAGAAGGTGAAGAAGAAAGGGAGAGTGAGAGTGAAGATGAGGTATCCGAATGTGTTGATGAAAATCCGAAAGAAGAGGTTGGTGAAGAAGTTGTTGATGGTGATGAAGAGGAAGAAGAGGATAAGGAGGATGATGAGATGGAAGTTCTTGAAGCAATGGTGGCGAGGCGAAAGACTAGTGTAAAAGTTGGTGAACCAATTTTTGAGCCCATGGCAACCATCATTGATGTAGAGGAGGATGAGGTGGATATGGAGCACGAGGAGACAAAGAACATGGATGAGAATGGAGGAGAGAAGAAACAGAGGAGGAGGAGGAGTGTGAAGAGTACTAGAATCAATGAACATGATGATAAGAAGGAATCAAAATCAGATTCTAGTGCGGAATCTTGCGTTGACAATGGGAGTGAAGATGAGCAGAAGAGAAAGAAGGGAGGGAAGAAAGAGAAGAGGAGTAAAAGGAATACCAAAAGTAATGGTGAGAGTGAGGATTCTGGTGTAAAGAATTCCAAGTCTAGTAATAGGATAAGGTATGCAGGGAAGAAGAGTAGAGGTGATTTTGCCAAACATTAATTAATTTTTTGTTGTGGTTTTTAAGGGAATTGTTAACATTGAATTATATATTTTGTTTTACTTTGCTGATTTTGGAGCTTTCATAATTTTGCTTTTTCTCAACTGTCCTTTAATCATAGTTGAGATTTTGATGATATTCAAAGTGAAAGTAAGTGGGATTTAGAGGACTTTCTACTACTGTAGTGAATTTTCTCTCTAGTTTGCAGATTAACTCCAGAAGTACTTCAGTAGATTAACTCTAGATAAAAAACTTTAGTGGATTATGCCCTTAATATTACCTCAAATGGCATGAGGTGGGATGAAATGAATTGGTTATGTTCTCATTCTAATCGAAATACTGTAGATTTTATTTGTTACTTCCATAGAAGCATTGTTTTTGATTCATGTTACTGAATCTACAGAACTTACTAAAAGCACATATAAAAGCAGTTTACACTACTGAAACGAGTTAATGAGTATGATGCACACTTAATTGTAGAAGATTGACTGAATCCATGATCTAATAAAATAAATGTCCCAGTAGTTTTGGTTTGGGAACTACTGTGTAAAATTGGCCAAAAGTAAGATATTTAGTCTATAGGCATCTTGCACCTTCACTTAGGAATGAGTGAAGGGCAAGATTAAGAGGCAGCAGTAACAAGTACATACAAATTAACCCCTAAAGACTAAATTACTTCTTACACCTAGGCATCCAGTTCCAGTTCCACCCCAAACTCAGAGACATCAGGAGAGAATAGGATCAACATCATACAACGTACAGAATATGAGACAAGAAAAGAGGAGGGATTGACAACCCAATAGCTGCGCGCTGAGTTTGCTCTTCTGCTCGACGCCTGGACCGACTCACTCGTCCAGCTAACCGAAACAAAAGATCCGAGCCAAGGCCGAAATGGCCTGAACAAAACGTTACAGTGACCAGTCCACTGTTACAGTTAGAACCTGAAAGCACAAGGATGATGAGATTGTTTGCTCTTTCCCTTTCCTTCCCCCCGGAAAGCAACAACTTTCCTAGCCACAACAAAAAAAAACGACATGTCGTTGCGGAGCCAACCCATATAAACCCACACAAATACGCCCAACAACCAAAAATTCGGAATCAGATATTGATGGAGCGGCGGTGCCACTACGAGGTGCTCGGCGTCGACCGCGGCTGCACCGCCGACGAGATCAAGTCGGCGTACCGGAAACTCGCCCTGCAGCGCCACCCCGACAAGCTCATCCCCACCGGCGTCTCCCAGGCAGACGCCAACGCCCAGTTCCAGGAGCTCGGCCACGCCTACGAGGTCCTCTCCGACCCCAAGGAGCGAGCCTGGTACGACTCCCACCGCTCCCAGATCCTCTTCGCCGATCCCTCCGCCGCCAACTCCGTCCCCGACTCCGTCATCCCCAACCTCTTCAGCTTCTTCTCCACCACCGTCTTCTCCGGCTACTCCGACTCCGGCAAGGGCTTCTACAAGGTCTACGCCGACGTCTTCAATAAAATCTACTCGAACGAGCTGAGTTTCGCGAGGAAGTTAGGGTTAGGGATTGACGCCGTGAGGGAGGCTCCGGCGTTGGGGAATTTGAAGAGCGATTATGCTCAGGTGACGGCGTTCTATGGCTACTGGCTAGGTTTTTGTACGGTGATGGATTTCTGCTGGGTGGATCAGTATGACGTCATGGCGGGGCCGAATCGGAAGGTGAGGAGGTTGATGGAGGAGGATAATAAGAAGCAGAGGAAGAAGGCTAAGAGAGAGTATAATGACACTGTGCGGGGGTTGGCGGAGTTTGTGAAGAAGAGGGATAAGAGGGTGATGGATATGATGGTGAAGAGGGAGGAGGAGAGGGAGAGGAAGAAGAAGGAGGAGAGGGAGAAGAAGAAGAAGATGGAGAAGGAGAAACTGGAGAGGGCTATGGCGTATGAGGAGCCGGAGTGGGCGAAAGCGGTCGAGGAGGAAGAGGAAGAGGAAGGGGATGAGGAGGAGGAGAGGAAGAGGAATGAGTTGTATTGTGTGGTGTGTGGGAAGAAGTTTAAGAGTGAGAAGCAGTGGAAGAATCATGAGCAGTCAAAGAAGCATAAGGATAAGATTGCGGAGTTCAGGGAGTCGATTGGGGATGAAGAGCTTGATGAAGAGGAAGCGGATGATTTAGGTGAGCAAATGAGGGAGGGTTTGGAGCCTCCTCCCCAATATGATGGGGCTGGAGTGAGTGCTGGCGAGGATGAGTTTTATGATTTTGGTGATGAAATTCAGAGGGAAAAGCTAGATGAGGATGATAATGGTGGTGGTGGTGGTGGTGATGATGATGAAATGGAACTTCTTCAAGCAATGGCGGCCAGGCACAAGAGTAGGGAAAAGCTTGATGATGATGGTGATGACGACGACGGTGAAATGGAACTTCTAAAAGCAATGGCAGCCAGGCACAAGAGTAGGGAAAATGTTGGTGAAGCAGTTGGAGTTGATGACGGTGATAGTGGGAGCGAGGATGAAATGGATGTTCTTGAAGCAATGGTGGCAGGGCGAAAGAGTAGGAAAAATGCAGCTTCAAGGGTTGAGGTTGAGGATCCCTTGGTGGCTGGTGTTCATGTGGATAATGATATCAATGGTGTAGGGTCCATTTCTATGGAATATGAGAATCGGAAGCCCACCAGAAGGAAAGGGAAGAGTAAGAAGAGTGGTGGAGAAACTAAAAGGGTCGATATGAATGAAATTAGTAATGGTCAAAGTGAGGCAGCTAGTGAAAATGATAATTCAGATATAAAGGAATCCACATCTGATTCTATGGTGGAAACTGCGAGTACTAACGAAAAACAGGATGATCAAATAGCCAGAAAGAAGAAATCTTCAAAACAAACTGTTGAGAAGAAGAAAGAGAATGTGAAGAAAGAGGCCAACGGCAAATCAAAGAGCTGCTCCAAAGGGAAGAAAGCTAAGGTAAGATAGTTGCTTGCTTAATCAGCGTTTTTGCCTCAGCTTTTGGACCGTAATTGTCTAGATATACTCTACTGAGTTTGTAATTGTAAACCTGCAACTCATATTGAACGCTTAATTTGGAACCCCTTTTATGGCTTGTCCTTAATCATTGAGGTTAAATCTGCAGTCTCTAATGGGCTTAGGTGAATAGACATCCCATGGTAGTTACCTACTACCGGTGGTTTAAAACTGGATATTATGATGGCAAAGAAAATTTGAAGACTATTACTTGCTAGGATGGTACTTGAAAAGGTTCTTTTTGATTAATGCCTGCTTGTTGTTTTTTAAGTCTTAACTTGCAACGACTGGAGACAACACTGTGTTTCGCCTTCTATTATATCAAGATTTTTCTTAGTGCTTGATTTAGCGAAATTTAGGTCTCACTGGATTTTGGTTACGTACTGTTTGCTGCTTGTTCTTTGGTTCCGTTTATTAATTGATCACACTTCCCAAATCAGGCAACATCAAAGAATTCTAGCAATGCATGTGAGGCATGTGGAGAGGAGTTTGGATCAAGGTAATTAATTACATCTCTTGATGCAATGCATACATTTTTGTTTCGACATCTGAATATAAATTATAGTTTTAGTTTTCTGGTGTAGATGTTAATTAGTAGGATGTGGATGGTTTTTCTCATGACAGGAATCAATTACATAAGCATTTAGGTGACACTGGACATGCTTCACTGAAGAGGTGAAGAACCAATTACGGAAACTTGCTGAATATTGGATTGATGTGAGTAAACTATGAACCATAGAAGAGGATTGTAGACATTGATAGGCGGCAATTCTTTATTATGAGCATTCCTTCATTTGGAAAAGTTGCAGAAGTAGAAAAGGGTCTGCAGGAAGCATCCCATTCTTTTTGATAACCTGAGTGCATGCTACAGGTACGCAAGGGGCATGTTGGCAAAGCAGTCGGCCGGTTTGGTCTGGTTCATATGATTTGTTAAATCCCTCTTCTGGAGTAACCAAAGAAGAATGAAATGATAATTATAGCCAATTTGCCTTGTATGCTGATAAAAATTTTGATACATTTTTATATAATCCTTTATTAGACGGTATCCCTTCTTTTTGTTTGAAATTTGCAATCTATATCTTCGTTGGTTTCTTATGATTCATAAGCCCTAAACACATTGAAAAATGCAAAATAAAAAATGGCACCAAAATGATAGTCAATGGCAACCACTGCAATGGAAGCCTGGAAAAGTTTTTAAATATCCTATGAATAAGCATCAGTATGATCCTATTCCAGCAATAATGTTACACTTAGATTTACAAAATACTGCAAGGATAAGAAGAAGTTGGCATCCAGTTCATAATGCTTTAGTAGCGGCTTCTTGTATGTAAGCCATTGCCTCCTCCTGTGAAAGCAGCTTTCCTTCCACCAAGCCTCTCACTATTGTGTTGGCATAATTCTTGGCTGGAGCGCACAAGGGAAGCTCTCCAGATTTGAAGCCCTCAACGTCCGATGGTGTGCACCTGCATTGTAATTTGTTAATGCAATCAAACCGACTGAATTCCTTATACATCATAGAAAGAAGATCAAAATTGAAGACTGCCGCCGCATACGTCATAGTCAGTATTGGAATGTTACGCTCCTCGCCCAAGTAGACAACATTACGGTACCAACCCTTCTGAAACAAAATCAAGCACAATCCGAGCAGTAAGAAGTCTATCAAAATGATGCATTCGAAAAAGCAAACTGGCCCCCAGTGATAACAACTTTTGACATACCTCTAGGCGAACCTGCAGGGAATGAGGTTCTTGACCTGTGACTGAATTTAAAGCAGTCAAGTCGAACAAAGGAGAGCTCATGGCATAGCCTCCATAATTTTCCTGCACCAACAAATCGTTAAACTGCTCGAGCCTGCAAGAAAACACCAACTCCAATACTCAGCTCCACTGGATTAAATAGAAAGCAATAGGATAGAATGGAGTCACTAGCAGTAACATACGTAATTCTATACAGGCACATGTGAGTTTTATCCTGACTGTTGCTTTCAGGGTCCATGAACGCAACCCCTCCAGGACCCCATGACAGAGTAGATTCGCGACCAAAGAACATGCGATGAGGGAAAGTCTTCCACATGATCTCTTTCGGTGGAGTTTTATCCACCGAACCAACGCATGGCTTTTGCAAACCGTCCACCTGAAAGCCATCTTGAGGATGTGAACAAAAGGAGCCGGGGTGTTGGAGACAAGAATCAAAACAAGAGAACAGCATATAGAGACTAAAGCAGAGAACATTGACGCTTATCGAATACTGTTACAAATTTAGTGCGTCAACATAACAGACAAAATTATTGGAGTTGTGTATTACCCGTCCACCTTCAATATAGCAAAGTAGTCTATTCAACCACAGATTTGATCCAAACGCAGCATACCAGATGTCAACTTTAGAAAGCTCCGACCTCCAGGTGTAAGTGTTGCTTGCCACATGATCTGGAAACAGTTTAAAGCTTAACGTATGAAAAACAGACCATTGACAGCATCTTCTAAACTTCAGTTCTCAACTTACCCCGAGTACTTTCATCAACTTTCATCTTTGAAAGGGGCTCTATAATCTCCTGAAGAGCTTCCTCAAGATGTTGAGATACTTTTGGACTTTCGTGATCCTCCTCCGCTTCAGAGTCAGAGCTTGAGGTCAGAACATACTAGAATTGCAAAACAACTATCTTAGCATTTCTTTCGGGGGAATAAAAGATACAGCTAAACAGAAGAGGATCAAGAGACAAAGATAGATGAATGAGTGGAAGACCCAAGTACCCAACAGATATGAGAGAATTATGCACTCCCAAGTCCCAAGTGATTCAACAGTTTCTAATTTGCATTCTTCGCATATGACTAATCACTACTTAACCTCAGATACAATCAACAACAAAGTACTGGCAAGAGAAGAGGAAATGTACCGCAGCTGGAGGCACTTTTTGATTGATTAGCTCCTCTGGCAATTCATCTGCAAGTGACGGCCAGTAAGCACTTAATTTCTGGCGAACCTGAAAAGAAGAGTACAAATGCATCAAAGTTTTACGAAGCATAGTACCATTGACTCACAAAGAAGAAATGGATGATCCAGCAGAAAGGATGTCAACACAAAAGCAAAAAAGTACTAAATCTTATTTTACCGCTTGTATCACACGCCATGTAGACTCAAATGGGTATGCCTCCGAAGATCCAAGAATAGGTTTGTCCTCTAGCAGAACTTCAACACAAGCAAGCATTGACTTTGCAATAGACTCAAAATTATATCCTCCTTCTAAAGCCAACACGATCTTTCCATTGGCAAAATTCATCAACTGAAAGACGATAATCAATAAACATGAGCATCACAGATCACTACAAAACAATACTGATGGAGAACTTATTGAACCGGAGAGACAACACAACCAAAACAGGCAGAAGAAGAAATAAGATTAAATTGAAATACTACCTTCTTCAGCATAACTGAATATCCGTATGGTGTGATACGACAACCCCCCAAAGGATCACCAATAGCTGTTTCAAGCAATTTGATTAAAAATATTATGATACTTAAAGTTATCAAGTAAATATCACTAGCAAGTAATCAATGATTAAAGTCATCAAACAAAAGTTTTTTTTTGAGGAAGAAATAAATATATCAACATCCAAGAAATCATCTTGAACTCATAAACAGTCACAAACCAACAAGAAAGAACAACTGTCCCTCAATAACCAATGAATGAGTGAATGACTGAGGACCTTAACAGTACTTTTTGTTCTTGCCTGTACATGTCAATTTCGGAGTGGTGATCTACAAATGCTTAATATGAATATAAAATAGAAGCTAATGAACTTGAAATAATGATGATAATACATAACCTCAGACCAACCCATCCTTCCCCTGGTAAAAAAATGTTCAGATGATTGCTCTATTTTTACAAGATGACCTCTGATAGTAGGGATAAAAACTTTCTTGACTTATATAAGTTCTTTTTACAAACTTAATTGATAAAGAATAAATTAGAACCCTCAATCAGCCAGAAACATGGAAGGTAAAAGGAAAATATTTAACAGATAAGGAGTTACCAACCTGCATCAAATCCAGCAGAGACTATAATTAAGTCGGGATTGAATTCTTTGGCAACTGGAAGCAAAATATGCTCCCAAACCACAAAATAATCAGCATCTCCACATCGACCATTTTCCCAAGGGACATTAATGTTATATCCTGCTCCTGGTCCTTCTCCAACCATAGTATAGAAACCATCGTCAGTAGCTGGATAAAAACTTCCAAACTCATGCCTGAAAACAAAGCACAACTCCAAATGGTCACCACAAGAATGAAAACCTTCATTTCATGTGAGACAGATTCAACCAAACAAGCTACAAGCTAAAAGCAAATCGTAATCAAGGAATATAATTTTTTGTGTATGCTACTCATTATCATTAAGATTATCAGCTCAAAGTTCTGACATACCTATGAACTGAGAAGAATAAAACACGAGGATCCTTCCAGAACATCTTTTGAGTGGCATTACCGTGATGCACATCCCAATCAACGATCAGTATTTTGTTGATTCCCAATTCTGGCTGCCAAGCACAAAGTATGAACATAACCTCAGATGACAACTTAATAGAAGTGTTGGGGAAAAATTTGACGTTTTAAGAGCTTATTTAAAGTCTCAGATGAATAGAAAGCATTAGAAAGCACGACTACTAGAAACGATTACAATTTATAGGGCATTCTTACCTTTTCATTTAAAACATAACTTGCTGCAATAGCTACATTGTTGAAAAGACAAAACCCCATAGCTTCATCTTCTTCGGCATGATGTCCTGGAGGCCTAATAATAGCTACAGCAGAATCCACTTCTCCTTTTGCAACTCTTTCAGTTACCTACATATGGAAACACGCATAGTTGGAATTTTAAAGTTGAAATACACTACAAGACATACAGTCAGACAGGAAAATGTAGGAGTAGCTCATTTGTAACTGATAAAAAAGTTGCAATAAATTTGCTATCAGGGGTGGAATCCGCCTTAATTAATTACACTTAAACCAAATTCTGGATAAAAGACTGTCATTTTCTTCCAAATAAGGTATATTTGGATCCGCACCGTTCAAACACAAGAAAACACAAATTATGTGATCTAAAGTCTAAACAATTATGAATTACTCTCAATGCACAAGTTACACAAATTACCTCTATGGCAGAGCCGGCGGCAAGATAGGCAGCTTCGGATGTTCCTTCATTCAAATATATCGAATTCAAACTTGATGCAATTCGATTTCTCCGTGAATCAAACTGTTTGGAGCTTATCTTCTTGATCAAATTAACATGGTTTTGGGAGTGAACTGCCAAGATATGTTTGTCTTCTGCTTCTTTGGCATCCAAAGGAACACACCTGAGAAAGCAAAAGAATTCATAATAGGTTTCAAGAAATGGCAAATAACCCAAGCAATATCTCTCCCACCATAATACATAATATACATATGTGTATATACAAATTGTATACACATACACACACCACTTCATTCAAGTATCACAATTCCTTCTATTTCTCATTGCATTTAGACCTATTACTCTACACATTGAAAAAAACTATGAAACCAATAAAGTAGTGAACTTTGATCACTACTTCAAAAGCACGAATCCCAAGATTTGTTCTTTTCTACTTAATTTTCCAGCATCAAAAAGAGTTTGAATGATAATGATGATGATGAATGTGTATATTATACCTCTGAGGAATGGAGCTGGCTTGAAGTTTGTTCCAGATGACCTTAATCCGGTCAGGGTTTTCCGGGTGAGGATCACCGTCCGGTGTGGAGTGCTTACACATCCTCTCGTCGTATAACAACCCTACCCGCCGTTGACTTTTGCTCTCCGAGTCAACACCACCACCAACCTCCATCGTGCTCTGATCTCTCACTCTGACCCAACCAATCTCTTTTCCTTTTGTGTTTCGTTTGGACTGTGAATTTCAATTTTGGAGTTTTCCAAGTTCCCACTCTCCTTTTTTTTTTTTTTTTTCTTTTTCTTTTAATACCTTTTTTGCCCTTTTGCCTTTACTTTGATTTCTTTTTTACTTTTTCCCCTTGCTCTTTCTCTTTTACTTTAACAAGTGAAAAAAGTCTGAAAATTGAAATGAGTTCTTCTGCCATACCTTCATGTTTTCTCGACCAATACAACAGATGATCAGATTTTCATCTCATCATATATTGCAAAAATCGAAATATGACATACTTACTAATTACATGTGTTACCCATTGAAAGACGACCCAACCTTACACATTGGCCAAATGTTGGGTCGTTTTTTGACTTTTTCTAAAGACATTCAACCATTTAACCTTGCATGCCATACCCTATCAAATAATTCAAAATCTTAAATGCAAATACAAGAAAAGATGGAGAGCAAATAGTACATAGACATAAGTTTTTTGAGCCAACAAAATACATCCATAACATACCAGCAACACGAGTGATTCAGTGACCTGTAAAACTAAAATATGTGTGAACTCTAGCAGAGTAGCTCTAAGCATCTGACTCTAACTCTTTTTGGTGAACAGAATAGGTGCATTCTCCACGGAAACCTGTGTTACCTTTGGAAGTGATGTTGTAGAAGTAGTGTTCCTGTAAGTCCTCTGTAGCTAACTATATTCCAGTGTGGTTTTCAAACTCTTCTGCAAAAGGTTTTTTTAACTCTGATTATCTGCATGATCGGTAGTTGAAGAAGTCCCTACCATTTCGTCATTGTCTTTCTCCAACATCACTTGCTGCAATGCAATTGTGGTCTCCATTGCTGCTAAAATGTTACAATGATAGACCATGAGGAAGTTCCTATTTTAAGGGAGGAGGAAAAAAAAAAAAAAAACACAACAGTTCACAATAGTATATAGCACCTGATGATGCAGAAGTATCAGAGTCCTGAGGCTCTTCTGATTTAACTCCTAACAATTGTTTAATAGCAGCATCTAGAAGCCTCATTCTGTTTTGGTAAGAAGAATGCTCCTGCTTTGTAATACACAAAAGTTGTTGCACAGCAGTCATTCTAGGCTGCTCAGACATTCTGCAAGGGGTGGATGAATCTTTTGAAACAACTACATCAACACTTCCCACCATCTTTCCACCAACCATGTCAACTTCCATATCCGCAATAGTTGCGCTGTCATCTAGGTCAGCTTGACAATTACTTCCAGAACGAAAGATTCCCCATAAGAAATTTTGTGTCTTTGGACATGTAACAGTGTCTGCAAAAACAGAATTGCAGGCCATCATATTAAGCCACTGAGAGAACAAGCACAAAGCAAAGCACACTACTAAAGACCCAATTTTTGCAATAACTTATGAACCAATATGATGATGGTAGATAAGCAATGTATGCAAGAATTTCAGTTAAGAAATTTTTAATTAAAAATTCCAAAAAGTCATCTACAAGAGAAAGCTTACCCAGCAAGTCTAAACGCAGCTGTTTAGATGTATATATAAGCAACTCCGCAGCATCCACTCCATCAAAGTAAATTCTCAAGACTGAACTTTTGGTATCCATGACCTCAAACAGCGAAGCATAAGTCTCTCTTGAGCTACAGATCATCCAGAAAAAATATATTCAGATAAGATGGTTCTGTAAAACACATTCCAGATGTAACCATGCATGCAATAGAAACCAAAACAGACCTGGCAATGTTATCATCAGGGAAGAAGTACAGTGCAACATCTTTAAGTTCAGGACATTCATTTTGGAACGGATCATCCCAAAGATGCAATCGAGGAAGCAAAGTAGCTCGAAGAACAGCAGGCATTTTTTGTGATAAGTCATAGGCTCTACGACGAACCTTACAGGGAAGTTGTGCCTGGAACCCACCAATGAATTGAGCAGGTGTGTCTGCATCAAAGATGAAGAAGCCTCCCCTAAAGAAAGATACACTAATTAAGCTTTTGAAAACACTTAATTAATGGAAATTAGATAAGATTAAATGCCATATACACCTTAAGGACCTGAAAATGGAATAAGAACCATTCTTTCAATCAGTATGCCTCAACACATATAAAATACTACCAGCTAGAAAAGGTGAGGGTGGATAACAAAGGTGACAACCATATATCAGTATATCATATAGACATTATAGAGCTTGACAAAGGAGTTTGATGTTAATATATATGTGATACAGCAGCCCAGAGGCCCTGCACAAAGTAGCGTGTTCAAAACTTTGAATACAAAAGTGAAACCACTAGAAGATTAAGTTAAAAATAAAAAATAAAAATCATGCTGTCAAGCAACTCCTTTTTTATCAACTAATAATTCTTGGTATTCAAATCAGCATGCGAGTTTGGAAGATCAAGAATAGACAATATGTAATATCTTAAAATGGAGAAGTTATTTACTTCCAAGTAGCATGCAGAGCAGGAAGAGACGCGCGATATAAATGGAGACTAGAGAATATGTTGAGGAGGTTTCTTTCTTCACCATCTGTATGATTATGTTCAGCAGCAGATGTCTCACCACCTAAAGCAATGCATGTTCAATATTTAGTAAGGCAACTAATTACCAACCACATTCACAACTCTGGTAAAATTTCAATTCTATGATAAGATACTATTGCTTGGAAAGAACTGAACACCCACAAATACACTATACTTTTTTATTTCATCATTGACTCCCAATCAATCTTAAAGTGCTCCTTCATATCAAAGAAATTGTAATAAAAACAGTTGAAGGATTTGTTCAACTTATTTACTATAATAGAAACTAGATCCAAGTCAGTAGAATGTATTAATAACTAGAGAATTTATTTTACCTGAACTCATATTTAGTGATGAATGCCTTGATGGTGATGGTGTGCATGATAGTGTGTTCGGTTCCTTCACTATCTTCCTACTAGAAGTTTCAGCTCCCCGAGAAAGTACTGATCCATCCGTTGGTTTTTCCTCGATAACGTGCCCTTTTGTATGTGTTCCAGGAGACCAATTTTCTGAAATGGAGATAATAACATCAGTTCTATAACACATCTATCTCTATTTAGGTATGGGATACAAATTACTATAGCAAGATTACCATATATCACCTTGTGAATGTTTTATAATTTGAGATGCTTGCTGATTAATCTTGGAGATGCTAAGCATCTTGCGGGGCCTGCCACGTCTAGGACGCATCACGGTTTGTGAACTGGAGAAGGGGCTGCCCTTTTCTGAAATGGAGATGCTTTGCCTGTTAGGGGGCCTGCCACGTCTAGGACGCGTCACGGTTTGTGAAATGGAGAAGGGGCTGCCCCTTTCTGAAATGGAGATGCTTTGCCTGTTAGGGGGTCTGCTATGTTTAGGCCACGTCACATCTGGAGGTGCGTTAACCCTGGATAAGGGGGACTTTGGTGCAACGGTTTTGACCACAATAGAAGTCTTTTGGGGTGATGTTGATTTTGTATTAGCTAGCTGTTGGACTTCTTCATGTGTAATGTACCTTACTTTTCCACTCTTGACAGCCTTTTGCCTGCTAGAGTGAGCTTGCCACCCTGAATTTTTGCTGGGGCTTGCGAAATGTCTGCCATCATAGTGGGCTATATCAGCTGACAATGGTACTGGATCTCCCTTAATACTAGATTTCGAACAAAGCGTCCCTTCTTCCTTGGTGCATGATTCGCAAACCCATTTATCCCAATTAAAATAGGAAATTTTATCCCGCATGCAATAACTGAAAATTAAGAGATCACATTACAACATGCAACAGTCAAGATAGTTCAGAAAATACAGTTACAGCCACCAGAAACAATTATAGTAACAAGCATTATTAAGATAAAATAGGGATCTTAGCGAAAAGAAAAAGACAAATCCATTACTTTTTACAGGGCATTGAAATAAAATAAATTATAAAATCTACCCTCCAGCTTAGCTACCTTGTTTTCCCCTCTTTTCCCCACGTCTAAAATGTATTTCTGAAAATAATTAAGCAACTAAAGTGTAAGGACAGGACATCAGACCGACAAAGTTGTTGTTCAAAATACCATATACATGAGTAATAAAAGAAGATGCACATGAAATTTAGAGTGATTCTGTTTACTTCAAGAAGCTAGCAGAAAAACTCCTTAGAATGGTTTGTTGTGGGAAGAGTTTATTTTTATTAGTAAACTTTGTGGCCTTTGGTTTCAACTGTATTTTGTGAAATACTAGTTTTCTCAATCCATGCTGATTAAAAGCTGCTGTTACTTAAGAGATGGTTTTCTTTTAGCTGCTCTCTGATGGTAGTTGCTAGTTATGATTCTGATATAGAACTACTTGTTCACATCCAATGTACTTTTATCCATCTTTATTCTTTAGTGATACCCTTTCACAAAAGGAGCAAGTAAGATACACAATGGATCTTGATTTAACTGGAAAATTCATGGAGAAAGAGAGAGAGAGTCATACAGATGTTCACGAGTTATTCTGCATTTACAGCAAGTTACAATCAGATTTTCAAAAGCATTACCACGATCAGTATATCCACCACATATATCACAGGGTCCGCCCTGAAAAGTCAAAGAGATACAGAAAAGGATAAAAAAATCAGAAGAGTTCATGGATATACAGCATATTTCCTGAAAAGAACAGTATGCATGCACTGATATTCAGCCAATTTGACATGAGCTTTCCACCATTTGCACAAGAGCCATCTAAATATATTCAAATGTTTTTATTTTATTTCTTTTCTTCAGATATCATGAAAATTCCACATAAGTTCAAAGTTCAAACTCGAAAGTGTGTACAACCTGATATATATTATTGTCCCATGCACATAAGTTCAAAGTTCAAATGTTTTTATTTGCCCATCCAGTATATATTATTGTCCCATGCACTTCCAATAGCATGTAACAAGGCATTGCTTGTTTGAATACTAAAAATATGCTGATTGGAAACTGCACTAAATACAATGTAAAGGGCAGAGCCCAACTTCAACTAAATCCAATATGAAGGTTTGTCTGAAACACCTCTACTGTAAAAGCACAAAATTTTAAATGAGCTTGCTAGTACCATATTGAGCAACAAAATAATGTAAGCGACATCACATTTACTTTCTTTTATTTTGGTTGATCTTTAACTCACACTAGTGTTCTTCTATAGAGTTTAACAATCTTAATACTTGCACACTAGCAAAATCATACTCTGTCCAAGCTCAATAACTTTCAATTAGAAAACCCTGAGGAACTTACTCGTTGCTCCTAATTAACACTTCTGGACCTTCTCTTAGTGCAAGAGCATTCACTAGTGAAAAGAATAAATTAATCTCAAATTACTGAAGAACATTGGCTCATTAATTTGCTTAACTTCAGATATCAATAGGTGTTCATGCATCAGAATCATGACATTACTATCATAATCATCTATCTAAAAGGACATAAATAAATACAAGGCAGTGAAAACAAAATTGAGAAACTTTCTCGATGGAAACAGAGGCACAGGTTTTAACAAAACACAAAATTTACCACAAAACTAAATAATTAACAGTAAAAAGTCAAAACTTTTTGTAGTAAACATTGACAAAAAATTGCACAAACTATCAAGAACAAGCATTTTGTTGCAGAATAAAATATCGTTCTTCAAAACAAAAGATCATTCGAACATACATTACAAAATAAAGTGCCGAGGGTAGCAGAATACGAGTAAAGATTAAAACTTTAGGGTTTTTACCATCTGGGTCTCAGTAATTTCGAGCTTCTTAGCTCCAAAGCTTTGATATTTGGTCCCCTTTTGTTGAAGAACAGTGTAGAAGTGAAGGAGACCCAAAATTCAGGGACTCACTCAAGTGCTACCAACTACAAAAAAATGAACAGGGTTAGAGAAAACAGAGCATTGATCACAGTTTGAAAATGGTGACTGGTTTTTGTAGAAAGGGAATGGATGAAGGAAATGGGTGTGTTGGCTTTGCTCTCTAGGACAGCTATGGCCGATTAAAGGGCTCTCTGGTTTGAATTGTGTACCCGATTTCAGTGAGGGACTTTGTTTTGTTGGTTTCGTTTCAGGTGGCCTGTGTGGAGAAAATAGTTGTGTGTATTCTGTAGCGCTCCGGAGTATTAAAATTTTAAAATCTCATACCGTTAGATTACTTATTGGGTGGGACACACTACAATTTAACGGTTCGTTTCAATACTCCAGAATACTATAGAATTTTCAAAAGGAGAAAATGCTTTGACTATATTTTCTGTCAAATCAGAGATTGGTGGTTAATGAGTGTAGTTAACAAGTAGGAGCTTTGATTAATTAGAAGCATGTAATGGGAAGTCGTCTAAATTCAATGGAGATCGATCACAGATTGGTTAATGAAGGGTTCTTCATGATCCAGTGGTCCATAAACATCATTAATTAATGTGACAAATATTTATTATAATTGTGGGCCTAATGAGTAATGACAAAAAATATTGAGAAAATAAAAGAACTACTTCTAGGAGAAGCTATTTACCTGAAATGGAAAAACAGCAAACCTGCATCCAGAGTTTCCAGCAGCAAAGCTATCATGAAAAGAGCAAAAGAAAGAAAAGAAGGTAACTGTAATTTCACTCACCATTCACCAACTAGATCATAGGTTATTACAATGTTTCAGTATAAAAAACACAGTACTTCAAGAAGATCCTACATATAAATGATAACAAAAAGAAGGCCAACATATTTTTTTTGGTGAGATTTCTTTCAACGCTGTTTTTGCAAGGTAAATTTTATTGTAGATAGCTTGATGACAATGGGTTTAATTATTTAGGGCTAGTTTGGGATTGCTGTGACTTTTAAAAAAAACTGCTGCTGTTGTGTTGTGAGAATAATCAGCTGTGAATTAAAACAGTTTCGTGTTTGGTAAATAATATTTTTAAAAGTGCTGTTAATATATAAAACAACTGCAGAGTATGTTTTTATCTACAGCAGCTTCTAAAAGCAACCTCTAGGCTGCTTCTAAAATTTGCTGCCAGTGACCTATAACTTTCAATTAAAGCTACTTTTTATTTATTTACCAAACATAATAAAATCTAAAATTTTGAACAAAAGCTGATTTTTTAAAAAGCGAAGCAATCCCAAACGGGGCCTTACTCTCTTGGTGGAAGTCTCACTTAGACTTGAGGTCTCCACCTCCAGAATTTCAGTAGTTTTAGATATGGTTGTTCTGGACCTAACTAAATGCTTCTCTCTATGGTTTGTATTAGTTTTTGCCGAGAGAGAATAGACGAAAACAAAGCAAATTTCCAGGTAGAAGGAAAATGTATATGTTTCTTTCATTTTATATCTCAATATTGCACGCCGAAATTTATTACCATGATAAGTGCAAACGTAGATTCATGAACTTTTTAAAGAAAGAGGAAATAAAAGCGTTAAATCTATTGGGTTTTCTTTTCTTTTTCCATGGAAAATCAATTATTGCGTATTAAATCAGAAACATGAATGAAAAATACCATTCTCATTTTTGGCAAGTGCAAACTTAGATTCACGAACTTTTGATACATGAAAAAAAGAGGGAAAAAAATCGTTAAATCCATTGGGTTTGCTTTTCCTTTTCGATGAAAAATCAATTATTGCGTGTTAAATCAGAAACATGAATGAAGAAAAATGACATCATGTATATGGTAAATTGGTAGGTGCAAATTTCGGTACATAAGAAAAGGAGCGAAAAACTCGGTTGGCGACCCCGGAAAGAAAAGCAATCCCAAGTGAAAGGAAAAATGAATATGTATAGCCAACATGCTTTGGTTCAGTTGGTATATATGGCGGTGCTTATGGTTGAGTCTCAATTCAAGTTCGACTCCTGCTGTCAACAGTCCTGCGTTAGGTTGCGCGATTTGTAAATCTCATGCGGAAATTTATATATACCTGGGGGTTGTGGAGACAGGTACGTTTTCCACATTAGTCTTTCGGTGTTGAAGTTGTAGGTTTGCCCTAGCGCGGAGATGTATGATAGTCTTTCTCTCTCCAAACTTTTGCTTAACAAAAAAAAAAAGAGTATGCACGTGGGGAGGGACAAGATTCACTTTCTTCCTTCTAAGGTCCATATTATTTATGTGATTGACTGTTACTGTGTTACTTTCTTGATATCGCACTAGTGAAATGTAGAAAATGAAACACAAATTCACTCTCAAGCCTCTAATTTGCCGAGTTGGTAGAAGAAAATCATATTTACAGAGTTACATACTATAACTACAACATTTTGTCTAACACCGTTAGTAAGGCTCTCATGTTCGTGTCACATCGACTGGGATAATCTGTCTTCGATCTACATCGATCTACATCTAAAACCTCTCTATGCTCTAGGTGCAATTACATATGCTCAGCAGCGGCTCATGCTGTAACTACAACCTTTTGTCTAACACATGCAATTAGTAAGGCTGTCACGTGCGTGTCACATCGACTGGGATAATCTGTCTTTTATTTCAAAAACCTCTCTCTGCTTTAGGTGCGATTACATCTGCTCAGCAGCGGCTCATGATTTACAACAAGGTATGGGAATTAGTACATTGTCATCAGCAAGAAGTGGTCGTGTGGTGTAAATGAAAGACAAATAACAGACTAGTTAATGCAAATAGGCATGAGAATTAGATGGACAAAAAGCTTACTTCTAATTTATGTATTGTCATGTTCAGTTTGCTGTTTCAGTTATGATATAAGTTTTGGAAAAAATGACACGGGACCTGTAGAAAATGCTAGCTAAAAGGGGGGTTCGTTTTGTTATATAGAAAGATCTTTGCGTCACTGCTAGGGTCGGAGACAATAAGAGAGGCGTAGCTAAACCCATTAAATCATTATGCAGCTTAATTATCTTTTTGAAAAATTGTGAAAGGCAGTGACAACATGACTAGATTATAGATATCAAAAAGTAAAGTTTATGCAACATGTCTGAAGATCTTGGAAGGAGCCTAGAGGGTGGTGAAGCTCACAACCAATTTTTTCGATCAAAAATTTTCTCAGAGATTGCAAATGGATGATCAATCGTGAATACTGATATTGAACATAATGTATGTAAAATCAAACAAGCCAATTAAAACAGTAAAGAACACGTGTTTTGTTGATGCAGTAATATCAAGGGAAAACATCTGCATGGTCTTTCACTCTTGAAAGACCAAAATCAAATCACTAATGAAAAACATATTACAAGTTTAAAACACAGGGATTGCACTAACCGCGACAATCCCTCCTAGACTGACTCACTAGGCTGTGTGTAATCACTCCTTGCTAAATGTTTATACAAGTGATACACTTAGAAAATCTCAGCTATGAACACAACAAGTTCTTCTTGGAGATTTCACCTTTGAAGCTTGCAGATGCCAAATGACCTCATGGGATGCAAGAGATGAATATGAATGCAAGGTTTGTATTTTTCAAACTGTTTTCAACATGAAACAAGACACTTTGTAAAATAAGAAACCAAAAAGAAAACTCTTGAATAACAAAGGGATTGAAAACCAAACTATTTTCAATACAATAGCCCCTTAAACTCAGTTGGAGTAGGTAAAGCCATACCCTTAATTTCAAATTGCAAAGGTAAGCCCATACTCCTTAATTTCAATTGGAAAAACCAATTTTATCCAAAAGCCCTTAATCATGGTTGACACAAGAATGGAAGCCATAAAAAACCCATAACTTTGTAGCAATTTAAGGACCATCAGATGCTATGGATGAGCTTACCTGAGCCATGAGTATGAAGGACATCTTATGTTCTTCAACCTTGATCTCGGACAAGACAACAAGCCATAATGGGGAAGCAAAGTTGCAATTAAACGGATCTTCAAACTTGGTATTCGACAGCAAGACAACCACAATAAAGAAGAAGATTGCAATTAAACAATCATGGTCTTGGGTCTTGGGCTTCTTCAAACTCAAACTAATGGGTAGAGTTTTGTTAAAGAATGAATGATTGGCTATACTAAGTTACTAACAATGACTAATTAAGCAAAAGAATGTCTACCTGTGAGGAGGAGCAAGTACGGTTTTTCTGATCGTGCAAGAAATGAAACAGTTTTGATCAAAATTTCAAAAAGTGAGAAGTTCCATTTCGAAAGAGAATGAAATGGATCTCCAGAATCAAAGCTTTAACTTTTCATTTCCATTTGTTTTGTTGGGGACAAACGATTGGAATGCCATTTTGTATGGCAATTAATTTCCCCTCAATTTCAACAAAAAAATGTAGTTAATGTCAAAAACTGAGTAGTCAGAGGCCTTGAGACTGTTTTTGAACACGCTACGGCAACACTAATACCATGAGACTATCCAAATTCCAAAGTCTTCTATTACCTGACTTTGGTAAAGACCGCTTTAGTCTTGAATCAACTCATACTAGCATTTTGTGCTCATGAACAAGCTAGCTCCTTTTGCTAGACAATTGCTCTACTGCAATTTTGCAACTTTGGTTTTTTTATTTTTTATTTTAGTATTTCAAAGTTTCCATTTTGGATTTTAACATAGAGACCTCACAGGACTGCTGAAAAAACAAACTAGTAAACTCTAATTGAAGAATTTCACAGGGCAAGGAATTCCTCTTGGGACGGCCGACTTTCACACCCAGTTTGCCATTACTTATTCATGTCCAAGATTAAAAGAGTGAATTAGCAGTTTTGTCCAACTTCCATGCCCAATTTGATTGCTTGCAGAGGAGAAGAGAGAATGGTGCTTTCTACTCTAAAATAAAGAAAAGAAAAGAGAAAAGAATGTATTCTGAAATCTGAAGAGTCTAAGTTTTGGAAAGAAGAAAAGTTTAGAATGACATGGAGTGTGGCAAACGAAAGGAATCAATCCCGTTTTAAAATTTCCATAATGTGTGCTTTGTCACTTTGTGATCGAGTTTTCTTGTGTTGTGTCTAGTTTTCTCTGTGCTCCAAAGTTCTTTCTCAATCTGGTCTACAAACATTTCAACAGATCGATAGCCTTGCACTTGCAAATCATTATTCAATCTCACTTCCATTACTTTGTTTCTTTCAGTCCCTTAACATATATATTAATTGATACGCAGTATTGCTTCACTTATTGATTCTGTATTCTCTCTAGTCAACAAAATTCTAAAAAAAAAAAAAAAAAAAAAAAACTTGCTGTTTGAGTTGATTATATATCTGCCTTCTTTCTGCCATTCGTTCTTTATCTGTGTTATCATTACATTATCAATCTGTTCTATTCATCCAGAACAGGGGAAAAAATAAAATAAAAAACAGTGTCCTTCATCTTAATTTCTTTGGTTATTTCTTTCCTTTCCTTCGTTAATTTCTTCATCTTTCAAACGTTGTTATTCCAGTCAAAAAACAAAGAAGGACAACAAATTAGTAGTGAAAGAAATGCAAGAGATTATTGTAGCATTTGTTGAACCATTGGCAGAATGGACAGTGAGACCAATTTGTCGACAGTTGAGTTATGTGTTTCACTACGACAGCAACATTGAGCATCTCACCAGAAAGGTTCAGGAACTCCGTGACAAAAGAGAAAGAGTAAACCTGGAGATGAAACCTGCGAGAGAAGCTTCACAGATTATTGGTCCCGGAGTTGATCGCTGGCTCGGTGATGTAGACAAGATCATACAGGAAAAGGAGACGAGTTTCAGTGAAGAAACTGTAGCAGGAAAGACAGCGTGCTGTAATGGGTGGCTTCCAAATTTGAAGTGCCGTCATTCTTTGGGAAGGAAAGCTAAGAAGATGACTGATGAGGTGGATAAACTCCTTGCTAATGAACCCAGGACTATAGCGCATCCTGCTCTTCATCCAGAGGTGGAATTCCAACCCACAGAGGACTTATTGCATGAAGGTGGCAGCTCCTCAGAAGCATCAAACCAAGAACAGCTACCTGCGTGTGAAGGAAAAAATATTAATTTTGATTCAAGAAGATCAACCATTAGAGATGTGATGGAAGCTCTCAAGGGGAATCAATTCAATCCGATTATCATATGCGGCATGGGCGGCATTGGGAAGACAACATTGATGGGGCAAATTTTTGAGAAAGCGAAGGAAGAGGGTCTGTTCGATGAGTATACAAAGGCAACCATTAAGGAATCTCTTGACAAAGCTCCTGACGTGATTCAGATTCAAGGTGAACTTGCAGAATATCTAGGCAAGAAGATCCTTGAGGACGAAAAAGAGAGAGGTCCAAGAGCAAGTAAGCTACGTCAAAGATTATCTCAAGGCAACAAGAAGATCCTTGTAATGTTAGACAATGTTTCAACAACAACCTCAGACCTTTTGTGGGAAATAGGGATTCCCCCTAGTTGTAAACTTCTGGTCACATCAAGACAACAAGATCTATTCAAGGACATGGACAGAAGAAAGAACTTCTCAATTGATGGTTTGCCAGATAGAGATGCCTGGAGTCTATTTAAGAAGACAGCAGGAAGTGCCATCGAATCTGATCTCGAGTTGCATGTTGTAGCAGAAAAGGTTCTGGAGGAATGTGCTGGGTTGCCAATTGCAATTTCAACTATTGGAACGGCACTAAAAGGTGAAAGCATTGCAATTTGGAAGAATGCACTAAAGGAACTAGAAAAGGCTAACCCAGAAAACGTTCCAGGAGTGATAGAACATGTGTATGGTAAAATAAAGTTCAGCTATGAATGTTTACGAAACGAGGAAGCCAAATCATGTTTTTTGCTGTGTTGCATATTTGAAGAAAGCGCTGATATACCAATCGAAGATTTGGTTAGATACGGGCTTGGGCTTGAGCTCTTTAAAGGCATTGATTCAATGGTTGAAGGAAGAAACCGTATGGAAACATTGGTTCAGACACTTAAAAGTCGCTTTTTATTGTTAGACAGTGATGATAAGCCAGAATTTGTGAGAATGCATGATGTGGTGCATGATGTAGCCGTATATATAGCCTCTGAAGAGTTTGTAGAAAAGAAAAATGATGGGGTTGAAAAGAGAATTGTGGTGAGAGACAAAGCAAAAACTGTGAAATTGATGGATTGGCCTGCTAAGAATAGTGTTGCTGAGAAATCTACTTATTGCACTTCACTGAGTATCAAGGGGCTTTGTCGGCTTTTACTGTTGAGAACTCTACCTTTAACTGGAATTCCATTGGAGCCTCCACCCACAATTTTAAGTAGAATGAAAGATATCACGGTTCTAGTAATTGAGAGTATGTCTCCATTGTCACTACTGCCATCACTTCCAGTTTTGAAAAACCTTCATACACTGTGTCTAGATGTGTGCGATCTCAAGTGTGATGTATCTATAATTGGGGAGCTAAGGACACTCGTGATACTCAGTTTGTGTGGATCCGACATTGAACAGTTGCCTGATACATTCAAAAATTTGTCTAATCTGAGATTTCTTGATTTGTCCATATGTAGTGAGCTAAAAATAATACCACCAGGTGTTATATCAAGTTTATCCCGACTAGAAGAATTGTACATGTGGCATAGCTTCGAGGATTGGGTAGTTGAGAAACTAGCCTCGATTGAAACAACCAATTGGATCTCTCAATTGGAGGCTGAGGAGAGAGTTGATGAATCCGAAGAAGTGGACTATCGGGAAACGTCACTGGACACGTGGAAGAGATTCAACAGATTGGCGGTTGAGCAACCAGCAAACATAGGAAACCAGTTTAGAAAAGAGGTTCAAGGTCTGGACAGAGCAAACGATGAGCACACAAGGTGGGCTAACTCCATGGACTGGAAAACTGGGATACTTGCAGAGTTACTTTCCTTGTCCCATTTGACTACTTTAGAAGTTGTTCTGCCACCAGTTAATAAGCTTCTAACCAGTAATCTATTTAACAAGCTCGAAAGATTTAAGATCTTTATAGGATGGAAGCAGCATATACTTTGGGACTTGAAGCATGATGGCAACTACTTGAGAGTTCACGATCTTGACGGAAGCGCTGTTATGGGTGGTGGAATCACTTTGTTGCTAAAGAAAACCAGCATTCTTGAGTTCAGAATGAAGAATTTAACAGAACCTCAAGCTCTGAATGTCTTAGATACGGTCTGTTTTGCAAAGATTAAGTCTCTTACACTTGAGGAGTGTGATGCTGCGGAGTATCTGATTGACATGACCCTTTTTTTTTTTTTTTTTTTTTTTTTTTTTTTTTTTTTTTTTTTTTTTTTTTTTTTTTTTTTAAGAAGGGGTTTGGAACCCAGCCTAACTGGGAGGCTCAGCCCCACGCCCGGATTAAATTATTGAAAAAGAGAAAAATTACAAAAGGGAAAGGGGGACTAGACCAAAACCTTTCCCATAAAAAGAAAACAAAAGAGAAAAATCCAACCAAATCAACGATAATGGAGGACTCCTAAGGCATCATTACGAAGCTTAGAAAAAATCTCCATTGGAGGCGTAGGGAGCCAGCAAAGAGAAGGAAAAGTCAATCCCAAAATCGCCAAGCAATCTGCCACTGAAATGCCTTCCCTATGAATATGAAGATCTAAAAGTAGAGACAAGAAATTAGCTGCACTGTCCTGGTCTTCATGTAGATGCTGATGAAGCTAACTATGCGCACAAATTCCTGGGGTTCCTGGGAAGGAAGCCTCTGAATATGAATATGACAGGCCAACATAATCATCTCAGCAACCTGTGAAGCGATAATTTGGGAGTCCCAAAAAATCAGCCTGCAAGTACCTGTGAAGCTCTGCAGGAGGGCTAGGATACCAAGTAAATGAGTGCTTTGAAACACCTAAGTTTGCCATCTTATCAGCAGCTGCATTCCCTTCCCTAAAAATATGAGTGCTCCGAAATTGCATTTGTTGAATGTTCTTCAGGCAGTTTTGCCATCTAACTCTCAAGTCCCATGGAGGAGAGAAAGAAATGGAGGAAAGAGATGCTAAAACACTAGTAGAATCGCTTTCCAACCACAGAGTAGTCCAACCTCTGGTGAAAGCAACTTCAATAGACACAATAACCGCACAAAGTTCAGCATAGAAGGATGAATTGCGACCAAGAGGTTGACAAAAACTCCCTAAATAAACCCCAGAGGCATCACGAAAGACTCCCCCACAAGCTGCAGGACCAGGATTACCTTTCGCCAGACCATCAGTGTTAACTTTGACCCAAGGAAAGAGGGGGGGATGCCATATGACACGTTGAATCTTGGGCGCATTACGGGGCTTGGGGCACACCCCAAGGGAGGATAATAGGCGGGAATCAAGGACGCCCTTAAAGTGACCAGGAACAAGGGAACCAAATTGCCGAAGCCATGCCATAATTGAACAACACAGTGTAGAAAAGATAGGAGATCGATCATCAAACCTGAGTCTATTTCGCGCCTTCCAAATTTCCATGAAAGTAAGCAAGCCAGCTGCCAACCACAAATTATAAAGCTGAGGGGAGAAAACCTTGTGACAAAAGCCAACCCAAAAATCCAACAGAGAGCTATAAGCAGGAAGTGAGGTTCCAAACTGAGTTGCCAGCCATCCCCAAAGATGTTGGGAAAAAGGACAATGTAAAAATAGGTGCAACGCTGACTCTGCCGAACTGTTGCATAATTGGCAGATGGACACAACCGGAATCCCACCTCTTTTCAACCGATCATCAGTGGGCAAGCGATCAAGGAGAATCCTCCAAGCCAAGAAAGAATAGCGCGGAGGAATGAAGGAATGCCAAATAGTAGAAGCCCAGTCTCTCAAAATAAAGTGACGTCTAAGCAAGTTATAAGAGTTAGTGAAAGATAACTCTCCAGAGGCTGTAGACTCCCAAATTAGCATATCAGGTTCTGTGTCTAAAGGGAGACAAATATCAGAAATTTTTCTGTACAAGTCTGGAAAGGTATCTAGGAAAAAAGAGGGGAACTGCCAAGACTGATCTGAGATGAAATCTGCCACACGTAAATCACTGAATCCTGACCAGTCGAAAAAACCCAAAATTTTCAAAATTGGATCCTGAAGCCATTTATCTTTCCAAAAGGACACTGAACGACCATCTCCAATAATCCAACGACAATTGTGGGTGATATGAAGAGCAATAGAACGGAAGCCTGGCCAGATTGATGATTTGCGATAACTCACTTTGGAACTAGATACAATAGGGTAACGAGTTCGCATATAATCACCCCATTGATTCAAAGAAGTGAAAGAGTTCCATGCAAACCTTAGAACAGCCGCAGAATTAAGAGTTGCCAGGTCACGAATACCAACCCCGCCCTCTTTTTTCGGAGCACAAACTTGAGTCCAAGCAACAGTGACAATTTTCCGAGTCTCAATATTTCCGGACCATATAAAATTACGCGCCCAAGTAGATAACTTCTTCACAAGGTAAGCAGGCCATTGATACACTGAAAAACTATGAAGAAGCATACTCTGAAAAACAGATTGCACAAGTTGAGTACGCCCAGCCATAGAGAGAAGCCTCCCCTGCCAACCCATTAACCTTGACTTAGCTCTATCGGCAATAACTTGGAGATGACAGCTGCGGGGTTTTCCACAAAATATAGGAACTCCTAGATAAATAAAAGGTAGACGACCTGCATGAAAACCCAAAATACGATTGACATGACCCTTGTGAAACCTACTACTCCACATAGCAGCAGCGGCATCTTTCCTGTTTTGAATTCACTGGAGATCAGTTACGCAAGGAGACTGAAAGAGATTTTTCATGGTGAGCTGCCAACGGGGTCTCTCAAGGAAATACGAAGTTTGAAAATAGAATTCTGCTCCTCCTTGGAAGGGATTTTTGCCTTTGAAGATGATGAAGAGATGTTCAACTTCCAAAGTCTGACAGAATTGACTCTCTCAACACTACCAAGCTTCACGGGGATAAGCAAATATATCTCTAACGGGTCGGAATGGCTACTAGAAGACATAAGCCCAGAACAATCTGACATCATCATACAACCTCTGTTCGATACCAAGGTATCTGTTTCTAAATTTTGCTGGGTACACTTAATTATCTTCACTATTTGTTGGCGAAACAAGGGATCCTTTTTTTTTGTTTTTCTAGGGATAGGGCATTAGATCAACTTTTCGATCACATTTCGGCATCTCAACCGTTTAGTTTTTAGGTCCTAATGTGTAGATTACTTCTACGAATTTTCAGCCAAATTGATTATTGTTAAGGCATTCATAATGGCGATTTAAGATTTTAAGTATAAACGGTTCAAGCTTGACAGATTAAGGCATTCATAATGGCGATTTAAGATTTTAAGTATAAACGGTTCAAGCTTGACAGATTTGGTTCATCCGTTGATTTAATCTAGTTTGATACCTTAACGATCACCGATTTGGCTGAAAATTTGCAGAAATGATCTACACATTAGGACCTAAAAACTGAACGGTTGAGATGATGAAATGTGATCGAAAAGTTGGTCTAATGACCTATCCCTAGAAAAGACAAAAAAAAGGGATCCCTTAGTGGAAGATAGAGGACCGTGTATATATATATATATATATATATATATATAGAGAGAGAGAGAGAGAGAGAGAGAGAGAGAGAGAGAGAGAGAGAGAGAGAGAGAGAGAGAGAGAGAGAGAGAGAGAGAGAGAGAGAGAGAGAGAGAGAGAGAGGTTCTGAAGAGGACGTTCGCAACCCAGAAAAAGTGCGGACGTCCCTCTTCCGGCGTTGAGAAGGCGGCAATGGCTGCACTGCGGTTGCCGGACTGGACATCCCGGACCAGTTTGCAGTCGGGTGGACTCAGTGGTAGCCGGCTTCTAGTCGACCTTGATCGGACTACCACTTTACAGTCGACCACGCTGCCCAGACCTCCGACCTCGATCTCTTTGGCCTTCGTCTTCACTGTAAACTGGTCTGGGATGCCGTTGGTCTCAGTCCAGCAAGAGGCGCGCCGCCGTCAGAGCTTGATCACGGAGAATCCGGACGTCCGCACTTTTTCTGGGTTGCGGACGTCCTCTTCAGAACCTCTCTCTCTCTCTCTCTCTCTCTCTCTCTCTCTCTCTCTCTCTCTCTCTCTCTCTCTCTCTCTCTCTCTCTCTCTCTCTCTCTCTCTCTCTCTCTCTCTCTCTCTCTCTCTCTCTATATATATATATATATATATATATATATATATATATATATATATATATATATCATCACACAAATGTTCTGTATCATCACACTATTTATAATATATATAATGTTCAACAAATAACCTATCACAGCATACGCAAACAAGTAGAGTAATTTTGGGAGACAGTACAGTACTATATATAAAGTATAGACTAACAGACTCACACGTACTTGCATGCAGGTTCATTTCCCAGTCTTGACAAAAGTATACATTATCTCCTTGAACCTAAAAGAGATATGGAACAGCCAACTTTCTGCAGAATCCTTCTGTGAACTAAAATATCTAGGGGTGACCGGATGTCACAAACTATTGCGTTTGGTACCAACACATATGCAAAATAGATTGCAGAAATTGGAGTGCATATACACATCGTACTGTTCTTCTCTGGAAGAGATTTTTGAATTTAGAAGATTGACTGTCGATGATGAAGGGGATGCTGCTGCTTTAACAATTTCTGAGTCAAGGAATCAATCTCGTCAAGCATTTCAGAATCTTAGAGAGATATCAATTTTTTCTTGTGAAAGTTTGAGAACTCTGCTCTCTCCCTCAATTGCCAGAGGTCTTGTGAAGCTCCAAAGACTAAAGATAAAAGACTGCGAGAAGATTGAAGAAATAGTAGCAGCAGCAGAGGGTGAAGAAACAGAGGATGACAACTTGTTCCCTCAGCTATGTACTTTGACTCTTGAGGATCTACCAAATCTCTCAAGCTTTTCGCAAGGCAGATATAATTTCAAATGGCCACTAGTGAAAGACATAAAAGTCCTCAAATGCTACAATATGAAGAGGTTTTGTTTAGGATCCCTCAGCACACCAAAGGAAGTGAAAATAGATGTCCAAGGTGCCAGTAAGAGTGTTTTGCAGGTGCTCAATAACAGTAGAAACAGAATCTGATCGATCAGGTATGTGACTGCATTTCTACGTCTCTTATTTGTGTTTCAATTGACTGAGCATCCATCGGGATGAATGAAGGAATGAATGTGAAATGTGACATATACAATGTTGTGTAGATGGATTGGAAACAGATTGTGCATTTCTGTTCGTGGGGGAGAGAGTAAATCCAGGATTGGGATGTTGTTGTTTATGTCTGCAAAGTTCCCTGCTCGATTGGACTTTAGCCTGAGGTGAGGACCAACGACGACAAACACTTCCTTTCGTTAGTTCCAAAAAAAAAGACTGCATGATAGTTTATTTTATGTGAGTGAGAGCTTGTTTGTAATTTCGGATTTTCTGTTGACATGTCCGGTATAATTTGTGGTTTCTCAAAGGATATTTAGGAAGAACATTAAGTACTTTACTCTTGCTCTTGACTCGCTTCAACTTTGCTCATAACTGAAATCACAGATTGGTTATGTGAGTGAGAGCTTGTTTGTAATTTCGGATTTTCTGTTGACATGTCCGGTATAATTTGTCGTTTCTCAAAGGAAATTTAGGAAGAACATTAAGTACTTTACTCTTGCTCTTGACTCGCTTCAACTTTACTCATAACTGAAATCACAGATTGGTTAATGAAGGGTCGTTCATGAATGACAAATATCTCTGAAGCAACATTAGTGTCATTTTATCCAAATTGCTTCCAACCATTAAAGAGAAAACAAACTTATTTCGATACCTCCTATTAGGAACCAAACCGGTGAATATAACCATGAAACAGTGCATATTGATTCAGCCATTTATGTGTGAAATCGTAAATATCCATGGAGACAAAGGAAACAGTTCTAGAAATATAGCCAACTTGTTACATTTCTCATCAAGCTTCCCATCTTCTCAAAACGACTGCACTACGTAAGTCATATTTATTAGTACAATGCATCACTACTTAGCCTTTCTAATTCCAACAGATCGATACATCTCTATCTAATTCTTCACAGAACATCATAGCAGGAGTACATTGAACTTTGAGTTGTCAATGAATTTCTCAACTCATGTGGTGGTAGAGCAGCATCCCCTGCATCAGGGAGAGGCGGTTAGCCTTCATTGAGTGTGCTTGGGAGTCATTGGTAAGCTGGAGAGGGCAATATATTCCCCACAGGAAAGATTTCATTTTCAATCCTAAATCAACAATGAGAAATATCAATTTCATGCCATTGACGTGCACCGAAAGATCTTTTGTTCATTCCCTCATATCAAGCCAATATTAAAGAGAATATGAGTAATGTTTCATGGTGAGGTTAATGTTCTTTAGTCTTTACGGAAAACAGCAATGTTTTAGCTTCTTTCTTACTTCCTTTTATTTGTATGAGACTTAACCCTTGAGCTTTATAATATTTCACACAATACGTTACAGAATTAAACAAATCATACTGAAAGTTTTCGAAACTTACCAGAAGGATCCAGATGCAGCCTCTTAGAAGAGAAAATCAATAGATTGACGCCCTTTATAAGACTCCTCAGTATCAGATCTTGTGTCTCCATAACTTGTACAAGGCTAAAGTACTGCTCTTTGGACCTAAAATGATTGAAGGATTTCTTAAATGACAAGGCATCACCTATTAAGAGATTGTATATAAGTCAAGTGAACTAGAAAATTAGTTCATGAACTGACCTCTCAAAATTGCCAGGGAAAAAGAATACTGCAATATCCTCAATGGTGGGGATTTCGTTCTGAAATATTTCTTCCCATACATTGCAACAAGAGAGCATAGTACAAGGCAGCACATTAGGCATCAGTTGTGTATGCTCTAGAGCTTTACAACAAACTTTTCCAGGAAGATGAGCCACAAATCCATCATAAAATTGACTACCTGAATCCTTATCAAGGATCTCAAGGCTTCCACTACAACAGAAGTATCATCATCAGTAACCAAACAATGTCGATATAGCCAAACACAAGTTCTAGCTCAGCAAACAAAGAGAGAAATATATTCTGTCAGATTATATTGCATGTTTTTAACAGTTTGAAAGAGTGTGCACCTTCATGAAATATAAGTTACTCACCACCAAGTAGCATCTAAAACTGCGCGAATTGGCAGATTTATCTCTGTTTTGGGTTTGATGTTTAGAAATTCAGAGGCAATGGAGTTATCTCCTGAGGAAACACATGTTCAATTAGTAAACACCAAAGATGTAACTGAAGGACCAAATTGCACAGAACAAAATTACATAACAATAAGAAACACTTCCGAGAAGCTTTTTTGCCTGGAAAGTTGATGAGCGGAGCATCCTGTGACTCTTTCTTGCAGTTGTTTTGATTCTTATACTCGATAGAAGTAGCTTTATCTGAAACAGAAACATAAGGGGATAAAAAAAAATTAAATGCATTAATGATTCGAGATAATGCAGCAAGTAATTATGATCTTCTTCACAAGAAAAATTCTCATGCAATCAATGCCAGAGTTTTCATACATTTTAGTTCAGCAGATGATTTAGACTCTTGTTTCTCAGTGATTGAATTGATTTCTTCAGTGCCATGTCCAGTAGGTTCACTTTTGTAAGTAACCTTCACCTTTTGTAAAGATAAATCTTTACGGCCATGTTTAAACTCGTTGGAATGCCTTCTAGACATTGTTACCATGGTATCTATTTGGACAGGGCCTGCATGCCATTTACATGGTGACGGAAAATCCACTTTCTGAGATCTATATGACATTTTAACATATTTGTCAAAAGAAAAAAACTCTCCTCTGCATATGTTATATTTATACTTCATAAATATAACATATGTTAGAGAAGAGAGACAATTTAGGGAGTTTTGGAGATTTTGTACGTGAAGTCGACGGAGATATAGCAAAGAATAATGAAGTTCACTTCAAGCTCTTGTACACACAAGTTATGATTTAATCATTTGATAAGACAAATGAAAAGAAAGAGATGGTCTCAGTAACTCTTTTAAAGAGAATTTCATCCAGCGAGGGCAAGCGAACAGCGTTTAATTCAATGTGTAGGACCAACCAAAATCAAACTCAACACAGAAATCTAAACTCCTGTCTAACCAACTGCTGTTTTTATCTGCAGATCGAGGGACATATGCTCATGGAGCACAAGTTCCTTGGAACGACTGTTAACATGCTAGCCATCTTGGTACTCTAAATTATGAACCCGAAACCTTGGGGCTGTTTTTGATTTTGGTTATGAGATAGAGGTGTGTACTTCAACACGAACCGGCTGTCAGAACAATGCTCTCTTGACCACCCCTATATCAATTTCAAAGCCTTGCCCAAGAAGAACCTCAAATTTTCGTACATGAGCATGTGCAGTGTGCTAGTGAGCTACTGAGCTCCATAATGAAGGAATTGAAACAATAAGCCCAGAGCCCCAGAGTACTAATCAAGAATTAGGTCTAAAATAGGAAAATTATCTCTTCACAACCTAAAGGGCTCATCAAGACATTTTACAATATCACATTCCTCATTAACACATGACAAAACAATTAAATCAAGAAGTCCTGAGTTCAGAAAAAAGGAAAATGAAACAACATAGACAATTGAGATTTTCAAGCATATATATATAGATATTATATTAACAAAGACACCACTCAGTTGTAACTATCAGACGTCAGAGTAGGAAAGGTTGCAGTAAATAAAGAATCCGAGAGTCGTACACTTCTGAATTAAGAATGACCATCACGCATTACAAGTAAGGTTTGAAACAAAAAGAATAATAATGAAGCTGAAGAATCTAATTGAAATGAAGAGAATCGAGAGTGGTAGTCTGTCTTGTTTTTTTTAATTTTTTTTTTTTTTTACCAGGCGTGCGGGACTGCGGGTTTGTCTTGGTTCCATCATTCTTGTGCTTCCTCGACTCTAATGGAGGTAATAGGATACAGAGCCAATAGAGATTCGCTGTGAACTTGTTTAACTTTGTAACAAAATTGTGCACGTACAGGAATAATCGAAGCAATTTTTTTAAAACTTTCCTAAACAAATTAGGAAACACATTAAATATTATGCTCTTATTATTATTATTTTTTGAAATCTTATTATTTTTTTTGAAATATTAATAATTTTCTTTTAACATAGTTTATAAAATGGGGCCGTGGTCACTTACCCAATTTCAGCTTTTCACTTACTCCACTAAGAGTTTTTTAACCCCATTTACCCAGTCTAACATCTACTGACAATTTTACCCCTATTAATTAAATTGAAACTGCTCGATCTCTCCTCTTAGACTCTCTCTCCTCCTGGACTCTCTCTCTCTCTAAACTGAAACTGATCGATCTCCACCGGCGTAGAGCTGGAGCATCCACACCCGACCCTAGATAATCGCCAAGTACCAGATCCTCGAGCGGGTCGGATCCGGCGCCTACTCCGACGTCTACCGCGCCCGCCGTCTCGCCGACAACCTCAGCGTCGCTCTTAAGGAGGTCCACGACTACCAGTCGGCCTTCAGCGAAATCGAGGCGCTCCAGACGCTCCACGGCTGCCCCAACGTCTTCGTTTTGTACGAGTACTTCTGGCGCGAGGACGAGGACGCCGTGCTCGTGCTCGAGTTTCTGGCCACTAATCAGAGCGGCGAAGAAGAAGGAGGGCGGGATGGGCTGCAGCGAGGTCAAGAGCTGGATGCTGCAGATGTTGTCTGGGATCGACGTGTGTCATTGGAATATGATCGTGCATCTGAATTTTTTTTTTATGACGTGCTCAAGCCGGCTGAAGTTATACATGTCATGGAAGGAAAGAAGAAAGAAGAATGAAAAAAAAGGTTTTATTGAGGAGTTATACATGTCTATTGCGGGTCAATAATACGATTATTAGGGGTCAATAATATGGTTATTGGGGCAATAATAAGATTATTACGGGGCACTAATAAGATTATTTATTTGGATAAACCTACAAAAACTTTCAAAATTATAAACATCTTCATTTTTTATTAATTATTGATCCCTAATAAACTTGTTACTGGGGGGCAATAATATGTTCATTGGGGGGCAATAATATGATTACTGGGCCTTATTAGGGGGGCAATAAATTCAGACGCCGGAATCCGATCACTAGTCCGGTAGCCGGATTCGGGATTCCGGTGAACGGTTGCCGGATTCAGGTGAACGGTCGCCAGATTTCGGTCACCGGTCACCAGATTCCTGTCACCGGTCGCCGGAGTCCGTCACCGGAGTTGGCGGCCGGCCACTGGTCACCGGAGTCCGGCAAGGTCTCTAAGTGAGAAAGAAGGAGAGGGCAAAAAAATCCCAAAAATAAATAAAAAAGAATAAAAAAATAATTAATTGGGTATTAGGGAAATAATCTCTTAGAGTGTTTGGGTAAGTGGGCAATCTCTTAGAGTGTTTGGGCAAGTGGGGTTAATTAACTCCAAAATTGGGTAAATGATCATTTCCCCTTATAAAATACAGAACGCGTATAATATGTAAAAAATTCATACGTGTTTTAGTGAATCTGAATTGGGGAGAATGAATGTGTATTTCATTGATAATATGAGTCTCTTTATATAGAGTATTACAAAATACAGAATCTGAATTCTATAATGAAACGTAATCTTACATTGAATGAAATATGTTGTAGATGATAACTTAAACAAGTTACTAGAGTTTGGGCCAGACGCATAGAATTATTTGGACATTTTATCAAATAGTTTCTAAAAAATCGACAAAATATTTTTAAAATCAATTAATTAATCTTCAAATTTTAAAATATTAATATTTTTATTCAATAATATGTGTAAAATACAAAAAATATATATATATAAAAATATGTATAGTACCTATAATTATGGCTTAAAAATACAAAAAAATTAACAAATCTTTGAAAAAAAAATCAATACATATTTTATTTACGTATTATACGGAAAATTACTCTTTATTGTCTTTTTTCTGTCCTCTGGTTATTCTGACCTGGTTTTCTCATCCTCTCACCTACCGTATTGACACTCAAGGAATTACCACATTTGACAATTGGTTGTTGGCGCTGTTCAATTCTGACAATGGTTTAGCTCTGGATGATGCTCATTTCCCCACCCATGTTGCTTTCCTCCTGTGGTATATTTGGAAATACAGGTGTAATCTCATTTTCAAGCAAGTTCCTTATAATCCTTCGATTGTCGCTTCCCTAGCCTTCGCTGCATCAGGGGAATTCCTTCAGATCCCTCCCAAGCTGCTCCGCCCACGACACTCTTGCGTCGCTGATCTGTCTACCAAGGAGACCCATTGGTCTGCCCCTCAATGTGGTTCTCTTAAAATTAATACGGATGCGGCTTGGGATGAAGATTCGCACTCTTGTGGTTTGGCGGTGGTGATTCGTGATCCATCTGGAATCATTGTGGGGGGCTCCTCCAGGTTTGACTTCTCTTCCTTTCCTTTGGCTGCTGAAGCTATGGCTATTGAGCTTGGCCTCATCGCAGCCTCCTCCCTCTCCCTCTCTTCTCTACTGCTGGAATCTGATTCATTAACTCTGATTTCGGCTCTGCAAAATCCCCTTTCTACGGTGGGCTGGACGGCTTCCCCAATTGTTGCTCGTATACGAGCTCTTGCCGGCCGCTTCCATCGTGTTAACTGGCGTTGGGTCAGTAGAAAAGCCAACGGTGCTGCTGATCTTGTGGCTTCCATGGCTTTACGCAGGGTGTGTCCTGTTGATTGGTACTCCAATCCTCCCCCCTCCCTTATGCGTATTTTGCTCTTCGATGCTGCGGCCCCCCCTCCCTAGCTGTGCCTTTGGAGTTTTCTTGCTTTCTTTGTTTCTTTCCTTTGTTCGTTCCCTCTGTAATGTTTCTTCAATGCCAAAAAAAAAAAAAAAAAAAAACTTTCTTAAATCATTTTGGAAGCCCATTAAAAATGCTCTTATTGTCACGTTTTAAATTTCTTAAATCATTTAGGAAGTCCATTAGTCGCGACCACCCAAAGGTCGAACATTTAATCCACTTAACCCTCTAAATAGAGCCGACCTGATCACTTTTCTTTCACCTTGTCTCTTAAGTTCTAGGGTTTTGCAGAGAGCCAAGAATGGATCACAAGGTTCGATAACTGGTCGACACGGTAGAACGCTATGGATCTCAGCTCAACCAAATCAGTCAGCAATTGACCGTCATGAACCAAAACCTTAACCGTATGATTGGTGATCAAGAAGGCTTCAAGGAAGCCCCTCAAGCTCAATCTCCCCCGCCAAAACCAAAGAAACAACAAAACCCTAAACACCTTGATCCGGATCAAGTAAATTACATAACTTTTCCTTACATCGAGGTCGAATTTCCTAGCTTCAGCGGGAAAGACCCGGACTACTGGGCCCTTGAAGCAGAAAAGTTCTGCGAGTTCTATCTTATCCCATTCGAAGAAGCAATCCGAATCGCTGGGGTCACATTTAAAGGAGAAGCACGAGATTGGTATAGGGTGATGAAGAGAATCAAATCGAAACCATGGAGCGATTGGGAGGAGTTAAAGGCAGATCTTTATGCTAGATTCGGCTGCCAAGAAGTGAAAGAACCGGAAATCGCTATGTGTAATCTCCAACAAACAGGTAGTGTTATGGATTACGACAAGAAATATTTGAGGATTGTGAATCAGATTGAAGCATTGCCACAGAAGTTTCTGCTCAAAGTGTATGTCAATGGGTTGAGTGAAGACATTAGGGATTATGTTATGTTAGCTAAGCCCAAAGATGTCGACGCTGCATTTCTGTTGGCCAGGGATTATGAATGGAGATTGGGGAAGTTCCATTCATGATGAACTTGCTTGAATTGGTTTCATTATGTTCTTGAATTGTAGTAGGTTTTAGTAGGTTAGGTGATCAAATAAGAGGTTCAAGGTGTTCATTAAGACAAATGTGATGAAATGTTTTTAGTTCCAGCTTTCGATCTAAACGAGAATTGGGGTCTTGTACTGAAACTGTTTAAGCTACTTGGTGTTTTAGTGCATGCTAAGATCATGTTTATTTTGGAGTGTTATTCTTGATTTTTTTACATGAGAAACGACATTTTTCAAACGACTTGATCGTCCGAAAGCTTGCTCTCACAATACTTTTTATTAGTCTCACGTAATGAATTCAAATTTTGATCATTGTAAGTGTATTATGGGATCCCCTCTGCTTTAGCGTTTAACCTATTGTACCTAAATCTTCTCTCAAATTTCTGACGATGTTCATATTCTTCTAAGAAATTCATTGTCAAATTGCTATGTCTAAGGACTCCCAACGCTTAATAGAATTCATTAACGACATGAATATATGAGAACCTTCAAGGTGAGAAACGCTATTTTCCAAATTACTTAATTCTCACGTAATGAATTCAAATTTTGATCGATCACTAGCGGTCATATAAGTGTCTTATGGAATAGCTTCCTTCATATTTGAAGGAGAGCTCGCGAGTGGTATAAGAAGAGACTGATATCGAAACCATGGAGTGGTTGGGAGGAGTTCAAGGCTGATCTCTATGCGAAATTCGGCTGCCCAGAGGTGAAATTCCCAGAAACTGCGCTGTGTAGTTTGCAACAAACGGGTAGTGTCGAGGATTACAATATGAAATATTCGAAAAATGTGCATCAGATCAAAGGAGGGCCGCAGAAATGTCTGCTCAAAATTTATATCAATGGGTTAATTGAGTGAAAACATTAGGTGTCTTGTTATGGGAGATAAGCCTAAAGATGTTCAGCAAGCATATCTGTTGGCTAGAGATTATGAAATGAAATTATCCTTCCTGTGCCAACTAGGAATAACTCCTAAAACCTTAATCCCTAGACTAATGAGAGTGAATGGGTATCTTGGAGTTACCTTAGCCCATGTGGTCATAGGCACTGTCAGTACTCAGTACCTACAATTTTATTCAGCCTTGGATTGTGAAGAAGGATAATTGTTCCACTATGCCGGAAACTCATTTAGGTGCTTTGAGGCTTGGTGCTAAAGGTAAAGAAATAGATTGTGTGAAGAAGTGTTTGAACCTGCCTTTGCTGTTGAATCTTCATGGGTTTTGCAGTGACTATTATGTGAGGCGAATGTGGGGCTGTGACATTATGCTTGGCGCTGGATGTTTGGAAAGCCTTGGTGACATCAAAGTAAGCCCTGGGAAAGTGGAGTATGTTTGTGATGGGAATTGAAAATGGAGTATGTTTGTGATGGTGTCACTCACCAGCTGCAGTGGAAAACTGTCAACAATTCGAAAAGCATAATTCGCTCTTTAACAGAAGTTATTCGTGTATTTATGTAGAGCTTGAAGTAAGCACTTCTCTTAATCCTAGCTTTCTGGATGAGAATTGGGATCTCATTATGTAGTTATTTAGTTATGAAAAATGTTTAAGCTAACTAGCCTACCTGGTATTATAGTGCAAGGTATGATCAATTTGCAATGAACTTTGAAAGTGTGTTTGCTCGTCATATCTTTGATTTGATCATTGTTGATGCAAAAGGTATTCATGAGTCTAATGCACATATGCATACATGTTTTCAAATTTCACTGCTATATGCTATTGTTGTTTTCTCTCCACCATTATTGCCTTTTCAGAATGGTGGTGCAGACTGCAACTATAATCAGTAATCCACACATGTTAATATTGCTGCCACAGATGTTGCACAGGAAAAGCTGTACTGGTGAATCTGATTCCAAAAATTCTTCTCCGGGGTATTAGCACTCTGGAATTGAGAGCCGTTCCTTTAATTAGTCACAGTTTTTGATGGGCCTCACACATGAGCTAATTCAACGACTTCAATACTTCGTAGCACTATAGAACAAAAAAAAAAAAAATTAGAACACTCCTAATCATATAGTGTTTAGGGTGCAGGCTGTCTGATACATCTTGGACTCACCCTTGAAGGAAGGTTGGGCCTAGCCCATTGATCCAGGCCTTTTTTTTTTTTTTTTTGAAATAGAAGTTTATTGTTATTCAATAACCAACAACCAATAGGCCATAGCTTACAAAACTTACGTAAGAGTTTTGGCAAGAAAATCCGGGAAAACATATCCAAGCTAAAGCAAACTAATTAACATCATTGGGAAGCTCACAAGTAAGCCTATCTAAGAATGACAAAACTTCACCTCCTGCGGGAAGAAATCATTCAACTAACCCTCCCTTACCAATCACGCAATTGTGGTATAAAAGAGAAACTAGAAACGTCATAGAAGACTCATAGAAACTTACTCACCCTTGCACAGGCTTTAACCCCTAAACAGAACAGCTAAGCAATAAACAGCTCCTTCCCATTCGAGTTGGAGCTTAAATCCACACCTGCATTTTTACCTTCCGCCTTCTTAACTCGGCGACCAGATGGACGACCCCTCTTCTTCTTTGGAGCTGGCCCCATCGAAATCAGAACCTCCACCAACTCACCAAGATGGAATTCTGGCTGTATAAATGTCAAACTAGGCTTGAAGATCTTCTTTCTCAAACCCAAATCCACCATTGGGCCTCTATTAGCCCCAAGCCTAGAAGAAGACCCAGCAGCGCCCACACCCACATTAGAGATGTCGCCCGGCCCAAATCTGTGCAGCCCAGTCAAACCTGCGGTCAACCCTAATTCTAAATTAGGGTTTCTCGCCGGTTTTTCTGGAGCAGTCACAGCAGCATCCGGCATCGGTCCATCCACCGCCACCCTATCTCCAGCCATCTCCAACATCAAGCCTAGCTCTGCCGGCCCCATAGGGAGCATCTCCGGCCCCGTCACCGCTGCCACAAAAGCCCGATTGCAGGCCATTTCGGTCCGACACCGCCTCCAGAGCCACCGCTGTCCCTTCAAGTCCTTTGTCACAACCATCCTGTCCATGGATGAAGAACCCGCACCTCTTGCAGATCCCATGGCACTTTTCGTACCTAAACTCCAGAGCCACCGCCACCTCCGGTGAAAAGTTGTACGTGAGCTGAAGTCGTACATCATGGATCACCTGAATCCTCTTAATCGGATCCTTCCTCACCATTGCCGCTTGATCAAACCGTACAAACTGCCCCAAATCATTTCCAACTAAGGTTAGGGCTCGTTCATTATGCATAACAATACGTAGCCCCGTCACCACCACCCAAACCTCAAGGTAGCGCAACGGTACCTCATCCACAACACGAACACCATCGTAATCCGCCACCAACAACATTGAATTGTTATAAAACCAAGGGCAGCCATTGAGGACATGGGTCTTCGCCTCCTGCTCCTTGAACTAGAAAACGAAAATACCTCCCTCCTCCTGCCAGATCAAAACACGTTCTTTCAATCTCCAAACACCAGAGATCGCCGCCGAGAATGATGATATCACCACGCGCTTCGGAGATAGCAGACATCCACATAGATAAAAGAAAGGATCATGGATCGCCTCGCCACCCCCAATCAGATTCGCCACAGCCGCCTCGGTTCGTACATGATTAGCCACCGCTTCTCCCGCCGCCATGGCAGCCTAAACTCGATCAGTTTCTTCGCTAGAGGGAAACCCTAGCAGAGAGAAAAGTCGACTAATCCAACCTAGCCTACTATAATAAGTTGAGGGAGAATCCACCCAATTCAACAAAGAACAAGTAAATCCACAGCTAATTAGAACAATTAAATTCAAATTACCAAAATGCTAAACGATTTTTCTTCTTCTTTTACATGCGCAATTTTGATACCAAAATGTCTTCTTGCATTTTCTACCGCCGAGTTGAGTGAGGATGCTTCTCACTTTCTGGCATATTCTAAAAGAGTAGTGCCTATAATATATAGTGGAGTCTGCTGACAAAGAAAGAAGTGGGAATCTGAATATTCAAGTGTATGATAAGAAATGAAAAATCAGAGACTACTTCAAAATATTCTACTGAACAATTAGTTGTATATTCAAGAACCCTGGACTCAAAAATCAGAATGTGGAGTACAAGTGCATAACGATCGACATCCTGATATGTCAGACCATGTAAAAGCATGCACATTATAAAAATTGCAATTTTTTTTTTCTTGACTGATAAAAAATTGGGTTAGAAAGATACTAGTAAATGGGAAATAGAGTACACTTTCATTATAAAAATGTGGCACCATGTGAGCTGAGTTTTCTTTGATCCTGCAATCTCTCACATTTTCTTACCGAGGTCGTAAGGTTAAACTGAGAATTAAGGTCGGTTCGGTTCGGTTCAAGGTGTGTTGCAACTTGCATATGGTGTTGCTTCATTTAAGCTTCAAAGTGGGAGTTTTGAGAACCACATTATTTCGAGCCTTCATTTCTCAATATGTGGTGAGCTTCCTTGTCAATATACAGTGAGGTTGGTGAGCCAATTAGTGCTTCATTGAAAGCTCTACGCTAACTGAAGACTATATAGTACCAACCTTATCAAGGTGGACCAGAGAACTATATAATGGAGTCTGCAACTTTTGCAGAGATATCCCAGTTATGTTTTGTTCCCTTCAAGTCCTCCATAAGTAAGCAAATTGCAAGAACCACTATATAGCCGTTAAGCTCGAGCTCTAAAGTTTAAACGGCTTATGTAGTTATCATATGCATAATAATTATTCCATGATTATCTGTCAAATGTCATGTCACACTTCGAATTACAGTGAAAGTAGATCTATCCACACTTTCATCTAACCTTGGCATGGTGTTTACGTTTCAGATCTAACAACGACTAGCTCAAGAAACTACCAAGGTTCAATCATTATAATATATATGTACACCCTAGCTAGCACAGAGTGGGGCACAATAATCACAAAGAACCCAACACAAGAAACAAAATGATAATAATTAAGAGAGAAATATAACCTTAATACCAATGAGTGCCAAATACTCATCAAATTAATACACTAGCTAGCAGTACACTCAGATTAGATCTAATTTACAAAAACCGAAGATAGTTGAAGACACAAAGATATGCTTCCATAGTCCAACTAGCAACACCACCCAAAAGGAATCAAAAGCCCCTGCACTTTTGCCCCATAGATCATAGTAGGATGGAGATAGAAAACAAAAACTTAGCAAGGCTGTCCCTAAATGAACACCTATAATCAACAGCAGCATCACATGCATATACCACTGCATATTGAAATATAGCATCATCTCGGATATCCAGCCCTACCCCACCTCTTAAGTTTTCATATCAACCCCACCAAAGCATCAAGCTTGAAAAGAATAAGGTTACGGAAGAAGAGAACAAACTAGTAGTGTCAATGAGTCTAATCCCAGCACTGTCATCCGTGATGCCAGCTCCAGATGGCCCTACTCCGAATACTCCAGGAGTTGCAGTGTAAGGAGTGGCACCGGTGGTTGTCCCAGTGGTTGTTCCGGTGGTTGTTCCGGTGGTTGTTGGTGTTGTGTTGGTGCTTGTGGGTGTTGTGCCGGTGGTTGGGGTGGTCGTGCCGGTGGTTGGGGTGGTCGTGCCGGTACTTGGGGTGGTTGTGCCGGTACTTGGAGTCGTACTGCCGGAAGAGCTGAATGAAAGAAAGGAAACAGCGTTTATTACAACAACCACAAAAAGTAAAATTGCCAAAATGCAAGTAGAAAGCCCATGAACATCAGAAGCATAGTAACTGAAACCAATATTATATTGTGGAATAGAAACTATCTGGCATTATTATTTCTCCTCTTCAAAGTACAGGTCCTATTCCTCAATCTTGGATATGTAATTATGGCCCCACATGATCATGTTAACTAACTCTAGTATCTTAGGTCATTTGCCAGAACTTAACAAATATATTGATATATTTCCTAAATCCTCGCAGCTTCAGAGTATCAATATACAAGTCATGCCATTCTTAAATCATTTTCAGCCATGAAGATATACAAATACAGTTTATGACAATATGTTTTGGATGAATATCTCCATCATGTAATGGAACAAGTATGGCATTGCAGATGCAGATATATTCTAATTTCCTAAAGCCTTATAGAGATGCTGGCAAAGCAAGCTTTGAGCTTTATTAGAATTATAGGACTTGCAGACTCGCAGTGGACTCAAAGATTATCATATCATTCCCTTACAAGATCAGGCACTTCTATTAAAAGACTATTATGTTCATATCATTACATTACAATGAAACTATTTTGACTTCCGAAATATCAATGTATTGATATCCTATCCATCAAAGCACCTTATGTTGTTGGGAGGTGATAATTAATTAAAGTGTATGAATCTTGCAATATGCCAGTCAAATTAGTTGATTACAGTCAAAGACTTTAAACCACATAAGCATACTTGTGCTGTGTGAGGTGTGAAAACTACATCGGTCACTGCTAAGTAGATTAAGGCATAGCCTCAAAGGTCATCCTAGAAAGCTTTTTAATCAAGGAAAGCAAAAGTATTTGCTAGAGTTTCGTTAAAGTATAAGATGCATGCATCAAAGGAAGACAAAAACAAAAAACAAAAAGTTTTAACTATATATTTTGAAACCAAGATAATTTTTTTATTCATTTTTATCTTAGGAAAAAAAAAAAAAAAAAAAAAAAAAGGTAAAAGTGAGTTTAGAGGAGTACTCCCGTAAATACGGCGGACTGGGACTACACATACAGGCACAACCGTCGAGAATTCAAAAGTTGGCTCACATCTCAAAAAGTTTGCCAATCCCCAAAGCTTTTTTTATCATATAATCAGAATACTTGTCCCACTATGAAAGTTGTACTATGCTTTTTATAAGGGACAAAGTTTTGCCCATCACAATGTAGACAAAAACCCTTTCACCACAGTGCATGGTGGCCATTACTTTTGAATTTTTGACCATGGGTCAGATCCCACAATGTAAATACGGCATTGTATGTTTACCCAAAAGCAAATAAAGGTCCTATCATAGTTGAATGAACAAAGGACCAGTTTGTAATTTTGGGGGAAGTAAGAAGTTACCCTTTGCACTGTTCAATTCAGAAAGACTAAACCTTTTAGGAAAAAAGCATTGGATCCCAGCTATTTGTAGCACCTTTTGTAGAAATGAGGAGCTCAGAATTATTACACACAATGAAGGAGCTCCCCCACCAATAATTGAGGGGGAAGTGGTCAGGGACATCATCATGCAATACAATACTAGTCAAAATACTCACGACTCAATTCAGATTGGGGAAAAAGGGGTGAAACCGTAAAAGGAAGAGGAGTGTATTGGTTGTTTATCATGAGCTAATTGACGTAACCAGAACCAAAAATAATTTAAAGTAATTATCATTCTTTCAGAAAGCACCGTTTTTCAATGATAAAAGCAAAGATGCCTATCCCACCAGGAGAAATATTTGAATAAAAGGAAAGCTCTTTAGTTTAGAGGCCCCAACACTACCACAGAAGACAAAGGTAAACTACCTAAGCTTCGGCCCTTACCTTAAATACCCAAAAATCAAATCTTGCGAACCTAATATGTGCATAAAAACCCTTCTTTTTTTTTTTAGATGACAATAAAAAAAATTAGTTTCAGCCATATAAACAAAGACTTTGTAGAAATAATGTTGTCCTCCCCATCGGTTCATAACACTCAACTAGAAAGCTAAAGAAGTAAATAGAAGACTCTTAAAGGGTAATGTTGTAGGTATGAGAAGTAAATGCAGATTGCTTCTTGGTAACTTATTGTCTCTTCATTATATTTTGCCTTTCAATCATTTATGAAATGTGTGGTCTTCTTCAAATCAAAATGTGAAAACACTTGGAACAGAGCAAAAGTAATATCCCTGGAAAACATAAAAATGGGTCAAAAATCATACCTGGCGCTAGATGGGAAAACACAACCAGTAACGCCTGTAAATCACCAAAGAACAATGTAAAGAGTTGGTTAATTACCACACTGATCTGAAAAAGAATACGGAAACGGAGTATTAATTGTAGCAATGGAGGCTTACTGGGATCGGATGTAACAGGGGTTGCGGTGCCGGCAAAGTCACAGGTGCCTTGAGCTTGGCCCTTCTTCTGGAAATAGCTGTTGACAGCATAGTCGCAGTGACCTTTAACAGTGTTAGGGTTGTAGCAAGCCCCATTTGGATGTATGGGGTTACAGTCAGCCCCAGCTCCACAGGCATAGTCCAATGTCTTCTGCAATACTGCATCACTCCCACTCTTGCACACACACCAATTGGCACCTAAAATAGTAGTACTCCCACAAAGGAAATTAAAATTAAAAAAGGAATAAACTTTCACAATAAAAAGGTAGAACTTGCACATCTAAATGCAAAAGATCAGATTTTTCTTGTCCTACAGAATAAAGCTGAAAACAAGATTTGGGTAAGAACGAATCTTGTAGAACCAGTTCTAGCACAAGAAAATGTTGGAAATTAAAACAAAAACAAAAAAACAAATAATGGGTAAAATGTCTTCAAATTAAGAACCTATCCAACAAAAAATGTCTTCAAATCTACAAAAGATCCACACATTACTGGTAATGAAAAATATCATACTTTAAAAAAAAAAAAAACTACTTGATTTATGTTTTTTCATGCCTCAAGAAGAAAATAGGGAAAATATATAGAGATGAATATCTAAAGAAGAGCAAAGGGCTTACTTGACTGCCCAGCCATGGCCAAGAAAAGCAAAGCTGCAAAAGCTAGAACACCCATGATTGAGCTGAACAGAGAGCTTTGTGGCAAGTGTTTGAGGAAGCTAACAATAATGGTGGTGAGCTCAAACCAGATAGAGAGAGAGAGAGAGAGAGAGAGAGAAAGAGAGAAGTGGTGTTGGGTAGAGTGAGAGAAATGGGGTTAATATCAAAAGAGAGAGAACTGAATTTGTAAGATAGTGGTGTGATGTGGACAACTTGACGGTGGCGGTAGTGGCGACGTACTGTGCGAACGTCGTGTCGTTTTGTAAGTGCTTTTCTGTTTTTTTTCGTGTCCTGCTGTCTCTGTAGATCGTTCAGTTGTTGTTGCTTCTTTTTAACCTTTTTGACAGTTTTGAAAATCGACAAGGTGTGGTGGCATGGGGACTAGTAAAACAGTCTAATTAACACAGCCGACTGCCCGGATATAGTGTCTGTCCAGATTCGTAGGGTTTCCAAGCGGTGCTCAGATACGAAAATAATGCTAGCTAGCTGTGCATGCATATGTACTGCGTACTCTACGGTTTACCTGGGAATTATTTGTATACGGGAAAACATATTATTGGGATCCTGTAATCTGTAATCTCACTCTTATATTTGCATCATATCAGCATGCATTCTTACATTGCAAGTGTATATATTCTTTTACCAAACTCAAGGGTAGTGAAGGTTAGATGGACGAGGGGAGGGTGGAAGATTGAGATAAAGTAATCTACGAATTGTGTTCATTTGAGTTTGAATTTATTCATTTTACTTGAAGAAGAAAGAATAATGCATTAGAAGCACTAGCCATTCATATGACTAAAACATGCCACAAAGTTATTGTAATTGACGTGTGACTTTGCTGCCACAATTAGTAGATTCAACTTTGCATGACTTCAACTCGTCTGTCTTGCTTTTATTCTCATTTCTCTTCTCACAGTGTGACAAGTCTGTGTATTCTAACACTTGATATTTGCTTGTCTCTATATAACCTTTTTTTTTTTTTACTTTGTCAAGGGGAACCCAAAGGCTTCCTAGGCCCAAGATAAACCCCTTCGGCGCATGTGAAATGCTCCAACTGTGCATTGCAGCACAGTGCCTCGCCACTTTGACAGCTTCGGGGTTCGAACTTAGGTTGGGGAGCACACCCAACTAAGCAAGAACCACTAGGCCACTTGCAGTGGTTTCTATATAACCTAATTAACCCCACTATAAAATATCGATGTTATTTTAGCTATTTTGTTTACCCTAGATTAGGCTACAACTTACAAATATATAAATGGAGAAACTATCGTGTTTTACTAATTATGAGATTATGACATGAGATGATTTAAACGAAAATAGATCTTGACATTATTGGCATGATTGGACCCCTCTAATTACCATTTTATTTTTGAAATTATCATGTGTTATAAGCTCACAATTTATAGAGCATGATTTTTAAAAGAGTTTCAAATAGACGGAACACTAAAACTGTGACTAGATTTTCTAAAACAAATTTTTTATTTTCAACTTTGAAAAAATCGTTTAAAAAAATTTGAGTTCCGTCAGTTGGAGAAGTGTTTAAAATCCATAATTTGATGGTGAAAAAAAATTGGTGAGAAATTAAAGAAAATAAATTTTCCTCAAAAACCCATTGTGTTATAGTCCATGATTTTAGTTTAGAAACGAAAGTATTTTGACTTTTTTTTTTAATTTGTTAAAAAGTTCTAAGGTTGAACCGTATGGTGAACATTAAAATGGTATTGGCCTATTGGGCAATAAAACCACTATACAAATGGACCACACGTACACACTACGGTCTGTTTTGGTTCGGATGGGAGATTCCCAGGTCCAATCAACTTGGGAGAGATTGGCCCAATGAAACAATTTCCTTCACGACCCGGGCCTCGATTACTCTCAACTTTTTATTGGGCCCGATTAATGGTACCTTTCACCAAATAGCTGGCCCAAACCCAAAAAGCCGTAAACCGGTTAACCGGTTCAGGACCTGTAAGTTACAGTAAAGCTTCCTCTTCTCTCAAAACTCAAAAGTCCGAGAAACGCTTCAGACTCCGGAGCTCTATTTCCCTCCTCAATTTCGCGCCGTAATCGCCCCGAAGCAAAACCCTAAACCGGAACAAGTAGACGGAAAGCAAAATTCTCCGAGCGAAAAATTCAACAATGCTGGTTCAGCTTCCGCGATTGACTAGCTCTCTGAGGGAGCCCTTCGACGTCGACCAGGCCTATTTGCAGCGCAAGCTCATCCTTCAAAACCACACCAAGCCTGGCCAGTATGTTTGATTTTATTTACTGCGTCTGATTGTAGTTGAAATTTTGTTCGCTTTGGTCCGAAATCGAAATTTGACTTTGTAGTAGTCATTTTGCTAGTTACTTCGCCTTTGATCTTGTGCTTGATGCTTAATATATGTTTGGAAATGTTTGTATTTGATGTGTGTATAGATCATCGAGCTCAGTTGATGAGTCGGAGCTTGCGAGAAAGATAGTTCATAGATGGGAGGAAGGTAATGGCTTATGTTTTAAGAAGTTGATGTAATGTTAGCTGTGCATTTGGGAGTGTTTGATCTTAATGCAATTTGGAAATTTGTGGAGCAGCTTCGTATGAGCTGCGGCAAGCTTACAAGCAGTTTATTGGAGCTGTGGTGGAGTTGATAGATGGAGAAGTTCAATCCGAGGAGTTTCGTGAGGTGGCACTCGTTGTTTACCGGCTTTTTGACAGACCGGAGGAGGAAGGCAGTGTTGAAACAAATTTTGCCGGAAAAAAGTATAAATCCTGTTTCCGAATAACTAATCTTCTTTTTTTAATCAGTCATTAGTTTGGAAGTGTAATCGACTCTATGCATTGCATTTATCGTTTTGAAATGTAGGCAGGAAGTGCAAATGCTTTTGGGGCACACAGTTTCAGATGCTAACATGCGGAAAGTTGCGTCTCTAGCTCAGAGACTTTGTGGGATGCGGTCTAGTGATCATGGGATTACACTTGTTTCAGAAAGGCCTGTAAATGGATCTCATGACGATGCAGAATTTGGTGCCGACCTTGTTTTTCATCCTCCGGCTCGGTTTTTGGTAGATGTTTCTTTGGATGATGCGGAGTCATTTTGTGAGGAAACCGCTGGACCTTCCTCTTATTATGAAGGATCATATGGTCACAGTGGCTTGAGTGGTGGTCATTCTGCTACTGATGGGCGCAGCATCGATCTGACTTGGCTACAAGATGCATGTGATCAGATAACAAAAAGTACTACACAGCTTTCTCGAGATGAACTGGCTATGGCCATTTGTCGGGTGCTTGATTCTGACAAACCTGGTGACGAGGTACTGGCTAATAGTTCATATATGTTGGTTTCACTCTTGAGCTTTTCTACACAACTAATTCCATTTCATTCTGATTGTAAGCTCTTTTTTGTTTTATTCAATAAAGATAGCAGGTGACTTGTTGGACCTTGTGGGGGATAGTGCATTTGAAACTGTTCAAGACCTCATATCAGTAAGAATCTAAATATTCTAGTACTGTTTAGATTGATCTTAGATACTCCTTATGGTTCATCTTCAACACACACACACTACAAAACAAAATCTCTTCCCACAGTAGTCTTGATTTCCTGACGTGTGTTATCAGGATCTTTCTCTCGCCACTTCATGTACATATTCATTTTGTAGAAAAGGCTCAAAATATATTCTCCAAAGATTTGGTCTTATCAATACTTAATTCTTAGTTATTGAATGGACTTTTGTTGGAGAAGTCCATTCTAGATTTACTTTTTGATGAGTTTACAGCTAAACTCTTGTTTCGTTTCTTCTCTTAAATTTCTCAGCATCGAAAGGGACTTGTTGATGCTATCCATCATGGGTTACTAGTAATGAAATCTGACAAATCGTCTTTGACCTCTCAACCTCGCATGCCTAGTTATGGCACACAGGTAGAGCTGGTTCTGTTTAAAACTTGTTCCCATTACTACATATCATAAAAGAGCAACATGTGGCATCAAACAATTTCACTTGTCTTTCAGGTTACTGTTCAAACAGAATCTGAACGGCAGATTGATAAGCTTCGGCGCAAAGAGGAAAAGCGAAATAGACGAGGAACAGAATATGGCACTGATAGTGATCTGGCTGCTGTAAATTTTTCTTCTCTACTACAAGCAAGTGAGAAAAAAAATATTTTTGATGATCTATCGGGCCTTGGTGAAGGGATAGCGGTTAATGCTCTTCCGCAAGGAACTCAGAGGAAGCACCACAAGGGGTATGAGGAGGTCCTAATTCCTCCTACACCAGGAGCACAAATGAAACCTGGAGAAAAGCTGGTATCCATTTGCAGTTCGTGTTCATTGTACTTCGTGACTCTCATTCCAGTTTTATTTACTGGTTCTCAATGCTTTTACTTAGATATTTAATAATTAGATTTCCAATGTTACATAACCAAGTCAATAAACAAAAGAAATGACTTTAATAGGGACCTTTAGGTAATTCAGAAGTGAACACCAGGGGAGGGATGCCTGTTCTTCATAATAATTATCTTATGTACTTCATAATAATGAAGTACTAAACCTGTCTATTCCTTTACCTGATGAATAGGCTTGCTAAATTTATCATACAAACTACTTGGAAACGCATGCTATTTTTGTACATTTTCTCTCTAAAGGAGGCTTGAACAGAATGCGTTTGACATGTATAAGCCTTTAGATAGTACTTTCATTAGAAGAATCATATGAAGCATGCAATTTTTTGTAGATAATTGTATGGACTTATGTTCCTTAAAATGGGTTTGTGATGCAATTGGAGTTGAGTGGCAAACTGACCTTAATAAGTTCTGCATTTGCTGTGGTTTAACAAATAGCCATTGCCCTGGCATTTCATCAACTTCTGACCTTGATTTCTCCTTTGCAATCTGTGCTCGCTATCATATGTTGTCAGATTGAGATCTCGGAGTTAGATGAGTTTGCTCAAGCTGCTTTTCGTGGATACAAATCTTTGAACCGCATTCAGAGCCGCATATATCATACTGTGTACTACACAAATGAGAATATACTAGTAAGATATTTTATTCCGATTTTGTGAATTGCAAACCATTGTAGTGAAAGTATGTGTCTGAATCTGTTCTCCATAAACTTGCAGGTTTGTGCTCCAACAGGAGCTGGCAAAACAAACATAGCTATGATTTCCATTCTACATGAGGTGCAAAGATTGCCATTCCTGTTTTTCTAATATGCATTTTGTGATTATACTGTTTCTCTTTAGGCACCCAAAAAAAGTAGACCCTTTTTTTCTTGTTACTTGGAAATGGTCAAAGATTTGCACTTTTGTTTTTGTTATCTATGATTGAACTCAGGCTCATTGCACAGTCCTCCTCCTCCGTATGGGATGTGGGAGAGGCTTGTCATACAGTCATAGTCCTTGAGCTGGGAAATATTATAATAATATAATATATTTTCCAAGAGAATTCATCTCTTCAAAATATCACCTTGCCAAAAAGCAAGAAGAAAACTAAGCTATTGGCTGCCTTAGTTATGGCGCTATGTATAGTAAAGTACCTTTCATGTAGAATTCAATTTATTGTGTTTGCATGGTTAAGTATTCCTTACTGTCGTTTAGGATCCATTTTCAGATTTAGATAGTAACTGAGGCATTTGGTGGCAGATTGGACAGCACTTCAAAGATGGTTACCTGCACAAAGACGAGTTCAAAATAGTTTATGTTGCACCTATGAAGGTTCCTCCCATATATTACTCTCTTGCTTTTTTTGAGTGGGTGAGGGCAGGAAGTGGGCATTGGCTTAGTGACTTGTCACTTATAATCATGTTCTTTTTCTAGGCGTTAGCTGCAGAAGTCACATCAACTTTTAGCCATCGGTTATCTCCATTAAATATGACTGTGAGAGAACTTACTGGAGACATGCAACTTTCTAAGAATGAACTTGAAGAAACTCAGGTCAATTGATCAACTTCTGATGGCTCAGTTGGTTGTTACATGCATGCAAAAACTAATATTATTACTGTTACAAACTAATTTTTTTCGTATCTTGTTATTCAGATGATAGTTACAACACCTGAGAAATGGGATGTCATTACTCGCAAGAGCAGCGACATGTCACTTTCAATGCTGGTGAAGCTCCTAATAATTGATGAAGTTCATCTTTTGAATGATGATAGAGGCCCGGTAATTGAGGCACTAGTTGCTCGGACTTTACGCCAGGTAATGTTTAATCATTAATGTCTTACTTTGTGCTGTTAAATAATTATTGTACCAGTTAAGTGTGATTGATTCAATTTGTACAATTAACTTATGCGCATGAAGGATGCTTTTATATACTTGCCGGCTCTTGGTCCTTATCTTCTGATGTCTGGTTGACAGTAAAGGGAGAATTCTTTTCCCTTCTCATTACCATAATTCTTAACTTGGGCCAATACACTACACATGTGCTTAATGCATATTTTGAGAAAGTTCTAAGTTTAATCTATTGAATTTTTGGTGAATCATTCAATGCATTTAGTTTTTTCCACTTATTTGTGACTTCTAAGTTCTGTGTTTATTTAACTGGTTCCAACTTAGAGAGATTAGAGATTCAGAAGGTTACCAAACATCCACTGGGCCCAAATGGCCAAATGTCTCTGCTGTTAGGGAATGAACAACAATGTATATCGAACTAGCATCTTCCTATTGTGCAAATCCATCTTGCTCATGATTATGCATACCAAGAGTTTCACCTTGCTAATCAGCAAATAGTGGGTGAATGAGACCTACTTCAACCAGGCCTTTCTTACCATATGACACTACCACTGGAGTTTAATTTATAAGGGATGAGGACAACAATGTATAACAAGCTTACAATTATACAATAAATAAAAATGAAAATGTATTGTCAAGTCATCCAGAAGAGGATTGTCTCTTCAGAAGTGTTATGTGATAGCTGCATGTTATGAGTGCCTGCAAACTACGTATTTTCTTCTTATGTTTTGATTTTTCTTTTTGGTTTTGTTTTTTATGTGTGACAGGTGGAGTCTTCACAGTCAATGATACGCATTGTGGGACTTTCCGCCACTCTACCCAACTATTTGGAGGTATCTTGGCCACTTACTAATATAATCTGTTCAGTTGCCTTCAACTGCCATACTTTGAACTTATTTTTATAATAATGTAGGTTGCACAGTTTCTGAGAGTGAATCCAGAGGCAGGACTCTTCTACTTTGATTCTAGCTATCGTCCAGTGCCCCTTGCACAACAGTATATTGGTATTAGTGAGACAAACTTTTCAGCCAAAACTGAATTGTTGAATGAGATATGCTACAAGAAGGTCTGTGCTTCCTGGGAGGTTCTCTTTTGTGCCACTTATGTATGGGAATGATCATTGATTGATTAAATACTTGTTCGGCCAGGTTGTGGAGTCACTAAGGCAAGGTCATCAGGCAATGGTATTTGTCCATTCTCGAAAGGACACAGCAAAAACGGCTCAGAAGCTGGTATGTGCTTTATCTTTTTGGATTTGTTTTGGCTTGAAATTTTTGTTTGCAAGTGTTAATAAGAAACTAGGTTGGTTGTTCATGCCAATGAATCAGCGAGACCAGTATGCATTCTTGCTGCAAGATAACTCCCTCTGTATTTGCACTCTTTCTTTTCTCTTATGTGATTTCTTTAGTGTCATTATGTGATGTGTGTTATATGTTGCTTCCCATTATCAACTGATATGACTTATTTGGCAGGTTGAACTTGCTCGCAAATTTGAAGGACTGGAGCTCTTTAAGAATGATCAGCACCCACAATTTTCATTGATCCAGGCATGAAAATCCCTGATTTTCTGCATTTTATTGGTAGTAGTGTTGTTTTCTTTTTGTTCATAGATGTCCCATTTTATGCATTTCAGAGGGAAGTTGTAAAATCCAGAAACAAAGATCTTGTTGAACTTTTTGAATTCGGAATTGGAATTCATAATGCTGGGATGTTACGTTCTGATAGAGGTCTGACTGAGCGCCTTTTCTCTGATGGACTATTGAAGGTAGATACATCTAGTTTCCTTCCGTACATCATACCATCAATTTTATATGTATAATGTTAAAGATTTTCATGCAACACATTTAAACCACCTGATGTGGCAAATGAGGTGGACGTACCACATAAAATTCACTAAAAAATCTCACTTATTTATTTTCTAATACTTTTTTTTTTTCATTTACATTTCCTAAGATCTTCCAGCCTGATTACATGATGTGGCATGTACCATTATGCTTGTTTTTTGGTTGAAGCATTTGTGTCTTCTGTTATTTTCTTTTTATAGGTACTTGTTTGTACAGCAACTTTGGCGTGGGGCGTAAATCTACCAGCTCACACTGTTGTGATAAAGGTTTGAGCATCTATCCAAAAGTATTATATATGTCCATCGCTTAAGTCTTGCATTTAGTGAGCATATATACTGCAATTTTATAAAGCCACAAGATGTGACAAAATGGACTATAAATTTGTCGCCTTTTTTTTGTTTCTTTCTGTTGAAGAGTTTTTACATCTGTCTCTAGTATATCATATTAAGTTTAGACATTTTAATAAAGGAGAAATTCTTCCATAGTATATCATATTAAGTTTAGACATTGCTCTCTCTCTCTCTCTCTCACAATGTAAATAACTTTAATGGCAAGATTTCTACTAAACGATACTGTTTCAGTTTAATTTAGGGATGTACCTTTTGAGTGTAATTCAAGAATGGGAAGAATTTTTGTTGATGAAATCTTGTGACGCATTGACTTCTTGTTTATCTTTCACAATTTGATTGTTTATTACAATAGTTCCTGTATCCTACACATAAAAAAAAATATACAAAATATTATGCATAAAGTATAAAGTATCTCGCGTTCTTTTCCAGGGGACCCAATTATATGATCCAAAGGCTGGTGGGTGGCGAGACCTGGGAATGCTTGATGTTATGCAGGTAAGCCTCTTAACCATTGCTCTTATCTCGATTCTCAAGTAAACTTTGACATCTGTTTTTATTTTATTATTATTTTTTTTTTGTACTCATGACATCTGGCTTTCAGATATTTGGACGGGCTGGGAGACCTCAATTCGATAAAAGTGGTGAAGGTATTATAATCACGTCTCATGACAAGCTGGCCTACTATCTGCGGTTGCTGACGAGTCAACTTCCTATTGAAAGTCAGGTACTTTTGTAGTTTACAAAAAAGAGAATTATGTCAGGCAGGAACTTTCTATAAATTCGGGAGAAACTGATGGTGAAAGCTGCGTTATTGATTATCTGCTTTATTTTCTCTTATTTGTCACTACTCACTAGTCAGCTTTAGTTGATCTAAAAGTGCAACTAAGTGGTGGTTCATGTCTCTCATGTGTGATGTGTGTTCAAGAACTTCATTATGCGTACTTCAATAGAAATTCATATTCACAATTCACATTCACATTTCAGCTTTTTTGTAGTTTACAAAAAAGAGAATTATGTCAGGCAGGAACTTTCTATAAATTCGGGAGAAACTGATGGTGAAAGCTGTGTTATTGATTATCTGCTTTATTTTCTCTTATTTTTCACTACTCACTAGTCAGCTTTAGTTGATCTAAAAGTGCAACTAAGTGGTGGTTCATGTCTCTCATGTGTGATGTGTGTTCAAGAACTTCATTACGCTTCAATAGAAATTCATATTCACATTTCAGATTCATGTTCTGGTTCTACCTGTGGCTCTTATAAAATATGAGTATAGTGGTGATATTGATAATATTCATGTGTGCTCTAATGGAAAGCTATTCTTGTTTGCTCTAAATTCTGAATTCTGCTTGTTTGTGCATTCGATTTATCCAAGACTGTCAAAGATGCTTTAATTTCCTTATTGTTTAAAAATTGTCTTTATATTTTCAGTTCATTAGTTCCTTGAAGGACAATTTAAATGCAGAGGTGGCACTTGGAACTGTCACCAATGTCAAGGAAGCTTGTGCATGGCTTGGATATACATACCTTTTTATAAGGATGAGGCTCAACCCTTTGGCATATGGTATCGCGTGGGAGGAGGTACTGTATGTTGATAACACTTAACCTATATAGTTGACCAGTTGACCCTCGTTGAATGTTGATGGCTTTTCTCCGAACTACATTATGCTTAGTTCACTTGAATTTAGGTGCTTATACAGGAAAATTTTCTTTTGCATTTTGCAGGTTATGGCAGATCCTTCCTTGAGTTTAAAGCAGAGATCTCTCGTAGCAGATGCTGCGCGTGCCCTTGACAAAGCAAAAATGATGCGGTTTGACGAGAAAAGTGGCAATTTTTACTGTACAGAGCTTGGTCGCATAGCAAGCCACTTTTATATTCAATACTCTAGTGTTGAAACCTACAATGAAATGTTGAAACGTCACATGAATGAGACTGAGGTAATTGTTTTCTTTAATAAACTTGTATTGGATTTGTGTGTGGTCAAAATTACCATCACCCAATTGTTTTCAACAAAAGTATCTTTCCAAATAAATAATATGTCCCCTAGAGATGCTGTTTGTTATGGACTGATCATGCTCCTGTTAAAAGAATGAGCCGGAAACTCGTAGTGTGAGTTAGTTGAGGGAACCCACTAGAGCCTTTAAAAGCGTGTCTTCATAGGAAAACTGTATGGGTGATCCATCCATGACTGGTAATATTACTGTCTTGTGATGTTTGATATGATTGTACTCTTCTTGCTGGTCTTACAGGTAATTGACATGGTAGCCCACTCCTCGGAATTTGAAAATATTGTTATTCGAGAAGAGGAACAAAATGAGCTTGAGATGTTGGTGCGAAAATTGTGTCCAGTAGAAGTTAGGGGTGGTCCTTCAAATAAACATGGAAAGATTTCCGTTCTCATTCAGGTTGCTGTTTGCTCTGGAACTGGTACCAAATACTAGTTAGAAACTGGCAGAAAAGGCAATACTTGTTGGCTAATTTATGACTTATGTGCTCGGCAGGTGTACATATCTAGAGGCTCAATTGATACCTTTTCTTTGGTTTCTGATGCTCAATATATAAGTGCAAGCTTGGCACGTATTATTCGGGCCTTATTTGAGATTTGTTTGCGAAAAGGCTGGAGTGAGATGTCATTGTTCATGTTGGAATATTGCAAGGCGGTGGACCGCCAAGTTTGGCCCCATCAACATCCTTTCAGACAATTTGACAGGGAGATTTCAGCACAAGTTTGTCCATTGTACCTTTATCCTATTACTTACTCAAAGTATAGTCCAGTGTTTGACAAAAATGTAAAATGCTTCTTTTTGTACAGATACTGCGAAATCTTGAGGAACGAGGTGCTGATCTAGATCGCCTATATGATATGGAGGAAAAAGAGATTGGGAAACTGGTCAATTATGGACCTGGAGGAAGGGTATATGTTCTTTAATGCGGTGCTTTATACTTCATGTGGTGCTGTATGCCTCAAATTATTAGAAATTTGTCCAACGCCTTTTTCTTTTTCTTTTTTCTTTTGGGTGATTGAAGTTGGTTAAGCAATATTTGGGATATTTTCCATGGATCCAGTTAGAAGCAACTGTAAGTCCAATTACCAGAACTGTTTTAAAGGTAAATTCTTGTTGTGAACCTTAAAATTTATATTTTAGTTTCTCCCTCACTTAATATGTTTTAATGGTTCAAGAATTTCATCTTCAAATCCTACTTGATTAATTTTAATTTTCAGGTGGATTTGCATATTAAACCAGACTTTATATGGAAAGATCGTTTTCACGGCACCGCCCAGCGTTGGTGGATTCTAGTTGAGGTGCAGACCTGGATCCTCTATCTGTTAAATATTTGAGGAATGATTGCCTGTATGATAGTAATCTTACGTCACTTCGATCATGGCCTCATATACTTTACATATTTAACTAGCAGAATTACTCTTTATATATTTTAAATTGAGTTTGTTCAACTATGTAACAGGATTCTGAGAATGATCATATCTACCACTCGGAGCTATTCACTCTAACAAAGCGGATGGCTAAAGGGGAACCTCAGAAGCTCTCGTTCACTGTGCCAATATTTGAGCCACATCCGCCACAGTATTATATTCGTGCTGTTTCTGATTCTTGGTTGCATGCAGAGGCATTCTACACCATTTCTTTCCATAATCTAACACTACCAGAGGTAATTAAATTTCACCGTCTTTTTTTTTTTTTTGGGTTGCAATTTCAAGATGGTCCTGCCAAAAGCTTTGTCTCATCAGACATGTATGCTTTCTTCAGGCCCATACTTCACATACAGAACTGCTAGATTTAAAGCCTCTCCCTGTGACATCTCTTGGAAACACTGCTTATGAAGCATTGTACAAATTCTCACACTTTAATCCAATACAAACACAGGTTTGATTTGGCGATTGTACTCCTTTATATTTGTTTTTATTTTTGCTCTTTTGGGCTGTATCCATTACATTTCAGTAACTTGACAATTTTTCTGCAATGGGGCAGACTTTCCATGTGCTGTATCACACAGACAATAATGTATTACTGGGAGCTCCTACTGGAAGTGGAAAAACTATTTCTGCTGAGCTTGCTATGCTTCGTCTCTTCAACACCCAGCCTGATATGAAGGTATGTTATTCACATTTCTTAATGGTACACAGCACAAAATTAGATGAACACTATTTTGGAATCGTGGTTTGGTGAGAAAGAAATTAAACAAATTTTGAGGATTACAGTGAAGTAGTGTTCGATATTGGGCCTTCTTCAGAAAAGAAGAAAAATTTCGTTCTCAGCAAACTTTCTTGCTTGGAGACTGCAGCAGGCTCGTTATATTGTATGGATTTGGTCAGGGCCATGGTTTGCTACCATGTGGTCTGGGATGTGAACCCCCTCACGTTACCCACCTAGCCATTTGCTAGAATTTCCTGTCGTCTAATTGTAGGGTTCAGAAAGAGGCTCCAGAGTCCAGACTCAAGTTTCAAGCCCAGGTCTGCGAAGTGGGATTGGCGAATTTCTGGGTATATTGTATAGGTTCCATTTAGTGAAATTTTAAGAAATTATTAGGAGAATAATGGGCAAGGGCTGGTTTTAGAGGATATCAGTTGCTGATCTGGGCAACTCTACAAAGGGACATCACTTTCAGTAATCCAAGTCTTATGCTTTTACATTTGTCAAATTGATGGACAAAATTACTGAAAGGTTATCTTATAAAGCAGCTTTCTCTTGGATTTTCATCAAAGCATATGCTTTGTAGTCAGTATATAGTTAACGGTTATTAAGGTTCCTTGGTATGAGGGTTAACATTGGGTATATGATGCATGTGTTCCACCACATGTTTTGAATGCTGCTTTGTAAAGTGCTATTTGTGTGAATTGTTTGCTGTAGGTCATTTACATAGCACCTTTGAAGGCTATTGTTCGAGAAAGAATGAATGATTGGAGGAAGCGCCTTGTCTCTCAGCTAGGGAAGAAAATGGTTGGTATTTTCTTTCTTATTTATTACTATATTTTCACTATTATATTATTTTATTTTGCTTATAGCTATATCTTAACATGTGGTACTGGTACTGACTGAACTTTTCTATCAGGTTGAAATGACAGGAGATTATACTCCAGATTTGATGGCCATCTTGTCAGCAGATATCATAATATCAACTCCTGAAAAATGGGATGGTATCAGTCGTAATTGGCATAGCCGAACCTATGTTAAAAAGGTGCAATCATTTACATATAAGCCTCTCTTTTTTTATTCTTTCAAGAAGGCATTGTATTACTTTCATTAATTGGTATTCTTCTCAATTTTTTCTCTTTTCTTTTTCTTTTTTCTTTTTACACTTCTTTCTACTAGATCATATGAAGTCATATCTTAAACTGTGATTTTATCTGTAGGTTGGGCTTATGATTTTGGATGAGATTCACTTGTTGGGAGCTGACCGTGGGCCTATCCTCGAGGTATTTATTTGAAAATTCCGTGCTCTTAGCTGTACTACAACTTTCAATTTCATGTTATGTATCTTCTTACTGATATTTTTGGATTGTACAGTGAAATGTATGTTTTGAGTGCTAGTATTAACCCATTTTGTTTTATCTCATCTCAAATGCTTCTGGAATTTTTATCTACTCAACTTAAGTATGCAATTCAACTGAAATGTGGACTGAATGTAGCTATTCCTTAAATTTGTCAAAAATGAAATTATAAAAAATTAAAGAAATCAATATTGGCAAGCTCTGAAGTCTCCTCTGTTGGATTCCACTTAGTTGTGAGAATCACATCTTTTTATGATAGTAGTCAAGTCATAAATTAACCGGGGTCTGTATAATTCTTTTACGCAATAGTTTCTGTTCCATTCGTCATATGTGTTGTATTTCAAGTTCTTTTAGCTTGAGTAGTTGACTCTCATTTATGCAGTGAACATCCTAACCCCAGATTCATTGTTTCAGGTTATTGTGTCAAGGATGAGATACATATCCTCACAGACAGAGCGTGAAGTACGGTTTGTAGGCCTTTCTACAGCTCTGGCAAATGCAGGGTATGCCTCTCTGTATCTTTGATCCTAGTATCTTGCACAAGGTGTCACATGTTCATGCTCTTTTTGCAGAATCTCTGCAATGCTTATATTTCTCATTGTCCTAGACTTAGACATTTTGTTTTAGTATTCTCATGTCAATTTTTTCTCAAAATAAAATTTTAAAGTTTTATATCTTTTGAATTATATAGAGATTTAGCTGATTGGTTGGGTGTTGGAGAAACTGGACTCTTCAATTTCAAACCAAGTGTGAGACCTGTACCTCTTGAAGTTCATATCCAGGTAAGTGGATTTAGTGTTTCAAATGGATTTGGTTCTTGAATAGTAATTGGCTATCTGTAGTATTAACCTTCGCTCTTTCTGTTTCATTTTATGATATATCAATATCTTTTCATGAGCACTATGGACATCCTTATTTTGTTACTTTGCAATTTATTATTAATCTTCTGTCTCTCTTATTACTTGCTCTCCTGTCTGTTGTATTAATTTGTACAGTGCTTATTTTTGGTTTTGTAGAGAAGTTTTAATTGCGGCTGCAAAATTATTTCGTCATGTAGCTTTCATAGTTTTAATTTAACAAATGATATTACTTACAAGGACAAAAATTTCTAGCTAAATATTGTTTTAATAATGTTAAAATTATAAAAAGACTACAATGATGATTAACAAGATTTCCTACAAAAACAAGTCTGCAGTCATATCATGCACAAGCAAAGCACATGTGAGTCGGCACTCCTTTCCCATCCCTAACTTAGAGTGAAAGAATATTGCCAAGTTGGTTTGCACTATTTTGGTAGACTATTTTTTTCCTTTTCAAATAACTATAAAATAATTTATTTTCTTATATAAAGGGAAATAATGCATGAACCTGTTGCACTTGCTGCTAGATATACAAGGCTATCTATTGTTGGGTGTATATGACTACTTTAACTAGAATTTATACCGTCTTCCTCTTGATCTATGCATGTTTATAGTTTACTTCATAGCAGTAATATGTCAGTTTCTATAAACAGGGATATCCAGGAAAGTTCTATTGTCCAAGGATGAATAGCATGAACAAACCATCATATGCTGCTATATGCACCCATTCACCTACAAAACCGGTTCTAATTTTTGTTTCCTCACGTCGCCAGACAAGGCTTACTGCATTGGACCTTATTCAGGTAGGATTGAAACTCCATGGTAATGCTGGGGATACAAAGCACTCAATAACTATGACTAATCATTTTTTTTCTTTTGGTAATTAAAGTATGCAGCTTCAGATGAGCATCCAAGGCAGTTTCTTAGTATACCAGAAGAAGAACTGCAGATGGTTCTTTATCAGGTTGCTGATAGTAACCTGAGGCACACCTTGCAATTTGGCATTGGATTACACCATGCTGGTCTGAATGACAAAGATAGATCCCTGGTTGAGGAACTTTTTGCAAACAACAAGATTCAGGCATTGCTCCTTTACCTAAATACAGTAGGAAAAGGAATAAACAATGATCATATCCTTTCACTCTTTATACTGATCAAGTATTGTTCATTAAATTGTAGGTATTGGTTTGTACTAGCACATTGGCATGGGGTGTAAACCTTCCAGCGCATCTGGTTATTATTAAGGTAAGGCAATACTTGTGTGACATGGTTTTACATTTTTTTTCCCAGTATAAGAAACTTTCTATCTGGATGTTTTTTGCTGTTCAGAATTTGGATCTTTTTTACATTTCACATCATGCTTTTAACATGAGTCTTCAAATCAATCAGTGAGATTGTATAGAATTTGGCTTGAGGGTTGTAGCACTTCCTTCTATGGATTTGAAGCACAAGTCTAGTAGGGGTATTGGACTTTGTGAAGATATTTTGGGTAAGAGGAAGATTCAATTAGAAGACAATGATCTATTGGATCCTGTCTTGATAAATGAAAGATTACCAACAAGAAAAATTTGGGAAATAGAACCAAAAGGAGTTGTAAGTTGTAACCATCCTTTACTGCTTTTTAATATTAAATTTCTCAGTGACCCGTGTTTAGCAAAGCATTTGGGATGTGTTTTACATTATTAGAGTTCTGGTAGCTGTGCATGAAATGTTCTCCGTTGTACACTCCTGATTTCCACCCTTGTAGAAACAATTTTGACTGGATTTTATATTCTCTTGCAGGGAACAGAATTTTATGATGGGAAAACAAAAAGATATGTCGACTTCCCAATCACAGATATCTTGCAAATGATGGGTCGTGCAGGTCGCCCACAATTTGATCAACACGGGAAAGCAGTCATTCTTGTTCATGAACCCAAAAAGAGCTTCTATAAAAAGGTCAAATTTGAAGCAGTGACTTTATATAGTTAGTGGAATGGAATGCATATCTTTTAGGATCATGGTGTAATTTTTGGTTTTGTGAATTGCAGTTTTTATATGAACCATTTCCTGTCGAGAGTAGTCTGAGGGAACAGCTGCATAATCACATTAATGCGGAGATAGTTTCTGGCACAATTTGCCATAAAGAGGATGCATTGCATTATCTTACGTGGACATATTTATTCCGCAGACTGGTATGGTTTTGGTATCTGTGATAAGTATGTGTAATAGTATTGAAACAAATATGTGAATTGGATTCTACATTCTTGGTCTCTACCATTACTGTTGTGACACCGTGACACATGATGAGTTAAAACCCTTTAGTGTTTATTATAATTGTGCTATTTATTTGTTGAGCCTGTCCAAGATCTTACGTGGAAAATTTCTTTGCTGCAGATGTTTAATCCGGCTTACTATGGCTTGGACAATACTGATGCCGAAGTTCTCAGTTCTTATTTGTCTAGGTAATAGTATATTCCCATTTGTTATGAAATGTATTTCTATCAGGATGCATCGATCTCTTTTGGTGGAATTGCTTTGATTACGTGCTGATTTATTTCTGCAGGTTAGTGCAGAACACATTGGAGGATCTGGAAGACAGTGGATGCATCAAGATGAGTGAAGACAGTGTGGAGCCAATGATGCTGGGTTCGATAGCATCCCAGTATTACCTTAGCTACTTGACTGTATCGATGTTTGGTTCAAACATTGGCTCAGATACCTCTCTTGAAGTAAGAAACGGTTCATGAAGATTTTATTCAGTATTCCAAATTCTCATTTTTACACTTCTGTAATGCTCAAGGAGGTTTTCTGTTATAGGTATTCTTGCATATCCTATCTGCTGCTTCTGAATATGATGAGCTTCCTGTTCGCCATAACGAGGTAAATATTGGCTTTTTGTCGATACATGTGTACTTAGTTTTCCTTTTAGATAAATATGTTCTGCATACAATATGCTACTACATATGTTTTCTTTACAACACCACAAAGAGGACCTTAAGTTCTTCATTGGAAACCAATAATTTTGGCCGACAGTAGTCCTTGCTGCCAGTTTACTTGATCAGCACACACACAAGTATCTTAATATTGTTAGGTACTCTCTTCTTTGGTAATAGGAAAATTACAATGAGGCATTGTCCGAGAGAGTTCGATATAAAGTGGATAAGGATCGCCTAGATGATCCACATGTCAAAGCAAATCTGCTATTTCAGGTCAGACTTAGATTCATCATAACAAACATGAAGTTTCTGTTGTTTTTTTGTTAGTTCCTCATTTTATTTCTCACCTTTTGTGAACTTTTTGTTCAGGCACATTTCTCGCAGTTAGAATTACCAATTACTGACTATGTCACAGACTTGAAGTCAGTTTTGGATCAAAGTATACGGATTATCCAGGCCATGATAGATATATGTGCCAACAGTGGGTGGCTTTCAAGTTCAGTTACTTGCATGCATCTTTTGCAGATGGTCATGCAGGTATTCTTCTTAGTTGTTACAGTTATAACTATTATTATCATGAAAATAAATAATGGCTTAGATTAATGGAGAAGGGAATATCTACAGATAACAGACCTGTTGATTAGCTAGACGTGTCAGAGATGCTGAATATCTATGAATTTTGTTAGTTGATGTCTTCTTCATTGTTGTTGATGGTATTTTAATTTTTCATTGGTTCCAAGAAAAATTCTTCTTTCCTTTTTTGCTTCTCTCAAGGTGAAAGGCCTACAAACCTTTTAGGGCCATCTGCCCTGAACTTTGAACCTTCTACAAAAGAGAAATTGCAGGTGTACGTATTTTTGAGGATTTTACACAGAAGAATCAACAAGAGAAACAGATACCTTCCTACAACATAACTTTTAGAGGAATCTATTACCTTTCAGGTGGTCATATTTGCCTGATGAAGGGTCGGAATTGAGCTAACTAGACATTTAGGAGACCCCATAAAATCTTAGTCACTTTTAAGGCGTGAATTTTGATTAGTTTATAGAATTGTCAAGTCATCTTTTTGCAATTATTCATTGGGTTAGATGGTTTGTTCTTTAAAAAGTATTGACTCCGCCTCCTTGCCTCATCTCATATCCTTTTGTGGTTTTTTCAGGGCTTATGGTTTGATGAGGATTCTTCCTTATGGATGTTGCCTTGCATGAATGTTGAACTTGCGGAATCACTCGGCAAACGAGGAATCTTCCATATACAGCAGCTATTGGAACTTCCCAAGGCAACTTTGCAGAACATGATTGGAAACTTCCCTGCTTCAAAATTCTTTCAGGTGCGGACTTCTAAGATATGTGATACTTTTGTTTGGGTAAGAGAAGGGTGGGTGGGGTTAGTGGTTTGAGTGTATGGAACTATGACCAGTAATCGAAAAAACCATCTTCCCTTTTTTTTTTTTTCTTTTTTTTTTTTGAGGTGTTCAGCTCTCTATTTTGTTTGGTGTTATATATATATATATATATATATATATATATATATATATATATATATATATATATATTGTGTGTGTGCATGTAAAGACTTTAGATGAATATGTGATGCATGAAAGTATCAATCCCCTGGAGTCTTGATTCCTGGCTTTCCCACCGTGCAACTGACGTATAGATGACGTAACATGACCATTCTTTCTTTCTTTAAGTCGGTTGGTCACGTTATTAAAGTATTAGATAGTTGCTTTTTTCTCTCTCTCTTTATTGGCCATCAAGCATGTCGACTGATATCAGTAACTTGACATCTATCTCTTTTGTTCTAATAGGATCTGCAGCTCTTTCCACGCATCGAAGTCAAGTTAAAAATTCTACAGAAAGATGGTGGAAAATCTTGCTCTTTAAACATCAGATTGGTGAAGACCAATTTCAGGAAATATAAATCAAGAGCATTCACTCCACGTTTTCCTAAGGTAAAACTTCTTGTTCTAAACTAGTTATGAGCGCACCAATCTAATCTTGACATTCTTTTTACAGGTGAAAAATGAAGCATGGTGGTTGGTCCTTGGGAACACCTCTACGTTGGAACTATATGCTCTGAAGAGAGTATCTTTCTCTGATCACTTGGTTACTAACATGGAGTTACCATCCGATTCAACCACTCTCCAGGTACTGTCTAGCTTTCAATTTGACTGATAACCTATGCTTACGATTTGTTAATTATGGTGTGTCTAAAGAAATGGAACTGTATATATGTAATTTTCAAAAGACAATCACTAAAGATAAATAGGGGTTAGTGTAAATACAATGGAATAACTACAGTGTAAAGAAATTATGTAGTATTGTAAATTATTACTGGACAGCGTAAAGAAATTATGTTGCATTGTAAATTATTAGTGTGTATGTTGCATAGATCTGTTGATTGGGTTGTTATTGATGTTTTTCTCACTGTTTATAGTTTGTGGAATTGTCTTGCTTTATCACTAAGTCTACGTATGTTGTAGTGAGAGGACATCTTTCTGATACTTTAGTTTTGTTTGCTGTTTTCTTCAGGGGATGAAACTGATTTTAATATCAGATTGTTATCTGGGGTTCGAACAAGAGCATTCAATTTCAGAACTTTAAGGATGGCAGCAACCAGAGCATTGCACATCAGTCAGCAAGTTTGTACATGCATAATAACTTTGTATATGCACATCAGTCGCTGACATTAGTTGTGCATGTCCATACTGTTGAAAAATAGTCAGCAAGATTGTATATGGTAACAGGTGCAATTGAAGATAACATAAAAGATTGAGAATATACAATAATTAGTCTATTGAGTCGTAGGAACTTCCAAAATATCACTAGACTAGACGGTACTAGACTATGCAAAGAAAAGAAAAATTTGTGAAAAATTAGCATGAATTTCTTCATCTCGATCATCCAAGCAAGCTCATTTAAGCACAGATGGCTACAGAATTAGTCAATTAGATTGGCTCTCACTACTCAACAAAGTTGCATTTACAATTATCACCCAACGAGTATGGTTTTTGTTTCGTGCGCTAATTTACCCTTGAAATACACATTGTATCTTATTTACAAGGTATACAAAGCAGGGCCAGATGGCTACAAGTTACCGAGAGACTAATCCCAATCAGCATCGAAGAACCCTGCATCCTTCATCTCAGAGTAATATGCATTATCCAGAAGAAATTGTTCTTCCTGTAAACAAGAAAACATAATTTTACATGATTATCACCTTCCCATAAGCTGTTGAAAACCAGAAAACATTGTTTAACCATGATTCTGAAATGATCACCTGGAAAAAATCTGCCAGGAAGGTTACATATAGGAAAGGAAGATAGAGAGCGTGGTAACATATTTCTGTCAAATTGTACAACCTGCAAGAGATACATAATTCAAATTTTTAATTGCAAGATAATGACAATAACTTTGTCCTAATTCAAATTTTCAACAAATCTTTAATTACCAAATGCCAAAACCAGCCCCGATTCCAGCAAGCCCACAAGCAAACATTGTCACAGCACCAAATACAAACATCACGACAATGTAGTTGTAGAAGGCTGGTCTGGCTGCAAACATGAGAACAGAACTACATGTTAAATTGGTCAAACTTTTAAACAAAGCTGTGGCAATAGAAGAACCAGACATGTACTCACGCGGAAGCTTTTCTCTCCATTTGGAGAAATGCACAAACAATATGAAGCCATAGACTGCAGTAAGCAATGATTTGTGGAAGAACCATAGGCCCCATTTCACTCCAGTCGTACCTCCAACACCAACCATGAAGAGAGGGACCCCAAATCCGAATACATAGATTGCCTGAAAATGAACAAGGCTTATGTTAAACCCATAGATGTAAAGATGGTTCGAGTGCCAGTACATAGGTGGAAGACTTTTTTTTTTTTTTTTTTTTTATTGGAACGGGATGAGAAACACAAAGATGTTAAAATAAGAACGGGGAAAGAAATACAAAGACAACTAAATCATACATATACAAGGCCTGTTTTAGAGTGAACGTCTGCCAAAAATCCCTATTGCGGACCTCCACTCTCCACCATATAATCTATTGATCGGACAGTGTTGGGTGTATATATGTAATCTTCCGTTACCATTTTACATATGCAAAAGGTAACTGTCAAGAGTGTTAAGTAACTAAACTTCTTCGTCAAGTTAAAATAAAACTTCTTCGTCAAGTTAAAATAAAACTTCTTCAAGACCAAAACACCAGGTTGCAACCTCGTTTGAAGAATAGGATCTTTTGCTGAGATCATTGAATTGCTAGTTGTACCACTGAACGAATGAATGAATGCATGCTCAGAGACAGCAAAAGGATTTTGGAACATAAAATTGGAAATAGTATTACTAACAGATGATCACATTATCTGATTCAGACTGTGGATCTGAATGAACTGATTCAGTAATAATCCACTCAACAATACTATAAACAAGTGGAAACCGGAACAAGACCACCCCACATCATACATACAGAATCTACTGCAACCAAAACGTCATATCTAACGATTAAGCCGAAATCACATTATGCAGAAACAAGTGGTCAATTACAAACAGGTAAAAATGACATGGATTTTCAATAGTACCTTGAGCAGTGTATCCACGCTCACAACGATCCCTGAGAAAAGGGAAGTCTGAGCTAGAGCTTCAACTCCACTTGAGTAATTGTCCTGGAGCAAAAAAGCCACCAAGCTAATCTCCAAACACATCATTGCAGAAGCTGTGAACAAAGTCAACAGATTCCAAGCCACCGCCTTTCCACCAGAGCATTGCCAACCCTGTATTGCAAACCGCCAATTTCATCTCAAACCCTAAAATTCCAAAAGCAATTTCAAACCCTAGAAAGCGAAAAGCTGCACGGACCTGAAGAGCGCACCAGGCGAGGTTGAGGAGGGCGGCGACCCAGACGAGGGCATAATAGGAAATCATGATATAAGAGCTGCCATTAGAGAGCTTCTTGAGGTTCTTCTTGGCGTGGAAGGCCAAGTAGACCAAGAAAACGACGGAAGGGACGACGAGAACGGCGTCGTACCAGAGACCATGGCAGTCTGAGCTGGACAACCTCCGATCCTCGCCGTCGACGGTGGCGGGAAGGCTTGGGATCGGCGCGTTGACCGAGGCGTTCAGGTGTTGTACGAGATTTGTTGCCATAGCTCTGGCCGAAGAGATTGCATCAAGGGTTTAATCAAAGAAAGCAAAGCATTAGTTTTGGTAATATAGAGATCACGACGACGTCGCTTCTGCGTCACGCACCACTATGCGAGAGTGCACTATTAACGCAATAATGTTCACCTGGTTACCGCAATAATGTTCATCTAGTCTGATCAGTAAGTCTGTGAGCAACTCTAACAGTTTCTCATATTTTGATTTTTTCTCTATTTTAAGAAAAAATAAGTCTCTTTTGCTCTAACAGATTTCCAATAATTATCCATATTTTAGGGATAGTGAGAAAAAAAAAAAATTTCTCTAAATTTACAGCAATCTCTAAAATCTTCATAATCTTTATAGAAATCTCTAAAATCTTAAAATGATTATGAAGATTTCAGAGATTGCTGTAAAATAGAGAATCTGTTAGAGTTGGGGATGAAAAATTACTTAAAATTTTGACTTTTGCTTTCCTAAAATACAAAAATTATAGGGAAGCTGTTAGAGTTGCACACAATTGATGAAATCGTTTCACCATGAAAAAGTTATTTTTAAGTTGAGTAGTTTTGTTTTTTCACCATTGGATATTTGGATGGGTGTTTCTAAATGTACCCAGCAAATTTCTTAGTAAACCCAGCAAAATTTATTTATTTTAAATATATCTAAATAAATCACCTAATTTCCCAAACTGCCCTTATCTTGTACCCAGCAAAGAAACTAAGCGATAGAAACTTCGCATCGTCTTCCTCGTGATTCGCTTAACCCCAATTGCAGATTGCTTATTTGCTCCAGCACATAGAATTCAGATATATAAATTTCAAGCTCAGTTTGATTAAAGAGGAAGAGAGAGGGTTGAGGAAGGGACCGGTTGGTTTGCGAAGAAGGGCTTGACGGAGAATTTTCCATCGGAGAGACGAGGCTTTGGCCGTGGTTGGTGAGAGAAATGGAGGACAAAAATTAAATTGCTGGCGCTTGGTTTCGGGTTCTGGGATTTGGTGTGTTTGATTCGTACCAGAATGGGTTTCTTAGACCAAAAAATGGCTCGTTCTGGGTGTTATGGTGTATACAGGTGCCTTTCCTTCCTTGCAAAGCACAGCACACTGCGCCTCTGCTTCCGAGGGAGCCTGTGAAACTCAATTCATCCAAGTAAAGTATGGCAAACATTTAATTCTGTATCAAACTGAAACTCACATATACAGCAGTTTACTTATTATAAATAATGTCCAACCTCAATTACAGGCACACCCATGAGCCATAAAAGTCTTCTGCAGTCTTCATTGTGCTGCTTTGTCACCTGCCAAAGCACAAAATATATGACCTCAAACCTTCTAATTCTCATGTAATGGATCTAAGTGACAAATACAAAGTTCTGGCACACAAACTATGGTACAGATAGCATGAAGGAAGTTGAAGCAATGGGCTCACCTTTACTGTCCGTTTACTGAATTTCTCAATGTCTTCCTTATTGCCAGACTGCAATGAGTCAATAACAAGAAAAGACAGCTGTGAGGTACATTTTCTGGTTTCTCAAAGTTACTAGTCCAAAATCAGAAATATACACGTACCTTTACATCTGTCGCCAAATCTCAAGTAGCATCAACTCTCTTTGAGTAACTGCATATAAAGTTGCTGTACAACACGCATTATTGGACAAAACACATCAATCAATAACACATGCTTATGGAACTAGGCGGTAAGAAAGCTACCCCTTTGCCAGCTCGTGGCTTTTCAATTCTGGAGGCTTCCCATCGAAAACATAGCTGAAACAATATATCAACATAGAAACTAGTCATTCCATAGTTTGAATTCATGAGTGCAATATATAGGAGGGACGATCCAAAGACTAAAAAACATATAAAAACAAGGGTAAAGAATAAATTACACCGGCTTAATTCCAGCTTCCAGAAGCCTAATAGTCCGCGAAAACATGCCTTGGAGATGACTACATTGTACCCAGAGAACAAAACTCATGTCATTACTTGCAAAACCAAATATTTGTAACGCTATAAATCAATTCTCAACCCCAAATTAGACTAAAACTGGCTTATGTCGTTCAAAGCTAAGAACTTTGAAAAGGGTACCTACTACCTAGTAACTTCACCAGCCTCATTAGTGAGCATCTCAGTCCCAGTTCTTCCCACAACAATCTACACCAGTTCACACACACCCACATCGGAAAGAAAGCTTCTTTAGCCAAAATACAGAACCAGTATAAAGAAAGGAGTAGTAGAATCCATACGAGGAACTGATAAATGCTCATGCTGGCATCGATGGCAATGTTGCGGCCAAAGTAGCTCTCGAATTTCTGCTCTTTCATGGACTGAGTGCTGCTGAGACTCAGCATTCATATTGAAAGAACCCAGAAACTGCCGAAGAAGATTGGTATGAAGCTGGGAAGTTTACATCGCCTTGTTGGCTTGTTTCTTTAGCTGGGTACAAAGGTTATTATGGGAATTTAGGTGGTTTAATTAGAAATATTTATAAACAAATAAATTTGCTGGGTCTACATAGAAATTTGCTGGGTACATTTAGAAAGAGTAGAATTGCACACAATTGATGAAATCGTTTCACCATGAAAAAGTTATTTTTAAGTTGAGTAGTTTTGTTTTTTCACCATTGGATATTTGGATTTACATCATGAAGTGATTGAGTAACACTTTTCAAAACAAAAAAAAAATGATAGTATAATTTGTTGGTCAGTAATTAACCAGGTGAACACCACTATGAGTCAATTACACTATACATTGATTTTCTTTTGGAATAGGTCTTTCTAGGGGAAAGTTAGCCATAGTCAACTTGGTACACATTGTTACATTATTACATTGTTGAGTAGTTATGTCTTGAATCTCGATCAAGATGATTGAAATAAATATATTTAACAAATCAAAAGAATATATTATATAAAGAGAAAGTTTTACAAGAGGGAAGAAGAACGTTTTCATTGGACATGGAATTTAGATAGCAACTTTTGTGATTCAGCATACATAGAATCACCTTATCAACTTACAAATTTAAACTTAAATAGAAAACATGGAGACATCAAACTGGCCACACTAGAACTAGAACATAGCTCTCTAATTAAGATGATGGAGTTTTATATGCATGTGGGGCCAACCTGGTGCGCGGGTGCACCATTAACGGTGCAGCTCGCTGTAGAGTGAGACCATATGCTTCATCCATGTTTAACTTCTCAGCGGTCAGCCCATCAGCCAAGGCCCAATCAAATGCGTGGACCAATGTTGCAGTCATTAAATGGACCATACGCAGGCCCAAGCTCATTCCGGCACATATTCTTCGCCCGGCACCGAAGGGTATGACTTCAAAATCGTTTCCTCTAACATCAACATTAGGCTTTTCGCCCCCCGGCAGGAACCTCTCGGGCTTGAACTCCAGTGGGTCGGCCCATTCAGCCAGGTCACGTGATATGGCCCATACATTGACCAAGAGTGTGGAGCCCTTCGGGATGTGGTACCCGTTGATTTCGCAACTTTCGGCTGCCATACGAGGCAACGAGAGAGGAGTGGATGGGTGGAGTCGGAACGTTTCCTTGATCACGGCCTGGAGGTAAGGGAGGTTGGGTATGTCCGATTCGGTCACGAGTCGGTCATGGCCAACAAAATCGTCAAGCTCTTTCTGGACTCGCGCTAGCATATGAGGGTGCCGAATGAGTTCTGCTATTGCCCATTCCACCGTGCTCGATGACGTATCAGTGCCAGCCGTGAACATATTCTGCATGCACATAATATGGGTCAAAGAAACAATACGTTTCTAGAATAATCCCAACTTATTCCCGTTTTCATAAATTGAATAATAAAGTTACCACAGTAAAAATGCGGCTAAACTTAACCTAGGTTAAATTTCTTCACTATAGCAAGGTTATGCACTTAATGTGTGATGTATGTGTGCCGTAGGGTTGGTTGGGTGTAGGCCACGTGGTTGGGGGAGTAACATAGGAAAAGGCCATCTAACTAGATCCGGTAGTAGCTCACTAAATGCGAGGAACAGGGCCAATCACACTAAAGCCTACATGTGCCATTTCTTGATTTTCAGAGGCCCTGATATATCCATCTCAGTCAGGAGTCAAGACCATCATCATCATCTTCGCATAATTAAACGTAACTGTATATTTTGGGTTCAAGACAAGAAAGAGAGATAGAGACGTGTCACGTGCACTTACCAAAAGCAGAGCTTTGATTTCAGTGTCGGTGAGCTTGCCTCCTTCGCCGTCGGCGTCTTCTTTGAGCGAGAGCAGAGTGGTCAACATGTCGACGTGCCCCGCCGTGCCGGAGCCCTTCTTGTGGTCCTCGACAATGGCGGTCAAGAAGTCGTCGAATCTCTTGTGGAGCTTCTTCATCTTGGACGCCACGCCTTGCAAGTCAAGCCATCCGAGAGAGGGGATGAAGTCACCTATGTTGAACACTCCTGCCAACACCATCATCTCCACCACCATCGATTTGAACTCGTCCGCCTTCGGATCGTCTCCTCCGCTGCCGTCGCCGCCGAAAACCCTCCGCCCTACCATCACCCTTCCTAGGGCATTGACCGTGCACAGGTTCAGCAGTTGCGCCAGGTTCACTACCTTTGACCCTGAATTTGCCAAGGCATGCGCTAGCACACCTACCTCCTCCTACAATTATTTTTGCATAGTTAATTAAAAAAACTTATGTATTAAACTCAGAAAGGCTAGGAAAACAAAAAAGGTAACTCTTAATTTAACACTTATGTAACGACCAATTAATTAAGAGCCTACATATCTGTTAATTTATTAGGTAGATAACATTCCAGTCAATGAAAATCATTTAACTATTATTTAATTTTAACTAAGATGAAGAACACGTTTTATAATGATGACAAAATAAGCGGTGATGAGTGAAAATCTCAGTGTCTGACCCTGTACGTTAAGTAACTTAAATACTTTACAGTTATATTATTTTTGGGCACAAACAGTTAAAAATATTCTATGAGTTTTAACGTATTCGCAGCAGGTCAATTTTTACCTGCCGGACGTGTTTAAGATCATCCAAGGCCTTGCCGGAGAACAGATGGACGGAGCTGATCTTCCGGAACATGCGCCACCGTGGACCGTACGGCCTGAACACGAGGTCCTGGTAGTTATAGGCGAGGTGCTTGGCGCCGGAGTTGGGCGGTCGGCTGGAGAAATTGGCGTCGTGAGTCTTCAAGAACTGGGCCGCTACGGATGCTGATGCCGCCACGACTACGTCAACGTAGCCAAGGCGGAGGTGCATGAGCGGCCCGTATTTTTTCGCCAACTCCGCGATGGAGTGGTGCGGGAAGGGGCCCAAGTGAGGTAAGTTGCCAACCACCGGCCATGGTTTGGGGCCAGGAGGGAGAGGGAGCGAGTGGCGTTGGGATTTGCCGGAGAAAAGAAGCCGGAACAAAAACACGGCGAAGAGGAATGTGATCACTACTATGAGAAACATGGCTGTTCTTCTTTCTGTTCAATCTGAGTCGAGTGTGTTGAAGGTTTCAGACATAATATAGAGGTTGGTGGATTGGGGAGTGAGGTGCGTGGGGCTAGTAGGTTACAACGTGTGTGGGTTAGGTTGGATGTGTCTCAGTACTTTGGTATAAGTGAATGGTAGATGCACTTATTTATTTATTTATTTATTTGGCAAGAGATGCACTTATTTATTTGAAGGACCGGTATCCCATGGTAAAACCTTAAAGAAATATGATTAGAAAAGAAAAATATGGAAGACCGAGAATAGGTTATGACTTTTCCTCTCTTGACAAAATCACAAGAATATGGCCGCATTGTTAATTACCCATTAATAAAAGCTTGTAAAATATCTGCAAGTAGAAAAAGATGTGGAGGAGTCTCGACCCCTATTTGATTAACCTTCACTTTTTTTGAGTTTTTTTCTAGTGGGTGGATAAAATTCAAAATTTTTATTATATACACATGTACGTCATGAATAAAAAATCTGACGGTCAGTGATGAAAGTTGAAGATTATTTGTAGTTTACATTTGTGTGTATCATATGTGTGTATAGTATAAATTCTCAATAAAACTAACCCTTGATTTCTTGAAAAGTTGACCAATTTCTTTAATGGCTCATGTCTCAGCAGCCTAAAATATTCTTAATACGCTTCAAACCTTTTCAGAAGCCTTAGGCCAACAGGTGAATTATCACAAATCCATTCTTTTCCTTTCTTCTAATGTTTCATCTTCACAAGATACTTACCAATAGACAATTTATGATGTATACCAATGCAAGCTGAATCTTCATAATATTGTTTGCTGGAAAGATCCTATTAATCGAAATGAACTCATGCTTCGAATGCAAAAAAAAAATTCCGGTTGGAAAGCAAATATCCTTTCACGTGCAGGTAAACTCACTTTAATAAAGGCTAATATCTCTGGAATACCTAATCACATTCTGTCTTTTTTTAAATGTCCTGCTAAGTCAAATCTTGAGAGCAGCTGCACCAATAGCAGCCTTTTATTAAAAAAAATGTCTTGCTAAGTTAAATAGAAATATTGATAAAACTTGTAAAAAAAAAATTCTGGGGTAACTCAAATCCTACAGTCTCTTGGTCCCAAATTGCTTTACTTAAGGATAAAGGTAGTTTAGGTATTTGTTACGTCCCGAACCTAAATTTACCGGTTTTCTAATCTTTCGGACGGTAAACGACATTTATTTTTACATTTAACTTCGTTCCGATCTTTTAGAGGCCCTAAAAGTTAACTTTTGTTCGGATTAAATTTTGAGAAAATTTTCTTCATGGAAGTTGTAGATGGCGTTAAACCAAGTCCTTGAATATGTGATACGTAAAAATCGGAGTTCATATGCGAAAGTTATGGCCAAAATACTAAGGTTACTGTTTATGGTAACTTTCTATATCTATGAAAAGTTATTGTAGTAAGTTTTCATTTTTCAGAAACTTACCGAGCTCTCTCTCTCTCTCTCCCTGACTCTCCCTGTTGAGAATCTCTCATGATATGAAAAGATTTAGGTGTAAATGCTAATTGTTTCCCTTCACATTTTGTCAATCGTTGTAATTTATTTTTGTGATAATACTTAGGATCTAGATTATTCCATACCATAAAAGGTAGATTGTTTTCCTATATATCTTGTAATATTCTGAATTCTAATGATCATCAATATACCAATTATCATTTTTACATGGTATCAGAGCAAAACGCTTTTGGACCTAAATTTCAAAATATTTCCAACTAGTGTTGGAATTTCTTTGAGAAGCTTTTAACTTCTTTTGTTTATCATGGCTGCCGCTCATTCTGCCATCCATAAACTTCAAGCAATTGCACCCAATCTTACCGTTGAACAATGCCTAAAAATTATGGCACTGGTAAAGAGTAAGAGTGTTTTTCCATCTCAAGCAAATGGTACAAGTTTACCACATTCCTCTTCTTTTCTTAATCATTGGATCATAGATAGCGGGGCAACATACCATATTTCATCCATTCCTAATTGTTTATCAAATCTTGTTCCTACACCTTCGTTTCCTCCTGTGAAATTACCTAACGGTAAACATGCTCCCATTCATTCAATTGGGGATTTTTCTTTTAGGACTAAATTCTGCTTACTACCCTGTACTTTCAAGGGTTCATCAGTTCAGTCCCTGCACTTCTAATTTAATCAGAAAAGTCCTTGCACTCTCCAATTTCATCAAATCGATCCAATCCGTTACCACTCCGTCAATTTTCGGGTAAAATTTCCAAACTACCCATCTGCATTCACAACACTAACGCGTCAGCGGGTTGCCTAGCGATGAGTAGTTTGGGAATTTTCCCTGTGAGAAGGTCCCACGTCAACATTTTAACAGCAAAAATTGACGAAATAGTGACGGATTGGATCGATTTGATGAAATTGGAGAGTGCAAGGACTTTTCTGATTAAATTAGAAGTGTAGGGACTAAACTGATGAACCCTTGAAAGTACAAGGTAGTAAGCAGAATTTAATCCTTTCTTTTAATTCTAATCTTCGTCTAAGTGACGTGCTTTGTGCTCCAAGTTTTAAGGTTAATCTTATCTCAGTAAGCAAGCTTACAAAATCTCTTAAATGTTTCATCACTTTTTTTCCTGACATGTGTCTTTTGCAGGATTTGGTTACGAAGAAGATAATCAGCTTGGGTAGGGAGCATAACGGTCTCTATTACCTCACTCTAAATTTAGCCACTAAACCTTCACATATTTCTTCTGCCAATCATGCAGTCATTTCTTCAACTTTGTGGCATCGACGTCTTGGTCATCCTTCTCCAAATCGCTTGCAATTGCTAGCCAAAACAATTCCTGGTGTTTCTTGTTGCGTAGATGATACGCTCAAAGCAAGCGCATAATTTAACCCTGAAAAGATCGTTAGTAGTATAAGCAAATAGGGATCGTTCTATTCCGGGGATTGAGGGTACACCTGTCATTGTCAAACAATTAAACAATTAAAATTAAAACAAAGTATAATATTCACAAATGTATTCACAAAATATAAACATTTTACACGAAAAGGGGGGATTTTGTTTTTGGTTTTTTCGAAAATGAAACTAAGTTAACAAAAACAATTAAAATGCAAAAACATAAAAATACGAATGGAATGAAGGAACAAAGATCAAAACCGAAACTTATGATTAAAATTGATTCAAACCCTAATATTGTTCATCTAAGTCATGAGAAAGGAGTTGATCATGTGAAACATTCGAAAGCAAATGAATTCCCATTTTTTACTTTTCAATGCTAATTAACCTAAGCGAAAGCACCTAGATTAATCCTATCAAACATGCAATCAAACCCTAGAAAGCTAGTCAATCATGTCATGTTTAACGCATTACACATAGAGAAAGGCTATCAACTCAAGTGTACAACTTAGTATGGAAAAGTCCACCTAATTGCAATTCTCTTTAATTAAATTCGATCTTTGTACAAAACCTTTACTACTTTGATTCAAGTTTACACAAAACGAAAAGTCGATTTCATGTTCTTAAACCTAGCACCATTCATATCGAAACCCTAAGTGTTTGCAACCACATAAGATTAAAATACAAAAGTTATCTATAACGCAAATTTAATTAAACAAACCCACATAAGCAACTCTCGAATCACAATATATGAATCTGAAAATTCTCAATTAATCATAAAAATTCCAGAAATAATACTTTGTTCAAACATATATGTCAACTAGTTCATAACCAACGAAATTCAAAGCAAAGGTTACAAAGGAGAATAGGATTACACCGTGGATGAAGATGAGATGGATGATTCACGTTGTGGATTCTTGAAACTCGAAAGCAAGCTTCAAGGATGGCTATGGATGGAAGTGCTCACGGCTTCTCTTCTTCTTCTTTGGCCTTGCTTGAACTCGTGGAGATGACTAAACTTGAAACTAGAGGATGGAAAGGAAAATGGAAAGGAAATGGAGAGACAAAGAAGATGGAATGGATGAAGGAATGTCCTTTCTTCTTTGTTGTAGCCTCTATTTATAGACTACCAAGCAAAACTATTTGGATTTAAACAAATGATGATATGTTAGGTTTGAGCATTTAAACATTAATGGAATTTATTAGGTTTGAATATTTAAACACTAATGGAATTTGTTAGGTTTGAATATTTAAACACTAATGGAATTTGTTAGGTTTGAGTCACTTTCTACTCATTTTTCCTTCAATTAATTCTCCACCAAGACTTCAGATTTTGCCCGTGACTTCTTCATATGAAATGATCCATCATGAGTGTAGATCATTCTGTAAAGTTTTCAGAATTTATCTCCATGTGTTTGGGCCGGAATTTCTGCTGGACTCCTTACAGGTCCAGTTTTCCAGTTTTGCTTCTGCAGAAACTTGGGCTGACTGTTTGAAGGCCTTCCACTTCTTTTTGGCTCTTGCACTCTTCATAAGAAATGTTTCTTAGGATGTCTAGAATGGATCTGGAAGGTTTCAGCTCATTTGAAGTTCATTTGGTCAGGTGGTCGCTCCTTCTTCCTTGCTTGGCTTGGTTTCTCCTAGCCGGAGTAGGAAAATGTGTAAAGTTGACCTTTTTAGTGCATTTCCATTTTTCTCCATCATTTTATGGACCTAACACTTATTTCATCATCATCTACTCCAATGTACCTGAAAATAAAAATTGAATTAAAAATCGATTCGTTAAGGAATTAACTAAGCAAAATGTGAGGAATTAACTATTAAAATACCACATTAAAATGCTCCTATCAAATTCCCCCACACTTAGCTTTTGCTAGTCCCTTAGCAAAATCAAAAACTAACAAACCAAAAAGACTATGACACAAAACAAAGAAACCAACGAAAAAAATGACTAAGTATGGAAACAAAAACACAAAGACTCAAAGAAACCAAAAACGTAAAACACAAAGCAAAACACAAAGAAAAAAAAAAACGTCACACATAAAAGAGTAAATTCAAAGACAAAGACCAAGATGTTGACATCACAAAGACCTCTATTGCCCTTTAACATATTGTCTCAGAAATCTCATACTTTCACAACACCAAGATTAGCACTCAACCAAGAATCAATGTTAAGCATTCGAGAGTTAATTAAAACATATAATCCACACATACACAAGTAGGACTTGGTTGTAACAATGGTGATGGGGTTTAGCTCAGCATGCTTCAGACAAGTATGATTCATATCCTCACAAGGTATATCCACTCTTTCTTCTCTCAGATCATGGCAATGCTTAAAAGCTTATTCACTCAAGTATATGTGAAAGATAAACAAAGTGTATCACATATATATAAACGAAAGCACATATATTTTTCTTTTAAGATCTCATGAAGGATACCAACTACTTGCACGAATGGACTGCCATAGGTTCAACTCTTGTAACTCATCTCCACATCAAAGGTTGTCCCATCATAAGGATCAAGAAGGTCCTCTCTCAAGGGTTGTAATGGGGCTCAGGCTCAAGGTTTAAAGAAACGAAAGGTAAGGATTTATCAAAGTGTCCTAAAAACCTAGTAGAGCTCATATGAATGTAGAGATTTCGAAATATTCCACCAAGGCATTGCAAAAACGTCACTTCCCCATAGTGGTAATATAAGAGGGCCAAATGTCTTCATGTTGGGCCCAATCTTCAATGTAAACTTCCCTTGAATCTAGTGAAATGGACAAAGGCCAAATTTTTCTGTAGTGGGCCTTCAATTCAAAGCAAACTCCAAAATCACTAAGTATGGGGTATTAAAGTCCATATACTTTTCTTTTTATTTCTTTTTAGCCGTATATATATATATATATATATTTTTCTTTATTTTCATTTTTCACGGCTTTCACATATCTTTTCTTTATGGACAATTCTACCCCCACACTTGAACTTTCACCTCTTCTCAATCTTCATCTTTAACACCAAACCCATGTAATATGTCTCAAAAGTTAGCTCCACTAAGTTCTTAGAACAAAGGGTAGAGTTGTAACTATACTAAGCTTCATGGTTAAGGATTTTAAGGGTGATGAACGAAAAGGCTTAATGTAGGCTCAAAGGGGCTTAACTAGAGGGGTCCCACGACGGGCACAATTGGGGACACAAGTTTATTTGGCAATGGTGGTAATTCCTAGAGAACCTCTATCCCTTCCAGAATCAGGGCCATGTATTGATATCACGTCTCAACAAGCACAAGAGCGAATTCTAGCATTCTCTAGTCCATTAAACTTAATCTATGGCAAGCAGTCAATCAAGATGAAAGAATAATGAGATCATCAAAACATCGCCAAGAAATTAAGAATATATTTTCATTTCACTCCAAGAAAAAGGGACATGGCTCAATTATCTCACATGGGCTTTATGAATCACAACTCATCTTAACATGCTTATATTCTGTACCAAGGTCATGCAATCCATATCCACTACAAAGCACATATTTTTCATATATCTCAATTAACCAAAGAATACCATGTTAAAATCATCTCAATATTGTGATCCTCTTTTAGTCATGATTTCAGAGATATAGAATCATCCCAGACAGTTGAAAGGCATCCTATGACTCAAAACAAAACAAAAACAAGAACAACACATAAAGTGACGCAACATACAAGAAAAAAAAAAAAAAAAAAAAAAAAAAAAAAAAAAAAAACGTTTTGGACTTAGGGATATTTCTCTTCTCCTTTCGGTAACTCCTTTGGAACATGACCAGGTGAAGAGAGGAACGATTTTGGCGGAGCTCAGCTCACTTGATTGACAGGGGACGAGACCCTTTGTCAGCACTTCTCATATCCAAACTAGACCTTTAGACATCACATCCCATTGGATGCGCCTACGATGAAGAAGATATTTACCCAAAATTCATTTTGACTCTAACAACAAACAAACAAAACAAACAAACTAAAGAACAAAGATAAACAAAAACCAAAACATGAATATAAAACCTAAAACAAAGTTAACGATTTTTTTTTTTTTTTTTTTTTTTTTTTTTTTTGAATCTAATTTTTTTAATTTTCTGATTTTTTATTTTGTTTTCTTTTTATGACAAAAACTAACTACAAGCATTAATCCTTCCCCCCACACTTAAATCATACATTGTCCTCAATGTTAAACAAGTTAGAGCATGCAATGAACAATTATCATGTGAATGGAATGATTAACTCAAGAAAACCTAAAAACAAAAACTAAAAACGCAAATAACAAAGATACAATCAGAAAATAGTAATAGAGGAGATAGAGTTTAAGAGAGCAAATCTGCGTTGATGGCTCCTCCACAGCTACGGTTGAAATGGGTTGCCTCCCATGCAGCGCTTAATGTTTAAAGTCTTTCAGCCTAGACTTGTACCTCCATTTACTCCTTTGGAGGAGCGGTATGCGGGCGAGTGGCAGCCTTCTTGCTGGTTTCAGCCTTCGGAGGAGGGTTCTGATGGAGTGACATAAATAAAAATAAAAAAAAAAACGGGGGAGGCAAGGTTCGAAACCTTAACCTGCTGCACGAAACCTTTGTCCCCAACCACTGGAGCACAAGCTGTGCTTAATATAATGTGTACAAATTTTATACTTATTATGTCATAAACGAACATAATAAAAATAAACGAGAGGCGAGGTTCGAACCTCAGACCTCTTGTACACGAACTTTACACTCAACCACTCGAGCACGGCTGCTCACGTTATTATCCATACCAATCCTTTTATTTAAACCAACTGTTTCAACAATTCGGCACAAAACATCCAAGACTGTTGCAGAAACCCAGCCCAACGTATCCAAAACTGTTACAGAAATCCGGCCCAACTCATCCAAAACTGTTTCAGAAACTCGGCCCATCATGTCCAAAACTATTTCTGAAACTCGGCCCATCAGGCCTCCACCCACAGCTATAGTGATGCCTTGATCCGAGACAGGCCCAAGTACGGCCCACTTGTGTCACGGCTTATCCCTTCCGTGATTTACGGCAGTCAAATCTGCTTTCGGCTACAGCTGTCTGCCACAGCGCCTCGAGATTCCCTCGGTCCCCTTACACGCTCTCCACGCGCCAACAACTTTTCCGGGTTTCAGGGCGACTTTAATCCAACGCGTAGAATGAATCACAGGAATCGTCCATCCAACGGTGGAGATCTGCTCACCTCGCTCTATAAATAGGTGCATTCTGAGGGCGCAACTGTTCACTCCAAAGGAACGAAAATCTCTCCTGAGTTCCAGCCCCTCTCTCCCAACTCTTCAGCTTTCCTCTTCTTTCAAAACTCAAAATATTTCTTCTTCGATTCAATCCTTCTCTTCTGATCTTCTCTCCCATCTAGTTGATTCAATCCCATCTTTCCTCTGAACTTTCAGATCTCCAACACACCATCATCATCCTTAATCCCTTTAACAACAACTCCTTCAAACACTCGACAACTTTACTCTTCGATCTTCACATCCCCTCAACCCATCACCATGGAACCACGAACTCTGCAACTGATGGAGCTACAAACCCAGCAACAAATCGAGGATGGAGGAAACAACCAAGCAGCCGGGAGTAGTGCCAACACAGATTTCTGGCGAAGCCGTGCCAGGTGGGTTCCTACTCCAGATCAAATAAGGATCCTCAAGGATCTTTACTACGACAAGGGAGTTAAGCGCCCAACTACAGAGCATATTCACGAGATCTGTCTCCAGCTGAACCAGTATGGACATGTTGAGGGCAAGAACATTTATTTTTGGTTCCAGAATGTCAGGGCTCGAGAGAAGCAGATGAAGAGGTGCAATCAGGCTGCTCAAGTGCCCATGGGAACTAGTTCTCCTGGTACTGGTGGATCCATTGATCTCAATTTTGGGCCAGCTGGTTCTACTGGTGCTGGTGGATCCATCGACATCAATTTTGGGCCAGCTGGTGGATCCATTGACATCAATTTTGGGTCCACTAGTTCTACTGATGATGGTAGATCCATTAATCTCAACTTTGGTTCCACCGATTCTACTGGTAATGAAGGATTTCTTGATTTAAATTTTGTTTCATATTCTTCCTCACACTTCAACACTAATACCAGTACAACTCTTTTGGCACAACAGGAGGACAAACATCCCTGCAACAACGAGGAGGAGATCACCAGGAGATTGAAACCCTTCCATTGTTCCCCATGCATGGTGAGGACATCTTGGGCATCATGAAGACTACTTCCGAGAGAGGTAGCGGTTATGGCGGTGGCTCTCACATTTCCCTTGAGCTCAGCCTCAACTCCTACAGAGATGCAGACATGGCTTAGTATAGAGTATTATTATTATTATTATTATTATTATTATTATTTTTTTTTTTTTTTTTTTTTTTTTGTAAATAGCTGAAATTAATAAGACTGAATGAATGCATTTTTTTTTTTTTTTATTAATTTTTTTTAAATTTTTTTTTTTATTATTATTATTATTTTTTTTTTTGTAAAAAGCTGAATTTAATAAGACTGAATGAATGCATTTTATTTTATTTTTATTTTTATTTTTTTTTTAATTTTTTTTTTATTATTATTAAAAAATATAGGACTCAAAAATATTTATAGGACACAAAATGAAAGACAAAAATATTTATAGGATTCAAAATGAAAGACAAAAATATAAATCCCTTCCCCCACACTTAAATATTGCATTATCCTCAATGTAATCAATTAAAAGCATGCAATGAAATAAGTAAGCATATAGGGATGGAATTTACGAAAATAACTACTAAAACAAAAAGAAAATGGAGGAGTAAAAGGGGAAGAGAAAGCAAATCTGATTATATTCTGAATTGGGTTGCCTCCCAAGCAGCGCTTGTATTTTACGTCTTGCAGCCAGACGGTACCTACATTAAATAAAGTTAGTAACTTAATATTAACAAAGAAATACAAAAAAAATAAACAAGTAACTATGAATTACAAACTACAAGTATAATTAACAAGTATTTTGTACATAAGACACAAGTTAAGTACACAAGTGAGTATAAAACGTAAAAAGTATTTTTACAAGTATAAAGTGTGAAACAACAAAATAATTTACACGTAAAGAGTATGCACAAGTATTTCTTTTGTTATAAACATTATTGATATCAAATCTAATTCCAAGCGGTAAATCAAGTGGACGTGCGGCCCAAGTATAGTCGTCTAGACACAAAGTCCCTCCTACATCCGTTGGGCAACCTTACTGAAATGGCCAGGTAGGGGAGGGTAAACACGAGAGGAAAAATCCATTTTGGCATGAGCTAAGCCCATTTATAAGCACTTCTGGATTCAAAAACCCGTCATGAACGTTGTCCCATTCCTAGACACCATCTCACATAGGATATTCTTACTAGGATGTAAAAGGTCCTAAGTGTGTTAGACAGTTCAATGAATGTTAATAAAGGCCGCCCTCAACCTTAAGGGACCTGAACTAGGTACCAATAAGGGGTTTAGGCCAATATTAATAAACACGACTTCACCTATTCCTTCTTTAATTTACAACCTACAATTAAATTCGTATTCAACAATAAAAAAAAACAACCTAGTTAATTTAAACTAAGTATCAAACAGTTTATATACAACAATTATAAACAAAAACAAGTGATTTTTCAATTCCCCGGCAACGGCGCCAAAAATTGATACGCTCAAAGCAAGCGCATAATTTAACCCTGAAAAGATCGTTAGTAGTATAAGCAAATAGGGATCGTTCTATTCCGGGGATTGAGGGTACACCTGTCATTGTCAAACAATTAAACAATTAAAATTAAAACAAAGTATAATATTCACAAATGTATTCACAAAATATAAACATTTTACACGAAAAGGGGGGATTTTGTTTTTGGTTTTTTCGAAAATGAAACTAAGTTAACAAAAACAATTAAAATGCAAAAACATAAAAATACGAATGGAATGAAGGAACAAAGATCAAAACCGAAACTTATGATTAAAATTGATTCAAACCCTAATATTGTTCATCTAAGTCATGAGAAAGGAGTTGATCATGTGAAACATTCGAAAGCAAATGAATTCCCATTTTTTACTTTTCAATGCTAATTAACCTAAGCGAAAGCACCTAGATTAATCCTATCAAACATGCAATCAAACCCTAGAAAGCTAGTCAATCATGTCATGTTTAACGCATTACACATAGAGAAAGGCTATCAACTCAAGTGTACAACTTAGTATGGAAAAGTCCACCTAATTGCAATTCTCTTTAATTAAATTCGATCTTTGTACAAAACCTTTACTACTTTGATTCAAGTTTACACAAAACGAAAAGTCGATTTCATGTTCTTAAACCTAGCACCATTCATATCGAAACCCTAAGTGTTTGCAACCACATAAGATTAAAATACAAAAGTTATCTATAACGCAAATTTAATTAAACAAACCCACATAAGCAACTCTCGAATCACAATATATGAATCTGAAAATTCTCAATTAATCATAAAAATTCCAGAAATAATACTTTGTTCAAACATATATGTCAACTAGTTCATAACCAACGAAATTCAAAGCAAAGGTTACAAAGGAGAATAGGATTACACCGTGGATGAAGATGAGATGGATGATTCACGTTGTGGATTCTTGAAACTCGAAAGCAAGCTTCAAGGATGGCTATGGATGGAAGTGCTCACGGCTTCTCTTCTTCTTCTTTGGCCTTGCTTGAACTCGTGGAGATGACTAAACTTGAAACTAGAGGATGGAAAGGAAAATGGAAAGGAAATGGAGAGACAAAGAAGATGGAATGGATGAAGGAATGTCCTTTCTTCTTTGTTGTAGCCTCTATTTATAGACTACCAAGCAAAACTATTTGGATTTAAACAAATGATGATATGTTAGGTTTGAGCATTTAAACATTAATGGAATTTATTAGGTTTGAATATTTAAACACTAATGGAATTTGTTAGGTTTGAATATTTAAACACTAATGGAATTTGTTAGGTTTGAGTCACTTTCTACTCATTTTTCCTTCAATTAATTCTCCACCAAGACTTCAGATTTTGCCCGTGACTTCTTCATATGAAATGATCCATCATGAGTGTAGATCATTCTGTAAAGTTTTCAGAATTTATCTCCATGTGTTTGGGCCGGAATTTCTGCTGGACTCCTTACAGGTCCAGTTTTCCAGTTTTGCTTCTGCAGAAACTTGGGCTGACTGTTTGAAGGCCTTCCACTTCTTTTTGGCTCTTGCACTCTTCATAAGAAATGTTTCTTAGGATGTCTAGAATGGATCTGGAAGGTTTCAGCTCATTTGAAGTTCATTTGGTCAGGTGGTCGCTCCTTCTTCCTTGCTTGGCTTGGTTTCTCCTAGCCGGAGTAGGAAAATGTGTAAAGTTGACCTTTTTAGTGCATTTCCATTTTTCTCCATCATTTTATGGACCTAACACTTATTTCATCATCATCTACTCCAATGTACCTGAAAATAAAAATTGAATTAAAAATCGATTCGTTAAGGAATTAACTAAGCAAAATGTGAGGAATTAACTATTAAAATACCACATTAAAATGCTCCTATCAGTAGACAAAGGATGTGATATTGGTCCATTAGCCAAGCAAACACGTCTCTCATTCAATTTGAGTACTATTTCCACAACAAAACCATTTTCTCTCATTCATTGTGATATTTAGGGTCCTCACAAAATTGCATCTCATTCCGGTGCAAGGTATTGCTTGACAATTGTGGATGACTTTAGCAGATGTACTTGGTTGTATCTTATGCATGCCAAATCTGAAACTCAAAATCTTCTGAAATATTTTCTTGCCTTTACTGAGACACAATTCAATCAAAAGGTACAACACATTCGTTCTGATAATGGAAGTGATTTTTTATCTATGCGTGCATTTTTCCAAACTAATGGCATCATTCATCAGCACTCTTGCGTTTACACACCCCAACAAAATGGAGTTGTGGAACGAAAACATTGCCATATAATCACGATTGCCCGTGCTTTATTTTTTCAAGCTAATCTTCCATTAGAGTTTTGGGCGAAATGTGTTCTCACAGCAATTTATCTTATCAACCGTCTGCCTACACCACTTTTGTCTGGTAAATCTCCATTTGAAAAAATATTTCAACGTGTTCCCCAATATTCTCATATTCATGTTTTTGGTTGTCTTGCATATGCCACTAATGTTCACCCCAAACACAAATTTGATCCTCGTGCTCATAAATGCATATTTGTTGGATATCCTTTCGGTCAAAAAGCATATAAACTTTATGATCTAACTACCAAAATGTTTTTCACTAGCAGGGATGTTGTTTTTCATGAGGATATCTCTCCTTATAAGCAAGATTCTCCTAATCTTTCTCTGCAGCCTCATGATCACAGTACTTCCTAATGTGATTCCTGAAAATGATATCCCTCAAGAACCCTTGTTTGCATCTAGAGTTTCTCCCATTGAACACACCCTTCCTCAAGTTGACAATTCTTTATCTCCAGATGTCTTGTCTGACCATCAGACTCATCCTAATGATCAAATACCTCCATCACCATCTTCACATCATTCATCCCCTCCACTTGACAACTCTTCACCTTCATCACCATCTTTACCTCTTTCTTCTCCTCCAGTACCTAATTATGAGGATATTGTGCCTGCACTTCGCCGCTCAGAACGCGTTAGAAAACCAAATGTCAAACTATAAGATTATGTTTGTTCTCATGTTGTGTTGCCTACCCAGGAGGATTCATCGTCTTTGTGGCCATTTCCTAATAAAGGTACGCGTTATCCACTTTCTAATTACATTTCCTATCACCGTTTTTCTTCATCTCACCGTTCCTTTATTGCCAATATTACTCGAAATGTGGAACCTAATAGTTTTGCAGAGGCCATAAAAAATCCTCAATGGCAAGAAGCAATGACATCTGAAATTCAAGCTTTGGAGCCTAACAACACTTGGAGCCTTACTCCTCTTCCTCCCGGCAAGGAACCCATTGGCTGCAAATAGGTGTCCAAGATCAAGTATAATTCAGATGGCATCATTGAACGTTACAAGGCCCGCCTCGTTGCTAAGGGTTACACCCAAGCAAGGTTCGAAAAATCGCTAGGCGCTAGTCGGGCGGTGGGCTGGAGAGGAGCGCCCAGGCGCCTAGGCGGGTGCCTAGTCGGCGCCTAGGCGGTTTTGTATTTTTTAATTTTAATTTTATTTTTATAGCATATATATGATATATAAAGACTTATTATATAAGAATATATCTCATTATATTTTATATTTTATATTTTATAAAGACTAATTACAGTAAAGGCTTATTAGATTCCATAATAAGAATATATAAAAAACTATTTTATTCCCAAGTTTCATGGTGGATGAACGATGGGTCCCTATTTAACCCAAACCCAGAAGCCTCCATGGACACCAGCAAACTAAAAATCGTGCAACAGAGGCTAGGACCCAAGTTGGAATGACCCATTCCTCCTTAAGATCTCATTCCAGTTCCTCTCCAGAGAGACTTCGGGGATCACGATCTAGATCTACGTTGCATCCATCGACGAGCTCGTTGGGTTCACCGCCGCTCTAGATTCGCCGGTCGTCGGAGTGGCCAAGGAGCTCATTTATGTCCGATTCTCTTGTCTTCTCGCTTCGATCGACCATCGTGCACAAACATCAAGCTTCAACCCTCTCTTTCTCTTCCCTTTTCACACTTTTAGTCAAGCTTGAAGCTATCTCCATTGCGATCTCAGTTTCACGATCAAACTTGGTTTGATTGGTGAACTTGGGTTTCTCAGGTTTTACTATCAGATAAATTTGTGTACTCCTTAGGTTTATGTTGGATTAGATCCTTGAGTGACTGAAATGGATCTTGAAGGTGATTTTCAGATGCTTCGCTCAACCGCCCAGGCGCCTCTAGTCCGCCTAGGCGCCTAGTGGCCCGCCCAGGCGGCCGCCCAATCCCAGCGATTTGGCATTCCTCGAGTCGGAGAGCTGCCGCCCAGCGCCTAGGCGCCGCCTAGGCGGCCGAGTTTTAGAACACTGCACCCAAGTTGAAGGGGTGGATTATTGTGAGACTTTTTCACCCACTGCCAAGCTCACCACATTTATGTGTATCCTCGCTATTGCTGCCTCCCGAAATTGGAGTTTTCATCAAATGGACGTACAAAATGCATTCCTTCATGGTGACCTTCATGAAGAGGTTTATATGCTTCCTCCACCTGGATTCAGTCGACAGGGGGAGAATCTGGTATGTCGACTAAATAAGTCATTGTATGGTCTCAAACAAGCTTCCCGAAATTGGTTATCCAAATTTTCCAATGCTATTCAAAAGGCTGATTACAGGCAATCCAAGGCTGATTATTCATTATTTACATGTGTGGTTGGTAATTCTTTCACTGCTGTGCTCATTTATGTTGACGATATTGTGCTCACTGGAAATGATCCCAAAGCCATTGAATTATTAAAGGCATTTCTTCATAAGGAATTTCGCATAAAGGATCTTGGCAATCTTAAATATTTCTTGGGCATTAAAGTCTCATGGTCCAAGAAAGGAATTTTCGTTTCTCAACGAAAATATGCATTTTTTACTTGATGCAGGTCTTACAGGAGCACGTCCATGTCATTTTCCTATGCAGGTATTACAGGGTCCTGTCAATATTCTGTCTGCTGCTTGTTATAATAGGGCTGTTTTCGCCAAATTAGGTTGGAAAATCTTGACACAACCTCATAATTGGTGGGTTAGGTTAATTACTAAGAAGTATATTTATCATTCTCATTTCTTAACTGCTCAATAAAATGGGATGCCAGGGACATTCTTCTTCTAGGGATCTGATGGATTGTGGGGGATGGTAACTCTATTTTATTATGGTCTTTTAATTGAGTCTTTCCCTTTCTGCTGGTTGACCTTGTTCCTGAAGAGCAACGGGAACAACTAGACCTTACAATCACAGTTAGTCATTTTATTTCAAATTCAACCTGGAATCAACGTGCTCGATCTTTCACAAGTTTTACCAGATGATATTGTTGATAAGATTTTGGTTGTACCTTTGCCTATTACTCCTAAACTTGATGAGTTTATTTGGGGCCCTACACCTATATTTTTTCTATTAAGACTGCTTCCTCTATTCAATTTTCCCAGACTCATCCCCATTCTAGGTCTAAGTTGTTGACTAAGATTGTGGGGGATGGTAACTCTATTTTATTATAATCTTTTAATTGGGTCTTTCACTTTCTGCTGATTGGCCTTGTTCTTGAAGAGCAACGGGAACAACTAGACCTTACAATCACAGTTAGTCATTTTATTTCAAATTCAACCTGGAATCAACGTGCTCTTTCACAAGTTTTACCTGATGATATTGTTGATAAGATTTTGGCTGTACCTTTGCCTATTACTTCTAAACCTGATGAGTTTATTTGGGGCCCTGCACCGATATTTTTTCTATTAAGACTGCTTCCTCTATTCAATTTTCCCAGACTCATCCCCATTCTAGGTCTAAGTTGTTGACTAAGATCTGGAAGTTGAACATACCCCCTAAGGTTACAATTTTTAGTTGGCTTTGTATACAGGGTAGGTTAAATACTAGGGATAATCTTACTCGGTATCATCAAAATATAATAATGACACTGAAACAATAAATCACCTCTTCAAAAGTTGTCAATTTGCATCTTAGGTATGGTCTTTTTTTTATTTGGTAAAGCCTACTAGTTGGCAAGGAACTATTTTTGATTGGCTGAAATATTTAAGCCAACAAAAAGATAGTAAGGCTCTATTGTGCAATGCTCTACTTATACTTTGGTCTATTTGGAATACTAGAAACAAGTTTTTGTTCCAACATGAATACATATCTCCGGTTGCTACCTGGCTTGAAGCTTTCTCTATAGGGTCTGCTTATCAGAATGTTAATCGTAAGAACATTAAAGTCCCGGTCACTCAAATTATACAGAGAACTATTAGATGGGTTCCCCCAGAGAACCAATCTGTCAAAATTAATTTCAATGGCTCTGTTAAGAATGGCAAGGCAACAATTGGTTTTGTTATTTGTAATTCAGATAGTAATGCCTTAGTAGCAGCTTGCAGGATGCTAGGATCTACTAATGTTTTAGTAGCAAAAGCCACAGCTTTACGTGAAGCATTGCATACTACTTATTTTCAAGGTTTCAACCATATAATCGTGGAAGGGGATTTTAAGCTTATCATTGAATGTGTTCTTCACTCTGTGACTGTTTCTTGGTATATCAAGACTTTGATTCAAGATATTAGAGATTTGGCAGACAAAGTTCATCATATCATCTTCAGACATATTTATCGTGAAGCAAATTTTGTAGTTGATCATCTAGCTTCTTTAGCCTATAGTTGTGATAATTCGAAGGTTTTGTTCTACTGCTTACCCCTTTCTGTGTGCCCAGTGTTCCGTTTGGATCAGCTGGGAGAGGGGTGTTTCACGTGGTTTTGTTTTTACCTTGTAAATTTTTTCTTTTTCAGTTATAATAAAAAAAAAAAACACAATTTGTCGAAGATGAAACTTTTGCTATTTTTGGAGTTGAATTTATGAGACTCTAACGGCGTGATTAATAGAAGAAGCAAAGGAATTAATGGACTATACATTAGGTTCAGGTTTGACAGATTTGGTTCGTTCGTGTAAATTGCAGTTCTGGATGCCTTAACGATCATCAATTTGGCTGAAAATTTGCAGCTATGAACTATACATTAGGACCTAAAAACTGAACGGTTAAGATGTGAATATATGATTGAAAAGTGGTCAAAATATGGAAATCCGTACAGTAAGCTAAGTTAAGGATATCCTTAGCAGAGAAGGCTTGTATATATATATATATATACACACACACATATAGAGAGAGAGAGAGAGGGGATCAGAGGCGAACGTCCGCACTGCTCCAAAAGGGTGGACATCGATGCTTCTGCTTTGTTCAGGCGCCGACGACTGCGTGAATCTTGCCGGACGAAGGCCAGAGGCATCCCAGACCGTTTCTGGGTAGTGATCGAGGTCGAAGGTTCTGGGCAGCGACCTCACCTGAAACTTCAAGGTTCTGGGCAGTGACTGCAAACTGGTAGTCGGCAAGTCCACCAGCAAGAAGAAGCATATGCCTGGCCTTCGTCCGACAAGTCCCACAACGCCATCGCCGCATGAATAGAGCAAAAGCATAGACTTTCGCACTTTTGAGGCAGTGCAGACGTCCGCCCTAGTATGGACACACACACACACACACACACACACACACACACACACACACACACACACACACACACACACACACACACATATATATATATATACACGGAGCCGTTCGAGAGCGGATGTCCGCAACCCAGAAAAAGTTTGGACGTCGCTCCTCCGGCCTCGATCAAGCGTCGGCGGAGCAGCGCGGCTTGCCGAATGGACTCCGGGGGTCTGCGAAGCCAATCTGCGGTCGGGTGGAGAGTTCGGTGACCGTTATGCAGCACTGCACAGAACCTGCAGTTGCAGGTGAGGTGGCTGCCCAGAAACCGGCAACCCCGACCTCGATCGCTGCCCAGAAGAGGTCTGGGAAGCCTCGGGTCAGCCCCGCGCCGCCTTCGCCGCCTGCTGCATCGACGTCCGCACTTTAGCGAAAGTGCGGGCGTCCGCCTGTGATCGAGCCTGTATATATATACACAGAATGTCGACGTTGCACCTCTGCTCAAGCCGCGACGGAGGCCAGGGGTCGGATGGACCAGTCTGCAGTCGGGTGGAGTCGCCGGTGACGAGGTTGCAGCGCTGCCCAGAACCTTGCAGTTGCAGGTCAAGTCGCTGCCCAGAACCTACAACCTCGATCTCCTCCGACCTCGATCGCTACCCAGAACGGCCTGGGATGCCTCCGGCCTCCGTCTGGCAAGCCCCGAGCCGCCGTCGCCGCCTGAAACGCCGCAGAAGGGTCGACATCTGCATTTTAGCGAAGTGCGAACGTCTACTTCAGAACCTGCATGTGTATATATATAAAGTTAAGCTAACAACCCCATCGTCTATCAGCTGGTTTATAATTCTCCACTTTGCTCAAAGTTAGAACTTGGAAATGAAATAGGATAACTACCGTTGCATTTAGAAATGAATTGATATATATCTTTTTGTAAATATTTTTTACCAAAAACTATAATAATTTCAATGAACAAAAAAGTTTGTTCAGGTATGTTACTCTCGATGCATTAAATATCACTGACTATTCTATAATTATAATGACTTTGACATTTTAGGGTCCATTAGAGGGTAAGTATTTTTTTTTCTTCTTTTTTTTTTTGGTTTTACTGTTTATTTTTTGGCCAAATGTATATTAAGCATTAATTGGATCAAGATGCATACATCTTAGCTTGTAGCAAGTTAATTAAGCTAACAACCTCCTCGTCTATCTGCTGGTTTATAATTCTCCACGCCCCCTACCCAGAACCTTGCAGTTGCAGGTCAAGTCGCTGCCCAGAACCTGCAACCTCGATCTCCTCCGACCTCGATCACTGCCCAGAACGGCCTGGGATGCCTCCTGCCTCCGTCTGGCAAGCCTCGAGCCGCCTTCGCCGCCTGAAACGTCGCAGGAGGGTCGACGTCCGCACTTTAGCGAAGTGCGGACATCCGCTTCAGAACCCGCATGTGTATATATATAAAGTTAAGCTAACAACCCCTTCGTCTATCAGCTGGTTTATAATTCTCCACTTTGCTCAAAGTTAGAACTTGGAAATGAAATAGGATAACTACCGTTGCATTTAGAAATGAATTGATATATATCTTTTATTCTTTTTGTAAATATTTTTTACCGAAAACTAGAATAATTTCAATGAACAAAAAAGTTTGTTCAGGTATGTTACTCTCGATGCATTAAATATCACTGACTATTCTATAATTATAATGACTATGACATTTTAGGGTCCATTAGAGGGTAAGTGTTTTTTTTTTCTTCTTCTTTTTTTTGGCCAAATGTATATAAAGCATTAATTGGATCAAGATGCATACATCTTAGCTTGTAGCAAGTTAATTAAGCTAACAACCTCCTCGTCTATCTGCTGGTTTATAATTCTCCATGCCCCCCCCCCCCCCCCCACACACACACACGTTACTGTGTATATTAATTTTAGGGCTAAATACTGTTTACCACCCTGTGGTATGGACCTCACATTAATTCAGTCCCTCGACTTTCAATTTCATCAAAAACACCCCTGCACTATCATTTTCTCGTCCAATAGGTCCCTCCGACTCAATTCCGTTAATTTCAGACGTTAAATGCTGACGTGGCATTTCCAACTCATCAAAAGTGGGGCCCACACGGATGTGAAATTCCCAAAATGTCCCTGAGTCTATCACAGCCCCAAATCCTATTAAGATTGATAACAAGCCTATGAGGTTACATTACTGACAAAACCGATAATGGTTTGGGTAAAAGACTAGGACCAATACAAGATAAAAATTGCAGAAACACGAAATCCAGAAACTTTAGAAGCTTTAGAAGCTCTGAAACCCAGAAACTTTAGAAGCTCTCAAACCAACATAGTCATCACATGATACCGAAACCCAGAACAACCAACATAGTCATCACATCATACTAAAACCCGAAACCTAGAAACTTTAGAAGCTATGAAACAAAACCCAGAAACCCTTTTTCCCCAATTTTGAAATTTTGAAACCCTAATTTCAAACCTTAAACCCGAAACCCAAAACTCTTTAATCCATAAAACCTAAAGATTTGACCACCGTAATGCAAAATCCTAAACCCAAACTCACCGTAATGTGGGATTTCATCTCCATCCTTCGTTTTTCTGGGTATCCAAACATCAAGCACATTGTCGGCCATGTCGAAACCTTCTCCAGCTTTTCAATCGACCTTCTGCTTGTCGATTTTGTGGGCCTTTCAATCGGTTCAGCCTTCTCCTTCTTCACGCATTCGATTTTTTAGGTTTTCAGTTTTTTTCTTTCTGAATCTGGGACTGTATTACGGTTTGTATCGCCTAAACGTAATGGGGAGGATTAATGTGGATCTAGATCCGCGATCTGAGTTAGAATAGGGCAGGGACATTTTGGGAATTTCACATCCGTGTGGGCCCCACTTTTGATGAGTTGGAACTCCACGTCAGCAACTTAACGTCTGAAATTGACGAAATTGAATCGGATGGACCTATTGGACGAGAAAATGATGGTGCGGGGGTGTTTTTGATGAAATTGAAAGTCGAGGAACTGAATTGATGTGAGGTCCATACCACAGGGTGGTAAACAGTATTTAGCCCTTAATTTTATTGACTATTTGTGTCTCTACAAAGAGCTAGGGTTCTTGGCTTAAACTACCACCCCATCTAGTAACCAAAGATGGATCTTCAACAACGATATATGATCGAAGTGGTACCAAATCAAAACCTAGCTATCTCTGCTATCACTCAATCATCACGTAAATCTCGACTTTTTACTAGGTAGACTACGTATATCATTTTTCGTCCTATGTATTTATGCACCACTACTTAGCTTGCGATCGATCAGTACTTCCCAACATTTAATCCCGTCCCCATCTTCCTTTTAATTTCTCTAGTTTCTATCATGAAGGAGAGTTTACTATGTACGTTGTTCATCGATCTTCTGTTGGCGTGAGTCATACTTACCTTATTTATGTAGATATTCTGTAATATTATGTGATCTGTATTATTCTGTAATATATGTAGTATTATTAGATTTACTACTTGCCTTAGGAGTAGTACTTGTCTTATTAGGCACAATTGTAGTTTGTATATAATTCTTCTTGTAAGGTGAATGAAATATCAAAAAAGTAATTCAGCCAAAATTGTCTCTTGTTTCTTGTTATATTTTGACTTGGTATCAGAGCAGAGATCCGATCCTGGACTCTGACTCATTGTCCTTTGATCCTTGACTCTTGTTCTTTGTGCTTGGATTTGTTCGTTGCCCTTTGATCCTTTCATCACCGTTGCCTTCTTATATTTCCAAGTACTTTGTTGTTTTTCCTTCCGCTGCATATTCACCATGGTGAAAGCTCCTTCTTCCCCCGTGTTCTCCTCAAGTCTGACTTGTAACTACTGCAAGAATCCAGGCCACATCAAAACAAACTGTTACAGGTTGGTTGGTTTTCCAGCAGGCTACTTTGATAGGCCACGACCTCAGGACAACAAACCTAAGGGAAAGGCTGCTGGTCGTCTTGGTCAAGACCAAGATTACTATGCGGTGACAAAATCAGATCACACCAACTTGGCTGGTAAGGATACCGCATCCTTAAGTTGCGGTGGTAATGGTAAGATTGGAGTTGCTTTAAAAATTTCTGGCTTTACTGGTGGCAATACTTGGATAATTGATTCTGGAGCATCTGACCATATGACCTATGATCGTAGTTTCTTTCTTTTTCTCAATCCACCCTCTATTTCCTCTGTTGTCAATGCCAATGGTGATTCTTTTCCTGTTTTAGGAATAGGGTCTGTTCGTCTCACCCCTTCTTTGACACTACATGATGTTCTTTATGTCCCTGATCTCTCTCATCATCTTATATCTGTGCCTCAGCTTAATACTCAATCTAGGTGTTCTGTAACATTTTTTCCTTTGTATGTGATTTTTCAGGACCTCCTCACCAGGGAAATAATCGGCAGGGGTTATCTGAGGGGTCGACTATTCCATCTGGATTGCATGTTTGCCGGAATGAAGCCGGAGAAGGCAGCCCAAGCAGCTTTGATTTCGACTGGGGTTACTAATCAAGTTGAAGAATTATGGCTATGGCATCGGAGATTGGGACATCCTTCCTTTAGTGTCATGAAGAAATCTATCCCATCCTTGTTTCTGGGCATTGATGAGTCTAAGTTGCATTGTGAGTCATGTGTCTTAGCTAAAAGTCATCGTACTAGTTATCCTTTGAGTACTACTAGGAGTTCTTTTCCTTTTGAGCTTATTCATTCTGATGTCTGGGGACCTTCCCGTGAGTCAACCTTGTCTGGCAAACATTGGTTTGTTTTGTTTATTGATGATTATACCCGTCTTACTTGGGTCGCTTTGTTGAAACACAAATATGAAGTCTTCTCTGCTTTCCAAGAATTTTTTGCTCTTGTTCAAAATCAATTTGGAGCCAATATTAAAGTCTTTCGTTCTGATAATGGGGGGGAGTTTGTCAATTCTCAGTTTCACCAATTCTTTCATTCTCATGGGATTATTCATCAAACTACTTGCCCTCAAACCCCTGAACAAAATGGGGTGTCAGAAAGAAAGAATCGTCATGTTCTTGACATAGCTCGGTCTCTTCTATTTAGTGCTCATATGCCTAAGTATCTTTGGGGAGATGCAATTCTTACTGCTTGTCATCTCATCAATAGGCTACCTTCCTCTGTTCTCAATGGTCAAACCCCCTATGCTGCCCTTTCAAATCATGTGTCTGTCCCTTCGTTTTCTAATCTCCCTGCTCGTGTCTTTGGGTGTGTTGTGTTTGTCCATGTTCCTAAGAATCAACGGTCCAAACTCGATGTCAGGGCATTAAAGTGTGTATTTGTGGGCTATGGTGTTCATCAGAAGGGCTACAAGTGTTTTCATCCTCCTACACAGAAAGTTTTTGTTACCATGGATGTCACCTTTTATGAGGATGCATGTTATTTTTCTCCCATCAATCCTTCACTTCAGGGGGAGAAACACACTTTTTTGGAAGAGAAGTCTTGTGGGATTAAAATTCAGCCAATTGAAGCCAATGACACTCCTGCAGAAACAGAAAAGGCAATTACTGAATCATCTACCATTCATCATGCAACTGCCGAACAGAGCGTTGCAAGTTCCGAACCAAAAAATACAATTGTCGAATCGTCTACCCTTCAAGAAGAAGCTCCTAATCACTCAGTTTCTCCCTCTCCATCAGTGGTCTCCCCTGTTCAATCTTCATCTGAGAATGCCAGCGAACACGACGTCCAAAATTTAGCAGTTCAAGAAGGCCAAGCTCCTCCACCCCTCTTAGATACAGATAACCCTTGTCAACCAATCCCTGAGGAGCGTCCCAATCTTGAGGTTAGTGGTGTTTCTTCTAACTCTGATAATTGTGATAGTGTGTATGTTTTGCCTCCTAGGTCCACCCGTGGTAAACCACCTCGTCAATATGAGCCAAGTTTAGATGTTAAGTCTAAGTATGCCATAGCTAACTTTGTATCCACCCACCGGTTATCCAAATCCCATGCTTCTTTTGTGAATCAAATATCCTCTGTATGTGTTCCCAGTAAAGTGCAAGATGCTCTCAAGGATCCCAAATGGTCTCAAGCGATGAATGAAGAGATGGAGGCATTGGAGAAGAATAATACTTGGGAGTTGGTGTCACCTCCACAAGGAAAGAGAGTTGTTGGATGTAGATGGGTGTTTACTATCAAACACAATGCAGATGGTTCAGTGAACAGGTATAAGGCGAGACTTGTTGCAAAGGGATATACTCAAACATATGGCGTGGATTATGAGGAGACCTTTGCTCCAGTAGCAAAGATTAATATTGTTCGAGTGTTGATGTCTCTAGCAGCTAATCTAGATTGGCCTTTGCAACAGTTTGATGTAAAGAATGTCTTTCTTCATGGAGAGCTATCTGAAGAAGTCTATATGGATCTACCACCAGGATATGAGGCAAGCACAAGAGGTAGATTTGTGTGTAAGTTAAATAAGTCCTTGTATGGACTCAAACAATCACCACGAGCATGGTTTGGAAGATTCTCTCAAGCTATGCGTCGGTTTGGGTACAAGCAGAGCAACTCTGACCATACATTGTTTCTGAAACGCAGTGAAGGTAAATTAACTGCCTTGATTATTTATGTTGATGATATGATAATTACTGGTGATAATTCAGAGGAGGTTGAAAGATTAAAAGATCTGCTTGCATCAGAGTTTGAGATGAAAGATCTTGGTTCTCTTAAATATTTTTTGGGGATTGAGGTCGCCAGGGGGAGTTCAGGAATTTTCTTGTGCCAGAGAAAATATGTGCTTGATTTGTTGACAGAGACAGGAATGCTAGGGTGTAGACCTGCTGATACACTCCTATTGAGCAAAATCATAAACTGGCTGAGTACCCTAATCAAACTCTTACAGAGAAAGCTCGCTATCAAAGATTAGTTGGCAGATTAATTTATCTCTCACATACTCGGCCAGACATTGCATATGCAGTTAGTGTTGTGAGTCAATTCATGCATAATCCAAGTGAAACTCATATGGAAGCTGTGATCCGTATTCTGAGGTATTTAAAGTCTGCGCCTGGAAAAGGCTTGATGTTTTCAAAGCATAATCATCTGGATGTTAGTGGTTATACAGATGCAGATTGGGCAGGTTGTGTTATAGATAGAAAATCCACTTCTGGTTACTTCACTTTTGTAGGTGGTAATCTTGTTACTTGGAGAAGTAAGAAACAAAAGGTTGTGGCAAGGTCAAGTGCTGAAGCAGAGTATAGAGGTATGGCTCATGGAGTTTGTGAATTACTTTGGTTGAGAAATTTACTTCGTGATTTGGGATTTAAACCCAAACGAGCCATGGATTTGTATTGTGATAATAAGGCAGCGGTGGATATTGCTCACAACCCAGTTCAACATGACAGAACTAAGCATGTTGAGGTTGACAGACATTTCATTAAAGAGAAGCTTGATGCTAAGCTTATCTCTTTTCCGTTTGTCCACTCAGAAGAACAGTTAGCTGATGTTCTCACGAAAGCAGTATCGAGCAAGGCATTTCATGACTCACTTGGCAAGTTGGGCATTCGTGATCTGTATGCGCCAACTTGAGGGGGAGTGTTGGCGTGAGTCATACTTACCTTATTTATGTAGATATTCTGTAATATTATGTGATCTGTATTATTCTGTAATATGTGTAGTATTATTAGATTTACTACTTGCCTTAGGAGTAGTACTTGTCTTATTAGGCACAATTGTAGTTTGTATATAATTCCTTCTTGTAAGGTGAATGAAATATCAAAAAAGTAATTCAGCCAAAATTGTCTCTTGTTTCTTGTTATATTTTGACTTCTTCAGCATCTTAGGTTGTTGGAGATCGAGTTTGATTAGTAGATTTATTATTTTACCTACAGTACAGTTTGTCTTACAAAGACATGCAAGACTTATACAACTAGCAAGTTGTTAATTACTCTGATAAGTTAATTTTACATTTTTGATAATTAAATAAATATTGCAACTCTGAAATAAAATATTCCAAGTTTTAGGTATCTTGGATTGTAGCTAGTATGGCTAACTGATCCCCCCTCTCGTATCAGCTGGTTTATAATTCTCCACGCCCCACAGTAGCTGAAAGCATATGAACTAGCGTCTCTGCAAAGAGCTACGTCTCTCCAGTCCATGCCAATAGCCCAATACACCTCTCACCTCTGCAAAAGATCGATGCTACTACAACCGCAGCAACTCGAACCCCATATAGTACCAAACCAACCCCGGCCAAAGGAGCATGGTGAATTGAAGGGTTTTTTTGCCTACATATTTCAGGTATTTCAAGGTGAATTAGTACCCAAAATATGGGATAAGCCGGAATATATTAACGCATATATGGTAGAAGCTTGGGGTTGGGGTAAAACTCAACTACATACTAACTACTACATCGCCGGCCGGGATGTACGTGGCTTCGACTTCAACCCCATACAATTGAAGATGGAACTTCAGTCATTATAATTGTTGTTAGAACCGTCCATTTATTTGATTCAATTAGATAATTAAACGATTTCCGATTCGATTGATTTTTTACAGAGATGATCTTTAAATGCTAATTTAATATATGGACTGTTGGATTATAAATTTATTACGTACAAGTGAGTTAATCGATAATAAGGCTGAATATGCTTGCTCACCCAGGGGTGAACCTAAAAATTGTTCACATGGTTCGTTCGTTATACCAACCACCGAAGATCCCAAGTTTTTTTTTTTTTTTTTTTTTTTTATATTATGGGAATTTTCTTAGGTATCCGGGTGTTTGCCATACACCCATTTTGTTAAATATTTTGGACCATTGAATTAGTAATATATCCAATGGTCCAAAATATTTAAAATTTAGTAACCTGTTTAGTCCTTAGCCAATTACTATCAAGGTACCCTAGATGACCCCGACATTGAATTAACTTCTCTCTTCGTTTGTTTGCTTGTTTTTTTTTTTTTTTTTTGAAATAAAATTTGGAAAAAATACTGTATTTCTTAATGATCTGCCACTAAAGCTAAGCATAACAATTTTTTTAAGAACTAAGCACCATATAGTAGAAGGAATAGAACCAAAGAGTCATAATAAATCATAGTAAGACATTGTTCATTGATGACAATTTTTCCTATTTGATGCGAAAACCTCTTGCATCTTAGTGTGCATAACTTTTCACATGTTATTCTTGAAATATATGAAAGTGACTAATAGACAAGTGCACTGACTTAGCTATATCTTATTTTCTTCTTCTTAAACTGCCCCATAGCCATCAAGAGGAAACTACAAACGCTGATGTATGATAAGAGTTACTCTATTCAGGTTCTTTAACTCGCCACTTAAGTCCAATAAATTAAAAATTACCGGGCAATCAGCAATACTCCTGAGTCCTGACCATGGTAATTGCAGACCCTACTTTTTGATGGTCCTCCCTTGAAGCTCTTATGATACAAAGCCTTGTAATCTTATTGACATACTTGACTGCCAATTACATCATGGAACGCAATGTGAGAGTCATTTTAACCTTGAAATTAAAGAGAAAATTCCTATACAACAAATAAGAAAATGTCATTAGAATATATTACTTACCTTGGAACGATCCAAGTGAAGAAGCCAGACCACACTCCCCAATTAAAGTTCACAGGAATGCTGTCTTTGATGGCTTTTGTAACATTATACGTGGTAATGATAACAGGATCTTTCTTTGCAAGTTGTTTATTCGGATCCAAGATGACCTCCAATGTCATACACCTATTTTTAAAATTTAAATCCCACAATGATCCTTTACCTGCTCACAACACATTATTTGGTTTCTCAAGTATAAAAATGAACATTCAGGAGCCAAAGTATGATATGTGGCTACTCTAAACTGGGTTTGTAAATCCCAGATGTAAAAAACTAGTTATGAACCCGAAACATGCTTCGAAGCAATACAGTCGATGACACAGCACATATCAGACATGAATGATGACTGTGTTATTGACCAACACAGAATATCAATGCGAGAGAGATTGTGTTATGCCAGTTATGGTTTTCAGCCCTATATACATATAGAGGGTCGGGTCGGGTTATCATCAATCCAGCACCTTACTAAAAAATTTGCAAAGCCCATTTCGTTGGCCTGATAAGTGAATTAAGTATGGCCATATTTGCGATGGCCCAATTTGTTAACCAAATAACCAGTATTCCTATAAGGTAAATAGTCAAAAAGAAATAACTCTGCGTTTTTAATGATTTTACAGATATGTTAGCAATCCCAGATGGTTAGCATTCGCAACCATAACCTAACCTAGTAACCTACGAGGCTACGATAAGATTTTGATGAAGAAAGAGAACCAGAAGTTACGAATTTTTCATTCCACAAAGCCAGAAAAATGACCGGAGCTATGAATTTGTTGATCTCACAAAACCAACATGAGAAACATCACTAAACCAACGTTTAATTCATAATGCTGAATTTACTACAGGTAAAGTGGCTCCAGTAGAAGTAAAAGCAAGTTAAATTCAACTTCCACCAGGAATGACCATCTCCAATCTTGGGGTCTAAATAATTTCGAGATCAGTTTTTTGTGCCCCAATAATCTCTGTTGGTTTAAACCGAAAAGAAGATTCACTAACGTGAAACTAGGAATGGTCATAATCTTGGACATCCATAAAAGCATATAAACATGGTAGAAGAGAAATCAACGAAGAGTACAATATCAGAAAACTAGAACTTGAATTATCAAAAGCAAGTTATTACAAGCAATCAAGTCTCGCCCGGACAGACACATTAACACACCAAAGCCATCAAAACACTGCAAAGACTTTTACAGTTACAACCCGGACGACAAGTAGTGAAGGAAAGGTTTTACTCATCCATGTCGAGGTCCTCATCCATTTCCTCGATCTTCATCTTCTTAACTGCCTGATGAGCATCATCAGTCGGCCTTGGTCCATTCGGAAGTTGTATCAACACATCTGACTTCTGACCGGTGACGGCATTAACAAGCCCTCCATTCTTCTCAACCCGGTAAACCAACTCATTTCCCTTAGGTCCTGCATCTATGTACACAGTTGAGTTCTCATCTATCTCTTCTCTAATCAGCATTCTTGATAGCTCTGTCACCACTCTCTTCTCAAGCCATCTTCTTATAGGTCGAGCACCATAAACCTGAAAATGATAAAAGGTTTAGTATTTCAATGTAGATGCAAAGTAACGTAAATATGGACTCGCGAATTACAGTTCCGAATGAAGCACTAACCGGATCATAACTCTCGTCCAGAATATAATCTAATGCTTTATCAGTCACCCCCAAAGCAACACCCCTCTCAGCAAGCCGGACAGCAACGTCCTTCATTTGTAACCTAGCCACCTTCATCAGTTGGTCACGTGAAAGAGGATCGAAAACAACTACCTCATCTAGCCGATTTAGCAATTCAGGCCTAAAGTGTGTTCTCACCTGTTCCAGTAAAATGTCAGATTAACTCTGCATTAGAAAAAGAAAAGAGAATCTCTAAATATTGTAAACACTTGATCTCGGACCAATACCTCTTGCATAACTCGATCATGAGCAACTTGCATTGAACACTTGCCCAACAAACCAGTTAGGAGATGTTCCGCCCCAAGGTTTGAAGTCATAATGATCACTGTATTCCTAAAATCAACTGTACGACCTTGACCATCAGTTAACCTCCCATCATCTAAAACTTGCAGGAGAGTATTGAAAACTGCAGGGTGTGCTTTCTCCACTTCATCAAACAGTATAACACTATAAGGCCTCCGCCTCACTGCCTCTGTGAGTTGTCCACCTTCTTCATGACCAACATATCTGTAGATTTACAACAGCAGTCAGATTCTACTATACTGATCTAAGAAAATGTAAGAATGATTGCCAAAAAAATTTGCAAGAATGATTAGATAAGCCAGATAAACAAAACTTACCCAGGAGGAGCACCAATCAGACGTGCAACAGAATGTTGCTCCATATACTCAGACATATCAATTCGAACAATTAGATTTTCGTCATCAAAAAGTTGTTCAGCAAGAGCCTTTGCAAGCTCAGTTTTACCAACACCAGTTGGACCCAAGAAAAGGAATGATCCAGTTGGTTGTTGTGGTCTGCCTAACCCAGCTCTTGATCTCAATACGGCTTCTGCAACAGCATCAACTGCCTGGTTTTGGCCCACTACTCTCTTATGCAATCTCTCACCAAGTCCAATTAACCTCTCTTTGTCATCCTGGCCGAGCCTTGTTACTGGTATGCCGGTCCAACGGCTTACAACCTCTGCAATATGTTCTGGTCCAACAGTCTCAGTCAACATCAAGTTCTCTTCTGTGCTTCCTTCAAGCTGGGCAATAGCGGACTCCACTTCCTGAATAGCCCCATAACGCAAATCAGCCGCCCTGGCTAGATCATATCTTCTTTCAGCCTCTGTCAAAGCAAATAAGAGCTCTTCACGCTTTTGCTTAAGCCTTCGAATCTCATCAATCCTTTCCTTCTCTTTTCTATACTTCATCATCAAGGGCTGAAGCTTGTCTCTTAAGTCATCAAGCTCCCTCCGAACCTAACATTATAGAACCAATATAAGAACAATAGAACTACAAAATCAACAAGTATTTCCATCAACACATGCTAGATTCAAACGCTTACCTCTACAAGACGAGCTTTGCTAGCTTTATCCTTTTCTTTTTCAAGCGCATGAAGCTCAACTTCCAGCTGCATCCTCTTTCTCTCAAGGTTGTCAATTTCTTCTGGTTGACTGTCAAGCTGGACTCTCACATTTGCACAAGCTTCATCAACTAGATCAATTGCCTTGTCAGGGAGATGGCGCCCTATAAATTAAGAAGAAAGAAGTAAGTACCAAGAACAGCACTACAAGATCATATTAAACAACTATTTTCACTATATCAGCTAGCTGCAAATTATACCTGTGATGTATCGACTCGATAGTTGTGCAGCGACAACTAAAGCTCTATCCAAAATTCTAACACCATGATGCCCTTCATATCTCTCCTTCAAGCCTCGAAGGATGCTAACAGTGTCTGGAACACTAGGTTCCGCCACATAGACTTGTTGAAACCTTCGCTCAAATGCAGCATCTTTCTCCACATATTTCCTGTACTCTTCAAGAGTCGTTGCCCCAATGCACCGGAGTTGACCTCTAGCGAGCATCGGCTTGAAAAGGTTGGCGGCATCCATAGACCCCTCTGTTCTACCAGCACCAAGAACAAGGTGGATTTCATCGATAAACAGAATCACCTTCCCTTCGGCCTCTTCTACTTCTTTCAAGACAGCCTTCAACCTCTCCTCAAATTCTCCTCTATACTTCGCACCAGCTACTAGAGCACCCATGTCCAATGTGATAAGCCTCACATCTGCCAGATTACTAGGGACATCCCCTCTTACTATCCTCTGAGCCAAACCTTCAACTACTGCTGTTTTCCCAACTCCTGGCTCTCCAATTAGCACCGGGTTATTCTTCGTTCTCCTTGAGAGAATCCGAACCACCCTCCTTATCTCCTCATCTCTACCAATCACTGGGTCAAGCTTCCCGGCCTGCTCAACAAGGTCTCTCCCATAAGTATTCAAAGCTTGGAAATTCGTGTCCCCAGAGGCACTCTCCACCTTCTTCCCCTCTTTACCACGAAGCTTTTGAACTTCCGATTTCACCTTCGCTGTAGCAATGCCAGCTTCTTTCAGCAAGTCCCCAATCTGCGAATCCTCCAGTAGGCCAAGAATCAGCTGATCAACAGCCAAATGTGTATCCCCTCGATCTTTCTGCGCCGACTGCGCTCTCCGAATTGCCTTAATGAGAGTAGTGCTGGCCGGTACTTGATCCGGGGGAGGGGACTGAGACGGGAGCTTCTTCAATGCCTGATTGAAAACTCTCTCCACCGACTTCGGACCCTCTTCACTGCCACTAGCATTGGCAATCGCCTGTCGAAAAATGCCGGCAGGGTCCGAAACCAATGCGGTTGCAAGATGGAGCGGCGTGAGCTGCACATGGCCAGCATCCGATGCCAGTCCATGAGCCCCAGCCAGAGACTCATTTGTCTTGTGAGTAAATTTGTCAGGATTCATTCCCTTCTACCTTTCTATACCTGATCAAAATCAAGCAAAGCGCAATCAAAATTTGCCGAAATCTCAAAGCAACATGCATTTACAAGTCAATCAACTTTCCGGCATATTCATGCAACAGTTCATAAACCACAAGTTCACAAAACAGCAAAACCCGAAAATTCAAGCTTCTCTTCTAGTTCTACTTTCTAATCACATCAAAAAGGAAAGCAATCAAACGAGATAGAGGAGAGATTGGAGTGTACCTTGTAAGCTGAAGAAGACGATCGGAGTTGTTTGGAATTGGATTTTCTTCTTTTGGTTTTGCGAAAACAGAGATTTTGAGTCGTTTCTGATTCTTCTGAATTGGAGAGTGGGGAGTGTGGGAAGGTTATAAGGAGACACGTCTGGCCGACACGTCAGCGTCTCGAAAGTGCTAGAGGAAGCAGGAAGCTCCGGGATTTTTCCGTCTTTTTCGTTCCCATGCTTTTCCTTATCTTTAGGGTTTTTTTCGTAATTTCGATGGGTTGCTTTTGCGGCCCATTGGATGGGCATAATTACTTTCAGGTCTTTTCGATTTGACTGGAAGCTACTGGATCATCCGTTTCGAACTCGAAGCAAAGTCCATTCTTATCCGAACATTCTAGAAGATTAGCGTATTTTATGAAGAGAAACTTATGCCACTAGAGTGACTAGACCAACTAAGGTCCTGTTTGGGATTGTTTCGCTTTTAAAAAAATCAGCTTTTGCTTAAAATTTTAGATTTTATTGTGTTTGGTAAATAAATAAAAAGCAGCTTTAATAACAATAGATTTTAGAAACAGTCCAGAGGTTGCTTTTAGAAGTTGACGTAGATCAAAACACGCTCTGAAATTATTTTATGTACTGACAGCACTTTTAAAAATATTATTTACCAAACGCAAAACTGTTTTAATTCACAGTTGATTATTTTCACAACACAGCAATAACAGTTTTTTTTTCAAAGTCACAGCAATCCCAAACTAGCCCTAAGTAATGGTTGAGATGTAGTTTCATCACTTGCATGGTGAGTTCGTTCATGTCATGTCACACTAGATCAAAAATCCATAACTAAGCGGGAAAATTATGTGTAAACTACGGTCATCAATCGAAAAACTGGAAAACAAAAACCATGAAAACCCTGAATAGTTGGTTATACATATATCGGTAAAATTTACAGCTGCTATCCATGTGAAGCTTTCTGCACCGGGTACCATTACAGTTTGTGAAATGCTGCAGTTTTTCTTTGAGAGAATGACGGGAGAAGAATACAACTTTCTTATGAACCAAATTTACTATCAGGTATCCACATTTCAAGGGGCAAACCAGATGACAAGATGCCGTGTTCACATCCTTTCCCATATAACAAACATATATGAACAAGTAATACGAAAGACTGCATAAATGAATTGTAATGCCACAGCGGACACGGAACATCTCGAAAATGGATATCGTGACCACCTAGAAGATCTGGTATATTTAGATTTGTCTCCATTTCATTGCCAGGATGAAGGCAGGCAGGAACTGCAGGGTAGGGTGGCCAAGTTTTCTGCAAAATATTGTGAGATATTAGTAACTTTGGACATATAACTAGATTGAATATCTAATAGTTTGAACTAGTGCTATATAAACAGCTACAGTAGGGGGAAAATTTTTTGAAACAGTAAAGAGTACCTATAGAGTGAGCAATGACTATCATTTCCCATCTCAAATTACAGAACCAAACTAAAAAACACTGAAAATATATTACTGAAAGAATACTCACACAAACTCATCCAAATGAAGTATACTACTCCTCATCACTGTCGTAAACTACTGCCATTCTACGATGTGTTGTAGTCTTCCTAGGAGGAGAGTCTTCGTCTGACTCAATTTCCTTGCGCTTGAGACCATGTCCAGAGCCCTTAACTTTTTGCTTAGGCCCCTAGAAATATATCAAAGAGAATAGGATTAAAAATACAAGTATCTTATGATAGTTGTTAACTGAGAAGGCAACTATCAACATATTAGCAAGCTACAAAATGGTGAAAATTTAAGTTGCAACTATATCCTCAACAAGAACCAAATCGCTTACTGGACTCTGGCCAAAGGACAAAAATGCACTAGATGCTGATAATTGTAAAAATTCCAAACACTAATAGTAATCTCAATCATCCTAGTAAACCATTCTTTTTCTTTGAATTCACATACCAGAAAACAAAAACAGACTCAATAGAAATCAATGTAAAATGTGATTGAACTTCACGAGCGACAAATATGAACCAATAGCATAGTCCTAGGATAAAAATCATGCTTCTACAGTAACAGAGAAGATATTGTGCACATATTTTAGAGCAAGTACATTCAATAGAAAACTGAATTCTACTTGTTCTCATGACTGACTGTTACGTTTCAGGAGAGAGAGAGCTATGTAATGTAAAGAACAAATTCCTAATCAGAAGCCAAAATTATGGACTGTCAAAGATCAAACTTCAAGTTGCCATATAACTTGAGATAACAAACACCCAGAAACACCTTCTAGATCTGTATCTTATGGTACTGATATAACAGATCCGTATGCTCATATTTATATAATAAGAAAAGTACTTTAATTCAAAAGAAAAGAACCATACCTCAGCCTCCTCCTCTGATGCCTCATTTACTTCTGCCTCTTCTTCATAATCATCTTCTTCCTCGTCTTCATATTCCGGCTCTGGATCTATGGCCCTCTTACGTGGAGGAGACCTCTCATCTTCTTCCCCATCGGTTTCATATTCAGACTCACCTCTCTCACTATCAGATAGATCCAGCTGTTGCCGAGCAGATCTACCAGTTGGAAAGGATGACTTGCGAGGGAATTCTTTAGGTCTCTGTGCCTAAATTCCCAATGGATAAAAGCTTCAGAATAGATATATTACAAGAAAAAAGATATAAAGATCTAGTAGTTTTAGGACCTTCTTAGCATTCATAATGCGTTTCTCTGCTCGAGCTTCTTCCTCCTCAATATGGCGGCGTGAACGACGAGACTCATGATAATCTTCTTCATCATCCTGAACAAAGTGAACACATAAGAGACCTAATTCAGGTCCAAACAGATAGGTTTATAAGCAAAAAAAAAAAAATCGAGTACATGTGATAGGACTAAAAACAAAATTTGCGTTCTTCATGTCATAAAATGAAAAGTTACAGTCTAATCATGGTGAAGGAACTGAAAACCTTGAAGATGAACTATAAAAATACCATACCTCATCTAGAGCCTCCTCCAAGAAACCAGGTGAAAGTTGGCGCCTCCTGTCAACAGTGGGTGTATATTTTCGATTCACCTTCTCCCTCTTCCGGTTAAGAAGTAAATTAGCTCTGATTGTTTGACTTTCAGCCTACACCACCAAACAAAATATTAACATAAATGCTGCACAACTAAATACCAAACACATACAACTAGGCAACACATTACCCTTTCTTTCTCCTCCTTTTCTCTCTCAGGATCGATGTCAGTAACACAGTTCTTAACCTTGTACACTTTTTTATGTCGAGAATCAACCAGAGCAGTCAATAGTCTATGAGAATTTGAGGCCAAGGAAGACGGCATAAACCTCATCTTCTTCATAACCTTTCCTTGTGATTGGAGGATTCCCTGAAAGTACAATGTAATGAGTACTCAGGAACAAGTTCTCTGTAAAGACCAAGTTTTTCTACAACAAAATATAACAACTTCTTGGCAGACAGTTCAAGAATTTCTTCAACCTTTTTGCAGCTTTTCCAGATTTATGATGGAATCTGAGTTCATCAAAAATATATTGATGAATAACGCACAAAAATATTTGGACTTTTACCTTTTCATGCCTGAGAAATAGGTGTGCTTGATCATGTTGTGCCTCTTGCACTGATATATCTAAAACTTCATTTCCAATTAATAATTGCAAACTGCCATCAGACCATCTCACAAAGCGTGCATTACTCTCACACTACAAATACAGGAAATAATCAAACAATAAGGACATGATGTATGACAAATAATAAACATGAAATTTATAAAACATCTGGCACGCTATGTGATAAGAACTTTTTCTGTGAAGAAAGGAGAAACTTTATTATTGGAAAAAAAAAAAAAAAAAGTAAGAAGTAAAAAGGTGGATAAGGAATCCACAGACAAACAGAAAGCCCCGGAAAATCTTAGAGATGAACAAGAAGAAACCCTAAACACACAGGCCAAACAAGCCTCATGAGTCTCTAGCTAACGAATTCAGCAAAATAGAAGAAAGGAAGAGTCCCTAAAGTCAGTAGTGACCCTGCTGCACATAGGGCAGGCCAAAACTCACAGTGATGAAGAATTGACTTTTGACTTTTGCTTCAAGCTGAAAAGAGGAATTTTGAAGACCCAACCAACATTTTGCAAATTGAAAGAAACAAGAAGTTCACCTTGCAAATGGAAAAAAAGAACAAAAGACAGCCAATAACTTGCATAGACTGAAATTCAAACTACATATGTGAAACCATGCGTTGTGACATATGCAATTAAGTGAGCAGAAAATCTATCATATGCATACATGAATAATGTATTCAGAAAGTGCATGTATAGCAGGTTAGACTAATCACTTACAGATAATCTGCCGTCAGAAGTTCTAACTTTCCTCCAGCGCACAATATTGTTTTCCAAACGTATACGTTTCTTAGATCCAGATTCATCTGTCACAAACGTGTCCTCCTCCACATATGTCTTTGGATCAAACTGTTTGCGGTCAATGCCCATGATATTTGAAACTTTGATCATGTTCATCTACAGAAGGATACATTTTAATCACACAATGTTCCACCAAGTCAAGAAACTAAAATGTTCAAGACTAAAACGTTAGCCGAGTCTCATAGGACCAAAATAGTGCCTTATCCCCACGTCAATTGACGCATTCTAGATGCCATTTTCATTTAACGTATGCAAATTAGACTATTATTTAAATTCAAAACAGACTTGGCTTTGTTATTATTAATATTAACGTGATAAGCAATCTTAAACTACACCACCATCAAGATACATAGTCTAACATAAAAGAGATAACATCCATTTAATGTGCTTAAAAGCTGAAATTATTTAAAAGTGATTGCACCATTTATAATCAAAATTCAAACCTTTTCAGGATGAGCAGGAGGTGGACGCAATGGAATCTCTAGCTCCAATGGGGGGCCAACAGGTCTCTCTCTAGGTTTAACCTCCATATTTTCCTCTTCTGACTCATATCTAGGTTCTTCATCCTGCATTTCATCCTCTATTCTTGGACTCTTGTCATAGCTCCCTTCCTCTTCCATAGGGGATCTCTGATGCAGCAAAAACCTCATATCATTAACTGCAAAATTAAAGTTCAAAGCTTTGTGACTTTCATACTCACATTTGAATCATGCTCCATGTCATTCCGATGAGCGTAACGTGTTCGATCCTCTTCTTCTTCTTCTTCTTCAGAGTCATCACCAAATACATCAAGTACAGCGGAATGTGCGTTACGAGTCTGGTCTTTCTCCTCTGCAGGCGATCTACTGTTAACAATTAAAACTCCCCATCAGTCAAACTAACTAGCTGCTTGCTCTAAACAAGTGTACATACAAGAAGCCTACAGTAATTTCTTATTTCAGGATATAAGAATAACAGAATGAATTATGAAAAAAGCTATGCATAACAGCAATAAGACATGGAAAAAGAAATAGTGTCGGTTCAGAGATGTTTCTTCAAATGCACTAAACACCCGTGTGTGTGTGTGAGAGAGAGAGAGAGAGAGAGATTTAGTGATTTACCTTGGACTTCTAGCCTGATTAACCTCATAGTCTTCATTGTCTGGGTAATGGTTTTCCTCAGACCTCTCGGATCCACTTTCAATCGCATTTCGTCTCCGGCTTGTTAACTCTTCTTTCTCATCAGTGTCTGTATTTCCTTCACTTTCTTCTCTTTGGATTTCCACTTCTTGGGATTCCCTTTCACCCTCACTTTCTCCTGGATCAGGATCAGCTTCACGTGGCTCCCCTTCACTCTCTGCTTCCACCTCTCCCTGGCCCTCCACTTCCCCTTCACCCTCAGGCTCCAGCCCTCCTCCTTCGTCCTGAAAACCAAACCATCATCCACACATACATAAGCAAACAACATAGCTGCTTATATTCGACTTTTAACAAGCAAATCACATAGCTCCTCCTTCATCCCAAAAACTCATAATCATCACCTCATATAATATCGATACTCACACACAAATCTAATCACATATTTCATCTCTAAAATCAAACTTTTCCAGACATGATGCATATTATTTCACGAGTAACGACGACTGATCGTTTTAACAGAATCAGAAATTGCTCGGAATCTTATCAAACACTAAATCATATCGAAGTTTCTGTACATAATCTACATTTGCATCTATAAACCCTAAAAGCAACAGTAAACAATCCCGAGCAACAATTCTTCTGCATTCAAACAAAACTCTTAACCTCGCTCAAGCTAAGGTTAGCAGGAGACGAGTCTAGAATCAAAACCTAAGCATGGGAGAATACGAAATTGGGGTTAGAGAATCGTACCGAGGCGTAGTGGGGCTGGGGATTGGACTCGTGCTCGGAGTCGACCTCTTCTTCTTCTTCGGATTGTTCGCCGAAGAGGTTTTGCATCATCTGGTGCCTCTTCTCTTCCCCCATCTCGGAGCTCTCTCGACTTGGCCGCCGGATCTGGCTGAGGCTCTGAAACCTGGTGATTTTGTTCGTCCTGCTTTGTCTGCGTTTAACTTTGATTTCTTATTTCTTTAGGTCTTTCTTTTCTGTGGCCGATAATAATGTTTTTATTAGTAGGGATTTTTTTTTTTTTTTTAAATAACAATGGTAAATTTTTCCCATAAATCCAACTTTCTTCTACTTTTTGACTAAAATCATAAGTAGTCACTCTCAACTTTAATCCTTTCAACAATTGAGTCATTAAATTTTCAAGCTTATCATAACTCACTCTAACTACTTTTAAGCCTTTCGGCATTTTGGTCACTTGATCAAACTTTCCGTGAATGTCGGGTTTATATTAAGTAATAAAAAATTCATCACCGAATTGACATATTAGCAAACTTATGACTCTTAACGCCAAATTCTAAACTCTTAACGGGTTATTAACTTTTATTTACAATATATTTGTCATCGAGCCCCAAAGTTTCCAAGAGATGGAAAATGTTATATTTCTTTTTTATCTCAATTTCAAAAATCAAGAAAAGAAAAAAAATAACAAAATATATGAGAAATGATCTTTTGCCGATGAATATTTCGTCTACGAAAATTGCCCCCTCAATAATTTTATTTTTATTGCGTAATTAAGTGTTCATTGGTTTGGGATTCATTGGCATGGCAACTCTACTTGGTGATTTTATGCAACGGTTGTTCATGGTGCTTCAGAGGGTGTGGGCTCTATGGCTGATATTTTTGCTGCTTGGATGGGTTGCTAGTGTTGGTGGTTTGGTTGCCCCATTTTTATTGGGGATGGTGTTTACTTGTGGAAACTTGTTGTAATACGGTGGCGATTTGTCATGGCAAGGCACTAGTGATAACCGCTTGACGTGACATGGTGCTAAATAGGGTTTTGGTTTCGGTGGTGACTTGTTGTAATAGGGTCTTGGTGGGGACTTGCCGTGGCAGGGCACTAGTGGTAACCACTTGATATGACATGGTGTTAGTATTTGCCGTGAGATTTGACTCTGTGTACGTAATCACCTCGCAAAAGCGAAACATGGTCATTTCAATAGGTACCAAGCCATTGCCAATTTAAAAGCTTAACGACAATGGAAAGTAAAAATATTAGTCGAGAGCATCAGAGCTGTCTCAACAATTTTAACAGAACTTAAAATATTGTACAATATTTTATTATTCACGAAAATATGCTATTCTTGTAGTAATTTCACATCATGTATATTTTCAAAATGGTAAGCACTTCCGGTTTGAGCTAAAAATGTTTCTATACATACATGTTGAAACTTGAGAGTATTTTATTTTTTTCGATGGAGAAAAGAAAACAGCAAAGAGTTAAATACTAGCTCCCCTAATACAATCTAATCCCGAATTATGTAAGTATAAGGCTTGAGCAGCAGAAAGAGGTAGAGATTGGTTCTAATGCTCGTAAGCAATTGCATCGGAAATTTGCTTATTGCCAAATACATCGAAATGATTGAGCCTATGCAATTATGACATTGTTTCTTCCAATATTTTTAGCCGAAGCTAGAATAGGGTATCCCCTAGATTCTTTGAAAACAAAACCTGAATGATCATGTAGAACTAAACCATCAATATTAATTTTAATATAATTTTCAGAAAGGGGGAATCAATTTGAACAATTATCCTTACTTCTTTTTTTCTCGTAGGATGAATTTATTTTTACGATTGTAATTATAGGACATTGAAGCGGAAGTAAATATAATTTTAGTAGGAGAGTCTTTAGTGTCTCGAAAAATTAGATTATTTATTGCAAACCAAACATTATAATTAAGAAGAAGAATTTGTTCTAACATCTCATGTTTATCTTTTTTTTTTGGTTACAACATCTCATGTTTATCTTTTGACTATGAATCAACTATATTGTTTAACCAGGTAATATAAGAATAAAGAATTAGTCCAATCAGATAAGTCGAAGAGAGAAACTTGAGAGTTGAGATGGAGGGAATTCTGTTTGGTTTAGATTTTGAAAAGTTCGAATAAAAAAAGTAAAATCGTAACAAAAATAAGATTTTATTTTTAAAAAAGCCACGTGGCGGAATTTAATTGGTCAAACACCTACCTCTTTCAACAACTCTCTCACAAACCCACGGTACCAAACCGACGGCCGAGACGCCATCCAAAAAGCCACCCCCAGCTTCGGATCCAAACCACCCCAGCTTCGGCACTCGAACCCCAGCCTCGGTCCGAGCCTCAGATTTGTTTCTCTGTTCGTTGAAAATTTCGCACTATTTCGATCACTTTCTTTTCTCTCTCTGCTATCTGAGCTCAAACCCAAACCCCATTCTCTCTCTCTCTCTCTCTCTCTCTCTCTCTCTCCGATTCGAACCCCCACCGCTCCGGTCGGCGACGGACTCCGAAGATCAGTTCCGACCTTCAACGGCGGCCGCGCGGCGTCACTGTGAGTTTGCACTTCCCTTTTGAAAACCCTAATTTTGTATCCAAACACGACACCGTTTCTGATGCAAAATGCAAATCTGCGCTTAAGGTTTGGGACTTTATAGCTGGGCAGCTCCGTCGGAGCTTGTAGAGCTGTAATTGTGGTTGCTCTGGTTTCGATCTTATGTGTTTAAGCTGTAAATGCGGCTTATATGGATGAGAAAAGGAAAGGAATTTAGAGCTGATAGTGTTGAACACTAGGTTAGGGTATTCTATTTGGTAGGGATTAGTTAGTTTAGTGTGGTTTGATTCTTAAATTCGGATGAATTGAATGCTCAAAAATTTCTTTCTTTTTTCGATTTTTCGGTAGCCAATTGGAGCAAATGGTTATTATGTCAGATTTGGGATATTTGGTTTCTTCCAGTTTGATTTAGTATGGAGGCATTGGTTGCTTCCTCTTGGCTTTTGTTCGGGTGCGGCAGCACTCAAGAGTGCAGCGAACCTGTCCACTGTGTATTCCTATTTTGCTTCTATGACAATTACGGATGATTTGTAATACTAAAGTAACTTCTAAGTTATAAATAGTAGCCGAAATTTTATGTCTACAAACATAATGTTGGTTAAACGGATAGGGTAATGCTGGCTATATATCTCGAGTGTGTTATGTCTGGAGAGGACTCATCATATTTTCGTTCATTTTTGTCTTGCTCTGAGGTCGTTGCACAACCTTTTTGTAGTGGCAAGATTAGGTACAGAGATATGGTACCTTCGTGGTACATGTGTATGTATTCTGTTCATTGGTTGTGGTTTCTGGTGCACTACGTTTGTATTGTTTGGGTGAACCCTCAGTATCTGATGGTTCGCTGGGTTTGTAAATAAGTCTTCCATTATTAAATACTGTTTTTATACAAAAAACAAAATGGTCTTTTAGACGGGAAAGAATGACAAACCATCCAGATTTGAAACTGGGAGGGATGGCATTCATACTGTTATATCAAATTTGATAAAACTAAATACTCTTGTATCAAATTAATCTCTTCAGTGAGAGTATCCAAATTATGCGAAAGAAGTTTTTCACTTGGTTCTTTCATTTAATAAAATATAATTCTAGCCGGGCTGTGGTTTGTTTTATAGTTGTGTCTGAAACCACCTCTTATCTTAGGATATCTAATGTCAACCTGATAATCCTTTTATGTAAAGAACCCCTCTATGTTGATAATAGATCCTATTGTGCATGTGTAACGATAATTTAGTTGGATTTAGAGGTGCTATTATATGCCACAAGTATTTATTAAAGACAGCTATGTCATCTGGCTTTGTTGGTTTCCTCTCTACAAGAAAAGCTTTTAGAAAGTATCTCTTGGTATCAACAGAAAATATGTGGTAACAGGGATCACCATTATGGGTGTATTTGATAGCTGTCATTTTGCTTTTTATGTATGACCTACTTGGGATATGCCTAATGTGCTTACATGGTTGTAATCAGGCTAATTTATTTGAACTCAGAACATGGCAGTTGGAGTGACTCTAAAATATACTGGAACAAGGTCTGAATGTGATTCCTTTTTATAGAATTTTATATGCTGTGTGGTCTCCTGGAATGACGAGAATACTGAAGCTCTGAACCCTCCATATTTTTGTCAGGTAGTTTTTCCTCAAAAGAACTTTAGCTGCTGCAATTTTGTGGCTGGATTATCTATGCCTGGAAACGAAGTTGGAGACAGGGTCCACAATTTCTTTGGCCAAGAGAACTTGTCACAGGGTCAGCGTCATCCGCAGGCCACTGACGGGAACTGGCCTGGTCTAAGTAACAATTTGTGGGTTGGGAACCAGAGACAAGTTGGATCTCCTGTTAACTCAAGTTTAAAGAGTTACAATATACAACCAGGTATTAATAACTTTCACTCTAGGCCCCTTTTTTTTTTTTTTTTTTTTTTTTGAGGTGGGAGGGGTGGGGTTTCTATCCTTTCGTCTGTATTACAGAAGTATTTTTTATCCCTTTCAAAAAAAAAAAAGGATTTTTTATTATGTTGTTCGAGGTGCCATTATTTGTTTCTAAACATCTCTATTCCTATATTAGTAGCAGATTCTGAGAGAGGGCATGGGAGTCCGTCTTTGCATGTGCCTCATGGTTTGAATTTTATGCAATCAAATTTGAGGCCGGAGTTTGGCAGAGTTCAGTATCAAAGTCAGCAGCCAACTGCAAATGGCTATATGCATGGGCATCAGATGTTCCAGACAAGGCAGAATGAAGCTAACTTTTTGGGAGTGGATACAGAGTCTGATAAGCAAAATTTAACATCTAGAGGCTTGTCTACACCTGAATCACGAGGAAGTGGTCCTGAACATGCTAAAAAGAATTCAGCGAGATTGGAAACTTCAGAATCTCCTGTTGGTTTTGATTTTTTTGGTGGTCAACAGCAAATGAGTGGTCAGCATCTCAGCATGATGCAGTCTTCGCCAAGGCAACAGCAACCACGTATTAGTGACATGCAGCTACAAAGACAGGCAATGTTCACACAAATGCAAGAATTTCAAAGGCAGCAACAACTTCAACAACTAGAAAGGCAACAGCTGGTTTTGGCAAATCAAGCTTCCTCCATTGCAAAACAGGCTGCTGGTAACCACTCACCAACCCTGATGAATGGTGTCACAATCAACGAGGCATCCAACAATCAATGGCCACCTAATGTTGTGGCAGGCAACACAAACTGGCTGCAGCGTGGTGCTTCCCCTGTTATGCAGGGGGGATCTAGTGGACATGTATTGTCCCATGAACAAGCCCAGGCACTGCGCTTGATGGGCTTTGTCCCTCAACAGGCTGATCAATCTCTATATGGTGTTCCAATTTCTAGCTCAAGTGGAACACCAGGTTCATATCCTCATTTTCAAATGGATAAACCGGCAATGCAGCAGATATCGGTCAGTCGTAATTCATTTCCAGGTAATCAGTATGCTGCATTTTCAGGTCCAGTTAGCATGCAAGAGGGATCTCTGGCTTCTAGACAGGATTTTCAAGGGAAAAGTATGGTTGGGCCTACTGCTGCTCAAAGTTTGAGCAGTGGGTTCAATTTGGAAACATTGCATCGAGTAAATCCCCAACAAAGAAATGAACCCATGGAGGAATTCCAAGGGAGGCAAGAACTAGTTGGATTGTTAGAACCATCACCAGAGAAAGCATTTGGGCAGGTTGCACCCTCACAGGGTGTGGCTACCCTAGATCCAACTGAAGAAAAGATTTTGTTTGGTTCAGATGATAATCTTTGGGATGCCTTTGGGAGGAGCGCCAATGTGGGAATGGGAGGTTCTAGTATGCTGGATGGTGCAGATATTTTTGGTGGACTTTCTTCTGTACAAAGTGGAACATGGAGTGCTCTTATGCAGTCTGCTGTTGCAGAAACTTCTAGTGTTGATGGAGGGATACAGGAAGAGTGGTGTGGTCCTAGTTTTCGAAATCCAGAACCTCCAGTTGGGACTCAGCAGCCCTCAAGTGTCGGTGATACTAACAAACAACAATCTGGTTGGGCTGGTAACAACTTGCATTCATTGTCTGACTTGAATTCTAGACCCTCCTCACACTTTGCTGATGCCAATAGGCCCAGTATCAGTGGTAGTTTTTCTAGTATTCAGGGATTTCAGCAATCAGGATCTAAAACTGTGCATGAAAGAGGAGACGTTTTTCAGACTGATTCTTCTCACAGGTTTATTTCACAGAGTCCTGAACAAGGAAGTAAATGGTTGGATCACAACCCTCCACCACAGCCACCCGCAGACGGTAGTCATGACAACTATGGAACCATTAGTCATTTGTCAGGTAGAGAGATAAATGCAAATAGCATTTCAGGTTCTTGGAACCGTCAAGAAAGAAGTTCTTCGCATAATAATGATAACCAGCCAAACAATATGTCAAATGGGTGGAATTTTACTGAATCTGTGTCAACAGATGGGGGTAATAATCTGAAAAATCATGGGAATCAAATCTTATCAAGATCTGCTGAAGGTGGTGATCTGAAGAGAGGCATGCATGAGGAAATAAGCTGTGCTGCTGGTATGTGGAAGACTGATTCTGCTCCAAACTCAAATGTTGAAGTGGCACATCCAAAATATGCAAGCCCGCAAATCAGTAGAGAGGGTTCAAGTATAAACAACGCTCCTAAATCAAATTCCAGCGCTGGAAGAGCCTACCAAGAAGGCCAGCAACATCTTGCAAACAGTCACGATTTCTGGACACCTGTTGATTCTTTAGTGAACTCTAAAGGAGGAGAGGCTCTGGGAAAAAATCAGCATCATCTGGACAAGAACCACCTGATTTTGGAGTCATCCGGGAACAATTGCTTAGACAAAGGAGTAGTTGAAATGCATGATATGGAGAACAACAATACAAAAGAGAATTCTAGTGATACTTTTTACCATAATGCATATCACCATGCTTCCACTGGGAGTATGAATGAAAATGTCGTCTCAGATGCTGGTGATTCACGTACTTTACCTGGAAGCAAACAACACTCATCTGGCAATGCTGGTCGCAAGCCCTCTGCAACTCGCAAGTTTCAGTATCATCCGATGGGGGATGTTGGTGTTAAAGTGGAACCTTCATCTGGAAGAAAACACGTGACACATTCACAAGCTATGACCCAGCAGGTCTCTCGAGGATTCAAAAGTCATGAACAAGGGAGTTTTGGGCAGTCAAAATTTATGGGTCACACTGATAGAAGTTCTATGGAAATTGAAAAGGTGATTACAGGTTTTTTGAATTTTCAAGAATGGTGCCAAAGTTTAACTTCAGTTTAATTTTCTTAATTCATTTTTCAATTGTTGTTTTATGTCTTCTTATTTGTCTTTTATTGTTCCTTTCCAACTCTTGATTTAATGTATTTTGACATTTTCTTCCCATTTGTTGCATTTACTTGGTTGTCAGTTTAACATAAGAGGTTCGGATGAGCCACCTTCAAAAAGCATGCTTCCAGGTTATGCCCCAAGTACGTCTACTCCCTTTGACAGATCTACTGGTAATAATAACACCTCAAAAAAGGCTGCACAACCATCAAGGTAATTGAATACTAGAATCTTGCTACCTGCTCATATTTTATCTTTGGTATTAGATCAAACTTTTGCACTTAATATGTTAGGTTGTGTTGTTATCATTTTTCTTCTTTATGTTCATGAAAATGCTGGGTATCTGGAATTATATATCCTATAATTCTTCCGCAGCGTTTTTTTCCATTTTTAAACTCTGTAGTGACTAGTTCTGAAGTTTCGGTTCTTTTTAGAGTTGTCTTTACCTGATAGAGCCCAATTTCCAGGTCTATTTTTATGGCATGGTTTTCATTCTGGAATTTGCCATGTCTTTTTATGTACTTCTATATACGAGTTGATTGTAGATCATCTGTGTATCACCTTGTGCTTTCATTCTCTTCAATAGATTGTTTTGACTTTTCAATCCATTGCAGTCAACATATGCTTGAGCTTCTTCACAAGGTGGACCAACCAAGGGAGCATGGTAATGCTACTCACTTCAGCCCTTCTGATCACAACACGTCATCTGAGATGCCTGAAGTGGAAACTTCTGATGGATCTGTAGGTCACATTCAAAGAAATCAATCATCTGTCTCTCAAGGTTTTGGTTTACAGCTGGCTCCTCCATCTCAACGGATTCCACTTGCAGACCATGCCCTGTCTTCTCAGAGTTCCTCACAAGCAGTTCTGGGTTCAGGTCGTGTCCATTCTGAGATGGGAGAAAAAGGTCATACGTGGTTGGCCTCAACAGCATCTGTTCAGTCCTTGCCATCCTCTCATGAAGCATCTCAAGGGGAATTAAGAAATAGTCTCCCTGGTAGCTCAGGGCAAACAGGGAATAAGGCCCTGGCCCCACAATACCATATTCATGGAGGTTTATCTGCATCTTCCGAATATGGTTTTCCTCATTCAAGAAGTCAACGAGAAAATCAGCACATGACTGCTGCAAGTGGCCAAGTAACTGCAAGCCAGTCTGTTAATATACCTTTTGATAGGCTTGCATTTCGTCCGCAACAGTTGGGTGAATCTTTTGAGAGAGCTCAAACTAGTCAATCTCCTCTGACAGATAAATCTGAAAGTGCTTCACAGGATAACCTTACTTCTGCAGAGGCATCACTCGTGAATATTGCTGACCAGTCCCGTTCAAGAGTTGCTGCCCCAAAAATCCCAGAATCAGATGCCGAGCCTTCTGTTACGTCTGGTATGTCCCATCAAGGTGCAGTTCCTAAAGTCTTGACCAATGTGTGGACCAGCGTTCCATTTCAGCAACCTCTAGTAAGTGCTGAACCTTCCAAGGCTTCATCTCAGTTGTTTAAATCCCAGCTTCAAACAAATAATCATTTGGTAAAAAATTTCCATGGTTCACCAAAGCTCAATGAGCAAGATACCCGGGAAAGAGGGAATGGCTTCTCTGCATTTGGTGTATATAGTTCAAACTTGCAAAGCTCTGGTCCAAAAGAGCAGCCATCCAAACAAAACACCGGGCAACAAGTATCACCGGAGAACATTCAGACTGCCCAAAAGACCAATGTATCACAAGGAAAAGAATCCACTGCAAATAATTATATTGAGGCATCTGCTTCAAACTCTGCTGCTACCCAGAGAGATATTGAAGCTTTCGGCCGTTCTTTAAAGCCAAATATCAGTTCCCATCAAAGTTATTCCCTGCTGAACCAAGTACAGGCTATGAAAAGTACAGAGATTGATGGAAGTGATCATAGTGTGAAGAGATTGAGAGGTCCAGATTCTGGTGCAGAGACTCAGCAGGTGAGTCCCCAGGGAGGACCGCAATTATCTTATGGATATAATACTATGTTAAGGGATTCATCAGCTGATCATACCCCAGTACCTTCCGGAGATTCTAAAATGCTGAGCTTTGCATCCAAACTTGGGGATACTCGACTTTCAAATGCATCTGGTCAGGATATGTATGCATTTAGCCGGAAGAATTCTCAGAATTTCTCTAGTGGTAGTAATGCATCTTCTCTTAGAGGTGAACAGTCTCAAGTTAGTCCGCAAATGGCGCCATCCTGGTTTGACCAATATGGAACCTTTAAAAATGGGCAAATATTGCCAATGCATGATACACTTAGAGCCACTTTGAAGTCTATGGAGCAACCTTCCATTGCTGGAAAGCCAGGTGATCTGCATGCTCGTGAACAGATGGAGGAACCCCTTGCTACTTCTGATGCTAGTACTATCCCACAGAGTTCAGCTCTGAAACCTATTTCCAGTGAGCAACTAACATCCCCTCATTTACTGCATCCTGATGCAACTGATGAAAGTTTAACTGTTGAGAGACCAAAGAAGCGTAAAAGTGCTACATCTGAACTTTCACCTTGGCATAAAGAGCTGACCAAGGTTTCCCAAAGGCTTCTAAATATGAGGTGGTTTGCAGGACACTTATAGCAGATGCTCGATTTGTTTTTGTTTTGAATAAAAAAATAACTTGACTTCTATGAACTTTTCTTTAATGCAAGGTTTATTTTTTGCAGAGCGGCAGATGTAGAGTGGGCTCAAGCAACGAACCGACTGGCGGAGAAGGTTTGCCTCTAGTTTGGTCATGTTCTCAAAATTTAACTGTGATATCTTGTAGTTCTTTTGGAGAACTAATTGCTTCATGTTTGTTGACAGGTGGAAGATGAAAGTGAAATGATTGAAGATAGACCACCGATGTTTAGGTCCAAAAAGAGGCTTATCTTGACAACACAGCTTGTGCAACAATTGCTTCGGCCTCCTCCTTCAGCAGTTCTCTCTGCAGATGCAAGCTCTTCCTTTGAGAGTGTAGCTTATTTTGCTTCTAGACTATCACTAGGTGATGCCTGCAGTGCAATCGCCTTCTCTAGAAATGATATTCAGACCCCATCACCTCCTGACCGTGCAAACCAGTAAGAGATGTTTGGAAATTGTTCTTATTTTCCCAGTAAACAAATGTAATGATGGTTTATGGCTTTTGCATTTGTCAGTGCATACTAATGTTAAGTCTTTCAAAATATGATTTCTAGTTTGCCTGAGAAGCTTAAAACACCTGAGAGAGTTCATCGGTACTTCCCAAAAGTTGTGGAAGACTTTGTTGAAAAAGCAAGGAAGCTGGAAAATGATCTGTTGAGGTAGCTTTAATGACCTCTTCCTTTATTCATAATACATTTTCACTAGTTTTGCATCTTGATCACACAGTTGATCTTAGATAATAACTAGTTTCAGCACTATTTGCTTCCTATGTGTGTCTTTTCCACATTCTCGCTCTGGTATAATGCTATTCCATCTACTGATGCAGACTGGACAAGAGAACCTCCATCTTAGACTTGAGAGTGGACAGCCAGGATCTGGAGAAGTTTTCTGTCATCAATCGTTTTGCTAAGTTCCATGGGCGGGCACAAGGTGATGGGGCTGAGGCCTCCTCATCATCCGATATTCCTGCGAATGCTCAAAGAACCTGCCCCCAGAAATATGTTACTGCACTTCCAGTGCCTAGAAATCTGCCAGACAGGGTACAATGTCTTTCACTTTGATCATTAATTGATTATTTTTCCCTCTCGGCCATTTGTCTCCTCAACCCTCTTGAATCTGTGGTACATCTTTCAACTTATTTAATGGGGCATGCTTCACAACAGCAATTACACAAGTGGGGATGTAGAGGAGAAGGATTCTAGAATGTCTCCTTTAAGCAATGGAGACTTCTAGTTCTTTGCAATATGACCATTGATGTCCTCCTTTGAGAAATATAAGATGGTCTCTGTATACTATGAAAGTCTAGAAAGTAACTGCTATGCCCCATCAATTTTTTGGCTTAAGGGGAAGGATAGAACCGCAGACTGGTTACTCCAAATTGTACACTTCTATAATTCAAGTAATCATGTGTGTTCATAATCCTAAGCATGGAAATTCATAATTGAGGTTTTTAGCTCGCGGGATTTATTAGAAGGGGCGTCTCTGTGGTGGTAAGTTCAGGAATTTTCAATCCTGATGCAAGAATTGATAATTTATTTTTTTGGATAAAAGCTTTTGTAAGTTTGCCATAGGAAACTAAGTGATTATGGTCTAACTTCAGTAAGTTTTGTACAAGTTTTAGAAGTTTGTCTGGATTTGAACTCAGTTCTGAAGAAGTTGAAGATGGTTGATACTCTGGAATGTTTCTGAAGGTCCCTACTTTTGGTAATGTTGGAATTTGTACTCATTTTCTTTAGGTTTCCATCTGAATTAGACAATCACTAGGTTGACTATGAGTCTATAGAAGGGATGGCCTATAGGGTAGTCCAGTACGCCGCATCTTTTTTTTTGGAGTCAAGAATACATGATGTTTCTGTAACACCTTGTGATGGGAACAGATAGGTACCCGAGTCTAAAGCACAAGTTTTCTTTGTTTATATGTTAGCTTTTAATATGATAGTGTATACAGTACATACAGTTCTCTTTTTGTTCCACTTTCATGATTGCCCTGTTGGCTTCAGTTTCACCATTTAATAATATGGTTCTGTTTCAATAAAAGTTTTGCGCAGTAGACTTCAGAATATCATGTCTCAAATTGAAAAATGTTTATGCCATCATTTTTGAGAATAATGCAGGCAAATACCTTTTGTTATGAAGCTCTAGTCATGTTCTAGTAGTGTTACAAATTTGCTATTGTACAATTGTAAAAGGCCTCTGGAGGAAACAGTGTGTGTGTGTGTGTGTGAGATTGGAAGGAGGATCATATTTGTCGAAGGCCTTAAAGAGTATTTATAGCTGAGAATTTTTAAGGGACCATATATGTTATTATAGTCATGGAAGATGATTTTCAGTTTTATCCTAGTCTCTAGCCGACTTACGAATAAAGTTGATGAAGAATTTTAGGGTTTTTGAAGCCTTTTAAGGATACAGAGTTGTCTTCTTTGGCTTTGAAGTATGATTTTCCAGATGGTACGAATCCCTTACTGTAGCTAATTCATATTGTTGATGTGCATTGCTTTTGGAGAATAATAAGCAAAAGATAAATGTAAAATTTTGTATGGTTTTAGTTCAACTACTAACAGTGCTTCTCTAGTATTTCCTGTCGGTTGTAGGAGCACCAATTCCAACAGCAATTTCTAACTCGCAATTCTGCACTTTCTATAGGAGAAATGATTCGAATAAAAACTTTATATTTTGCATTCCTTTCCCCATTAAAGACTATAATGTGAATGAAAATTCATGGTAGCATCTCCAGGGCCATTATCAGCTTTGCTTGGACAATTTGGATCCGATATTGACCCAAAGATTGACAGCAATAAATGAGAGATTTATCTCATATGTAATGCTAAATGCTAACCAAAATCTATCGTTCTTTTCGTTTTTACATCAAAATTTGTAACTGAAACAAGACGTCAGAAAGTTTAAAATGAGCTTGAGAGCACCCGGTACGACTTATATGGAGATTTCTTTAAAAGCAAGAGAGTATAAATAAAGTAATTTTGAGAACTCTTCGTAACCACAAGCATGGGGATTCATCAAGCATTGTTGCTCATACCATAACATATTAACCGAAGTTACAAGATAAATACTTCAAGTTGCACTCCCATTTATCAGCAATCCGCTGACCTCTGTAGACACTGTCGCAATCCACTCCGGCCTCTGGGACTCTGGCAAAATCCAGCTTCTAGTATTTTCAAGCATATTTCCCTCTTTACAAGTACAAGGCAGCATACGAGTAATCAGATCTTCAGCCTATCAGAAAAACAAGCACTCTACTACTCAACAACTCTTCCAGCGTGTCTGCTCATGAAAGTCTACAATGTATTTCCTCCCCAACTTCAGCAAATATTTCATCCACCCTATCAGAAAAAGAGAAGAAACAAATGGAACCTTTTGGCATGAAGTCTCACGTACTGAACAAAGAGACGTGACGTAACATGTTTATCAATTACTGAAATTAATATTCTCAGATGGGATTGCAAACCCACTTCATTCTTACCTGTGAGTATCAATGTTCACCTCTATGAGCCATGTTGTTAGATAAACCTGCAATCATAAAAAATTTTGGGTAATGAAATTGATAAGCATAGTACAGGCCTAGATGATGTTTCTATTTGCTTTCTAAACAACTATTGTAATACCAACAACAACAATCCAAGTGAGTTTTAAGATCCATGTTAGTAAGGTTTTCCTCCAATGTCTAGATGTATTCTTTTTGTACTTTTTAAAATTACAATCGCATATAATGACACCCATACCTGCAAAACATCATGATCTGGCTGCTGATTACGTCGAATAGTTGGCTTATCAGATTTCTGACCATGCAATCTTGGATAGACTGGTTTACAAGTTTCCTCAGATAATAAGTTGCACATACTCAAATCACCAAATTCTCCTGGATAAAGCTCTTCAGACCAATGCAAACCGTTAGCCATTGGAACTTTGCAACTAACTGACAGTAAGTCCACCACAAGCAAACGCTGCACAGACCAAAAGCACCAACAAGTATAAAGTAACAAACAAGGAACAGATAAAGAACATGCTAAGATAAATAAAAAATTTCGCAGCCACAGAAACAATAATTTTACCTTCAAATTTAGTTCCAATATAAGCATATGGACAAGCTCCTCCGCCACTTTCTCTGAGATTATTCAAAGATAATAAATTTTGTGAGAAAAATAATCCAAATCATGTGGAACTAATAATAGCTTTAACCTGGTCCAATAGTTACTAACATGAAATTTCATACTAATAATATAGACATTTTCTACTTAAATCACAAGCTTATGACAAATGACATATATAGTTGGCATTTTAAGCAGCATGCAATACAAAGGGAGATTGTTGCGAATCATATAGACCCCTGATATATCCCTTATCTATTACCGCTTTTGTCATTCAGAGAGGATACTCTCAAATTAGTTAAATAAGGTTCATGAAAAGATTTTTCTGCACCTATATGCTCATACAGGTAACCGTTTCCATGATTGCACATAAACCCCACAAAAGCCATTATAGTAATACGTGATTGTTGATTATCCATGAAGGCAAAATCAATCAGTTATTCTAATAAAATATGCATTGTAGAAGATCTATATTGTAGATGTACCGAAGCAAGAGATCGACCAAAATGTGAAGACTGGAATCCCACCACCATCTCCAGGGTCATTATTACATTCGGAATAGCCAGAAAATTGTAAAAGTGGACTATTGCTCGACCCTTTGACAAAGCATCTCATGGATCTACTAGTTTTGACCATATTAGTTACAACAGACACCTGTAGACAACATGAAGAAACAAAGTAAATAAAACTACCAAAAGATCTAGTAAAGAAGAGAAAATCCTAATTAAACTATCATTATAATACAAATATACACCATACATATGTATTAATGCAAATTATTATCTTCAAAACATGTTCATAAAACTACTCAAAATCTCTAATTTTTTCAAGAGAAGAAAATTACAGTAACAAGTCAATTGTCTAGTTGCAGTTCAATTCTAGTTCCTTATATTTGGTGGTTGTGGCGAAGTCCAACACCATAAAGGTCTATTTTGTGGGCAAATTCCAACTATAGTAACGGACCAGATAGTATTAGGATCTCCTCCTTCAAAAAGCACTTGAGAATTTGATATCAAATATTAACTAAGACAAAGCATGAGTTTTCACTCAGTTTCTGACCATATCCAACTTTATTGACCCATAGAGAAAAAACATATGAATAAGGATGTGTTCCACATTCCAAAAGAACTCGAAAAGAACAAATAGAAATTGGTAAGAACGTGTACCATGTCCTTGTATGATGATAAAAGCTTGCTCCGATGAAGTTCCTGAAACGTAATACCACCAAAATAAGAAGATTAACAAGAATTAATTTCTCCTTTAATTCACTGTGCTTATCGCCGAGTGTCATGAACTCATGCACGCTTGATTAATCCATGAACTCATGCAAACTCTCTCACAACTATATTTCAAAAAATTGACCTTCCCATCCAAAACCTTGATAATCCACTCTGACATTTCGGAGACCAGAATAGTTGCCTCATTTTGGATCAATTAAAGTGAGAATAATCTCTTATCATAGTCCAAATTCCAAAATGGCTTTTGGTAACTTCATGAAAGAATCATTTACCCGAAAAAAAAAAAAAAACGACGAAAAGGGTAAAATTCCTATTGGCATCAAATGATTTCCAAATCACAAACAGGAACAAGCATAAACATCATGCACAGACAAAAGTGACAATCAAGACCTCAAATATTTGTAAAGAAATAAATCCAAGTAAAAAAGCTTGCTTGATTATTACCTGCTGCTTAAGCAATTTCTGTGAAGCTTTCTTTAGTATATCCGGCATGTCGCTGAGAACCCCCAACTCCCTTGAAGGCATGTACCTGAAACAATCACCATTTTCAAAAACCAGCGCAACCATAACACACCAACAACAACAAAAAAAAAAAAAAAAAAAAGTTATCTTTGGGAGTAGTACTTGATGGAAACGTAGGAGTTTACGAGCGACGTGGCGGATGCTCTTCCCCTAGAAGAAGCAGACTCCCATTGTTGTCTTAAAGAAGCTAACTTGGACCATTGGTTTCTCAGGTTGCGCTGCGCGGTGGGCCTCCACAGCCGAGCAGACGACGCTGCTAATGGTGATGGGCTTTGGGTCGGAGTCTGGGGATTCGGGTTCGTCGATTTCGGAGTGTAAGGGGTTGCTGGGCTTAGAGCTTCCATTGTTGAAGGCCGAGCAAGTAGATTGGAGGTTGAAGAAGAATATGACAGTGTGAAGGCACGTGAGACGCACGTGGTTTTTATTTTTGATTTTTTTTTTTAGTAAAATGGCCCCTGAAGTTTAGGTCATTCGTCAATTTGGTACTCAACGTTCTAAAATAATTACATCCTAATAATCTCTAACATATTGTTATAGGGAAATGATGGAAAAGGTCACTTTAGAGAGTGAAATGATAATAAGGTCACCTAGTTTCCCACTTGATAAAAAGGTCCATTGTGAATTGTTATTAATATTAATTTAGTCCTTTCAAATAAAAGAGTAATGTTAAAAAAGGTCAGTTTTTAATTATTTGATTCCCATTCTATCCTTAAAGGCAACTCGCTCTCTCTCTGTCTCTCTATATCTTCTCATCCTCCACAGAGAACAGACCTTTAGAAGTGGTTCCCTACCAGAGGACCTCGCCTGCACCGGAGCTTACTCCGATCTAGAATTGGAAGCAGGAGACAGCAAAATGAGCCAAGACGCCAAGAGAAGAGTTCCCAGCACTGTGCCGACGAAGCTGAATTTCGACTACCGGAAACCCTCACCGGCTGTCACCACCTCCACCAGCAAGCACGTTTGTTGTTTTAATCACTGGATTTGATTCGGAAATAGGTTTTTCGCTTAGGGAATTATGGTTTTGTTCAGGCATTTGAGACTCATAGCGTAGAGAAGGACGTGGCGAAAGGAGTTTGACTTGAGGCACGGACCTATTTGGCATTGTATCGTCGGTCGCAATTTCGGTAACTCCTTCAATTTTCAGTTTCATTCTCTGGCCTTTTTTTTTTTTTTTTTTTTTTTTTCTGTCGAGGTGTTTTGGTCAAGATTTAGTATGTGATAGAATTTGAGTGATGGTGAACAAATCTAATGGATAGTGTTGTGCTTTAAGTAGCAATTTTGATGAGAATGGATAATGTTGTTTGAGAAGGAATAGATCTAAGCGTTGATTAATTCCAGGGTTACTGTTTTGTTTGGCAATTACAGTTTTTTAAATTGACAAGCATAATTGAAGTGTTAGGATTTTGTGTGGTTCTGAATCATGAAGTGTTTCGATGAGTAAAGATTGTGTTGAAGACTTGAAGTAAATGTGGAGTGTGTAAATCCTCATTGCTTCATTTGATGATTGCTCAGATTGGTAGAAATGAGAATTTCAAAACATTACTAAAATAGAGAATTGAAATCTTTGCTTCCTGTGTAATAATCCGATATCAGAAACACTATAAAGATGTTGTTTAGTGTAGGCTGACATTTTGCATCCTTGTATTATATAGGGGTGGCAGTCCTTCAATCGAAATGTATATTGTTCCTGAACATGCAAATAATGAGATTTATATGGTATGTTCGTAGTACTTTCTTGACCATCTTACTTTAGCATTGTTAGTTTGGATCTTATTTTGATAGTAAGTGAAGTTATTCTATTCTTGGTGTTTGTGACTTGACTTGCAGATCCAAGGCATGGAACCGAATATGCATTTTACCACTCCCTTTGAACAAGTTGATGCCATGTACAAAGAAGGAGCCCCCTGGTATGTAGTTGATCAGGGCCTGTAGTATCCTACTGCCACAACCTATGGGTAGTACTGTACAGGATATCAGTCTGGAAGATTAGAATATGCATAGACTCCATATTTTTAAATGAAGAGCTTCGGAAGGGGTAAAGGAGATTTTAAAACTAACAATGGTCTTTGCTTGCTGCATTTTCATTTCGATTGGAGTTTGCAGATGTGTTTGTCATTTCCACCATTAGTGGTTTGATGTTATCTTTATGTCCCTACATATTTTTTTCCTTTGTCTAACACCAGTTGGCTTACTTTAATATAAGTTTTCTGTACACAGACATCTAGAAAATGATGGATAACCAAGATTGGACAAAGAAGATAAGGGTTCTTGGGAGTTATATATTGTTGGCATTTAGCCGGTCTCCTTGAGATCCTAATAAATATATTTTGAAGCAATATTTGTGTTAAAAACTTAGTTTATTTTATAATCTATAGAATTGCTTCTGATGTATTTGGTGTATGATCTGGGTAGTTGACATAACCTTAAAAACTTTGTGTTTTCTTTGTTTTATCACATGTATCATATATGCATATGCATGAAAAGCAAGTCAGGCTCGAAATGCCTCTGCTGGAGCTGTGGTTTGAGGCAAATCATGTTTTTGGTTTCAAGTCTTTTAATGCGGGTCTCAATGGTTGTCAAGGTTCTGGCATTGGCTAAAGTTTTCTGATTTTCATATCTGCTTCAATTTATCTTGCAAATACTTTTCTAGTAAGGTTAATGATTGTGCTCCGCTTTGTTTTCAAACCTTTTAGGTAAATGCAGAAAAGGTTGTTTCATTATATCATTCTATAAAGTATGCATTTGAACTAGCAGCACTTCCATTGCTGCTTGCTAAGATCTGTCATGTTTGATTTCATTATCTGATGGTGTTCGATATGGTGATTGGTGGTTGTTTGGCTTTCAATGAGAGTTGGAGTACAAGGATAACGGCTCCACCAACAACGCGGTTATGGATTGAATTCATGGCTTGAGTTACTGAACTAATTTTAGCAACTTTCTATTTAAACAGTCAACTTCCTGACTTCCTTGGGGGAGATTGCTCATGTCCAAATGAAGGCGGGTGCTTAGGTCTGCAAGGGACCCTGGAATGATCCAGAAATTATGAAAGTATGATTTTAGTGGAGTAATGTTACTGTCACAAATATTGATATGAAAGTATGATTTTAGTGGAGTAATGTTACTGTCACAAATATTGATACTTGAGATATCAATACTTTGAACTAATAGGGGGATGTATTACGGGCTTTTATTGCCAAAAAATTTGCACCATTACTCATATCACTTGTATTTTGCAGCTTGTACATATGGGATTATTTATGTTGATGGCATATTCACCCTTATTTCTGTTGAGATTATTGTTCATTTTTGTTGTGGATGGGGGATGATTAACAATGCGAAACTTGTTAGTTGTTATGTGATTTGGCTTCCATGATATAAAGGCCTAAAGTTTACTCCATGATATATAAAGTTGTTGACCAATATTGTAGCTGTAATGTACATATAAATGTACAGACAAGTGAACATGTATATTATAATTTTTTAGTGACATTCTGTGACTTGGCCAGTGACGTGCAATATGACATGGCCAATGATAATGACTTGGTCAATTCAGAAGATGCTTAAAACTTGAATTGCTGTAAAGAGTCTATAAAAATAATGGTTCATTAAGAAAAACTAAACACAAAAGTGACACGATAAAAAGATATAAAAACTAATTGATCTAATAAGCTCGAGTTTACAATTGGCCAGTGACAAAGCTTGTGACATGAACAGTAACTTGGCCAGGAATTGACAGTGACTTGATCAGAAATTGACAGTGACATGCAAGTAACTAAGTACTTGACCATGTCACTGTTAATCACATGTCATCACTAACTAAGTAACTGACCATGTCACTAACCAAGTAACTGTCAGTAGCCAAGTCACAAGTTAATAGCCAAGTCACTGTTAATCACATGTCACTAACTAAGTAACTGACCATGTCACTGACCAAGTAACTGTCAGTAGCCAAGTCACAAGTTAATAGCCAAGTCATTGTCAATCACATGTCACTAACTAAGTAACTGACCATGTCACTAACCAAGTAACTGTCAGTAGTCAAGTCACTGTTAGTCACATGTCACTAACTAAGTAACTGACCATGTCACTGACCAAGTAACTGTCAGTAGCCAAGTCACAAGTTAATAGCCAAGTCACTGTTAATCACATGTCACTAACTAAGTAACTGACCATGTCACTGACCAAGTAACTGTCAGTAGCCAAATCACAAGTTAATAGCCAGGTCACTGTTAATCACATGTCACTAACTAAGTCACTGACCATGTCACTAACCAAGTAACTGTCAGTAGCCAAGTCACAAGTTGATAGCCAAGTCACTGTTAATCACATGTCACTAACTAAGTAACTGACCATGTCACTAACCAAGTAACTGTCAGTAGCCAAGTCACAAGTTAATAGCCAAGTCACTGTTAATCACATGTCACTAACTAAGTAACTGTATAAAACTAGGACTGGACGTCCACTTTGACACGCGAATCACTTACTAACAACGTAATGTTACAGAATTAATGGTGCGTCTCATGGAACTTTTCCATTTTATGCTTCATTTTTCTAATTTTAAGAATCAAGTTTTCCAGACACCAAACAACCAAAAAGAGAGATTCCAACATATAAATCAATAAAGAAAGCAACTACATTTATTGTTTCGACATTTCTCTTTTGAAGTAGAATTTTATCGCCATAATAATAACTGGAAACCTTATCAATCCAAGCAAGTTGACTCACATCAAACAACTACAAACAAATAAATTAGTTCAAGATCAGGGAAACAAAGTATCATTAACAAAATGGCCAAAATTCATTCACTAAAAGTGCCTCTGGCCAAAATTAGATGGAATATTCATGATCAACGCTGAGCAACATGTAATCTTGTTGTCAAGAAGTCAAACTAAAACCAAGAACCAACCTACACATTTCAGCATTGTCCCCTAACTGCTATCTAAACCTAATGCCCAACTTATTTCCGTCCACAGATGAACGAACTGGCCAAGCTGATTAAGCAAATTCCAATCACGTACCCAATACCGCCAACCATCGACCAAAAGTAGCCACAGCCAGAAGACATTCTAGATTTGATTTGGGCTCTCTCTTCTATGTTAAGAACAACACCATCCCATCATTACTTTGAGTTTTCCTCACTTCCTTGTCACAGCTAAGGGCTGCAGAGCTCTCCACACCAGTCCTCTCCACACCAATTGAGCTCAAAATCAAACTTACGGATCTAAAACAATAAACAAACTATTAACATAATAGCAGCACCTCACTGATCAAAATTACTATCCAATAATCAATTATTCACCTAAACAACACCGATCCAACTCATTCCATATTACAAGTCCCAAAATTGAATAAATTCTGAATCTAAAACAAAACTATGCGGATCGGATTGTGCTGCATCTAGATCTAAATTAACACAAAAGAAAGACAATAATAGAGAAGATGATCGGTGACGAAGATGAGCGGTACAAAAGAATCGAGGAATTCAGATATGAGAAAGAAAGAGATTGGAGCTGAAGAAACGCACCGTTTGGAGGGAATCGAATCCCTCCCGTTCCATTCAATCAAACTATGAAATGCTAAGGAGTGGTTTTGGAGGCTCCGGCGTCGGCGACTCGAAGTGGTGCTCCTCATCGGACATGGCATGCTCCAATCTCAGAGAGAGATATTTTTATAAGGGTCGAGACTCCGAATAGATCATGGTTCAGACGGGCATGGGCAACGGGTGAGAGAGAGAGAGAGAGAGAGAGAGAGAGAGAGAGAGAGAGAGAGAGAGAGAGAGAGAGAGAGAGAGAGCTGTCAGTGGCAACTTTGGTAATTAAGTTTAACTCCAGTGGTAGGTTGTTAATAGGTGACCTTAATTATCATAGGGACATTTGTGGTTCCTGAATTATAATAAGGCACATTAAAATGACCTATTTTATCATTGTCCCTATTTTTATTGTCCTCCATTATTAACAACATTAACTCCTGAAATTTGTTAAAGGAATTTTCGTCTTGCCCTTTCTCTCTTTTCGCCTCAAAACTCATTACCGTTTTGATCGAGATAATACATCATTGATCGCTGAATACAAAAAAGACAAACATAAATAGTATTAGTATATGCAAAATGAGAAGTAATTAGAATAACTACTAATTAATTAATCTGAGAGACGGTAAGATGAAAACATCTCTAACTAAAAAGATGAATTAACGGTGTTATTGACGAAAAGCACTAAAAGCATCGGTAATTAACTTTGATGTACCTATGTAATCTGGAATGCTTGTAAATAATGTGTCAAATGACCAAACTTCGAGGACCGTTTGTTATAAAAACTTTTTTTCTTCTTCTGGGAGGTCGGCCGTATTATGCATTAGAGTTACAAGTTTCCAACTATCCAAAACGATTTCGATTTGGATCGAGAGAGAGAGAGAGAGAGAGAGAGAAAGAGAGAGAAGGAAGATGTCATCCACGGCAGCGAACGATCCACGTCAGCCGGCAGCGGCGAAGCCCTACGTGCCGACGGCTCTAGCCCCGGAAGATCTACCAGTCGACTACTCCGGCTTGATCGCCGTCGTCTTCGGCATCGCCGGCGTCATGTTCCGCGTTCGTACTCTCTCTCTCTCTCTCACTCTCTCTCAATTGATAATTCGTTTCGCTTTGAATTCTAAGTCTTCGATTGATTGAATGATTTGCAGTACAAGCTGTGCTCGTGGCTGGCGATCATCTTCTGTGCTCAGTCACTGGTCAACATGAAGAGCATTGAAAACGATCTCAAGCAGATCTCCATGGCCATGATGTTAGTACACTCCCTACTTCTTTACAAATTTGCTCCTGTAAATTTTTTTTTTTGTTTTTTTTTTTTTGAGATTGGAACCTTGAAATAAACTTTTCTGAAGAAGACAACTTTGTTTGATCTATGAGACTATGAAAGTTAGAAATCTCAGCTTTTGCGGAAATTTTTTACTCTACAGGCTCACATTTTTAAATTTATCAATAATTTTGGGTTCATTCTTCCTGAATGGATGTGATATGACTGTGAGTTTGCGAATTTTTGATGTGATTGTGTGTTCAATGTCCAGGTTTGCTATTATGGGATTGGTGACCAACTACTTTGGACCGGCTCGACCAGGTGCACCTATGAAGAGCTCGAATTGATTGGATCGAAGCGATGAGATGTAACAGTATGCAGTTTCGTTTAGTCTGATTACAGTTTTATTTGTCTAGATTCAGAGTGTGGTTTAAGTTTGGTAATAGACTATTTTTATCAATTCTATTTTAAGGAAAAACCTGTGTGGTTCTGCAACTAGATCTCTCTTTTGTGCCTTTCTCATGCTAATGTTGCTTTTCCTCTCAAAGAGAGGGGTTATAGCCGTACTTTGTTGAAAGTAGTTTCAATCGATTATGCCAAACTAATTGATGAGGAGATTTGTGTCATTATCATGAATATTGGAGACATGCCATTGCCAACTGTTCTTATAGTTGTTGTCTGATATTTCATCTGTAAGTGAATATCATCCTTTATATTATAGTAAAATAACTAGCTGTGGCCATCCTTTTACTTATTGGTCCTATGAATAGCTTTTGATCGAAAGAATGTGAAAGATCAAAGGTTTTCATAAAAGATGAATGACCATTATTAATTGTTTAGTTATCTTCATGCAAAGCTGATGTTGGAAGGTTGGCATAACTACCATTTGAAAATGGAAAATGCTTCTTTATAAAATTATTATAAACCCTAAAAAAATGTCAGTTCTTCATAGAGGGTCTTATATTTTAAAGCTGTAGAGAGGAATGAGATACCTAAACAAGTAGGAAAAGTATGTGTGTTGCTCTTTTAAAAGAGTGCTTGGTTAGTTAGTGCTGGCCTCTAGGCCTTGTCGTTGAGCTCATAGTCTCTTCTTCCTCCTCTTGTTCTTCTTCTGCTTCTCCTCGTACATTATCTGGGCCAAAATCATAACATCAAGTGTGTGGGAGAGCTTACAAAGATGGAAGAAGGACAGCTATCCCGCTCTAATCTGGAAAGTTCAGATCAAGAAAATGCTATCCATATGCTGCTTGTTCCATACCCTTTACAAGGACATATTACACCATTCATAAAGTTGGCATACCTAATTTCTGGTCGTGGAATCATGGTCACACTTGTCATAACAGAGTTTGCACATGCACGTATGATGGCTGCAGAGCCAGAATTGGATAATGAGCGGTATAAGGTCAGGTACATCACAGTTCCTGATGGATTGTCAGAAGATGATGCACGGAATGATGAAGGTAAGCTGGCTCAGAGTATATCCAAAGTCATGCCTGGTCATTTGAGAGAAGTGTTAGAGAAGGTCAACATGGAGGGTAATCGGGTGACTTGTGTCATAGCTGATCCAATGTTTGGGTGGGCTTTGGAGATTGCTGAGACGATGAAGGTCAAGTTGGCAATGTTCTGGCCTTCTGCCCCAGGAATTTTGGCCTTGATACTTAACATTCCAAAGCTTATTGAGGATGGGATTATTGACACAAAGGGTAAGGCTGTGTTAGTTATGTTTAATCTTGAACTAGTTTGTTGTCTTATAGACGATTCATAAGAAATAGACAAATGATTTATTGATGGATAGCATATTAACAAATTTTATCTCATAAGAGTGTTGTTTGGTTTATTTTCTGATTTAATTGAAATTGAACTGTGTAGGATCTTCGAAAATTGATGGGAAGGTTCAACTGTCACCAGACCTGCCACCTCTGACTAGTACCGACTTCCTGTGGAATTTTTCAGGAAACCAGTCTGCCGAGGCCATGTTCCAATATTTCTTAGGCATTCAACAAAACATGAAGCGTTCTGCCTGGCTTCTGTGCAACTGGTTTCATGAGCTTAACCCCCTTGTTGGTAATTTAGTCCCACACATGTTTCCAGTGGGCCCATTACTTGCAAATGGAAAACCTGCTGCAAACCTTTGGCCAGAGGACTCGACTTGCTTGAGCTGGCTCGACAAACAACCTGCTAGAGCAGTTATTTATGTTGCATTTGGAAGCATCTCAGTATTCAGCCAGCACCAGATGGATGAGTTAGCATTAGGCCTTGAACTTGTTGGTCGACCATTCTTATGGGTTAAACGGTCAGACCTCATCAAAGGCGGTTCTTCCAAATACCCAAATGGGTATGAAGAGAGAGTGGCGAACCAAGGCAAGATTGTTCAGTGGGCACCCCAAGAAAAGGTGTTGGCTCACCCATCTATTGCTTGTTTCCTGACTCATTGTGGTTGGAACTCGACCATGGATGGCTTACGCATGGGCGTCCCCTTCCTCTGTTGGCCTTACTTTGCCGATCAGTTTTACAACCGGAGTTGCATCTGTAATGGTTATAAAGTTGGTCTGCCCTTAAGCTCAGATGAATATGGAATTATTACAAGGCATGAAATCAGAAGGAAATTGGATAGTTTGGTTGCCGATGATGGTATAAGAGCCAATGCATTAAAGCTCAAAGAAATGGCTGAACAGAGTATCAATGAAGGAGGATCTTCTGTAAGGAATTTGGACAACTTCATTCTACAGATGAAGCAATGAAGGGGGCATCAAGATCACGATCACCTGTTTATGAATAATCAAACATTCAAACCCCATATACTGAGACAGTGTCCAATTTAACCTACTGCTCGGTTCAATAGTATACTAGTACTCATATGGTTTTCTTCTGTTCTGTTTTTTTTTTTTTTCTCTCTCTAATGGAAATTAGTACCCTCATTTACTTAATCTGTTTTGAAAGACAATCTTTGTCCTCGTATTTGTTCAGAAGTTAGCAAATTTTGTCCCCAGTTGGGCGATATTTGTATCCATCTACCACTTTCATCACCCATTATTTTCACATATACATAATCAACCCCTCCTACATTGTTGATTGTACAGCATTTCAAGCAGCCAATATGGATTCCCTGTAATATGTGGCCTTGTACTCGGCAATCTTCATGAACCTCGGCATGCAAAGGTTCGAAGGTGTTTCTGAGGTGGGGCACCAATTGTATGTTATTGCTACATTGTTGATTGTACAGCATTTCAAGCAGCCAATATGGATTCCCTGTAATATGTGGCCTTGTACTCGGCAATCTTCATGAACCTCGGCATGCAAAGGTTCGAAGGTGTTTCTGAGGTGGGGCACCAATTGTATGTTATTGCAGCAATATAAGATCATACAGCAATATCGCAGCTGAAATATTAGGAATACTTAATTTCGTACAGCTCATGATAAGAAAAAAGGAAATATTGAAGCGAAAAAGAATTTCATTTCTCTATCGATAAGAGTTTATTGTAACAATATACCTACAAATGGGGGAATACATGTGTGCGTATGACAAAATTTTGTGGAATAAAAAAGAATAACAAATACTCGCAGCCTTATTCAATGAATGAAATAACTATTGGCCGCCCAAAAATGTAAAGAATAAATAAATGATCAATCCTCAAAAACCAGTGTAATCCATTCCTCTTTGTAATCTTCCCAGCACTACCCATTCTCTTCTTATCTGTAAATGGTACTCGACCATTTTCCAGTGGGTTCTCTTTGGTTTATTGGAGTGACAACTTCCGGAGAAGTAGGTGAGGTAGATCTTGGTGGCAAAGACATTTCCATCTTCATTGTAGATCGGGTTTTCTGATCCGTTCGGTTTCCAAAACCCTAGCCCGTTTCCGACTTCTCGAACATTTCTTTTTCTCTGGGCATGGCTGCTGCAACTGTCATTGTCTTCATGAATAAAGAAGAACCACTCCCTCTCTCCATCAGAGAACGTCACTGCATATATAGTTGAAACAAATAAAAATACTGGTCAGCTAAAAACATATACAACTAATAGTCATTAATACTTGATAATTTGGCGCCGCACTGCTAGATATCCTAAACTATAGGATTGGCGAGCTAATGAACAACTAGGTGGATTTAATCTTAGGTTTTTAAAATAAATTGTTGTCTGCATGTAGTGCCATGGACGCTAAGGACTAGGCAACTTTCGGATCAGTTTCGTACGTTGAAACTCTTCAGTTTATTATAGTTTTTATGAAAAGAGTTAAAAATCAGTAACTAATCTTTCTTGCATGTCTTTGTTAATTACGTCTAAAGCCAATGAAATATATACATGCATACATGTATATATGTGTTCCTCAAAAAAAAAAAAAAAAATCATTTTTCAAAGTTTTTGAGGCCAGGCTAGCTCATGGACTGAGACTGGAGATTAGAAATAATTAAAGTAGGTCAAGGGTTTCATCTCCTTTTGTATCTAATTGAACTCTTGTCGATGGACATATTTTAGGCCAAAAGTTTGAAAAGGTAGAAAGTTAAATATATAGATCAAGGCTCGGATCATCCATCCGCCCTCCTAGATTTACCTGAAAGAAAAACATCGATCTTCTAATAACTCATGGATCTCATGGGCATCAAATGAATCTATATGCAACTTAAAAACACAATTCTAATGCAACACTACATAAAACGAACAATACCATTAGATTGTGAAAAGTGGTGAAATGAGAAGGAGAAGCTATGTAAATCTTATGTAAATTTGACATACCTAGACTCTTTGGATGGTTGCTGTAAAACCGAGTCGCATTGATCTCCTGAATCGCATCAGCAACTGGTACAGCTCTGGAACAAGCTTTGTTCATTAGATAGTGAGTGACCAGCTCTTCATCTGTTGGCATGAACCTAAACCCAACTGGAAGCAAATCAGAGTTCACTACTACTTTCTGGGATTCCATATATGTTACTCTATTCTCTTTCCCTGTTAACACTCGGAAATGAGATGATCGAGGAAATGAGGTTCACTGTGTACGCATATATATTTATATACGAGAGTGGCGTGCGGGTGTTTTTCACATGGAAATTGAATCCTAGTAGGACTTTGATTTATAAAGACAGAACAAAAAGGTCTCTGTTGCTTATCACTGTGATTTTCGCTGTGTCTGTATACCTGGAAGCTGGGGAGATTAGAGTGGTGTTTACTGTTTTGTCTTTGACTCTATAAATTTGAATGGGGATAGATATCTTGAATGAGCTAGCTAGGAAGAGACCTAGTCATGGATCATTATCGATCTATGATCTTGATGAAACCAAGAAACAAAACATCAGAAATTTACGTGTCAGAATGTATTTGTCAAATGTAGGCAAATATATATATTTCTGGCTGGTAATTATTGTAAGGAGTTTGTGCCTTGCGGGAGAAGTGGGGTTATCAGTATATATAGGTTATCTGGTTAATTAGATCGAGGTTATTTGTTATAGGAACATAGGAAAGTGTTTTGTTTTTGTTTGATTTGGTTTTATTTATGTAAATATTTTTTTTGAGACTATTATACGTTTGAAAATTTGGTTATAACTCCGAAAATTATAATTAGCTAGGGTTTATGGTGCTTGTTATTGGCAAATGTATAGAGTGAATACCATGCCTATGCGAATGTAACGTTCTATTATACATTCATGTATGTATTACTTACTAAATATACTTAAAAAAAAAAAAACAAATAACACATACAAAATATACTATAATTTTGTCATTTGATGTTTGTTTTGGTTTTCACGTACAAATTATTTCATTAGACAAGAATGAGGTGTGTGTATACATAATAAAGAAACGAAAAAACAAAGGGAGATTCAAGATAGTTTTCTTAGTGTAAGCTGAGATTTGTAGTTGTGTAGCCGTGTAGGCTCTTGAATATTTGAGCGACAATGTACTAGTGGATGGTATCTGTATTCCCTTACTTGCTTGACCACTGAGTTAGGGTACAAGCATACGAGGTTTATTTGTCTGTGTCATTCTGACTTTATGATTAAATGAAATCTCTATTACTCTGTAAAAAAAAAATTAAAAAAAAAAAAAGCACATGGTGGGTTGGTAGCTCATAAAAAAAGGGTATTTCTAAATATACCCGGCAAATTTCTATGTAGACCCAGCAAGTTTTTTACACCCAATAAAAAAATAGAATTTATAATTATACTCAGCAACTTTTCCAACAATACCCTTAGCAAACCTCACACCCAGCAAAAAAGTCATACCCAACAAATCTCACACCCAACAAAACTTGGATTATCTCCGCATCAATTTTTGATGTTGATTGTTGCAGTGTGCATTTGAATTAGCAAGTCTTAAAGCTCTTAGGTACGTTGACTCGGTAAATCCACTAGACCTTGAAGCAATCTGTTGCAGTAATTTGGAGGAGTTAAATCTTTGCATTCGTCGCGCCATTACTGAAAAATATATCCAGGAACTTATTCTTAGATTTCCATGTCTTTCGGATTTGGCCTTGCGGGTCAGTACTTTCGGATCAATAGATGGTGAGATCAAACTTTCGAGTAACCAACTCAAGTCATTAAGAATAACTGGGTATATCTGCGCAAATAACATCAACATAGATGCTCCAAATCTCATTTCTTACCATAGTCACGGTAAAGAAATTCCACCCTCCTTTGGGCTAAAAAATATATCCAGGAACTTATTCTTAGATTTCCATGTCTTTCGGATTTGGCCTTGCGGGCCAGTACTTTCGGATCAATAGATGGTGAGATCAAACTTTCGAGTAACCAACTCAAGTCATTAAGAATAACTGGGTATATCTGCGCAAATAACATCAACATAGATGCTCCAAATCTCCTTTCTTACCATAGTCACGATAAAGAAATTCCACCCTCCTTTGGGCTGAATTCCGTGAAGCTAGACTTCGTTCACCATAGTTTTCCTGATGTATCGATTCTTCACACCAAATGGTTTCTTAAATTGCGAGAATACCTTGCAAAGTTCTCACCTGCAACAATCAACATCAAAAATTGATGCGGAGATAATCCAAGTTTTGCTGGGTGTGAGATTTGCTGGGTATGAGTTTTGCTAAGGGTATTGTTGGAAAAGTTGCTGAGTACAATTATAAATTCTATTTTTTTATCGGGTGTAAAAAACTTGCTTGGTACATTTAGATAGACCCTAAAAAAATACATTATGCTTTTAAAAATTGACTTTTCCATCACGTTATCTTGCCTAATTGATACAATAATAGCGAGACTTCATTGAATTGCCTAATTGTTGCTTGATTTTTTTTAGTTTCCACAAATATCCCAACACTTCATTGAAAAGATATACAAATTTCAATTTTTCGAAATAAAACAAAGTATGAGAACATACACATGGTGCTCTGGAGAACAATACAATATAAAATACCAAATACCAATAACTGGTATCAAGAAATGTAACAAAGAACCCTTGAACTTTTTGCATACGTTTGTGATGAAGAAACAATATGAAAACAAATCACCAACCAACCATTCTTCAATCCGGTGGAAGGCCCCTATTGGAAATGCAGTCAAAATTAACTTTGATGGTTTGGTTTGTATGAACTCTGCAGCGGGTGGTTTTATTATTAGGAATTCACAAGGCCACCCTCTTGTTGCAGCTTCTAAAAACACAGGAACTGCCTCTATTCATGTGGTTGAAGCAAGAACCCTAAGGGATAGCTTGATTTGTGCAAAGGAAAAAGGTTTCAGCAATCTAGAAGTGGAGGGAGATTTGAAGATTGTTATTGATGCAGTTAATGGAGTCATTCACCCCCCTTGGAGACTACTCAAATTGGTGGAAGATATTCGATGTTTTGCTTCTACTTTCACCATCATTTATTTTCATCATGTTTTTTTTTTTTTTGAAACGGGGTTTGGAACCCAGCCTAGGTGGGAGGCTCATCCCCATGCCTACTAATATTATTAATAGTCAAACTATGATACAACGAGGAGGATGTTAAGCCGAAGCCCTGTGAAATACAACAATGATCCTCTTAAAGAACGCCCCGAATGATAACAGGATTCTCATCTAGCCAAAGTTCATCTAAATAAGCAGTACTAGCAAGGTGTGCCAATCTATTGGCCACTCCATTTGCTTTCCTATACACATGACGGAATTGAAAGAAAGAAAAGCTACTAACATACCTTTTGCAATCTTCCAAAATCCGTCCAATATCAGAAAGGATGACATCTCCCTGAGTCAGGGCATACACAAGAGTAGAACAGTCACTCTCATCATGTTCTTAGGGAAGCAAACTTTGTTGCGGATGCCTTAGCAGATTTAGGTCATCACAGCAGTGATGCCAATTACTGGATTGATAGGGTTCCTTTCCAGGCCTCTAGAGCCTTACTGTTTGACAATGTAAACTCTGATTGTTCCTGAGGTGGTTCTATTTAATTTTTGCTTTTATAAAAAAAAAAAAAATGAAAACAAATGAATCAATTCAAGACCAATAAAACCACGTGAGCTCACAAGCGGGCCGGATGAGACATATTTTGGGCCCGAACCCCAACCTTGTTCCATATGGATCTAACATCCTAGAGCAATGAAAGCCCAGCCGATAATTGTGAAAGAAACAAAGGGCAAATAAGTACTTTCATTCAGAAACCACAATTGGACACCCAAATAAAACCCTAATCGCAAACCTCGCACACACTCCTCTCTCTCTCTCATAGGCACAAGTCGCAGGTGAGCTCCGCCGCAGCACAAGAAGAAGAGTCAGAAGAAGAAAGCAGAAGCGAGAAAAATGGCGACGGCGAACAAAGTGAAAGACGTGTCCCCTCACGAGTTTGTCAAGGCCTACGCCGCTCATCTTAAACGATCCGGCAAGGTCAGTTCTCCCTCTCTCTCTCTGTGTGGCTCTGTTTATATACGTGTTTGTTTGTGTATACCTATGTGTGATTATGAAGTTATTGAATATGTATAAAACGATCTGTGTAGATTTTGAGATTGCTAGCTCATATAGGTTGAAGATTTGATTCCTGTTTTGGTTGTTAATTTTGAGTTTATGAACCAACTGTGTTTCGCTTTTTATTGTTTGGAAAATGAATGGTAGCTTTTTGATATGGCTGCGAGGAAAAAAGTTTGACTCTATTGTAAGTGTTTTTTTTTCAAGTTTGATACGGCTTCAATGATTTTGTATTATCTGTTTATGTGTTTCGTTTCAGATTTTCACTTTTTTGGGTGAAAATAGGTGGGATACAGTGTCTTGTTTATATATATTTATGTATCTTAGTCATGAGCCTCGATCACGATTAGTATTATATGCCGCAGCTAAATTTTTATGATTAACCCTAATACTGTGGCATCAGTACTGGCTTCAGTTTCTTTGTTTACAGAACAGTCTTACTTTATCCTGTTCTCTCAGAATGCAGTGCAGTACTGAGCTGGTGACTTATTATTAATGTGTTTGTTTCCGTCTGCTATTGTTGGTGTATTAGTTGGTCTATGTAGGTTTCTTTCCTTAGATGGCATATTGTCTACTTCTCTTAAAACAATAACAAATTTACTTAAGTTCCATAATGTTATGTCTTTCATTTATCTGAAGAGTTTGAAAAGTGTGTGAACTTTTGTTTTCTTTTTATATACGAGTCATGAGTCATGAGTCGGGACTGCTAGTAGACTAGCAGTATGATCTCCCACTGCCAAAAACTTAATGATTACTTATACTGCCTACATTTAGTTTGCGAGCTGTGATTGCCACTTTGTTGATGATGATTTATGTTCTTTATTGTAATAGATTGAGCTTCCTGAATGGACGGATATCGTGAAGACTGCTACATTTAAGGAGCTGGCTCCTTATGACCCTGATTGGTATTATATCAGAGCTGGTATGTAGGATTCCTCTTCCCTCTCTGCAAATCACACACACAAATCATCTCACAATTATTGGTGTGATAGAACTGTGCTATGCTTTTTTCATCTTAAAATCGCTTCACTTTGCAGCATCTATGGCAAGGAAAATCTACTTGAGGGGTGGTCTTGGTGTTGGTGCCTTCCGTAGGATCTATGGAGGAAGCAAGAGGAACGGCAGCCGCCCACCGCACTTCTGTAAGAGCAGTGGCGGTATTGCTCGTCACATTCTTCAGCAATTGGAGAAGCTGAAGATTGTTGACATTGACCCCAAAGGGTATGTTTCTTTCACATAACATAACTCTAGTATCGTGTATACATTTTGGCAATAGCTATTCTCTGGACAAGTTGATTTTTGAAAGTTGTCCTGTAATTCTTGGATATTAAACGATCTGTATTCTTTACAGTGGAAGGAAAATCACACCCAGTGGCCAGCGGGATTTGGACCAAGTTGCTGGACGGATCGTTGTTGCAATATGAGACATCAACTTAAAGGCATGGTTATGCGAAATGATCTAGAAACTATTTGCATTTAAGATTGAGAGAGACAGATATGGGAAGGTTTTTGATTGTTTTATGTTGACTGTCACTTTTATGAATGAGTATCCTTGGTTATTATTTTTTATTTTAATGTGGTAGAGTACTATGGCCTTCCTAACTGAAGTTTTGTTTATGAGAACCTATTCCTACTGTCTACAGCGAGTGCTTGATTGTTTTCTATGGTTTCATATTGATTGTTTTCTATGGTTTCATATTGAGTGTAAGCTCATCCTCTCGCATTTAAATTGCAGCCAGAGAAAAATAAACAGACCAAGGATGAAATTCAGTGGAACTGATATCAATTCTACTCTACGGAGTTGCATTATATTTTCTTGTTTCACAACCAATTTTCATCTTTGATACAACCAAAATGTTTTGGGAGTTGTATGGAGAAATTTTAATGTGGTAAATCCACAAACTTTCTGGTCACATGCCTTGCTTGTCCTTATGGCCCTCGCGCATTAGCTTGTATCGGTTTTCTCGGGTTTTCTCACTGTCGCACATTAGCTTAGGTCGGTTTTCTCACTTTTGGATCCACTGTTACTTTCTCGTCACATGCCTTGCTTGTGTTGGAAAAACCCTATGGCCCTCGCGCATTAGCTTATATCGGTTTTCTCACTTTTGGGAACTTGTGCAATTACTGTTCCCATAGGTCATAAACAAACAAGTCTAATAAGACTAAATTTCATGCGAATCCCATTTTTGGTACTTGAATTTTGGTTAACAATAAGAATCTCTAAATCTATCACCAAAGGTTTTTTTTGAAATATGTTTCAAGCACATTGTGTTTGATGGAAGGGGATGCGATTTGAACTTGGAGACTTGTTAAAGAGCAGTGCTTTAACTATTATCAATTTTTCATTTAATCTTTTCGCGCTTGAATTAATGAAAAAGAAATATTCTATGGTTTTGTTTTTTTTTTGACTTTGTCAAGGGAAACCCAAAAGCTTCCTAGGCCTAAGATAAATCCCTTCGGGGCATGTGAAATGCTCTAACTGAACTGTGCATTGCAGCACAGTGCCTGACTACTTTGACAGCTTCAAGGTTCGAACCTAGGTTGGGGAGCACACCCAACTAGGCAAGAACCACTAGGTCACTTGCAGTGGTTTAAATCAATTGTACTTTAAATTTCAAATGAGCAGTCATTGTTTTTATGATTTCGTCTTAGAGCCTCGCCTGTTTGGACCAATATTTAATGGGCTTAATGAGAATTAGCCTACAGGACACGTTGCGAAATTAGAATGGAAATTATTTTTAAAAGTAAAGAAGAAAAGAAGTGCATTTTCATGGGATGTCGGCCTAAATAGTAAAACAAACAGCCACATCGCAGTACCGGGACCCACAAACAGTTCCCTACGGACACCTCTCTCTCAGTCGGCCACGCGGGACCTGAAACGAATGAAATAGATTCGTATCTCTTTTACCCTTACGCGCCCTCTCTAGAACACCCACCACCTTCCGCCATTTAGAATCTTAAAATCAAAAACTAATTTAATTAAATCATCCCCAACCTCCATTTAAAAAAAAAAAAAAAAAAAAAAAAAAAAACGAAAGCCTGGATTTGAGTTTTGCTTCGATTCCTACACTCTTTAGCTCTCTCTCTCTCTGGGCGATCGAAGCTAGGGTTTCCTCTCATCGCGATCCATCTCCTTCTTTTTTTTTGGTTACAAAGGAGGCCTGAAACAAAAGGCCGCGATCCATCTCCTTCGTCGTCACTGTAAGTTCTGATTTTTCAATATTATTAATCAATTTTCGTTTCAAATTTTGAAATTTGCACATGCTGGAATGTATCTACGTGCTTCTTACTTGCTTTGTTGCCTGCGAAAACTCGAGTCGAGTGTGAAGGTGTTGCAAAATTGATCTTTGAGTATTGATAAGCTTGTCAATTTTGTGAGCTTCCACCCTGCAAAATTGGATTTTGATGTGTATAATGCTGCCATTGTTTTTACATTGCCTCTGAATTTTGCAAGTTATTGATTGTTTTCTCTTTCGAATAGGTTCAAGCGTTGTTCGACCTGAACAGTGTAGTCAGCTGATGAATCGACAAGTGTAACGAAATTGAAGCTGTATACACACACACATTTATAAGTTTGATCCTTGTGTTACGGATTATGCATGTAGAATAAGGAGGTAGTCACTGAGGATGGATGACGATGGAGATATTGATATGTTTTTCTCCAATTGGAACAACAAGAATCCAACTGATCGCCTCTTTGTTGTCTCTTGCTTTGTTGCTGCCCTAGTTGGAATTCTGACCATAGCCTATTCTGCCTTCCAATGGAGGAGAAACATCAATCTAAGTTGGATGAAAGCCATAGCCAGGTCAAAGAAAAATCCAAAAGCACGTCACAAAGTTCCCGTGGCTCCTCATACTTGGGTTTTAGAATCTGTATCTCGTGGAAAGAACTTTAATTGCTGTGTGTGTTTTAATACCACAGGCCCTTCTCAAACCCTCGGCCCTCTGGCAGCTTCAGACAGTTTTCTGCACCGTTGCAGTATTTGTGATGCAGCGGCTCATCTAAGTTGCTCCTCTACTGCACAAAAGGACTGCAAGTGTGTATCTATGATTGGTTATGAGCGTGTAATGCACCAATGGGCTGTCCGTTGGACAGAGGTAACGGACCAACCCGATGAGACTTCTTTCTGTAGCTACTGTGAAGAGCCCTGTAGTGGTTCCTTTCTTAGTGGATCCCCAATATGGTGCTGCTTGTGGTGTCAACGACTGGTACATGTTGATTGCCACAGTAGCATGTCCAATGAAACAGGTGATGTATGTGATTTAGGTCCGTTCAGAAGGTTGATTCTATCTCCCCTTCATGTTAAGGAGTTGAACCAGAATCCATCAGGTGGGTTTTTGAGCTCAATTACTCATGGAGCCAATGAGATAGCATCTACAGTACGTGCAAGTATTAGGAGTCAGAGCAAGAAGTACAAGCATGGAAATGCAATCTCTACTGGGACCGGAAATAGTGGTAGTACTGGTGATATGTCTACTGAAAGCACAGCTGATACCAATCAAGCTGTTAATGTTTCTCATGAAATGGAGGAAAATTGTAATGGTACCGTGGATGTGGATTTGCAGCACCAAGATGCTGATGTAGATAACAAATTGGATTCTAAGCCCAGTTTCCAAAAGAGCTCGTCTATGACTAAGAAGGATGAGTCTTTACGGATGAAACAAAGATATGAGTTGACTGATTTATCGTCAGATGCAAGACCCTTGTTGGTTTTCATCAACAAGAAGAGTGGAGCTCAGCGTGGGAATTCACTGAGGCAACGTTTGAATATTCTTCTCAACCCCGTCCAGGTTTGATTTCTCTACCGTGGACTTCCTTAGCTTAATTAAATAAAGATTATGACCTGCCAGCCTATTCAATGTGGAAGGAAACTGTAAACAAGTATTTTTTTTTTAACTGCTGAGTGCTTACATTTATCAATATGAGATATGGAGCTATCTATTAAATTGAGTTATATGGAGATTGGTAAACCCTTGTTCTCTTCACAGATTTTATATTTTACTGTTTTACTGTCTGATTCTTGCATGTTCTGTCTGTTACATGTAGGTATTTGAACTGAGTTCAGCACAGGGACCAGAGGTGGGTCTGTACTTATTCAGAAAGGTGCCACACTTCAGAGTTCTTGTTTGCGGGGGAGATGGTACTGTTGGTTGGGTTCTGGATGCCATTGAGAAGCAAAATTTCGTCTCTCCTCCTCCAGTTGCTATTCTTCCTGCCGGAACGGGGAATGATCTGGCTAGAGTTTTATCGTGGGGAGGTGGTTTGGGTGCAGTGGAGAGACAAGGAGGCCTTTGCACTGTTCTGCACCACATAGAGCATGCCGCTGTAACCATTCTTGACCGGTGGAAGGTGGCAATTTTAAATCAACAGGGAAAGCAACTTCAACCGCCAAAATTTATGAACAATTATCTTGGTAAGTTATCATATTAACTTTGCTATCTGGTTAATAAGTGGTATGAATAATTTTCTTTGGTTGGATTTGTCTGGCAATTTGTTTTTGTGGTATATATTTATTGATTTGTGTTCTGGCTCAACTCAGTTCTCAGTTAAACACACAGAATAGTTTTGCGAAGTCTCGGCTTGGCTTTACATCTTAACACCTCTTATCTTTCGTACATACTGAATATAAATTGAGTCGCAACCCCAAACTTGTCAATCTACTGGACTTAATTTTGGGGTAATCTAAACTCGCCCATCTGATGTAAACAGTACTACTATTCTGTGAGTTTGGCTTAATGTGTTTCTGGTTTTGGCTTAGTATGTTTTTGGTTGGGATTCAACAACATATAATTCCTACTACCTGCATTTGCATTATTATTACTTCAATATTCCATTATCATCATCATCATCATGATGTGCCTTCCCACTGATAACCAGCTCTGGCAATCTTCATTTGCAGGAATTGGATGTGATGCCAAGGTTGCTCTGGACATTCATAATCTTCGTGAGGAGAACCCGGAGAAGTTTTATAATCAGGTAATGTGAAGCCTTTACCCAAATGGAGTTATAGTTGTTTAAGATCAAACTTCTCCCACTCTAAGGAACGGAGGCTAGTGTATGTGATTGTAACTTGTGAAAAAGGAAGAAATTAAAATCAATATCATGCACAACCTGTGTGGATCACATTTTAAATCTATTCTTTTTGTTGTTGCTAGTTTTATTTGATTTCAAACAATTCCTCCTTCAGATATTGACCTATTTTCAATTGTGATATACCTGCAGTTCATGAATAAAGTTCTTTATGCAAGAGAAGGGGCCAAGGGTATAATGGATAGAACATTTGTAGATTTTCCTTGGCAAGTTCGAGTTGAAGTAGATGGTGTTGAGATAGAGGTCCCTGAGGTGAGTGTGGATATCACATGCTGATTACTAATTCAGAAATCAGTACTGCATTTCTTAAGATCTGAATGTCTGGATATAGGGTGATTGGCAAGTTTTGAGATTCTACTTGCTGGACAGTTTCTAAGATATAGACAAATTTGCAGGATGCAGAAGGTGTACTTGTTGCTAATATTGGAAGCTACATGGGTGGCGTAGATTTGTGGCAAAATGAAGATGAAACATATGATAATTTTGATCCGCAATCCATGCATGACAAAATACTTGAGGTTGTGAGCATATCTGGAACATGGCACCTTGGGAAACTACAGGTATTGTTATGCATGTACTTGCATCTGAATTGATGTTTTACAAGTTTGGTTGTCCTGAATTAGGATATGAAATTTCTTAGGGTGGTTGGTGGTCTAGCATAAATAATTGTTGGGCTATTTCAAGTATCTAGTTATATGCGACAGTGCACAAGTTTTGAATATTCAACTCAAGCTTGAACTATGGAATTGGAGATGTATTTGGAAATGTTTCTGAACTTTTGTTTTGTGTGGGAACAGGTTGGGCTTTCTCGTGCTCGAAGACTTGCGCAGGGCCAGTCAATTAAGATACAGCTTTGTGCGGCATTTCCTGTTCAGATTGATGGGGAGCCTTGGTTTCAGCAACCTTGTACATTGTCTATATCCCATCATGGCCAGGTCCTCAATCTTCCTGCATTTTCTTGCTTTTATGTACACTTCTACGAACCATATATACTGATAAAGCTGTAATTTTCAGTGTCAATAACCTTAAACTCCTGTGCAGGCATTCATGTTGAAGAGGGCTGCTGAGGAGCCACTTGGTCATGCAGCTGCCATTATCACCGATGTCCTTGAGAATGCTGAAACGACCCATGTAATCAACGCTTCACAGAAGCGAGCTCTTCTTCAAGAAATGGCACTCAGACTGACATAGAAGTGTTACATAGGTACTTAAATTAGTAATCGAAGTTTTGGTTGTATCTCCTTTTCTTTTTAGAAATATTCACATATTGTATACCACCACCACATGTATCTTCTTTTTTTGTGATCTACCGGAAAGTGCGATTGTATATGAAACTTGTTCACCATTAATGAGAAGAGAGAATTTGGCAAAGTTTTACCTTCAAGTAAGATTGTCATGCTTTGTTTCTTTAATTTTCGCTTTAGTTTTTCCGGACGCTGGAACAGGAACTTGGGGGTACGACCATTTTGATTGAAAAGGCATATATTACAAGGCTAATGATTCCAGTTGAGGTTGATGTAAAATTGCATGAATATTGAAATATGGGAGAAGCTGAGTGCTCCACTCCTCTTCTTCACACTTGCTCTGTTTCTGGCTCTTTAGAAGGGCTTTTGTCAAAAGTCCTTTCACTCTCTCTCTCCCCCCCCCAAGCGCGCGCACACACACACACACACAAAATGTCCATAATAAGCTGATATCCGAGTAGATTTTAATATGCTATACATCACTGGAAACTCCAACAGCTTGAACTAACAGCTCATATGTTGGGTAGGGGACCTTAACATTCATTTGTTACTTTGCTTATTCCTCACAAGACCTTGCTTCACTTTGTTCCATGCTCTTGATACAAACCCCTTTGTAGGCTCTGGTGGGCTCGACTTTCTGTGACAGGTTGTTGAACAAGACACCTGTGAGCACAAAATTCTCTTTGGCGTCTTGACGCTTTCTTTGCGCATCCGATCTAAACTTTCTCTGTACAAGGGTGAATTGAAGCAGTACATGTAGAGAGGTGATCGAGTGGATGCTTTCGAACCTTGAATTGCTCTATTAAGTTGTTGAGTCACGGCTCGAAGCTCAAACGAGTCGTATAGTGTGCTGCCATTGTGCCTGGAACTTACGGGGCTTATAGTAAGCGCACGGGTTTGATGAGCGAATGTTGTGGTACGGCTTCTCTGTGTCCCATCTTCCTCGATTGGGATTTCTAGAAAAGTAGCAAGCTTTATTTGTTTTGAAGCCATTTTCCTTGAGAGAACTAAGGATGGCTTTTTGGTTGTTTACTAGATGTATTTGTAGATGTTTATTAGCGGATGAAAGTTTACCTTGTAAGTAACGTTGGTTTAGTACAGGTTAACAAGATCTTGCATTGTGTTATACGTCTTCGATGAGCATGTTCGCACATGGAGCTATCAATGTGACTAATTAAGGCAGTGTTTGGACATAATTGTCATCGAGTGCAACCGATGAGAAACATATATAACACTATAGGATGTTTTGAAAGTGAAATGTGACCGAGAAGTTATATTTTACCTCAACATGAGCGTTTTAACAAGCCAAGTTCTTGAGTTAAGGTTGTGTTAGACATAATAGTCATCAATTACAACCAATAAGAAACATGTATTACTTGTCTTGTCCTAATTTTTTTTCGAAAGTGAAATGTGACCAAGAAGTTATATTTTACCTCAAGTTCTAACAAGCCAAATTCTGATGAAGTACTAAAGTTGATAAAATGACTTTGGGGAATCACTGATATGTTCCGAAAAAGATGAGGGTTTAAACTTAATTTTCATCTGTCAAAACACAAGTGTCTGATTTTATAATTAACTTTTAATAAGTAAATAAAATCTAGACAATTTGCTTAGTGGTGTAGCTTAGTAAGGATATGATTATAATTAACCATATGCTTGCACATGCTAATCTTGAATTAAGCCTATATCTGCAGAAGACAAAAGTTCTAAATCATCTCATTCTGTAAATTTCAAAATTAAGTGGTATTACATCCAAATAAACAAAACCCTTTGAAATTGACTTCTGGCAAATAATAAATCAAAGTTTTTGAAAGGATGCATCATGCATGTTAGTGTCATCACTTTGCTGTAATCTTATAAACTAAGCAAGTATTAAAGATGCATATGGCTTAGATCTACTTTCTTTCTTTAAAACTACTCCTTTTTCTCTGTCTTCTTTAAATCTACTTTCAAGTTGTAATATATATCGTACTTGGTCTTTTCAGAATCTTGATATCTCTTAATTGCTCATTTCATTGTTCCTTACGCTATCAGCAAAGGAAAAAGGAATTGCTATAGCTTCTTTTTAAGTTTTACAGGATATATAAATCACATTGCTTTTGCTGGCATTAGTCAAGTGTTGGATCAGAAATGAGTGCCATTATTTATACCAAGTTACATAATGGCAAGAAAAAGCATAACTACCCATTAGAAAACCCCAACTTCAATGACTCATAAACCTCAACTTTCATCTAGTCTAACAGTCATTCGTGCTCAAAGTTCGGAGCTGAGATCGAATAGCTGGGACTTGAAGCATCTGATCTGAACACCAGAAATGAACTTGCATTAATGTATCAGCAACACGAGCATCAAATGCACAATAAAACTAAAGTTTTATGATTCTCCGTAGTGTGACATGTTATAGAATTTTTCACCATAAGAAAAACCCGAAATATAGCATATTCTTTAGTATCTCATCGAGTTCTATAGGCAAATTCAAGTTTATTATGTAAATGGCCTAATTCTTTATTAGCTTTCGTTTTTACTGAAACAAATGCAATACCTTTTATGCAGGATTCATTAATACCAGAAAACATCTCACATCTCATAAACATACTCAGAAACAAATTTGCACCCCATATCTAATAATTAATGGTTTGCATTTCAGTCAAGGAACTCATTCCAAGGTCAAAAAACTACCACATTTATGACCATTCTGGTACTTTGTATACACTCTGTTGCCACCACCCTCATTTTGGTCCACTACACTACATTTACCAAAACAAAGAATTTGGGGTCCAATGAATATTGACGAACTTAATTGGCATATATGAAATCATAAGGAAAGGAAAGTAATCTGGTACATATGGGTAAGTGGGTAACAATATGTGATTGCATAAATTTGATGCCTCTATAACAAAGGCTCTTGCTTTTCCATATAATATGATCCTTTTGTAGTTTACTTCACGCTTTGCCACAGCTTTCACTTTGTTTGTTTCCATTGTGCTGATTTGTGGCCATTTTCTCAGGTATGCACACGTTAATCTCATTGATTTGGTTTCTTTCTAATCAGTGATTATTAAGTCTCCCGTTTCTTCGATTAAAATTGCGAAATTCTATATATCTTCCATCTTACTCAATCATGCATTCTCTGAACCCCACCTCACCAATCACCTGTTTCTGCGCTTTGAAGCTTCCCAGTTTTTACTGGGAATAGTGGTAAAAAAACGTGGGCGATTATTAGTTACAATCCCATAAACACCAACTTGCTATTCACTCTTGTAATGATAGTTGGCATGGGCGTTTCACGCGTTGAGGTCCAGCTTTTACTCACTTTGATCAGCCATTGCCCACTGGAATATGATCTATGGGTTTTTGTTGTCGGAAAAAATTGATAAAAAAAACCGTGTTGTTGTGCAAAAACTCGTTTTGGGTACTCTTGGAATTTGAACTTTTGGATGATACGTACGTGGTCTGGTTTCAGGTTTTATTTTTTTTTTACTGGGAGAAAATTAAAAGTGGGCGGCTTAAGTTTTCCCTTGTTTGTTACTGAATGGTGGTGCTTGGAAACGTGTTGAACGGTCCAGCCCCATTTTTGTAATAGAGACCTGACTTTGCTTTAGTTTGTGAAAGGTTACAGGTGTTACATCTTGCAACTTTGCTTTTGGGTATTTAAGAACCCTCCTGCTCTTTGCTTTTTCCTGTAGTACCTGGTGTCTCTTCTATTCTGAGCATTACAAGCTTCCAAAGGTTACAGGGAGATATTTAAGGTACGTACTTGGGTTCAAAGCCAACACTAGCTGTTTCTGGTGTGAATTCTGTTCCTTTTTGTTGTTGCCGTTCAATTTGGTTTGGTAGTGCCAGATTTAAAGGGTCAGATCTTTTCATTTTCAGTACCAGTAGAAATGCATTACTAGTCAAAATTAGGCAGCTTTTTTTCTAATGGAAAAGGGACGGCAAGCAAGCAAATGGGGTTGACTCTAAATTATAGACTAGCGTAAATTTAGGTGGTTGAATTTTTGGTTATAAATTGCTTCTTGATTGTGTTGTGTTATACAGCAAAGTTTTCATTCCCCTTTTACAGATTTTGCTACCTTTTCAGGTTTCTAAAAACAATGGTGAAGATCTGCTGCATTGGAGCTGGCTATGTCGGTGGACCAACCATGGCAGTGATTGCCCTCAAGTGTCCGGCAATTGAAGTAGCCGTAGTTGATATTTCAGTGTCAAGAATTGCGGCCTGGAACAGCGAGCAGCTCCCAATTTACGAGCCGGGGCTTGAGGAGATTGTGAAGCAGTGCAGGGGGAAGAACCTGTTCTTCAGCACAGCTGTGGAGAAGCATGTTGCTGAGGCAGACATTATCTTCGTTTCGGTTAATACACCGACGAAGACTAGAGGCCTGGGAGCTGGCAAGGCTGCTGACTTGACCTACTGGGAGAGTGCAGCAAGGATGATAGCAGATGTGTCCAAGTCCAACAAGATTGTGGTGGAGAAGTCGACGGTTCCAGTGAAGACTGCGGAAGCAATTGAGAAGATTTTGACTCATAACAGCAAGGGGATCGAGTACCAGATTCTGTCCAACCCGGAGTTTCTTGCCGAGGGGACAGCAATTGAGGATCTATTCAAACCCGACCGAGTTCTGATAGGAGGGAGGGAAACCGCTGGAGGACAGAAGGCAGTCCAGGCATTGAAAGAAGTATATGCTAATTGGGTACCTGAGGACAGAATCATCACAACTAATCTATGGTCAGCTGAGCTTTCGAAGCTCGCTGCCAATGCCTTCTTGGCGCAGAGGATCTCCTCTGTTAATGCTATGTCAGCACTGTGTGAGGCTACTGGAGCAGATGTCTCACAGGTTGCTCATGCTGTGGGGAAAGACACCAGAATTGGACCCAAGTTTCTTAATGCTAGTGTTGGTTTTGGAGGGTCTTGTTTCCAGAAGGACATTCTCAACCTGGTGTATATCTGTGAGTGCAATGGACTACCTGAAGTAGCAAACTACTGGAAACAGGTGATCAGGGTGAATGACTACCAGAAGAATCGATTTGTTAACCGAGTTGTGTCTTCCATGTTCAACACAGTTTCAGGCAAGAAGATTGCCATTCTTGGGTTTGCATTCAAGAAAGACACAGGTGACACAAGGGAGACACCTGCCATTGATGTTTGCAAGGGTCTGCTGGGAGATAAGGCACAGTTGAGCATATATGACCTGCAGGTAACTGAGGAGCAGATCCAGAGGGATCTGTCGATGAACAAATTCGATTGGGACCATCCGATTCATCTGCAGCCAGCTAGCTCGATTGAAATGAAGCAAGTCAGTGTTGTGTGTGATGCTTATGAGGCAACCAAAGGAGCTCATGGGATCTGCATTCTTACTGAGTGGGATGAGTTCAAGACTCTCGATTACAAGAAGATTTACGACAACATGCAGAAGCCTGCATTTGTGTTTGATGGAAGGAATGTTGTTAATGTCGGAGAGCTGAGGAAGATTGGATTCATTGTCTACTCAATTGGAAAGCCTTTGGACTCATGGCTCAAGGACATGCCTGCAGTGGCATAAGGTGGAGTTTTCTCTTGAAAAAGCTACACAGATCTCTCTTATTCTTTGAATTTTTGTTTTATTTTTCATTTTCAGCTTCTGTTCTTGCATTTGAATATGTATAAGTAGTCATGTTTCTCACATTCAAGCTTCAAATTTATATAAAATAAGGAAAATATTGCTGTTCAGTACTGGATGCTGGTTGAGTAAAGGAATTATATGAATTGCTTCTATAATTAGAGCAGACTAAACACCTTCCGGTTCAGCCTTATCTTGCCGGTATTGATAAGCTAAGCTTTCATTTGGATCAGCTGAGCGGGGGTTGTGTTCGTGGCTTTTCGTTGTAGTTTTCCTTTTCTTGTATCAAAAAAATAAAAAAAGATAAGCTAGGCTTAGAAGAACTGGGAATGCCAATAATAATTAGTTGTTTTTGTGTTTAGGTCTTTTCGGCCTCCTATCAGTCCTATGTAAAAAAAAAAAAAAAATACCGTCATTCATTTTTATAATAAACCAAATCATACAACTATATACAGTTGAAGCCATTCTGCCACCGAGTCTCTCCGGCCATGCCGGAGATGAGGAGGAGGAGGGTGGGGCAAACTTAGCTTCTGATTTGGTTGTGATTGTGTTTTCAGTTACCACTTGTATTGTTCTTGAACACTCTAATGGCATGGGGATGTTGTCCACAATAAACCTATAACCCCAATAAATATCTAGTATGAGATCACCCAATAAATATGACGTTATATATTATTCAAACGATCAATTACAACCTTGATTAATTTGTCATATCTCTTACGGAGATGAGATCCGTCCGTGTGAATAGGACCTATATAACAAAAATATAAAGAACTCTTATAAAAAACACAAACTCGGAACGTAACGTTTCACGAGACAGAAACGGCTTTTGTAAAACCAGAACTCTCCTTCCAGAGGCGGAGGAGGAAGAAGCTGCCGGAGGGTCTGCATTTTAGGTATATCTCTTCATGTTAAAACTAGTTTCATGTTAAATTCTTTGTAACAACGTATAGTTTTTTTTTTTTTGGAAAGGTGAGACCTTTATCTTTCACTCCTGGGTTTACTGTTGACCCAAGATATTTTAGAGAATTTCGCACAGGCGGGTCGGACTCTCAAGTGGGTTTGGACTCCATCGGATAAAATTAACTAGGCCCACAGCCCGTTCTGTCCTCTAATTGGCACAGGTTTCGTTTTGGTAAGATGATGATGATAAATATGATAATGATGCTCAATTTTAGTGAAATTGTTCATTCTCACAAAAAAAAAAGGGTAAAATTGTTAGCTCGGATGCATCTGTACGTATTATGAGCTCTCTAAATCCTAAAAATGAAGTTCAGTAACAAAAGCGATCGCTAATAAGGTTGAAGTTATATTTACATGTTTAATAAAAAAAAAGGTTAATATTTACATGGCATCATGGAGTATTGTCTAATATAATGGAACAGTTTAAAACTTCTTTTCCCTTTCTGTGCTCTCCCTCTTCATTATCCACCTAATTACTGGGGTTGGAACTGGAGTGATACAAGAAGGCAAGAAATGAAGAACAGCTCTCAGATATATTCTTGAGGGAGATGAGATGGGTAAAGATGGAAACGACTAGTACTATTATTCAGCCTAGCTGATAATGCATGGCTCATTTGGTTGATCCAAAAAGATGAGTCTCAGGCTCTCGGCTCTCCTGCGTGAATGAGGAGAGTTAGAACTGTGTTATGGTTCTGTTTATGATTCCCCTTTTGTGGGTTCTATTTACCTTTTCATCTCTCAATACTCAAAACGGTGCGTTTTTGTGACCAATTATCGGAGAATTGAGCGCACTATTATGTAGTAGTGGGAAAACAATTTTGTGGTATAACAATCATATCAATCTGCTAATTAACCATTCTTCCATGACTAAAAGTCTGTCAATCAGAACAAAGATTCTATAACAGATACGTTTAAACGGATGCATCAATTTGATTTCAGATCGCTATGATCTGAGCATTTAGCCACTTGTCGTCAACAAACATTGTAGATTAAAAACTATTATGAATGAGTTCTTATTCCAAAGTTCCAAACCAACAAGATTACAATCTCCACTAAATGGAGCAAACACCATAATCATCATCAGAAAGTGGTGTATGCAACATATTGTGGAAAGTCCTTATCATAGGTTTAAATGAACAGAGCTAAATGCCAATTTGAAGATTTTGCACCACTTACCACCCACTTTCCATTCATATATAGTTCAACCCTACCACGGCCATGATGACCATGATCTCTACCAAAACAATGGCTTTCCTAGGGTTAGAGTTGGGGGTTGGGGTTTCCAAGGAAATTTGCCGTCGAAATCAATTTCTTTACGCCAGAAAACATGTAGCAGATACTGAGCACACATATGATATGATATAGGCTTTTGATCTTTAGGTAGACTGAGAACAAGATCTAATAGAGTTTCTGTGCAAATATTAGTATGCAATTAATGTAAAAAAAAAACTATAAGAAAGTACAATCACAAATTCTAGACAGTGCAACTCACATGTAGTCGGGGTTTCGGATCAACTTTATGGCGTAGCTCTTCTCACCACCAGGCACAGGAAACGTCCGAAGAGGCCACCAATGTGGTCGAGCTCCATAGCCTTGTCCAATACTTCTGCCTCTGTCAAGTCGAAGCACTACTCCTCCTTCCAGTATCTGCTCTCGTACACATTCTGCTTTACCTTGCACTCCACCAGGTGCAGCAGCGTCGTCCCCCTCGCCCAAGGCCCGGTCGGGTCGTTTGAAATAGAGAAAAAATGAAACTAAAAGTTCCTCGGTGCTCTGAATCTCTTCCGATGAAAAATATAACGTAGTTTATAGGCACTCCTTGTGGATTGGGCTTGAATTTAGAAAAAGTATAGAGTGGCCCAATAAAAAATAGGCCCAAAACTCGCACTTCTTTGAGTTTATTTTCCTACTATAGCCATCGCCAGTTCGCCACTCTTCTTCTCCGTGCTGGCGCTGTAACCGTTCTTCTCAAAACGACGCCGAATTGTTCAACTCCGGCCGGTGACAGCCGTCTCGGAACTAACCTCCCAGCCACCGCATTCTCTACACATTCCCGGTTTTTCTCACGTGCGACGACGCCCTCCGCTTTCTGTTAACGAAACCATTCTCTCTTCCCCAGCGGAACTAAACCCTAGAAATTTCTGTGTCGCTCAGGTGAGCTACGGTTATGGAAGTTAGGGTTTTAATTTTTGATTTCGATTTACGACAATACGCAGAATATTATTTGCTCTAATTATAATTATGCTGAAAACTTGAAATTGATGAGTGCAGTGAAAATGGGGAGCGAGAGCAATTTGAAGACGTGGGTTTCCGATAAGCTGATGACATTGCTCGGTTATTCTCAGCCGGCTGTTGTTCAGTACATTATTGGATTAAGTTAGTTTCATCCTGCTCTTACCTTACTGTTTGAATTTGCATTTATCAGTTTATATATGATGAACTTAGGGTTTTAGAGCTAAGGGGAAGCATTTTATAAAATTGAATTTTTTTTCATTTTGTTTGTAGCTAAACAAGCAAAGTCTCCAGCTGATGTGGTGGAGAAGCTTTTAGATTCGGGGTGGTCCTCCTCGTCTGATACACGTAAATTTGCTGAAGAAATATTCTCCAGAGTGCCCCACAAATCATCCGGACCGAATGTGAGTTCTTTATACGAAAATTAGTTAGTGTAGTGATTTAATAGTTTTTTTCGCTCTGTTTTTGTCCATTTAGGAAATCGTGTGATTTTTTGTGTATTATTAGGTTTATCAGAAACAAGAGAGGGAGGCTGCAATGCTGGTGAGAAAGCAGAAGACATATGCTCTATTGGATGCAGATGATGACGATGATGATGGTGATAAGTCTTCTGTTCCAGTAGTTTCCGAGTCCAGGAAAAGTGATTCCCATAAGAAACGGTTCAGGAGGAAGGCCTCGAGTCAGGACGATGAAGATGATGAGGTTGAACCTTTTAATTTTTCAAATGATAATATTTTGTTTTTGTTTCTCTTGGTAATTGTTGGTTTAACTTGGTGCAATGCTGCAGGTGATTGTACACCAGGAAGAAGTGAGGCGGGTTAAAAGACGAACTTCCCCAGATGAAGATGATGGTTCAGAGGTTTGTGCTTGTATTTTTGTCAATAATATTTTCTTCACTCTTTCCATCGAAATAAGAGTTATTATGATGGAACTGGGGATACAAGATTGAATGAATTGATACAATGCTCAATACTTGTCTAGACTTTCACATAGTGGTCTGATTGGTTGGTTTACATTGTTGTTGCTGCATAAGCTCTTGTTATGTCTAAGCCACACTCTCACACACAAAAATGTATGTATATTTCTGAGCCTCAATCTACTGAGGTTCAACTTTACATTCATTTCTCTGGTATAGGTTTCTCCTTTTATTTCTTTACTAGTAACATGCACTCCTTTTATGATCTATGCAGTCCGAAGAAGAAAGATTGCGTGATCAAAGAGAGCGGGAGCAATTAGAGCGCAATATAAGGGAGAGGGACACAGCAGCTACACGAAAGGTAAAATTTAGCTCTGAAGAGTTTTGGTTTGTCCCGAGCAAGTTGAAGTTAATTGAAAGCTGCATCTTCAAATCATTCATTGACATTATGCAAAATTTTGAGCTGGGTCTAATCCCTTAAATGGAATTTAAATATTCTTTTGAGCAACTTTTAGATTGAGCTATGACTTCTTGTAATTGCTTATTAGTTATTACTAAGAACAATTACATGCTTGTGCATAACATTGCTTCTGTATTTCTTGTTACTAAGACCCTTTATTCCTTTGACAGTTAACAGAGAGAAAGTTATCAAAAAAAGAGGAAGGTACTACAATTTTAGACAGTATAATTACATTCATATTTCGCAGTTAGTTCTTAAGCAGTTGCACATACATGTGCCAACGCTCTTACATTTGGATATGGTTATAATATATATTGCCTAATCCTGATGCATTTTACTGGACAACAGAGGAGGCTATTCGGAGAAACAAGGCTTCAGAGCGAAATGAAACTGAAGATTTAAGGTTTGTCATTATCAATACGTCATGAATGGTTTACTTTCAGGACCTGCAATATCATTTTTCGGTCATTCTTATCGGTAGAGTTTTATTCTCACTGGTAGAATTGTATACCTTTGATGGGCAATAGAAACCTCAAGTACTACCAAGGAGGGTTAGTAGGAATGTCAGGCCCGTGGTTTGCTCCCTTGTGGTTTGTGGTTCAAACCACCTGACAGTACCTCCACAGCTATTTGCTAGAGTGTCCTGTCTCCTAAAGATTGTAGGGCTCAGCATGAGGCCTCAGTTTCAATCTTGGGTCCACGAACTGTTTTGGAGGATTTCCGGGTACCAAAAAAATAAAAATAAAAATAAAGAACTAGAAAACTTCAAAAACTTGTTTTGTAATAGTTAAGCTACATTAAATATTTTTCTGTCTGATGTTTTGTATTGTTATTGCTATATAACTGGCTGTTCTATTTAGCAAAAAAGAAAAAAGGGTTCTTCCTTTTCTGTGTGCACGATGCAACAAATTCTTTAGTTTATAGTTCTCCTCCAGCCTGCATACTTTGGATGAAAAATTGAGTTTATATCAGTGCTTTGGCAGTCTCCTTATGGGGTGGCACTTTGCCTTTGGTAACATCGTGTCAATAAAAAGTGCATCGTAGACTCTGGGATTTACATATAAAATGGTCTTGTTTGTAGATGGTTTAAGTAGACAGACTTTCCAGTTAAACTTCTGTTTTTCAAATTTAGTATTTATTATCTTGAAGCCACTTATTGTTTGTAAGGATCTGTACCTCTTTCTTTTTGGTATTTAAAAGAAAAACATTTGGTTATAATTCAATACCTACGTTTGTTTGTTTTTTTTTTTTTTTTTTTTTTGGTTAAATAGCTTTATACCTATGTTCCCTGCAACGCCAAGCAAAGTTCTTATTTTATTTGTTGAATTAGCAATTGGTTATAATATTTTAATGTCTTCAATTGTCTCTGATGCAGACTAGTTTCAAGACAAGAATATTTAAAGAAAAGACAGCAGAAGAAACTGGAGGAAATCAGGTTTGAAAAAGATATCCTTTTGCTCTAACCAAAAGATAGCAAGCCTGCCAAAAAAAAAAAAAAACTTGTATTTCAATTGTTTAAAACATATAATAGCATGGTCAGTTTTGCTTTTCTTCCTCCACCCCCCCCCCCCCCCCCCCCCCCTCTCCTCCTCCTCCCCCCTTAAATTCCATTTTTGGCATGTATTGCAGAGATGAAATAGAAGATGAGCAATACTTATTTGAGCACGTGAAGCTCACTGAATTGGAACGTCGTGAATTAAGGTAAATTGAACGTTCCCTTCTAATTGCTTTGCTGATAACATCTATGTTCTTTGAATTCTTCTGTAAAAGTTGATATCTCTTCAAAATTATCAGACTGCTATTAGGGTAATGAGCATTGGTTTGCTAACATCTTGATGTTGTACATTTATAGGCTGTACAATATCACTTGGTATATTGGGAAAATACAATTGCATTTATACTGGTTACTTTGCTATGAACAGACTTCACATATTACTTTGCCACCAGTTATTTAGCTATACTCTATATGTCTATTATTTTTGTGGGTGATGGTTGTTTTATTGTTATTAAAAATTGTGGCTGTGTCCTTCTTCACGGCTATCACAATTGAGTACTGCTTGTGCTCTACCTTGTTGTTGAACATTAATTATGTGTGAGACATGTGTTAAAATATTCAAATGCTAAGGTACTATTTATTTTAGATGTCCTGACAACGTGTTGTGAGACTTGCATTATATTTTCTTGTGTAATGCTTGACAGAAACCGAGTTAAAAAAGAATTCACAGATTTTATCTTTATGCAGTTACAAGAAGCAAATACTTGAGGCTGTAACGAAGCGGGCAGTTGAGGACGAGAATCAAAATGAGGTAATGATAAGTTTTTGATATGTATCGGAGTGAATGAGTGGTTAAAATGCATTGGCATATCTTGTGACTTGTGAGTCCAGTTGTTCTCCTTACGTATCAATTGTTATCATCTAATCATGTGCTATACCCTTCATTCTTTTTCGACAACAGTACAGGATTCCTGATGCCTATGATGTGGAGGGGGGTGTCAATCAGGAGAAGAGATTTTCTGTGGCCATGCAACGCTACAGGTGTTTATTTAGTATATGTTCACAATTACTGCAATGTTCCCCCTCATATACTACACTGTCTTATATGAATCAATAACTGAAAGATCTTGTTCTGTCTTGTTTAACCTTTTTTTACATATTGTTTTTTGTAGGGACCTGGCTGGGGATAAAATGAATCCATTTGCAGAACAGGAAGCTTGGGAGGATCACCAAATTGGTAAGTTCTATGTGCAGTTTTTGCATATTCTTTTGTGCATCTGCTCACAAAACTTTTAGACAGATTCAGAATTTTTTAATTCTGTGGTCATCATCTTGCAGGAAAGGCAACACTGCAGTATGGTTCAAAAAATAAAAAGCGATCTGATGAGTATCAGTAAGTGTACAATTTCTTCTTCCTCTTACTTGAAATGCACCATCTGTAGTTGCATCTATTAATAAGTGAGCTGAAATAACTGCAGAGACTTTCTAATAGCTTTTTCTCTGATTGTTTGTGCATGTGTATTCTAAGTTTTATAACTGATCTTTTTTTATGTTTAGATATGTATTTGAGGACCAGATTGATTTCATCAAGGCATCAGTAATGGATGGTGACCAGGTATATCTACGGACATTATCAATTGTGACTTCACACCTTTATCTGGTAGACGAATCTCATTTTCTCTATTTTTCTCAATGCAGTTTGAGGATGGGCAACCGGCGGATTTACTTGAGTCGAGAGCGAAATCAGAGTTGGAGAAGCTCCAGGTTGCGAACCAATTCCTTTTATTTATCTGTTTCTTTACTCTCTATTTTTGGCTCTTTGCCTAGATGTTTCATTCTTTTGTTATGACCGTTTTGCATGTTTCACTCGTACAGGAGGACAGAAAAACATTACCCATATACTCCTATCGTGATGAGTTGCTCAAAGCTGTTGATAACCATCAGGTACCATTAGATTTTCTGTTACAAATTTATGTCTTTGACTAGGAATGAGTTTCTTTAAGCACGCTGCAGTTAGTGATATATCTTGCACCAAATATGTACATTACATTCGTAGTGTCTGTTAACCATCTCAGTCCGTGGCATTTAACTATCATTATCATTGTTAACAAAAGTGTCTTTTAAACATTGTTTATTCTATGATATGCCCTCGGCTCGTGTCTTTGTAGGTTCTTGTTATTGTTGGTGAAACCGGTTCTGGGAAAACTACGCAAATACCCCAGTATCTTCACGAGGCCGGATACACAAAACGTGGAAAGGTGTAAGCTTTGTCTTTTACATTTTTTCCCTCTATGTGATGGAAATCTGTCAGTGTTTTTGGTGTCTTCTTATTGTGAACATTTTGCTTTCAGATGAAAATATAGTTGAAATAGACAGTTGAATGGATAGTCCTTTGTCATACACTTTTTGCCCAATCTATTTTATCGTGTTGCTAATAAAAGGAAGACTTTTGATTTTTGTTTTTTATTATGCAACGTTGTACAAGTATCTTGATCATAGTGCCGGAAAGTGTACTGATCTATTAACTTTCAAAGTAGCTGAAAGTTTTAGTATGTTGCGACGTATAAAGTTTTTCTTACGGATACAACCTAGGCATTTTAAAATTTTGTGGACTTGTGATTAAAATATTAAAACTTTCTGAGGGTAGTTTGGGTTATAATCTGTTTCTCTTTTCTTACAGATTGGGTGCACACAGCCACGACGAGTTGCTGCTATGAGTGTTGCTGCAAGGGTTTCTCAAGAAATGGGTGTGAAACTTGGGCATGAGGTATGATCTTTGAGGCTCATTATGCTAAGAAGTTAATAACCTATGATAAGAAAACAGTAATGCATGCATCTCTCTTATTTTCAGTTCTCATGGTATGACTAATTCATGTTTATCCGGTTTGTTTTCTGTATTGAGAAATGCACCTAAAGATAGTGGGTTCTTTTCATGCCATATGCAGGTAGGTTATTCCATTCGTTTCGAGGATTGCACATCGGAAAAGACGGTTTTGAAATATATGACAGATGGGATGTTGTTGCGAGAATTCCTTGGTGAACCAGATCTGGCAGGCTACAGGTAAGTCAGTCTGTCACATTTATGGTGGATACTTGGATTGTTTGCATTGGTTAATTTTGTGTCTGCAATTTTCAGTGTGGTTATGGTGGATGAGGCCCATGAGAGAACACTTTCAACTGATATTCTATTTGGATTAGTAAAGGTAAGCACTAAGCAGTAACTCTTTCCTCTTTACAAGTTATTTCATAGAGAATATTGAGGGACCAATCAGCATTCCCAAAATATGAAAAGTGGCATTCATGCACTTTTCGTGGGGGATGGACGAGAACTGGTTTATTGATCTTGATCACATATTTAGCCTTTTCGGCTGCTTAAATATCAATTAAAGGGTTTGCTTCTTCTTCATGGAAACTTCAAGCATATATTTGGAAAATTCATCTTATGGTTTCCTTCTGGAAATTGCTAATTATAAAACTCACTGGACCTACCCTCTAATGTTCGTATCGAAGCACTTTATAAACTGATAAATATATTCTGTGTCTCTGATTATCTGATGGTCAGTGCCTTTTGCATTAGGATATTGCTCGATTTCGACCTGATCTTAAATTACTTATCTCAAGTGCAACACTTGATGCTGAGAAGTTCAGTGATTATTTTGATTCTGCTCCAATTTTCAAAATTCCGGGGAGGCGTTATCCTGTTGAAATAAATTACACTAAAGCACCAGAAGCTGATTACTTGGATGCAGCAATTGTTACTGCACTGCAAATCCATGTGACAGAAGCATCTGGAGATATATTAGTGTTCCTGACAGGTCAAGAAGAAATTGAAACAGCGGAAGAAATATTGAAGCACAGAACAAGGGGCTTAGGGACAAAAATTGCCGAGCTTATTATTTGTCCCATATATGCAAACCTACCTACTGAGCTACAATCCAAAATTTTTGAGCCCACACCTGAAGGGGCAAGGAAAGTTGTCCTTGCGACAAATATAGCTGAAACTTCACTAACTATTGATGGGATCAAATATGTTATTGACCCAGGGTTTTGCAAGATGAAGTCATATAATCCAAGGACTGGGATGGAGTCGTTGCTGGTCGCTCCCATCTCAAAGGCATCAGCCAATCAGAGGGCAGGTCGATCTGGGAGAACGGGTCCTGGAAAGTGCTACCGGCTATATACTATGTTCAATTACCAAACTGAGTTAGAAGATAACACGGTACCAGAAATTCAGAGGACTAACCTTGCAAATGTTGTGCTCATGCTGAAAAGCCTTGGTATCCATGACCTATTACATTTTGATTTTATGGACCCGCCACCATCAGAGGCATTACTGAAAGCCTTGGAACTGTTATTTGCACTAAGTGCATTAAATAAAGTGGGTGAGTTGACTAAAGTTGGTAGACGGATGGCCGAGTTTCCTCTTGATCCTATGCTATCTAAGATGATAGTTGCTTCTGATAAGTACAAGTGTTCAGATGAGATCATTTCCATTGCTTCCATGCTTTCCATTGGTAATTCAATATTTTACCGTCCAAAGGACAAACAAGTCCATGCTGACAATGCACGGTTGAATTTTCACACTGGGAATGTGGGAGATCACATCGCATTGCTCAAGGTTTGGTTCTATTTCATTTTTTAAATAAATTTTATGCTCTTAGTGAACATGTCATGATTTTGGGATTTTGGGTATGGGCAAATGGTAAACCTTTATATTTTAAGTTGTTTGATGAATTGGATACAGTCATTATGGTTCTCATTAAAAACTGTACTCAACTTCTTAAATAATGTCTCACCTATTTAGAATGGTCAATGACCCAGGTTTTTTTTCCTTTCTTTTTTTTTCTTTTTTTTTCAGGTTTTTAATTCATGGAAAGAGACCAATTTCTCAACACAATGGTGTTACGAGAATTATATACAGGTACATATGATATTCCAAAGTTGCTCATTCTGGTAATCTTGACCTTTTCATTAATACATGGGTGCTATTTTTAGATAGTTGTTTCCTTGTTAGATATTGGTCAATATGCTGCACTGACTATATCAATTGATACGTGCCACATATGGACTCTTGATTAACAGTGCTCTTACAATAAAACAGGTCAGGAGTATGAAGCGCGCTAGAGATATTAGAGACCAGCTCGAGGGACTCTTGGAGAGGGTCGAGATTGAGCAGGTCTCAAATCCTGATTTTGAAGTTATAAAGAAGGCCATTACATCTGGTAATTTACTGTTACTGTTAGCCATACTTTAATTTAAACTTTTATCCATTATCTGAAATGTAATGTCTGTTATTTCTTTTAGGCTTTTTCCCTCATTCCGCAAGACTGCAAAAGAGTGGATCTTATAGAACAGTCAAACATCCGCAGACTGTCCACATACACCCCAGCTCAGGGCTTTCTCAGGTAAGGGATAATAGCATTGTCCTGGTTTCTACTTCCCATATGAGTCTTTAGTCTTTTTGGATCATGATATAAATTGATCTCAGTCATGCACTCGTGCTATGTATTGAATATGGATTTATATGCAAGCCTGACACCATAGAATTAGTGTGCTTGTGTGCACATGTACACAATACCGATTACAAAAATGCAGTCATGTTTAGTACTTGGATCATCGCCTGATTATTTACTTTTTGGTTGTTCAGGTGCTTCCAAGATGGGTTATATACCATGAGTTGGTGCTTACAACCAAGGAATATATGAGACAGGTATCTGTTCCGTTGTACTTTCTATTTTGCATTGGTCTTTCTTGCATGTTATCTGCATTATGGCTAAAGCCTTGAAATTATATTGCAGGTAACGGAACTGAAGCCAGAGTGGTTGGTGGAAATAGCTCCGCATTATTACCAGCTAAAGGATGTTGAAGATTGTATGATTTCTTCTCTATGAATCCTATAACTACTTTGATTTTTATATTATGAATTCCTTGTATCATTTGATTGTGTGAAATGCTGAAATGCTATTTATAAATTGCAGCGGTGTCAAAGAAAATGCCTCGTGGAGAAGGGCGCGCATCATAGGATTGGAACTTACGACAAAAATTGTATATAGGAATTGTGGATCGGTATGGTAGAGCGAAAGAAGCCTGCAAATACGTTTATGTATACATGAACTACATAATTAAGTAGAGTTGTCACCCTTAAGACTTGGGGATTTTGCAAAAGAATCTGAGTTCATCACTTTTAGAGTAGGGTTTAGTTCGAGATAGGGTCGTTACCATATCATATGTACACACTCAAGGACTGCTAAATACTTTATTAATCCTCGACTAGCAGGGGGTACTGTTCTTGGAATGAAATTGAGCTCGGCTATTGTACAGTGATTTTCAACCTAAAGCTGTTCAGTTTTACTTGTGTTTTCAAGATGGTATATAGCCTTGCTTTTTGTCAAGTGCTCCTTTTGAACTGGCCTTGGTTTGAATTATCAGTTTGGCCCGAAACTCGGACTCTGTCGAATCTCCAATTGCGACCTTTGACTCGAGTCTAAAACCTTGAGTTCCTGAACCCTGAATCCTAATCCAAGGACATGGTGTTTAGCCCATGGACTTAAATTCTCACTTCTTCTTTCTTTGTTTGTTTTTTTTTTTGTTAAATCAAAGTAGGTGTTGATCCATTAAATAATAGAGAGGGGCATATAATACATAGTGACCGCCCATATTGGACTCGTCATAATCGAGTTACTGCCTAGAGATTTGTAAAAATCTAGAATCTTAAGTAAAGACGTCTGACAGTAATGTAAAACAAGTAACCTCGACACTATCAGGAAATGAACCAGATCATACCATTTTATGCATCAAGCTTCTAGAATCTCTTTAGGTAGAGGAGGTATCTCCGAAAGCACGATTAACAAGCAATTTGAGACCAAAATATAAAAGATTAAGAAGCAATTAAGATATATATTTATGACTGAAAAGAAAACGATTACAAGGTAAAAACAAAACGGGGTGTCCCAACTGATCTAAACGAAACGCTGGACACACAGAAAGGGGTAAGCAGTAGAACCGTATCTTCAGATTATCACAACTATAGGCTAAAGAAACTAGATGATCACTACAAAATTTGTTTCACCAAAAATATGTCTGAAGATGATATGATGAACTTTGTCCACCAAATCTCTGATATGTTGAATCAAAATCTTGATACACCAGGGAACATTTCACAGAGCAACGATCCATTGCCTTCCACAATCAATGATATGGTTGAATTTGATGCGAAAGAGAAGAATGTTGGAATAAAAAATAAAATAAAAAGGCGCCCTTTCCAGAAAAAAAACGCGGTTTTGGTTTTGGTCTCGGTCCCGGTCCCGGTCCCTAATAATAGAAATAGGAGAGTCGTTGAAAATGACGCTGTGCTTCTTCTCCATAACCGGGAGCGCCCTCAGACCTTGACCCCCATCTAAACCCCTCTCTCTCTCTCTCTGCATAACATCAAATCTCATTGTCTCTCGAAGCTTCGAATCTTGTTCGTTGTGCAGAGAGAGATTGAAGAAGAAGACGACGAGAGGCGCTCTCTTCAATTTCTCTTATCGGCTGCAATCGGACAATTATAGGATCAATTTGTTGGTGACGGAATGGGTTGCACGTCGAGCAAAAGCGTGGACTCGAAGACGAGCAGGACGGCGCGGTGGCGATCCACCGGCATTGTTGGTCTCCGGGACTCTAAATTGAAGGCAATTCCTCTCTCTCTCTCTCTCTAATCGTTCGTATTTGTATTTGGTTGTATTTATGGGATGGATTTGAATTAGCGGAAGGGGAAGGGAAAGGTGGGGTATTAAATGTTGGGGAGGCTAGAGGTGCAAGGTTGCTGGTAAAATTTTAATGGAGTTTGGTATATATTGGTGGTTGGTGGAGTTAATTTTTTTCTTTTTTTCTTTTCTAGTTACAAAATTAGAGTAAAATATTGTGATGAAATTAGTTTTTATTGCTGTTTTGATTGAATATGGTCTGCTTCAGATTCAATTGAAGTCGAAAGAGAGCTCGATTTTGTTGTTATATTCAGTTAAATGAGTGATTAATTGGGTGCAGCTATGTAAACTTGAACCTTTTGAATTAGCGGACTAACAGTTACTGCACATTTGTGATAGATATACTGTACTGTATTGTAGAAATGCATGGATAAACCCGTAGCCTCTGGTTTTTGTATGCTCAACTTTTCTAGATACTAAACATGAGCATTGCAGGCAGCAGGTTGGTGGTATTGCTTTGAATATGTTGGTTGTTTATATTGTCTGTGTACATATTCTTTGTTCTTTACTTACCGGTTAACTTTTTCTGGAGCAGACATTTCCAGATGAAGTTCTTGATCTGGAGAGATCCGTACGCACTATTGATCTAACGCGCAATAAAATTGGTAATCTATTTTTCTCTGTGGGTTGTGAGTTTGGTGGGGAGGTTTACTCTGTACGGCACATGATTTTCCATTGAATTATCTCTGAAAAAATGTTTCAGTGAAATAAATTTTAACTTTAGAGGTTTTCATCAGGCTTTGGTTTTCAAACTTTAATATTATATTATAAAATCTAAAACGATGAAGCCATAACAGCTTAGTATTTATTTTACTCCTGTTTTTCTGCATGCAGTTGATATTCCTATGGATATTGGCAAGTTAGTAAACCTGCAACGACTGGTAAGAAATCATGTACTTCACTTTTGTACCTGTACTTCCCTAAGTTCATGTTGTACAAACAATTTTATCATAAACAATCTGCTATGGTATCAAACTGGATTGACAGCAATTGATTATGGTTCACATGAGCCATATTTTCTGAATATTTAACAGTTCAAATTTGAGTTGCTCTATCTTTCAGGTCTTAGCTGAAAACCTCATTGATCGACTACCAATGCATGTGTCAAAATTAGAATCTCTAAAACTTATGACACTTGATGCAAATCGAATCACTTCCTTGCCTGATGAATGTAATTCTCTTCTCTAAGTAAGATAATGCCATGTCAAATTTAGTACCTTCAACTTCATGGTTATGTCTGCAGATATCATGAGGTCTGTTACTTCCGTAGACTTGTATCATAGGTTCAAACTGACTAGTTGTATGCTCTGTATGGCTAGTGGGACAGCTGGTGAGGCTTGAGCGGTTATCCATCTCTAAAAATTCTCTATCATACTTGCCTGAGACTATTGGAAGCTTGCGCAATGTACGTGCTTTGTCCTTTTCATTTTTATGGAATTTGCAACTATTGTTTCCTACGAAAATCCAGGATCTTATATGGATTTTTGATGCAGTTACTGCTGTTAAATGTATCAAACAACAAGTTAAAGTCTCTTCCAGAATCAGTTGGGAGTTGCTTCTCTCTAGAAGAATTACAAGCAGATGGTGTGTTTAAATTTTTTGCTATTATTCTCTCAAATGATGTTGGTTTTATATGCTGATGAATTGTTAATTTGTTAAGTTTTGAATAGTAGGTTGATATCTAGGGTCTCAACTTATCCCTTTCTGCATACACGGAACTGCATAGTCAGAATTTGATATAGTGCTCTTTCCTATAACCTTCTAAACTCTGATTGTGTTTGCTTCAATTATTTTATTCAGAATTGATCGTCTTGTTTTTCTAATATGGTTCTATGGCTGAATTTTTTATATATTTTATTTATTTTATTTTAGGACTCACAACTATCATGATTTCGGTTGCTTCAGATAATTCAATTGAAGATCTTCCTGAATCCGTCTGCAATCTTGTTCACTTAAAGTCACTTTGCTTGGACAATAATAATGTGAAGCAGGTATGATTTTTATAGATCACACATTTCATCTGCATATTAGGCTGAAAAGTGGAACTATTCAATGGACTTTTGGTCTCCACGTGTTGTATTCCATCTGTTCCCATTTTCATTGGGTGGTTATGTAGAGTTTTGTTATGTGATGTTGTGTGATGGCTAAATTGAGACATGGCTCCCAGCAAGAAAACCTTTTACCGGTCGTACTAATAATAGAAATACATTTGGATTTGATATGCCTTGCCTTGTATATTAGTGGTTGGAAAATATAACTGCCAGAGTTTACTACTGACCATTTACCCTGCAATTTGAATTGCCTGAGTGGCCAAGCCTTGGTTGACTGATGACTCTCTTGTTGTATAGATACCTACCAATCTATTGAAAGACTGTAAAGCTCTGCAGAATATTTCCTTGCATGGAAATCCTATATCAATGGATCAGTTTCAGCAAGTATGTCACATGTTTCTTTTGTGGTGTTTTACTTCTGCTCCCCCGCCCCCGCCCCCCTCTCTTTTTTCAGCAATACTTATTTGTGTATTTATGAACATTTACCTCTGATACAAATACAGATGGAAGGATTCCAAGAGTTTGAAGCAAGGAGGAAGAAGAAGTTCGACAAACAGATTGACTCAAATGTAATGATCAGTTCCAAAGGCCTTGATGAGGGTGTTGATCATTGAGAATCTGGCTCTGACATTTGGAAACAGTAAGTCTGCACCACACTCACTAGTCTTTGCACCAACAGTTTTAACCACCAAACTGTCTGTATTTTCATGAGGGTCGCGCTGACGCTAGACTGCCTTTTGTTCCTCTTGCTTTTGTGTGATTGACCTGATAACTTTTACGTCTGCTGAACTGATTGGATGACAGAAGTCAAGTTGTCGAGGCCATTTATATGTGAAAGCTGGGTTTGTTTCGTGGATGCTGTAAATTCATATAAGCTTTTGCTGTAGCTTGGGACGACGACATTGCTATTTATGACTGTCACATGCAAAATAAAAAGACATTGAGCACTTGTACTGTTTTCTTCAATACTTGCCCCTTATTGGCAAGCATGTATAGAAAGGGTGGGAACTTATTCAAAGATGTAACTTAATTTTTTGGCAAGCATCTATAATTCTATTGGTACAGAGAAAAGTGATTGAATACAATGAAATTATTGAATGGTAGAGACTGAAAACTGTGAACTCAAAATATGGAGCTGAAATTTCGAGGCGTACTACATATCAATCTTAACCAAGGTGAATAATAATATCTTCTCTCTTTCCCGAAATAATTACTATTTAGTCCATTTTGGCCTTAGTTTCAGTCTAGCTCGGCTTCGGTGTAGATGTCAATTGATGAGGTTAAATGCATATGGTTGAAAAATTCGTCAAATTGAGATCTCTCAATTCATCGACATGAGAACCAGTTTTTAAAAATTTGAATTATTTCTCGAGAGAGGCCATATTAATATTCTCTTTGTTTTTCCAATGTGATAAGGTGTTCCGAATCTTATCAAGGAATATACAATAAAAAATAAAAAAAAAGTAAAAGATTCTATATAAAACGGCAAGGATCTTCTAGAAAGGCTATATCGTCATGTACCGTAACGTCATAATCTGATTCTGATGGTAACAACGAAAGATGTTAGAATCACGTTCTCAATTTCTATCCACATTAATAATAATCAAATATGGAAACCGGAAAAAGGAAACAGACAAAATCGGAGGGCGCCTAGTAGTCCCCGGGCCCACTTTCCTCTACCAAAACGCCACGTGTCAGCTCTCATAAGCTCCAATGAATCACCACGCGACCCTTCATATACCTCTCATTTCTTTTCTCAAAGTCCTACTCTCTCTCTCTCTCTTTCTACGTCCTAATCTCTAAGAAGGGCATTTTCCGTAATTACCAACCAAATACGTGTCCCTTTTCGCTGTTTCCGTTCTCGGATAACCACTTAACAAAAAAAGACACGCCTAACCCTACTTTGCCCCCTTTACGTTTAATCGCCGCCCCCCTTTTCGATACCGATCAATTTTCCGCCCGATTCGTCTTGATCTTCCCTCTTAATCCCCAAATTGAGCCCAGATCTGATCAATTCGTGTTCTTCCCAACCGATTGATCCCAGTTTCGACCCCCGCCGTTTCCCAGATCGGATTGTAGGGTTAGGGTTTCAGGAGATCGGAGATCTTCGTCTCTGTTCGTAGATCTAGGCTTCGATTTGGTGGGTCTGCAATTTTGTTTTGATTTTCGCTTTGGATTTTGTAAATTTGTTGAGGAAATTGTTGTTTGGGATTCTGGGCTTGTTTGGTTTATAGATCTGTTATGCCTTGATGGTGTTCTATGATAGATCAGGTGCAATTTTCGTAGATCTAGGGTTAGGGTTTTCAGAAAATTGGGGCCTTTGTTTATTTTGTTGAATTAAGCTGGGTAAAATTCAGAATTTATTCGAATAAACACCTTCCTTGTGCTTCTAGTTTCCAATTTTGTGATCAGCTTCATATCTTTTTGACTTTTTTTTATATTTTTTTGTTGACGTATGAATTTCTATGTTCTAAAATGATTAAAAATTAATTTAAAAATAATAATTTAGGAAATTAAAATTAATTGCTCCATACACACATAGATATGGGAGATAGCAAACGTGTTCTTTAGCTCAATTGACTCCCTTCTCCAAGGAGTCTTGGCAATAAAAACGCAACCTTTTATTTTACCAAATTGCCCTGTAATTTTAACCTTGTTGTTTCTCTAAATGTAAGTGGCCCCACAATTTCTTCGAATAAAATGCTAATCATGATCACACACAATCTGAACCCTGTCATAACAATAATTGTCAGCGATTTGATAGTACATATGGTTTCATTAAATAACATAGATAGATACTTGCTTGTAAAGGTTCAAGCTTTAAGACTAGTTTATCGAAATAGTACATGATAGTTTGGTTTAGGGAAGTTTGTGGATTACTCTGTTTCGTATGGAAGTACTTAGTTTACCCGCTTAAGTTCTTACATGCTTCTAAGATGTATTGAAATATTGATGAAAGCTTCCTGCTTTATTACTAATACATATATGAATGTTGTTTGATTCCAGGTGTAAGATGGTATTGAAATGTTATAGCCTTTTGTCTTTTACATCTTCTATAACCTTCTGTTATCGTTGCCCTGCAGATTAATATGGTACAAAAACGTCCTCTTGATGACGAGCAAATATTTGTTTCTTTCAAGCACCCAAGACAAGTGGGACATAGTAAAGAGCTAGTTTCTTTTTCAGAATCTGTTTTTGCTGGAGATGTATCCAAGCCGCAGACTTCAGGTGAGGGATTATAGTCTCTGTTAATATGTGAGCTTGTAAAAGAGGGTTCTTCTGTGTTTTTGCTTGTGCGTGCAAGTGTTTAAGCGTGTCTTTAAAGACTTGGAAGATATTGTTTTTCTTTCTTTTTCCCAGTCATGTGTCATCATATGCTCTTATTGAGTAGGAACTAAAGAGGCTTGTTCATGTAAACTTTTATCGGAACAGATTCTAGATATGGAATTTACGTGGGTTATTGAGAAGACGATGAATTTTAATTTGCAAACTTAAAAGTGTCATATTTTCCGAGTTTTGTTATAACCTCTTATGGTCATAAAAAGCTTAATCAGCCTTTTTTTTATTTTGGTTATATAATTAGCTACTGAGATAAGTTCTGATGTTTGATTGGTAGAGGATGGATCGGAAAGATGCAACACTGGAGGTGAAGAGAAGCTTTCTGGTGATGTCTTTACTAGTCTTCCGAAAGTTGGGGAGGACATTAATGCCAGTGCACCTGGCAGCTTTACTATTTCCTCATGGACCACCAGCACAACTCGCGAAGAAGATTCTTTTCCCCAAGCACCATTTCATGGATTTTATTTCCCAGAGTACTTCAATCCAGAGCGCCCAATAAGGACTTTGGCTTCCGAGGATATTTATTCTTTTCTTTTGGATCACCCCCCGAGGAAGTCGGCTTCCATTGGACCAGAGCATCAAGCTGTTATTCCACAATGGGGCGCACATGGAACTAATAATACTGCAAGTTATTTAGATACGTTTCAAGCAGTTGTTGACTCTGACCTTGAGAATGATAAACGACTGATGGGCACTTGTGTTATTCCAATGCCTGATTCTGAATTTTCAACTGACCGTGAATGCATAGTTGGAAATGGTAGAACTGATTGCAGCTGTGAAGATAAGGCTTCCGTCAGATGTGTCAGGCAGCACATTCTGGAAGCAAGAGAGAAACTTATAAAGGACATTGGGACAGAGAGATTTGTGGAGCTAGGATTTTGTGACATGGGAGAGCAAGTGGCTGAGAAATGGAGTGACGAGGAGGAAAAATTATTCCACCAGGTTGTCTTCTCAAATCCAGCATCATCGGACAAGAATTTCTGGGACAATCTTTCAGCGGTCTTCCCCTCGCGAACAAAAAAGGAGATCGTCGGTTACTATTTCAATGTCTTTATGTTGAGGAAAAGAGCTCGGCAGAACAGATATGACCCGGTAAACATAGACAGTGACAATGATGAATGGGAGGGGAGTAATGTTCATGGTGACAATGAACCTGGGGTGACAGAGGATGATGACTCGGTTGTTGACTCTCCTGGATATCAAAATGATCCTGGGTATAACAGAAGTTGGGGTGGTGATACGCAAGAGTATGATGAGGATGTTGTGGATGATACTTGTGATAACGTAAATGTAGATATTTATGGTGGAAGCATTAAGCAGATTTCAGATAGATGCCCCGGGAATTTGGTTAACAATGGTGGTTCCAGTCCCATAGTTCAGTTTCAGAAAGACATTGCTTGGGATGAAAAGGGAGATCAGGAGGTCCAAGACGATTCATGCACTTCCTTTGAGGCAGGGGCTACCTCGCAAGATAATCAGCTGAGGTCTGAAAATGGAGATCATTGGGAAGTTGGTTGTTTCAACGGGACTAGCAAGCTAGGTGACCATGAATATGTTTTGGAGCCTTGTGATGCTAAAGTTTGGGACGCTGGGTATTCTACGTGCCGAAAAAATAAGGTTGACTTTTTACCAACTTGCAATATGATTGAAGAGGTTTTTGGAAAAGATTCTTGGAATAACTACAAAGCAAGGGATGGTAAGAACTTGAGTTAGTGTTGCGTGTCCTTATCAAGATGGTTGGAAAGCAGCATTGAGGTGTTCATATTCCGTGAACCGTCCGAAAGTTTTTCCTCATAATTTTTTTTTTTTTTTTAATATTTTAGGTTAGTTGAGTTTTTCTTTTATGTACATTTCATTCGGTGGGAGAAGGAAGCCTAGCATTCCTGTGACATAGTGTATTAGAAGGTGAATCGTCTTCATATGTTTAGGACTTCCTTTTTTAATTTTCTTAGCTAGTGAGGAATTGGAAAGTTCCCCTCATACATTCATAAAGAGATCCAGAATTGTCATCTCTGTATGGTTACTGAAGATATACTGATATTGTAAGCTCAACTCTGTACGGCGATTCTGTGATGTAGTTTTGTATTATTTTCATAATGAGAAATTATTACATAAGATTTTTGTGTTGAATTATTATTGAAAAGATTACATGTTTTACAGATTAGGGAATTGTGATTTGTGAAGATAAAAAGCACCATCTTAAAGCAATGGTAAAGAGCAGAGTATTAGATCTTACTGTTTCAGTCAAAAAGATTGATGACTTCTGAGGTCATATTGCAGCATCACAGTGCTGCATTTCTTTTAAAGCAGTTTCTTTCAACTATTATTTGAAAGGTATACCACACCATTTCTATTGCAAGCTGACTCATGGGGACTTTTGGTCTATTTATCAGTTGACTGAAAGCTATTACACAAATGTTCTTAAGGATAAATTCACTTAACCCTTGTGTCTTTATGAAGTTGATTGTAATTTCAGCGATAAAGAGCATTTATCTTTGGAGCGAGGCCAGAATTTGAACCCGTCTTCCTTGTAAGTTGTAACTGAAGAAATATCAGAAAAATGGGTTTTGCAGAAAAAAGCCTGATATGAGCTATGAGCATTTGGTTTGCTAAAATTATGTGGAAAAGTAACAACAAAGCTAAAATGTCCTATATGAGCTAATCTTTGATTCCATCACCCACATGGCTTTGGATAAGGAATATGCAACTATGCAGAATAGACTTGCTTGGTTAGTGAACTAAAGGCATGCAACAAACAAACAATGTTAAAGTGTAGAGACTGACAGTGCTAGGAGGAGGAGGTAGCCAAACCCCCAACCCAACCTCCTCCAACCAAAAGACTATGCTAGGTAAACCATGGATGCCACACAATATGACCATATGTATATGCTACTTTATTTCTCAAAGGGAAATTACTGGTCACACCCTATACTTTTAGGGTGTCAACAGTTCAGTTCTTACTATCCTAATTTTAACAAATTACTCCTTAGACATTTAAATTTCACACAATGTGGTCCAAAATGACTACTTTATCCCCCCTCTCTCTCCTCTCCTAAAAACAAAGAGAGAAGCCAGCACATCTTACTCCCTTCAATTGAATCAAATTCATCGAAACTCAATTTGATCAAACAACAGCAAAACCCCCAAAATTCAAACCAACTTGAAAGCCCTAAATTGACCGGCGTCATGCACATTTAGCTGGTCGTCGGTAGAAGACACCGACGAGGTCCCACTGGAAACAGAGCTGGACGTAGATCCCAACCCAATCCCCTGATCATTTCACACTCCCTACGGCGACGACACCGACGACCGTGGCAGCGGATATCCCTTGGAGCCGCCATCAGAATTGAAACCCTAGAACCCGGATGACGTCCCGCTTATAACCGTCCCCAAATCCTTACTAACTCTCGACGAGCCACGCGACATCAGCTCATCAAAGCTTTTGTATCTCTTGGTCTTGATTGGCAGCTACTTGACGGCGGTGATGACGTTGCCGTTGCTGCAAGGGTTGAGTGACTTCTCTGGCGGGTCAGTTTTGGTCTTGCTTGACTGTGAGTGAAGGAACGGCGAGGCCGCCGTAGATGGACGCCGTCGTCCAGTCCCCGAAGCCTAGCTCTGCCACCAACTCCGGGTACGAGATCTCCATCCCCAACCGCCGTCAAGTCCTCATTCGGTGAAGACAGTGGTGAACTCAGCGTCTTCGAGGCGACGGAGATGATGGTGACTCGCTCAGTCGACTCTGTAGGGGAAGAGAGAGAGCGATGCAGAAAACATAATTTAAAAAAAAGAATAAAAAAAAAAGAAAGTGAGGGGTAAAATAGTCATTTTGAACCTATTGTGTGAAAACTAGAGAGAATAAGGACTAAATTGTTTAATTTAAAAAGCGAGGGACTGAACTGCTTTTAAGATAAAAATACAGGGTGTGACCAGTAATTTCTCATTTCTCAAATATATACTTGCAATTCTCTTTTTGAAGCTCATTGACTCGTTTGAGTGTCCCCTAAGCATTGCTGGTGGTGAGTGCTTGCTCACTAACACATGCACCATTATTACTCGTATGAAGAAAACACATGCATCTTGATGATTAGACTATATACATATAGGAGGTAGTGGATTTGTAGTTGCTTCATAATACTCACAAATACACTCATAGACACTATCATGTAAATTAGATTCAAAAAAAACATACTAGCAAAAAGTCTGGTAAAGGCAGAAGTCCCATTCATTCAAGATAGATACTTTTCTCTAGGTCCACTCAATTCTGGTTCTTTTCTCACTGTGAAGCTAATGAAGTTGTTGCTTAGTTCTCATTCACAGTAACAGCATTCAAGTAAAATATGCCCCAACCACCGCTAGATTATGATGTAATTAAAGTTTCATAGTACGCTTATAATTCATGCAACTTCATAATCATTTCATATTCTTTGATCATTTCTATAAATTTCTGCAAAAGGGTATGCTTATAAACAAGCAGCTAAAATTCATATATATTCAATATTCTGAAGTTATCTCTGGGATGTTCGGAGTTCCTGTCAACAAAGTGGGTATAGTTCAACAACTAGTGGGCAATTTGGCATAAACAAGCCTTCTAAGATCAATAAAATCATGGTGTGGCTGCCAAAAAGGCATTGCATTCTAATCACCTATACCATTCCCACTTCACTTTTTCCTGCCCTATATCATATCTAAAGCCTTCAAAAGTCATTCTAGTGAATATCTTCCAACCACATAGCCACAACTCCCAAGTGTCGTGTTTAAATTAGTAGGTGGGTTTAGTCCAAGTTTCTTGATTAGAGTAAGTTTGACTATGGAAATCTTTGAAAATTAGATGTTCAACACTATAAAACTTGATGAGTGATGAAAAACCAACTTAAAGTGAGAAGAACATATGGATAGTTTGATAAATATGAGAAGTGGATATACAGAGTAGAACAAGCTAAGATCGATGTATCCAAAAATGAAAGTAACTCAATGTTTCTCCCATAATGGTTTTTAGATTTGGTCTTGAATTGATGGTATGGAAGCTTGAGGAAAGCATAAAGCCAAAGTGGGCATCTTCTTATCCCAAGTGACTCTTATACATAATACAAGGTATGGCATGAAACAAGGAGTGGCCTGTGGCCATTCTTTCATTTGAAGGAGTCTAATAGTCGGTTTCAGCATCACTTTTTGAGGGCCATCTCTCTTGACTCCCAAGTCAAGTTTTCTGTGGGATACCATGCATTAATATCTCACTTACATATATACTTGCGTGTACGTAGTGTGTATATATATATAAACGTAATGCACAAATGTAGAGTATGCGTCCGGAAACTAGATCTCCATTTTTTTCGACTACTAGACATTGTAATTCGATGATTGAAATTATTTATTCGTCAGAAGAGTTATCTAAATTATGCGTAATATAAAACGGATAAAATTGAAACAATAAAATAATAGTATAATAACATTTAATTAGATGTCATGCATTATATCATCCGAGCGTGAATTTAATGGATACATTGCAGTTCTTAATGGCTAATTAATCATTACATAATTGGGACAACCATAGCAGTGTGCAGTACATATGCTAGGCCTAGTTTTTATAAGTAGATGCACATGTTCTTTAAGCAAAGAAGAATATTTTTACAGAAAGCTACCCGTGAGATGTCTATAACATTTAATCCATATAATGACATCTAATGAATCAATTATAAAACAAGAGACTAAGCAGAAAAGATGTGTTATCACGTACAGATGACAGAAGTTAATTACAGCTAAACATTGTACTAAAGAGCCGGCAAAAAGGGCAAAACGGAAGGGGATTTTGCAGTCGAGTGTGATTAGTTGTCGCTAATAAGACATTAACGTTGCGATTAGGGCAACGAGAGCCGGCTTAATTATGAATTATTAGGCCGGCATTGTTAGTGCTTCGCCATGCTTGCTGCCCAATTTCTGACTTTGTTGTAGGGCTGCACCCACAACTCTAGACATGCAGCATGTAGTAGTACTGGTTACTAATTTCTTAACAAATTAATCTGCTTGTCTCATGGGGTTACTAATTCTTAAACTAATCAGAAACATACTTTGTGTTAATTAACTATTAAAACTATATCATCCCCTACCTAAGTTAGTTCTGTTTCATTAGAGCCTTTTTCCTGAAGAAAGTCAATACAGTGGATCTACTAGCTAGGGTGGTGTTATATATTATCACTGTTCCAATAAATTCTCAATTCTTTTACATTGTGACAGTACTAGCTATAGTACTAAAAAATCGAATTCGGAAAGCGTTATTCGCTATCTTGATTTTTTTTTTTTTTTTTGTTTAACTACAAAGTATTCTCTATAAGCTATTTGACCTCTGCAGTAATATATTTTGTTCAAAATTAGTGGCTTGTGAGTAGGACATTATTCATCTTTACCTAATCAGGAGATTCATAATTCCACAAGGAATACTGGATAACTACCTGGTTTGTTATTCTGCCAGTTACTCACAAATATATGAAACTTCTTTTTACTTTCAAAACATTTTTTTATAAACTTCAACTCCTGTATATATTGTTAGGTTGAAAAACCCCTTCTGGGCCCAAGGGGATTGACTGATTGAGTGCTTGAGGCTTCCTGACTTCACAATCTGTATGAGGTGATATAAAATTTCATAATTTATTTCAAAAGATAACTTTCCAAAAGAAAGAAATGTGAACATTGACATTATTAGATAGATCATGGTTAACAATGCTCTTTTGCTTTTCTTCCTATGTATTTCAAAGGTTACCAAACAAAACATCAACATAATTTACTCCACCCAGGATGAGGTTGATCATTTTGGCTCTTGGTGTAAACTGTAAAGTTGGTTTTTTATAGCGCCCTTTAGGGATTATAGTAATTAAATTATGGAGATGATCAAAAAGCATAGAATATATATGGTGAAAAGCTAGCTAGCAACATTACTGAATACACAAGTATTGTAATGTATTCCTTGATATAGCTGTACTAACTACTAATACTATATTGCAGCTTTAGCTAGGCTACTGTATCATCTCACAGGTACAAATGCTCCCAAATACCTTATTCCCCAATATTTGTTTATTTATGTATCTTTTGGTCATAAAGTAACCTTATCTCCCAAGTGATCACTAACAGGGTGGAGAGACCCCAAATTTGTTTTGAAGCAATTTACTTGGCTACTCTAAAATTGGAAGAATCCTCTATACGACGTTTGGACCAACAGATTAATTTGTCCGACTATCCAGTAAAAAATCACCATGTGTATTAGTTAATTTTATCGCATGACAATGCCGTTTCACCGAAGACTTTCTCCTTAAACTATTAATCATCCTCACATAAACCGACTAAACAGTGGTAATGTAGAATGCTATGCTTTGGTTGAAACCGAAGTAACTGGTATTACTTTGACAATAAATGAATCATAACAATTATTTTAATGAGAGCTTTGAAGAAAAAGAAGGAGAATAACAGCCGGAGAGTGGAACCTTTTCACTTGCTCTTTGCTTAATAGCAAGACAAAGGAAGGAATAGTTATAAGGAAGAAGAGGCAGTCAGTTTTTTGAGCTTTTTCTAAGCAAAGTGAGTGAGTTGGGTTCTTCTTCTTCTTCTTCGTTTTTCTGAGAGGATTATTGGCCATTGGATTTGGTTTTGGCGTAGGATTCTCAGTTGAGTACACGTGCATCTCTGCTATCTTTACCTCTCACACTCACCACTTTTATTATCTTTGCTTCCATGCATGGATTTCTCCTCCTCCAAATATAGTCAAGCTCACAATAGTTAGTGAGAGAGAGAAAGAAACGCTCGCTCACTCACTCCCTCACTCTTTTCTCTCTTCTTGATTTGGCTTCTTCATCCCACATCACTAGTAACAATGACCTCATGATTTCTTCGAATTACACTTCTTTTTCTCCATATTTCAACTACCCAATTAAGATGCTGAGCTCTCTCTTTTTCTACTAAATTGTGAACCAGAAAGCTACTAGCTATTTCACTAGCAATCTGGTGAATCATAGATTCATTGGTTTTTCTATTTTCTTTCACTCCAAGTTTGAGCTTATCTCCTTGATTTTCTGATCTGAGCTGTGTCAGTTTTCTTTTGGGGTGTTCTGTTTCATTAGCATTTGGCTTGTCTTAGTGTGATGAGATCGAGAATCCCCAGATTTCACCAAGTTCTGTAATCAGATTTGAAGTCTCTGGTTTGTTATCTGTATTTCCTATTTGTTGAATTAAATTATAAGTTTGTAGTTCAATGGAAGAAGATCAAGAATTCAAGCATTTTTGCAAGTTGTGTAGCAAGAGCTTCCCCTGTGGAAGATCTCTGGGTGGTCACATGAGGTCTCACTTGATCGACAACAATTCGACAGAGGATCAAAAATTCATCAACAGCAGAGTTAAGGTCTCCTCTCTCAGCAATTACACTGAGACAGGTTTCGAAACTGGTCCTCAAGCAGGTTATGGCCTCAGGGAAAACCCCAAGAAAACTTGGAGAATTGCAGGTTCAAGTGAGGAAACTTCAGTTGACAACAAGCTATGCAGAGAATGTGGGAAAGGGTTTCAGTCATGGAAAGCTCTGATCGCTCATATGAAGTGTCACTCAAACTCGACTACTAATAGCTTTGAGAACGAACAAGATTCTTGGACTAGCAGTAAGGCCGTGGACAGCCAATCTGAAAATGAAACTACTAATACTACTAGGAGAAGAACTACCACATCCAGGAGAAGAAGAACAAGGTACATAGCAACAACTACTACAACCTCTTCTTCTAATTTCTCTATTGTAAACAATAATGCTTCTTCATCTGTTACTGAGATTGAGCAAGAGCAACAGGAAGAGGTTGCTTGGTGTTTGATGATGCTCTCAAGAGATGTGGGTCACTGGGGTGGCTTGAAAATTGTTGCTGATCTTGATCACAGTATCTCTGATAACAATTCAGGGTTTTCGGATGCTCCATCATCCCTCAAGATGAATCAGGTTTCCGAAATCAAGGAAGCTACTCTTGAGACTTTTAAACTGAAGAAACTAAAGAAAAAGATGTTAGATCATGAGGAAGTTTCTGTTGGTGGGTTTTCCAAGAGTGACAAAACTAAGAAGAATTTGATACTCAAGAAAACTGAGTTAGCTGAAGCTCAATTGGGTTCTAACAAGTTCAATTCAAGCAACAAGAGAAAGCTTCAAGATACTTATGATCATTCTTCAAAAAGGAGTAAGTATGAGTGTGGTACTTGCAACAAGGTTTTTAGGTCATACCAAGCTCTAGGAGGCCATAGAGCTAGTCACAAAAAGATCAAAGGATGCTTTGCTTCTAAGATTGAGAGCAGTGAACACACCACTGAGTTTGACACAGACCTCTCCCCTGATCATCCCATTGCATCAGATCACAGTAAGCTCAGTAATGTCATTGATCATCAAGATGATGTTGTAAAAGCTGAGAGCATCAGTACAAAGAGTAAGGGGCATTCTTGTCCAATTTGCCTAAAGGTTTTCCCCACTGGTCAAGCATTGGGTGGTCACAAGAGATCACACTTGATTGGTGGTTCAGCTGACAGTAAGAGCAGCCAAAGCACTATAGTGATTCCCAAACCAGCAACTCCTGAAGTTAGAGAGTTTCTTGATCTCAACCTTCCTGCTCCTGTTGAAGAAGAGATTAGTACCAGCCATGCTGCTGCTGCTGCACAATCCTTTAAGCCATGGTGGGTAGGAACCAGCCATAAGCCTTATGAGGCTCTTGTTTCATAGGTCAGTCTCCCTATTCATGCCAACACTCATTTACAAGTTGGTGCATTAATATATATCTCAAATGCTCAACTTGTTAAGGGCAGAATAGAGAAACTCCTACTTCATACTTCTGTAATGGTTTCCAATAAAGATTCGAGGATGTACATATACATATTTCTCGATATCAATTCATTAATTCTTTCAAGATTTCAAAATTTGCTGAGGCCTAGCTGCTCATTGCTTTCAAACTGCTAAGCCTCATCAAATTTTTTCATATCCCATTTTCTATGCCCTTTAGCTTTACCATATTTTTTTTGTTTCACCTCCAAACTTCAACATTGTAATTCATGGACTTCATATTCTGGAATAAGATAGAATTGTACTTCTTTTATGTTGAAAAGGAATCTGTTTGGGGTAAATGAGTGAGGTGTTGAAAAATTGGGATAGATAGCTAGCTCAAGGTGGTTGTTTAGTCACCTACCAATAATACCATTAAACATGACAACCCATCTCACTTGTTTATTTCCTTTCTCAAACTTAGTAGTACTGCCAAGTGATGCTCATACTTGTCTATGCCAAGATCTATGCTTAATAGAAAATGATGGCTCCTTTATAAAAGAGAGAAATTGGACCACTACAAATCTACATACATACAAAGTATAAGTGATCACTTAAGCACGCCAACTTTGCTAGTCTCAAATTAACTCCAAATGGGGCTTACTATATTTTAGGAGGAGTAAAGCCGCTACTAACTCCGGTGTTTCTTTCAATGTTAGAATTCTTCCAAACTTGCTTTGCGGATCCGAGCTTCAAACTGAGATTGAAGTTGCTAACATTAGTAGCTGTGGAGGTGTACTCAAAAGAGGTCGACAGCCAACCACGTATATTAATCTATATGAAAAAAGAGAAGACGAGAGTTGAATTCTTAAACATATGTGACTATTTGTGATACACATTTATTCAAATAAGTCCAACTCTTTCCATTATTTCTTCAATACAATAGAGCCTGTACTGATGCCCGACCAATGATCTGTGCCATTTTGGGTTTTTATTAGTTTGAATTTTAATGGAGGATTTAAGCTCAAGGGCTTTTGTTTGGCAATAGTACGGGGAATGGAGTCAGAACTCAGAAGTGATTGGTTTCTTCACTTTCTTCCACTTGCTCTCTTATTGCTGGCAGTTGGCAATTAATGCTTTGTTTAGCAGCTCATAATGAAACAATGCTTTGCAATTGCATATGGTTTAATGGTTAGGCTCTCTAGTCTTTTAAGTGACATAGGGTAAATTGATACGTCTTTGCAATTGCATATGGTTAGTCTCTCAGGTTCTAAGTGGCATAGGGCAATTTGATGTATCACAAGTAAGGACTTGGCAGCGAGGTGAACATGAGATGAGAGATCGATGTGCTTGAGATTATCAGTTTTTTTTTTTTTTTTTCATATGAATCATATGAGGATTTTTTTTTCAAATTTGTTTTATTTAGACAAGTTGGACAATGATACACATATTATATCCAACTTACATGTGAGATTAAGTCTCATGAACCAGACTTAGTGAGCTTTTTTTCCAATCTAAGCAAGCTCTTCGTCACAACATTTGGAGTAAAATACCCATAAGAAAATAAAAAAGAATCATATTATTAACTTCTTCTTTTTTACGAAACAATAGACTTTATTCATGAAATACGATTAAGATCGTACAAAAGGGCATTCGATTAAAAAATTCAGAGTCTGCTAGCCTATAGGCTACCTTATTAGCTTGCATATTGACATAAACTAAAGAAACTAAAGTACAAGCTTGCACCATCTCTTTGATGTCTATATTATTAACCACAACAAAAGAGTTAATTAAATCTTAAAGCTTGAGTTTAAGGTGAAGTTTCCTCTAGGAGATGTTGAGCTTTAAGTATACTACAATTTTATTCATATGGTTTTCTCCAACATTCCAATCAGACTCCAAATCTTTAAAATGATATCATACATTTCATTTTTCCTACCTAGCTATACTATCTTTTCCAACATTTCGTTCCCTTAAGCTTAATCTATTACATGAATGCAGAAAAGATGATGAGTCATGAGAAATTAACATCAAAGAATCAACAAAATTACTGAGGCAAATGTATAATACTTGTGAGAAAATTAATTTCATCCAATACCTATTGGTACATGAAATTCATGATTTCTTCTAGTAATTATATACTTTAGCGTGTATAATTTTTCCTCAATGCATTTGAGTTTTCAAAAGTGGTGCTGCCTATCTTGAGTAACTGTGTTGCTCAACAATGTATTCACTAGTTTTATATTCTGCTCAAAAAAAAAAAAAAAAAAAAAAAAATCTCTCTATGTGGATTTCAAACCCAAGCCCAATTCTATCCCGGTTCTTGTTGCAAGCTTGAACCCAACTTCTAAGCCCAGATCCACAGCCAGAACAACATTCCAAAGATAGTGTTTGGGTGAGCGGGAACTTTCTTATCGTCGTCCACTTCTCCAGTATTTTTGTAAGACACAGTGATAGACGACGCGTCGTACGCATCCTGCTATAAAACCTTCCTCAGTCAGTCGGTCACTCACTCACTCAGTCTCTCTCTCTCTCTCTCATGCCCACAAACCCTAACTGTCATGCGACGATCAGCTTCTTGATCTTTTCCGCTTGAAGTGATTATCTCCATATTTCTGAGGTAAAATCAGCTTCTTCTTCTTCTTCTTCTTTGGTTTTGATCTCGTGCAATTTACACTATTTTCATGGCTATATATTGGATCGACAAACTAATAAAGCATGAATGCATGTGTGAAATTGTCTGTGTGTTGTTCGTTTCAAGTCCTTGATTCGCTTTACATTTCCCTAATTCCGTTTGCTGAATTGATTCGGTTGAAATTTCTGAAGTTGTAGCACTTTTTGGTTTTTCAAGTTCTAGTTAGTAACTCTAGCTGTTTGTTGCTGTCGATGAAAATTAGGGATTCTTTATCATCTTTTTGATTTTCGGTACTTATTACACTGAAGAGTTGTAATTAGGTACTTAAATCAGTTGTTGTATATATGTCAAAATCATTTGTAAAAGGTGTCTACTATGTTTACCGTTTCTAACAGAAAGACCAGCTCTCCCCTTAGTCTAAATAGCTAGATAATCTCCCAGCCAATGGGCAAGCTAGTTCTTTAGCAAAATAAGTAGTCTTTCAAGCAAGCTATGGATAAGAGGGATAGGTCAAAGGTAAAGGACCTAAGCTATTTTATTTGAGATTTTAAGCCAGTTCAATTCCTTTTCCCATTGATCCTCTTGCAGAAGAAAAGCTAAACCCATCTAGCTCTAGTAGTAAGCGCATCGAGTGAGCGAGCAAACCCAATCCAAGACTCTTAGAAAGAGTACCATCCAAGTGAAACAAAAACAGAATCGAAATTACTAGGGACTAGACTCTTGGAAAGACTTTGCATTTTAGTTGTGACTTGTGAACAAAGAACGGATGGCTCCTTCTTTTCTATATGACTGCATTCATGATCTTTTTTGCCTACCCACCCGCACAAGGGAATTATTTGGACACCACTGGCCAGCATATTCGATCAATGACTTCCTTTTTTTTTTTTTTTTTAATGAACTGAAAATTCCAGGAGCAAAGGAAGGCACCCAAGTCTCCTTCAAAAATGGAGGTGGAGTTGGACTCAATTAGCAACTTACCAAGAGAGATTGTTGAAAAGATTTTGGCACGTTTGCCGATCAAGGAGGCAGTGAGGACAAGTATTTTATCGACCAAGTGGAGGTACAAACCAGCCATGCTTCAAAATCTAAAGTTTGATGAGCAATGTGTATCGACTCAGAACCATATCACCTTTGCTAATATTGTTGATCAAGTACTCTTACTTCACATTGGCCCCATACACAAGTTTGAGCTTTCTCATCGGGATTTTTTAGCCAGTGCTGATATTGATAGATGGGTTCTTCATCTATCAAGAAGCTGTGTCAAATGTTTGAAACTTGTAATCTGGAAGGGGCATCGCTACAAGTTGCCTTCAAGTTTCTTTTCTTGTCAAGACATAATTCATTTGCGGTTACATAATTGTATTCTAAAGCCTCCATCAACTTTCAGAGGCTTCAAGAGTTTGGAGCATCTTGACATTCGGCATGTTACGTTGGCCCAACATGCCTTTGAAGATTTTATTGTTTGTTGTCCTGTGCTTAAGAGACTGATTTTGAAATACTGTGATGGTTTCACAAATCTCTGCATCGATGCACCAAATCTCAAATTGCTTGATATAGATGGTAGTTTTGAGGATGTTAGTCTTCAGAATACCTTACATCTTGAACATGTTGACATCCGTTTGGAATTCAAAGTCAGATGGGTTGTGGGCGGTTCATCCAATTTGGTCAAGTTTTTCGTTCACCTACCTAATATTCGTGACCTTCAAATTTCAGGTTACGTTTTAAAGGTATTGGTTTATGTGGTTTCATATTTCATTAAATGATCATTTTTCAGGGCCATGGGGATATGCATATTTGTTGAGTTTGGTTTTTGCTGCAGTTTTTGGCTGTTGGTCCCTTGCTACGAAAGCTGCCTCAACCAATACTATTTCTGAACGATCTTTATATGGACGTAAACTTCACTGATCTGGAGGAGATTACAACTGCTCTATGCCTTGTAAGAAGCTCCCCTGCTCTACGAAAACTAGAGATTGTGGTGAGTTTAACTCTCTTAATGAATGTAATTATTCTATGTTTTTGACCAACTGAAACTTAGAATTTTTCCAGAAAATTGTAGTTCAGAGAGCTGTTTTGTCAAAAGTTCAAGATACTGATGCTATTGACCTTATTTTAGGTCAACCATATTGATTATCATCATGTTGTGGGAGAAGTGAACTCCTGGTTTGAAAATTTAGGCGAAAACTCAGATTGTCAACTCACTGAACTTCGACGTATAGAAATTGTTGCCATCTCTGATGCCAAAGCTGAACTAGATTTGATCAAATTGCTGCTGTTAAGTTCACCTGTACTGGAGTGCATGACTCTTAAGCCTTTTTCTGTGGATGGCTCTTTGGAACTGTTAAAACAGGTGGTCCGGTTTAGGCGTGCCTCGGTTCAGGCTGAGATAATCTTCTTGGACCCTTGATAGATCTACTCAAACTTGAAATGCATAGCATACCATTTTACTGCTCAAGAACTAGAATGAGGAATGGCACAGATGGGGGCTTGATGCCAGAATGCAGACTTTATATGAAGGAAGAGGAACAAACCTGTTGATGATTTCTATTTTTCCAAATGGTAGTCTTATCGCATTATCGAGTCTACAATTGATGCTGCAAAGGTTTCTTTCCAACCATTAGTGGGAAATATTGTTCAGTTTTTTTTTTTTTTTTTCTTCATAAAACCGGGTGTTTTGGTATGTAATATATAATTTGGAGAACATGATTGCTGGTCTGATGTCTCATGTATTTTTCCGCAATCTAAATTTATTCATAAACCTTCACTAATGAAGATCCAACTTTACTCTCGATACAAAGAAACTATTTTTTTTTTTTTTTTTGATTTGTCAATCACACGGTGTCCTCAAAGGCTTCCTAGGCCCAGAGACTAATCCGTGCTCGGGAGATCTTGTCAGAACTCTTCCTCCCCCCTGGCCACCAAGAATATATTGGGATTTAACTCCAATAAGCATCGGCGGGATTCGAACCCGGGTGTGGGGGTTCCACACCTGGAGACTCTTACCAACTCGACCACCTGTGGTGGTTATACAAAGAAACTTAGTGACCCTTGCCCAACCGCAACTGACATCAGTCTTGAATGGTGTAACGTTCCGATGCAACTCTCAACTGAGATTTTGTACTCCCAAAAATGACGCACTTGGTTGCCGCCGCTCCTTAGTGGTCGCTCATCTAGAGGGTGCAAATTTGTAATTTCAAAAATCAAAGTAAGCCCAATTCTTTTTGCGCAGTTAAAAACCAAGCCCAACGGTATTCCGGGTCTTGTTGCAAAGTCTGAACCCAAATCCAGCCCACATCTACACTTCGTGAAACACCAGAACAAGAGCCTTCTCTCTCTCTCTCAGAGACTCTGCAAATTCATTCCCCACCATAACTAACCAAACCCTAACGCAGATTCCAGCTTCTCTTTCAATTTCACACCCCCCAAATGTTCAATTCTTCACAATATCCCGCCAATTTCACATATCAATATCCCAACACCACCTTCGACCCCAACACTCAATTCTCCTATTTTCCTCCGGTAGCGTCCGATCACCCACCCGGAGTCGACCCGGGTCCCAATTCAGGCCCATACCCATTGACCCATGTTGGCCTCCAAAGTCACCTGCCATTTGGTGAAGACCCAAATGCTCCTTCACATGGTTGGCTTGTCAATCAAGCTGTCCCCATCTCATATGACGCTGTAAGCGCTTCTTCGACTCTTTTTCTTTTCGATCAATGTAATATATGCATGGATTTTGCAATTTGAAAGTCTCTCTTTTTTTTTTTTTTTGTGTGTGTGGGTGGTTTGCAGTCAATCAAATCTTTGAATGAGAGCTTGTTAGTGCCCACAAATGCAAATCCTTCGTGGAATAGCAATTGGACAGACCAACCTAATGGTATGCGGTTCGTGTGTATGATATCTCTAGTCTTGTTTGTAACTTTGTAATAGCAAAGAAATGTGATTGGCAATGACAAATGACTCCACTGCTGCAGCGTTTCCAGGAACGTCCAGTGGTATAGACAATGCCAGTCTGCCTAGCGAAATGAGCGGCGCGGGCGGGCAAGTGATGTATGGGAGTACAAGTGCAGTTGCTGGTGAGGAGTTGGGAACAAAGAGAAGGAAGGTTGACGCAGCGGTTGGTTTTGTGAAGACTTGCGAAATGTGCAATGTCACTACCCATAGCCCAGACGTTTACAAGAAGCATTTGGCTGGGAAAAGGCACGCTGCTCAGGTGAATTAAAGGATTTTAACTAGTTTTTCGTTTTATATTCTGCTGCCTTTTTTTTACAGATTTAAACATGTTTCCGTGGTGGTATGCATTTGCTTTGTTTTCTGTAAGACTATGATGGAGGATTAAGTCTAAAAGTTAAAACAACTTAGATAGTTTCTGTCTCTGCTATTGACATTTTACTGCTAGAGCTCAAGTTTTTAATGTATGTGCTAACCCTATGCTTTAGATTATCAAATATGTGCTTCTCAACTATTTTCATCATATATTATTGACTGTTACTGTTTTCATTTACGTTGTCATATTAGGCTAACTTAATGCATCGAAGGGCTGGGTTGAATTCTGCTCCCGCAATCCAATCTAAGTCCAATGGCATTTGGAAGAAAGACCCAAATAAAGTCAAGCTTGTTCAGTGTGTATGGTGTGAATTTTGCAAGATCTACTGTAACAGCCAGGACGTCTATGTCAAACACATAGCTGGAAGGAAACATCAGAGGAACTTGGATCAACTCGAAAAGTTGAACAACAAAGGTACTGCCCCAACCACAAATGTTCCATCAGGTGCAAGAAATCCACAAATTGGTCCCATGGAAAAGACTTCCCAGTCAAAGGCTCCTTCACAAGAGGATTTGGAGACGAAAAAGCAGAAGGTTATAAGAGGAGGAGCAGCAGCTGGGGAAGTTAGAACGTGCAATATTTGCAATGTAGTGTGCAACAGCCAGATAGCTTTCAGTTTTCATCTTTCTGGTCAGAAGCATGCTGCAATGGTGGCAAAACAAGCATTAGAAGCAGGTTCTGGTGGTGTCTAATTGCTTCGGACAATGGTGACATTGAGTTTAGCATCCCTTACCGTCGAAGTTGCATGCATCTATTTGGGGTATGTAGATTGGTACCCTTCACCAATTAATTGACATGATGTAACCCAAGGCTATCATCTTGAAAGTGTAAATATTGAAGATGACCCCCTTGGCCTTATTGTTTAAGGTCCCTGGCATTTGGGCTTTAGCTTATACGTCGTAAACTAGCGTGAGGTGGAAGCTAGTGTTGGCCTGTTGGGTGAAGAACACTAAGAATGACTTTACGGTCCGACCTAAGAATCCAGATTGAATAAAGGATATGAAAGTTGAAAGATCTTCTCCAGTCTGTAAAATTCTTTCTTTCGTCCCTAGTAGATTATGCAATAACTTGTAGTTGTAAATTTTTGTCACTTAGCGAGTGCCGAGTGGTGATGAAGGGACTCATGGTCATTTTAGACTTGATTTGGATGGTTGAAATTAGAACACTGTATGACATCATATATTTTGGAGGATGGAATTCACACTCTTTTATTATTCGATTCACTCCCCTATATTTTTAGTTCTTAATTATGACAGTGACCAGCGGCTAGAAAAACATTTTTGATTCTATTAATACGAGACAATCATTTTGGGGTATGTAGACCGGTACCCTTCACCAATTGGATGACATGATGAATGTGTAAATATTGAAGATAACCCCCTTGGCCTTATTGTTTTTGGACATCATACATATGAAAATTAAGACATCTGAAGGAATACACAGTATCAACTAATGTATGTATATACGTAACGCTGTAAAAGATAGAAAGCATCATCTCTTGGGAAACTTCAAAGCCTAAGCCTGAACTTACAGCTACTGCTTTGAATTCTAATATCGTTTTTCTCTGAAAGACCGTCAACCAACAACCTGTGCCTGACTACAAACTTGATCTTTGGGAGCTTGAAGCTGCCAAGCTTAATCCTTACGGGTTGCCGAATCCTGAGAGTGAGCGGAATGTTGCCAGTTTGTTGCTGCTGATGTAGGAGTGTGGTGAGCAGGACCTTTGAATCTTGAGTGTGTCCACTGAGTGGTACTACAAGTTGAGTCGTGTTGCGGTGACCCTGGTAGAATTTAGGCAAACCTCCTTCACAAAGCTTAGTGCTTGTGTACCACAAACTTATGCGGCTCCCGCCTTCATAGTCTATGCCGATCTTTTTGTTGGGGTTCCGGGCAGTGATGCTCACATTGAATGTAGCACTGAAGCTCTGATCATAGTTGAGACTGAACTGCGTTATCTGCAGTTTGCTCACCGTGTATTTGGGAAGCTTTGGTCGGAACACAAGGTATAAAATTCCACCGGTGATCGCAACCACAATCACTTGCAGCAAGAGCAGGCAGATAGTCCAACACAGGCACTTACGAAAACAACTTCTTTTCTTATTGGGTGGTGTCGAGTACTGCATCACAGGGATGCTACGTCCTTGGAATGGAGAATAATTCTGCCTGGCCTCCATCTCCCTGCCCGTTGTATCGCCTGTATCCGATTTAGAAGCTCCCCTTGGTACCAAGGGTGCCTCTGGGGCGTGCTGTAGTACAGCTTTAACATCTTGGACTGGATCGATGAAGTACTAGCAGGTGCGTACTCCCCTCCCCTTGGCTTTAGTGTTGAGGTCTGTGGCTTTCGGACTCAACACTAAAGCAACTTTTGGGTGAAGAACACGAGAGTCGCTGTCTATAATTTTGGAATGACTTTACGATCCGACCTAGGTATCCCGATAGAATTAAGGACATGAAATTAGACGTTCTCCAGTCTGTAAAATTCTGTTTGTTGGTCAAAAATTAAGCAGTTACTTGTGGTCGTAAATTTTTGTTGCTTAGCGAGTGGTGATGAAGAAACATTGTCACTTTAGATATAGTTTCGATGTGTGACATCATATATTTTTAGTTCTTGGTTACGACACTGACCAGTGGACAGAAAAAAAGAAAGAAAAAACCATTTTCATTTCCATTAACATAAGACATCATTTTTCTTTCACCAAATAAACACAAAAGTAAATAAACAAACGTGAGAATTTGTACTAAACACACATGTACGACATACCCACAGAATCTGATAGTGTGTAAGTCGTAAGCAACTGATCACTGATCAATTGATCATTAAATTCCGTGTTACATGTGTGTATATATGGTAGAATATCCGAATAAACATAGGAATAGTTGTTCAACTATATTACAAGAAATGACTATAACAGCTAGCTGCTTATGGATTGGATAATGGATAATACAGCTATATATCCACTTGTCGACCCGACCAGAACGTTTTGCCAGTTGAGCGCCCAACTCAAAACAACTCCACGAGGGACCCACTCCCAAAGCAAAGTTATGATGAATTTTTGAAACAACCAATTCTTGAAAAATTCGAATTCTTTCCAATCAAATTTCCCAAACCCAACCTTCGATTCACTTCCAGAGAACCCTAAACCCAGATCGCGGGTAAGAATTGTTATTCTTCTGGGTCATCCTCTCTCAGTCCTCCTTTAGTTTCTGCTATTTTCAAATGGGTTTTGGATAGTGTATCCTTGAATATGCTCAAGTTTTGTACTTGGGTCATTATCACATCAGAAAAATGTAATACCCAGTTGGTTAATGAGTTTACTTTGGTTATGATTTTTCTTTATTCCATATGGTGTAGTGATTGCTAATTGAGAATTTAATGCATTTTTATGGTTTATGTTGGAAATTAATTTCAGTCTCGGAAATCATTCATGTCGAACAGCAGCGGGGGCGGCAATAGTGACAGCTCGTTCGATATTGAGGAGCTCCTGCAGATTGGGACAAGATGCAGAGAGGTCTTGTTTCTGCTCTTCAGAGTTAAAAAAAAAAAATGTTGGTTATGTTGTGCATCAAAATTATGAATAATTATATCCAACCAAGCAGCTTGAGACAGTAATTATTGCAAATTTACCAATGCACTCCCTTTTCGTCGTGTTAGTCTGATGTATTGGATTGTTCGGTATTATGGCTTAAGAGAAGAATTTGGATTGTGTGTTCCTAAAACTAAAGGCTACTTGAGTTTTGTACTGTTCCACAGGATTTTGATTTGATAATGTCTTTTCTGCACTATGTGTTTTCAGTTGCTGCTGGCTTACTTTGTTACGTCGTTTAATATCATGAAGGTTTCTGCCTTATTTATGTGTTTCTTGAATTTGTATGCAGCTTAAGAAAGAAAAGGACATGTTGAAAGAATCACAATCCCAAAGCTTCGGGCTAATCAGGGTAAAGTTTATATCCAGGATCTGTTGTCTTTTCATACAGTATAATACACTTGTCTACAATGCGCATGTTAATAGGGAGACCAGTACCTTATTCACTCTGTTGACTCTTCTCTTTCTCTTCCTCCTTACTTAAAGAGTTTCTCATCCAAAATATCGGCCTTTTTATAGTTTGAACTGTCCACAGTGATGAAGAAATATATTTATGCAAAAAATATCAATAAATTTTGAAGAAGTTATATTCTCCGGCAGAGTATCTGATTTGAGATTTTGTTCGTTCAGAGTTTGGATGTACATATGAAGTCATTATCCGAATTCCGCACAGAAGACAAGAAACAAATTCAAATGTTAGAGAAAGAACTCAAGAACTGCTCTCAAGAAATAGGTAGTTGTTCATCTAATTTGACTTTCTTTCTGGACAATATTTGGCTTTAGTGTAAACCATGCATTCTATTTTGTAATGATCACCCATTGTATATATTATGAAATTTGTAATTTGTAGTTCATCTTTAGTGGATCTGTTTACTAGGTATGTTAAAGTATTAAAACTCTTATTATGATCCTTTTGAATTAACCCATCAAATCATTGATCACAGATTACCTTCAGGATCAATTAAATGCAAGGGACACAGAAGTGACCTTTCTTGAAGATCATGTACATAGCCTTGAGTTGAAATTAGCAGACACAGAGAATTTACAGGTGACAGTTGACAGGTTAAGAGATGAGCTGAAGAAGTCCTATTCAGAGTGCTTGTTCTTAATGCAAGAACTGGAAAGCAAAGAAGTGGAGTTACAGAATTCAAATTTGTGCATAGAGAAACTAGAGGAGTCAGTTTCATCCATGTCATTAGAGTCTCAGTGTGAAATTGAGAGTATGAAGCTTGATATATTAGCGTTGGAGCAGAGTTGCCTTGAAGCTAAGAAAGTCCAGGAAGAAACTGTTCGAGAAAAAACTAGGATGAATGAGTTAATTCAAGAACTTGAGGTTCAATGTCAGGATGCACGGAAAACTGCTGATTGCTTAGATATGGAAAATAAGGAACTAAGGGAGAAGCTTGATGCCTCAGGGACAAATACTAGGATCTTTTGTCAGAGGGTTGAAAAATTGCTGGAAGAGGATAGATTTGAATTCAAGTCAGAGTCTTTGTTAAGTGAGCTAGAGGGAAGGCACACATTTTCAATAGATATGAGGTATGCTGCTACTTAATATTAATATCAGTCTTCACTGAGTAACATATGAACTTTCAGTCCATCAAATATTTATTTAATTTTGTCAGGACTGGGTGAATGAGAGGAAGATTTTGTTTTTGACTGCTCCTTACTCATGCTCCTGCCTTTATTTGATAGTTTCTCAATCTTAATCTTTTATATCCCCATGTATGATGTTGTGTCATCTGTTTTTGGAAAAGATAATTTTATTGCTACAAGGGAATAGTTATCAGTAGGATGTTTTATTGGTTCCTAATTGTTTCTGATCACTTGTATGATGTAGTATAATGACTTAATTAATCTTTGAGATGTGTTATACATTTTTTCCTTAACATATCTTTTACTTTTTTATGGTATTTCTGAAGCACTTGTGGAGAAGTCTTGGAGTCACTTTTTTCCAAATTGGCAATGGTACTGGCACCAGATGCCGATTTGATAGTGAAGATGAAGGAGATGTCACACCAGATACATGAATATGAACTTCTTGTGAAGCAACTAAAGGTATGATATGAATACCCATGGGATAGACTGATAATTACTATCTTTCGTCTAATACAAAATATGTCTGAACACTCTCGGATACAGCTTTCCACTAATGCTATCAAAAATGCATAGGTCAAGGTTTCAAGCGAGAGTTCTTGAGTAGGTTATTGTCTTTTCAGAGTTTTGACGTTTTGTTAGTTGATTCTAACTTCAATGTTACATTACTTATGGTTCTTAGGAAGAACTGAGAGAAGAAAAGTTAAAGGCAAAAGAAGAAGCTGAGGATCTGGCTCAAGAAATGGCTGAGCTCAGATACCAACTTACAGGCTTGCTTGAAGACGAGTGTAAGCGTCGTGCTTACATTGAACAAGCATCTCTGCAAAGAATTGCTGAGTTAGAAGCGCAGGTATATGATGTTTGTATTTGCAGTTTTCCGTTACCTGTATGACACTAAACTTCTGAAATGTATAATCTTGATTCTGTGGTAAGGTTCAAAAAGCACGGACAAAATCCTTCGCTGGTCTCCTGAGTCTCGATGAACCATAGTGGTGGATGGTCAACAGTTGCGAGATTTAATTGACAGAGGCCATAAGGTTCGTTTTAATTGCCCTTAATTATGATTACTGCTGCTCCATCCCTTCTACCTGATTGATCTTAGTGTCATGCTTGCACTAATAGTCGCATATTTGCTTTTTATGTTTTGGAATATGAATATTATGCTGATTGTTGTGACTTGTTGAAACTACAGGCGTGCTATATGACAATTTCAGATTTGAGTGATTTAGTGAAGGTGCTTGGAATTTTGGAAAGACAGTTGGCTTTCATTCAACCTGGCATCTCTTTCGGCTATGAGTGCAGACAAATCCCGGGATGAAAAACTGACACTAATGACACAGGTCAGTCTCCCAATGGAACACAACTTGAGACTGAGGTGAAACCTATTTTTGTCGAGGATCTCCAACAGGGTGCATGGTAGCTGGGCTTTGATGAAACCCATTCAGGGAAAAAAAAAAAAAAAAAGACTTCCAATGATAGGCATACAATTTTGAAAGATTGAGAATGCTACATTGATCCACTGGAGCCCTTGTAAGTTTATCCTCATTGTAATGTGACAATCTGTTGTACATATTTTGAAGTTGATTTATGGTGGTGAGAAAGCAATTTGTGATCATTGTTTATGTGAGTTACCCATTTGATAGGCAGCAACTAGCATTTGAAAACCCAGGGTTCGCTCTCGTAAGAAGCTTAGAGGTATCCAGATTTGCATAGCTACACACAACCAGGAAGTACTCTCAGACATATTGTTTAGATATCCAAAATTCATATTGATAATAAATTTTTATATAAATAAAAAACAAATAAAAACACTACAATTATGGAGCTTCAGCTTCTCATCGCAATGGAGGTCCTTCTAGTCTGATGTAGTCATACATGACTCCTACGAACATATTTCCGCCTCTTGTCTGAGTAAGATAGAGTGTGTTGTTTCCTTCATGCAGTTGAGACCTTGGTACATTAACATCGAACAACCAATATAAACCATGAATTCCATGTCTTGCTATAGCATTGTCCTCTCCTATCCGCCCTGTAGAGAAAAGAGGTGCCTTGCTTTCATTGTTAAATCGAACCTCCAACTCTGCATAGTTGGCGGAGGCCAATGCCAATCGGAGCTTATAATCTCCAGGAGCTGTCATATTAGTAAGCTTAAATTGTATCTGCCATGTGGTTCCGACCAAGACGTTTCCTGTATTCCTAGTCACATGAGCATAAAACCAATCATGACGATAATCGCTAACACCAACAGTGTAGACTAGATCATGGTCAGGGTATAACTCTCCATAACGTCCCCAGATCCCATATTGCCTGAACTTGTCCGAGGCATCCGAGTGATTATTGTTATCAAGTTTGTTCATGAGAGTTGGATATGGATCCGGTATGTAAAACTCAGCAGCACTTCGATCAGGGATGCCGATTTCCCATAATGTAGGACCAATTCTTGGAGGCGAATAAGTAAGCTTATCCAACTCGAATCGACTTCCTGGTTTAATACTAATCTCGGCCTCATATTTGTAATCTCCAAGAATCCCGGGAACCCATGCATACAAATTATAGTTCCCAGGTCGAACATGTTTGATGACAAAGTCGCCTTTTGCATCCGCTCGAGTCCAAAACTGGTATCCCTTGCTTTCTGTTTGCCATGATCCCACTTCTCCAGGTGCGGCCAATCCCACATAAGCCGAGCTTGCCGGAACAAGGCTGGTGCTGTTAATGTACCTATCATTTACTTGTAAATTTCCAAAAACTGATCCTCGTTGCTCCGAAACAGGAAAATCTGGGCATCGAGTAAAATTGTAAGGCCAGCTTCTCACCTCTTCATGCATCTGTTGCTTAGCGTCGTGCCAAAGTGTAGTAGTGGGATCCCTGGTTGGACCAGCTAGATTAAGATACACATACACAGGTCCATAAACCTTTTTCCATGCTTCACCTTGTTTGAATTTCAAACAAAGTTGTTCTGTAGCGTAATGACTACTAGAGAACACACACATTGTCGTCGGCCCGACGTGGGAGGTGAGGTCCTGCTTCGGAGGTCCACCAGCACGAAACTCAGTACTTGGTGTGATCAACCAAAATCCCACAGATGACTTGGTACTAATCCAGCCATGGACTTTGCCATTTTTGTCATCACTTGAGTACTGGTACTTGTCATCCACTTCGCCATGAAAGAGAGGATTGCTTGTTGCATTGTTTAAAAGCTTAGCTTCAGGATAGGCAAGTTGCTGACCTAGGTTTCGGTCGTCAGCTGTTGGCATGAACCTTCTTCTAGTATCCGACACCGCCATGTAGTTAAATTGATCTTGGTTAAGCTTGAAAGTTAGTCGAACGTCATTTATGGCCAGCTCCGGCCACCCTTCATCTCGCTGGAAGATGACGTATGCATAGAACCCCGAACGACCACGCTGCATTATGTACCTTTTGTTGACAGTCAAGGGGATCATCGAGTCATTAGAGAAGGAAGGATTGTACGTACTGATGAAAGAAACTTCAACTTGGTCTTCCCTCTCCGTAATGACTTTAAATTCTTTTCCGTCAAATCCGTGAAGCTGACCCCTCCACATCACATCCCAGTACGCTGTTTGCGTGGTCTTGTTTTTGAGTAAGTTATCAATTACATGATATTTGATTCCAGTAATTTGTCCACCAGGATTAGAAAATGTGAGTTGCACAAGGCCATTATCCAACACAACCTGTTTAGGAGGATATGTGATCTTCACCGCATCGTCCCGATCTTGTGTTTTGGGGATATTACTTGTCCTGTTCAGCGGTCCCAATCTTGTGTTGTTGTTGTAGTTTCCAGCATCAACCGAGAGACAGTGGAGACCAAGTATCACCAAGGTTGTCCAAAGAAGCCAACCCCCGCGCTGCCTCATGCTCTTTACAATCCTTAAAGCAGTAGTATCTTGCAATAACAAAAACTTTTAACTCTTAAATTGAGATTTTCTGTAATTTGATTGTTCTCCAACTTGGAGGTATTCATAGTGAATTGATATGAACAATTTAAGAAATAATAAGCTGGAACTGGGAAACATAACCCCAGTGGGAATGTAGAAAAGTAAGCTGGAACAATTAGGAAAGTAGCTGAACTAGAGTTTACATTTATTTGGGGTTTAAACTGGAAGGGGGATCGAAATATAATCCCGATTACGAATATAGACAAAAGCATGCTGGAGTTGGGAAATTAAGATCCGGTTGGGAAACCTGGAAGAGAATTTACCTAATCCAAGAAGGAAAAAAAAAAAAAAACCCTAATTCAACTGGGACTTGATCCAGTTGACTGGGTAATGTACATAAAATTTCGACTCCGACGTACCTACATTTTCTATTTTAATGAAAGAACCAGGAATGGTTAATGTCTTTGTTCAACAATGCTGACCAATATTATTGAACAGATTAGCCATGAATAGCTATATAGCCCTCCCAAACATGAACTTGAGCTCTATGTTACAAACTCTAGAGCGAAATGTAAAAGAAAGTTGCTCAAAGGCATAAGATGCTTAACCAGGAATGCCTATGATACTTATACCTATTAGCTATCAACCTGCTAGCTAATTAACTAAACGTTTAAATATGATCTTTATCAATATATTCCAACTAGTTGATCACATATGTCAACGAGATTTATATAGCACTACAATATTCTTCATCATTCATTAAATAAACAGCATAAGCAAGTTAGCTATGATCATATATATGATGGAATTGCATGCCCAAATTTAGGTGTATTACAGTCTTGTTCGCAAGATGATGCTTGTGATGGTGATGGTTTTGTTAATTAAGTTTCTGCAAGTTGTGAAGGAAACCCATGATTTTTAATTTTTATCCCCCTGTCTTTCATTTCACATCAGCAACTTACATCTTGCCCTTCATTCTTCTGAAGACTATGAAAAAGATATCTATTCATAAAAGATAGAATGCAGTATTACCAACATTAGAATTTCTCTTTTTACATGAATATGCTTCGAAAGTTCATATAATTAATGGATGTTTTAGTACGTAACTAGTTAGTTGAAAAGGGAAAAGGGAGAAACAGAGATCAAAATGCACCAGGATCTGTTCTTCTATCAACCGGCCGGTGACTTTTTGTACGTATTCTTTGATTATTGTGTGTGTGTTAGAACCAAAAAAAAAATCATTAAACGCAGCTATTTCCAAAGTTTACGTTAAGACAAGTGGTGTCTAGCTCTAATAAGGTAGGTAAATTACCAATGCGAAACTGACTACCTTGTATTGAAGTTTATTCGATCAATCAATGGCACAATTCTTCTGTATGCACGTACTAGAGGTAGGCTTCCCGCATAATGTACCTCTGATCGATCTGCTTCATCATTTTTGGAAAGCTTCCTCTCTTAGCTTTCTGGCTTTTAGGATCATACAGAAACAAACTCTTTTATCATCGATCATCTATTATAAGGAACGAAGACAGATCAACTTAACTTATGAACCAGTTTGATTTAGTTGCATTTTGATTTATTTTGAGTGTGTTCTTATGATGCCATTTGTTCTTGGTTTGATTATGTCCTTTTAATTGTCATAATGCCCTTGTTTCGTTGTCCTCTCGCTCATTTTAGACTTGAATTCTCATATGAGGATGAGAGGATAACAATGCTGACTTTTCTCATTATTAATTAGGAGTCAATGATTTGGTGACACCGGATTTTGTTCATTCTCTTTATAGTAGATATAGGTTGGGACTTCTTAATTTAGATTTTGATAGTGTTGAACTGTTGATTTCTTATTTTGTATGAGAGGTTTTGATGTTGTCCCATCGAAGAGTTTATTTTCTCTTTATAGTAGATATAGGTTGGGACTTCCAAATTTAGATTTCGATATTGTTGGTTTCTTATTTTGTATGAGAGGTTTCGATATTTGTCCCCTTCTTATTATTATGAGGTATAATAATAATAAATAAATATAAAAAGAGCCAGTGATGTTTTTCTCCTTCTGTTGAAGTTCTTAATTAAAATATTTCAGTACAAAATAAAAAAAAATTAGGACTTGGCCGGGAGCCAATAACATTGGAATTTTCCTCTTCCTTATGGAATTGGAATGGAATAGATTGACAAAATTGTAAAAACATAGCGAATGGAACAGCATAACCTGCCTTATTGGCTCCATTTCTTGCTTGGATTATTTTCAGAAGGCGTTTTCTTTGCTTGCACCAAATGTGTGGAACATGATGATACGATTTTTTTTTTTTTTTTTTTGAAATGGGGTTTGGAACCCGGCCTAGCTGGGAGACTCATCCCCATGCATGTTAATATTATTAATAGTCAAACTAGGATACAACGGGGAGAACGTTAAGCCGAAGCCCCGTGAAATACAACAATGATCCTCATAGAGAACATCCCGAATGATAACAGGACTCTCATCTAGCCAAAGTTCATCTAAATAAGCAGTACTAGCAAGGTGTGCCAATCTATTAGCCACATCATTTACTTCCCTATACACATGACGGAATTGGAAGAAAGAAAAGCTACTAATACCTTTTGCAATCTTCCAAAATCCGTCCAATATCAGAAAGGATGACATCTCCCCGAGTCAGGGCATACACAAGTGTAGAACAGTCACTTTCAACTTCAACCTCCAACCAACCTTGATGTATTGCCAGCAACAAACCTGCTCTCAAAGCTTCAGCTTCCATGTGTAAGGCCGAAGACGCAGAGGGGACATGACGCGCAAGAGCAGCCACACATGTGCCCAGTTCGTCACGCCACACATGATACGATCTTATTTGACCAAAGTTACAAGACTCATATGATAATCCGATTTGTAGGGTTTAGCATTAAACAAGGATAAAGAAGGGAAGGTCCTACTTGTATGGCTATGAAAATGACTTAGTAGTTTATGCAAATCCAATATCATTATATGAACCCCAATTTGCCAAGGGATACCATAAAAAAACTAGTAGTTGATTCTCTTGGCAAAACAACAAAGTACAGACAATTCCCCTACTTTCTATTCCCAGAATTAAAAATGATGGAGGATAAAAATAATTTGACTCATTCAGCTTTATCCCTAACCTTCAAGTCTTCAACCATACTTAATTTTGTGATTATTTATTTTTTTATTAGTACTGCAAAGATGGTCAAAAATAATTTTCTACCAATGCATTTGGGCAAATTTCATTGGCGATGTATTTATACATATTATCCTTTTCTTTTTTTCCCAATATTTTCAATCTTAGTGAAATTACTTATAAAGGCCGTATGGTAGATATACACTCGTATTTCGTATTTCTAAATTCGCAGGAGAATTTTTGCAAGGTCATCTTATATTTCTTCCTCAGTCGAAAGGAGTTTGACTTTTCACTTGGACTGAGAATAGACTACCGAAGGTAATGAGATTTGTAATCAAATCTCTTTCGCTACGTAATCAAATATTAAAAACGAGAGTACTTATCTATCTTTTAACGTAAACGAGAGTACTTATTCACACTTTTTAACAAAGAAGAATTTCAATTCTAACTCAGTTTCTGACCCTCATTCAACACTTTCATCAACTTCACAAGGGCAATAAAAAGTAAAAAAATTTAAGATCCTTTCTTCATAAGAAACTACAAGGAAGGAAACAACAAAAACTTCAACGCCGTGTGATTATTTTCTCAAAACCGTCTTTGTTTTCTTGAAAATTATAAGATACACGGTGGGACACCCAATCACGTAAATCAAATATCACCAACAACGGCACTTTCTGACCAGTTTCACGCTCTCAAAGGACGACTTCGTTTTAGTGCCTCCGTGTTTTGCCGAGTCTTCCTTTGAATCCATCTCTTTCCCACTTCTCTCTCTTCTCTCTCTGTATAAAGATCTGGGCTTTTCTCTGAAGCCTCTATCTTTTTTCCCACATTGGATGCGATTTCAGGTATCAAAATCGGTTCTTTCTGTTGATTCTCTTCGATTCTGTAACTGGGTTTTGATTATTACGTCTTGTTTTCACTTGGGTCTTCTCAAGTTTTGATCTTTTTCTTGTTATTATCATGGGGTCAACTGCTCCTAGTGTTTTCTTGTGCGTTAAAGAGGACCCAAATTTGTGGATGGGTTTCTGGGTTTGTTTATTCATGTTCTTTGTTTGGTTGATGAGGATTAGAAAAGGGTATTCTTGATTCTGTTGTTTGTGTGTTGTGGTGGGGTTTGTTAAGTAATGGAGAAGGTAAAGTCAACCCAAGTCAGAGGTTTGGTTTTCTGGAATACCCAATTGATGGAAATAGAATAGAATAGATTCTTTTCTCTGTTTGATTGTGGGTTTGTTGTGTGCTTGATTTTGGTTAGATATGATTGATGCTGTTGTTCTTGGTATGAGTTTTGGGTTTATTTCAACTGTTATGCTCCATTGGAATTTTCCACTAATTTGTGCTGCTTGATTGTGAGCCTTTCAGTTTTGATGCTCTGGGGGTCGGGGTCCTTGAAAGTTGTTCTTGTGCTATAGTGCTTATGTTAGGTTTTTTCTTGAAGGTTTTACACAGATTGCTTAATGCGCCCTTTTGTGTTTCTCACATATTGTTCTTGTTTGCTCTTCCAGGATTGCTGTTGATCTCTGTACAGATTTTTGAAGTACCCTATTTTTTAGTTCATTAAGATCCCAGATCTTGACCCCGTCAACAGTGTAACAAATTGTGCATATTTGCCATCGAAAATGTTTGGTTTAAAGAAGTCCCCGTTAAAGGCTGCTAAGCGTAACTCAGTTGACCCTCTATATCCTGCTTCCTCTGGCTCAAACCCGTTTGACGATGAGCCTGCACAAGTTAGACAGAATGAGAAGCATGCACTAGTTGGACAGAATGATAAGCAGGCACTATTTGGACAGGATACTAGCACCAATCCTTTTGATGATGATCAAGGAAAAGAGAATACTTCTTTGTATTCATACAAGAGTACTTACTCCGAGAGAAACAAGTATAAGAATGACTTCCGCAATTCAGGAGGCGTTGAAAATCAATCGGTGCAAGAGTTGGAAAGTTATGCAGTGTATAAGGCTGAGGAGACTACAAACTCAGTCCACAGCTGCCTGAGGATTGCTGAAGATATACGTGAGGATGCTACCAAGACTCTGGTCATGTTGCATCACCAGGGTGACCAAATCACCAGGACCCACTTTGTTGCTGCTGACATTGAACAGGATCTCAGTCGGGTATGGCGTTTTGTAATAAATTAAAACTGTCAACTTTAAGAATCTAAGTCCATATGAAACGATAACACTTGAAAGTATCATGTTCCCAGTATTAACAGGGTTATAAATTTGATATCTACCTATGGAGATGATGTTGTTTTGTAGAAAATAAGGAGTGGGTGATATTTAGAAGATTGTTTCTTATGTGCATTGCCTGTTTGTTTTATGCATATACATACATTCCTTGACAAGCCACTTTTTCTGTCGAGGTTATTTAAAGTGATCCTTATGTAGTCATATGTTTTCAAGACCCCCCTTATGCATTACAATAGCTTTCCATCACTCTTCTCTTAGCCAAGAAATATACTTCTTTCGGTGTTGTGCTCTTTCAATAAACGGTTTTACAGTTGTTTTTTGTATATATGATGATATGGAGTGAAACTAACCGTTTCATACTGTTTATTTCAGGGTGAAAAGCTTCTGGGGAGTCTCGGGGGCATCTTCTCTAAGACTTGGAAGCCAAAGAAGGGTCGCACAATAACTGGCCCTGTCATCACACCAGGTTAATTTGCTGCCCTTTCTGTCCATGACTCACCTGCTCTTTGTTGTTCCTGAAAAAGAAATATCATTTTGAAAAAGTATGGGTTTCTGTCTTTCATTTTTTCTTTGTCTTGCGCTTACATTTTGAAGTACTTGCTATATGCAGATGCTGCAATCAAAAAGAGCAGCCAGTTGGAGAGGGAAAAGCTGGGACTGACTCCACCCAAGGGATTGTCACATTCACGAACACCACTTCCTGAACCCACCAATGCCCTTCAGAAAGTTGAGGTTTGTAGTTCTTATGACTGATAGTACATAATTTAAGGTGATGTTAACGGATCATTGATGGATATATGGACTGCTTTTTACCCTTGTGGTCAAATTTCCTGGTTCTCCAACTCTCTTTCTACTCCCTGTTTAAAAGAATTACTTGTGGTTTATTTCCTTTTCCAAATGTATTGATCATTTGATCTCATATTCCTAATTGGCTTAACAGGTAGAGAAGGCGAAACAAGATGAAGGACTGTCAGATTTAAGTAATCTGTTGGGAGAGCTGAAGGATATGGCCATTGACATGGGGTCTGAAATCGATAGGTGGGTTATGATGATTCAGTACTGCAGTGTTTTAGCATAATTTTATTGTGTCTATCTCAACTTGTTTACTGAGTCTTATTTTGGGCATTATAGAAGTATATCCAACTAATTACTCCCCATGATAATTTCAGGCATAACAAAGCTATAGGTCATATGGATGCTGATGTTGATGAGCTCCACTACCGTGTTAGAGGTGCTACTCAACGTGGTCGTCGCTTGCTTGGAAAGTAGAATGCAGGATGGTCCTGGCCAGGCTTGATGGATGTATGCTGGTCCAATACTCTGTCTGCCCTCCATTTTTTTTTTTTTTTACCAGTTATGGATTCTGGTCTCACTCATGTATCTGGATTTCGTATACAACTTTTGACTTCATTGATTGATAAAAGATACTTCGCTGTTAACAGGAATGTATTGTCATTTACGGATCAGAATGTTGTTAGAGATATATGATCATTGATTGGTGAATTTGTTAGTAAATACTAAATATACCTTGTAAGTATTTGCAAATTCACAGCTTACTGCTTCATAGTAATGTCGGTTGTTAGCTTTAGCCGGAAATGACAGAAAAGAGAAATTCAATCATACTTGTTCATGGTGCATAAATACAACAAACCTGATGATAATCACAAATTCACAAGCAAAATGAAGGGTGTTTTTCTCTCTGCAGTCCCTGATGCTTTTGTATCAGTATGGCTAAATTACTGGCTTGTTCAGAATATATGCAAAATCGATCTCTTTTAGAACACCAATACTTTGACTTAGTAAGCAAAGCAATTAAGTTAGTCAAGTTACGGTTTATTCTCAATTCAATTCATCATTTTTATACTAGTACGCGGCAAGTCACATGGATCACAGAAACAAGAAAAGTGAAAATCGAAGAGCAGTTCCTCTGAAAAAAATTGCATGTTCTTCTTCTCAGTTGATGGTTTTGACTTTGGAGGTCCATGATGCTTGTGAGAGCTTGTACACGACTGACTGTCGTTTTGCGACCTCCAATTGGGCCTTGCCGTCCGAATAGGCCCAAGAGAGATGGGAGGGCTTGGAGAAGGACTTGTTGTGATGGAAGGCATCGACGGCGCGGCGCTTGATGTACTCAGTACTCTCTGATGTTTGTAGGAGCACTGTAGCATAACTGCCTCGCTGTACGGGGAGACGACCCCGCCATTTCGATTCTTTCTCGGACATAACAAACGACGCTAGATAAATATTACTTATTTCAATTCAACAATGTGTAATGTTGGTTTTGATTAGTTGTAAGGAGTAACCATTAGCAGCTAATAGCAATTCTTTTGTTTACCTAGAAGGAAACTGAATTCATTGACCTCAATGAAAGATTACAAACTTGTCTCTAAAAAGAGATGACCCAGCACCATCTGGCAGCCTACAGCAAGTCAACAAGTAAATTGTAAAGAAGAGTATAAACTTTTTTATTGTTGTATGACGGACTGTATCTTCTTTTATTTTAGTTCCTGACACAATCGCACTAATCAATAAAAGCCAACAAGAGAGTTTAAAGGCACAGAATTTAAGGCAAACTTTGAGCGATATATATATGTGTGACTTTGTCAATCCTATGGTAACGTTGGACCTGTATGCCTATATCTTCTCACTACTCACGCTAAGACGTGCATTATACTGACAGCGAATATCTGTCAACGTGCAACGGAACAAACAAAAGAACAGGTAGATTTCGAGCCCTTTTGTGAAAAAACCCTACAGAAACCTGGATTTCATTTGTCATTAAAATTTTGAACCATAGGTTGGTTACTGTGCAATCCATCTCTCCTAGTTTCTTCTCATCTGATCTCTCGGTCTCAGTTACCAAAGAAAAATATATCATTTAGTCTTTTACCGAAATTTGAGACAATTTGGAAAAACTACAGTAGTACAATACTAATTTCACCCTTAGCCAAGAACAAAGTACAAATTTTACAGCTGCATGGATAACTAATGAACACAGTTGCAGAGACAAAGCATATACATATGGAAAGTTCATTTATATATTACACGTACAGCACTCATGCACTTGCAAACTGGGATGGTATTACTGGTTATCAATAGGTAGATTTAGCCAGCTAAGGTTCCTTCAGCAGTTCAGCAGGCGGGAATCATGGGATATCGATGGTCATCGAACTAGGTTGATGAAGATCCAAGATAATTTCCGAACAAGACAATGCGATATTAAACGTTTTCTTTTGTCCGGTGACTCCAGTCTGGATCCTCGGGTTGGTGAATCTAAAAGTGTCCCCATCTCAACTGTATAGTCTCTTCGACAACTGACCAAGCGAATGCGACCTTGGTTTGGTTTGGCGAAGAAACATTGAAATTTATGGGTTGGAGTTCCTAGTAATACTAAATATATTATCCGGTGCACATGTTTCAGCATTTAAATTAAACGAATTAAATTATTAAAACGTGTAATAAGAACAAATCGTTGTCAGACAATAAGTACGTCGCCGGCCGGTCCGAAATTATTTTTTAAAGCCTATTAAAACTTGAAGATCAAATGTTCAAGATGAAATACAAACTTAAACTGTCTGCTGAACTTGGTGGCCGGGGAAAGAGTGATCTGAGTGATCGATTGTTGAATGTGACTCGGAACTTTTGGTTAACAACTTAACATGTTGCTTAGTGGAGTGGATGAGAGCTTCACCTTCTGAAGTCAGTGATTAGCTATTGTCTACCTGAAGTCAGGTTCTGCTAATTGCATTGGTCATGTTTTTAGAGAAATAAATACAATTGTAGATGCCTTAGCAAGATGTTGAGATTGGGGTCATCTACATGAAATGGAGCAACCTCCTCCACAAGTCAGTAATGTCATTTTAGATGCTTTGTCTCACATATCCTCATAAACAATTGGTGATTACATATTTCTGGACGTGCATTTGAATTCATGAATTCAATTCCTCGTGGTAAACACATTCTCGTGCAATTCCTTGCAGGCACTTTGATATCTCACAAAGATACCAAATATGATGTATCTCACAAAGTTTCCCTTCAGAATCTATGTAAAATTCAACGCTCACGTTGCCAACCATGCAAACCAATGAAATTAGGGTTTATTACGAATTAGTTCAGCATTTGGGGTTGTCTAGAGTACTTGGATGTTTATCATATACTCATTTACATCTAATTGAACCAAAATTACAATTTAGTTGAACCAAATTTACAACATTAACAACAAAGTTATCACATTTGTTTTACACATTTACATATAATTGAACCAAGTTACTACATCGACAACAATTTATTCATAAACTTGTAAAAATATCGTAGGTGGAGTAATTACCTGTAATATATAGAACTAAAATTACCCAAAAAATAACTCTATTTATCACAATGACAACAAAATTGTTGTCAGATTTGTAAATGAGTGTATCACACATACATGTACAGTAGAATTTCCCATTTTTTTTCTTCAATAATTCAGCATTTTTTTTTAAACTGAGAAATCTCTAAGAATAACAGAAAATAGAAAGTGAAAATCAAAGAGCTAGAACTCTGAAACGGCAAATTGTTCTTCTTCTCAGTCGACGTTGGTTTTGAGGTCCATGATGCTTGCGAGCTTGGGGCATAGAGCTCAACACAATTTACATTGCCATTTGTAATGTAATGATGACAATTTACCGGGATCTTTACATGATTATCATTGCAATATGATTCAAATCATTCAATTACTTATATATATATATATATATATATATATATATATATTTTCTTGTCAGAGAAGCAAAACATAATGATCTTCACTTCTTCTCTAAAAGTTCATCTATTAAAGTCAAATCTTTCATTTCCATCAATAACCAAATGCAAAGCAGCGAATAGCAATTGAAACACCAAGAAACAGAACTTGAGGCCTCCCACGATCCAACACAAATTGATAAACCCACGTATTCTAAAAAATTAAAGATAAAACAAAACTTATAATATAAGAAATATAAAAACAAGAGTTTAGCCAACATCAAACCCAGAGGGAACATAATTTAAGACAAATTTTGACTCTTTGAGTGATATGTGGCTTTGCAGCTATCTCTCTTTCTGCCAAATTCAGCACTCTAGATCTCGAGTATCCTACAGAAAGCTGGATTTCTTTTGTTATTGAATTTAATTTGAATTACACATTACTCTACTCATAGATATATATATATATATATATATATATATATATATATATATATATATCTATATCTCTCCGAGTTGCTGCTCATCTGATCAGGGTCTCAGTTACCAAAGAAAAATATATTATTGGCTGCAGAGTTAAGCACGAAACAGTCTTTACCGAAAGTTGAGACATTTTGGAAAGAAAATACAATAGTACAATACATAATTTACTCTTAGCCAAGAAATAAAATACAAATTTTACAGCTGCATATATGGATAGCTAATAGACATGAACACAGTTGCACAGGAAAAGCAATAATAACACAATAAAAGCTAGCTTACCCTAGCTAGCAAGCTAGCAGATGGAAGTAGTAGAGCATATATATACATATATATGGAATGTGCAATTATTGCACGTACAGAACTCATGCACTTGCAAACTGGGATAGTAGGAGTGGTTACCAATAGGTGGGTTTAGCTAGCTAGCTAGGGTTTCTTCTGCAGATGGGAGCGATGGTGATGGAACTAGGTTGATGAAGATCCAAGATAGTTTCTGAACAAGACAATTCGATAGTGTGTACCTGCATCTTCATTTACCTCCGGCCAGAAATGAATCAGGTCACCAACTTTGGCTCCTCGGTATTTGACGAAATCTCCCCATTCTCTGGACTGGAAAACTAGTTTGGTATGTGGACCTCTTCTTCTTCGAGATAAACGGAACTGATAAACGTGGCCCAAATCGTCCAACACCCTGATAGGAATGTCGCGTTCTGGTTCTGCAGGAGGCATCACTGAAGCAATAGCTTTCGGCACTGCGAGTCTCTCACTCACATCAGATTGCGTCAGCTTTTTCACAGGGTAGCCGCTCTGGTACTCGTACTCCATTGATCCAAAGATCGACAAGGGCAGGGAAGAGAGGGAGAGAGAGAGAGAGAGAGTATTTTCAGTTTAAGAAGGTGAGATCAATTGGTAAGAGGGTGCTGTGGTTTATATAGACAACTTGAGGAGAAGGCATATGGGTCGGAGGCCAAGGAAGCTACATATCTAAGAAGACATTTGCACTGCAGGAGCGTTTTCGATTGTCTCCTTGGACACAGTATTCGGTGAAGACCATGGAAGACCTTGAGCAACTTGTCTCCTACTCTCACAGTTCCTTCAATCTGTTTGTTTGTTAATTTGTTTGCTTTTTTTTTTTCTGTCTGGTTTTCCGTAAGTTTTGTTTTGTCGTCTTTATCTAAGACAATTGCTTCTTTTATCTCTACATAAGAAATTGATATGGATAGGTAAAAAACTAAACAAATATGAGAAAAAATTTATATTTTTTCTCAGAGAGGAACTCAACAGAAGTTATATGTAAGCATTTTGTGTAGGTAACTGTATAGGCATTTGACCAACTTTTCAAAGTGAAAAAACAGAATAACACTACTTCCACAACTCAGACTTTCTCATTTTGGTTCAGTTTACTCGTATAAAGAAAAATTTTATTTGTATTGAAATAAGCAGTGATTCATTCGACCGAACCTTCGGCCACCATTCACATATAACAAACAGAGGCTCACCCAACTACGTTGCAAGTAGCTCAGATTTTCTCATATATCGCAGATTCGCAGTATAACCAGAGTTCGATTGCTTTTTGCTTTCTCCAATGCCAAAATAAATTATTAAATCTCCGAAATCACGAGGCTTTAAGTATCCCACTTGAGCTAGGTAGGGATTGCTCATTGATAAGTTACTACTGTCTCTTCCTTGATAAATGGAATGGAATATTATTGATCGATCAACTAATTAGTTTATTTCACATTGAATATACAACCTTATATAAAGATTCTTGTATCACCTTACAATTGTTTTTTGTTTTCACAATATCCAATGCCCAGATATTGTTGTTTTCTCCCTTTGGAGGGTTTGCACCTGGGTGGCTGATAGTGGGTTTGCATTCTATTTAGGGTTTTGTTAAACACTCATTATTGGGTATTGTTTGTAATACTCAATTTCACCGCTGTACCAATTAATAAAACTACTTGTCCAGCAAAAAAAAGAAAAAATTCTACTTGTCCAGCATATACATGTGTGTGCGTCGTCACCGCTGTGTGTGCTCAGCTTTACTCCATGCAAAACCCTACACATAAAAGTCAATCCCCGCTGTTAGAAAATACAACGCTGAACTAAGAGATGACAGAGAAGAACAGAAAGCAAATACAAACAAAGGGAACTGCGAAAAATGCTGATTTGATATATAGGTTCACACAACGACAAAGCAACGCTCTTCTCCAAAAACAAAAAAGACAAAACAAAACAAAGCAACGCATACATAAGCCAGCTGTGGAGAGTAACGCTCCGGACTTTTAGGGCTGACCTCATACAGAATCCCTACAGTATATATGTGGATAAAAAATAAAATAAAAACTTTCGCGGTTGGATCAAATCTTTATTAAACGTTTTCTCTGGTCCGGTCCGGATCCTCAGTTTGGTGAATCTAAGTATATGGGACCTTCGACAACTGACCTTGGTTTGGTTGCATTAGGTTGTACGATAGGCGATCGAAGGATCATTGAAATTCTCGAGGCCACTAAAATTGGTTCTTGGGTTGTAGTTCCCAATAAAACTTACATATGCCCACATAGGATCTGATCGGATGCACATGTTTTTCAGCAATTTAAATTAAACAAATTGCCGCAATGCCGGTGCAGGTGTCCTGGCGCTGGGATACCACTGCATGGGTGTGTGAGTTACTAACAGCTAACTACCTGATCAAAAAAAAAAAATTAAACAAATTATATGATTAGTGTGACTCGGAACTTTTGGTTAACATGTTGCTTACTGGAGTGGAGTGGATGAGCTTCACCTTCTCAAGTCCGTGATTAGCTATTGTCCCTGAAGTCTGGTTTTGCTAATTGCATTGGTCTTGTTTGCAGAGAGATAAATACAGCTGTAGATGCCTTATCAAGATATCTATGAGATTGGGGTCATCTACATGAAATGGAGCAACCTCCTCCACAAGTCACCGAGTCATTTTAGATGATTTGTGTCTCACATATACTCATAACTAACTGGTGATTACATATTTCTGTACGTGCATTTGATTTCATGAACTGTTCAATTCCTCGTGATAAACACATTCTCATGCAGTTCCTTGCAGAGTTGCAGGCACTTTGACATCTCACAAAGTTACCCAATATGATACATCTCACAAGTTTACCTTCAGAATCTGCAAAACTCAACGCTCACGCACGTTGCCAACACAACCAATAAATAAAAAATTAAGAATTAATTCAGCAATTTCAAATATACTAGTACTCAGAAATCTCTAAGAACAACAGAAAGTAGAAAGCAAAAATCGAAGAGCTAGAACTCCGAAACAACAAATTGTTCTTCGTCTCACTGTTGGTTTTGAGGTCCATGATGTTTGTGAGCTTGGGACATAGAGCTTAACACAAATTACATTGCCATTTGTAATGTAATGATGACTATTTACCGGGATCTTTACATGAATATCATTGCAATATATGACTCAATATTTTTACATATACAATTTTTTATTTTTACTATTGATGACTCTTGTCAGAAAAGCAAAAAAAATAATAATGGACTTCTTCACTAAAAGTTCATCCATTAAAGTGAAATCTTGTACGTCCATCAATAACCAAATGCAAAGCAGCTAATAGCAATCGAAACAGCAAGAAACAGAACTTGAGGCCTCCCACTATCCAACATAAAATGATGGACCACGTATTCTAAAAAGGAGAAATTCATTATAGATCTAATTCCTATAAAATTTAATGGAAAAAATTCACCTATTATTTTTTTTTCAATCTACACCTTTTTTTTTTTTTTGTTGATCAAATTCAATCTACACCTTATTATTGCCAATTAGGATAAAATATTGCCTTTTTTTTTTTCTAAATCACACATATTGCCATTATTTAAAGCTAATAAACATTAGTCAACTAACAAAATTAAAGTTCTCTTTAAATACCTTAATTGTAGATTTTTTATTGGTCCCATTATTATACTAGCTTTCCTTCTACTCATCATTATTGCTAGAATTATAGAGCCTATATTTTTTTTTTTGAATTCGCAGCCTTTATAGATTTAAATGAATATGAAATTTAATTTTTGGCAATTTAAATTTTCTATTTTAAAAGTATATTTTGTGGTTTTCATCAATTTACTTGCAACCCGACTTAAAGGTAGAGGTTTAAGTTTTTAATCTATCTAATAGGTTTTTATGTTAATTAATGTGAAAGCCAGAATTTTTAAGTTGGTCGAATTTTATTTTTGAGTTATAAAGTGGAAAGTAGATGTCGCCATGAATTTGCAGCATTTTTCGGTGAATTTTTCAGGTTCTCAAGCTATTTTTAACGAATTTTTGAAATTTAATTAAAAGAAATAGAAACGTTGTCGCTCTAATTGGTGAGCTGACAAGTGGCGTAAGAGAGAGAGATCAGCTGATGATGACGTCAGCCACTATGGCTAGTCATCTTACACATGTCATGTGGTGAAGGAGGTTTTGTCTTTGAGTGACAAGTGGCACAAGGTTTGATGTGCGTTGACACGTGGCACCAAATGGACCACTCCTTGGTCGACACGTGTCAATTTTTGGCTATAAATACATAGGACCAACTACTTTCTTCCCATTTCTTCCATACCCATTTTTTCCCATGAGTCAAACTCTCGTTCTCCCCTGAAATTTTCTCTCTCTAGTTCTCTCTTTAAAACTACGACGGATCATAACTTTTGATCCGCAACTCTGATTTAGGATCCACGAAAAGGCTACGGATTTGTCTTGATTCCCTCTTTCTATCCATGGAGGTTATCCAACGTTGTTTTCTAGAAGGTTCGTTTTAGGAGGCTCGGTTTACTATTGGTGTTTTCTGTGAGGTGATCTGTATTGTCAAGGTGAGTGGGTTATGTAATATGTTTCAAATATTTTTATCTGCTACAAAAATGGTGGAAAAACATGATTTTAATTTGTCTATTTATGAAATATCTCTCTATTTTCAAGTGAAGCATGTCTATTTGCGGAATTTATATATTATTATGTGCTGGATCCATTGTTTGACTAGTCATGGGACATGAGAACTTATTGATTGATTATGTTGAGGTAAGGATGTGTCACACGATGGTATAGGGCTGGAGAAGGCCATTAGAGTTCTTGTAGAGTACACTAAATTGAAGGATAATCAATAAGAAGAGATGATGTGATGTGATGAATTGATGTGGATTGTTGTGTATACGATATACTACTTTCTAGCGTGTGTAAAATGACATGGCTTTACTGGCATATTACATGATCTACTCATTGAGCACGTGGTTTTGCTCACCCACTCGTCTCTAATACCTTTTGCAAAGAAGCACTTAGATTTTGACGAGCCGAAGTGGGTTGGACGAGCCTCGAATGAAGAGCCTAGATGGAAGAGTTTATTTATATTCTGCTTTGTAACACTCACCTCGGATTCGTCGTTAGGTGCTTAAAATCCACTGACACCGGGCCCGGGGCGTGACATTACAACTTAAAGATTAAATGCGTATGTTTAGCTAACCTCACTTTTTGGAATTTTCATATCAACCTCTTTCTTAGGTATTCTATCATTGCTAGTTGACCATATTTCTTAAGTTGAAAATCTCTAACTTATCGCTATATGTATATATTTATCGATTAGGTAACAATTGAGAATGAACAATGATCAAATTAAATATGACAATATACAAAAAGAAAAGTTTAAACCTAGAACAAAATACTTCATTACAATGATGAGAAAAGAAAATATTTGAAAAACTAAATCTTATGAATAACATACCTTATTAGTAGATACCATACTTTCAAGAGAAACTATGGTCACGAATGCATAGGTGATACATAAGTTCACAACAACAAATTTGAACTTCTTTCTTATGGTCTACAAGAACTGAACTAGTATTTGTATAGTTTGAAATCATGGTGCTATATATAAAAGTTTTCCTCAATGAAAATTTGAAATAAAAGCATGCATGAATTAAGCCATAAATTAGATATTTTCAATATGTTATCATTATACATTAACACTCTGTAAAGAAGGTTGCCCAAGGATAAATCAGACATATAAAAAAACAAAGAAAAAATATTAATTATACATCAAAACTCTACAAGGAAGATTGCATATACGCGAATTGGATGTAGATCGATAGAAATATATGAGATTTTCTCAGTAACTCTTTAAAAAATTAGGTTTATATCAAATTTTCTCATTCTAAAAATAAAAGATTATACAAGAAACATAAGTTTAGCCAACATCAAACCCAGGGGGAACAGAATTTAAGACAAACTTTGACTCTTTGAGCAATATGTGACTTTGCAGCTATCTCTCTTTCTGCCAACTTGATCAGCAGCCAGATATCGAGTTATGGAATTTAATTTGAATACATATTACTCTGCTGGATCTACTATATATCTATATCTCTCCGAGTTGCTTCTCATCTGATCAGGGTCTCCGTTACCAAAGAAAAAGATATTACTGGCCGCAGAATTAAGCACGAAATTACAGTCTTTAGCGTACCTAAGTTGAGACATTTTTTGAAAAAACTACAGACGTAGTACACTAGTACAGTACAAATTTTACCCTTAGCCAAGAAACAAAATACAAATTTTACAGCTGCATGCATATATGGACATGAACACAGTTGCACAGACAAAGCAACAATAACATACAAAAGCTAGCTTCCGTAGCTAGCAGATGGAAGGAGTAGAGCATGTATATACATATGGAAATTCAGTGCAGTTATTACACGTACGGCACTCATGCACGTGCAAACTGGGATAGTAGCAGTGGTTGTCAATAGGTAGATTTAGCTAGCTAGCTATAGCCAGCTAGGGTTTCTTCTGCAGATGGGATCGATGGTTATGGAACTAGGTTGATGAAGATCCCAGATAGTTTCTGAACCAGACAATTCGATAGTGTGTACAGATCTTCATTTACCTCAGGCCAGAAATGAATCAGGTCGCCAGCTTTGGCTCCTCGATCGGTATTTGATGAAGTCTCCCCATTCTCTGGACTGGAAAACTGGTGTATGTGGACCTGTTCTTCTTCGAGACAAACGGAACTGATAAACGTGGCCCAGATCGGCCAACACTCTGCTTGGAATGTCGCGTTCTGGTTGGAGGCATCACTGTAGTAATAGCTTTCGGCACCGCGAGTCTCACACTCACATCAGATTGCGTCAGCTTTTTTCACCGGGTAGCCGCTCTGGTACTGGTATTGCATTGACCCAAGTACAAGGAGGAGAAAGAGAGTACGTGTTACAGTTTAAGCAGGTGAGTTGGGAAGAGGGTGGTGTGGTTTATATATACCTCTTGAGGAGGAGGCATAAGGGAGGCCAAGGAAGCTACATATCTAAGAAGTCATTTGCATTGGAGGAAGAGGAACGTTTTTGTTTGTCTCCTTGGACACAGTACTCGATGAAGACCATGGAAGACCTTCAGCAATTTGTCTCCTAATCTCACAATTTCTTCAATCTGTTTTTTTTTCTTTGTCTGGGTTTCCGTAAGTTTTGTTTTGTCATCTTTTATCTAATAGTTTGCTTCTTTTATCTCTACATAAGAAATTGATATGGATAGGTAAAAGGGCTAGGTAAAAACTAAACAAATATGAGAAAAAAGTTATATTTTTCCTCTGAGAGAGGAACTCAACAAAAGTTATATGTAAGCATTTTGTGTAGGTAAATGTTTAGGCATTTGACCAATAATAAAAACCAAAGTAAAAAAAACCAGAATAACACTATTTGCAGAACTCAAACTTTCTTATTTTGGCTCAGTTTACTAGTATAAAGATAATTTTATTTGTTTTGAAATAAGCAGTACGTGATTCAAAATGTTACTGAACCTTCGTCCACCATTCACAAGGAACAATTCACCCAGTGATGTTGTGACTTGTAAGTAGCTCAAACTTTCTCATATATATATAAAAAGAAAAATATATATATAATGTATATTTTACATACATACATACATACATACATACAGAGACAGTATCGTCCAAAGATTCAAAAAAAATTATAATAAGTTAATTGTTTTGCCAGTTCCAATTAATCCCTCAGCACGTACGGGTTTGTGTTGTTATTAGTTTGTCTTAATCTTCTTCGTCCTCGATAAATATGGAATGGAACATTATTTATTAGTTATCTTACGTTATATATACAGCTAGCTTTATATAAATATATATTCTTGTATCAACCTAGCGACAATTGAAACACATTCAGCCGGTTCATACACGTACTACTTCTCTCCAGCAGTCCAGCAAATACATGTGGGCGACAGTGCTGTGAGCTCTTTGTTCCAAAGCCCTAGACACTAATCTCGACCTTTGTTCCAGCGCGCATATCTCACATACAATGTACATGATACAGATTTTATAGTCCATTTACAATGTATTTCTCATGTAAATTAACGTATAAATTAACAACTAGTGGTGGTTAATTATTAACATATTGCTGGACTTGCATTTGGATTCATGACCTGTTCGATCAATTCCTCGTGGTAAACACTTTCTCATGCAACTTAAGTATCTCACGAAGTTACTCCACAGGACATATCTCACAAAATTTACATTCAGAATCTATGTGAAACTGAACTCTTTTACAACTCCACGATTGTAACCAAAAGCAATGAAATTAGGGTTCATTACGAATTCATCATTTTCATACTAGTACTCGGTAAATCTTCAGCCTTAATTATATAAATATTACTGGGAAACACGTGCATCCAATAAAATATTTAGTATTACTGGGAAGTGACCCCATGAGATAAATTGTTCTTCTTCTCGGTCGTTGGTTTCGAGGTCCATGATGCATGCATGTGAGCTTGTACACGATCGCCTGCGTTTTGCGACCTCCAACAAGGGCCAAGACAGATGGGAGGGATCGGAAAGAGACTTGTTGTGGTGGAAAGCGTTACGGCGACGGGGTTCGTGTACTCTCTGACGTCACCGTATGGAGCAGCGATCGGAAGACCCGCAGCACCTCCGGTTTTGTTGGAGGCGACGCCGCCATTTCTCTTCTTTCTTTCGGAATGAGTATTGATAAGGAGACTTCAAACAACATGTCGTCCACCCAAAAACATTCTATTTTAGTTTTATTCATTTGGGTTGAGATTGAATATTTCAATTCAACAAATTAGAATGTTTGTGGTGTTAGTGTGTTACATTGGTTTAATGGTTTTTATGTTACAGGCTATTACGTACATAGTCCTCTGCAGTTTTTTTCCGGAATTTCACTGAAGCTATTAACACATTAACTCCTGATAAACAATAACCAATCTAATAGTTCCCGACTGTAAAATATTATAGAATTTTAGTTCATGTTACATGCTTGAAAACGTCTCGGAGGTCCCTAAAGGGAATGTAAAGAATATGTGGATGAATATGCTATACGGTTTTATTTTTTTTATTTTTTGTTCTTGTGCATTAATTGTTTATTCAAGACAATTTACAATTGCCATGTGCTCATATTCTGCAAGCAAGTACTAAGCTAACATATAGAAGCTTTGCGGGGTTCAGAAGAGAGAATTCATCCACAAGCTGGAGCCTCAAAGTGAGGCAGCACAACGAATTTGATGGACAAAGGGGTGATCGATAGAGGAGAATTTGTGGGAACAAGAACAGGTTCTAATTCCGGGATGTTTCCGTCCTTGGTAATTTCCAATGGAACTCCATTGAGGACCATGATTTTGCTTCTAAGGTTCCCGCCTTTTGGAGTCAGATGGTATTCTTTTCTATGTAACGGTCCATCTGATGCTTTGAGACCAACCCATGAAAGTGTTCTCTTTAGACCATGACTGAAATTATTTCCTTTGTCAGTGTTTCTTGATCGAGCAGCTGTATCGAACTCCAGAACATTTTTAACATCGACAGTGAAATCAGTCTGATTGCTTAAATTGATAAGGAGTAGCGTTATACCGGCCTGCAACAATATCATGAAGATAGTCAAAAAATACTATGGTAACAAGATGCTGGGAACAACTGTGTTCTTGTTTTTCTACAACTCCATCCAAAATCTACAGATAATACAGACTTACGCTTCCTTTTGAACAATGAGCATAAACGCGCAAGTGTGGTGCCCCGTAACGGTCAACAGCGAGAACACTTTGTCCCATAAGTCGATGCCACAGAAGTGCACTGTTCATTAGAAAACATATGATTCAGGATTTGACAAGTATGTCAAGTAAAAGGAAATTCTTTATATAGTCACACCAACACTCGTGCTTTACCTGTAGTAATCAGGGTTGGGAACAAATGAGGTTCTGTTGAGAAGACCGTAGTGCCCACCAACTAGGGACTGCCTGCAATATACTGCAGTATTGTACTTGGCTGACATTCCAAGCTGATCCAAGTACCTGTAATTCATATATAAATATGGTCTGTTATTTACAGAAAAATATATCAAACAAAGGTGGATTGCTCTATTTTCTGAAACCAAAAGCTTGGAAGATACACGATGTTGCATGTAATGTGGCAATAATAATTACCAAAAGCTGTTCACATATGTGTCAGATACATTATGACCACCGCTGTTATAGGCTCCTCCAGACTCTCCAACCCATATAGAAGCCCAAGGTCCATGCTGTCTCACTGTTGCTGCAAGATTATCGAATGTACCAGATATATGGTCCAAGTAAAACGGATCCAATATCTTTTGCATCAACTTGGGATCAACACCTGACAACAAGAGGTCAATTGTCAAATGGGGAGAAATTGGACCAATAAGTAGGCTGCATATGAACGTGCATGCATATAGAGCGTTTTTCATGGTATCAAGGTATAGCCAATTAGGTTCAAAAGTATTAATCGTGCATTCATAGGATAAAATGTGTGGTATTCACAACTGACCTGGCAACAGAGACAGATACAGTCATACAGGACAGCCTCAAGTTAAGGTCGGTAATATACTAATATGTATTTCTTTATTTATTACCCAAATAACCCAATGACCGAACAAGTGGAGTTAAATGAATATATTGAACTGTTATATATTCCCCACAGTATAAATTTGACTGGATTGGATCATCTGGACCTCTTTACCAGTACATAAAGAGGATTTCCCTTTTATTATCTTCTTTGGAGACTACTAGGTAAAACAGAGGAAGGGTTCCTGAAGCCAATAGTTCAATATGACCTGGAGGCAAAATAATTAGTATGGGCCATTATATAATTGGGATGCATCCTTCTAATTAATCAATAAGGTGGTTGGAATACAACTTAGTTTACAGAGGAAAGTAATCCATCACAAGGGACTCTGTGGGTGAGTATGCAAACACTCTTGAAACTTACAGACTGTGCAGTTATTAGATTTTTGACATGCAAAACTTACCTGGACCCAGATTGTAAAGATGCTGAGTGACAACATTGACTACGCCTGAACCAGAAACCTGAAGAAGCGTGGCAAACCACTTTTGATCATAGAATCCTCCAGGTCCTACAATTGCAGGCTTTATGTGGGAGTCATTGTACAACTGGTTGACAATTTGTTTAAGCTTCATCATGTCTTTTCCATACTGTTCAGCTCCAACTCTAGCTCCAACACCATTACCACAGAGCTCATTACCTACACCAAGATAGACAAGAATATATATAAGCAAAAACAAAACAAGTGGCAAGAAAGATGTTCATATCTTTTCATAATCATACCCAACTCCCATGAATTTATGTGGTAGCCCTTCGAAACTGTATAATTAATAAAATCATAGGCATTGCTAGAGTCCCAATCTCCAACCCAAACATCCGCGCCTTTGTGGTGCCTCCCTGACAGTGCATTCAAGCTAAATGTGACAAGGGGCCTGAAAATGTAAGATACAGATCGTAAGTCACAGTACAAGTAAGCCTAGACCACATAATTCAGAGCAGCAAAGGATATGTAAGGGCAACAGTCCAACTTTCTTTTCTCCATGTTTTCGCTTCTCTAAAGACAGTTCATAAGTAATATATTTTACCTCGTCTTGCTGAACAAATGGTTAAGCTCATCCCATCTACTCATAGGTAAACATCCTGTAGAAAATCCAAACAACCCACCCTTCTGCTTTCTGAAAGGATGGCAAGGATATTTCAATTCTCCTACACCATACAATACTTGATCTTGCAAGGAACCCCCAATTCTGATCCTCAACTGATTGAAAGCTATATCAAAATACCGTGTAGAAGAGTAAATTTAGTTTGTAGATACTAGCCAATGACACTTGACTCTACTTTAAATAGCCAGTACAGTCTAAGTGATGCAATCTTATTAATACAAATTTACGGATAGACAAACCTTGAATTGACTTGGCAAGCAGAGGATGAGACAAGTTCTGGTAAAAAGAAAACCAGATTCAGTATTAGTTTAAACTCATTTTCTGACTATTTGACATGAAGAAGATCCAAATACAGGTATTTCTGATTGCTTACCAAATTTAACACAGATGCAGATCCCCAAGGACAGTGGTTGTAGTCGCACTTTTCATGATTCCACCAATCAAGAGTGGCACACACAAAATTGTTATCAACCTGTGCAGTAGCTACTGTCCCATCAACTACAACGCTAGCATGTCCAACATCTTTGGCCAAAAATGCCGGCAGAGAAATCAGAAAGAGAATCAAAGAGACACAGAGTTCCATTTGTAAATCAATTTCACACTCACCCACTCAGCTAATGGATTAACTGCAAGAAGAGAAAGATAAACTGAGAAGCTGATAATTATGCTAATTTAGATGCCCCAAGAATAGCTGGTGACAAATTGATAATTCAGTACAAATGGGAAAGAAAATAAAGAGTCTGGACTGGTCATTTTCCCCAAAAGGCATGCATTAATCTTCATCGTTTTCAGGTTTTTCAGCTTTTGAAGAGCTTAAACATAATTGCACTGAAAGTCAGTGTAGTCAGTCAAACTGCAAAAAAGAAAAATGCATTGTGTTTCGGACATAAATGGAAAATTAATTTGTAACAGAAGCTTGAACAAACAGATTTAGGATTCTAAGGAAGACCAAGTGATAGTTATTTCACTGAAATTCCAAGGAGATCCAAATATCTTGACTCTTGAGTAAGAATTGAGAACATTAATTCAGTTAGCAGAGTGGAGTCACTGGGAAATCAATTCCCTCGACTTTTTCAGCGGAAGCAATGAGAATCCTCGTTGGAAGAGTTCCACGGACAGAATTAGAAATTATCAATGAGAACTTTAGTCACCAAATTCTGTAACCCAGAGGAATAGTTTTCACAATCCTACACTTACCAAACATTCATTGCATTTTTTTCTGAAGAGAAACAGATTTAAACATAACAATTTCATATCTCAAATTCAATACACAACATCAAAAGAAACATGCTTTACACTCACTACCGGAGCTTATCATATATAAAACAACACCTATATGTCTGCCGCTACAAAATCCAAGACCAGTATGGACAACCCCAGTTCAGTTCGGAGCTACCTCAAATAAACCCAACAAACAACAAATTCTAAACAGCTTTCCTAAAAGAGCAAGTATAATCCAGATTCCAACAATCAGTAGGTAAAGAACAAAATCAGAAGCAACCCAGAAACTGCTGAATAAAAACAACCCAAACCCACATCAAAACTCATCTCAAAGCTTGAAACTTTACCATCAACGCCATCAGTGAAGCTCAAACACAAAAGCATGCACCTTCCTTGAAGCAAATCACATCGATAATGTGAAGCTTTTTGTTGATAAACAAGCAAATTTGACATTGGTGGACCACTCAAGGCTACGTTTGGTGAAATGGGTCCATCAAAGTTTGGAAATTTAAGCTTATGGTTTAGTTTAAGCATAAGGACTGTTAAAGGTTCCATTAGCACAGTGAGGGGTAGAAGTCGGCGGAAAAGGACAAGGTTTCTGAGGTTAGATGTGAGGAACAGTCAAGTATCAGATTAAGGAAATGATTAAGAAATAATATTATTAGGATATTATCTTAGTTTGAAAGTGAGAGCTTTTGGTTGGATTTGTTTGCAAATCTTTTATCTAATTTAAGGAGTGGGTTTTGAGTTTTATGATTAAAGAGCTCTGTCTTTAGTCTTTACCTATAAGTTATGCCAACACCCAACTCTTCTCCTAGAATAAAGCGTCTTTGGTATTGGTTTTTAAGGTGCGTATGCTTCATTGTTTGACTATGGTTTGGTTGAAGATTTTTTTACTTATTCTTTACTTTTGTCATCAAGATGAGAAATCTTGTAGAAGGCTAGCCAACTAATTGATTGGCATCAACGACAAAATATGTCAATTTGATTGTTTTTTAGGTAATATGTTGAACTTCTTAACTTTCATATCGTGATATATATATCTTTTTCTATTTTAATAACATTCATGTTTAAATTTTTTTTATAATCTAAAAAAAAATAAAATTTAAAATTAGAAATATGCATGCACTACTACTTTTTTTTTTTTTTTTTTTTTTTAAAACCCCACCCCATTCCCACCCTTGATGGGGCTCGAACTCTTGAACTCTTGATGGGGCATGCACTACTACTTGTATAGTCATTAACTAATAGTCCGAATAATTATGATCAAACTAAAAAATAGTAAAATACGCAAGATACGATTCATTACCATTATTATGATGATAATAACGTCTATTCTCAATGTTAACCTACACCTTCTTGGATGCATATAATCATATAGCTATAAACTGAAAGTGATCATTAATATTATTCAAGGAAGCTCAATTCTTAAAACATTTCCCTTTGTGGAAAGAGCCACTATGGTGAAGTGACTTGTGCATATAGTACAAAATGGTCATTTCCCCTCCATCTCTGGTCAAAATCCAGACCGTTCATTCAAACAGTTTAATACGCGGTGATGATCCTTATTATGAAAAACTGGGACCCATTTGCTGAGGACCTGCTTCATTGGCAACTTGTGTTGCTAGTAGCCCTAATTCAACAAGTAACTTTTATTAAAATAAGCAGAGTGATCAGTGATGAAATATTATTTTATCACATAGATGATGCAAATAATAACATAAGGAATCCTATAGTAGGGATGACAGGACGAGTCTATTAATTATCCAAAGAAATAATGGGTGATTATAGTCGATTCAATTTTATTTCAGATAAATAACTAAGTATTATATTTGAAAATATTAAAATCAAACAGTAGCTGCCAATTCGTAGTCATACTAGCCCGCGCGATGCAGCGGGTTTGTTTGCTTGCTGCGGCATGTCTTGTCTGAACTCTCTTATATATGAATTAAAGTGCATAATGAAATAGGAACCCCAAAAAAGAAAAAGAAAAAAGATGATGCAGAAGCCAAGATTACTAAAATACCGTAACCGAGTCTACCGATTATACCCATCAAAGCAAAGCTCCATCTTAAAACAAAAGGAAGCCAAACAATCAAACCAATTCAAAACAACAAATTCAAACACAGAATTATGGTCAGAAAACGATAGCACCTAAAATCCTAATGCAATAAAGAAAATGTAAAGTACACAAAGCTCTGATCTAAAAATTAGCAGAGAAATAAATCAGGGGGAGAGAACAATAAGTTGTGAAGTTGAATATATTGACTACATAACTAACACAATCCAACGTTCATAGAGGAGGAGATAACAATCCCCAAGCTACAGTAATCAATTCTCTAATCCTCTGCATACTTGGACTACATCTGCTGAAATTCCCTGGCTAACGTCCTCTGCAAGTGCTCATAATCTGAAAATCCCCCACTGAACTAATTTTCTAACTCTCTGCACTGTGTCCCTGAAATAAATAGAAAGCAAATTGCAGTCTTGGTTTCCTCTACATATTCAATTTTTCAATCAGAGCATGTAGTGCTTCATTCTTTTACTTATTTTCACAACATCAGCATCAATTTTTTAGAGGTCGGAATTAATGACTGTAAGAATCTTACCTTCGAGAGCTTCGAATGATCTTCCAGATCCCAGTAGTTTCAATGCAACTGATTGGTCTACCCCAAAAACCTCAACCAACGCAAGCTGAATCATAAGCAAGTCATATTGCAACTATTGAATACAAATTACCATAACCTTAAAGGAATGGATGAAAATGCACTTCAAAATTGTATAACATAAAAGATGATTAACAACTTTTACAAAATTGTATAACATATAAGATGTCATTTGACCCAAATCAAAAGTCCTATGGAAATGGCAGAAATCTAACCAAAAAAAAAAAAAAATCCACGAACCTGGAGTTAAATCAGATGGATAGCTTTTGAGCTAATGCTTTACATAAAGCAGTTTCTCTAGTCCCTCGAGGCCCATGTAAAAGAACAATGCTGCAAAGTCATGAAACAAATCACATAGGTAATTAGAATTTCTTAGCAAACAAAGATGAGAAACGAAAAACCTTATGAACATAATACAACATGGCAGCATCAGGAAGCAAAAGAAATTCCAATGTTTTTTTTTTTGAGTAACTCATTTATAGACACCTAGCTAATTTTAGACTAAGAAATATATATAGCTTTTCAATGACTCTGCTATGAATGATTCAACCATTCTGCCATTTCAAATAGACATTCTGCAGTTTGAGATTTCTGCACCATATGCATCAACTGACTAATTTATTCTCGGCTCAAATATACACCATATGCATATAATACAAACTCCTTGTGCAAATAAGCAAACTCAAAAAGGATTTACACCAAAAATATGAAGACCAGAATGAAAAAAAATACAACATAAAAAGTAACTCACCCAAATAGGCAACGAAGAGCCAATTTATGCATGCAGGGCGAACAACAAAATCGGAGAGCAGCAACAGCAATGGGAAGAGAATGAATAGCAAAACCAGAAACAGAATATAAAAAATAATTGATTAGACATGAATGTAGCATAATCAAAACAAAAAATACCATTCCAATAGAAAATAAAACACAAACAACTCACCGAGATCAGCAAATAAGACGGCCCCAGAAGCAAGAAAGAAGAGATTCTAGACAAAACACAAATCGAAGTGATTATTATGAAACATTCTAAAACATAAGAAGATATAATTTTAATTGAATTGGCTCTAGGCCCAAAAGCAAAACTGAAGACATTCTGCACCAAACAAAAATAATATTATGAGTCTACATATTGAGTGCCGTAAAGACAGCTACATGGAAATTCAACCACCTTAACAATGAGTTCACCCTTTTGACATGACAGTAATCATGTCATAATTGTGTTTTATAATTAAAAAAAATGAAATCAAATAACATTAAGAGAAACCCTTCTACCTCTGTTGATATATGCAAAAGAATGACTTGAAAAGCAGAGCAGAATTAATCACCAAGTGTTTAGGTAAAAATGTTTGAAATCCTCCCTTTCCAAGTCTCCTACCCTTCCCTGTTTTCTACAGAAGCAAAAGAAACTTTTTAATTCTGCTCACTGGCATGTAAAAAAATTGCTGAATTGAGTGATTCTGCCATATAATAAACACCTATCCTTGCAAGTCCAACCTAAGTAACAGAGTAACTTACCTCCCCATTTTCACACACACATCAACTTCCACAAAGTAATACCCCATATGGCCACAACCCTATACCTAAGCACACCTACATCACCGAAACTCCACTAATGTCTTAACAATTAGAGAATTCATCTAACGAAGTACTATTAAACTAAAACCAACATGGCAAGATCACTTGATACGCTTGAATTTAATATGAAAAGGCTCTACTGCTACTATTAGGGAACAATGAAACAAATATGCAAGGTTTTCTCTATGAAAAAAGTCCCCTCACGAATATCTGTCTAATATCAAAAGAAATGGTACTCTAATAATTTACATAAGTTAATGACATCAATTACAATGCAAAACCATTATCTCCAAAATATCTCACCTGGAATTGACACAAACAGCACAGATAGATGCAAGATTCGAATTCTCATAAATTGCACAATTACTGGATTTCTCGTTCATCATCTGGTTTCCAAATAAACAAAGTAAATTTAAAAAATCGCAAATATCAGAATCCAAATTCTAATTTTACTTGAGGGATTGATGCAAGCAGAACCAAAACCCAAACAAATGTGTGCCCATCACTTCCTCACATTCCTTCCTTTCATTCATACCAGACTCAAATTATTATAAATGCATCTTTTCCCAGTCTATCTACCTATCTTTCTCTAATCATCATCAATCGGCTCTCCCACTTCAAACGGAGTGTGAGTCTGATCTCTAGCTAGCTAGCACTCAGCATATATATGACAATAATTCATGCATGTCGTCTGACACGACACATTCTTATCTTCTTTGAATTAAAAGGGAATACATATATATTCAAAGTGAAAGAAAAGCTATATATTTATTACTGGGCAGAAGGAATTCCAGGCATTAGATTATATATAAACATGCACAGTCGATCTGTGGGAGTGTGAAAGAAAAAAAAAACAAAATTAGGTTTATATATATTGAATTCAAATTCAGAATTCGTATGAATTCAACCTAGAACTCTAAATTACCAAACTTTCTTAGCAAACAGGCATATGGAAAGTGATGTAAAATTGAATAGAGAATGTGCATCAATTTGAAGCAATTGGGACTGTAGGTATCTGTAAAGCATAAAACGATGAGTCGGGCACTCTACAAATATACAAACACATGACTTAATGGAGAGAAAAGTGATATACATCCACGAACCTGGAGTTAAATCAGATGGATAGTTTTTGAGCTAATGCTTTACATAAAGCGGTTTTTCTAGTCCCTGGAGTTGCATGTAAAAGAACAATGCTGCAAAGTCATAAAACAAATCACATAGGTAATTAGAATTTCTTAGCAAACAAAGATGAGAAACGAAAAACCTTATGAACATAATACAATATGACAGCATCAGGAAGCAAAAGAAATTCCAATATTGTTTTTTTTTTTTCAGTAACTCATATTTATAGACATCTAGCTACCTTTAGACCAAGAAATATATATATAGCTTTTCAATGAATTTGCTATGAATGATTCAACCATTCTGCAATTTCAAATAGACATTCTGCAGTTTGAGATTTCTGCACCATATGCATCAACTGACTAATTTATTCTCGGCTCAAATTAATATACACCATATGCATATAATACAAACTCCTTTTTATGCAAATAAGCAAACTCAAAATTGAAGACCAGAAATTAGAACACCCACTTGACCAAATCAGCTTCCCTTACAACTGCCAGATAATTTCACCAGAAATTGGAGCCAATTTGATAGAAGAAGAAGAAGGGACTGACCAGAGAAGCACCATCGGCGGCCATGGTAGAGAGCGGTGGAGTTACTCTCTCTCTCTCTCTCTCTACGCGACAGCACATAGCAGGGGCTAGATGGACACATGTCTGAGGTAAGAATCAATAATTCATAAATAGGTGCTTCAGTTTCTTGTGAATTTGATTGTTGTTGTTTCAATTGAATGCTGTTCATGCCCGCAAGGTGTTTGTGAAAATGTCTCAGTGAATATATGTTTGTAATGGGAAGGAAAAGTGGGTAGCAGCGGAGGTGCTCGTGTTCGGCTGAACCGGTGGCAGCAGGCGGCTGTGGCAGTTGGGTCCGCGGTGGGGGCATTGCTGGACCCAAGAAGAGCTGACCTGATAGCAGCTCTGGGGGAGACAACGGCATTCCAAAGAGTTGTTCAGAGAATGAAGAGTAGCCCTGAAGGCAGAGTAAGCCCTCTTTCATATATAACCTAAACTTGTTTCTGCTTATGCTGTTTTTGTTAGGGTGAAAATGAAGTTGTGGGGTGTTGGATTTTTGGGTATAAAGTGAGAGCCTTGAGGAAGGGGGTGAGAGTGGTACTGGCCATTACCGCTAGCTATTAGGAAAGGTTTAATTGGATTACGAGTAGTGTCCGTCCTAGTTACTTGTGAAACTCGCAATGGTGTTCTTCATGTTGCTGAGAGTTGTGTAGATTTTCTCTTGGTTGGTAGCGGATGGAAACTACTGAAACATGAAATTAGTCTGAGTAGGAATAATTGGGCCATTAGATTGTTGTATGATATAAAGTTACAGTATAGCATTAGGGTACCAAGTAGGTATGCTTGTTCTGCTTTGTATAGTATACTGACTCCAGTAATAGAGTACTCATAATGAGGTTCCGACTGAGATGGACTTTCATACATAACTAACTGTTGTGCCTTGCATTTGCAACCCCTTATGGACTTGAAATGGCTCCAAATTTCAAAATTTTATAGAATGAGAATTAGATGACGCAGTTGAGCAGCTATACGAACATCTTGCTCTCTTCTGCAATTGAAACAAAACTCAAACAACTGCATCATGTTTCCTCCCCCTTCACCCAACAAAGATCACAACCAGCTAAAAGCTCCAAGTAGGAAAAACAGGCAATGCTGGTTTGTACCATACCTAGAATCACGGCGAGGACAGAGAGCATCGATTTCATCGATCTATAAACACAACTGATGGCTTCCCTGACAATGTATGTGCCTCTCGCAGTGCCAACTCACTCTCTCCAGTATAAGCTCGATCTGTGAACAGTATGTGGACTGTGGAGAATACCATACAAATCAAAACCAACCAAGAGAACACAATACCATTACTAATCACAAGTCTCTATACCAAAGCTAGCTAAGAATAGAATACCTGATGCGCACCACATTCCTGAACCACTGCGCGGACCAAGCTTGTCTGGGAAGCGAAAGTTTACATTTTCAATGACGAAACAAGTGAAAAGCTACCACCTTTCCTGTGCCGGGAGGACCGTAGAGAAGGAAAACCCAGAAACACCATTAATGAATGAATTGAAAATGAAAGGAAGTGGGAGAAGGAATGTGTTGTTGTTTGTGATTGAGGCCGAGCTTTTTGGCTTGGCGAGAAAAGAGGAGAGGGTAGACGTACGATGAGTTCATTCTCTGAGAGCTTGGGCGTTGCCGCCTATAGCTTTTTCGGCTCTCCATTCGCCGTCGTCGTTTGCGATGCTACAGGAGCTGTGGGTTTCCATCGCTCCGAGCAAAACAGAGGAAAATCTAAGCAGGACAGCAGGTTGGTCAAATTACAATTACACCATTCACAGGTATAATAAATTTTTATTATATCTTACAAAATACCATAAAGGGTCATCCAAGTGGTCGTGCCGGAGTGGTTATCGGGCATGACTAGAAATCATGTGGGCTTTGCCCGCGCAGGTTCGAATCCTGCCGACCACGTTTTTTTTTTTTTCCCATAATTTTTTAAAATTCTTTCTAAAGCATTTTAGAGTTCGAACACCACTAATGTAACAAAAAAGTATCATAACTTTTTTTAAATTCTTTTTACAGGTCTGAATTCGATCTTCACATCCTCACAATTTATTTACAATTTTTTTACATGGATCTGTCCTGAGTTCAATCCTCACTACTGTAACAAAAAAATATCACAATTTAGTCCAGGCATTTGGGGAGATTAATTAATCATCAAGTGTCAGAAAAGATGGATTTAGTAAAAGTAATCTTGATAGGTTTTCTTTGGTTCCATGGCAGGAAGGATTAAAGTCATCTTTTGGTTTTGCATTTCAGTAAATCAGAGTAATATGTGCAACACTAGAACTGTCAATGTAATTGAATAATTACTGGAACCTGTGAGGTCGACATAGTGACATACATTGTTGGTTCTAATTCCTTCAAAATCATTCATTTCCAAGATGACAATGACTGCAGTTGACCAAAAGCTACAAATCAACAATACAAGTTCAGAGGTAAACACGTCTTCTAGTTAGCCTTGCATCAAAGAATCCCACTAAGCCATGTCCAACCGTAGGCCTTGTCAACGGGTCGGGCCGGGCCTTACTATATTTTTAAATAATGATTAGGGCTGGGCACGGGCCGGGACGGGCCGGTTATTGAGTGATACCGAACCCGGTACCGGAAATATTTTTCGGGACGGGATTACGGTTTTTTGAAGTTAGTACCGAAGGTACCGAAACCGACCGGGATCGGGCCCAATTCGGGATACCCGAATCTTTTTTTTTTTTTTTTTTTTTTTTTTTTTCCACACTTGACTACTTGAGTACTTTAACAGCTATCCAAAATTTCCAAATTTCAATCATTATAGGATGCACCTGTCCTCTTAGCACTGCAACTTATAAATCTACACAATCAATTTTGCCTTAAACCAAATCAAACAATGTAAAAATGTAAAATACTAAAATGAATTGAAGAATTCTTGAAAAGAAGAAATGAACTAGTGAAGATGGACAATAATACAATACGTGCAAAACTGCAAATTGCAGATTATGAATTCAAAGTGCAGTAATGCAGATTATGAGTTTATGACATGGCTGTAATGCAGTAATGCAAATTGCAGATTATGACAGGAAAGAAATCCAATGTGCAACACAGCAAATAGCCAATTCAATTGACCAACAATAAGTTCAATAAATGAATAAACACAGAAACCAATTCATGAATTCAACAATAAGTCCAGTAGGTCTTATAAAGTCCATTACATGATAAAAACTAGTTAACTACAAGTCTTGAAGTATTAAACACATTTCAAAAAACCTTCATCACTTCATCACACTCAGTCTCACAACCTCATAAACTCATTAGTCAACATTTACCACTGCAGCCCTTCCCTTCCCCTTTGCTTTCGGGATTGTTGAACGTGTATTTCTGCTGGAGGCAGTGCTCTCATGATCAGGATAATGTCATATCAGATGCAATTTAATATTTCAAACCAACAATCTTTTCAATTCTACAAACTGCATATATCCTCCCAATCCCAAGCCATAGATACAAACTAGTTTAAGATGCTGGTTGTGACCGGGTGGCACTGGGTTACTTGCAAGGTAGAATTGCATCAACAGCAATATGATCATATTCCAACAGCATCATGAAGTTAGGTTTATCATCAGCCTTGATGCAAGGCATTGTATAAACATGAGATGTGCTCATCATCGTAACCTAACAAACATGAAAAACTTTCGACAGATTTGGTTGGTAATATGTGGTGTGGCCCTGGTCTTGGTACTGATAACAGCTACTATATGAACTAAAATGGCTGCAAGCCCAGAGGCCAGAAGTATCGGTATGCATAACAAGAGTGCTGTAAAGTGAAGCATTGGAAATGAGTCTAAAGATGGTACATATTCAGCAGAGCCAACTCAATTCATCGATAAACACACAGTTAACAAAAGGCCAGGTCTCAACATTCCACAGCTCTGTATTACCACTATAAAACTATGTGTTAATTACAATGTTTATAAACATAATTTCTCTTGATCCACTTGATAAAACAAAAACAAATATGAATATGGTTGATCCTTTAAGCTTGTAGCCGAATTATACGTGCGAGAAAAACCCTAGAACTCATAGAGAAGCGATAGTAAGGGAGGAGAAATGGATGAGAGAGAATACCTGAAGGAGGTACGGCGGTCGGAGGCGGTGGTAGGGGCGGAGGTGTTGGGGATAATCGGGGCTGTCGTACCTCCGTCGCTGGGCTGAAGGAGGTGAATTGGGGATCGGCTTAGGGACTTAGGTGAGTTAGGTCAAAATGTTTTGATCAGGTGTGTCATTCCTTTGTGTTCCCACATTAAATTACCCAATCAAAACCAACCAAATAATATAAAAAATTAAAGATTTAATTAAATTAATTCAAACGGGACGGGACGGGATCAATCGGTTTCTACTAAGCTAGTACCGGTACCGGGCCCGTTTCCGCGGGACGGGACGGGACGGGCCCAAATAGTAAATTTCAGATTTTGATCCCGACCCGTACCGGCAAATTTCGGGACGGTTTCAGAACGGGACCGGGACTTCGGTTTTGGGTGCCCAGCCCTAATAATGACGGGCCGGATTTTATTGTAAATCGAAAGATCCAAGCCTGTCCATACAAAGCGGGTCTTGCGGGCTTTTTCGGGACGGGCCTTGTGGGCTTTATTTATAATAAATATTTAAAGACACTAATTTTTTTATAAATCTATATTTATATATCATACATTCCAAAGAGCAACCTCTATCAATTCAAAGAAAATGGGAAAACCGACCGTTGGATGTGATTATTACAATAAATTATGCGTGTGTTTTTAGTCAATTTCACCATAGTTTCGAACCCGATCGGATTGGTCAACCGTAGTCATTTGTATGTTTTCTTGGTTGACCGATGGCGTGACGACCGCGAAAGGTGCTTATTTTTTTACATCACGTTTGTAAATATTTCATCGATGGATGTGCGTGGACATAAGATAAAAATTTCAATTTTAATTACAAATACGTTGGTCTATACCAATTTGCCTCCTAAAGTTGTATAACTTATACATTACATTTAAATTATTGAGGTTCATTCTAAAGCAAACATGAAGTGGAAAATGAATTTGGAGAAACCAACCGTTCGATGGAGAGATTGTAATGTTTTATGGTGGTTGTAAAAATTTCAGCCAATTTGGTTCTCGTTTCGAATTCGATCAACTAGGCAAACTTAGTTACTCTTATAAACATATATTTATATATCATACACTCTAAAGAGCAACCTCTATCAATTCAAAGAAAATGGAAAAACCAACCGTTAGATATGATTATTACAATAAATTATGAGTGTGGTAAAAAATTTAGCCAATTTCACCATATTTTCGAATCCAATCGAATTGGTCAACCATCATCACTTGTATGTCTTCTTAGTTGACCGATGGCATAACGACAGCGAAACTGAAAGTGATCATTAATTGTAGATCTACTTCAAGGAAGCTCAATTCTTAAACATTTCCCTCTGCATGTGGGAAGAACCACTAATGGTGAAAGGATAGTACCAAATAGTCATTTCCCCTCCATCTCTGGTCAAAATCCGGACCATTCATTCAAACAGTTAAATGAACGGTGATGATCCTCATTATGAACAGCTGGGACACATTAGCTGAGGCCCTGCGTCATTTGCAGAGTTTCAACACTAGAACAGTGCCCTGAATAAGGCCTCTCCTCCAAAGTTGGGACCTTTGGGCACAAATGGCCACATTCTCACGTCCTATGGCTTCTTCAAATGCGAGACGTGCCCTAATTCCAGAGGACTCTCCAAGCTTCTGCATTAAGATTGTCACTGATAATGACCTCCGAGATGGGAAGGTAAATAATTCTAAACTTCAAACCTCCTAATTTGCATATATAGTTTTTTATTTACCATCTTCTTAAAGTTGCTAGCTTCAAAGTTGAAAACTTTTCAATCTTTTGCTGCATTTACAAAAAGGGTTCAGCTTGAAAGTTTACCTCTTTACAGTTTCTTTTGTCAGATTCTCCTTAGAAACATGCATTTCATTTGTTTAACAGTGTTTTTCAGCTTGAGAGTTGGAACCTTTACATGTTCTCCTTTTGTATTGTTAGAAAAGAGAAAATGAAGAAAACTTGTATTGCTTATTTCTGAGCTATTGCAGCTTGAAAGTTGAAACCTTTACATGTTTTTGTATTCTTATTAAAAAAGAACAGGAAGATATTATATGTCTTGGGCTAAAAAAAATTGGTCCGAAGTGGGAAAGTTCAACTTGCAAAGTTACAATGCATTGGTGATCAGTTTGTGGGTTTGGTTTGGAACTTTGGTAATGGCATCCAAAATTTACAATTAGTGTACATGGGCAGTGGTAACTTCCTGCTTTTAGCTGCATTCACATCATTTGTGTCTTTTTTTGGCGATGCTCTTTGAATTTACTGCAATTCACTTTATGGCCTTCATATTTGCCAATGCAGGCATTTAAATATGCTAGCTCTTAGTAGTATTCTAATTGACGACCTTGAAGCTTGATTTGGCAGTGCTACCTAAATGATAATCATTAGACAATTGCTATTTAAATATGTTTGATTTTGATTAATTGGTATTGGCTGTTGCACAATGCTGTTATGTAAAGTTGTACACATCTCAATTTGAGGAAACTATTGTACAGGAACTTCCTGAGATGGCTGTAAAGATATATCGAAACTGTATGGAAGACTCTATATTCCTCAAGGTACCAAATTGTGAGACATTATGGCCAATTGAAGTGAAAAAATCAGCTCATGGTGGCCGAATGTGGTTGCACAAGGGATGGCAAGAGTTTGCCAACTTTTACTCACTAGAGCAAGGATACTTGGTATTTGTGAGTTATAAAGGCGAGCATTCTCATTTCCAAGGGCGCATTTTCCATTGGAATGATGTGGAAATCGAGTACCCTATTCGCGGATCAGGAGGTATGTAACATGTGGAAATTCTGTTGTGTTTGTGTAAGCATGCATCTAGAACTTTAATGGATATCACATTGTCTTGAGTTAATCATGGGAATTGATTCAACAGGAACTGATGGCATACCAAAAAGGAAAAGAACAAGTGCTCATGGAGGCATGCCTAATGCTTATTTAAAAGCAGCTAGAGCCATTTCAAATTCCTCCAGATCCTTGGGTAATGAACACCAGAATGTTCTTTCCACAGCTAACAGTTTCAAATCTGACAAGCCATTTATTATGATAAAAATGACAGCTTATTACTTGCGTAGAGAAATGGTAAGCTTTTCTCAACAAACAATGCACTCCTTTTTCAAGTAGGAAAACCCTGAAACGATGCCACTGAACATATATCTATGTTCAATATTTGCAGTTTATAAGTGCATCTTTTGCCACAAAACATCTCTGTCGAGCAGGCGCTTCTTGTGACTTGTCCCTACAGACTCCAGATATGAGAACTTGGATTGCTGAATTGATTGTGTATGAAACCACTGAGCTAAGAGTATATGCAAAGATTAAAGGTGCTTGTTGGAAGGCATTTAAGGAGGAAAATCATCTCGAAGAAGGTGATGTCTGTGTGCTTGAGTTGATAGAGGAATGTAAATTCAGAGTTTCGATATTCCGAGCAAGAGTGAAGATTAACGAGTTAAGTGAAGCTGGAAGGCCAAGATAATTCAGCCAAGGAGAAGCTGTTATCATCCAATTTTTATTAACTAAGCATATGAACTAGTCATGGTTCCAAAGCATATGTTTGACTTTTGAGGTGTAAACTCAGCAAAAATTGTTTTAGAGGTTAGGAATAGTTAATTAAGCATCCATCTGAAGGAAATTTTTTTGAAGTATTATGACATTAGTAAAAATGAGCAGTTGTGGTTGGATTTTGTAAGCTGTGTGTTCTAGGCTTCCAACTATTCTTTTACCACCCGTAGCAAAATAGTAATAATTATACTTTTATCGCCGATAATTCAATCCACAAAATCCCACAAGAAAAACAAAATAAAAAGAGATGCATCATTAATGACGAACAATTTCATCACTAAAAGCCACCATTAGCCGAAAAAAAAAAAAATTTGACACACACATATTGTTCATTGCTAAAAGCCATCCATAACAAAAGAAAAATACACACGGACATTAGGGCTTTCCCCGACCAATAACTCGTCGGTGAAACCCTCCCTTGGTGCTGTGAAGTGAATTATGCAGAAGAGGATAAAATGGTCATTTTCGGCTCTAAGAAGTTCAGCCCTGGCTAGACCATAAAATGACCCATATGCCCAGGCCCTGCTTCATCTTCTCTTACCCGAAAGATTTTGGCTTTCAAAGTTTGAACCTTTTGCGCAGAGATGGCTACATTTCCACGTCCTATGGCTTCTCCAAGCTTTTGCCTGAAGATTGTCACTGCTAACGATCTCCGAGATGGCAAGGTTGTAACTTTATTACTCTTCTCAAAGCTTGTAACTTTTTTTTTTTTTTTTACTTGAAACATGCATTTTGCTTCATTTTTCATCTTCTTTACCTTCAAAGTTGAGACCTTTACATGTTCTGCTTGATTCCTGAACTATTTTCAGCTTGAAAGTTGAGACCTTTACATGTTCTGATTGACTCCTGAACCATTTGCAGCTTGAAAGTTGAAACCTTTACATGTTTTATGAAACCACTAAAAAAAAAAGGGACGAAAAAGCACTAAAATGAATCTTGTAGTTATACTCTGTTGATTTCTGGTTTCTATTTTGGTCGGAAAGTAAGAAATTTCTGCTTGCAATGCACTTGTGCTCAGTCTGTGCCTTTGTGGTACATCCAATCTTTACTAGTGAAGTGTAAAGATTTATGGCTTGTTTCGTCTTAGGTTCAATGCATTTTACTTCATAGGCTTCAGTTTTTAGCAATGCAGGCGTTTAACTATGCTATTAGTATTAGTGTGAAGCTTGATTTGGCGATGCTATCTAAATATTGATGATTAGACAAATGTTGTTTACCAAGTTCGATTAATGGGTCTTGGTTGTTGCATAGTGCTGTTATGTAAAATTGTACACATCTCAATTTGAGGAAGTTATTTGCACAGGAACTTCCTGAGCCAGCCGTAAAGAAGTATGGACATTGTATGGCAGAGTCCATATTCCTCAAGGCTCCAAATTGTGGGACATGGTGGCCAATTGAAGTGAAAAGGTCAGTTCGTGGTGGCCGGATGTGGTTACACAAGGGATGGCAAGACTTTGCAAACTTTTACTCGCTGGACCAGGGCTACTTTGCATTGTTCACCTATGAAGGCGAACATTCCCATTTCCTAGTACGCCTTTTTCACTGGAATGATATGGAAATAGACTACCCTATTCATGGAGGAGGTATGTGTGTTTGTGTTTTTGTAAGTTTTCATTTAGAACTTTAATCGGGTTTTTCCTGTGTCATGGACATGATTTGTGTTGAAATTGATCACTGGAATTAAACAGGAGTGCCAAAAAGGAAAAGAACAGCCGCTAATCGAAACACCCCTCCTGCCTATTTAGAGGCTAGAACCAGTCCAACTTCCTCTGGATCCTCGACTGATGAAAACCAAAATGATCTTTCCACAGCTGCTAGTTTCAAATCTGACAAGCCACTTCTTATGCTCAGAATGACAGCTACATATATACGCTGCTCTGGCGCGGTAAGCTCTTATCAACAACCCCATTTTGTGTAATGTGAGAATTCAAATGCACTTCTTCAAGTAATCCACTTATCTTTTCTTATATTTGCAGTATATTAGTCCATCTTTTGCCAAGGAACATGTCTGCAGACCAGGCACTTCATGCAATGTGACCCTACAAATTTCAAAGGAGAAAGTTTGGACTGCTCAATGCACTGTTGGTGAAAACAGTGAGCACAAACTATATGCAAGAGTTTCAGGTGCTGGTTGGAAGGCATTTAAGGAGGACAATCATCTGGAAGTCCATGATGTCTGTGTGTTTGAGTTGATTGAGGAGCGTACATTCAAAGTTTCCATAATCCGAGCTAAAGTGAAGATCAATAAGCAAGATGAGGAAAGTGAAGACAAGCTCATGTTTTAGTTTAACTATGCATTTGAACTGTTTGTGGTTCCACAGCATACCATTGAGGACTACAATCAGCAAAAACACAACAGCCTAAACTGTTTAGAAGTTAGATATGAGGAAGTAAGTAGGATTTTGAGGAAAGACTTAGTATTAGATAAGTTGAGAGCTACTGTGATGATAATACTGTTAATGAAAAAGTGTGCGCTTTTGGTTGGATTTGGGTGCAATTTATATGCAGATATCAATTCCTCTGTCTCACTAGAAATATTAAAGCTCATATGTCAAACTCAAAGGTAACTACACTACTAATGCAAAGTATAGTCCCTAAACTCATGGAATTCTCACTGTGGATGACTAAACCTTTTGTTCTCAATGTTAAGCTTATAAGGGGCTTGAGTTCATCCAAGATCTCATAAGCTATGAACTGATAAGTGATGATTAGTTGTAGATATTACAAGCACAATTCTTCACGGGGGCTATTGTTTGAACATGAATAGGGTAAAGTGGTCAACTGGTCATTCCCACTTCTTTTGTCCATATTCATTCCAATTCTAAACCGTTGATGTAAAATTTAAACGAACGGTGAAGATTCACGTTCAGAACAGCTTTGGACTCATTGATTGCCAAGGAAGTAAATGCTTCATTTGCAAGGTTTCATCAACTCTGGCAGAGTAGACCGAGTAGTAGTGTGACAGACCTGAAATAAGGCCTCCTCCAAAAACAAAAGGCCTTCAAAGTTTGAATCTTTGAGCTTCAAATGGCTACATCTTCACGTCTGTTAGCTTCTTGTTCCAGCCAGAGATGTAGAAAGAGAAAATTTCCAGAGGAATTTCCAAGCTTCTGCGTAAAGATTGTCACTAATGATGACCTCAGAGATGGGAAGGTTGTAAAGCTTTAATCTTTGCTTAGTTTTTCCTTGCTATGTTCTTAAAGGTTGTAACTTTATAAGTTGAAACATGCATTTACTTCATTTCCCATCTTATTTATCTAGAGATCTAGTTGAAAACCTCTAGAAACATGCATTTGTTCCATTTGTAAAGAGTTTCAGCTTGTTTTGTATTATTTAATCATATTCGGTTGCAAAAAAAGCATCTGCTTAATTGCTGAACTTATTGCAGCTTGAAAGTTGAAGCCTTTTACTTTTCTTTTTTTTGGAAGGAATGTACATTTGCTTAATTTCTCATGTTTAGTGTAGAAAGGTGAGACCTTTACCCAAAAAAGAAAAGAAAAAAGAAATATTAATAGTTATAAAATAAAGAAATTGCATTTTTTTCTTCTTCACGTTCTTGTAAAAGAGAATCGTCTTGGACTCTTGGCCTTCTATTCCTTATTTATTTGACCCTTGTACATCTCCCTTACTCATACTAACTCTGTTTCTGCCTTTTAATCTGGTCTGAACTCGGAAGTGACAAAATTCTGCGATTTATGACCAATTTGTGGTTTTCGTTTTAGTCCTTTGGCAATTGTAGTTGGGGCAATCCAACATTAGTAGGGAAATGGCGAAGGGTAAATGGGTAGTGGTAACTTGTTGCATTTACCTGATCTGCTTTTTGTATATTCTCTTCAGTTTGTAGCTTGGTTGGCATTCTGTTTATTTAAGTTCACTATAGTTCAGTTTATGGTAGATGTACATTTGCAATGCTGGTGTTGATGTACCAAGGCTTTTAGCAGTATGTAATGAGTTTTTGAGGCTTGTTTCGAAATTCAATCGAACAAGTTCTCAACTTTATTGGGTTTGTCTGCCTTTTGTCTTGTTCTATTAGTTGTGTTCTCATCATTTTGTGGCTTGGTTTGGCAATCTTATTTGAATTCACCACTATAGATTATGTGACCAAGTCTTAAGTGTAGTAATTTGATGAGTTTGAGGCTTGATTTGGCAATGCTATGTAACATGCTGGTCATTAGATCTACGTTGTTTAATTTAGTTTTATCTTAATTGATTTTACATGCCCTTGGTCTTGGTTGCTGCACAATGATGTCTACATGTATGTTTGTTTATGATACAAACATTACTTTACCTTTCATCTCAAGCTGAGTAACATATCAAAAATGTGCAGGAACTTCCAGAGACAGCTGTGAGGAAGTATGGAAATTGTATGGCTGATCATATATTCCTTGAAGTGCCTAACTGTGGAAAGCCATGGGAAGTCGAACTCAGAACATCAGCTCTTGGTGGACGAATGTGGTTACTAAAGGGATGGGAAGAGTTTTCTAACTTTTACTCACTAGACCAAGGCTGCTTTCCAGTGTTCAGCTATGAAGGAAAACAGTCCCATTTCCAAGTACGCATTTTTCATTGGAAACGCATGGAAATGGATTACCCTATTCGTAGACGAGGTATGTGTATTTCGAGACTTTGTTGTGTTTCTGTAAGTTTGTGTTTAGACCTTTTGAGATATATTTCTTTTGGAGATGTGTCTTGGACATTATTGTGTTGAATTAATCATGGGAATTAAACACTAGCTGATTGCCAGCCAATATAGATAGAAACAGTAACTGAAGGAGACATGCCTACTTCCATTTTGAAGGTACATTCTCACGTGCAATGGCTTCTTCCGGCAAGAGAGATGGAAAAGGACCTGCCTTTCCGGAGGACTATCCAAGCTTCTTCTTAAACATTGTTACTGATGACGATCTCCTAAACGGGAAGGTGGTAAACTTAAACATATGTTTGATTCTTTTCTCATCATCATCTTAAAGCTTGTAATTTTTGTAAGTTAAAACAAAAAACATCAAAAACAAAAAGAGACAGACAATCTGTCCCGAACTTTTTGTAGCTTGAAAGTTCCTTTACATTATTTTTCTGCACTTATGTCCCTTAATCTTGAAAGTTGAGACCTTTATATGTTTGATCTTCTCATTTGGAACAATAACAAAAAGAGGAGGAAGCAATTACATGTTTTTTTTTGCTCACTTTCTTGTTAAAAGCATTTCTATCCTGGTACATCTCTCTTTGTAATAACTTTGTGACTTTCTGCCATTTAGTTGATTTGGTCAGAAGTTAGAAATTTCTGCTTGCAATGCATTTTATGATCAAATTGTGGTTTCGGTTTTAATCCTTTGGGAATGATAGGTGCGCTAATCCAAACTCTACTTCCAATTTGTTGATAAGTGTAGTACTCGAATGAGTTTGAGGCTTGATTTGGTTACGCTATCAAACATACTGATTGATTTACATTATCTGATTAAGTTTCATCTTGATGATTTAAATGCCCTTGGTCTTGGTTTCATCTTAAATGATGTTATGGACTTATGGCGCATGCTTTGTTGTATATGATACAGGAACTTCCAGAGCCAGCTGTGAGAAAGTACAGAAATTGCATGGCAGATCATATATTCCTCGAGGTTCCAAACTGCGAAAAACCATGGAAATTGGAATTGAGAAGATCAGCTCGTGGTGGCCGAATGTGGTTAAACAAGGGATGGCAAGAGTTTGCCAACTTTTACTCACTAGATGAAGGCTGCTTAGCAGTGTTCAGCTATGAAGGCGAACATTCTCATTTCCAAGTACGTGTTTTTCAGTGGAATGATATGGAATTAGATTACCCTATTCATGGAGGAGGTATGCATATTTGGATTTCAATCAGATTCAGAATTTTTATTAGAATTTTCCTTTGGAGATGTTCCATGGACATCATTGACTGTTGAACTAATTATGGGTGTGGTGTATACAGGAGTTGATGACAGACCAAAAAGGAAAAAAACAGGAGCTAATCAAGACATGCCTCCTGCCCATTTAGAAACTAGAGCCGCTTCAATTTCCTCCGGATCCTCAGCTGATGAACACCAAAACGATCTTACTGCAGCTGCCAGTTTCAAATCTAACAAGCCATTTTTTATGCTTAACATCTGTGCTTCATACATACAACTCGGTTTCGCGGTAAGCTCTTTCCCATTTCTGTAATGAAAACATGCACTCCTTCAAGGAGCAGCTTGCTACATTATCTTTAAGTAATTGACAACCCTTTATCCTTCACATATTTGCAGCACATAAATCGATCTTTTGCCAAGGAACATCTCTGTAGACCAGGCACTTCTTGCGATGTGACCCTGCAGATTTCAGGTGAGAGAGTTTGGACTGCTGTGTGCACTGCCACCGAACATAGAGATCAGAAAATATATACTAGAATTTCAGGTGCTGGATGGAAAGCATTTCATCAGGACAATCATCTGGTAAAAGGTAATATCTGTGTGTTCGAGTTGATAGAGGAGCGTACATTCAAAGTTTCCATATTCCGAACTAAAGTGAAGATTAATAGGCAAACTGAGGAAAAGGATATGGAAGTAGATTACCCTATTCAAGGAGGAGGTATGTATGTGTGGAAATCTTGTAAGTTCCATTTGAAAATTTTATCAGACTCTTCCTCTTGGGATCTGTCATGGACATCATTTCTGTTGAACTAACCATGGGAATCAAACAGGAATTGATGTAACACCAAAAGGGAAAAAGCCAGGAGCTAATCAAGATGTGCCTCCTGCCCACTTAGAAGCTGGAGCCAACTCAGTTTCTTCTGGATCGTCAGCTGATGAAGACCAAAATAATCTTCTCACAACTACTAGTTTCAAATCTGACAAGCCAATTTTTATGCTCAATATGACAGCTACAGACATGCGCCTCTCTCTTGCGGTAAGCTCTCCTGAACATTTGAGAACACACTCCTTCAAGGAGCAACATGCTACATATCTTTCCAGAATTAACAATCCTTTATCTTTTTCACATTTGCAGTATATAAGTGCATCATTTGCCGCTGAACATCTATGCAAACCAGGCATTTCTTGCAATGTGACCCTACAGAATTCAGAGGAGAGAGTTTGGACTGCTCAGTGTTTTGTCAGTGAACACAGCGATCACCGAGTGCAAGCATGTCTTTCAGGGCCTGGTTGGAAAGCATTTAAGCAGGACAATCATCTGGTATTAGGTGATGTCTGTGTTTTTGAGTTGATAGATGAACGTAAACTAAAAGTTTCCATATTCCAAGGTAAAGTGAAGATTATTAGGCAAAATGAGGAAAATGAAGCCAGGCACATTTCTCAGTTTAACTAAGCATATGTATGAATTGCTTTTGGTACCACAGTATACTGTTGAGCTCAATGGTTTAGAGGTTAGATATTAGTATTAAGGAAAAATTAGTAATAGATAAAGAGTTGATGGTATGATGATACTACTGTAAATATAAAAAAAAATTAGCGCTTTTGGTTGAGCAATTTATTTGCGGATATTCATCAACATCTGTTTCAGGGGATTAGCTTTGTCATAATATGTTTTTCATTCTCAACTAGTTCTTATTTCTTGACAAAACACAATTTTATTGAAACTCACGTACCATAGCAAAGGAGATTCCTCACTCAAATATTGGCACATTTACAGCGGGAGTCAAAACACAATTTTGTTGAACAATGAGGTTTATAAGGTTTCATATAACACGAATGAAAAATGTCAGGGACTTCAAAATGTAGCAAACCATGCCAAGACTTTGAAATAAATAAAAAATGTATCAAATCATGCCAAGACTACTTTTTATTGAAATTCTCCCGTACATCATGATTTTTGGGAGAGGCCCAGACCTAAGCAATACAGACTTGGAATGCTTCAAATCCAGTTCTCTGAATACCTATATTTCGCATTTGGGTTTTTCTATTACAAGAAATAGAAAATATTACATACTCGTGTCATGGTCTTAACAACTAATGTATCCTTTTATCATCCATGCACTCAACAAGTCTACAAGAACAATCTTACTTGCGGAATGCTAGTTCTCAATAATCGAATTTCCATAAGTTTATTCTGTCAATTCTGTACAGTACAACAACAATTGTTTTTCCACTTGTGTTCTATGAAGTTAAAATTTCATAACATATTTTTGATACGACCCCTATACCGACGGAGACTTAAGCCCTGATGCCTATATTCAGTTATTCCAACAGTCACAGCTAGTCTTTTGCAGATTCAGTTTCAAAGGAAACTTCTGTGGAAAATCTGAGTTTAATGTTGTAACTAGGAAAGCGAAACAAAAATGCCAAAATAATTCAGCATGCACACTCAAGATGACATTACCTGTCAAAATGAGACGCACCGCCATGCATGTCATACTCCAGCGATGCTGGGGTTCTCAGTTGAAAAGAAATTTTCTGCTCTATCGATGAAGCTGTTCGGAAATCTACAATGCAGCATCATAGAGGCAGTTTCTGTAGATGGAAGAATCTGCTTCGGAGCCAACTCTTCATAACTCCTAATTGTTTTACTTTCCCTATGGCTTCTCATCTTCCCAATTCTCATGCTGTTTCCTGAAGCAACACCCTTTCCGGAAGAAACCCTAGAGTTCTTGGTACTGTTACGGCCGGATCTTAGGGGCACGTCATCTGCTGGGCCACTGTCCAACTTAGAATTGGATCTAACTGCTGGCAGGACGTTTCTGCAAGATTGTAACAGGGAGAGTAGCATATCTGTACTCATTTCCTGCTGAACCACACCCTTGTTCTGCTCACACCCATAACAGGCAGCAACCAGCGTGCCAGCCAAGACTGGCATCAACTCGGGATCACTGAAGAATACAAATGGCAAATCGCATACCTGACCTCACCCACTAAATAGTTAGTTTATCCATACAACTCAAAGATGTAAATATTTGTATGGAAGACTTCACTGACCTTGTGGATAATGGTAGGACTCTTTCCCCAACGAAGGACAGCTTGATTCCCAAGGTGGAACAGGGCAAAATGACCAAGAAGCAAAAGAGATTCGAGCAAAAGCAGCCCCACCTGAGACACAAAACATCATACAGAGGTGAACAGATCGTTTGGAACTACTTTAGAGATGAAATAATGCAGTTACTACTAAAACATAGAATTAAACCAAATAGTGACATGAATTGGTTACCTGATCATTAGCTACTTTCCACTTGCTGGTACAATGAGAAAGCAGGAAACTCATCAAATGGAAAAATTCCATTTTTAGGTCAGGCCTAGCCTGCAAGCATATAAGGAAAGTAGAAATAGATAAGCTCATCGCCAATAGTTTCTAGATGACATTACAGAGTGAGCATATCAAAAGTTTGGGAGCCATTATAACAAAGATTTTAGTTAAAAGGACCTACTAGCATTCTCTGCATGAATTTAAGGTCCAAAAGAGCCAAATTGTTCAACACCTTCAGTACTCCAGTTGCTACATCTTCAAAATTAGATGGGAGGGAATCCGAGGCCTGAAACAGAGTAGAAGTTTATCTTTACATTTAGTTTCCAGGTTCAATATTCATGACCATGATGCCATATGTAGAGAGCAATGGTAATTGTAGGAATCTAGCATCCAGCCCAAAATTGGCAATAGGTGAACAGGCCCAAGATTTTATATATCACTATGCAAGGCTTACATTTAGGGATGTGGGTTAATTTGCATTGTATCAAAATTGTCTTTGTAATATCTTACCACAACTCTTTTACAGTAAGAATAACACCAACCAGCAACGATGTTAATAACATTGGGAGCACTACAGCAGTACATATTCAGAACCATCAATTCAAGCAAATTATATTGGGGTTGACAGTAAAATTACCTGTTCAGAAGACAATCTATTGTTTGCCTGTAATAACACAGATGTCAACAGAGAAGGGAGACTGACAAGCCCTGTCTCTGATACAGCTGAAAGAAGAAATGCTACCGGTTGCTGCAAGCTCATACTGTTATCATACTTATGTTCCGCACCAGTATCCACCAAGTGTTTCTCTTCCTCCACTGATGCAAAAGGCTTCATAATATCCTCATTCAGCATCTTCTGGGGTTCATCTGGAACACCTGTTTTGAAGGTGTTAGCATTGTTTGCTTCAACCAGACTATTAGGCTGCTCTTTCTCACTATTCTTAGCAGCAGCTACTGACTCCACAGATTCATTTATCTTACACATCTCATCTACTGGTCCATCCTCTGGTACATCTGGGAGATGTACAAATTTACCACCATTCACCAATGATGATGGAGGTCTAAAATCTTCCAAGGTCTGAGTTGAAGGAAGACATTCAGAATTATCACACTCAGCAATCTTAGCCTCTTCACTTCCATTTCCAAGCAGTGTTTCAATTGGTACTTCTTTCCAATCAATAGAACAATCAGTTTCAGACCTGGAAGTTAAGACAACCAACAAATTTATACTTAAGATAATTGACGATGGAAATGGTGACCCCTCCACCTGGGGTCGATCATAAAGGGCAAAGAGATCTCGCAGCCGGTGAATAACTTGGTAGGCAATCAGTAGCTCCAACAAACTATCCCTCATTTGGAGCTGTCGTTCATCAGAACTTATGTGACTGACTATTGTTGTTACAGTCCATAAATAACCATCCAACACCTCAGATATTGATTCAAAATTTTCAACTGAGGTTTTGGTAGATGGGAAATTAACATTACCAGAAGGATTCAAGGATACTGCTATCTTTATGTAGCTCTCAAGGGCAGCAGACAGCATTGGGATGATAGGGGGCAAGAGATTCTGTGCAAGAAAATAACTCCTGTTTGTAGGCAGAGATAACACCACCCTCAAGAGTTTTAAAAGATGTATTGTCACCTGGCAGGCTTCAGGTTTTGATGTATAAGAAGCAGGCAGGGCAGAAGCGATAAAATCAATCAGACCAGCTTGGCGGGAAGCCTGCAGTTCCAGCTCCTTTCCCTCCAAATACTATGTTCAGAAAACGAAAAGCATACAGCATTTGTAAGTCAAGATAGCCATCCCATAATTACATTAAACTTAAAAAAACCCTACTGGAACATCAGAAAGGCAGAGCATTTTCAAGCATAAAATAGAGACATAAGAACATTTATCTGAAAAAGCAACATTTCAGCACAAATATAGTCACTCATCAGCACATTTGGATCTTTCTTTTTCTGTGCAGCAAGTGTTCATTCTGGGTAGGTGAAAATGCAAACATGGTATAATTTCCATAATAATGATCATTGACTCTACAAAGAAATGCTTAATGCAAACATCATAATTTATATTCGACTATCCAGTATAACAACCTGGTGATCCTCAAAACCTACATACCTTGATCATTTCAGCAGTTATTAACCCAATGCTTGCAGCCCCTTCTTTTCTTGCTTGTCGGAGTCTTTGAAGTTCTTGAAGCCATCTCCCAATCTTTGCCCTTGCAGTTCCCAGTGCTGTTCTGTATCCAATGCCAGCATTTTCAGCACCAACAGGAGGCTCAAGAATTTCATATTTTAGAGCCATAAGTCTCTGTCGAATTTTTTTAATTCTCCGCTTCATTGAATGTTGTGCTGTATTATTGCTTTCCGCAAAAGTGCAACTTCCTAAGCCTGAGAAACTGCTTACTTGATAATCATCGCCATTGTTAATTGACGATGATCTTCCCTGAACATCCTTGTTTAAAATTCGACGCAATAAAGGTGAAGATTGATCCCTGAAATCCATAGAAGCTCTCTCTCGTATCTGTTCCAGGTAAAATTTGCGGCGTTGCTCACTTTCTCTTAGTCTCTCAGCCAATTTCTGGGCCAGCAGTTCAGCCTCCTCCTGCTGGGCTTTGGCTCTTTCCTCCTTCCTCCGAAGTTGTTCGATGGCCCTTGCTTCACGTGCTGCACTTGATGCTTTACGCTCCTCCTCCCTTCTAACTTGAGCCTCTTCCTTTCTCCGCTGTGTTTCAGCAAGACGCTGCAACTTTTCAGCTTCAATGAGTTTCCTGCGCTCTAAAACAGCTTCTTCTCGCGCCATATCCTCTTTTTGTTTAGTTCTTATCACTTGAAGTTTTTCAGCTCTCCTCAGTTCTGAATCATGATGCTTCTGGCGCAAACTGAGCTTTTTATTTTCTTCATTTAAGGAAGTTATGAACTGAACCTCTTTAACTTTGATGCTTTCATCACCAGCTCTCTTCACTCGTTGAGCTAGATGTGCTTCATGTCGAGACTCACTGCGTTGATGACGAGCATGCATTCCCTCCCGTAACTTCATATTTTTTACAGCCTGCAATTCATTAACTCTATTCATCTTTTCTGAACTACGATGAAGCTTCTGAGCTCTCTCATTCTCTAGCTCGCTTCTGATTCTCATAGCACGGGCATGCTTTTCTTCTGCCTCTCTCTTCAGATCCAAACTAGTTTTTTTCTTCTTCTCAGGAGACATTAGTTTATCATGCAACATTCGTGCACGATCAGCACTTTTCCTCCTCAAGCCAGGCGAATGTGAAACTCGGGAAGAGACACGAGAAGGAGATGAAAGAACATCCTCCCAATTCCTCTTCTCCTTCCAAGCATCCATGGATTTCCATGGAGCTGAATTCCTCTTTTCTTTATCTTTTTCCAAAAGTGGAATTTGCTTTTTGGACTGATTGGTCAACTTGGCAATTTTTTCAACACCACCTTCTGTTGACAGTTTTTCTTTCCTAGCAAGCAGCTTCTCGGCTTCAGACCCAAACTGTTCTCTCTTAGTTTTTCCAGCAGCAGAATTGTCCCTAGGAGGCAATCTAGATGCATTAACAACAAAGGAAGATGAATTCTGAGAGACACGCCCATTTTGTACCAACTTTACTCTGCTCAAACTGCTTGATTCAGTATTCTTATTCCCATTCATGACAGCTTCAACGAGATCTGAACTTCCACTATATCTTCTTAACTTCATTGTTGATTCTTTAGAGTTAAATTTCCCATCATTTCTTGCAGGTAACGTATTGAGGTTATCACTAGATTGGATATTTGTGTACTTAAGGCTCATAAGTTTAGCATCATTGGCTGCACAAAAGCTAGCTCTTTCTTTCTGAATTTTCTTAAAAGCCTCAAGAGATGAGGATAGTATCTCTGCTTTGTGTGCGGAAGTTGTCATTCTTCTAACCTGCATGTGACATTGACTAGCAGTTTACAAGATTATATCATTTTCAGAAATTTCAAAAAACACAAGAAACCTGTCATTTTCATAGTGATGGAGAAAAGAAAACATCAAGGTTTCAATTTCACATCAAACTGAGAATAACATGTTTTTAATGAGCAGAAGAAGGGTAGCTTACCTCCCATGAAAGAGCATGTGGCCTACGATGGTCACTCTTCAAGGTGATGGGCACCCCATCAATCAACTGAGATGGTGTCCTTTTTATTTTCTCAAAATCTTCCACTCTAGTATTCAGATCTCTGAAATCAGAGCGAGCCTCTTCAAGAACAAGAATGGCCTCTTTCATCTGCTCTACATCGCACTCTAGTTCACAAAGAAGATAAAGCTCATCCACAGCCCGGTTAAGATTCTCAAAGAGAAAGCACCAAAGTCGCTGCCTAAACCTTTCTTTGCTTTCACCTGTGTCACAATCTCCCAGGGCACTCATATTTGAGTTCAACATATAATGGCCAGATGGTGTGAGGGTAGGCTCTGCACAAATTTCTGGGTTGCTCTTGTCAGATGGAACTAAGTCTTTATCTTTGGAGATATGAACTTCACTTGAACTGCCATCGGGGCCTGATTCTTCAAAAATTGCAGGATCACTTACCTCAGTTACAACCACAGGTGCTTCAACTTTCCCCACTGTCCCACCCTCTTCACAAGCCAAAGTGCTAGCACTTACAGGATCATCAGCGACTGCTTCAATGTTTTCGGTATGTATATCCTTGCAATTTGAAGTATTGTTATCCACATCAACCATTTTGTCATTCTGAATTGGCTCCTCAACATTTTCAGCAGATATAATATCCACCTCCTTGCAGTTATCTTCATACAATTGATCCTTATCATTCACTGACGCCGTCTGGTGAGAAACACTATTGGCATCCGCAGATGCTGCAAACAGTTTGTTTTCTTGTGAATTTGCAGAAGGGACACAACTATGACAATTCTCATGCTCTTTGGAGGCCACCAGATTTTCATCTCCAATAGCACCAAACTTGATTCTGGTGCCGACAACGTTAGTAAGAGGAAGTGCCAAACCATCATCCTCTAGATCCCCCCACTTAATTTTATGAACCACTTCAGAGTTATCTCTTGCAGGGATCTTCTCTAGATCTCTAGTTTCACCATCAGGATTTGTAATAAATGAAGGAGATGACATGGGACATTTAGCACATTGCTTGTCAATGCCAATATCACAGGGAACACCCATTTTACTCTTATTTGGCATAGGAATGGTGCTTGCACCACTTCCTTGGCTATGTACAGCACTATTTCCCCCTACTTTTGGAAGCTGGGATCTGCGCTTGCCAAAATAATTCCTACTGTTCTCAATTGATAAAGAGTGACTACTCGAAGAGTTGGCATTCTTCCCAGAACTTCCCCCAACCCAACTCTGTAGAGACAACTTTGAGCTACTTCTCTGTTTCTGGACAGGAGACAAACAAATAAAGATAAAAAGTTAAAACCATGTTACTGATACCAAATGAAACAATTAAGTTCTGGAAAAACACACAAATCTGCAATACAGGTCGATATCAACATGGAAGCGTTACAGCTAAAAATCTATAAGCATTATATTATTCTAGAAAATGGCCAACTCAAATGGAGACAACATTGTAGCACGTTTTAACAAGTAAAAGGCCTCAGCTACAAACAATTCACTGTCATAATTTCAATTAAAAATTTAAACATAATAAGCAAATATCGACATGCAAAGTTGAATTTCATAATCAGTGTAACCACTCCCTTTCCCTAAAAGATGAACTAAACTTTCAAAAGTAGCAAGAGTTTTACACATTGATATGATAATGATCACAACCAAACCCAACATTTCCAGGTCTACAATTAAGCACAACTTACTTCTATTATTGAACATAAATGACAAGAACAAAGCTTCAATTACAATGCAACATCAAAACTCAAATCAATCCATTATCAAAAAAAAAAAAAAAAATCCCATCTGAACAATATAAATTGAACAGGGACTTCAACTACTCACTCCCCTCATTCAAATTACAGGAAATGTAACACTGAAATACTTTATGTAACTTTACAAATGGAACAAAATGAGGCAATAAAAACCCAAAAAAGCGCAGACCTTTTTCACTTCGAACCATCCAGAGCCATCATCATCTAGAGCTTCTCCACTATTCTCCATTCCCAATTGATCAAATCCCAGATCAATTTCACCACTCTATTCATCAAAAGCCCCAATTTTTACATTAAACCAATATCAAAATTCACTTCAATCACACAGCCAATACCAAAATACACGATCTTGGCGATCAAAAACGAACTGGGCATTCAACAGAATCCGAAAACGAAGATGAAATGAGGTAAAGTTTGAAGCTTTTTGGTTGGTTTTTTTTTTATCTGTGACGAACTGAGAGAAGTGTTTTCCCACAAAATTAAGTGTAAAAGAGAAATGGGTAGGCTCAGAATTAACAAAAGGTCTGATTAGGAATGTGGGATGCGAGTTTTGAGATTGAGAATTGAGAATTGGGAGGTGGGTTTTATTCAAAGAAGGTTTTTTTTTTTGGGTTTTTGGGTTTTGGGGAAAGGAGGGAACAGAGAGAGTTTGGAACGATGGTCGGTGACACTAGTTCGGCGAAGGAGTTTGGTACCTTTTACGTTCACAGTCGTCCGTGATAGTGAATTTACGGATTTGCCCGCACAATTTTTAAAATTAGTTTTGAGTATTAATTTTACATTCTGTAGTCTCTACGCCATTACCAAACACGAGTGTTCATTCGGTCGAGAATACTCAAACATAAACTTAGTAAAGCCGGCAATGGTTGATCAGAGATATCAATGATATATTACAGATTACTTGATATCAAACCTAAACAGGATACCATTCATATATAGCAAAACTAAACTAAAACAAATGAATTCTCATATCACTGTATCTTCAGATAAACAGGAAGATTGTCATTCACTTTTGACTCTGCACATCCAGTTGGAGCAGCACCCTCTTCATGGATTATCGCCAACTGTGACACATTCGCTAACTTTTCAATGATTGCACACTGGCTGCATATCAACTCCCTCTCTTCTCTTATCCCACTAAGCACAAATGCTGCTCGTCGACCTTCTTTTGCAAGTGAGCGTATAGAATTCACAACCGAAATAATAACATTATCCATCCGAGTCTCCACTTCTTCATTCTTCCAGCACTCTATCATGCATGGATAGTCACATATCATAATCGATGATGGTGATGATGCAAGATGAAGACGCTGCCACAATTCTTCTGTGATGAAGGGCATAAAAGGATGAAGCAGCCTTAATCCAGTGTCAAGACATAGCCAAAGAGTGTGTTTCGCAAACTCCCTTTCTGCTGCAAACTTTGGATCATTACCAGCATTCCAGCAAAGTATGGCTTGATGGCTTCGATGAAAATATCACACAACTGATTCTGCCACCAACCATACACAGCCTTGGCTGCATCTGACAGCTTATAGGACTCCATTGACGAAACAGTTTTGTCAATTGCTTTGTTTAGTACTGAGAGGATCCACTGGCAAATGAATGGAAGCTCATTCAGATTAATTTCACTCGGAGGTGGAACATAACCATCCCCGAGTTTGAGCATAGCAAACCTTACTGCATTCCACAGTTTGTTGCACCAGTGACGATAACCCACCACCCTGTTGATGTCTAGATTTATATTCTCAGCCTGATGGGTGTAGGTAATATCAGATAGAAGGTGACTTTCTATTATCATTATTCTTCTCCATAAACAGAGCATATATATACACAAGTCCTATTACAAGAGCACTATTATTACAACAGAATATTTCTAATATACCGGCATGATTTAAGCCAGGATTCCAGGGATGTTGGTCACTTTACTCCAGCATTTAGGGATGTAGGCCACCTTTGTCAATCCAACACTCCCCCTCAAGTTGGTGCATACAGATCACGGATGCCCAACTTGTCAAGTGAGTCATAAAAAACTTTTCTCGAGAGGGCCTTTGTAAGAATATCCGCCAACTGTTCATCAGTAGGAACGAAGGGAAACAAAATGATCTGCCCATCCAACTTCTCTTTAATGAAGTGTCGATCTACCTCCACATGTTTCGTGCGATCATGCTGAACAGGATTGTGAGCAATTTCAATTGCAGCCTTATTATCACAATAAAGTGACATGGCCTTTTCCTGCCTGAACCCCAAATCTCTCAACAAATTTCTCAACCACAACATCTCGCAAAGTCCTCGGGCCATTCCTCTGTACTCTGCTTCTGCACTGGAGCGAGCCACCACCTTTTGTTTCTTGCTCTTCCAAGTAACCAAGTTACCACCCACAAACGTGAAGTATCCCGAAGTAGACCGGCGATCTGTAATATTACCTGCCCAGTCTGCATCTGTGTATCCAGAAACATCTAAGTGGCTGTGTTTTGAAAAAAAATTAATCCTTTCCCTGGAGCAGACTTTAAATACTGTAGAATACGAAATACAGCATCCATATGGACCTCACTGGGATTGTGCATAAACTGACTCACCACACTAACTGCATAGGCTAAATCTGGTCTAGTGTGGGACAAATAAATCAACCGTCCAACTAACCTCTGGTATCTCCCTTTATTTGTAGGTACTTGGTCCACGTACTCTGCTAACCGATGATTTTGCTCGATAGGAGTATCAACAGGTTTACAATCCAGCATACCTGTTTCTGCCAACAAGTCTAGGACATACTTCCTCTGACTCAACACAATACAATCCTTTCCACAAGCAACTTCAATTCCCAAGAAATATTTCAAATTACCCAAATCTTTCATCTCAAATTCAGAGGATAACTGACCTTGTAACCTTTGAATCTCCTCAATATCGTCACCTGTCACAACCATGTCATCAACATAAATAATCAAGGCAGTCACCTTACCACACCGATGTTTAAGAAATAAGGTGTGATCTGAATTGCTCTGTCGGTATCCAATTTTCTTCATGAATTTGGTGAACCGGCCAAACCAAGCTCTGGGAGACTGCTTCAAGCCATAAAGCGACTTCTTCAATTTGCACACCATCTGCTCTCCAGTGGAAGTACCATATCCAGGAGGCAAATCCATATAAACCTCTTCATGCAGGTCACCATGCAAGAATGCATTCTTAACATCAAACTGTTGCAAAGGCCAATCAAGGTTAGCAGCTAATGAAAGAAGTACCCGAATTGTGTTAATTTTGGCCACTGGTGCAAATGTCTCATCGTAATCCACTCCATACTTCTGAGTATAGCCTTTAGCCACTAATCTTGCCTTGTACCTATCCACCGATCCATCTAAATTATGTTTCACTGTGTACACCCACCTACAACCAACTGTCTTCTTTCCTGGTGGTAATGACACTAACTCCCACGTACGATTCTTCTCAAGAGCATCCATCTCGACTGTCATTGCTTTCATCCACTTCTCATCCTTCATGGCATCCTGCACTTTACTAGGAAGAGACACAGAAGATAATTGATTCACAAAGGCTACATACGGTTTAGATAACCTATGGGTCGACACATAATTAGCAATAGGGTATTTAGTTTTAGCACTTAGAACAGGTTCATAGTGTTTCGGAGGCTGACCACGGGTTGAACGACTGGGCAAGGTTTTGGTGGGAACACTACCAGACACAGAAGGACTATTAGACAAGGAAGGATTAGGACATACCTCGGGTGATGATTGAGCAGGTGAGACCGCTGAAGGAGAGGGAGAGACAGAAGAATTGTTCAAAACATCATCAGAAGACTGCAGAACCTCATCTAAAATAGGGTCTGAAACGGCCTCCTCGACCGACCGGTCAGACTGATCCAATTGACCAGTCGGTAACACATTGCCCGGGGTTTCTTTTCCTGCCGAACCCCTGTTTTCCGTTTCCAACTCGGACGATGCGTCGGTAAAGCTTCTATCCTCCTTTTCCAGCTCTGTTCCTAAACACTCCAACCTTGAGGATTCAGATGCCAGACTCTCATCTTGCCCATTGAACAAATCTTCATAATAATAAGACCTCTCCCCCTGAGGAGGAGTCACAGGAGGCAAGAAATAACAAGCATCTTCACTGAAAGTAACATCCATGGTGACATAAAATTTCTGGGATTGAGGATGATAACATTTGTAACCTTTCTGATGAGAGCTATAACCAACAAAGACACACTTAAGGGCTCTAGCATCCAATTTTGACCTTTGATTCTTATACAGATGAACATAGGCAACACAACCAAAGACACGAGCAGGAAGAGTATTAGATGATGGGATAGAAACGTAGTCAGACAATACCTCAAGTGGGACACGACCTTGAAGAGGAGCAGATGGAAGGCGATTGATAAGATGAGAAGCACACAAAACAGCCTCTCCCCAAAGGTACTTAGGCATGTTAGCACTAAGCAAAAGGGACCGAGCCATATCCAGAAGGTGGCGATTTTTCCGTTCAGACACCCCATTTTGTTCAGGTGTCTGTGGGGAAGAAGTTTGATGGATTATGCCATGGTGTTGGAAATATTCATGAAAAGAATGATTAACAAACTCACCTCCATTATCGGAACGAAAGACCTTAACATTAGCATCATATTGAGTACGAATAAGACTATGAAATGCTGTAAAGGCAGAGAAAACAGAATCTTTGGACTTAAGTAAGACAACCCAGGATAGTCGGGTAAAGTCATCGACAAATAACACAAAATATCGCATTCCAGAAAGGGTAGAATGTTTTGAAGGACCCCACAAGTCTGAATGAATTAACTCAAAAGGCATGATACTAGAATGAAAGCTCGAAGGATAACTAGACCTATGACTCTTAGCCAAAGCACAAGTTTCACAATGCAAGCTAGAATCACTTATTCCCAAAAATAACGAAGGCATAGACTTTTTCATAACTCCAAAAGATGGATGACCCAAACGTCTGTGCCACAACCATACCTCACTCAATCGATCAGAACTCAATGTCAGGGCCAAAGGCTGTTCTGGTACTTGTGTTTGTCCTGCGTACATGTAATCCAAGTGAAACAGTCTCCCCCTCAGGTCTCCCTTGCCAATAATCACCCGATTGCACAGATTTTGAAAAACAACATACATTGGATAAAAGGTTACAGAGCACTTATTCTGTGAATTCAGTTGAGATACAGATAAAAGATGATGAGACAACGAGGGTACATAAAGGACATCATGCAAAACAATGGACGGTGTAACCTGAATAGACCCAATACCTAGGACCGGAAAAGACGCACCATTTGCATTAGAGACATGAGATATAGAAGGAGATGACATAGACACAAAGAAAGACTTGTCATAGGTCATATGATCAGTCGCACCAGAATCAATTATCCATGTATCACTACCAGTAAAGTCAGAAACATGTAAAGCAATACCAATTTTACCTCGAGTTTTCTTAGTCAAGAAAACATTATCCTTAGAGAGGTCTTGCCCTTCAACACTGTAAAAATCAGGTTCTGGTACTTGTTGGATTGCAACTTTGCCTCTCTGACTTCTACTCCCTCCAGTATTGCTCCCTCCACTCCAACCAGAATTGTTGGAATGAAATCTTTGCAACTTAGAACATTGATTCTTGAAATGACCAACTTCCTTGCAATAGTTACAAGCCATTTGCAAATTTTTTTTTTTGTTTTTTTTTTTTTTTGAATAAATAAATTGGTGAGAATCTAAATTCTCAAACTTTTCGGAGGCCTTGATTCCCTGAACTCAAAGTATAGTATGAGACTCTGAGTTTGTTCACTGCTTGACTTCTCCAATTTTCTCAATTCCAGAATCCCACAAAAAACGTCCGAGTCTCCAATTTTCCTTTACAAAAAACACATCTTCTTCTCACTCTTTCAGGCTTTTAAACCCAAACCCAAAAAAAACGTCCGAGTCGACTGGCTCAGTGGCTCGTCGTCCTCCCCAAGATCGTCGACTCGTTCACCATCACCAACCTCAACGTCTCCTGACTGTCCTCCTCCCGCCAGTCCCTCACCGGCACCTGGTTCGTTGGCTTCGACGTCTTCAAAGGGGTGGTGGCGCAGTTGGCTAGCGCGTAGTCAATGGTCCTGAGGTCGAACGGAGGGCAGGTAGCCTCGGGCGGAGCGGAGCGTGGACTCTTTGGCGGTTGTTTAGATCTGGGGTGGCGGGATCGGCGGTCTTTTGACGGTGAATACCCAGTGGCGGCTTCGCTGGGTTACTCTGATCTTCGATCGGATCTGTTTGCTTCGGTCAGATTCGGGCAGCTTTGCTTAGATCGAGGATGGGGTGGCGCACCTTGCCGGAGTGGGGATGGTGCGCTGCTGTGATGACTGAGGTGTTTGCAGGCGTAGAGCTGGCAGTGGGCTGGTCGATGCTCGGTGCTCGGAGACTGGAGCTGGTGGTCGGTGCTCGGAGTGGAGCTGTGGTGTGGCTGCTGGAATACGAGCCCGCGGTCTCCACCAAGGAATGGAGCTGCAGAGCCAGAAAGGAACCAGTGCCAGAAAGCCAGAAAGGAGGACGAAGTGGTGGCCGACGTCGGTGTGTCCAGTGAGGGCTTTGTGCTCTTCTTGAGAAAAACCAGGTACTCAAAGGAACCCGATCTGTATTAATCAAAAGAACCCAAAATACAAAAGAAAAAACACAGAGGAACAGATTGATCTCTGCTCTGATACCATATCAGATAGAAGGTGACTTTCTATTATCATTATTCTTCTCCATAAACAGAGCATATATATACACAAGTCCTATTACAAGAGCACTATTATTACAACAGAATATTTCTAATATACCGGCATGATTTAAGCCAGGATTCCAGGAATGTCGGTCACTTTACTCCAGCATTTAGGGATGTAGGCCACCTTTGTCAATCCAACAGGTAATGAGAGCAAAACGAAGAGCATCTGCACCACATTCTTCAATACCATTAGGAAAGGACTTCTTTTGCCCCTCTTTCGCAACCTCTATTTCCTTCTTGTCCAAGTTTCCCTTTGAAAGCTTCTCATGTAGACCTTCAAGACTAATACCGTTTATCACATCAACTGGATCAACCACATTCCCCAAAGACTTTGACATTTTACGCCCTTGCGCATCACGAATCATCGGGTGCAAGTACACCTTTGGAAAAGGCACATTACCTCCTGCACCCTCAGCTTCAGGACCCAAAGTAATTCCGAGCATTACCATGCGCGCCACCCAGAAAAAGAGAATGTCATGTCCTGTTTCAAGAAGTGAATTCGGATAGAAAGCCCTGAGATCTTCTGTATCATCCGGCCACCCCAATGCAGAAAATGGGAAGAGAGCAGAAGAAAACCATGTGTCAAGCACATCAGGATCTCTAGTATTCTCATTTAAATCATACTTATTTCCTTCTCCAAATTTTTCAGCAGCCAATGCTTTCGCCTCTTCCAAGCTTCTAGCAACCACCCATCTGTCTTCAAGCAATCCAAAGTCCAAACTCCTCCGGCTTATCACCCTCGAAAACAGCATACCATGCCGGAATGCGGTGACCCCACCAAATCTGCCTCGAAACGCACCAATCATGAATGTTCTCAAGCCATCTCTTCCAGTGATCAGTATAGTCTTTAGGTATGATCTCAAGCTTCTTTCTATTACTTTCATCATCTTCCACCGCGAGAAGGGCTTCATGCCCCATTCCAGAACACTTAACATACCACTGAGGCTTCATCATAGGCTCCACAACATCTTTGCTTCTAGAGCAAACTTTGATCTTCATCTCATTAAGCTCACTTTTCCTATACAGCCCCTTCTCCTTCAGTGCTTCAGTCACTGCCTCTCTTGCTTCATAACGCGGCATCCCTGCAAATCTTTCTCCACCATTCTGGTTTATTTTCCCATCGTCAGTGAAGGATGTTGATGAACTCAAGACCATGACGCTTGCCTACTTCAAAGTCATTAGGGTCATGCGCCGGGGTGATCTTCACTGCACCAGTCCCAAACTCCGGATCAACTAGCTGATCTGCATCACACACTATAGGAATCCTCCTTCCATTAAATGGATGAATGGCATGTTTTCCATGAAGATGCTCATATCTTTTGTCATCAGGATGCACAGCAATGCCGGTATCACCAAGCATTGTTTCCACTCTAGTAGTGGGCCACAAGTATCTCACCACCAAACTCTAGAGGGTATGCGAAAGTAGTCAACAGCCCGAACTCAATCTTGTTGTCATAGCCAGGAACATCCAGCAACTCCCTTCCTTTTATATCCACAGAATCCACCTCAATATCCGAAATCGCTGTACGCAATGAGCAATCCCAGTTCACTATTCTATTATCCCTGTAGAGAAGTCCTTTTTTGTGAAGCCTCTACCACAGCCTTTGAGCACTTCTCATCCATTGTAAAGCACTGTCTCGAAAAGTCGAGAGAAGCTCCCAGCTGCTGCAAAATGGTGCCCTCATGGTCCTCTTTCCACTTCCATACTTGTTTCAGGAACTCTTCTCTACCAAGATCATGCCTTGTTTTCCCCGTTTCGGACATGAGCTTCTTCTCCACAACAACCTGAGTTGCTATCCCACCATGGTCCATCCCTGGCAAAAACAAGGTGTTGTCGCCTGACATTCGGCGCCAGCGGATGAAAGGGTCCTGAATGAAAACAGTGAGAGCATGGCCCATGTGAAGTGGTCCACCATGGACCCCATGACTTCTCTACAGCACTTGAACGGTACACTTTTGCCATTTGAGCACTCATCAGTTTCTTTTTGCCGAATAGAGTCTCTGGATCCTCTGCATTCTTGTCAAGATCATCATCCTCGTCGTTCAAACGCTTGTTTAAATTCTTCGATCTTCTCCTTCTTTCCAGTGTCAGTAGAAGAAGAAAAGACTGCTTGTAGCCTCCTGGCAGCTTCTTTGGCTATTGCCTTTTGCTTCTTCAGTTCTTTCTCTAATGCCTTTTCTTCCTTTCTCTTCTTTCTCTCATCGTTTTCCATACTGCTGTGTTGGTTTGTTGATACCACAGCTTGGTCAAGGTTTATATAGTCGCTCGTTTTCCATACTGCTGTGGTTTTTATACCACAGCTTGTTCGTTTTCCTTTCGCTTCTTCAGTTCTTTCTCTAATTCTCCAATACAATTAGGACTAGCCGACTGGGCCTTTTTCTAATAGATTTCGGATAACTTTGTCTCCCTTTGGACTTCTAAACCTAATGAAATAGAAGAAGCTTTGGGCTTCTAGTCCCATATGAATTGATATTCCTTCTCTTGGTAAAAAAAAAAAAATTGATATTCCTCTTAATGAATTGGACTTGTTGTTTGCTATACAGCTGAATACACAGGGGTACTAAAACTACATCAGAAGATCATTAATCTTTTATTTATTTTTTTATTTTTTCGTCGAAATCTATTATGATCTTGGAATAGATGATATATAGTTTCTAGTTTTCTACACTCTGAAGAGTTGCAATCCCAAAAAATGTGTGCTGAACACCAAGGTTACAACAAACAGACGCATGCTCTAGATAGGCGTATATGTGAATTTTTCTACTGTGGGAATCTTCTCACTATTGGAGGGCTCTTCCAAGTCTTCATTCGTCGTTGTAGCATCCACATGATTTGCTAATGAGTAGGCGCTCCCAGGAACCTTGACTAAAAGTTCGTCATCACTCAAATTCTCCTCTGCCTCCGGATCCCCCTGGTCCTAAAATCAGGTTATGTGACATCAAAGTGCAATCAACACATAAACATAATTGCATCTTCAGACCAAGGTTTTAATCCCTAGGCCTTCGAAGCTGAACTAAAAAAGGAAAGGAGGTTGCAATATTCTTATATTTCACCAACCTAATGAAGAATCAAACCTAAGGACATAGTCCTAGATGAAATAGACTGACCCCAATTAGGGATTACTAGTTAGGGAAATGTTTCCTTCTTAAAAATAGGAAATCTGAATCTTCTATGCTATGGAAGTTTCAAGACTCTAATTGAGAAATTAAAAAATCCATTTTTCGTGATTCACAGGACAAGTCTGACCAGGTCAAACTGGACTAATAAATGCTTAAGGTACAAAAAGCAATTGACAGTATACCTACTACACAGCCGGTCATTACTTAAAAGGACATTAACAGTGTTAAAACCAAATACCACAGGAGAACTTCTAACTGAGCTATCTCAGCAATTATGCACGGCCCTACTGTGTGTTCATGCAGGGACAGCTTAAACTGGACACTTGCATCTGGCCGTGGCAGGCCTCATATCAAAAAGCAAGTGATAAGACAGTTTCTGGAAACAGAAAAGAGACTGCTACTTTCAGAACATACCTTCGGGTTAATCTCTGTGCCTTTGTTTTTCAGGTTACTCATGATTGCTTTCAGTTGTTTCTTAGCCTTGCTCCTTGTTGACCGCCGTTCAGCACATTGTGCTCTAGTAACATCAGAATGACAGGCCACACACAGAGTCCTCATGTTCTCTAGCCTGCATTCACCTACAAAACGTTTGAATATTATCAAATTAGAAAACCAGAGCTTAAGTTCGAAGCATGCAAAACGTAGAAGATTAAGCATCCTCCAAAATCACAGAAGAATATGAACAAGAGATGCTGAAGTATTGTTTTATAACTATAATTATATTAATGTTTTTTTTTTTTTCGCATAGCAAGGGCTGATACAGAGTCATGTCATCAGTTCAAGGACACAATCGTTATAAAATGGTATCAGGCTACATAATCTGACTAAATGATATCAATGGTATTATGTTCTGCTCGGTCTATATCATAATAAAGTTTGGCAGATTATTTGCTTACAAGGTATATTTCCAGATATCAGAAGTTCAGAACATATTCATGAAAATTTGTTTAGGCACATACCTCCACCAAGATAGACAGGAACAAGGTGATCTGCATGCCATGCATTTCCCTCTGTTGGATCCTTAACAAGCCTCTCAAGCCTGCAGGATGTCAAATGTAAGTATTTGGCCTAACGGGTATTGTTTATATTCGAAAAGTGTAAGACAATTGGTAGATGCATCAAACAGAGATACATATGTTTAACTAGTTTCATGACAATTATCTGCAATCTCACTGCAGGTTGCACTGTTTTACTATTCTAATCAAGTCTAGCATATTCAGAGATGCATGGGAACACACAACAATGTAAAAAAGTTTGTAACCCTCTGCATCAACTAAAATACAAAGATAGTCATCAACAATTTGACTTACAACTTCTTCAGCCTTGCCACTCTTGGTGCAAACTTTTCAATGTACTGCCTCCGCTTTACATCAGATAAAGGTCTTATGTGCTCCACAAGTTTATGACAGTCCAACTGACAATTTGCACAGACACCGCGTTCTAGTTGAAAAAGTTCCTGAGAATATGAATATGTTAAGTTATGAAAAAAAATGCACCAAGTAAATCACAAAAAGAAAAGATAAATATCCAGAAAACACCAAAAATTTTCAATTATAAGTATCACATGGATAAAATCAAACTACAACTGAGAAAAGCATATCTGAACTTGATTCTTTCAAAAAACATAGTTCATGTCCTTACGTGACGAATAGATCTGTTACTAGTTCGGATACGGTACTCTCCATAACAGTCAAGATTACAGAACAGGTCTTCAAAATATTCAGGTTCCTTGGCATTGGGGCTCCTGAAACCAAGTAATGTGATTGTCCCACACAAACAGCACTATTAACAGATGATTTAAACAGGACTTACTCGCATGGTGTTTGGCAGAGTTTACAGAGAGGTTCATCAGTCAAAGTGTAACCCTGAGTGTATTGCTTCTCCTTTTTTCCATAGCCACTACGTAGGTGGACCTTTTTCCACACAGCATTTGATGGTAAGGGTTTGCTAATCTCATCAAAAGGTGTAGCGCGGCGCTTGCTTCGGCCCTTCAGCAGTCCCTGTCATAGACATGAAAATGATTATTATGTCCATCTGACCACAAACTGCTGCAACTCTAGAAATTATAAGGCAGACGCTGAAATGAATTAAAAATACATTCACCAGAGCAAAGAATGAGCAAATTTATTCCCACAAAGGATAATCAGACAAAGGAAGTTCAGATTTACCGTATTGTCGTGGTTAGTGCCTTCACACAGAAAGCACAACTCAACAGTCAAAGGAAGTTGCAAAGGCTTTCCAATTAATTTCTTTTGTTCAATGGGCCTCAGTTTCTTCCATTCTTTATAGAATTCAAGAAGTGCATGCAAATAAGCTGGGTTATCCTTGAATGAATTTGAAGCTGTTCCTTTAATACTTTCAGCGGCAGAAGAACTTAATGACTCAAGTTCCTCTGGTCTAAAATTCTCAAAAAGTGGCCTTGGTCTTGAATCCTCTCCTGAGATGCAAGAATACAAGTGGATTCTACCCGTATATTGACTCACCTACAATTCATAAGAAATTATTTTTTTAAAAAATAGCAACGCTGTTTGATTATTCCATATGTACTTTGCAGGTAACTAAAATAAACCAATAAAATTGATGCAGTATTATAAAAATTCTGAGCATTAATAATAGTTTGAGACCATATTTGGATGTTAGAGAAAAGCTAACACATCATGTTTTCACATGTACTAGTTTCCAGCCTTTGACCAGTGTAAAATTGGAATCTGATAACCAGGACACATTTTTACCTCAAATCGAAGAGCATCTACTTGGTTAGTGCCACCTTCTTCAGCTTCAATTGGCTGAACAGGTTCGCCATCATGTCCTTTGATCGGCTGAACAGATTGGCCATCATGTCCTTTGTTTGTCTGAGATTTGATTCCGTCTTCCCGCTTCTAATTTATAAGATAGCTTCAATTGTATAAAAAATTGGACCCAAAAAAAAAAAGTCATCTTCCTTCAAAGTTGAGAACAAACCAAATGTACCTTATCCAGTGATTTCAGTCCATCTCTATCTTCACCGCTCTTATTTAACTTACAAGAATAGACTCTCCCTTCTCTAATTTTAGTCTCAGGAACATTTGTTTCCAACTTCTCATCTAAAGAGATACTGTTATCCATATCCAAATCAGAGACCACATCATCCTGTTTCACCATTAAAATTAGTATAGATCATCCAACCAAAAGGACTATTGTAGGTTGTAACTACAAGGGAAGAAATGAGTAAAATTAAATCTCACAAAGGAGTAAAAATAAATATCTATAAATTTCACCTCAATAACAGAATTTTCAGTTTGTGATGAAATGCCATCAGTACCATGATGTCTTTCAGATCTCTGTGGAATGTTTGGCACTAACTTATCATTTGACTCAAAAGGCTTCATAGCCTTAGCTAAGCAGCCAGAACCAGGAACATTGATTAGCTCTGCGGAGAACTCACTACCCTCTGACTTTTGCAAAGTATAATCTTCACATGTATCACCTCCACCCAATGTCTCAAAAAAAGAAACATCTTCAACCTGCAGGCCCCAAAATATGATATTGAATTCTACAGAGAATATACAAAACCAAAACCTCACTGCCAAAGACATTAAAATAATTATGAAAAATAAAGCCAAATAAGCTACCATATAAGTCCTGTTATACTTGATCTTTCCTAACCTTATGAACCCCAAAGACTCCTCAGTAACTGCTTCCAAGAGAAAGCCTACTAATAAACTCTATAAACAATTAAACATAACTATTTTATCCTTTTAGACCAGCATTTTCACCCACTAACCCTCACTTCTAAAGTCCAAAATTAGTTGGTCATAGTCATAGACAATCCCAACCTCTGAAATAATGAGCTGTCCAACTTCACAAGAAATTGGCACGTGTCTAACAATTTCGAACATAGAGAGAACTGGATTTCAGACTAAGGGGTATACAATACGGACTAGTAGTGTTTTGAATTGAACTTGGTACTAAAAACTTACTATATATTAATTACAGATCAATAATAAGTGTTGAAAGGAGCATTCAAAGACGAACAGTACCGCTATGTCTTGTATTGCATCATATTTTCCATTTGTTGTAGATGAAACACGGCGCAAACTCCTGTTCAAGTATTGCCAATGTGACTCATCAATGGTATCCTGCAATATGCTAGATTCATTAGTTTAAAAGTATGTGAAATATGTCTAAACAACTATGAACAAAGAAAGAAGCACCTTCCCAGAAAAGAAGTATATGTTGACTGCATTTGTTTGCCCTCGCCTGTGAGCTCTATCCTCAGCCTTCAATTAATTTCAGAAGAACCAAGTACGTCAAAGATTAATAACATATAACCTAGAAGCAACCCTGACAATTCACAAAACAAGAAGACAACTTCACTATTTTCAACCTGAAGCATCAATGATGGTGACTGAGGAAGCTCCAAGAAGACAACATGTGTTGCTGATGAGAAATCAAGACCAACACCTCCCGCTGTAATACCAACTATTGCAATCTTAACCTGAACAACGTAGACACTCAATGCATTATTAAGACAAAACACACTGAAGAAATGGGGTAAAAGGCAGGAGTCCGCCAGAAAATGACATGGAAACTCCATGATCAGGTGAAGACAGTAGCATATTATTAAGTTCATGATGCATAAGTCGGAAAAAACACATTGCATTAGTTAAAAGTTTGTAGGCACATCAAGAAAACCACTGTGGGTAAACCACTGTGGGTGTAACTTTCTTGTGATGGTACAGCTGATACTAACCTCAGTTGATAGTTGGAATTTTCGCACAGCTAACTGCCTATCTGTGGCAAGTGTGTTTCCATCAATTCGGACAAAATCTATCTCTTTGTGGATTATGAACTCCTGAGAATTTAGAATACCAGAGTTATATTTAGGAATTGATTAGACAAGATCAACATTCAACACATGCACACAAACTATGATGTGAACTAAAAAAACAAGAAAGAGAAATTATGTGTTATCAAACAATATAAATGGAATGCTGGTAAACAGTACAATCATAATCCACTCTTCAAAAATATAAGTAAAACCCTTACTATACCGAGTCACCAACCCTATTATTCTTTCCAATTTCAGAAAAAGCAGACGCCTGATAATCTTGAGAATAACTAAAACAAACAGCCATTGGAGCAGTATACCCAAGATAATTCCACTTGAACAACTGTCTTAATTTAAAAAAAGTGAATTCAAGCCCTTCTCAAATGAACAAGAAACACCAAGTCTGAAGAATTTCACCTGTACTCCGTCAAGTACTTTATGGTGATGTGCAAATATTAACATTTTATGAGAACTGGAAACCGACTCCAAGTTTGCAACTCCATCTGCCTCTGCAATGACTGGATGAATGGAGAGCCATTCACGAAACCCAGCTATCTTTGCAATACCTAATTCTTGGTGAGAAAGCTGCTTTGATATGCAGCAACCCATACTATCTGGAAAAAAAAAACAAAAAACAAAAAATTAGACAGATAGTGAGAGAGAGAGAGAGAGAGGCAAAATGAGTATACAACAACAAACTTAGCATTCAGTGATCAATGCTTTTTTCAAAGATATGCAAAATTCAATAAAAACAAAAATCAATACACTGTTTTACTGCAGAACATTAAGTATATCATATACCTCTTTAGTACATCAACAAACCAAAGGTTTTGAGGCATTGATACTCACTGTGTAATATAAAAAGTGGCAATACAAGAAAATAAACAGTCCTTTGACATTTGAAACGTATTTGCATATACACAGGAAAAGAATACTTTAATTTACCATTCGGTTCATCCAATTGTTCTGAAGATACATCTTCATCGCAACTCTTTCCCACCCTGATAGCAGCCTTTGCTGAAACTATATCTGATTTCTTTAGTACAACTTGTATAATCTGTCGGCGTTTGGGTGGTAGCTGAGACAGGACATGTTCCTTCAAACGTCTTATCTACAATTATGTTTCAAATAAAGAATCAGATTTCAACAAAAAGCTTCAACATTAAAATAGTACGAACTACTAAGTCAGCAGGAATACTTTTAATTCCTAGAATGAGAACATATAAGTGAACTTCAAAACAAAGAACCAAAGAACAAATTATTCTGACCTTCACTTGGAGTCTACAAATAGCATATCATCCAAGTATAATCTCAAAATAATCATCAACCTGAACCCTATTCTCTTCTAAGGTATGCCGGCATAAGAGTTCTTATTGTAAAAATTTCTGATAATTAAGCATAGAATTTCCACATTTGTTTTCATAAAATTGATATAATCACAGTCGTGCTATTTTCCAAATCTATTCATATCTATGCTTTTTGGATTGACACTTAAATGTGACCTTGAAAACACCCAGCAGTTCATTTTTAAAGATAATTATTAAGAGAAGGACTATGACATGACTTCAGAAAAATAACAAAAGTGGCATACGCATCTAAGGAACAAGAGCACACCATAACTGTTTGCGTTAGTAACATGTTCAACTCCTCCAAACGAGTACCCTTTGAGAAATCCTGCAGCAACAATCCCACAGAGTATTTCATTACTTTTCTTTGTAACAATAAGTCATTAGATAAAGCTGGTGTTGATAAAAGATCTTAGTAGTAGTTTTATAATGTGTAGGTAAAGCATAGATACAGATTTATTATATGTTTCCTGAAGAAGTTAAAACATCTGACATAGTCAAGCACAAGGCTCTTTAGGACAAAACAGAAAAACCATTTGGGCCATGGCCAACTGTATCAAACAAGAAACAGGAATCTTGCATCACATTTAAGACATGGATGCATTTTTTTCTTTCTTTCCAAGGGATTGCAAAACACCATCATCTTAAATCTTAACTAATAGGCAGCACAAAAAGGACACTTCTCAAGAAATCATTATGAGAATTATGAAGGATACTCCATATATTACCTGAAAAACTTTCCCTTGGACACCCCGAACATATTTGGCATCACAGTAAGTTTCTCCAAATTTAAACTTGTCCCTTCCCAGCAAACCAGGCCTGTAAAGAAACAACTGAGATGTCAATCAATAGAACTAGAGATAACCAAGCCAACCAGGAGTTCAACTGTGTGAAGGGCACTTACCATAACATATCTATCTGATGAAAAATGTCAAACGGCCTACAATCACCTAGGAAGATATACAAACAGGGGTTTAGTAAGGGGAAGAACAAGAGAAGGCTATAGAGATGCAACATGAAACAAGTAAAGAACAACATGCATTCTAGAAATATCAAGTACTACAGTGCTTTTAAAGGCCTGTGCTACAACCTTGACAAAGAAGGTGTCCCCGATAGTAAAACTATGCGCTTGACCTTTCTTGCCACATCAAGAACAGCTTTTATCTGTAGATATACATTATTACAAATACCATATAGTAAAGGCTCTCTGCAGTTAATATACTTAATTAGTAATTACTACGAAAATTACAAATCAGAACAATCTAGGTACCTCTCTAGGTTCTGATTTTTTCTTCGTACATCGAACATGGTGGGACTCATCAACAATCAAGAGAGCCCATTCTCGATCTAGCATGCTCTTTTGCAAATGGTGAAGCATTGTATAAGAAATAACCACAACTCTAGGCCATTTCTTTAAATTGGCAGGATTGTTTTCATGACCAAAAACTGAAGTCAGAAGGACATGTAAGAAATCAGTCCTGTTTTACAACTAATCTATAATATGGAGATATAAAACAATAAAACAAATAAGTATTCTACATTGGAACGAGTACCCAAATCCTTCTATATGCACAGAGAGCATCAGCCAATACAACTTTTCATTTGCAATAAATAGTAGGTCTTTGGTTGGTTTGTTAAAAGATATAAACTTATAAAGCATCAGTGCCGAAAAAAGTGCAGCAATACACATGTTGAGGTGAAAGTTTGCTCACAATATTAACTGAAACCAACACCACATATCGCCCCATTTTATAAACAGTTCAGTTCACTCTGTATCATATCTCTCAACAATTTGCTTATTTGCTCACTACCTCTTCTAGAAAGTAAGTCACATATTCAACCAAGAAAATTAGTTCAAAACAACTACACCTGGGGTAGGCTCGTGCATCAAAGATGCATAACAAAACTACTTCCTTAAACCATGACATTTTTACCTTAAACATTGTTGGTTCCAACCAGTTAATAATAATGTTCCATTACTTGGACTAGCCACTCTTAAACTATATTTAAATATTATCTTTAAACGAATTTTATGTATAGTAAAATGATAGATTATACAATATGGAATTCAAGTAATTACATCTTCTACACTGGACACTAAATCACACTTTTGGTAATGACACATTATTGAAGTGTTATTCGCAAAAATGGTTGTCTGTTTTTATATTACCCACCTTTCCATCTACTCAATCCAACTTAAACAAGAGACAAATTTAAATTAATGAAAAGTATTACCTAGATGGATGTCAGCAGGCAAACAAAAAGGAAGCCAACGCTCTAATTCTTCTGCCCATGAATAACGCAAAATAGCTGGGCAAACAACAAGTATAGAGCCTTCACTCATGAAGCAGCATGCAATAGCAATAGCCTGGGAGGACAAATTTAAAATTTATACTTGCAGGGGAACGTTTGAAATGCAGGAGATACACTTTTTTTATTTTTGTAGATACTGTATAATAAAGCTCTGTCTGTGTGTGTGTGTGTGAATAATAACAAAGCTAGAGACTATTGGAGTATTCTAGCACTCTAACTCCCTAGAACTACATTACAATATCTCAATGCACCCAACAGGCACAATATCATCGGTCAAAATCGTAGCGCCATCAATAAGAATTGAAAAGTTACTTGACATAAAACTACCTGCAGTGTCTTTCCGAGGCCCATTTCATCTGCAATAAGACATCGTCCGCCCCTTTGCAAACCAAATCTAACACCCTCAAGCTGGAAAGGTAAGAGTGAATCCAATAGCCTCTTTGGCAGCTTCCCGATCAACTCATCAACCTTATCATCCAACAAGTGTTCTGGCCTGCATGGTACCCACTTCCCTGTGATATATGACTGTGAAAGTCTGTCTACAACATGGAAAGTAGTCCAAGGTATCTCTTCAATGTCAATGCCCTTGTTGCTCCTTAAACATTTCAAGACTTCTTTGTACTCACTCAGCTTATAAACACCAGCCTTTCCCCCACTGTGATTTTGCGTGTAGTGGGATGGCATCACCTAAGACAAATGCATAAAACAAAATTTTAAACACAAAACTCCAAACCACTTAATACGACAGTCACTACAATTTTCTGTGTCTATCTATTGCGTGTAGAGGGAATAGTCAAAATAAATTCACTTAGAAGTTAGAACTAAGCCTTTTTCGCAACAAAATCACCAAAATTCTACAAAACTGAATGCAATTTCCTTCATGTAACTTCATTTCCACCATTTTCTCACCACCCAAACAAAAAAAAAAACTCCAGAGAACATGTACATTTTAATATTCCAAGAAAATCAAGCTCATGATGACCACTACGAAAGCAACTTATAAATCTAAAACCAACAATGCCAGTAGTAAAGACTCAGAATTTAGGTCAATTTCAGAATCAAAATTCACAAAACCCAGAAAGCCACTTACACCAGCCAAGCAATCACTCATTCTCCTTACGCACTCTTCCCGCCCCGGAAATTTAAACCCTTGAACGGCAACTGGGGTGGCTGAGAACGAGTCCGGCGAGCAGATTTCGAGCCTGACCCGGAACATCTGGTTCTCCACAACCGGGTTGACCCGTGAAATTTCGGATCTTGGATCGCGGGCGCAGCGAATTGAGCTCGGATTGAGGTCCGGAGAGACCTTTTGGCATTTGAAAAGCGACCACGGATCGTGTTGTTGTTGAAGATTGGAGGATTCGGCGAGGGCTTTGCGTTTTGCTAAGGCTGCCAATCGATTCGCCTCGGCTCGCTTTCGTTGTTCTTCGGTGATTTCCATTTTTGGGGATTTAGGGTTTTCAGAGAGAGAGAGTGTGTTTTGAAAAGGGGCTAAATTGCGCGGGCAATTGGAGATCTCAACTGTAGAGTATTTGAGCCGTTGTGTTCAACTCTAGTCACGTGCCTAAGCACGTGATAGTCTCTTCTTCTTCTTCTTCTTTTTTGTGGTTGATCAAAGTTTAACCATTTATTAATTATTGTAATGGTTACAAACATTTGTTTCTATATTTTTTACCAATGGAAAACGATATTCATTATGAATCTAGCAAGCTCATGAGCTACTTTGTTGCGTTCTCTTGGTCAGAAAGAAAATGTAAGTTTTGAGCAACACTTTGATCTTCTCTACAATCTTTCCGTTCTCTTCCGGTCACGTACATTGCAAAATTAATTTAAGAGTCTACATATTGTTAGTGGGATTTCATGAGTTCGACCTAATCAATGATGGTTTGCAAAACCAATTTTCTTTCTTCTTTTGATGGTTTGCTAAGTAATAAGCACCATTAATTATCATGTGGGATTGTTCTAACTCGAGAATTTAGAGACGTGTTTAGTGCGACTTCACACAGAATAATATGATTGTACTACGTACATTATAATAAGCTTCAGTCAGACATGCACACATCTTATCATTTCAGTGTTGTGTTTATATATAGGTTGAATTATTAAGAATATAGGTTGTTCATGGTTAAAAGTGAAACAATAGATAAAGATCTTGTAGAATCACCAACTGCTTGACCATCACAAGTTCACAGCTCAACAGTGTAAACCTCCAAAACCAAGCAAACCCGGCCAGATGCCTCTCAAACTTTCACAATCAGGCAATCTAAATGACCTTATTGCCCTTGTCCAAAACTAAGCAAAACCAACCACACACATCTACTATATATAGTTCCCAACTTTGGAAGGAATGGTATCATCAGAACTGGAACATCTGGCTTGGATGAGCTGGAACATATATATAATCTCTTGCTTGCTCTGGTGGGCCATCAGAATCCAATGTTGTCGTCAAGACATTGAAGATTACATTATTAATATTACTAGACCATTCCCTTCAGAGGGAATAAGGAATAAAACTAGAACAGCTGCACAGAAAGTGGGAATATGGTGATTGGTGAGAATCCATGGTTCCATTTCCATTACAAAACTTGAAGAACACTACTGCATAAAGCTTTGACTAGTATATGAAAGATGGCTTTGTGCCAAACATGGCTTTAATGGAGAAAAAGCAAGCATGGGCTTAAAAATGGAAACAACTTGTTAGTTCAGACTTATGTGCATGTGCCTGTGAAGGGAAAATCCTTTGCTTCCCTAGCTCTTCATAGATGTGCATGCATCCAAACTGCAAGGCATATTTTCACTTTGCTTGCTTCTGAGTTTTCTGTTCATGACCCAAATTTGATATAAGCAGCATCGATCACATTGAAAAACCAGGAAATATATCCTGTCATAGAATCAGCAACAGATCAGGTTGTGAAGAACAGTGGATGCTTCAATGAAGCAGAGGAGATAAGGTACTTATAGCTTCCTGTCCTCGCCTGTGTTGAATTTTTGCAGCTTAGACATAACAAAGCCATGCCATTAATTTCCAGAATATATTAGTATACTTGGTTTTTTCCAGAAAAAGTTGGTTCCTGCTTCTGCTTCTACATATTGTCAATAACGGCGAAATCTTGGAAAGAATTAGTGAAAAGTCTGTTGAAGTGAGATTTTCTGGCACAGGATCAAGCATAAACCAGCAGCAAGGATCAGATCCCATTAAAGAAAGAAGCCTTCATTTCAACAAGCAGAGTTTTTAGGTAATAAGCTGCATATATATATACTTCATTATATTTCTGAATCTGAAAAATATTTAAAACATTGTGAAAATAATTAGGTCCATGATTTATCTTTCAAGGTTGTTGTACATGAATAACTGATTTTTAAAAGTGGCTTAGTTAAAATAAAATGTAGTTTTCTCTTCAGTAGTTCATCCATGCATGGAACAAAGAGAACTAACATAATCACATGGCTTCTCAAGAAACTCCGAGTGATTAATTTCTTTTTGTAGATAATAAGGGGCAATACTGGTCAAGAAGGCAGTTTCCGGGGGAAATTGGTATGGATTATGCTCCACAAGAGAGCGAGTTTGCAACTGCGGTTGCAGCAGCTGCATTTGCCATTCACTCAATGGAACAAGCTGAATTGCAGTATCAAAAAGAGAGGAGGGAAAGTCTTAAAATCACAAGGACCAATACTTTGCAGGATCACATGAATGGGAGGCCGAGTTCTAGTGCAGCAACTCGGCGATTATCAAACAAAGGAGCAAATAATGGTAGTAAGTTTAGCTGCACATATTCATTGTGCTTTTTTCTTTTTTGTAGTGAAATGGTCTTGGAGAATTAAACAGGGTTGTACTTAATAGGCGGAGCTTCAATAAAAAGGCCAATGGGGCAGGACCAAAAAACATTGGACTTAGAGAAAGCTTTTCCATCCAGGTATCCAAATCGTGGAAACTCTATAAGGCCTCCAACTCCTGCAGACGGAAATCAAAACCGAAAGGGAAATTCAAGAGGACATGGTAATGCAGTGGAAACCAAAGCAGATGCTTGGGAGAAAGCTCAGATGAAGAAGATTCAGAACCGGTAAGGACTAATAATTGTACATAAGGTTTCTTTAAAGTCTAAAGAAATAGAATTGATCAGTCTGTAATGACAAAACTATAACATGTAGGTATGAAAAAGTGAAAGCTGCAATTCTTGCTTGGGAAAATGATAAGAAGATGCAAGTGAAAATAAAGATGGAGAGGAGAAAGGTACTGTATTAACTATATTCTGTTGTTCTTTAGTTTAACTTTGTGAAGATCAATGATAGCGATCACCTGAATCATGCACTGTTAAAATGCAGAGAGAAATGGAGCAAAGACGAGCAAGAGATATGCAACACTACCAAGTTAAGCAAGAAAGGATTGACCACATAGCAGGAGGAGCAAGGGCACAAGTGGAACAGAAAAGAAGAAATGAAGAGTCCAGAGTTAAAGAAAAGGTGAAAAGGATTAGAGCAACAGGAAAAGTTCCTGTTACATGCTTCTGCTTCACTTGTTAGTAGTCGGAAGATGGAAACACAAGTACACAACAGTAAATATCGATAAACTTGTTTTAATTGTGAATGATGTAATCGAAGGAGAAAAACTATGTAATATATCTGCATATCAAATTATAACTATACATTTGTGCATACTCTAAAGTCTAAACAAAAAATACTATTATCACATCATTATATGAACCCCTTGTGCAGCTACGCTTGAATTAGCACGTAAATAGAGACTTGTTTGCTTTGGTTTAATGGTGTAGAGATGAAAGTATTGACATGGACAACTTCAGTAGGAACAAAGGAATATAATAAGTTCCAAGATGTTGATTTAGATAATTAGGAATGTCAACAAGTTTTTTCCTCATTCTGAGGGAAAGGGCACAACAACTGGCCAATATGCTGGATGAAATTACCTCCACCACATACATCAGCCAAAAATGACACTCAAAATCGATTGCTGATACATGACAGGGAAAAGAGAACATATCCAACCAGAAGCAATATTGTTTGTGAAAATCAGATCATAGCTAGAAGGAAGGAAATTGGGCTCGACCACATAAGTAGTGCTTAAGCAGGATTGTAGTGGACCTGCTTATCCTTTTCATTACGTGTTGGTGCACGCCCACGAAAATCACCATCGATCACAACTTCACAAGCTTATTCCTTCAACAAAAGCTTGAAGACAAGTAAGTATGGGATCAAATTGTTCCTGGAGATGGAGCAAGGTGACCCCAGCTGTCCTGCGCGCGTTCGACATTAGACAAAAGATGATCCCATTTTGTCAAGGCAGTAACCATCTAGGCAAACACTAAATTAACATTTAGGACATATACTTATATTGTAGGTTGGATGCTAGCTACTCAGCTAGCAGCAGATAGTGAGAGACTACTGAAATTTATGGAGAGAAATGAAAGTCATTGTCTATCGAACCTATAAGAGAACTGCTTGTTAGCTAACTTGAAATCAGCTTACAAAAAAACTGCATCAAATGCAAGATTCTTATATTTTCCTTCGAAAGCATGCATCAGATTAATTTATCAATGTTATGGAGGAAAAGATGATGCATATATAACAATTAGGAAAATAGGAAGAGATATTTGTGACGGATAAATCTGAACTTTCATATGATAAGAATGATGAAACTTCAGTCATCTGAACTCCCAGAAATTAACTTGTAGGTGCAGTATTTATTTGTTGGGATATCTCATTGCTCCAATGGGAAAAAATGTTTATGGCTGACACTTCAGTTGTCAATAGCACCATACTAGTTTTGGTCCACGCTCGTCACCACGTGGTGTGATAGGGTTCTTCTAAATGTGTAATGCTGATGCAGGGGATTCCTCATCTAATGCCTGGTTTGAATGAAGCACACCAAAATCATTTATGCACAGAGCTAGCTATATATATTATATAATGATTCTATACCAAACATGTTTCATCTAATGCCTGGTTTGATTAGTTGACAACTCTTAATTTGTACCAAAATCATTTACGCAGAGAGCTAGCTATATATTGATTCTATACCAAAATAGAACAAAACGAACAGTAAGATCTGTACATGAGATTGGACTTCTAATAGGGGGAAAGTCATAATCTACAAGTTTTTATTTTTTTTTTATTTATTTTTTATTTTTTGGGGGTGGGGGGGTGTTGGTGTCATACAGTCATTGACTCAATAAGCCAACTAAAACTTATCCATCTGTCAAAGTTAATGTGTTCATAACTTGAATGATGCATGTGATTTAGAGCAACCAAACATGAGTTTGTCTTCAAGTGAAGTGTGAAGGCAATTGGCCTCATAGTACAGAAAATATAAAACATTTTTTCTTAGTCTTTTTTAGGAAGCGAGTGCAAATTAATCATACAGTGTCGGTCAGCCCAAAGTATATCCTACCAACCATTCCGGAAGAGCTCCCAACTAACCCGATTTATTAATAAGAAAACTTTTGTGTCTTGTGTGTGACATATGTGGAGAATTTACAGAAAATGAAACTATCAAGATCCTTGAATTGATATATAGGTCTTGGGAAAGCTAGAGGAAAGGTTTTCGATAGAGCCAATGCATATCCTATTCCCTCTCCCCCAGCTTGGCTTGTTTTGGCTACCACATGTTTTGTGTAAAATCTCCATCACAGCAATATATTGTGACACTGACTACACAAAACAATTAATGAAAAGGGACCATAAGACAAAGAACTTAATTATAAGAGAGTCCAAATTCAATCCCAAACTCTCATTCAGAGTCAAGAAAATTTATATGTCAATGAGTGAGTACTGTATATATACTGAAAATATATATAGTCAAGTGATGAAATAATCTAAGCGAGACAAGAACAAGTCGAAGAAGTCGAAAAGAGAAATAGATCCTATTGATCCTGTCAACTATTTAATATGCAGCAGCAGCATCAGAACAAGCCCAACATCACTCATCTAGTCCCCATGTAAGCACAATATTTACTCATCATATAATGTATGTATACCTTTCATCATCAGCTTGAGTTCTCAGCTTAGTTTCGATTTACTATATCGAGTTTGGATCATCGATCTGAGAGAGACCCAGCTTTGTGTTTTCATTACTTCTAATTCAGCTATTTCTTTTCTGTTTCTTGTTCTTGTTCTTCAAGAAACTACATACATGTATTCTTCTGGAAAAAAGAAAAATGAATACCAGAAGAATCACTAGTTCTCCTAGCTAGTTTTTGAAAAGAATGAAAGGAAAAGAGAGTTTGCTGGAATGAATCTTCTATTCAACAGTGTGAAAATATATACAGTAACTACATTGAAGAGTCTCCACAAAGCTAGGGAATAAAAAAGGAAAACTATATAGCCTAGGTGATTGATGTTGAATGATACAGAATGAATGCTAAAGATATTGACAGCTATGAATGCTAAAGATATTGACAGCTATTCTAACATAATCTGCTACACTTTCTAACAGTTTTCCTTGATCATGGCGATTTTCGTCACTTCGTTTATGTAATTCAACATGGTTTTTCTTCTTTGCTGGTACTCACTATTCAAACAGTTTCCTTTTTCATTATACCATGCATCTATATATATTTTATTGTTCTAATTAAAATGCAAGAGCATGAAAGTTTGGTTTTCGTCCTTCCATTCATTCTGTTTTTATACCTGTATTACCAACAAAGATTGCATTGATTTTACATTTAATATTTCTTTAGGCTATCTGAAATAATTCAGACAAATATTTGGAAGTACAGGTCTAACTATGACGTTGCAGAGCTAAAGTTGGAAAATGGTCATTTGGCAATTCATGGGCTTGGTGGGATTGCTCCCACTGCTCTGGAAAAGCCCACCTGGAGCAATAGGGCTTGTGACACACTGGAATCAATAGTCCATCAAGCTACATGCCACAAAGTACCTAAAACAAATTTAAGCTCAATGGTTGCATCCTCCGGTGGAACATGGACTGACGATTCCGGCCAGCAGCCGTTGGCAAACGGTTGGATCAGAAACTGTACCCAATCCGATTCCGACTATCATGGAAAGAATGTTAGTAGTACTAGTACTACTAGCAATGTTCATGAAGAACAGACCGAGTACCAGAGGGACAATGATACAACTCTAAACACATGGGTTTCTTTTGAATCGGCTAGGAGCAAAAGCAATGACGACGATTCCACTTGTCAGGAGGGATTGGTAACTACATATTTATTAGGTGTTACTTTGAATAGTGGTAGTGTATATCATATATCATATTTATTGATCACCGAAATATCACTAAATAATTAATATCTCACTTTTATTAGGAAAACCAAGACAAAGGACGAAAGACCGCAAAGGGCAATGGATCAAGCCGTTCACGATCACGATCACGGCGAGTTGCTGCCATCCATAATCAGTCAGAGAGGGTATGGATCTTAATTACTTTAATTATATACCAACTGCTATATATAAGTATAACTAGGCATCCAACAAAAAAGTATATCTATATTGCTCAAAGAAAAAGTATATATGCCTAACCTACTGATGCAAATCAAAATGGTACTTTCTGTTGTAGAAACGAAGAGATCGGATCAATCAGAAAATGAAAGCTCTACAGAGGTTGGTGCCAAATGCCGATAAGGTGAGAGATGCATTTTGAGAATTAGCACAAGTCCATTTAGACTTGATTGTGTGGCTTTTAATTCTAGCTACTTGCTTTAATATTACAGACTGACAAAGCTTCAATGCTCGACGAAGTGATAAAATACTTGGAACAACTTCAAGCACAAGTTCAAATGATGAATAGCATGAGGAATAATATGCATCCCCATATGAATATGATGATGCCTTTAGGAATGCAGCAGCAGCAGCAACATCTTCATCAAATGTCAGTCCTAGCGCGCATGGGAATGACTCCTGTTGTTCCTGGCGCGCTAGGAATGGGAATGCTCGACGTAAGCAACATGGCAAGAATTGCTCCTCATCAATCTCTACAGCAGCCGCTCATTCATCCTACTCCTGCATCATTTCTTCCACCCTTTATGGTGCCCCAACTGATGCCGCCAAAGCCTGACCCTGCCACTAGTGCTGATCCATATCGTGCCCTCCTAGCACAAGTATGTTTAATAATCAAACATGGTTTTGAACAACTAAAATAAAGAATTGACTGCCAAAATAGACTAAAAGTGCTACCAAGATCAATTTTCAAAGATGATTATACAATAAAAGGCTCCAATTGTTATCTCATACATTCTAATTCTAATTCTAAAGTGAAACAAAATTTGATAAACTTGGGGATGATGACAAAAACCAATGAGTGCTATGAATTCAGGATTTTTTTTTTTTTTTACTTGAATCTTGGTTGATTTTGCAGCAGCAATCAATGAATATGGACCTGTTCAACAGGATGGCAGCACTGTACCGTCAACAAGTCAATCATCAGACGGCAGCAAGCAGCCCATCACAGTCGAACAATTAAGAAGAAGAACGAGTGATTGCCTTGGCCTAGTTGGTGTAAGCTGTGACTTTGAAAAATATCTCTGTTGGCATTACTAATAAAGTAATAAGTGTTCCATAATCCATATTGTATTTTCTTTCCTCGATCTGCATATATTTCACAAAATGTGGATTAGTTAGTTTACTCTTGCTGAACGGATCGTCAAAGAGTCTAGCTATAACTACATTTCTGTCGCCGACATTCTCAACATGTCGCATGAGTCGTACGATTTTCCAAAAATCTCCGATGAGTTATGACACTATCTTCATGACTTAACTCCTAATCTCCAACAATATTAACAAAGATGATAAGTTTAGACTGCCAAAACTGAATCAAAGAGTAAAATGAAGATTATCTTTTCATAGCTGAAATGAAAAGAACAATCCCAGCCATTGCACTGTCTCTTTCAATCAAGCAAATAAGGCTAATAAGCAACCACAAGGAGATCCCCTTTCTCCACTTTTATTCTGTCTTGCAGAGGAGGCTCTTAGCCGGGGCCTTCACTTACTTCTCCAAACCCGTCAATTGAAGCCAATATCTTTTCCCAGGAAATGCACTGCACCGTCTCATGTGTTATATGCAGATGACCTCATGGTGTTTTGTCGTGGGGACAAAAACTCTCTTAAACGGCTGCGTGGGTTTTTTGACCGTTATAGTGCAGCTTCAGGGCAATTCATTAATGCGGAGAAAAGTACTTTCTATCTTGGAGCTAGGTCTCGTCACAGGAAAGGTACAGTTCAACGTATATTGGGTTTTCATGCAGGGCGCCTACCTTTTATTTATCTGGGAGTTCCTATTTTTTGTGGAAAACCCCGCAGCTGCCATCTCCAAGTTATTGCCGATAGAGCTAAGTCAAGGTTAATGGGTTGGCAGGAGAGGCTTCTTTCTATGGCTGGGCGTACTCAACTTGTGCAATCTGTTTTTCAAAGTATGCTTCTTCATAGTTTTTCAGTGTATCAATGGCCTGCATACCTTGTGAAGAAGTTATCTACATGGGCGCGTAATTTTATATGGTCTGGAAATATTGAGACTCGGAAAATTGTCACTGTTACTTGGACTCAAGTTTGTGCTCCGAAAAAAGAGGGCGGGGTTGGTATTCGTGATCTGGCAACTCTTAATTCTGCAGCTGTTTTAAGGTTTGCATGGAGCTCTTTCACTTCTTTGAACCAATGGGGTGATTATATGCGAACTCGTTACCCTATATTATCTAGTTCCAAAGTGAGCTACCGCAAATCCTCAATCTGGCCAGGTTTCCGCTCTATTGCTCTTCATATCACCCACAATTGTCGTTGGATTATTGGAGATGGCCGTTCAGTGTCCTTTTGGAAAGATAAATGGCTTCAAGATCCAATTTTGGAAATGTTGGGTTTTTTCGACTGGTCAGGATTCAGTGATCTACGTGTGGCTGATTTCATCTCAGATCATTCTTGGCAGTTTCCCTCTTTCTTCTTAGATACCTTTCCAGACTTGTACAGGAAAATTTCTGATATTTGTCTCCCTTTAGACACAGAACCTGATATGCTCATTTGGGAGTCTACAGCCTCTGGAGAGTTATCCTTCACTGATTCTTATAACTTGCTTAGACGACACTTTATTTTGAGAGACTGGGCTTCTACTATTTGGCATTCCTTCATTCCTCCACGATTTTCTTTCTTGGCTTGGAGGATTCTCTTAGATCGCTTGCCCACTGATGATCGGCTGAAAAGAGGTGGGATTCCGATTGTGTCCATCTGCCAATTATGCAACAGTTCGGCAGAGTCAGCTTTACACTTATTTTTACACTGCCCTTTCTCCCAACATCTTTGGGGATGGCTGGCAACTCAATTTGGAACCTCATTTCCTGCTTATGACTCTCTGTTGGATTTTTGGGTTGGCTTTTGTCACAAGGGTTTTTCCCCTCAGCTTTATAATTTGTGGTTGGCAGCTGGATTGCTTACTTTCATGGAAATTTGGAAGGCGCGAAATAGACTCAGGTTTGATAATCGTTCTCCTATTTTTTCTACACTGTGTTGTTCAATTATGGCATGGATTCGGCAATTTGGTTCTCTTGTTCCTGGTTACTACAAAGGCGTCTTGGATTCCCGGCTTCTTTCTTCCCTTGGGGTGTGCCCCAAGCCTCGTAAAGCGCCCAAGATTCAACGTGTCCTATGGCATCCCCCCCTCCCTCCTTGGGTTAAAGTTAACACTGATGGTCTGGCGAAAGGTAATCCTGGTCCTGCAGCTTGTGGAGGAGTTTTTCGCGATGCTTCTGGGGTTTATTTAGGGAGTTTTTGCCAACCTCTGGGTTGCAATACTTCCTTTTATGCTGAACTTTATGCTGTTATTGTGTCTATTGAAGTAGCTTTCACTAGAGGTTGGACTACTCTGTGGTTGGAAAGTGATTCCATTAGTGTATTAGCATCTCTCTCCTCCAATTCTTTCTCTCCTCCATGGGACTTGAGAGTTAGATGGCAAAATTGCTTGAAGAACATTCAGCAAATGCAATTTCGTAGAACTCATATTTTTAGGGAAGGTAATGCAGCTGCAGATAAGATGGCAAACTTAGGTGTTTCAAAACACTCATTTACCTGGTATCCTAGCCCTCCTGCAGAGCTTCACAGGTACTTGCAGGCGGATTTTTTGGGACTCCCAAATTATCGCTTCACAGGTTGCTGAGATGATTAGGTTCGTCTGTCTTTCTTGCCCGCACCTTCTCAGAGGCTTTTATTCCCAGGAGGTCGTGCGCAAAGTTAGCTTCATAAGCATCTACATGCAGGCGCATGCGAATTTCTGGCATATTTCGTGTGTCCAGTTTTCACTTATGTGGCTGATTTTTTCTTCTTTTAGATTTGTTCATGAGGGGGAAGTTTCCCTCTCTTCTCTTTCGCTGTTAATTTTGTTTTCTCTCTTGGACGATGTATTTTTCTTCTTTATTATTAATAAATGGAGTTGGGGGACGGGCGGTGGGTTCCCAGAGTGGGGCAGACCCTTCACCTTCGGGTTTGAGGGTGGGACAAGTGCCCTGCATTGTCTGTCTCCGAGGAACTAATATCGCCTAATCCCTTTCTCCTTAAAAAAAAAAAAAAAAAAAAAAAAAAAAGCAACCACAGCCAAATACAATCTTCATGTAGAAATGACAATAGCAATAAAACTAATCATATTTTAAGAAGGAAGTATTCTTGAATCAAGCTTTGTAACTCTTCTTTCACAAGCACAGATCCGGCCTTCCATAAGCAAAAACTTAAACCAACAAAATTAGAAAATACATATAGAATATAGAATATAACAATACACTCCACCCTTTAGGCAAACCAATAGATAACATCACAACTCAGACAACTTTCTCACCTTGATTGTTTCCATCCATCTATGCCTCTACACCTCCACAAATTCTTGTGGCTCCTATCCCATGTCACCTCCAAAACTACTATGTTCATCACTTTCTTTTATTTTATTATTTTTTTTTTTTCTTGTCAAACATGTACAGAAAAAGCTATATGTATTTGATAAAATCAACATGCATCTGCCGTTGCCGCTGGTCTGGTGTCCTGAAGAGAGATCACAGTCTCAAAAGCACCAACCAAGGCCTTGACTTTACTCTTCCTAGTTTCGACAAGCTTGCTGGCCGTCTCTTCAATCACATTGTTGAACAATTTCTGATCACCTTTCTTTCCTTTTACATCTTGGTGTCTCAAAACCACTTTCTCAGGATTGCTTCTGATGCCATTCAAAAGACCAACAGCAACCCCCTTCCTCGTTAAGCTCTTCCTTGGGGAAACTTCAACTTGTTCTAGGTTTCTCAGAACAACTTTCTCGGATTTGAGTTTAGCACCATTTGTCTGATTGTCATAAACTTCCTTCCTCCCAATGATTCCCCTTTTGATAGCAACACCATTTGACTGGCTATCACCAACTTCCTTCCTCACAATGCTTACCGTTTTGATACCAGCACCATTTGACTGTCTGTTACCAACTTCCTTCCTCACATTGCTTCCCTTTTTGATGATACCAGCACCAGTTGACCGGCTGTCATCAACTTCCTTCCTCCCAATTCTTCCACTTGTTATACTGCCTTTACTGCTTTGAACCTCCACTGCCGATCTTACTTGTCTGAATTTGAGTCTCCTTGGAGTATTGTTCTCAGGCTGAAGTTCAATCACCCTACCTCTCTGAAATGTCAGCTTCCGGGATACACTGTTTTTGTTTCCGGAGCCAACAATTGCAGCCCTCCGAGGAGTAGTCTTGTGCTGCACCTTCGACTTTCCTATTGGCTTCACATTTTTACTTCTATCTTGCTGAGAGTTGGCACCATTTTCTTTATGTTGAGTGGAGTCAGATGAATAGATGGACATGGATGATGAGGATGACGATGGAGATAAAGATGCTTGAGTACCACGTCGAGTTCTTCTCAACCCCTTGTTATCCTGATCTAAAGGACCAGCTAATCGAGAATCAGCTCCATTAACACGTTTCAAGTTTTTCTTCTCAGAGGATGGAGAGGATCCAGTTCTACCAGTTCCCTTCCTTGAATGCTTCAAGCTTTTGCCTTTGCCTTTGCCTTTGCCTTCAACAGATACAGCTGAGGATGGTGATGGCTCAGGAACACTAACACCATTTGGAGTTGATTCCACAGTACTATTCTCTGTACTTGATTCAATGACATACAAAATCTTTTCTGGCGTTTCTTTATCACTTGGTGGCTGAGGTTCAACTTTTCCGGGATCATTTTGATCTTTCAGATGAGTCAACCCCTTAAGGTTATAAGAGCTTCCGGTATTCACATTGGAGTCTCTCTTATTGAAGTGTTTGGAAGACAAAGAAACATGTTGCAGCCCCATTGTCTGTTTCTCACCCGGTAGAGAAGCCCTCCTATTATGGTTTCTGATACTTCTATTTCCTCCACTGCTTGAACCGTCTGGTGCTTCCTTGCTATTTCTGGTTCCAATGTTTCCTTCATGACGTAAACCTTGCTCTTCCATAGAAACATCAATTTCCTTTAAGGAAGGCATTTCATTTTTTGAAGAAGCAGTATCTTTCTTTTTCACTGATATAACTTTCTTCTCCATAGCAGCAGAACCTGGATAAGGCCTAGGACTGATTGTGGATATCACTTTCGAATTTCTCAGGCTTCGGACTGATCCTGGGAGAGAAGATGACTCTAATTGCTCAGGTTCCTCCTCCAAATCCATGGAATCTTCCATAGTAACATCAATCTCTTTTTCCAAAGAAACAGTTCCTTTCTTTGTCACTGACACAACCCTTTTCTCTGTGACAAAAGACTTGTCAAGTATGTGGGCTTCTGAATCCGGAGAAGGCTCATGACTGACTGGGGATTTCACCTCAGAAGATGGCTCAAATTGCCCACGCTTTTTCCTCAAATGAATGGACTCTTCCTTAGGAACACCAACTTCCTTAGAAACTTTTTTAGGAGAAGGAGTTCCTTTCTTCGTCACTGATATGACCCTTTTCTTTGTGACAAAAGAATCTGGAGAAGGCTTAGAGTTGATTGTGGATATCCTTTTCCTCCCAGCTATAGGAGATATTTTCAAATTCTCATCTTCACATCCTTCCCTCATTCCATATTTGCAATAATCATGGCAAGATCCCATTGAAGCTCTGAGATAACGGGATTGTATATTTCTAGCAATAGACCTCCTTCTGACATCAGCACCATTGGCCTCTATTCCCACCGGGATCACTATGATAGAGTTCCTTCTGATGTCACCACCCTCGGACTCTATTTCCTGTGGGATACCTGCAATGGAATTCCTTCTCACATCACCACCATTGGACTCAATTTTCTGTAGGATTACTGTAGAGTTAGTTTGTATATCAGCAGGATCTATTTCCCTGATAGAGCTCCTTCTGATATCATCACCATCAAGCTCTATTTCCTGCGGAGTCACGGGGATAGAGTTCCTTCCTATATCATTACCTTCAAGCTCCATTTCCTGTGGGGTCACTGGGATTGAGTTTGTGCCAACATCATTGGACTCATCAACATTAGACTCCATTTCCTGTGGGATCACTGGGATTGAGTTTGTGCTAACATCATTGGACTCATCAACATTAGACTCCACCTCCTGTGGGATCACTGGGATTGAGTTAGTGCTAACATCATCGGACTCATCAGCATTAGACTCCACCTCCTGTGGGATCACTGGGATTGAGTTAGTGCTAACATCATCGGACTCATCAGCATTAGACTCCACCTTCTGTGGGAAAATAAAGGCCCTTCTGAAATCATCACTATCCGACTCGATTTCCTGTGGGATCACTGGAATAGAGTTCCTCCCGATTTCATCACCATTTGGCTCAATTTCCTGTTGGATCACAGGGATAGAGTTGCTTATGATATCACCACACTTGGACTCCATTTCCTGTGGAACCAGTGCTATAGAATGCCTTCTAATGTGACTGCCATTGGGTTCTTTTTCTTGTGGAATCACTGAGATAGAGTTCCTTCTGCCATCGTCACAAATAAACTTCAAGTCTTGTAGGATCACTGGGATACCGATATTCTCCACTTCCATGTATGAAGACTATGCCATAGCAAAATGACAACCCTGTAGAAGATCAAAATTCCCGAAACAGAGTGAGGAGAGAGTATGAAACCGCACAACTACTCAATATCATATCAATTCTTTCCCCATTGAATTTCAAGTACTACGAAAAACTGAAGCAGAATCTTAAGGTCCCAAAACTTAACAAAATTGTAATCCTGCATAAGACAGGAATCACAAAATTCTACTAAGGTTTACTTGGAATAATTAATTTCATTACTTCATGCAACATTTTGAAAGATCAGAAGTCAAGGTATCAATTTTTAACAAATAGACACCATCTAACAGCTACAATAGGAGAAATAAGATCAAATATGAATCTGTTAGACATATCATGAAAGGTCTCCTCCAAGGATTAGTTTCCTTATAAGGTATATTTGTTCAAAACCTGAAAAACCATATGAAAAGGAATAATCACGACAAAGAAATCAAACAATGAACAAAACCAGACCAAAAGATACAATCAATAAAACAAAGATTCCCTGCATTACAAACACCAATACAATACAAAATAGAAAATGCTTACTGTGCAATCAACATGTATGAAGCAACTGTTCATCAATACCATAACAATTAACAGAGACTCACCCCCATCACAAAATATCAATCATTTTTCCTAAGCACATTAAAGATGATTCATTTCAATGATTTCATACAGAGACAAACACAAAGATCCTTCTAAGACATCAACCATGTAATCATAAGCATAAAACAGACAAAACCCAAATGAAAATAACACTGAAAGAAAAAAATGATCAAGATCATACCTTTTTCCTGTTTCTCTTCCAACCCAAGAAGAGAAGAACACCCCAAAAGGGGATTTATTGGTGGCTTCAGAAAGAGTGGTTATTTACTTATTTTATGGAAGGATAGTAAGCGCGTTTGTTACAACCAAATTAAACCCCATTCTCCCAAAAATCAAGGAGATTGTACAAACCTCTTTTTGCCGGTGGAGGAGAGAGAGAGAGAGAGAGAGAGAGAGAGAGAGAGAAAAGAAGCTTTGAGCAGAGGGACAGCAATCCTCTGACAAAGAAAGAACCTTTTATCCTTCCTGAATCCTGAGTTCCTGATAAAAGTGGATTGCGTCACCTATATCTGTGATTCCACGACAAAAACGCGCCAATTAAGTATATAGGGGGCATTGCCGTCTCTCCATCATAGTATTTTCTCTTTTTCCATTTTTGCTTTTGTTTATTTCCTTGCCAAGAAATACTTTCTTTCCATAATCTAAGATACAATATATATACCAATGTATCATCTCTCAAAAAATATATATATATATACCAATGTATCAGCATATGTACTACTAATGCAATTGTTTCATTCTTAAAAAAAAAAAAAAATTGTATTATATATACTACATTTGTCAATGCATAATTTATGCATTGTATCTTATGTACATGAATTTGAAATTATTTTTCTACATTTGGATCCAAGCGTTTCATATTTGACCATATATCCATTACCTTTTATTGGTTCTGTGTTGAGCAAATCTCAAAGTTGAATTTAAAAGATTAGTTCGTGTTTGATTCGGGTAGGGTCAAACTCAAGATCAAATGAACAACAATGATTAGCCGCTTCGCAACATCATGATCAAACGACGCTGCTAAGATCCAACAAGCTATAGTAACATTCAATTTTGGCATTTTTTTTTTCTCTGTTTTGACACTATTTGAGCCAGTTTTGTTCATTTTAAAGAAAGCATTGTTTTCTTAAAATTAAAAAAAAAAAAAAAAAATTGGGTTTGTCTATTAGCCTATTAGGAGGATTTATAAAGGTTTAAATACATAGAATCATGGACGTATCCACTCATAGGGCTACTTGGGCTACAGCCCAAAGGAAAATTTGGCCCAAAATGTGCCAAGTAGGGGTATATCCCAAAGAAATAAAATACTAATGCTTCGAAGAGTTGTTGGGTTGCTGCTGTCGGTCCCGACTCTCAAACATCAAACCCGTCGGCCGTCTCCCCGTTCAGAACTTCAGATCGGTTCCGCCTTCCAGAGTTCCAGGCTCCAGCCACCGAGCCACCTCCCCTTTCAGAGTTTCAGTCCGCTTGCCTGAGCTACCTCCTCCGCCACGGTTTGCATCTCTGCGAGTCTGCGACAGAGCATCTCAGATTCTCAGAGTTTCAGTCCACCGAGCCACCTCTAATCCCTAAATCTCAGATTCTCAGGTACCTCCACTACCATGCTGATGATGTTTGAAAATTGAAACTTTGAATCGTGAATTCGTGATGTTTGGTGTTTAATGTGACTGGGTGAGATCGTAATTTACTGAATTGCTGATGAAGTGATGATGTTTGTTAATTGGGAATGGGCAGGGAATGAGTTGTCCAGATTGTGTTGTTTGGTCCTGGTTTGGTCACTTTGGTGTTTGCCCGTGAGGTCGAAACTCGAAACCTCATGATGGTTTTTTTTTTTTTTTGGTAAGGATTGTTGATGATGTACATCATGTTTGATAAATGATAATTGATTGTTTGATAAATGATAATTGTTTGACCGTGATAATTGATGACCTTTATGCAATTGTAATTGGCTTGCCTTGGTCTGATTTGAGATGAAAGTTCTGTTTATTTTGATGGGTTTTGTTCATTATGTCCATTTTGGAGAAACATTGTGTTTGATGAGTTTCAAGAAATAGTTTTTAAGTTTAGAACTAGAAATGGTATATAAAGATTAGGTCTTTCAGTTTATGTGTTGTTAATTCTAGTCATACTGGTCATATTTTAGGCACCGAGGCTTGCTGCCAAGGAAAGCCAGAGGCCGGTGTATCCATTTGCTATTATAGGACAAGATGAGATGAAACTATTATTCTGCTGAATGTGATTGATCCCAAGATTGGTAGTGTCATGAGAATTGTGAAGGTTCAAGGAGGCCACGTTATTAGATCAATTGCGAGAAAAGACAGGCACAACAAGATCTACACGTCCAAGGGCCCAAGAGACAGGAGGTCCGGCTTTCAGCTCAGTCTGCCATAGAGTTCTATGATGTTCAAGACCGTCTTGGCTTTGATAGACCAAGCAAGGCCATTGACTAGCTCATTCACAAGGCCAAGGCCGCCATTGAAGCTCTCGAAGATTCTTCTACTACACACCAGTCTCAGCATCACCAAGGAGTCAATGCCGAGCCAGAAACCGTCAAAACTCATCAGCCTTTGCCAAAGGCCCTTTGGATGAGAGCACTATGAAAAGAGTTCTGCGCAAAATTTTTGTATGGCTAAAATTAGCCCAACCCTCCGAGAATTCCTGGCTACGTCCCTGCATAGAATGACTTACGATTCTTCTTCATGTTACCGGTGGAATCATCGTCATTTTCAATCAAAATCGTAGACAAATTATTGAAGCTCGTGAACCATGAACCATCGTTTTCCGAACACTAGGCTAAGAGGAGCTGCATAATATTCCATAATGATTGCATTATTAACTTAGGGTCGGTCTGGCTTCTGGGTCCAAGCATGCGGCTGTAAATTGACCTGTTGATCATGAATAATCAACTTTATTATACCTACTTGATTGATTTTTTTTGGTCCACAGATTCATCTCTAATTCATTATTATTAATGTAATTATGCATCACACAAGAGCTAATGATTCTCTCTTAATCAAGTGATACAATATAATAATGGTTTCCTCATATCTAGCTCATAGCCCGTGACCCCGTGTGAAGAGATTGAACTTAGGCCCGTTTAGATAGCAGAAAATCATAGTATGGAATGACAATCAATTTTATTTTTCATTTAGAGGTATCGTTTGGTTGAAATAAGAGATTGGAAATGAAATAAAAAATAACATCTGACTGGAAATTGACTCCCTCATAAAGCCTGAATAGAATTACCTAGTCAAAGGTGCTATTCTATTTCCATTTCCCATTGACAAAGGCAAAATTACACAAATTATCCCTCTAAAAAATTTATATTCCTCCTCGAATATTCCTAAGTTGATGTTATATTTGTACTTTATTAGTAAAATAGTATTATTGAAAATTATAATTTTATATTTCATTCTTAATCTTGCTAAACATGCCTTAGTTTCTGGGCTACAAGTTTTATGGAGTGGGAGTGTTCCTCCGGTTCTTGATGGGCTCTTTGCTATCTCTTGTAACAACTAGTTCTTCTAATAAAAGGTTGTCGTCGTTTAGTTTCAAAAAAAAAAAACTCTACAATAGGAATGGAAAATTAATTTCAGAATTTAATTTCCAATAATGTTCCAAACATCCACATGGAAATACCGAAATACCAAAACTTATTTCATTCCATATAGGTAAAATAAATCATTTTCCTATTTTGACATTCCTGCCAACCAAACGGGGCCTTAAATTAATTCTTTTATACAACGATGGTGCAAGTGACTCAACACTTATAAGATGATTTCAACCTTTGATATTTTTGACATTCCTGCCAACCAAACGAGGCCTTAAATTAATTCTTTTATGCAACGATGGTGCAAGTAACCCAACACTTATAAGATGATTTCAACCTTCAATATTTATAATCAATTTTTTTTAATAACCAAAAAGCGTATTTAATGTAATTCAGCCGTTCATTCATGTTGATACTAGTGCATGTCGGTGCTCTGAATGACTAAATCCTCTCCTATTATTTAAATCAAATAAATTGGTGTATTAAATTTTCGGTTGAAATGTCATTCTTATAAATTAATAGTGTCATTCAAAAAAAAAATTAATAGTGTTGTACTAATTAGCAAGGTTCACATTTCAATCTTTCTTCTTTTCCCCATTTTGCACATAAAACAAGCAATTAGGTTCCTCCTAATAATAAAAATCTCAAAAAAATGTTCACCCACACCCTAAACTCTCTCTCGAGAAAGTCTCCGGCCGCCTTGTCGTAGCGGGCTTCCAAGTTTGCACTTTTGCTTGTCCGGCAGTAGTGGGCACTTGTGCCGTTGCTGCTGTCGGACGGGTTTGTGGGCATCCATGGTTGGTCTCTCCAGAGGCTTGGTTCGAGTTTGATTGAGGCTTCTCTGTGGATGGACCATTTGAGATCAACGATGGTGGGCGCGAACTAGAACCACTACCGTTAGACGCCAGCGGCTTAAAGAGAGATCCATCCCGGTTCTGGTTTTTGGGTTTGTCTGCTTGTCCATGTCGGTGGTGCTTTCTGGGTGGCGACGAGTTATGACGATGGTCATTGTGCGTCGGTGTGGCTTGACAAGTGACGCCTACGGCGCGGTGCGACGAGGTAGAGGTGTCCGTCATTGGTGGGGTGCAGCGTGCGTTCATGGATGAGAAGATTGGGCTAGGGCTGCACCCCACCAATAACTTGTCGCCACCCAGGCTGCTAATTTTCCTTTTGTCTTTTTGGGTTCTTATAATAGTTAGTGTTTTACTTTCTAATAATTTCCTATTTGTTTTGGGAGCTATGCACTTCGGTGTTTGTAGTGTGCCTATTTACTATGAGTTTTTCATATGTATATATAGGCTCGTTTTTCAGTAAGCAATAAGTTCTGGATATAGTTGGTCTATCTTATGTACGTATCACTGTGGTTTTTTACCATGAAACCTTGTTCTGTCCATTGTGAGGCATCGGGTGGGTATGTAAATTAATTCAAAAAAAAAAATATTTCACATTTCAATAAAATGACATTCATAAATTATAAATACTTGTAGTCCTGATAGTATTAATTTATAAGGATTTTACTATAATTTTGATACAAAAACTTCTAATTATAAAACTTGATATTTATTTTATATATAAACAAAATTAAAAAGAAAAATCAAAAGAGCAATTGCAGTAAAGTTTCAATAAATAAAAGTTTGATAAATGAATAGAGTGGTTCTAGTTGGATCTTTAAATTTGATATTTGGACCTCCTCTACTTATTAAACCTCCGGTTCACTTTTTTTAATACTTAAGAAGCTAAGTATACCTCCTTAATTTTACCAAAACACTCTAAAACAATTAAATATGGATCTTTAATCATTTGTGATTTTTTTTTTATCTCTGTCAATTCAGCCACAAAGAATTTTGTAAGGGAACTGCCAACATTTTTTGTGTGCTTTCATTCAGTGGAGGAACAAAAAATTGATTCTTAGAGGGGCTGAACAAGTAGACAATTATAAATATTTTTTTTGTTAATCCAAATCATAGTATTATTATGAGTTGACATATTCTAATAACAAATTAAAAAAGATGGACGCTCAAATATCAAATTTAGAGGTCCAACTAGAACCACCCAAATGAATAATCTCGATTAAATAATAAATTTCTCTGATCCCAACTCAGACTACCCTCAAGTCCTCAACTCTTGTGCACCAGCCAGTTTGATACCCAAACTTACAACACTACCACTGTGATACCACTACAACAAAGCTGGTCTTTTACGACACACAATGTGCGCCGTAAAAGACAAATTTACGACACAAAGAAGTGTGTCGTAAAAGACAAATTTCTCTTGTGGCACACAAAATGTGCGCCGTAAAAAACATTTTTTGCGTGTCGTAAAACACTCTTTTGCGCGCCGTGAAAGATGTTTTACAACTTTGATTGTGTGCCGTAAAAACCATTTTGTGTGTCGTAAAATGTCTTAAAATGCCATTTTGCATGTCGTAAAAGACCATTTTGTGTGTCGTAAAAGATGTCTTCATTCACTCTTCTAATAGATAATACTTTTAATTAAATCCTTTCATTCAAGCATAGTAAACAAAAGCATTCATGTAGTAAATCCTTGCGGGTCTTTTCGGAAAAGCCATAGCCTTCTCAAGTTATTATGTGCGGGCCCCGGTTTATTGTGCCAAACAAGATGTGAATGAACTCTGAAAGTAGGTGCTCCAATCATGCCAAAAAGAGGTGCACATAATAACTTGAAATTTATTATGTGCAACCCTTGTCACAATCAAGGTATTACTTAAACAACTTTCCCAAGTTATTATATGTGCACATAATAAACCTTTGTGCAACCGGTTTTTTTCTCAATTTTCCCAACATCAGGTTTTGAAATTAGGTTATTTAATCAAGTTATTATGTGTACACCCTGCATCAGTTTAATTACATCATTGTGATTTAATTAATTCTCAAAGTTTTTTTAATCTTCTAGAGTCATTTCTGTCAAAATTTTTAATTTTGGCTAACAAACTCTCTTTCCTTAATAATAATAAGTATAGATAAAAAGCATTCTCTGAGCACCTGTCTAGTGCTCTGAATATCGACACAGATGAGCTGGCGTAAATGGTGGGGCTGGATTTTTGGCCCGCAAAATGACTTGCTGATTTCACATGCGCTGAAAAGGGTTTATCTTGGGCTTAGGAAGCCTTTAGGTTCCCCTTGACAAAGTCAAAAAAAAAAAAAAAGGTGTGATGGCATTCTGGTAATTAAGTTCGAACTACCTAGGGCATTAACGAGACAATAACATTTCCCAGACGCGGGTCTAATTTTGGCGCCAATAAATGAAAAACCCAAATAACCCAGCGGCCCAAAAAAACAAGCATTAGGACCATTCCTTTATTACCCTAGACCCTCTCCAAAATGCATGGTTGTTCATTTCATATTTCTGAGGGTTAGGGCTTTGCCTCTTTGTTCAGAATGACAACAGAGGACGGCAAGAGGAAAACCGTTTCCTTCGACGTTCCCGACTCCTCCCCTCCGTCCGGCCACCGCCCCAATAAAGTCCCCCGGCGTCCTCTTCCCGTCCCCACCGATGATCATTTGTTCGACAACGAGTTCGACTACACTACTGATCACAATTCACAAGTACCGTATTCCCGCCTGGATCGATCTGGGATGACGGTCCTCGAGGTAAAAAAGATGACCCTCATCGAATAAATTTGTTGGTAAGTTTTCATATCCTTCTTGTTCTTCAGATCGATATTCTTTCTTCGGTTTCGATTTATTGACTTTGGTCTCATTCTGCAGAACCCAGGACACGTGAAATCGATCTGAAGCGCTTACAAGTGAAATTTCTTAAAGAGGAAAAGATATTATTTCAAGATAAGAAACAGAAATGGGTAGAAGAATACTTGAATCAGCCTGGCTGCCACCAGGTATCTCTAGTATCTCGATCTCTTCTTGAATTTGCTGTCTCACCAATGATGTTATTGTTATGATATATATATGTATTTTGCAGGATGAGTTGAAAAAGAACTTGTTTGCGGAGACATCTAAATGGGAAGCACAATACGAGAAGGAGCACTTTGAGCCCTTCTACAGAAAGAGATATGAGATTGTTACTGGAGGAGGATATGAAAAACCATTTACAGGTAGAGGCCCCTCACAAGTCAAGAGTCTTTAACTCTTGCTCTAGACTTGAGAGTAATTGAGTAATGTTGCCTTTTGTACGTGTTTTGTAATGTAGAGGAGGGACTGGATATGTTTTGGGTTTATGCGTTGCTGGCAAATCAGATAGTTGTTAGGCAGGTGAGGCCCATTTTTTTTTTCTATGCTTATCATGTTTTTAAGGAATTGTGTTGTGCACATATGATCTAACTCTCTCCTTTCCCGAAGTAGATTGAATCACCAGACCATGATTATCCGGCTCTCTGTCATCTCACTGATATCAGGTGTCACAGGATAAAAGATCCAAGAGGATTCAAGCTCGATTTTGTCTTTGCTCCTGATAATCCTTTTTTTTTAAATCAAATCCTTACTAAAACATACTAGGTGATTGGTGACAACTCGTCTGTGGTGTTGAAAGCAATTGGGTAATTCTAGTTTCTGTTGTTGATTAATAATGGCTTCTTCTTTTTCTTTTTTTTTGCCTGCTCAAGTTTGGGGTATGTTGTAGGACGGAAATTGAATGGTATGATAAGAAAAGCTTGACAGAGAAACTTCTTTTAGTAAGGTTGCACAAAAGGTTGCACAAAGGTTCGCATGTCGAAGTTATAGAGAAGTGTCGAAGCTTCTTCAACTTCTTTGAAACAAAAACTTATGAACAGGGTTTTATCTTTGATGAAGAAGCTGTAAGTTTGGGTTTCCTTTGTTGAATTTAGTTAATGATGATGTTAAAGGCTAGTTTTCTGAATTATTTGTTTAATGGTGTTGATGCAAAATTTCGTTTGTATCAAGTCAACAGGGTTCCGTTGAAATCCGAGGTGGGGTAGAGGGGTAGGATCTTGGATGTGGGGTTTATCTTCTCTCCATAAGGTTGGCTGATCGATTCAACATAGTGCTGCCCTATCAGGCTCCGATGATCCAATCAGAAAGAGAGAAGGAGGGGAAGTTTTTTTTGGTATTTCCTCAAGTGATCCAGGGACCTCGAATGAAGGAAGAGTCCTTCTTTTTATAGGGCTTGGAGGTGGTTGAGGTACACTGTTGGAGTATGGGCTTGGCCCCGAAAATAAGGGTGTCAGCTCCTTTCTTCTGACATGCCAGTAGCATGGGTTTGGTCGAGTGGGTGACAGATGTCACCATTTTGTGGTCTCCTCTAATCACATCATCTTCAACCCACGTTTATGGCCATGCTGGTCATGGGATTGTGACATTTGTCCAATTAGGTGAGATTTGCTCCTAGATTTGAGTAAATCAAGCCCTTGTGATTGGTGAGCAATCTCATGTTGAGGGAGGCTCTGGCAGTCCAGCTGAGCAGTGCTGGTCGATCATGACATTGCAGGCTTGGGTGATGATCGAGCTATATGAGTGACCTTCCAGTTCTAAGACTCATGGCATTCGAGTAACAAAGGTTGGGAGTTGAGGCTGAGATTTATTTAGTTGTAATGTATGATTGAATATTTTCGTTCGACATTTATTATTTTGTTGTCGTTGAAAAGTCAGAATCCCTCGTGGATACTTTAACTTTTCAACGCATCTTACGTGTACAAGGTTTGAAAAGTTATAGACATTACCCTGTCCAAATTCCGACACGAACAAATGGATGCCATGTGTCAGGGTGAACTCAAAGGGCGGCTAGCTACCGATGGATTATGTAATTGGGTACTCTCATTTGTTTTGAATTTCTAATTAATGCCCATGTATTCATCTATTGGTTTTGAAAATGACATGCTGGTGTATGTGATCTGTAGCCTTGCTATTCGAAACCAAATCATTCCTCATGCAGCATTGTGGTACAAACTGGAAGAGGAGGATTTTGTGCAAGATGATGAGACAATCGATGATTGTAAGCCGGAGGAGCATGCTGTCATTTTGTCATGGTAATTTTGTATGTTGGTAATCTTGTTTGGTTGCATTGTGAACCAGTGCTAATACACGTTTTCATCAACTTTCTTAATTTTGCAGCTCTTGATGGGTGGATGCACTTGCTTGGTCTACATGATTCTGCTTTTGAGAGTTTCGAGTGTTTGGTTTTGGCTCTTTTGAAAATCTCAAATGTCAAAGTTCTTGTAACTGTCTTTGTTAATTGGAATTTCCTTCTGCCATTTTATGGTGTTTTATGTTGGAATTTGGCTCCTGCCTATAAAATGTGTTGATTAGAATGAATGCTGCAAGTATGCTATACTACTCGATCACCAGAAAGTAAATATTTTTCCAAGTCCAACCAAATCACTTCCAACATTAGGGAGTAAGTTACAAACTCCGATAGTAAAGCATAACTTGAATTAGGGAAGGGGGTCTAGCCTATCCAACTGTAGGTTCCTCTTGACGTTAGTTTCCTTGCTTTGTTTTTCAATTTTCATTGATGTCTCCCATCCCATCCATGCGTACTCAATTGTAACCTCTGCTCCTCAATCTTCAACCGCCATGCATTTTCACCTCTCTTCCAACTCTGTAAAACTTTTTGCACTCCATTTCACTCTCCCAAGCGTGATTCGTTTATTTGGATGTGATTTGACCGATCATTTCTTCCTGGTCTCCAGTGGCTTTATTCCCGTAATTGGATTCAATCGGTAATATGGTTGTGCGATTAAGACCACAAACATTTGTGGGATGGGGGATCGATGAAGCAGATTTCTCATTTCGGAGTTCCATTATAAGTCATCAATAGCAAATTTCCTCAAAACTCGATGAGGGCGAGATTGGCAAAAGACCAATTGGTTGTTCACATGCGCCCAGTTGCCAATTTACAACAAAATTGCCATGGATGTCCTTCGGATTTTGGAAGGATCAAACACTACATCAAAATTATGATACAGAGTTGTTCATGTATGATCCTCAAAGCCAGAAAGACAGGAAGCTTCCCATACATGCATGATGAAGCAGATCAGATCCTGTACTCTAACGTGGTACGTTATGCGGAAAGCCTACTTCCAGTAGATGGATGAAAATTGTGCGCGCCATTGGTCAATCCAATTCTAGCTACTTTTTTCAGTTTACAATTTGTAATTCTCTTCAAACAATTATATATGTTTTACTGTGAAATTTATATTATTCAAACGTGCTAATTATTCAAAAAAAAAAAAAGGTGCTTTTTGATCTTTACAAAACAATATCAATCGATTCTAATTAATTCAGTGACAAGACAAAGGAAGAGGAACCCGCTATCTCAAGTCTTGGATTAGGAAATTAGTAGAATTTTTTTCTTTTCCAAACATATCCAAGGTTCCAACCCTATCTCTTTAAATGCTGAAGAGAACTGGGCCTAATTACAAAATCCAATCTTATTCTTGGAAACAAAAATCCATGAATTCAAAACCCTAATTAATTAAAGATGGAGATGGAGCTCGGCCTATATACAAGCCATGAACCTTGACAAACTCCATAGGAGTAGATCGGGTGTTGATTATGATCGGTTGCATGGTCGATTCAGTAGTCTTTTCCAAAGGAATGGAAACACGAGAAGAAAATTAAAGAGCATTAAAGGTGTATATGTTCTTCTTTGGCCAAAAATGAAGACCTCGTAGTAGCTAGATCGAACATCTTTCAACATTACCTGCCTAGTCTTTGTGTATGTTTAGATCCGTACCACACCAATGGGATGCTCTCATCAAAAGCCCATGTGGCATGAGCATATGTTAGTGTGGAATCCGGGCAGCAACACAATTTAGGTGCTTTCCGAAACCCTTGGTGTTGAAAGGTATTAAAAAACCGTCGGCTTTGGGTTCGGATTTGTTCATGGAACTAGTGAGACAAATACAAAGTGGTGAGAATTTCACAATATAGGATCAAGTGTTCATGGAAATACACTTGTCAACCCCAAGTTCTCTTTGTTTCTTGAGAGGAGTCAAAGATCACATTCCATCTTGCAACCACGAGTTTAATCATCCACATATAGTAGGTCGATTATTCTGAACAGATTATTTTTTATTAGAAAATAAATGTTAAAAAAGGATAAATAAAATAAAATAAATAAATTGGGGGCGGTTGCGCGCGTTCTCAATTGAGTTACCTTATTAGCACAGTCCCAGATAGAAGCCCATAGTATCCCCCAGATTTACGGCAGAGATGAGCTGGCATAAATGGTGGGGCTGGTTTCCCAAAAGACCCTCAAAAAGACCCGCTGATTTACGGATATACCATATCCAAACACGGTGTGATGGCATCCTGGTAAATGAGACGACAACATTTCCCAGACGCGGGTCAAATTTTGGCGCCAATAAATGAAACCCAAGAGGGAAACAACCCCAGCGGGCCCAGTGTTGTATTAATTTCTCGGCGACTAATGCTAAGAAAGTAACAATGTGCCTGATATATATATATTTTTTTTTGGTGACGAATCTGATACAAATGTTTATTTATTTATTTATTTGTTACACAACAATTAAAATTATACAACAGTTAGTCATCTATAAGTTCCACCTCTCACTTTGGTATGCTTGCTTGCTTGTTGCAACTGGAGTTATAAATCAAACTGGAAAATCTATGATCGTCTTGGATCTCAGAAGATTCTGTGCCAAAGTAATGACGGAATACATCCTCGTTTAAGTCAAAAAAAGTGAATTATCAGTTACGTCTTACGAATAATATTTGGCTTAGCAAATCAAGTCTAGACAGCTGGGGCCATATATGAAAGCAACTCTCTACAACCAAAACCCTAGAAATCGATAGAAGCTGGGTGCATATAGAAAAAACCAATCTTTAAAATCAAAATCTTAAAGACCGAATTGAAAGGAGCCTGGTTGCATATAGAAAAAACCAATCTCTAAAATCAAAACCCTAAAGATCGAGAGCTTGGCTAAAAATTTTCTTACGTGCAGCGCAGTTAATCGGTTTCTTAGTGCTGTGACTATATTTGCCGAAGGAATAAATGGGAGGAAGTTACATGTACATTCTTGACCGAACTGCCAAGTCCACATTGCAGACATAGCTATACAGAGAAAATGACATGCCAGCAGGCATGTAAATGGATATGAATAACCTATATATTACTTTAGTTCTTTACTTCACTTTGAAGCTCCATTTTGCTTCCCTTAAAGTAGGGTTTAGGGCTTCATGAATTAGGACTGATTAAACCTTGACTTTGTTAGTTTAATACTTTAATGCCTAAATCGATCTGTTAGTGTATTATATATTACTGTACAGTCAAACAATGCTGAACAATGAGTTTGGTAAACTCGTGCATGATTTTGAAAGCAAGGCCATGATTGTGATTCATGGTCGATCGAGCTGGGATGGCTTAGAGTGTTACGGGTATATGTATCTACTCAATGTAATTTACCTTGCAAGCTTTACATAAAGGCCAATCATTTAGCATTGCTAGCTAGGTAGGATATAATATGAATGATAACAAATAATTTACCTGTACTTGCAGACTTAGGCTACACACTAATAAAAGATTTATTTACCCGAATTGTGAATCCTTCTCACTTGGTTTCTTATTCAAATGGATTAAGATTTACGTACTAATTCATGCGTAAAAAGAAAACTTGGAGATCGAAGGAAAGGAAATAAAAGAGGAACTGTCTGTACTTGACTTCATGACCACATTTGAAAGTCAAATGAAAATGAGGAAACTGTGCTGAACAAACATGCTTACGTACGTACTGTTTCATGATTGCTCATGTTCCCTTAGCTTCAAGAAGGGGGCATTCTTTTGTTGTTTTTTTTTTTCGATGACAATTCTTTTGTCGTTGGGACTACTCATATTTCTTCTTTCTTCCGAACGCAAGTACTCTACTTTAGTCACACCTTTTTTCTTTTCTTTTTTATCAAAAGAAGATACTAAGTCACCTTTTTAATTATCGTTTTGCTTAACTCTAAAAGTAAATTTTCTATCATATATATATATATATATATATATATAAGGTTCTAATTCTAAACTTTAAAACTGTGCAAATGAAGTTACTCTCATATCTTATTCAAAAAAAAAAAAAAAGTTACTCTCATATCAAAAGTGTAGCATAACGGATCGATCTTGAGGATTTGTTCGGCGAGAGATTACAGCATTACCGCTATCATATGAAATGTATTAATTAGTTGGAGGAGGAGCCTCCGTGGCTCACTTCTTTTTTACTTGTTATTGTGCAAGGTTGCTAATTGCTATTATAAATTAACTCTTTGAGTTGTAAGTTTCTCAAGTGAGAAATTCTTGTGTAGGGGCACCCGCACCACGTAGCGGTGCGGCCCTCCAATCAGAAGAAATAATTTTTTCCCTCTTTTTCGAAACTACCCCTGATTTTTAATGTGAAATACCCAAAATACCCCCTGCTTGAGCACTGATTGGGCCGCCGCATTGCCACGTGGTGCAGGTGCCATACGGAAGTCTCTCTCTTCTCAAGTTCTTCACTGAAAAGTTCAATCCAGATAAAGTAAAACAAAAACAACTATAATATATAATAAATCCATCTATCTTAATATATATATATAGAGTAAATGTTTTTGGTGATTGTCTGATGAATCATAAATCGGAAGACACCAAAAATTATCATGTAAAAGTGCTTTTAGAGGAGACAAATAATATAAGGCATTGATTCAATATGCATGTAACGTGTGTCTGTTTCCAAACTTGCGAAACCAACTTTATCTCCAACATCATAATGAACAAAAATATATATATAATTGGAACCAAAATCTTTGAGCAATCTTCGACAACAAAATACAAAAGGAAATTATCGATGCAAAAGCTAGTATGATCTAATTGATGACCATAACAAGCAACTAATTTATTGTTTTATCAACAATTCACCATCTTGATTTTCAAGTTTACAAGCATGATCCCAAGCTAATTGAGCCTTATCTTTTATAAAAAGAAATCTCTACAAATAATTTTCTCTTACTAAAAACTAGCATCGTGCCTGCATTTTGCGCGCGGTGAAAAAGAAAAAATTTATGTGAACTATGAAGACATACCTTTGCATCAGTTGCTAATCTACCTAATGTCTTTAATTAGGAATTCTACTTTTGAGAGTTTGAGGTTGTATTGCAGGGCTGAAATATATAACTATGTCCTATCCTCTTGACAAAACTGTATATACTACGTGACAAACATGCAATTTTGATTATTGTAGTGAGTAGTTTTCGTGGAGATCGGTATGTTTCTGTGCTTTTGGTTTGTTTGCCTCATTGCATTATTTGACGATTTCCTCATTATAATTAAAATAAATTCTTGGTGAGTTAACTAAACATGTTTAAATAGGCATTATATATAGAAAAATTAAATTTTAATAAACTTTTTGACACTAAAAGAGGGCTTCACTTTATAGTATAGATAGATAGATAAGTTTCGATACTAAAAACAAAAATATTATATGGTTTAGCATAATCATGCTCGCAAAATTACACTACTTAGAGATCACATAATAGTTTGTAGTATTTACATTCATGGGCTATTCCCACCATTCCTCCAACTAAAAAAATAAAAACTTCTTTCAGAAACTGAAAATATAAACCTAGCAATTGTATGTGCCACTACATTACATCTTCTAGGCCTGTAGAAGACTCCGGATGTATTGTTTATTGCGTATCAATAGTCATATGTCATCTTTGTTTTTAAGGCTACTGCTTCTAAACAGTCTGATTCGACAATCAAGGGCATCAAGTACACATCAACAATAAATTCCAGCAAGTAGTTCGGTAGCTAAAACAGAGATATCCCATACCTCCTACTTAGCTACGTATTTGGTATTACAGCTAATCACAATAATTAGGTGCTTAGCATACCAAAAACAAAAAGAGTTTATGCTCTGGAGTCTTGATAAAAGATTTGATTCACCAACTAACATGTTCTTTTAAAAGATCCCCATCTTCTTGCTTAAACAAAGTCCTCCCTATAAAAGCCTCATCACCAACATCAAAATTTCTCATACCCCTACCAAATCAAACTCCACACAACCAACAGAAAACCCATTGACACAACAATGGTGTCTGAGAGGTACCAATCCAAAAGTGTGTGCGTAATTGGGGCTGGACCCTCAGGGCTTGTTGCTGCAAGAGAGCTGAGGAAAGAAGGTCACAGAGTGGTGGTGTTGGAACAAAACCATGATGTAGGAGGTCAATGGCTGTATGACCCAAATGTGGAGGGAGAGGACCCCTTAGGAAGGAACACTACTAGTCCTACTACTAGTACGAAGTCTTATCATCTAAAAGTCCACAGTAGTCTTTATACCTCTTTAAGGCTAACATCTCCAAGAGAGATCATGGGATTCACTGACTTCCCATTTTCAGTTAAGAAGGGTAGAGACATGAGAAGGTTTCCTGGGCATAGGGAACTTCTTCTGTACCTTCAAGATTTTTGTGACTGGTTTGGGTTGAGGGATTTGATTAGGTTCAATACTAGGGTGGCTTATGTGGGCATGCTGGATCATGTAATGGGATGCCAAGATTTGAAATGGCTTGTTAAGAGTGTGGAGAAGAAGACCCAGATTGTGATGGAAGAGGTGTTTGATTCTGTGGTTATTGCCACCGGCCATTACTCTCAGCCTAGGTTGCCTTCCATTAATGGTAAAGTAATTACTTGAAAATTTCTTTTCTTATCTAACATTTGTAGTTATATTGAATTAAACTGTTTTCATTCTCTCTCTTTTTTTTCTTTTCAATACTGTTGGTCATGTTTAGGAATGGATTCATGGAAGAGGAAGCAAATGCACAGTCACATTTACAGGGTTCCCGAGCCCTTCCGTAATGAGGTAATCTGCGCGCGGCCTGTATTTGATATACGACCTTGTTGATCCATTAGTCATTCATATATATATATATATATATATATATATATATATATATTCAAGCTTTTGACGTTCAATATTTATCGTTCAAGGTTGTGGTTGTGGTTGGAACTTCACTAAGTGGGCAAGACATATCAATGGAGCTAGTAGAAGTGGCAAAGGCAGTGTACCTCAGCGCAAGATCCATGAACAATATCTCTGAGGGCTTATCCAAGGTCATTTCCAAGCATGATACCTTGCATCTTCGTCCACAGGTACTACAATCGCACCTCGTGGTGACACCAAAAGGGATGAAACCTTAAAACTAGTTTAGTCCCAAGTCCCAACTCATTTTCTCGTATTTCCTTACAATATCGGGCTAATTCTTTACAATCCCATTAGTTTTAAGTTTTAACCATAATTCTGTCTGTTACATGTGTGATGTTATTGACTTTTAACTGCACAATTCATATGCAGATAGAGTCCCTTCAAGAAGATGGAAAGGTATTGTTTGTGGATGGTTCTTGGGTAACTGCAGACACCATCATCTACTGCACAGGGTAATGTTCCATTCCAAAACTATTTTGTACTGTTTAGCAGACAATATTATAAAAACTCAATGATTGCTTATGAAACAAGCTATTAATGCCCTAAACTGTACTGAAAGTTACCAACTTGACCTTGACTGGGAGATTTTCTGTGGGTCTCTGACATGAAGAACTTCGAGTGTTATTACTTCTAATTGTTCCAAGTGGGTTGTGACTTGTGTTTGTACTTTTGTGCAGGTATTCATACACATTCCCATTTCTTGACACCAAAGGAATAGTAGCTATTGATGATGACAGGGTGGGTCCTTTGTATGAGCACACCTTCCCTCCCTCACTTGCTCCTTCTTTATCTTTTATTGGCATTCCTAGACAGGTAACCAAAATTGACACATGTTATAATTGAAAGATTTTGGGTTAGGCGGCCTGACCATTAGTTAGCGTGACTAATATAATGTTCATGCAACTTGATCCAAGATTTTTCCCTTATTTTTCTTCTTTTTCTTTGGCTCCAACATATAGATATAGCTTTCATGTTCATCATCTGTCCATCCAGATCATAGGGTTCCCTTTCTTTGAGTCACAAGCAAAATGGATAGCTCAACTGCTCTCTGGGAAAAGAACATTGCCATCATGGGACGAAATGATGCAGTCCATTAAGGACTTCTACCACTCAAGGGATGTTGCTGGCATCCCCAAGTACAATACTCATAATATTGCAGATTTCGAGGTAAAATTATTTGTTTGTTTGTTTTTTTTTTTTTTTTCTTTTTCGTTTTCTTTTTCTTGAGGAGGAAAATAAGTTAACTTAAAGCCTCTAGGTAAGAATGTTTGTTACGTCTGGTAATTTATTGATTATTTTTACCTTGTATACTTAAATACGGGTGATCTTTTGACCGCAATTGACGTAGCTTGCATTCAAAGCTATCAATCTAGAGGCCTAATTTGTTTTCTTGTTCTTGCAGTATTGCGACAAATATGGAGATCATGTCGGGTTCCCACATTTAGAGGAATGGAGGAAAGAGCTTTGCCTTTCTGCCTTAAGAAATTCTGAGACAAACTTAGAAACATATAGAGATTCGTTGGATGATCATGACTTGCTTCAAGAGGCTCTTCAAAGTCCACATTTTACTCAACAAGAACAAGGAGCTCAAGATTTTCCTATGTAAAAGTCTTTAAATTATTCTTGTTTGTTTAAATGTATTTGTTATTTGGTTGACACTTGGGACTTTTTTTTTTTTTTTTGGAGAAATGGGAGAATTTATTATTAAATAAACACTTGAACAGCAATGACACAAGAAAATAGCTCCTGAACATTTGTTTTTTGTAAGAACTTCCATTTACTCTACTTGAAGTGACAAGGATTCTTCCTTCTTCTTCTTTTTTTTTTTTTTTTGGTGGGGTGGGGGGAGCAGATAGACTCCTTCACTCCCTTACAAATTGTAGCTGTTTTTCTGAAATGATCCTTCAACAAAATGTTTGATAACTTTGATTGAAGAAAAAGAACAACATAGCACTTTGCCAAAAACACTTCAAATTTGAATATATCATTCTGCAAATGAGGGGACTCTCATGCATGAATGTCATGGCTTCCTTTCTATGAGTTCTATCCACCCAAACGTATATACCCACCCACATGTATGAACTCTGAAGGTTTGGAGGACATGTACAAAAACCAACCTTATGATTCACACAAACCTCCCAAAAGAGCATTAAAAACGTACACTGTTATTCATTTCCCTATACCTTGTTTCTAATCAGCCGCAGATCACTACCCGAATTTCTCTGCCCTCTACGCCGCCTAGTTACCTCTCCCCAATCAATTAGGCTTCTCTTCTCACATTCCAATTGCCTTTTGACACCGATGTGATTCAGTGGTGAAGCAGCAGTATTCTCTTTTACAGCGGAAGCAGAAATGGTGCACCTTCTCCTCCCCCTTGCCAACCCAAATTTAGCTGCATGTCTTACTGATCTTGTTTCGGAGCAATCAGCAGAAGCCTCAATTAGTGTTCCTATGATCTGAAGATCCTCAGTCACCTGACACCTTGACAAAGAAGCAAGGCCAGGGAGAATTTCCCTTTGGAAGTCCTTCCTCTGTTGCCTTCCTTTTCTAGGTCGACCCTTTTTTGGCTGACTTTGTGATGAAGATGTGACCATCACTTCCTCTTTGTAGCCATTACTTCTATAGCAGCAGCACTCTTCCACCTTTGACTCTGGTAGCTTCAATGTCATGGCCTCAAAGTAGTCCATTCCATCAGGTAGAACCTCCTGATGATCACCGCATCCCACCTCGTTTTTTAGACTGCCTAAAACTGAAGACGCTAAACCAGCAAACCACTTTAGGGAATCAGATGAAGTTTCAGTTGGCTTGTATGTGGTCCTTTCAGAACAAGTATGACACACGGATGATGAAATGGTGACCAAACATTCTGCAGCAGTCCTGAACAGTTCCTCTTCCAGATGCACTTCCTGTCCTGACAATAGAAAAGGTGTCTCAATTTGTATTTCAGTAGAGTCCATTGGCTGTGAACACTCTTTGGTTTCCAGATTTTCCTGTCCTGACCGTGGCAAAGGTGTCTGAATTTGAGTTTCATCAGAGTCCATAGGCTGAGAACAATCTTTGCTCTCCAGACCATCCAGTCCTGATGGAAAAGGTGTCTCAATTTGATTTTCATCAGAATCCATAGGCTTAGAACAATCTTTGCTTTCCATATTTGACAATGGCAAAGGTGTCACACTTTGATTTTCATCAGATTCTATTGGCTGAGAACACTCTTTGTTCTGCAGACCTCCCTGCCCTGACAATGCAAAAGGTGTCTCAATTTGTTCATCAGATTCTGTTGGCCTAGAACACACCTTATGTTCGAGATCTTCGTGTACTGACAATGGAGATGGTGCGTCAACTTTTTCATCAGATTCTGTTGGCTGAGAACACACCTTATGTTCGAGATCTTGCTGTACTGACAATGGAAAAGGTATCTCAACATGATTTTCATCAGATTCTCCTGTAGGTGGAGAAGACTCCTTGTTTTCTGGAGCTTCCAGTCCTGACATTAGATCAGGTGTGTCAACTTGATTTCCATCAGATGAGACACCTCTCGGTGGAGAACACTCTTTGTTTTCTGGACTAGCAGGTGCCTCCAAAAGACTCTCTGTTGAAGAGGATGACATTGCTGAAAACTCATCTTCATTTACGGATGTGTTCAGGTCAATGTGAACTCCAAAACCTACATCATTTATGGATGAGTTCAGGTCAATGTGAACTCCAAAACCTGCATCTTTCTTAAATTTACTCTTTTCCACATGTTCATCAACAGTTGGTTCTACTTCTTTGTTGTGCACAGAATCACAAGGCACATTTAAATCAAGTAGCACAGCTCTTTTGCTGTCCTTGATATCTTGAACTGAGTTCTGATGGTGATTGGAGCCTGAGACATGATAACAGTGATCACCAGAAATGTTAGGTGTCTCACAAGTAGGAGACCCATGAATCTGTTGACTCAAGAAGTCACTTGCCTCTGCCTGATTTGAATCTTCACATCCTTTATCAGTTTTCCCATAATAATCAAGTTTCGGTCTATGCAAAGGAAACCTCTCATTAGAATCTTCAAGCTTTTCTGTTCCAGTTGTTTGGAAACTCTGGGAAACTGCTGCATCCGAAGAACAGCTAGGAGGCATGAAATTCAGGTCTATATCCTTCCAAGCATTGACATTTGCAGAATCCTGCAGGTATCTGGTAATTCCATGAAGTTCAGGCACTAAACCGTCATTAACCCTTATCAGATTATCAGAACTGATGGATGGTGGCTGGGCCCCTGATTTGTTGGATTCTAAATCAAAGCCATTGCTAAAGCTACTGTCAGAGACCGTACCATCATGTTTTGTACTAGACCTCAGATGCTTCTTCAACTGTAACCTTTCTTCCTCAAGCCCACGCCTTAATGTTGATGATTTACAGTTATTACTGAGTGGTATAGAGGTGTTAAGACATGGGAGTGCTTGAACTGCAATCTGGGTACGTGCCAAGTCATGCATAGGTTTTCTTAAAGCAGCAATGCCTGAGGACCCAGAATGTTCCATGCAGTCACGAGGAATATGTTGGGATGATGTGCACATCAAAGCTCCACTTGGTCCAGATTGATGATCATTTTTAGTTTTAGAATTTCTTCTGAAGTTTTGAACAGCAATCATTGCTCTTTCACTCGACGAATTTTGGTGATTGTGAAGAAAGGATGACGGTTCCTGTTGCGTAAGCTTCTTATGTAATGAGTTAGATGACGAGGATATGTCATCTGCATGAAATCCTCGAGGCAAAGAATACAAGCTGCTTTGAATTTTCCCTGAAAAGATAAGTGCTTACCATATAAGAAGACTACGAGTTATCAGACAGACTATAAAGTGATGATGGCATTCAAACTGACTCTGGAGCATATTATATATAATAAATGTCATTCTCAAATTAAAATGGGGAAACTTGAAATGCTCACCAGCATTGTAATTATAAGATGACAACCACTCCTGTTTGCTTTCTGTGCCTTGCAGTAGAATATTTGAGTAAGCTTCGACGGCAGTGGGCCCCTCAAAACTATCGGATGCAGGAGCTGTTTTTTCCTGTAGCTTATACAGATAATTTAAGTCAACCCAACCTTTTTCTAATGAAGCACTTGAGGCATAATTGGAAACGGAGTTGAATCCATTAGTTGCATCACCATTACACACAACCTCGGGAATTCTCTTAGTAGGATAACTTGATACCTCAGCTGCTTCAGAAACCTTTCCGTCTTCTAACAATTCCTCTTCTTCACTATCAATGTATATTGTATCAGCTGGAAGTCGAAGGTCCAAGTTCTTCCGAGGTTTCTTGCATTTGGATTTCAAAAATTCACGGTCTCCTGAATGGCCTTCAGTTTGAGCAGGATAAGAGCATGCCCTTATGTTCCTCCCTTGAAGAAAACATGAAGGTGACTGGATATTTTCAGCACCTGAAATAGATACTTGACTGCATGCAGGGATGTTGAATGTCTTTTGAGCACAGACAAGAGAAGTCTGAGACAAAGAAGTAGTCCGCCTTGAAACCTCGGTGCCCAGATTATGTTTATCTAATTCATTCCTTGTTATATCATCCATTAGTTCTCTTTGTCTTCCATAAAGGCGGTGGAGGTCCAGAATCTGGATATCACAAGACATTTCAGATAAGGTGTTAATTGTTCGTGCCAATGCAATTAATTAGTATTGAAAAAGATATAAAAATAAATAAATAAGCTAAAGAAACTGAAATTATGCCTGAAACAGAAAACAGAACACTAAAGTGTAGATTATGACTATCTATGAATTATGACTCAATATTTTGCAATAACTCCAGCTAATATGCTCAACGAAACTAAACATGCAGCATATTATTCTCGACATGAACAGTCACAATAGTATACCTGATTCTTAAATATCATTTCTTGATTGAGCATTTTCTGCTTGAACACCTCCTTGTAATACCAAAAAAGCTGGTCAGAAGTCAAATTATGATTCCTCTCACTGCCATTAGCACTTAAGTTATGATTCATTGTGGGGATATATACTGGGGCATAGCTGCTGCATGGAATATGAGCTCCCATTTCCAGCAAGTCTGCATGTAGTCAAGCACAAGTTTACTGAATAACTCAACAAAGTATAACCTCACTTCCACCAAAAAAAAAAAAAAAACATACAACTGTCTACGGAAGTCTGAACTTTGTTTGTATTGTATGGCAATATAAAGCAACTAATTCACTGTGTTAGACTTTTTCACTGGAAATTCTGGAACTTTCAAGGGTACGAGGCCCTAATAACGGAGAATATGAATGTCAGGATTAACTTAAGCTGTTGAGATCAATTGATACACTGTAAACAGGTGGTGTAAGAAAATGGAACTGAGAGAGAAATGGTTTAACAAGCTTAAACTCAATTGAAAGAACAAAAACCATATCCCCTCTTTCAAGCACATTTTAGAAATATATCAAAGCAAAAAGGAAAACTTATATAAATTTCCAAATACAGGCGGCCTAAATAAACATCTCCCAACATAATGCTGGTGAGCAGAGGGAATCCACATCTCATCAGCACTCTCAATGCTGGACAAGCTTTAAGATGCAGATACTGAATGGCCAAGGCTGTATTTTGATGCCAATGCACAAATTTCATTCCAGCAATCAAATCATACCGATTGTCTTTTAAAGGTTCCTACATATCTAGAAGAAAAAATTGAGAGTCAACCTAAAGCCACCAACATACTCCAGTACTACTGGAAATAAATAAATAAATAAAAGCCGAATGCGTCAAACAAGGTCAATATCAGGCCAGAGTAATCTACCCATTTTCTTAGCAGGACAAAAATACACTTCCTCAGGATCAAACAAAGCATGATTTTCCCAACATGGTCTTCATTTTGAGCATTAATACAGCCCCCTATGAAGAACCCTATTTGGACTTTGCCCTCAAAAAGTGTAAGGATGATGTCAAGGTCACAATAAACAATATGTCATAAATTTCAGGGGAATCCAAAATCAAACTCAGAAAACCAAAAAAAAAAAAAAAAAACAGTATTCATCAAACCAAATTCCCCAAACAAAAGAACTGAGAACACTGAAGAAGAACAGAAACCACCTCTAGAAAAAATGTCCATACTGGGAACAAACAAAGCTTCACAGACCCAACAATGAAACCCATGAAACACTGAAAACCACACATTCATAAATGTTCATTCATTCACAGACCAAATGGAGAAGGAAAAGGGAGAGAGCAGATAAAGAAAAAGTTGTACCTTTTTTTTTTAAAATTTACCAAACCCATTAAAGACACCAGCTTTAATAACCAAAACGAATCAAAACCCGTACCTGAATTCTTATACATGACTCCTCCTCAAAAACCCACAAAGGTTTTGATCATTCACTCATTCCCAGTATTCCACAGACTCATACATGCTGGCTTGCTCTGCGCACCCAAAACAAGAACAACCCAGAAACAAACCCATGAATCAGAAATCAAACCAACACAGCTCAAGCATCAAAGCCAGCATTTTGGGAAGGCCATGAAAGAAGAAGAGAAGGCAAAAATATAATAAAGATGGAAGCTTTGGGATCCAAATGGGCCATTTTTTGTCTAGGAAGCTTTTAGAGAGAGAAAGAATCACAGAGAAAAAATAAGAAATCCAGAGACGAAATTTACATGAGAAAGAGAGACATGAGAGTTGTCCTCACCCAATGACTCCATTTCTTTGGGTTTCGTTTTTGGATTTTTGAGCAAGTGGGCATTGTCTTATGAGGAGGCTCTAGATTCTCTCAGCCATTTCTAAAAATAATTATTATTCATTTTTCAGATACTATTGGGAAAAATCAGACATATGCAATCCGGATTTTACTGACAGTACCACCAGTACTAGTGTAGCTCCATAATTTCTATATTCTTTTCTTTCTCCATGAAGAAAAGAAAATTGCAATTATTTGCCTAACATTTACCTACTCCATGGAAAACAAACACATCCTTAAAATGAAGGGGGATTGAAAATCTTGTTGTTTTGTTTTGTTGGAAAAGCGTGTTTACCTAGGAAATGTAATTTGTGAAGAGGACATGATTAATTTTTGCAAACATATATAGAACGGTTACGTGCGTTACTTAGTCAATATGAATAACGTTAAAATAAAAGTTGTTCCAAAGAAGACAAAAATGATTAATTTTCCACGTCTTCGTTCAGTGAACCAAACGAGACCTGAGTGGTGATAGAATAAATGTAAATTGATTGTCCTCGGTTAAAGTGTTCGTGTTGAGAATAACCGTTGTAACCCATTCATTTTTCAAAATGGAGATGAACTCAAATATGTGAAAAATCATTAAAGAACCGTAGTTCTTTATTTCCTTTCAATCAAACCATCATATTTTGTGCGTTTTAGACTCATAATAAGGTAAGTTAAATTATATCTCATTTTGTTTAAGTGGACTACAAAATTCAAATTTGTGAGTTTCTTTTTCCTTACTGAACAATCATTCATCAATATTTTCCTAAAGACATGACACATTTAGGCAACATTCTAATCAAGCCCTTAATCATGGTTGTTAGTACATCATAAATGCCAATGACTCAATCCTCAAAGCCAACTAACACGACAAGAAGATTATAACTTGTTAATCTAAAGAATTAGTTACAATGTTTGCATCACACCTATCATGTAACACTAGACAAAAAATAAAGAGAAGAATATTAAGGGAAGAAAAAAGAAAAGGACAATTAAGAGCAAAAACAATGAGAAAAATATAAAGAAACAAAGACTTTCCTCAAAAGCTTCTATTTGAAAAAGGACATAGGTAAAGCTCATTGGAAACTTTTCCTTATAGCCTTGTTTGAAGTCAAGAAATGTAGAATAGATTTTAACTTGAACACAAAGAAACCCTAATTATAATGCTTTTTTATTTTCCTTTTTAAGAGATAAGATAATCCATGTGATAAGAGTCATGCATATAGATATATGTTTGGCCTTTTCCAATGAAAAAGAGGCAAAAAGATGGTCCCTAATCTGTAAATAAAGTTAAAGAATGAACGGTTTTCTGTGAATATATAAAAGTTTAAGGGCCTCATTTACAAATATAGAACAATTCAGGGGAAGAAATTTAGAAAAACGAAATCCACCGTAGAAGTTTGTGCGAATTCTGCGGCGGGCCCCACTCATCCTTCCAGTCTGTCCAATCCCCGATGTCGATTTTCTTGGACTTTCCAATTTTCTATTCCTTTTCTCGTCGAAATTACTGATGTGCCATTGAAATGTTGAATGACGATATTGCCCCGCTTGACGTCCCTCTCGTGCGTTTCGCTTTCACGGGTCACATTTTTGATTTTTTGGTTACCTTTTTTGGGACTCTTCTAATCTAGCAAGTAATGGTAGCTTTTACTAATTCCTATTACTTTTATCATCAAAATCTCATATAGTTACTTGTCTTTTTTTTTGGTCAATATAGTTACTTGTCTTGATGTAGCAATATTTCTAATTTTTCAAATGATCTAGGATTTAATTGACAGTGCAATGTACTTTTCAACATGACAATTTTATTTGAGAAGAGAAAAAATTCATTGTCGCAAGGGTACTTTGTGAACCGTATATATTGATTATTGGATAATTATTGAGATAAATATCTGGAACTACGTAAAATATTTCTTTCGATGAATAGCCAGGTGATGTAGATTGTGATAATTGATCGAATTGAATCATGGAATGTACATAACAAGTCATAGTGATTTTGATTATGACATACAATTAGTTGAACTGATGGTCAATAAATCATGTGATTGTGATGCTTGTGACATGGTCATGAGCTCATGATTCTCATTGTTTTTTTTTTTTTTGAGGAGTCATGATTCTCATTGTTGGTATGAAAATTTGCCACAGTTTTGTTGGGCACTGTTAGGAAAAGGCCCAAGAGACACTTCTCCTCAAAATCAAATGTTGCAAAGACATTACGTATTGGGCTCTTCTTGGGTAAAAATGGTTTGCAATTTTTCTGTTAGGCCCAGGAAAAGCAATTTTTTTTTTAACCTTTTCACTGAAGTTTACATGTCACAAAGCACTTTCTTCTTGAGTGGAGCCGAGCACAGTGGCCCAGCGGTTGTTGGCGGTGGCGGAAGGATAGAGGTGGAAGATGCCTGGCCATATAAAATAAGGACATCTTTTGTATGGGCCAACGGGCCATAATGACTGAGTTAACTACAATTGTGGCCATGGGCCCAATCACATGAGGGCCCAGAAGACCCGGATATTTCCCATAGTTAGTCGGAAAGTTAATACCTGCTTCGAGTGCGACTGCCTTTAAGGTTATGATAAATTTCTGTGGACCAAAACCAACAATATAACACGATGGTGTAACTTAGGTAACTGCTTCTTTTGAAACTCCACTACGTACAGTGATCTCTCATGTCGAATAAAGATGTAGATGAGTTTGTCATGTCGAATAAAGATATAGATGAGTTTGTCATGTCGAATAAAGATAGATGTCTGGCCATGTTGGTGGCGCCACCAACACTAAGAGTCATCTAAATGATGCTTTCAAAGCGCTTTAATCAATGGAGTTTGAGCAAAGAGAGTTTGTATTGGACGAACGGGGGGTGGGTTTTCAGATGCAATGACTTTTTTTTTTTTTAACATCCCAAATCAGCTCTAAATTGAAGGAACGGGCAGTGATTTTTTAGATGTAATGTCCAATTATCATTTAAGATTATAGGTGGATGCTTGACGTCCTAAATTAGCTCTAACCTAAGAGTTAATATTGTCTGATTGTTTATTTTAATTTATAAAAAATATTTTCTATCAGGAAAATTCTACAATGTGTTAACGTATGACATGCATACAATTGTCTTAAAGTGATAAAATGAGTCCTCAAAATAATAACATGAGTTCTTAAAGTGGTAAATTTTATTAGTTACCATACGAGTCTTCAAGTGATAAAATGAGTCATTAAAGTGGTAAAATGAGTCCTCAAAGTGGTAAAAATAGTTGATGTATGAGAAATATTAACATACTATAATCTTACCCTTCTTATCAAGTGCACGAAACCAATGGCAATGAACATTAAACCACCACCACCACCAAATACACTCAAAAAGTTTGGCTAAGATCTCTTCAAGTGATCACAACATGGTAGACAGTAGACACACCTTGTGGCCATAAGGATACCAGGAAACTATGGGTCACATTAAGGTACTCTAACCACTATGGACGGTTGGGATATTAGCCCTACATGGAAAATGACCAATCGATAATAAGGCATGAGCATCAAGTCCCTACCTTGTTTATTGTTCATGCTAAGCTTCAAAGCAATGACCTAGTTTCTACTTACCAGACAACACAATAATACACACTCTAGCTTATTCTCATTTCTCAAACAAGAAGCATATTACATGTATCTTCTAAACAAAGATACTACTGGGGAACTCAAAGAACACATAGAAATTAAAGGGTAATCAATCAATATATAAATATAGAGAAAGGTGGTTCTTCAAAGCTAGCTAGTTGGTTGAAGCTGCAGCTGGTGTTTGGTTGGTAACTGGGTACTTCCTAGCATTCTTGACAATCTTACTGAGTGCTGCTTGTCCAAGATCAAGGCCGCAAACATCGGCGAGCTGGATCAGATAGAGTAGCACATCAGAAATCTCTTCTTCTAAATGCTCTTTGTCATCAGAGCTCCAGTCTGGTAGCCCTCTTGCAACTTCACCTTTCCACTGGAAGATCTCAGACAGCTCTCCAACCTCTCCAACCTGCAGAATAGTATATGTTATATATGTACGCACACGCACACACACACACAGATATATATATATATATATATATAATTAAACCAGAACAACTGAGGCTTGAAATGAATGATCTAAGTTTTGTATTTACTTACTAGTGCTAGAAGGAGATTTCTAGGACTGTGGTATTGCTCCCAACCTCTAACTTGAGCAAACTCAGCAAGCCTGTCTCTCAGTTCTTGAAGTGAAACATCTTTGTTACCATTTCTTGAAAACTCATAAGAGCTCCCCATTTCCTTTAAATTCTAATTCTAGCTAGCTGTCTTTTCTACACTTTGCCTCATGCACAGCCAAATATAAAGGCAGAATATATTGAGAATTTTTATTTTTTTGAAACTAAAATGCTATAGTGGAGGGGCACTTGATGGAACACTCAAATAAGTAATGATTTCAGGTATGGCAAAGGTGTCGAAATTCTATCATTCATGACTTGAAATCATTAATTTTATACCCACCTGAAATATTTTTTTACGGCATCAATAGGTGCAAAAACTTCAAGCTAGTAGGTCTTTTAGGCTTTAGCTCATTTACAGTCATCTATAGCTCCACAGAATCTAGTCTCAAATCCTTCGGAATCCAGCTTTGTTCCTTTAGAATTTTGGATTTATCCTCCCACCATCAATTTTGCTTCCAATCTTGGATTTCAAGAATCATAAAAGATTTTGATCATCTATATGAACATCATTGGCTTTATGTTCGCTTCTGTGAATCCGGAAATTGCGACTCGAGAATGGATCAACATGAAAACAAAGCATTCATCATGTCCCTATCCTCTGATTGAAGCTACCTACTCTTAGTAAATCTAGCTAGGACATACCGTGTGGAAAGAAACGTACGTGTAAAAGGTCGCATGTTTTTTTTTTTTTTTTTTTTTTTTTTTTTTTTTTTTTTTTAAGAAGGGGTTTGGAACCCAGCCTAACTGGGAGGCTCAGCCCCACGCCCGGATTAAATTATTGAAAAAGAGAAAAATTACAAAAGGGAAAGGGGGACTAGACCAAAACCTTTCCCATAAAAAGAAAACAAAAGAGAAAAATCCAACCAAATCAACGATAATGGAGGACTCCTAAGGCATCATTACGAAGCTTAGAAAAAATCTCCATTGGAGGCGTAGGGAGCCAGCAAAGAGAAGGAAAAGTCAATCCCAAAATCGCCAAGCAATCTGCCACTGAAATGCCTTCCCTATGAATATGAAGATCTAAAAGTAGAGACAAGAAATTAGCTGCACTGTCCTGATCTTCATGTAGATGCTGATGAAGCTAACTATGCGCACAAATTCCTGGGGTTCCTGGGAAGGAAGCCTCTGAATATGAATATGACAGGCCAACATAATCATCTCAGCAACCTGTGAAGCGATAATTTGGGAGTCCCAAAAAATCAGCCTGCAAGTACCTGTGAAGCTCTGCAGGAGGGCTAGGATACCAAGTAAATGAGTGCTTTGAAACACCTAAGTTTGCCATCTTATCAGCAGCTGCATTCCCTTCCCTAAAAATATGAGTGCTCCGAAATTGCATTTGTTGAATGTTCTTCAGGCAGTTTTGCCATCTAACTCTCAAGTCCCATGGAGGAGAGAAAGAAATGGAGGAAAGAGATGCTAAAACACTAGTAGAATCGCTTTCCAACCACAGAGTAGTCCAACCTCTGGTGAAAGCAACTTCAATAGACACAATAACCGCACAAAGTTCAGCATAGAAGGATGAATTGCGACCAAGAGGTTGACAAAAACTCCCTAAATAAACCCCAGAGGCATCACGAAAGACTCCCCCACAAGCTGCAGGACCAGGATTACCTTTCGCCAGACCATCAGTGTTAACTTTGACCCAAGGAAAGAGGGGGGGATGCCATATGACACGTTGAATCTTGGGCGCATTACGGGGCTTGGGGCACACCCCAAGGGAGGATAATAGGCGGGAATCAAGGACGCCCTTAAAGTGACCAGGAACAAGGGAACCAAATTGCCGAAGCCATGCCATAATTGAACAACACAGTGTAGAAAAGATAGGAGATCGATCATCAAACCTGAGTCTATTTCGCGCCTTCCAAATTTCCATGAAAGTAAGCAAGCCAGCTGCCAACCACAAATTATAAAGCTGAGGGGAGAAAACCTTGTGACAAAAGCCAACCCAAAAATCCAACAGAGAGCTATAAGCAGGAAGTGAGGTTCCAAACTGAGTTGCCAGCCATCCCCAAAGATGTTGGGAAAAAGGACAATGTAAAAATAGGTGCAACGCTGACTCTGCCGAACTGTTGCATAATTGGCAGATGGACACAACCGGAATCCCACCTCTTTTCAACCGATCATCAGTGGGCAAGCGATCAAGGAGAATCCTCCAAGCCAAGAAAGAATAGCGCGGAGGAATGAAGGAATGCCAAATAGTAGAAGCCCAGTCTCTCAAAATAAAGTGACGTCTAAGCAAGTTATAAGAGTTAGTGAAAGATAACTCTCCAGAGGCTGTAGACTCCCAAATTAGCATATCAGGTTCTGTGTCTAAAGGGAGACAAATATCAGAAATTTTTCTGTACAAGTCTGGAAAGGTATCTAGGAAAAAAGAGGGGAACTGCCAAGACTGATCTGAGATGAAATCTGCCACTCGTAAATCACTGAATCCTGACCAGTCGAAAAAACCCAAAATTTTCAAAATTGGATCCTGAAGCCATTTATCTTTCCAAAAGGACACTGAACGACCATCTCCAATAATCCAACGACAATTGTGGGTGATATGAAGAGCAATAGAACGGAAGCCTGGCCAGATTGATGATTTGCGATAACTCACTTTGGAACTAGATACAATAGGGTAACGAGTTCGCATATAATCACCCCATTGATTCAAAGAAGTGAAAGAGTTCCATGCAAACCTTAGAACAGCCGCAGAATTAAGAGTTGCCAGGTCACGAATACCAACCCCGCCCTCTTTTTTCGGAGCACAAACTTGAGTCCAAGCAACAGTGACAATTTTCCGAGTCTCAATATTTCCGGACCATATAAAATTACGCGCCCAAGTAGATAACTTCTTCACAAGGTAAGCAGGCCATTGATACACTGAAAAACTATGAAGAAGCATACTCTGAAAAACAGATTGCACAAGTTGAGTACGCCCAGCCATAGAGAGAAGCCTCCCCTGCCAACCCATTAACCTTGACTTAGCTCTATCGGCAATAACTTGGAGATGACAGCTGCGGGGTTTTCCACAAAATATAGGAACTCCTAGATAAATAAAAGGTAGACGACCTGCATGAAAACCCAAAATACGTTGAACTGTACCTTTCCTATGACGAGACCTAACTCCAAGATAGAAAGTACTTTTCTCCGCATTAATGAATTGCCCTGAAGCTGCACTATAACGGTCAAAAAACCGACGCAGACGTTTAAGAGAGTTTTTGTCCCCACGGCAAAACACCATGAGGTCATCTGCATATAACACATGAGACGGTGCAGTGCAATTTCTGGGAAAAGAAATTGGCTTCAATTGACGGGTTTGGAGAAGTAGGTGAAGACCCCGGCTGAGAGCCTCCTCTGCAAGGCAGAATAAGAGTGGAGAAAGAGGATCTCCTTGTCTAACACCACGAGCACACTTAAAAAAACCTTGAGGAGAGCCATTGATTAAAAGAGATAATCTAGCTGAGTAAAGAATAGAGCTGACCCAACTAGTGAAAGTAGGAGAGAACCCAAAATTGCTTAAAACTCGGAGCAGAAAATCCCAATTCAGAGTGTCAAATGCCTTTGCTATATCCACTTTGATTCCCACATTTCCACCATAAGCCTTTCGGTCCAATAAGTTAAAACATTCCGAAACCATACCAATACAGTGATTGATACGTCTACCAGGTAAGAAGGCAGATTGCTGAGGAGAAATTATGCGTGCAGCAATAGACCCCAAGCGAGAAGCCAAAATCTTCGGAATGATCTTGAAGAGAAAATTGGCTAAGGCAATTGGGCGAAACTGAGTAATAAGTTGAGCATTTGGGACTTTTGGAATGAGAACTAAAAAATTGCAATTCATGTTGGGGAGGATCCAGTTTTGAAGAAAAAATTGACGAACACATGCCACCACATCAGTACCAACAATATCCCAACAAGCATGATAAAAAGACCCTGAAAAACCATCAGGCCCTGGAGCACTAGAACCATCCATAGAAAAAACTGCGTTTCTAATTTCCTCAGATGTAGGAATTGCAGATAGCACCACATTTTCATCGTCTGTCACCAAAGATGGGATAACAGAACAAACCTCATCCACGTTTGTAGAAGGGGAGGAAATATCATAGAGATTCTGATAAAAAGCCACAGTATGTGCTGCAATGTCTGAAGGGTCAGTAAGTAACCGCTCCCCCACACGGATAGAAGACATTTGACCCTTTGCTGCACGAACCTTGGCATAAGTATGGAAAAAAGATGTACTTCGATCCCCATCAGTAAGCCACTTAACTCGAGCTCTATCTTTCCAAAAGGTTTCTTGCAACCTGAGAGCATTTAAGACTGAAGACTTTGCAGCAATCTCATCCTCAAACTTTTGATCAGTCATGCCACGGGTCGCGATATCATGTTGTATGGTGACTAGATTTTCGCGAGCAGCAGCAACGTTTTGATGGACATTACCAAAGACCGCTTTGTTCCAATCACGCAGACACTGTTTCAGAGCCTTTAGTTTCTGCAAAGCAACAAACATTGGGCAGCCACAAAGTTGAAAGGAACTCCAGCAATTAGACACTACTGCATGAAAATTTGGATGCTGCAACCACATAGACTGAAACCTGAAAGGCTTAGGACCACTTGGGGAGAGTTTTGAAGCAGAGAAAATCAGTGGAGAATGATCAGAAACAACACGGGGAAGAGCAACACAGCTAGTAAAAGGCCAAGCTTCAAACCAAGTGGTATCACAGAGACATCTGTCCAGACGAAGCTCAACATGGCCACGGGTGCTCCAACCATTTGACCAAGTAAAGAACAAACCTGAAGTATCCAAATGAACAAAATCACAAGTATCTGACATACTTTGAAAATCTGCACAAGAGAGGCGAGAAGGAGATGGGCCTCCCGATTTCTCGTGGGCTCCTAACACAGCGTTGAAGTCACCAATTACCATCCATGGGATAGACGTTTGAGGACGAAGAGCATAAAGATGTTGCCATAAATCCCTGCGTTTGATATAAGAGGTAGAAGCATATACAAAAGAAAGTTGACTGGGCTCATTATCAAGAGGAACCTGAATTGTAACCTGCTGCTCGGAGTTGGAAATAATCGTCGGATTAGGAATATGAAAACTCTTCAACAACTAAAGATTTGGAAGAGCCGCACCATGTAATGCTATAAATTGTAGTTGATAACGCTATAAATTGTAGTTATCAATTTTTGGCGCCGTGTCGCCGGGGACTATTGTGTTTTAATTACTTGTGTTTTTGTTTTCTGTTTTTGATTGTTTTTGTATCTTACTAATTTTTATTTTTTTTATTTTCTTTGTTTCAGATGTGGCATCGAGATTATGAAGCATGTTCCATGTGCTCCCTGGTTGGGCATTCAACGGAGACATGTCCAAACATGCAATATCAAAGTTACTTTGATCAAAGTAGCATGTTTGGAGGATATCAAGCGAACCAAGGGCATTGGAATGATCAATATGCGCCTCCATATAATCCGGCATGGAATTATCCTCCATACTTTGAGTGGAACGACTACTCAAATGTCCAACAAGGATCCTTTAATGATTTTGAAGCTTCTTCATTATCATACCATGATTATCAAACGCCAACACCTCAAGGTGACTCTCTTGAAGATTTAGTTGCTTCTATGACTAAAAATGTTTCTTCCTTTTCGCAGATTGTGGATTCTTGTATCCAAGACATGAAAACTTGTAGGCAGAATATTAACGAATCTGTTGAGAACATTGGGCAACATGTGGAGACAATTTTGGCATGCTTGAATGAAGATTCAAAGGAGCAAGAACCAAGTCAAGAAGCTTCTACGAATGAGGATGATGATTGGCCGGTAGTTGATGAGATTTTAGAGACCATGGTACCGCAAGAGCACCCTCCTACACCTATGACAACTCTATGGGAGCCCCCTACAGCTACAACCTTGCTTCAACCTCATGATGCACCACTTGAATTAATATTTGATGAGGATGAAGGCTTGGATTTGGATGAGTCCCATGAAGAGAAACTCAAGGTTGTGACTTGTGAGGATTATGCAGTACGATACACAACCGAGCTTGAAGCTTGTGCATATAGTGATGATGAGGATTCTTTCAATGAGGAACTTCAAATTGAGTTTAATGACAATGCGTTCCACATGCCGGAAGCAATCACAATACATCATGAGGTTCAAGAAAATTACAAGGATGACATAGGTGATTGCTTAGAGAAGGAGACCATCAAAGCTCCTACATTTAGGCCTCTACTTCTAGCACCTGGTAGACCACCTGATTATTCCTTGCCACATTCAATCTCTACGCATGTTCTTTCTCTCCACAGCGCTCTTGCCTTTGTCGATCATGTGGAGATGGTGATCTGTGAGCATCTGAAATCTAATGAGGAGATCCTTCTATCCATGCTTCGTAGATTTAAGAAGAGAAGAAGACAATGGAAGAAGAGAAAGAAAAAGAAGAGCATCCAATCATATCTTTCCATTGCTCCTAAAGTACCCAAGTTGCTGTCAAGAGATCATGAAACATCACTAAAGAGAGTAAAGCATTTGGTGGCACCAAGACCTAAACCTCCTGATTACTCTTGATGAAGAGTTGCTATGTCAGGCTGAAGACGTTAAACCAAGCGCTTCTTGGGAGGCAACCCAATTAATGGAGGAAGAAGATTGCGGCATTCAAAACTTCTAATCATAAGAGACGCTCTCTTTATTCCTTTTCTTCTCAATCTTTGCTTCATATTTGTTCGTTTTTATGCTTTTGATTTGTGTGCAGGTCATATAGTTGAGGAAAGTTTGAGGAAAATCACTTTTGAGCAAAACAGTTTTTCTGCCTCGCGGATCAGTTCACTTTGAACGGCTGCCGTTTTTAGCTCCGATGGAACCAGGAGACGTGCCATATATGCATCGAAAGCTCTCTGAGTCTAGTTTCTGTACAATTTTACAGAACTGGATTCGGAGTTCTGCTGCGTTCCCAGTTCCACTTTGAGTACCGAAAGGTCAGTCCAGCAAAACAGGGACCTGCGCAAATTTGCGACCTTTTGGAGTCCATATAGCACGGAGCTTCCATTGTGGAAGTCAAGGCCTTGTGCCTTGCAGATGGTGTCTAATTTCAGTCCTCTCCAAAGGTCGTGAGCAGTGGAAGGTCTACAAGGGGGAGCTTTTCTATAACCTTTCTTATCTTCCTACTTGCCCTCTTTTGGATTTTCTTTCTCTATGCTTTCCTTGTGCATTGTGCGTTATATTGCCATACATTGAGGACAATGTCTAGTTTAAGTGTGGGGGAGGGAAATACAAATTTGTCAATTTGTTTTTGAGTCATTCTTTGTTTAAAAAAAAAAAAAAAAAAAAAATAAAAAAAAAAGTCTAGTTTTAGGTTTTATTTTTCAATGAGTCTTAGGAGTCTTCCAACTCTATGATGAGCATGAACTTTCGGATTTATATTTTGGTCACAAAAGGATTGCAGGCATGTGTTAGATTCTTGATTTCAAATAATTGTTAATAGATTTTGATGATTATTGTGCTTGATTTATATACATTGATGGTTGGATTAATGTAACACTTGAGAATTGATGGATGCATGCTATGACAGGTTAAACTTGATTTAAACCCTTGTGAGCTTTTGATCCTGTATATGTGCTATTTCTTTTCTGAGTGCTTAGTGTAGAATCATCTTATTTTCTTGACGAGGATTTTGCATGATCTCATCTTTTATTCATCTTGGTTGAGACTCGGATTCGACTTGCATATTTTATAAGGACAAATGCTAGAACTTGCCCCAAAGCCTCTTGAAGCGTATGGTTGAATTGCATGATGGATGGGAAGGGATAAAGGCACTAGGATTACCACCATAGCCAAATTAACCTGTGTCCCTTTTATGCACACAAGATGTGCAATCCCCTAGTTAACCCCCTTGAGCCTACATTAAGCCTTTTTGTTTCATCACCCATGAATTCCTTAACCCTAAGCTTAGTATAGATATATCCTTACCCTATCCTAAGGAAGTAGTGGAGCAAATATTTTGAGAGATGTACTTATGTTCAAGGTACTTTTGTAAGCAAGTGTGGGGGAGTTCATTGTACATCGATCCAAGGAAGAAAAAAAAAAAAAAAAAAGTATGTGTTTATGGCTGTTGAAAAAAAAAAACAGAGAAAAAAATATGTGATAGCCGAAAAAGAAAAAGAAAGAGAAAGAATGCTTGAAAAGAAAAATCAAAAGAATCGAAAAGCAAAATACTTCCTTGGATTTGATACATTCATGTTGTAGCTGTTGAGGTTATAATGAAGCAAAGGCCCAAAAAGATGACATCTGGCCTTGGAAAAAAAATTGCGTGCTTCATGTGTTCGAAAATTGATTACCTTGAAGAGTTTCAAGATTCTTTTATCTCTTATGTTCTTCTAGTGCTCCACTAGGTTCTTTAGGATCTTTGAATTTCCTATCCTTTCTTTCGTTTAACCTTAACCATTGGCCCCATTATAACCTTGAATAAAGACCTTTTTGATCTTTGAAGTTGTGCATTCGATTTGTGGAGACTTGTGTGGAGGGGTGAGCATATGGTGTCACTGGCCTTTCGTCCGAGTTTTGGCATTCCAATCGTGGGATCATATGTAAAAAAAAAAAAAATTTCAGAAAAAGCCTTTCTTTCTTGTTATCATATGTGAGCTATTTGTTTGTCTTACTATATCATTCCTCTCACATATAACTTGAGTGAAATATATGCTTATACATCAAGTCAGAAAATCATGAGTGAAAAGAAATTGAGAGCATATTTGTGAGAAATTGAGTTGACGCTTGTTTGACACATGAATAAGTTGGTTCTCCTTTGTTGCACTAGTTTGATTGCCCATGTATTATAACTTTAGCACTATAGTTATCAAAATAAATTAGCTTTTAAGTGAGGTTATGAATTCTGACATGTGAGTGTGTGAATTTTGTTGACCATACTTGTGGGCATTATAAGTTCTCTGAGATGTTTGGAAGACATTAGGTCCGTGTCTTTTGTCTAGTTAGTTCTCTGTTTGCTAGGGACTAGCAAAGCTTAAGTGTGGGGGTATTTGATAGGAGCATAATTATGTGATATTAATAGCGTTAATCTCTATACTTTCTTTGTTAGTTTAGTATATTTTCTAGTTATTTACGTTGTTTATTTGTTTTATAGGTATCTTGGAGTAAAGAAGGAGAAAAGAAGTAAAAGAGGGATTGAAAGGCAAAATCGGGAAATCTGCCTGTGCAGATCAGTTAACTTCGACAGAGCACTGAGACCAGCTCAGAACGATCCAGATGATGATCTTTATATTTATAGAAAGCCTCGGATGTCTAGTTTCCAGATCTTTTTACGGTTCGTCAATATCATTTTTCTAGAGGAAGTTATGACCGATTTAGTACAAGAAGGTCAGGCTGCGCGTGAATCTGAGGTTGGACGGGAATTTATGTTTCGAAGCCCAAATCACACCGAAAAGCCCGAGGACGAGTTTGTGCTTCATATATCAGCTCAATATAGACAAATGGCATGATGTGAATGGTTGGAATGAGTCATCAAGTTCAAGAGCCAATAGGAAAACTCCACCTAAGCACGCTAACCCTAATTCTTTTAAGTTTTGGATTTCCTACACAACAAGAAAGATGGAGGCAACCTCTAACCATATAAAAGGAGATGATTCTGCAGCAGCTCTCTCTCTCTCTCTCTCTCTCGCTCTCTCTTCCTCCCCTTCTTTAGTTTGTTTTGTTTCTTCTATGTTTAACTAGTTTTGATTAGTTAGGGGGCTGCTTGAAGCCCCTAGACATGAACTACAAGATGATTTGACTTTTGATGTTATTTTCTTTTAATCCAAGATGAGACTTTTGTTTACTACTTTTCCATTGATGAATGCTTGCTTGTATGCTTTGAGTGCACGCTTAGTATGCATGTTAGAGTTCTACCGCTTTGATTGTTTGATGCCTGTGTCAATAGTTGGACTCCTCAAACCTTCTAGAGAAGCAATTGTTAGCTTTCACTATCAAGTAAACTAAGTCCTAGGTTTAGCAAGGCACTAAGTTTATTGCGATGCCTAGTGATGTCTCAAACTCTTTTAGACCTTAATGATCTCTGCATGTTAAATCTAATAAGCGTACCTTTAGGTTGCATTGCTTGGGAATAGTCTAGGTGTAGAGCACTTCCTGCCTAGCGTACGAAGTAAGAAAGGGTAATAGGTTGTGTTCAAGCGTACCGAGCCAACCTGAGCATCTTCATCTAGATTAATTGAATTAGGGTTGAACAAATTATCTTGTGTGTGATTGTCCGGGGTGGATGCATCTTCCCTAACTATCTTTATCATATTGTTTTCAAACCATCTTAAAATCTGTTTTCGTTACTTTCTGTCCTCTATATTTTTATAATTATTTTATATAGTAAACGATATCCGAATAATACCAAATTTTGTGTGCAAGACGCCCTGTGTGTCTAGTGTATCTCTGTAAATTTTCGTAATTTTCTGAGTAGTTTAGATTAGGTTTTTAATTAGGTTTTCGACTGCTGTTCGCTAGGGACAGTGGTCACTTTTGTGACATTGTTTTGAGTAGTTATAACCTTAGTCCTCTGCGGGAAAGACCCTTGTTTACCCTTGCTACAATTGACAATCTTAAGTGTGAATAAGGAAAATCAATAGCTTATAAATTTAGCTATCACAATCATTAGTTGCAACAAGATCCAAATTCAAAGAAGACCAAAAAACTGCTGAAATTGAGGTGAACTTTACCTTTGGCTCAGCAATGCAAACAAGATCTGGTTTGTGAATACGGCAAATATTGGAAAGCTCGGATTGAGAGTCATTGTTTCCTATTCCCCTAATATTCCAGTAAAGAACCTTCATTGATTGTACTTTTTATTCTTTGTTCTGTCCCTCTTTGGATAAGGGTTTTCACGAGCAAGAGCTAGAGTAGCTTGTCGTCTTTGTTTCTTCTGTTGAGACTTAGAGAGAACCGGTGTGAAACCATTCTCTGTATCTCCGTTATCCCCATGACCAGTAATTAATGAGACATCCTTGGCTAAAGTTGCAACATGTTCGAATCCCGGGGGAGCAAGACCCGTAGCTAAATCTGCCAGATCAATAATATTTTCCTCTTCCACCATATCATGCCAACTCTGACCACTATGTGAAAGGGGGTTGGTTGGCTGGGCAGTACTATAAGCATTTAGCTCCATGTTGGAGCTCACATCATCATCACACATCTCAACTTCATCATCCTCATCAGAAATATTGACCGAAGGGTCCTCCAAAATAGTTGGACCAACAACTACAACAAAATCATTAGGAGTAGTGTCAACCCCTGCTTCAGTTTCCTTATTTGCAAGGATGACAGAATTATTCATATTGATAAGAGGAGTTATGTTGCCTCTACAACATCCAGCCTTCCCGTTGGTTATGGGTTCAATAATGACCAAATCTGCAATACGATCCAATTCCTGGTCAATGGCCTCAGTGAGAACATCTTCTGCAAATTTAGTAATCTGTTCATGGTTTGCAACATCAGGGGAGAGTTGCACCTGAGGAGTAGTGTCCAAGTTTTGCTCAGAAACATTGTTTACAGCCGTCCTGGGACGATACTCTTGACGCCCAATGAGAGAAGGCTTTTTAACTGCCTTTTGTACTTGAGCATTTTGCTCTTTGTTAGAGCTCTTCAAGGCCCTGCATTGGTCAGCCATGTGGCCAACCCTCCCACAATGAGTACACACATTCTCATAGACTACTTCAATTTGAAAACAATGAGTTTCACGCTCAACCATCAAAGAAGGTGGTAGTTCACCAGCAAGATCCACATCAATTAAGACTCTAGCAAAGTAGCCAAATTGTCTTTCCCTTGTGGCTTTATCAATTTGCAATGGAGTTCCGACCCCCCGAGCAATCTCCATAAGAAAACGTTATTTCCTTCCAAGTAAACTACAGGAAAAAGGTCGCATGTGCTTTAAGCTTGTGCTGAATTTACTTTTACCCTGTACGGATCTCAAAAAGTGCAAAAGGGAAACTAAGAAAGCTAAATAGTTACCACACTATCATAACTTGGTAGTAAAATGGTGCCTCCTAGAGCAAACGCTGGAACACTAAACTTGGGCTTCAGCAGATGTTATGTGAAAACTATATGTTTATATACAGTAAATGTAATGTATAGAATTATACATGTCCAAATTGCATTATTGATTATCGTAGGGATCACAGTCATAAGAAAGGGTGTCGGCATTTTAAGAACCGTTTTCTGTAGATCCAATAGGTATCAAGGTATGAGCTCCGAGGCCCCATTAATCTGATTCATCTTTCCACAATTGGTTTTTGTAGCATTCCTATTTTCATAACAGTCACTGATGAGATGATAATGCAGATACACTGCTGCACTAACGTGTAATGCATGTGAACAAAGCAGAATTGAATTGGGAAAAAGTAAATGAAAATTTCATGTCAGCCCCTCAAGTTTTAGATATCTTTGAAATGATTGAATTCAAGAATGTTCATTTTCCTGTAGTTTACTTCTAGCAAATGCACACATGAGGCTATTTTCTTGCTCCCCTGTACTTCAAATTAGTAGCAAAAGATCGATATGTATAGTTCTTTCTTCGAATCTTCAAATGCAAAACTTAACAATTTGCTTCCACTAGTCCTGTACGAATCTTCAAGTTGGGGGAATCTCCAAATGATTAGCTATTCACTTGTATTTCTCTCCACAATGTTATATGAGGTTGGAAATTCGAGTCACTAATAGACTGAAAAAGAAAAAAAAAACTAGTCTTTTGTAAGGAACAAATCTGTACCGCGCTGCAAAACAAAATGAGGCAATCAATTTTCAGAACCTGTGGCTCCGTTGGGACTTGGTGGTACTTAAGACCAGGAGCAATGTACAAGCTGATGTGAAATTTGAACTCAAAATCTGATGCATCAAGAAGAGTTAATGGCCAAAATTGAGTTGATTCTTTAACATAATGAATGATAATGATATCTGTTTACAAGAAGAGCTACAGAAATAAATTCTATGCAATTAAATGTGAACTATAAAGCATTTTTTAGTATCATATATGGATATGGACATTCCCTAAGCTCAAAACTTATCAAAATGAAGGAGGAGAACCACAACTAAAATCCCCTTGGATATTGGCTATCTTTATCAGCATAGCTAGAACTTCCTTCATGTTTGGTCTAGACTGTGGTGCCTCAGCTGTGCACTTTATGCCAACCCTTAGTAACTCACACATCTCTTCTGCCCCATCAACTAGTCCAGACCCCATAAGCACAACCGGCATCACAGAACGATTGAATCCTAGCCGCCCATTTCCCATCACCCTTCTGGCCCATTCCACTAGACACTCCTCTCCTCCATCCACTGCTCTCCTCCCAGTTGCCAGTTCCATTGCTAGGACTCCATAACTGTACACATCGCCTTTCGTTGTGGCTTGCCATGTCTGCCCATATTCTGGTGCAACATAACCAATAGTTCCAGCCACCATTGTGCTCACATGACTATCCCCTGCATCAACAATTCTAGCCAGCCCAAAATCTGTCACTCTTGCCTTCCCATCCTTATCTAGCAGCACATTGCTAGCCTTCACATCACGGTGCACGATAGCAGGGAAGCACTCATGGTGTAGAAACACCAAGGCTCGAGCCACATCAACTGCTACATCAATCCGTCTGCGCCATCTTAGTCTTACTTTGTCACATATAATATCCTCCAAGCTCCCACCTTCCATGTACTCATAGACTAATATTTTCTCTGAACCATCATGACACCAACCATGAAGTTGCACAAGATTTGGGTGAGGCCAACCAAAGCCATTTCCAGTAAGAACTTCCATTTCAGCTCTGAATTCCCTTTCACCTTCAAGTCCTTCTCTTTGAAGCTTCTTCACTGCTACTTCTCTCCCATCAGGCAACACTCCTTGGTACACTGTTCCAAACCCTCCCCTCCCTATGATCCTCCCTTCTGAAAAATTGCCTGTGGCCTTCAAAATGTCAGCATGTGTGAAAGCTGTTTTGTCCAGTCGAATGACCTTGACAGTATCCGATAGCCAAGGTGATGAAGAGTTTGAACTTGATGCAAGGTCATGCCGGTATTTGCTGTGTGGCAGCAGATACCCTTGTGGCTCATCTGCTGGGCTCTTCATAAATAAGCACATCGTAAGTGAAAAGACCCCACATATCAAGAAAGTCAGTACTAGCACTAGAAACACCAAATTAGCACCAAGCTTTGCAGGCTTTTTTTGGTTTCCAGTTGTCTTGTTTGTTGAATTATTCGGGGAGTTGGTGATAAAACTCGGAAGAGTAAGGAAGGGGTCACCAAGGTAGGACTCCTTTTCAAACGTTGCCAATTGGCCACTTGAAGGAATAACACCAGAGATGAGTGGATTGTATGAAATATTGAACTTGCTTAGCTCAGTCAAGCTGTTTAAGCTTACAGGAAATGTACCAGAAAAGTTATTGTAGGACAAATCAAGATTCTGCATACACTTACTGTTCCCAATTTCCATTGGGATTTCGCCCGAGAAACTGTTCTTACTGAGGTTAAACACTACGAGTGGCAATTGTCCAATACCGGCAGGGAGTTCTCCACTTAATTGATTGAAAGCCAAATTCATCATACTAAAATTGCGCATCTCGCCAATCTCTGGAGGGACCTGACCTGAAAGCTGGTTCCCACTCAGTTGTACATAACCTGAGATTTGCAATGTCCTTACAGCAGAACCAGCAACACATATGGGAAAAAGGCCATTTCCTTTAAGTAGCCGATCCCACATGCTTCGACAACTCTTCCTTGTGAGGATTGTGTACACAAAACTGAATGGAGGGTAGTCTGCTGGAATCCATCTCTTTATTGCTAAGCACTCCCCGGATCCACCTATGATCGCATCCTTGATATCATTGTTTGATTCAAATGTTGGACCTGCATTTGTCCCAATATTCTTCAACTCAGATGGGATTGTTCCATTGAGCTTGTTGTTGGAAAGGTTCAGCCACAACAAGCTAGTACAATTCCCTAGCTCCATTGGAATTTGACCTGTTAGAGAATTATTGGCAAGCATCAACCATAAGAGAGACCTCAACTTTCCTATGGTGGCCGGGATTGACCCTGTTAGGCTGTTGAAAGAAAGGTCCAGTGCTTGGAGCTGTTGCCAATTTCCATACTCTGGTGGTATAGTTCCACTGAATTGATTGTGGGCAAGGTACAAGTACTTCAAGCTTGTCATTTCAGCAATTTCAACCGGTAAAGGACCTGTAAAATTGTTGTTACTGAGATCTAACCGAGAAACATTAGGTAGCTTGAGAATTCCAGATGTATATATACCACCTGTGTATGAATTTGAGTGCAGCATAAGAATCTTCACCTGCGTAAATCGCCCAAAAATCTCTTGTATATTTCCTCCAAAATTGTTCCTGCTCAAATCCAAGAACACCAAGTTGCTCAAATTCAAAAGGGCTTCCGGGATGACTCTAGAAAAACTGTTATTGCCAAAGAACAAAATCTCCAGACTCGAAATGCTTCCAATCTCAGATGGAATTGGCCCTGTAAATTTGTTCCCCCAGAGATTCAAAGCAGCCAAATTCCGGCAATTTGAAATCTCCTTTGGAACTCGACCAGAGAAATTGTTCTGTGACAGGTCCAAAATCACCAAGTTACAACTGCCATTGAAAATAGAAGGCAAAATAGCCCCACTGAGGTGATTCTCAGACGCCGAAAACTCCCTAAGCCTTGTGAATCCAACCCACACATCTCCACTAAAATTGTTTGTGCTCAAATCCAAGTACTGCAATTTCGAGCACTCATCAAAGTACTGGTCAATCCTACCAGTAAAGTTGTTTGATGAAACATTTGCCACCACCAAGTTCTTGCAAATTCCAGGGAAGCTCATCTTCATATCCCCATAAAACCTATTCACAGCCAAATCAAGAACCTCCAATTGACTCAACCCCTGCAAGTTCAGCTCACCTTCTAGAATGTTATGTGACAAATTCAGGTACTTGAGGCTCTTGCATTGACTCAAGTCCTCCGGGATAGCTCCACCTAGAGTGTTATCGGACAAGTCCAGGTCCGAAAGCTGTGTCAAGGCAGAGAAGTTTCTGAAAAACTCACAGGAGATTTTGCTTTCGGAGAGATCGATTCCAGTAACTCTACTGTCACCATTGCATTTGATTCTAGGCCAATGACAGGGGCTAATGCTCTGGTTCCATTTTGAGTATTGGCCTTGGTTTACTCTGTTTTGTTCTTGAAGAAAAGCTTTAAGGCTCAGCAGAACTTCCATGTCTGTGGTTAGAGAATCTCCAGCTACAACTTCAGCTGTGAATCAATAGTTAATCAAAATCAAAATCAACCTCGAACAACGTGAATATGAGATTGTCTGACAATGTCCCACAAGTGTTTAATAAAATTCCCTGACTGAAAACAAAGAAAAGAACCGAATCTTTCTCGGGAAATGATCAACTGGCCGGGTTGAATTAAAAACTCGAAAACAACAATACCCGGCCAGATAAAAATTCCAAACTTCTCAACATGAACATGTATGATTTGGAGTAGTCAGTAATACCTGTTATCATGATGATGAGTGAGAATATGGAAGAGCACAACACCGAGCGCCATGAACGAGTTTTCGAGTTCGAGTACATGGTTTTCTGGCCTCCACTGTGATCAAGAAGCTAAACGAAAATGAAAGAATTATGATTTTTGATTCTTGGGTGCGTGAAGAGTTAGAATTTACAGGTTCATGAAATGTGTAAGTTTGAAAGTTTGAAGTTTGAACATAGTTGTGGAATGTCGTTGAAGGCACATAGAAAGCGCCTGCATATACAGACTTGGATCAACGTCCTTTTCAATTTTGCTTCTTCTATATCATTTACACTTTAAAAATATTATTCATTGGCCGAATATTACTGGTTGAAAAATATTTGTGCTAATGTCTGAAAGCTCGATCTGGTTGGTTAAGATAGTACGAAGGTTTGAGCCGCAGAAGTTGACCGGTTCGCTTGAACCGGCTCGGCGATTTGACGCTCGGAGACAGAAAAGTGAGTCTTTGTGACTATATATATTTTATGCTTTCACGTTGGTTTGTTTGGACTTTGGGGACTTGGATTCCAGAATTGACACTGTCTTCTCTTTCTTTTGCATATAAACAGAATCATATCATGCTCGAAATGAAATTTGGTGGAAGCTAATCGTGTGTTGCTTTATATCAATCCAAGGAAGTTTACAAGCAGAGAATTAGATTAAAGCCAGAAGGGGAATAACATCTTCCATAAGTCAAAAGGGCACTCATGGTTTTGGAGTTGGTTGCAAAATGTATGTTCTCATACAATTAATAGGAAGTTGTAGTTTTTTGCCTTTCCCTATTTAGGGAGAATTGGAATTTCTTTCTAGTTAATCAATTGAAGTTCGAGTTGGACCCGTTTCCTTTCTAATCAATATAGTATTAGTTCCTAAATCATAGTTGTAAAGTAAAGAGAGAGAAAAGATTCTTGAAGAAATTAAGCAAAGACGAGTCAATGTATATATATATCTTCTCTCTCACAATATGATATTATCTATTAAAAAAAATTATATGAAATTATCGTTGTAAAATGAATTTCACGTACAACAATAACCTTATGTGAGATCTCCACAAAAAAAAAAAAAAAAAAGACAAAACTTGGAGTGCAAGGTAACTTCATTTTTATATTGACGTAGTATGGTTAATTTGCGTCATGGATTGGTGGCTCACCTAACAAACTACAAACAGATACTAACAATGGTGAAATAGATAAAATAGAACTTGCAAAACTTGAAATGATTATACTGTTTTTGGGTCATTGCAATCTGAGACACACTATCCACCAATCTGAATTTTTCCTCATGGTGCATAGCGGGTGCATAGCGAGAAGAATCGAAATCACATTCAGTTATTGGCTGTACTATATAATTAACAAAATCTAATTCGGCAGCTATTGAAAGTTGGACTAATAATGCGATTCTCTTCTCATTTTGATGGTAAGGCAACCTTAGTCTTTATTTTTTGATAAATAAAGAGATCCGTACCATATCAAATTGTGATTTAGGTACTTCAATTCCGAACAACTTCTAAGCAATGGAGCCTCACTATCAATGACAGGGGGCATATCGATCTGCTTCTTAATATTTCTGGTCTTACTCCCACTGTTTGATCATGTCACATTATTTATTTTTCTACACATAGTTCTAATTCAGTAATTCCATAGATATATAAAGGTGGTTTTGGACCTTCTGGTCAACAAAGGCTGTTTTACTTTTCCAATTAAACCAGATTTAATTTACTTTTCTAGAACGCACTTTTATAATATAAGATCTTAGCTGATCTTAAATTTACTGTGATCCTAGTATTATATATATTTACTGCCTGATTAGGATGTTAACCAATAATTTCATACATATTTTGACTCGTGATACGTAAATTATAATTTTTTTTAATTGAATTGCTTCAAAGAAGATAATATAAGAATAATTAGATTAGGTAATTAAAACAAATTAACACATGTACTCCCTTCGTAGAATAGGGAGCGAGTACATGTTTCCTATTGTTCTGTCAAATTGTGAATTGCAAAACTGGGCTGTTTGTCTGTTCTTTTTTCTAAAGAAATCTCTTATTTATGAGGGACAATGTTTCTAGGCAACCAAACATACTAAAGAGTCCTTATTATATGAATAAATATAAGATAAGAATATTGCATTACTCAAAACAAGCACAAAAGTCCTCAATATACCAGACACAAAACCAATCAGGTTCCATTACATCATTGCCTATATATAAATATGCTTGTATATTACTAATGTGATCAAATCGTTGGAAAGAAAATAACTGGTCAAAGAAACATGTTTGTATGGTTTTTCTCATGGGGGTTTGATCAATTTCCAAGCCAAGATACATATGACCGAGATCTGAACGTGAGAGGATAGTTGGGGTTAGAGTTATCACTTTTCAAAGAAAATGTGACGACTAGTGGGGACCATATGACTCGTCGCGCGTATGTGTATAATAAGGGTCGGCCGACGGTCGTGATCTTGGACTTGGCTTCACGGCAAAGTTAATTGGTTCTATTCCAAATTTCCAATTTCCATCATATATGGGTTGACTTCGTGGGTTGTCGCTATTTAGATTCATGCAATTTTCAAATCCAGAGAACATCAAAGTCAGATTAGAGGAGGACTGCATGTGGTTGTCAACCATCTTGTGATTATTCTCTTCTCTGCTGTAGAGAGAGAGAGCTATGATCTTCTCGCAGGGGTTGTTGTTGTGATATATCAGCGAGTGTTAGCTAGAGCCTGCCCTCCTACCACAATATGATAAACACAAAACTAATTAAATCGATCAAAATATTCCGATGGCAATATAAGGAACCCAAATTTGGACATTGGACCCGCTCTGATACCATGTTAAACAGCGACAAGTGTGACCCATGACCTACCACTATACCGATATTGTCCCAACTTAACCACACATTAGGTGTTGGGTTTTAATCACGAAATGCCTCAGTTTAATTGGATGTGATCCACCCACTTATAAGTTACATTTTATTTGTCACTTTTCCAATGTGGGATCTTTCCTCTCCATCATTTATCTCTCATCCTACTTAGTGGGAAGCTCTTATATATCATGCAATTTATCTTTTACTTATGTGTATGATTAATGAAGTAGCTAGTTAAGTGTTCTGAGAAAAAGTTAGACCATTGTGTGAATTAAAAGGGCCCCAATTGCCTTGACCCGAGCCCAAGCCCGTAGGCCCAAGCCCAAGTCCAGTCTTGTCTAGCAGAAATAAAATCAAACAGGTCCATCAGCCCAAGATTGAGCCCAGACCCTTGCCCCATCAGCCCAAGAGTGATCCCAGGCCCAACCCCAAGCAAACAGAGGAGGAGCCTCTCTGCACAGATGCTCCTTCGCCGCCGTTGCCGTCATGTCCTCCGGCGGCAAACCCTTGGACCACCACATCGGAAATGCACCAACTCGCCTGACCCGCCGCCTTGCCTCGACTAGACCAACCGCTTCCTCCACCAGCGACCCCGATCGAGCCTGACGCTGCACCAAAGCCCAAAGCCTCCCTTGCAACGAACAGCTCGCCCGCGTCGCCGGCCTCAACCCTGTCCTCCCAGCCTTTGTATTCCGGTACAACCCCGAAGCCCAGATCAGAAACTCTGATCAACGCCGATGCCAATCAGAGATCGAAAGTAATCCCCGATCAAATCAACTGCCGTCCTCCAAACGGAACTTCTTCCCTCTCCAGACTCACCGGTCAACTGTGTTGCCACAGCCCACGACGAGAATCCTCGCCGTTGCTTGATCAGACAGCAAACGGAGAAGCCCGCCGCCGCCGCCCGCTTCTAAACCCTAAGGTTTCTAGAGAGTTTTTCTCAAGCTTTTATCTCTAGTCTCTTGTCTACCACTGATGAGGTAATTGAATGTGGACATATAGAAAATTGGTTATTTCTTATAGGAATAATTGAGATAAGTTTAGAGATTTTAATGGTATATTGAGCTGATCCATTTACTTGCAAGGCTATCAGCCAAAAGTTGAACCGAAAAAAATATTGAACGGGTTTGGAATTTTGATGAATGGCCGGCCTATATATTCACTTGCACATAATCAGAACACAATTGGCAACTAGCTATAGCTACTTGATGGTCATTTAATAGTAATGCCCTAATAAAGAATCTTAGGAAAATATGAGAATGTCAAAGTTTTATCTTGTTCAAACCTAACTCAATTATGCAAGTAAATAATTCGCTACAAAATGAATTTGATTAGAAGCTAATAGCTACTTAGCTGGATTTGAAACGGCTATACTAGATGTAATAAAATAATATTACAACACGAGACAAAAGCATGGAAAGATTAGAAAGGGATTCGCTTATTGGGACCAGATGCACCGAATAGCACCATATAAACCTTAAGATGAATCTGAGGAGGGGAAATCAGAACATGAGACAAAAACGTGTTTTGGAAACAAAAATCTAAGTATATTCGATCAATTTAGACATTTTTTGCGTTTTTCTTTACTTTGACTTCTAAAAAAGTGTTTTTGCTAAAGTTTTGCCTTGTTGATTGCCATGGTTAATTAGAGTTTATATTTTTCCCTATTGAATTTAGTGTGTATATTTTTCTCCATCGATCGAATGAGATCCTAATATATGGTAATGAACGAAATTTAACGATGTTAATTTTCTTGAATAGCCAAAAATTCTAGAACAACCCAAGAGATTAAGGCCTTCATGTCTATGATTAATATAGCTAAAAGCCAATGAATCATATTGAAGACTGTTCAAGATAAGTTTAAGCTGTCCAGCGAGCTATTAGTCAAAGGCTCAAAGCCAAGTTAGAGTAGCTAAACCACAAGTTAACCACGTAGTCTAAAGTCTAAACCACTTAAACCATCAAAACCCCAAAATTTTCAACGACGACGTACCGTCGTACCCTATAGATCACCGGAACCATAATTGTTTAAGATACGTGAATCATGAAGAAAAAGAAGATAAGACTACCACGAACACGTACATGCACATTTATATATATTGAAGTTGATGATCTCCATGTCTATTAATTTAGTTATACCCAGAGACCTTCTTGGTCCTTAGTCTTAATCAGCAGAGGTGTTATGTGATTTTTCCAATCAATATTAATAAACAAATCAATTTATAATATTACTACCACTTTTATAGTAGGATGATTAATCTACTAATCTGTGGTCAAGCATGAACAACAATCCCTAAACCACCCGTGTGCAGAAAGTTTGGACTCGCAATCTTCAAAAATGATGTTTTATTTCATATTTGAGATCGACGGGTCCATGTATTTCCATGCTATTCCTCACACGTGTGGAGAGATCGTTGACCTTTACGCTATCGAAGAAAAAAAAATTAGGATCACAGTACTGTGAACTATACTACTAGCTTGCTAATTAATTCGACCATATAGAAGATTTGTGTTCCTTTCAAATGCCCCCATGTTTCTCACGTAAGATATCAATTGGGTTCTTATGCCATCAATCTCTTTTTTTATATTGATGGCTCATCCATTTCAATTGAACAGAAATAGCCTTGCTGCTCCATAAATTGTTTCAATCCGTTGGATATAGTATAATCGCCATCCGGTACATTTCTCAAAGTTTGCATATATATTCACCAACTAATAGACTTCAACAACATAATATGTTAGATTGTTTAAAAACCAACAGTTCAGCACTACAAACGAACATGTAAAACTTGTTGCTAAGGACGGTAATTAAGGAAATTGAGATTGCTACCAATATCATCATTGCATGGTATTTCACCATCCGTTACCGGTACTTGACTTCCATAGACGCTTTTCCACCATCACATTAGGAGTCATAGACGACCTGCAATAATGAGCAACTAAGATCAGAACACTTCAGTACACCCACAGTTTAACAAGCTCTCATGGGAATATATTAACATTAACAAATTGGAAGATGCAATCCTTCTTTCGTCTGCACAAAAAATAACTCTTTGCCACTAGTTGAATTGGCGGGGTTGAAATAGACAGGAATTAAGCCCCAAAACAAAACAAAGAGTTTACAATGAAAATACATGCATGTTACAGAATTAATATGTAACAATATGTCCTCAGAAGCGTGAATCAACATGTCCTCAGAAATTCAAGCAACTAAATTCAATATCATGGCTGATCATTAATAGATTGATGTTCCATCAGGAGGCATTGGAAATCGGCACAAGGGGCATTGATGATTGATCTCCAGCCACCGAACAACGCAATCTCCATGAAAAAAATGTAAGCAAGGCAAGCGAGTAGCTTCAACTCCGGCTTTAAAGTCCTCCAAACAAATAGTACATAACCCAGCATGTCTCGCAGTTTCCACACTCTCGAGTCTCACTTTCTTCAAATCCTCTATCGCTGATTTACTTGCTGGGATGGTCATGGCCATATATGTTTCCATGGATTCCAATGTATCCCTATCAATCTCCTCATTACCATTATCATCTGTTTCCATTAGCAATTCGTCCAGCACAAAATAATCTGCTTCATCCTCAGTATCATGATCAGCGGACGAATTATAGGGATATTCATGAGGTGGCCGATTATGATACTGATCAACCGCTTCAATATCCCTATAGTTCATCAGCTGAAAATCCTCAATATGATGATCATCATTTGTTTCTGTGAACGTAGGAAGATTCCTTTGAAGCAACTCGTGGATGCCGATAACCGCCGCATCCACATGATTAATATCATAATATAACCTGGCTAACATTGCATCCAAAGGATCTCCACATTCGATCTCGCTATCGTCATTATCTGGCTCAACGATTAAATCAAAACCTCTTTGCCTTGCAGCCCTATCATGATCAAAATAGTCATCCATGTACATTTGATCAAAGCTATATGAATCATCTTCCTCATCACTGGGAACAATATTTAGATCTATGTATGCTGCATCATGTATTATGGTCACATCAATATAACCATTATTAGCGGTGCGGTCCATATTCCCAAGAACAAGAAACTCAGATATCTTTGCAACAATAGTTTGCTGCACCTGCCGTGGAACACCCATGTCTCCAAGAACCCTGGTGACCTCAGTGAACTGCATATCATAGTTGCTGTGAAGGAAGGTAATGGTTTTGCTCGGTTCAGTTTCGATTGACTTGAAGAGATAAATATGGATGGGAAGGCTAGTAGTTCTCTGTGAGATTGGAACCCACTCTACCTGGGTGCGATAGTCGACGTAGTGGTCGTGTCTAAATAAAGCCTGGCCGTCGCTCACAGAAGGAACTGCAACTCCGCCGGACATCACAGCCCTAATGCGAGCTCGCTAAAACCCTACTGAATTGACAGAGTTTGATCGATGTTCAATTTCTCTCTCTCTCTCTCTCTCGCTCTCTTCCTCTCCTAATTGGTTTAGTCAATTGTTTGTTTTTATGGTAGGAATTCTGCTTTTATAATTAACCTAGACCAAGGAATTGCCCAATCCTTGTTATAGTCGGAAAGCGATTTTTTTTTTTTGGCCAAGAACCTTATATAATTATATATTTACCATCAACTCCCTTTGCCTGTTCCCTGTCTTCTTAGCTAGGGTTGTAAATGAGCTTGAGATATCTTGATTTCGTATCAAGCGTGGCTCAATTTGTTATTGGCATTGTTGCTAGCTTGAAAGCTCTTAACAAGTCTTACTATGTGCTTTAAGGAATTGTATATATTTGGATGAGAAAGATCCTCAGGATTCAATAGGATATTAATTTCATTGTCTATCTTCTCATGATGAAAATCATGTCATGTTTGTATCGCAAACTATTTGGTGAACATTGCTCAACACCTTCATAATGGCAAGAGTGTTCATGTCAATAAATTGTTGAATATATTTGTGAAATTTTAATTGCTTCTACTTTGTATTTGAACAAAATATAATCGAAACCACAACTTGTTGATTTGATTAATTTGCAGTAGCAAATGAAGCATGAACAGATCAACTTAACCCAGCAAACTTGTGTACTTGAGTTTCTGAACTTGTTCACCTCTTTAACATCAACCAACACTTCCCTTATATAGGGTACAAGATTAACCTACAAAATATCTAAGATGAAAGCATATAATTAAACTAGATTAAAAGTACTTTAGATACAAAATATCTAGCTTAATTTGAGTGGAGCAAACAGTAATGAAGTTGTTGAAAAAAATATCTTTCACCGCAGCTAAGACTTTCACCGCAGCAAGTTTTGCTGCAGCGAAAAGACTTAACCTTCGCGATGATAGACATAGTTTTCCAGCGAACACTCTTCCGCGAACACTTCAAACTTTTCCCCGCGGTGACGTCATCTCGCGAACGTTCTTTTAGCGAACCTTCACGGCATTTTACTTTTCCCGCTGTGATCTCATCACGCGAACTTTTCCCCGCATTGACCTCATCTCGCGAACACTCGCGGATGGAGCAGGGAAGCATTAATTCTATCATAAATGATCCTCCACAGAAAAATGATCACTAAGAAATTAACAAAGGATATATTAATGATGTACAAGGGTGCTTTAGAAAAACTCATTATAAATTTAAGAAACTTTTATTATTGATCCAATTATTAAGGTCACTCATGATACAATAACCTTTAAGATTATCAATTAAATTCAAGAAGCAATAGTAATATATATATATGCCATTCACATGAACAGTAGCTGGCCTAAACTTGCACAGACCAAACTAGAATTTCAAGTTAAGTACCTGACCTAGTGGGGGATTTTCCTTTTGTATTTCATTGTATTCAGGAAGGCTAAATTCTTGAGGAGCATGATATCCATATTCTTTTGGAGCAGCTACCTCCCTAAGTGCAATAAGAGCAGCCTTTCTCTTTTGCCTGTGCTCTCTCCATCGCCTTATCTGATCCTCGAGTCCTGCTTTAGCTGTCTCAGCAAGATCAGCCCTCGTAACTGCCTGTTCTGCTCGGTTCCTGAATTGCACTACTTTTTCCAAAGCAGCCTCTAGCTCCTTCCTCAACCTTTCCAACTCAGACTTATCTTCTGTGGCGCTTAAGCTTGACTGTCGACCAAAACTAAGTTCCTTCTCCAATGACACAGGAATTTGATCAGCCTTCTCTGCCTTCTCAATCAAGCACTCATATTCCTTCAACGAAATTGTTATAAGTTGTCCATTATCCTGTTCTTTTCTCTCTTCATGATCTTCTTCAACATTGAGTTCTTCAATTTCGGAAGCTTCAGCATCCTGATATTGTTCATCAGCTTCTTCCTCTACCCCATCTGCTCCTTGTTTTAACATTCTGTTTTCCATCTTGGCAGTTTCGGCTTCTATTGCTAGTTGCTGAATTGCAAGATACATCCCAGATTTCATGTTCTCCTTTCTTGCTTCAGCTGCCTCAGCTGCTGCAATTTTTGACCTTCCTCTATGCAGCTCAGATTCCAGCATTGCTATCTCAACTAGTGCATTGTTTTCCCTCTGCTTGATTTCATCAATCTCACTTCTTGCCTCCTGTAACTCGCTGGATAGAATTTCAACATCAACCTTCAAGCGATTAGCCACTTCATTAGCATTTATTATCTCTTGTTTTAACTGATTCAATTCCATTTCAAGTGACTCAATCAAACCTTCCTGATCGAAGTTCTTTCTTTCCATCCCTTCCAACTCTTCTTGTACCAGCTTTAGATTATCAATAGCATCAGAAGCAGCCTTCTTGGACAAAACAAGTTGTTCATTTACATCTTTGATCTCATATTTAAGCATTTCAATGTACTCAGACTTGGAAAGGAGCTGATTCTCCAACTCCTGAACTGCTAGTGTTTGTATTCTTGCGTCTTCTAGCTGCTCCTGTGCTTTAAGAGCAGCTTGTGTAGCTAGCTCAATCTCGGCATCTTTCTCAGATAACATTGCTAACTTGTCATTCTCGGCCTCAATGGCAGCATCTTTTGACATGAATATCGCGTCATTGAGATCTGCAACCTGTCTCACAAGCTCTTCTGTCCTTTCTTGCTCCATGATGAAAGCACTCTCCATCAGTTCCGCTTGTGTTAGGGCCTTGAGCTCTGAATCTCTGGCACGCGCGAGGTCAGTTTCCATGCTAAACAGCTCGGCTTGTGTGGCCTTCAACTCGCTAAAAACGTGCATAAGCTGCTCTCGTAGCTTGACAGTTTCTGAAAGCTGATCAGCCATCTCCTTCACCTTGGACTCGAGTTCATCCACGCGAGTCCTAGCCTCTTTACAGTCTCGTATGTATTCATCTCTCTCAATCTCAATGCTTTGAAGCAGAGTGGAAAGCTCATCTGCTGTGTACTGATTGTGTTGCAGCTTAAGGAGAGCTTGCATATAGGCAGCATCCTTTGCTTCCAATTGCACCTTGTAATTGGCCAAATCCTTTAGTATACCTTCAATTTCTCTCTCTTTCCCACTCTCCATCTACCAAAAGAATCAAATGAAAGAGTACAAAATCAAACAACATAGGAGGCTTTAATTAAGGCCTATAGCATCTTTAAATACACAATTTCCATAAGTACTACTTAATTATCCACACATTATATATCAAATCGACAGATTGGAACTAACATATAGCCGGACCGAAATTCAAATTTGTAACCCTAGAAAATACCGTGAAGATCATTTTCAAACTTAGAGAAGAAATAAAAATTTAGTGTTGACTTAATAAGACTCCATGCAGCCATATTAGCATCTTCAACTCTATACTTTAAGGCAGAAGTACTCGCACATTGAGACTTAATTCGAACACATGCCCAGATCGAAATTTGAATCGGACTGATCATTTTTCACATCTTTTACATAGGAAACCATATAATTTAATAATTGATCAAAGCTCAAACTTCAGAAAGAAGAATATACCAACACAACATTACTAGTTACTAGTACAGAAGCAAAGTTCAGATCTTACATCGGTGCCGGTAGGGCGGGATTTCCGGTGATCAGCTTTATCTTCAAACAAGGACAAAGCAGCCTGGACTGATTCAATTGGTTTGGTATCAACCTCACCCATATTTCCCACTCAACTAAATTACTTAGAGCAACTCCAACAGCTTCCCTATATTTTGATTTTTCTCTACTTTAGGGAAAAATAAGCCTCTTTTGCTCCAACAGATTCCCTATAACTATCTCTATTTTAGGGAAAGTGAGGAAAGAGAAAACCAAATTCCCTATATTTACAGCAAGCTCTAAAAATTTAAGGAAGAATATGGAGATTTTAGAGATTGCTGTAAAATAGAGAATCTGTTGGAGTTGGAGAATAAAAAAATGCTAAAGCTTTGACTTTTACTTCCCTATTATACAAAAATTACAAGAAAATGTGTACCATTCTGTTAGTAAAAGACAACTGTTGCTGCCTGCTCAAAATCCCATTTATGAAGGATTAATGGTACCTGAAACTGAGTGAGCCAAAGTGGAATGTGAAAGTGAGATGTGGAGAAAGCAAGAGAAATCCAGACCATTCCTAGAATGAAGCATTGTTTTTTGTGTCTTGGATTTCGGCCGGTTTGGTGTTTACTAAGTTGGCCGGAGCCTATGTGTTTGATCCGCCTCTGCCTTGTGATCACCAAAACGGCAAAACCACAACTTTTGGCTCTATTTCTTTGCAATTATTTGCTTTCAACAATATGCTCTTCTTCATTTTCTGCAATTGATCCATTTTATTGTAAGTGACAATTAATGGAATAGAGTTGAACATGATCCCCTTATGCTATGTACCTTAAACTTGACCAAAAGAAAAAATATGTACCTTAAACAGGTGACGTATTCATACGTGTGATTGTATCTAATTGGGCCAGTTTTGTTTAGGGCTTTGGCAAAAAAGAACAGTAATTCCAGCCCAAACCCATAATTCAACCATACATGCTGTCTCCCTAATCCTGCAAATCGATCAAGTAGGACTTAAAGTTGAAAGTTGAAACAGAACGTTGATGGAGATGGAGCACAAACAGGAAGGGATGTTTTGGGATTTTGACGTCCTTTTAAGTTTACTTGCCTTTTAGATTAAGATTAGAGGATTGCTATATTTACTTTCCCGTTTAGTTGATCAAAATTTCTTAAACAGCACCCTATAAAATACTTCCTCATATCGCGATCTTGCTATGTCAAGCTGTAAAGGTAAAACAATGTGTAGGTCCTTTCAATCTAACTAGCTATGCTAGTCTCTGTCCGGTAGAGAGAGCTCTTAAGTACATCTCTTATTCCTTGACTTTGGCTATAGGCTCTGTTTGAAATTGTTTATAAAAACACTTTTAAGATAGATTTGACAAAGTATTTTTTTAGGAGGAAGCACTTATCATATGCTTCTCAAAACCACGAAGCACTTGCCATATGCTTCTTAAAACCACTTTCAAGTGTTTTTTTTAAAACTCACCCAAAATACTTTTTTTTTTTTTTTGTAATTGTTTTATTTATAATTTAAACAAAAAATTAGAAACACTTTTGAGTCTCCAAAAGACAATCTCAAACGAGAATCTTTTTTCTGTGGTCTAATGTTTTTGAATTTTGACCTCATTATTGCTCTGTATTAATTTCAAATTTGCGTATAATGCTGCATTGAAAAAGCAATCAAACTTCCTCCAGAAGTTTAATCATAATTCAATTATTTATTGGGACGCCGCTCATTTGCCATATGAGTATGACTCATCTATGCATGTGTTTTTTCTCATAGACAGAGATATTTGCTCAGGTATTGTTTGGGTGAGACAACTAGTATACCACTTCCATCTTCTTTTTCCTCGATCATCAGACTTCAGACTTCAGACTTCAGAGAGAGCCTCATTAAAGAATGGAGAACTCTCTAACAAAAGTTATTGGGAGCAATTGGATTGCCAAAAAGGCCAAGGAAGAGATCAACAGCATCACTGATGACCTCTCTGTATGTACTCACAGTAATTCACACTTTCTAAGCCTTTAGGTTCTGTTCTTTCATATGTTTTCCATTATGATTTTCTTCTTCTTCTTCTTTTCATTATGGGTGCATACCCAAATAGGGCTTTACCCATTTGGACATTTGAATGATATATATATATATATATATATATCTCTGCAAAGAGCTAGTTGTGGTTTAATGGGATCAGAGTTGAAGATTGTGGGGCTCTATTGGTGCTTGTTGTGTTCTACCTCCAACTCCCCTATTGACCATTTTCGTAGTTGATCATACATCTTAAAGAGCTTTGTAATTTGATGTTTGATATCCTGGTAATTTGGGAAAAGCTTAAAAGCATTAGGCTAGCTGATTCAGAATTTGTATCGTCTCATACTATTCAAATTCATGTGAATATGAATATACACTGTAGGCAGAATGGTTCCTTATTAACTAATGTGTGTTTCTGTTGGTTTTCTAAATTAAAACAATTTTAGTTACTCTCAAACGCTGTGGAGGGAAAGGCAAAATGGGTTTTCAACAAGCTTAAAGGTATGGAGCCAGCTGTTTTGAACTTTTTGAGCTCATTTTAGTGAAACCTAACTACAAGAATAGCTTGTCATATCTTTAATTCTTCAGAAGATTTCTCGACTCCTCAATGTTTGTCCTTTTGAAATTTCATATGTTCCTCTAAGTCTTATTCATCTTTCTTTAATCCGGGAACTTCTAACACTACTTTAGGGCATAGGCTGTTATTAGAATTTGGAACAATGCACCAATACACCATAAAGGCAAAACAGCAAGACCCTAAGCATGCAAGTCCTGCGTAATGCAGAAAGAAAAAGAAATAGAGATGATAGAAGAGCAAGCCAGACTCTTCTTTGTTCTGACTAATTAAACTGACCAACCATCTTAATGAATGCATGCTTACAAGTTACAACTGACTAAGCATATTAACCCAACAAATATCAGATTACTAGAGAATATTAAACATGCAGAGGGAGTCTGGAACAATTCTCAGGAGATGGCACCCTTTTGACTAATTACTAGACTCCTTCAATCTGCCATATTTGTGCACTTGCACCTAAAAAAGCTGAAACTCACACTTCTTTTTCTAATGAACTTTGAAGAAACCTACTTAAAAAAAAATAATAATAATAATAATAAACTTTGAAGAAACCTAAATTGATTTCATTAGCGAAGTTGTGCCTAGCAAAAATAACCAATAATGTATAATAGTAGTTGAGTTACCACATTTTTTTCTTTAATATATATGTTGTGGGGTATGATGGAGAACTTCGAACTTATCCAACATATATTATGGATGAGAAATACTACTCACCCATTGCTAGTTGGTTGTTCACTCTTGTCAATGTTGTTACCTAATAGCTCTTTCACTAATTATGGGGTATCCTTCATTATGAGTTGGTTGGTTGGTTTGGATGTTTAAAAAATGACTTAGACTTCTCAACACACTAGTCGATCAGAAACTGATTTAGACCACTAACCCAAAATGAGGGTTACTTAATTGGGGTACTATATTATTGAGCCATTTACTTTAATCACAACAAACTATATTTCTATGCTTGGAGTGACTTTTAGCCCAAGATAACAAGAATGCAATGAAGCTGACCCCTGTGCGCTTATTTTACAGGCAAGCCACTGAGAACTTTGCAGGATCTTCTCCGGCTGTACAATCTTCCTCCAGGCCTGTTTCCCCGAAACATAAAATGCTACGAGTTCGACGAATCAAAGGGGAAGCTCATTGTGTACTTGACCTCTGCCTGTGAGGTGAGCTTCAAGGACTCATCTGTGGTAAGGTACGCAGTTCGAGTCAAGGCAACATTGACAAGGGGAAAGCTGGATGTAATAGAAGGAATGAAGACAAAGGTTATGCTGGTTTATATCAAAGTCACTAGTGTAGCTGTAGAAGGCTACAAGTCTGATAAAGTTTGGTTCACTGCTGGGTTGAAGAGATCAAGACCCAAAGATGCCTACGAAATGCCTCGTGATGCCTTCAGTGTTGATGAATTTTAAGAATTATCTTTTTTTTTTTTTTGAAATTTAAGAATTATGTATCTTCTTCTTTTTTTTTTAAATTTAAGAATTATGTATATTTTTTTTATTCAGTACGTGCTATATTAATTCATTGTTTCTCAAAACATATATAATTCTGGGGTTATAGAGGTCCAGAGAGGATCAACTACGTTTAGATAAGGCTAGGTTTACGGTTTAAGCTATAAATCGCTAAAAGCTTTAATGCATAATTATCCACATTCAATTCTATACCTAATCTCAAGCAATTCTATATAATGCTTAACCTAATCTCAAGCTTTAATGCATAATTATCCACATTCAATTCCATTGATTGCAATAATGAAAATTCATTGTCTGGTTGTATACTAATTTTTTTTTACTATTTAGAATTTGGAATGTGTAATAAATTAAAAAAATTAAAACAAATTAAAATTTTTAAAATGAATAAGAACCTTGTTTTTGAATGAATAAGAAGTTAAGAACCTTGTTTTCGAAACTAATAAAGTAATAGAAAGAAAATTTTGCAAGGACAGCTATCTTTTTTTTTTTTTTGAAATGATTTTAAAGGGGAAATGCTCATTTACCCAATTTTAGCTTAAAATGTACCCACTTACCCAATTAACAGTTTTTTAACCCCATTTACCCAAAACACTCTAAGGGATTATTTCCCCTTTACCCAATTAATTCTTTTTTTATTCTTTTTATTTATTTTTGGGACTTTTTTGCCCTCTCCTTCTTTCTCACTTAGAGAGAGAAGTCGTCGGATACCTTGCCGGACTCCGGTCACTAGTGGCCGGCCGCCGACTCCGGTGACGGATTCCGGCGACATGTGACTGGAATCCGGCGACCGGTGACCGGAATCCGGCGACCGGTTACCGGAATATGAATTTATTGCCCCCTAATAATACCCAGTAATCATATTATTGCCCCCCAGTAATCATATTATTGCCCCCCAATACTCATATTATTGCCTCCCAATTATCATATTATTGCCTCCAATAATCATATTATTACCCTCCAGTGAATTGCATAAACTCCCAAAACTAAAATGAATACACTACAGGTACAATTGATCAATTTATATGTATATTATTGCCCCCCAATAATCATATTATTGCCTCCCAATAATCATATTATTGCCCCATAATAATTATATCATATCAGTTAATAATTAGTACATTAAGTCACGAATCACAAAAACTACCATACAGATTCTATTCTAGTACATAACTGGCATTAAGACATCATCTTCTGCATATTTTCTTGGTAGCATGTGGCAGTGTGGCACTGTGGCCTATGGTGTGACCAAAAAAAAAAAAAAAAACAGGCTGTGGTCTTCATTCCTCCTCCTTTTCCCACCCACTAACCCCACTATCACCGGACACACTCATTGCTGCCACAGTCCCTGACCCATCAGCCCATTCGTTCCCATGGTTTCCAGCATAAACACTATACCTCCTTGTAATTGAAACCCAGAATCCACATTCTGATCAACAATAAATTGGTCAACCTTCACTTGGATCAAATTTTGATTGGGGATCACCCGATCCAAACCCACATCGGTCTCCTCTTTAGAACCAAACGATTGTTTCCACAATGGCTCTCCTACCGGAAACTAAACCGGAATAGCTGATAAGAACGATGTAACCGACAAAGGCAGCGCCGATGAGACCTCTAAAGCATTTCATAACCGCCTCTCTTCTTCATCATTGTCGTCGTCTTCGTCCAGAAGGGAGCAGCGATTTCCTGCATCACGGAGATCTCCATGACGCCGAGATCTCCATCCCCAACCGGCCGCCTCATCGATCAACGTCCATTCGTCGTCCGGCGCAGATGGTGGTGAATTCGCATCTTCGAGACCGATGGTGGTTGGTGGACTCGGCATCTTCGTGGCTTATAGTGGTCGTTGAGTCGACTTGGCAGGGGAAGGAAGAGAGAGAGAGAGAGAGTCTGGGAGGTGAGAGGCTGAGGGGAGTCGAGTGAGAGAGAGAGGAGGGGAATGAGGGAAATTTTGTCAAACACTGTTAGATTGGGTAAATGGGGTTAAAAAACTCTTGGTGGAGTAAGTGGGCAATTTTTGGCCAAAAATTGGGTAAGTGGTCACGGCCCCTTTGATTTAATTAGATATCGAAGCCATGAAAAACAGGCCATAGTCTAACAACACTTACATAAGAAAGCCCGGGACAAACCGGATAACCTATCTAAGCCACTCTAAACTCATTAAGATCTAAGGGACGCTCGCTGAACAGCAAGTGACAGGACCCGCCCCGAATTACACCCTGAAATCCGAGGTGGCCCTGTGGGGCCCACCTTAGGAATAACTCTACCGAAAATTCAGCAGAGTCACCCCTAAAAATGGACTACCCAACCTGTAGAATTACAATCACACTTCTAACAAATCATCCATAAACTCCTGGAGCCACCCTGCTCCCCAAAACCCAACAACTTCACAATAAGTAACTGAAATCCGAAAATAACATATTCTTGATTACACTAAAGTAACTTCCAACCTTTACATTATTTATCCCCCACAGGTTATCAGAGCAATCTAAAAGAGGAAGAAGAAAATAACAATACAGGTAGGTTCAACAGATAACCTACAGTGAAAACAACAGCAGCAGATGCTATGCCCCGAATCCTACTATGCCGAACCAGCTACTCTGCAGACTGGGCATTTGAAACCGAAGGGCCCAGGGGAAAAGCACATAAAAACGTTAGCGTGAGTGGACAAAATAAATAAATAAATAATTGTAAAGAAAAGTGGGTTTTGTGCTTTTCCACATTTATTCCTTTTAAAAAAAAACCCGATGCATGCAACATTTAAGAAAAACACATTTATCAACAATCCAAGATTCTCGTAAAAACACACCAGCCCCGCTGGTTATGATGCGCTATGAGCAAGCGCATAATTTAACCCTGAAAATATCGTTAGTAGTATAAGCAAATAGGGATCGTTCTATTCCGGGGATTGAGGGTACACCTGTCATTGTCAAACAATTAAACAATTAAAATTAAAACAAAGTATAATATTCACAAAGATATTTACAATTATAAACATTTTACACGAAAAGGGGGGATTTTGTTTTTGATTTTCGAAAATTAAACTAAGTAAAGAAACTAATTAAATTGCAAAAACATAAAAATACGAATGGAATGAGAGAACAAAGATCAAAAACCGAAACATATGATTAGAATCGATTCAAACCCTAATATTGTTCATCTAAGTCATGAGAAAGGAGTTGATCATGTGAACCATTCGAAAGCAAACGAATTCCCATTTTTTACTTTTCAATGCTAATTAATCTAAGCGAAAGCACCTAGATTAATCCTATCAAACATGCAATCAAACCCTAGAAAGCTAGTCAATCATGTCATGTTTAATGCATTACACATAAAGAAAGGCTATCAACTCAAGTGTACAACTTAGTATGGAAAAGTCCACCTAATTGCAATCCTCGTTAATTAAATTCGATCTTTGCTCAAAAACCTTTACTACTTTGATTCAAGTTTACACAAAACGAAAAGTCGATTTCATGTTCTTAAACCTAGCACCAATTATATCGAAACCCTAAGTGTTTGCAACCACATAAGATTAAAATACAAAAGTTATCTATAAAGCAAATTTAATTAAACAAACCCACATAAGCAACTCTCGAATTACAATAATAGAATCTGAAAATTCTCATTTAATCATAAAAATTCCAGAAATAATAACTTTGTTCAATCATGAATGTCAACTAAAGCAAACCAACGAAATTCAAACAAAGGTTACAAAGTAGAGGTCGAATTACACCGTGGATGGAAGATGAGGATGGATGATTTTCGTTGTGATCCTTGAAGCTTGAAAGCAAGTCTTCAATGGTGGATGGTGGAGGAATAGTCACGGCTCCTTCTTCTCCCTTCGGCCTTGCTTGAACTCCGTGGCTTGCTTTAGAGGATGGAGAGAAATTGAGAGAAGCTCACGGCAACAATATAATTTTTCTGAATTTTTCTAAGGGATGTGGAACCCTTTTTCAACGTCAAAGAGGTGGGTATATATAGGAGCACGGCTAGGGTTCACAAAGCAATCAGAAATTTCCACATAGCTTCCACCAATGAGAATTCGCCAAGTAAGCTTTGTGATGTAGTCCAACCAATCATAGAATGCCAAGTAATCCGTGTGATGTGTTCCAACCAATCAAAATTCTCTAAAATACCTCCCTAATATTTAATTGCCGAATTTCCTTGGAATTATTCTGATTTTCTTCATGAATTTCGGCTAATATTCCTTTAGGGAACTTAGGGATGCACCTAGACACGTTTTCAGCTTTTCTTGGTCTCCACCTTTTTCTCTTTCCTTTTATTTCTCCCTTGAATCTCTCTTGGCGTCATCTCCTTGATTATTTCTGATTTTCACGTTGGCAATCACACCAAATTATTCCTCCAACAATATTTCCTTCCCATAAAAGTCTCCCAAGAAAATCTCTCCTTGAAATCCTCAATCAATCATCTTTAATTCCCATGTTGTCACCTTGTTTTTCCTTAAGTATTACACGGCAAATTTAATCCCCAAGGAAAATATATTTTCTTTTTTAAAAACTCTTCCTTGATTTCCTCTTGGCATTATATTTTCTGATTTTCCACGTCATTTCCTTGCCATGTCATCTTCATGAAGCTTCTCTTTCCATTTATGAACTCAATTCAGCTTATTTATTCCAAAGACCTGAAAATATAAGCTTTCTAAAATAAGAAATGGAAACTTTCCTAAACTAAAATGGAAACTTTCTAAAAATGGAAAATAGAAACTACAAAACGGAAACTTTCTACAATTAGGAACTTTCCCAATCAAAGAATGGAAACTTTCCTAAACAGAGTTTTATTAAGGAAATAACGCAGGAAATGTAGGGAAATAGCAGTTAAAACGTAGCATTAAAATGCTCCTATCAAATTCCCCCATACTTAGCTTTTGCTAGTCCCTTAGCAAAATCACACAAAGACTCAACTAAGACTCAACGAAAATTTAAAGACTCTACACAAACAATGACTCTATTTCCCTTCAACTTTTTGTCTCAGCAATCTCTTACTTTCACAACACCAAGATTAGCACTCAACCAAGAATCAATGTTAAGCATTCGAGAGTTAATTAAAACATGTAATCCACACATACACAAGTAGGACTTGGTTGTAACAATGGTGATGGGTTGGGCTTAGCATGCTTCAGACAAGTATGATTCATATCCTCACAAGGTATATCCACTCTTTCTTCTCTCAGATCATGGCAATGCTTAAAAGCTTATATCACTCAAGTATATGTGAAAGATAAACAAATAAATCACGTATGAAGAAACGAAAGCACATATAATTTTTCTTTTAAAGATCTCATGAAGGATATCAACTACTTGCACAAATGGACTGCCATAGGTTCAACTCTTGTGATTCATCTCCACATCAAAGGCTGTCCCATCTTAAGGATCAAGAAGGTCCTCTCAAAGGTTGTAATGGGGCCAAGGCTCAAGGTTTTAAGAAACGAAAGGTAAGGAATTTAACAAAGTGTCCTAAAAACCTAGCAGAGCTCATGTAGATATAGAGACTTCTAGAAATCCACCAAGGCATTGCAAAAACGTCATAATCCCATAGAGGTAACATCAAAGGGCCTAATGTCTTCATGTTGGGCCCAATCTTCATTCTAAACTTCCTTTGAACTATAGTGAAATGGACAAAGACCAAATTTTTCAATAGTGGGCCTTCAATTCAAAGCAAACTCCAAAATCACTAAGTATGGGGAACTAAAATCCATGGACATATATTTTTTTTCTAGCCGTACACATTCTTTTCATTTTCTTTTTTTTTCATTTTTCACGGCTATCACATAATCTTTCTTTTCATGGACAAGTCTACCCCCACACTTGAACTTTCACCTCTTCTCAATCTTCATCCTTAGCACCAAACCCATGTAGTATGTCTCAAAAGATAGCTCCACTAAGTTCTTAGAACAAAGGGTAGGGTTGTAACTATACTAAGCTTCATGGTTAAGGATTTTAAGGGTGATGAATGAAAAGGCTTAATGTAGGCTCAAAGGGGCTTATCTAAGGGAGTCCCACGACGGGCACAAATGGGGACACAAGCTCATTTGGCAATGGTGGTAATTCCTAGGGTGCCTCTATCCTTTCCAGAATCAGGGCCATGTATTGATATAACGTCTCAACAAGCACAAGAGTGAATTCTAGCATTCTCTAGTCCATTAAACTTAATCTATGGCAAGCAATCAATCAAGATGAAAGAATAATGAGATCATCAAAACATCGCCAAGAAATTAAGAATATATATTTTTTTTCACTCCAAGAAAAAGGAACATGGGCTCAATTATCTCACATGGGCTTTATGAATCACAACTCATCCTAACATGCTCATATTCTGTACCAAGGTCACGAAATCCATATCCACTACACATGCATACATTTTTCATATATCTCAATTAACCAAAGAATACCATGTTAAAATCATCTCAACATTGTGATCCTCTTTTAGCCATAATTTCAGAGATATAGAATCATCCTAGACAGTTGAAGGGGCATCCTAAGACTCAAAACAAAAACAAAAGCAACTAAATTTTTTAATTTTTGACATTTTTCAATTTTTTTGTATTTTTCAATATATATGACTCAAGATAAAAGTATAAATCCCTTCCCCCACACTTAAATATTGCATTGTCCTCAATGTAATCAATCATAAGCATGCAATGAAACAAGTAAGCATAGATAGAAGGCATTTATGAAAACAAATCCTAAAATAAAAACAAAAGAGAAAAAATTGAAAAATAAAAAGAAATAGGGAAAGAGAAAGCAAATCTGTGTAGGTAGACTCATTCACAGCTACTTCTGAATTGGGTTGCCTCCCAAGCAGCGCTTGAATTTAACGTCTTTCAGCCAGACGGTACCTCCATTAAAAAAAAAGTTAGTGACTATAATTAACTAAGAAATACAAAATATACAAACAAGTTTAACTACGAATTACAAACTACAAGTAAAATTAGCAAGTACATTGTACACAAGACACAAGTTAGGTACACAAGTGAGTAAAAAAAAAAAAAAAAAAAAAAAAAAACATGAAAAATATTTACACAAATGTTTTTTTTTTACCTTAGTGTATCACAACATTTTGTTACATTTTCTTTTGTCATAAATATTATTGATATCAAATCTAATTCCAAGTGGTAAATCAAGTGGACGTGCGGCCCAAGTATAGTCGCCTAGACACAAAGTCCCTCCTACATCCGTTGGGCAACCTTACTGAGATGGCCAGGTAGGGGAGGGCGAACACAAGAGGTAGGATCCATTTTGGCATAGGCTACTCCCTCATTGAGGTTTACGCCCATTTGTAAGCACTTCTGGATCCAGAACCCGTTATGAACGTTGTCCCCTTCCTAGACACCATCTCACATAGGATATTCTTACTAGGATGTAAAAGGTCCTAAGTGTGAAGACAGTTCAATGAATGTTAATAAAGGCCGCCCTCAACCTTAAGGGGTACCAATAAGGGGTTTAGGCCAATATTAACAAAAGAGACTTCACCTATTCCATTTAATTTACAACTTACAATTAAACTCGTGTTCAACAATATAAAAAACAACCTAAGTAATTAATTAACTAATTTCGAGAATTACAAACAATTAACAAGTAATTTTTTTTTTTTTTTTTTTTTTTTTTTTTTTTTTTTTACGAAGAACAATAATATGAATCTGAAAATTTTCATTTAATCATAAAAATTCCAGAAATAATAACTTTGTTCAATCATGAATGTCAACTAAAGCAAACCAACGAAATTCAAACAAAGGTTACAAAGTAGAGGTCGAATTACACCGTGGATGGAAGATGAGGATGGATGATTTTCGTTGTGATCCTTGAAGCTTGAAAGCAAGTCTTCAATGGTGGATGGTGGAGGAATAGTCACGGCTCCTTCTTCTCCCTTCGGCCTTGCTTGAACTCCGTGGCTTGCTTTAGAGGATGGAGAGAAATTGAGAGAAGCTCACGGCAACAATATAATTTTTCTGAATTTTTCTAAGGGATGTGGAACCCTTTTTCAACGTCAAAGAGGTGGGTATATATAGGAGCACGGCTAGGGTTCACAAAGCAATCAGAAATTTCCACATAGCTTCCACCAATGAGAATTCGCCAAGTAAGCTTTGTGATGTAGTCCAACCAATCATAGAATGCCAAGTAATCCGTGTGATGTGTTCCAACCAATCAAAATTCTCTAAAATACCTCCCTAATATTTAATTGCCGAATTTCCTTGGAATTATTCTGATTTTCTTCATGAATTTCGGCTAATATTCCTTTAGGGAACTTAGGGATGCACCTAGACACGTTTTCAGCTTTTCTTGGTCTCCACCTTTTTCTCTTTCCTTTTATTTCTCCCTTGAATCTCTCTTGGCGTCATCTCCTTGATTATTTCTGATTTTCACGTTGGCAATCACACCAAATTATTCCTCCAACAATATTTCCTTCCCATAAAAGTCTCCCAAGAAAATCTCTCCTTGAAATCCTCAATCAATCATCTTTAATTCCCATGTTGTCACCTTGTTTTTCCTTAAGTATTACACGGCAAATTTAATCCCCAAGGAAAATATATTTTCTTTTTTAAAAACTCTTCCTTGATTTCCTCTTGGCATTATATTTTCTGATTTTCCACGTCATTTCCTTGCCATGTCATCTTCATGAAGCTTCTCTTTCCATTTATGAACTCAATTCAGCTTATTTATTCCAAAGACCTGAAAATATAAGCTTTCTAAAATAAGAAATGGAAACTTTCCTAAACTAAAATGGAAACTTTCTAAAAATGGAAAATAGAAACTACAAAACGGAAACTTTCTACAATTAGGAACTTTCCCAATCAAAGAATGGAAACTTTCCTAAACAGAGTTTTATTAAGGAAATAACGCAGGAAATGTAGGGAAATAGCAGTTAAAACGTAGCATTAAAATGCTCCTATCAGGTTACAATAACATCGAAATCCAAAATTCTCGTGAAAACACACCAGCCCCGCTGGTTACGAAAATAACGGACTAGCCCCGCTAGTCAAGTCACGAAAAAGTATGGGGAAGAAGTTATCACCATACGAGAAGGGAGCCTCCCAGGCTCGGGTCGGAGTGTCCCACACTCTGGAGCATCCCATGCTCTGCTCTTACTCACCCACAAACACATAGTAAGCAGGGAGGAGTACTAATAGGCTAGCTAGCAATAAATATGACGACCCAGGTATGGCGGGTAAAAACCATTAAAATCCAGTAAATCTATAAGGCTTCCCCATGTCCCACGAATAAAGAAAACACGGGTACGATTCCCAACCGTACCCGGAAATTCTCGTAAAAATCGTATAAAGCAACAGCGTGTCCCACACGCTAAAAGAATAACTAGATTAACAATAAGGCATTCCCAATGCCAAAATCGAAAGTCAATAAGTAACAAGAAATATAATTCCATCGAAATCCCATTTCGAAAAAAATATTCCAGAAATCTCAATATCGACGAATAAAATATATTAATAAATTTCGGAAATCACCTCGGAAAAATAATTCGTCGAAAATCACTTAAATCACAAGTTCAAATCCGAGTGAATAAAACTCACGTTCCAAAAATCATGATGGAAAATCCAAGCAATATTCCAAAACCGAAATCATATCCGAAACTAAAATAATATGATAATTAATAAAACATTAATTCGAAAAATAAATGCATGCATCAATATTCAAAAACAAACGTCCACTCACAGTATACGGCTAGCGTGGTATCCAAGCGTAAGGATCCTCGTCGAGCGATGAGTCAGTATCTCGTCCTGTACACAATTGTATTCCGTAAACAACAATTCGATAAAACAATACGATTCTATAATGAATCCCGAAAACCCCACGTAAACTAGCAACTCCAACTCCTTTCGACTTCAAGCCAAACTTCACCATTTATCTCAATCCGTCGATTAAGGTATTCCATGACGGAATAAGGGAAATCCGAAGGCCGGATTCCCACAAATCAACAACCGAAACTCCACACTTTCAAAATTCACAAACAATTCCAAACTCCTCCAAAAATTACCAAACTTCATAAACAAGCTCTACTCAAATTATAGGATTTAATGGGCTAAAAATTGGAATTAAATGTCAGCCCTACGCGCCACCACGCGCCACCCACAGTGGCGGCGAGTGGGGCCCACGCGCCGGCGGCCACCACCTCCGATGGCCACCAAATTTGGACAGTAGCTTCTACTCAACAAAACTAACCATTCATTCAACTACAACATCTCACAATTTTACCTTTAAGAGCTCGGATTAAGCTGATGAAGTTTTCCCAGAAAATTGCTTCGGACCTAAGGATGTTCTTCGTCGATTCGGCCTCCACGATGCAAATCGGAGCAAGAGACCTTAGGGGAAATGTTCGCCGGCTCAAGGCGCTCCTTCAATCCAAGTTTGGTGGTCGGAGACGGCCGGAAACTGCGAAATCGCCGGAAAAACCAAAATTGCACCCGGAGGAGAATTTGCTTCGAATCGAGGTTTTTCGGCCAAATTGTCGAAAGCCCAGGGTACCAGCGTGTAGGGAAGGAAGAGGCGGTCCCAGAATGACCAGTGGCACGCCGTCAGGTGGCCGGAATCGGAAATTAGGCCGGAAATTCAAAAATCCCCCGAACCGGAGGAGGAGAGATCGGGGGAGAGGAGAGAGAGGGAGCCCGGTAAGTTTCCAATTGGAAACTTACCACAGTGATTTTCCCTTTATATAGAAACTTACCTTGAACAGTAACTTTTCCTTTTTCGCCTATAACTTTCGCATACGAGCTCCGATTTTTACGAACCACATATGCACGCGCTCGGTTTAACATCCTCTACAACTTTCGTGAAGAAACTTTTCTCAAATTCTGACCCGAACAAAAAGTCAACTTTTAGGGCCACTAAAAGTGCTGAAACGACAGTCAAAGTGAAAATAGTTGTCGTTTACCGTCCAAATGACCAGTAAACGGGTGAATTTGGGTTCGGGACGTAACAGCAAGCCTAAGCTAAGCAAGAGTAGTCTCGCTCTCTAAGGAAGAAATATTCATCTAGTCTAATCTGCCAGTCACGCAGTTGTGGTACAAATATCAACTAGACACGTCTTAGGAAAGCTTATAGAAATTACCCCTACTTCAAAAGGCTTGAGTCCAGAATGTCTAAAAGCCGAGAGAACTTAAGATAGCACTAGTCCCACCCCCTTAGGGTTGGAACCTGCACCATCTTCAGTCTCCTCAGTAGCCAACAACCTCGGAAACAGGTTGCTCCTTGGGCTATTCTTGAGGCACTGCAGCTTGTCTCCAAATTTGAGCCCTCCCCAATCAGGCCCAGTGATCACCATGAACGGCCCACTGAAAGCAGCCCCGAACCCAGCAGGCCCAGAAGCTATAACCAGCTCGGTCAAACCAGCGGTCAACCCTAGTTCAAAACTAGGGTTTCCCGCCGATTTTTCTCGAGGCTCTTCTGACCAGCAGGCCGCTGTCGCGCTCGTCTCCAGCACCAGACCTGTTCCCGCCATTAGACCCGACCCAGCCACCGGCTGCGGTACAGAAACCAGTCCCAGACCTCCTGTCGCCGCCAGCTGCAAGCCTGTATCGATCACAGCCCGAGTCGCCTTTGTCCCGGCCAGACGCCACCACAGCCAGCGCCTCCCGTTGCTCAGATCTGACCTCGGCCACCCGACGTTGCCACGATGTAAAGGCTGATCGTCTCGAAGACGGCAGGCCCCGACACTCACACTTCTCTGACACGATCCACCACTCCACAACCAACAAAACACCCTCAGTCGAGAGTCGCCTCAACCGGGGCCTAGGAGAAACTTGTTCGAAATCCCAACGCCGCTGCTTGAGAAACCATGGACGCTCCCAGCCTATGTCGCCGTCGTCTCGCCTCTGCTTGGTCAGGAGAGCACGAGACTCCCCGCCGCCATACCAAAACCTAGGTTTCGTCTTACAGGGTCGCTCCGCAAGTTTCGGAGGCCCTCTCACCATCTCTAAAAAGTTCCGCAAGGACAGCTATCTTGATAAGAATTGAAGTGAGGAATTCGGACAAAGTTTTTTATTTTTTTCTAAGTTTAGAATGCCAAACAAGGTAAAACATACATTCTTAAAAAAAAAAAAAGGTATTTCATGTTTATAAATTATGAATTCCTTACTTTCATTTAAATTTCATATTCTTTTCCTCTATCCAAACACACGGCAGGGTTTTAATAATCTGATTTATCTCCATAGCAAAGCACCTCCTCAGTGTTCTCACACACCATTTCTCAAAAAAAAAAGTGTTCTCACACACCACCACATTCGATCACTTGCTTTCCCTGGTATGTATGATTTTTCTTTTCTAATTATTGATTTTCAAAAACTTCTATCATGCTTAGGAGCATATTTTTTTGGGATCAAGATCGTCTGAAGTTACTTGTGTGCAGTTTTTGTGAAGTTCGTTAGATCATCATCTTACAAGTAATCTCATGGATTTTATTATGTCACATCATCTAGTCTTTATTTTTTATTTGTGGTTTTGAAAAAACGTTAAAGTTGCCTTCTGCATCCAAACAAAGAGCAAACCCTAGGTTCTTCCATTCACGAACTGGAAGTCTGGATCCGCTTTCTCATTCTTTCTCCTTCTCTTCCTCTTTTCGTCCATTCTTTCTCGTGAAACATTAAAGGGTTTTCAGAGTTTAATTTAAATGGTAGTTTTCTTTTCTCTTCATCATATAATTGTATCTGGCAATTTGATTTGAATTTGTCCTTGAGTTTTCAGCCTCAAATCTTATAACTACGTTAACAATAATAATCTTGTTTGTTCTCTCCAAACGGTTTTGATTCGGTGATTATATCCGGTTGAATCACGAAGGTAGTCTCCCGGTCCCTTTTTATTGTATCGATTTACTTTTTTACTAAACCTAACGTTAAAAAAGCACTGAAGTATGATAGAATTTTGTTTATTTTCTTGGTGATGTGAGAATTACTCCTCTGTTACTATCAGGTGAAGAGAACAAAAGCCAAAAAAAAAAAGGGAGTAGCCTATTTTGATACTCATGGCGGATCAGCTAATGGATCTCCCGCATACCACAGGAGCAAGTTTTGCAAAGACTTGCTTCAATGGGTTCAATGCCCTATCAGGTTCTTAATTGTTTCTTTCCCTTCAGTTTTTGTTCCACTTTCTCTTCAAATTATTGCTTAATCAGACCTAAACTCTTGTAATAGGAATTGGATTGCTTACCACCCCTTATGCACTTTCAAAATCTGGATGGTTAAGTCTTGGTCTTCTTCTAGTTATGGCAATAACAACTTGCTACACTGGAATCTTGCTCACCAAATGCTTGAACACGAATAGATCAATGAAGACATATTCTGACGTGGCTTTCCGGGCATTTGGGCGAAAGGGCAGAATATTCGTTTCCATTTTCTTATACCTAGAGGTTTACCTAGTCCCAACAGGATTGCTGATAATGGAGGCTGATAATTTAGTTAAGTTATTCCCACACCTTGGAGTCAAGGGAGTCAATTTCGGTGGACTTCACGTGGCAGGAAAACCATTTTTCACAATGCTTGTGGGTCTGATAATATTACCTTCGATGTGGTTAAAGGACCTGAGATTGCTTTCCTACATCTCTTTATGTGGGATACTTTCAACCATTGTTATCATCAGCGCCATTGTTTGGGTTGGTATTGATGAAGTAGGGTTCTCCGCAGCAGGAGAGATATTCGATTGGAAAGGACTTCCTACTGCTCTTAGTTTGTATGCATTTTGTTATGGAGCTCATCCAGTCTTTCCAGTCCTATATTCTTCAATGAAACAAAAAAATCACTTCTTCAAGGTAAAGTAGTAGTTCACTTCAAACCTATAGCTTGTTTGTTTATTATATATAGGAAGTAATTATGGTCGTCATACAATGTAATTCAACTATCCCAACCTTTCATTTTTTTGATCTTTAACAACTTCTGTCGTGGATTAATTAATGTTTCAAATAATATTTGTTTTTGTTTTCAGGTTTTGCTCATCACTTTTTTCCTATGCACTGTAAACTACATGCTGGTGGCGATTCTTGGCTATTTGATGTTTGGCAAGAATGTCCAATCTCAAGTGACACTGAACATGTCTACAAAACTCAGCTCAAAAATAGTCATATACACCAGTTTAGCTGCTCCGATGGTTAAGTATGCACTGATAATCTCACCAATAGCAGATGCCATTGAGATGAATTTACCGAGTAAATGGAAAAGCAAGCTGGTTTGGATACTCGTAAGGACATTGTTATTGGTTAGCACAGTTGTAGTGGCTTTAGTTTTTCCCTATTTTGAGTCACTAACGGGACTTGTTGGAGCAATTCTTTGCGTAACGATTTCCATCTTGCTTCCATGTATTTGCTACTTGAAGATATTTAGTCTATACCAGAAGTTTGATGTGGAAGTTTTGATTATTGGAAGCATTATGGTTATGGCTGTAGCTGTTGGTGTGATGGGCACATATGCATCTGTTAAAACGAGAGAGTGATGTTTTTTCTACCAAATGTTCTGGATGTAGACCTGTTCGGTATAATGTTTTTCTCCATCCGTGGACGTATGAGGATGACTGTTCTGTCGAAGTCGATCTAAGTTCATGAAGTTGTACTTGCACATTGGATGGCCGGTTTAAAGTTACAAAAGTTCGGAATTTCTTTCTCTGATCGATTAGTCTAATAAGTATTCTCAAGTGTTTGCATTTCAAAACCAAGAATTCTATTCCAGCAGATATCAGACACGACCTTTAAATAATTAACCTACATTTTGTAGTTTCCAAAGAACACAGACATATAAGGAGCAGAGATCGAGTAAGAAGGACTGTGACGAGTTGACGACTGTCAGTAATTACAGAGGAGAATAATTACCTATCTGCAAAAGACCAGTACTTTGAAAAATGGTTTTGATCGAGTTTGATTCTATTTCCTCGAACCTCCTCACACACGGTTATATAGAGTTAATTATTTCGTTATACTTCTCTTTCTCTTATGTAGGCAGTAATATAGAGGACCCTAATATAGATCTGTGTTTTTTTATTTTTTATTTTTATAATTATTATGATTTTGTTTGGAATATTTTTGTGGTGGTTATTGCAAAGAAAATAAAACTGATGATGGCTTTGAAGAGGAGGCAGATGTGGCTGAAGATTCTCTATTAGTTAAATGTTTAGCAGATTGTTACGAGTGTGACAGTGACTGTAAAATTTGATATTGAGAAATTTTATCATGAACTACCAGGATATAGTATTTTGATTCAAGTACGTACCAGTGGAATGCGAGTGCAAACATATATGATGTATGTGTTGGTACATTTATTTTCATTATATAATATATGTGCGTATAAAATTTCTCTACTGCACAATGTTTAAAGCTTTTTCAAGAAAACATAGCATAATTTATTAATTATATGAATGGTTATGATTAGAACCGTTGGAATAAGATAATTTTTAAAATCATGATTTTTCAGTCTATAATTTTATGATCCAACCGTTTTTTTTTTACAATAATAGCTGGATTCTGAAACTCTAAAGTGAAAATATGTTAATTGCAATGAAAGGTGAATGAACTCGTTTAGCCAAATAGACAAATAGTGAACTTACTTCGAACACATAAACCTTCAAATGTGTGCAATATATGAAGAACAACAATGAGAACAATTCCCATGTGACAAGTAACGAGTCGTGTCTTCAGAGTTCCAACTTTTACGCACGATAGAGCTTTTGACGATTAGCTTTTTCATCTATTCTTTCTCCTACTCACTTTCACGAACCAATAAGAGGCAGAGAGAGACAGAGAGATGAGTAGTTCCTCATCACCTCATCGCTCTCATGGTGGCAGTAACAATAGTAGCAGCAACGGCGAAGATAGGCCGCGATTCTTCGACCCAAAAGCAAAGAGCAAGTGCTGGGCAAACGCCGCAATAGTGCCAGGTCGACACCCTGAGCGGTGGCGCAAAGACGCCGCCGGCAACATTGTCTGCAAGCGCTTCTGCAATTGCCAGGGCTGCCTCTGCTTCGAGTACGATCACATACTCCCCTTTTCTAAAGGTCCCAGCTTTTTCTCTTCTTATCCAATAAATTGCTTCAGTTCCTTTCTGGGTTTGTTTATCTTTGGGATTTAGGTTCATGATTTTGATCTGGGTATTTGAGATTTGTCGATTTTAGTGCATATACTAGTTGCTTGAGCTCATTGTTGAAATGGGTCTATGTGCTTTGCCTCTGAAGTACTGTAGTCATGTCCAAGATTGGGCCTTGTAGTCTTGGATTGGTTGGTAGCAACGAGAATGGTGTGGTTTACTTGATTTGGCATTTTGGAATTTGCAGAAGCTTAGGGGAATACAACTTCAAAATTGTTGCCTTTTTGTTTCTCAGTTCACAACATCCACAACAGGGGCATTTTCTTTGTTAATCAGTTTGATGTGTGAGTTTGTTGAGATGTGGGATTGTGATGTAGGTGGTGAATCCGTAGCGGAAAACTGTCAGATTCTACAAACAAGAGTGAACAGATTCAAATCAAACAAAGAGCAGGTCGATGAGAATCAATTGAAAGGCTACTCTTGTGATGTCAAGTTTACAGGTATTTATGCCGCCTTGTTTACTTCAGTCTTTGTAGTAGGTTGAATATTCTGTTCTCTTCAGTTTTTAACCAGCTAGAATTCATCCTGGATTCGGGAGGTACAGAATAGTAAGATGGTGGACATGACTAATCTCCTGTGTTATTGGTTTCTATTGTCCATGTCTATAATCAACGCTTAGAATGTGCTTTGTTAGTCTAGGTGATCTTGCTTTATCATCCCAAAATGCATTCATCAAGATTTGGAGAACTGTTTTTCTGCTTCAAGTCCAAAAAGAGAGTTGTGATGAACACTTGAAAGTCTTCAATCACTACATGCTATTGAACTTTGATGTTGATCTAGTCATAAGGTCTATTTCCAAATCCAAACTTAAGATGCCTATCTGATTGAGTTGACCTATTATTAGTTAACCTATTATGCTTGTTTGGTGGGCTATCTTATGTGGAGCTACCTTCTGGCCTTCTTGGAAGCCAGTATGCAAATTCATTCTCAGAGATACATCAAATCAAAAAAGAAAATTTAAGTATTAACCTATGACATTATTAGTTTTGTAGCACTTAGAACCGGTGAGAGTGTGAGACATGCATCTCAGAAACACACTTCTCTTTAACTCGCAGATAAGGAGCTTGACATAATTGAAATGGCTGTTTACGGTGATGTGGTCCGGCCAGGAAACCAGTGCCGATGCAGAACTGTAGCCGAGATGCTTGGCCAGGTCAAGTCAAAAGACAAAACTGCCGCTTGCAAGTTGCCACATAGCAGTGAGGCTCTATAGCAACTAAGGCATACCAAATTCCTTCAATTCTTGTAGGAAAATTGGAATGTAGTGATTTCAGAAAGGAGGATTTGGAAAAGTCATTTGAAAAACTAAAAGCATTAGATAGAATGTATCTGGTCAACTATATACAATACAGCTGAATAATTTTACTGTTGTGAGTGTAACTTTTGTCATCTTGATAAGTCAATGGAAATGGAACAAAGTATTGCCATGTAGATTGAACTTCAGTATCAACTAGATTTCCCATTGAAATGCATATTTCAAAGAAAAAAAAAACATCATCAAATATGAACGTGCTGATATTAAAATTTTCGGTTGTAATTAGTTACAATCTAGAGTTTTGCTTTTCTTCTTGTTGATGCAATTAAATTACAATCTAGAGTTTTGCTTTTCTTCCTGTTGATGCAATTAAATTCCTCAACATCTGTAGCAGATCTGCTAGTACTTGAAGAATGTGTTTCCTTCATCCACTCGATGCATTCCTCTGTAGTCCCAGAAGGATAAGCAAGCTGCCATGCAACTAGTTCCCCCTGCCATTTACTGACAATTGGTCCTCCATACTTAAGCCGCAAATGTTTTATGATCTCCTTTCCATCCAGTAATGGCTTTGTATCCCAGACTTTATCGAGGCCTAGATTGGTTGTGGCCTTTTCGGCTGCTTCAAATAGTTGCAACTTCTTGTTTAACTGATTGTCAGTGGGATGTAACAGTGTGTCCAGCAGCAAAGCAACTCGCTTAGGATCTTCAATTTCTCATAAAAGAAAACCTGTCGAGATACTCGCAGTTTTGATTCTCTTGAAGTAACAGGGACATCATCAACACATTCACTTCCCAAATCAACTACGGCGAGTTGTACATGATCCCCATTGGGTTCAAAGCGAGCAAGCAAAGATGGAAACTTGTCCGCTGCATGGTGTATATTCATAACAGTTTTGGCATTGCTGACTTTTTGCTCAAGAGAGTATCTGAAAATGAAATTCACGACAGTAAACATCTTTTGATGTGTCATCATTGTACAGTCATCCTTAGCGGTAACAACATAGCAGCATAGAGAGAGAGAGACTTCTCTGTTCATCATTAAAGGTAGAGCCCCCAACCAACAGAATGAGGTTGCACATAGAATTTAAGGTAGCAACACAAGCCCTGTGAGGTTGCACATATTATCTTAGTCTGATTTTACAGTGATACAATCATACAATACTCATACAGTAAGAGATTCCTAATGAATTTGATACAGATCATCCCTACGTAATCAGGGAATCTAATCATAATTAACTACAAAATATTTTAGGACTCATTTATTTCTTCTCCACACTAGGGCAATGCTCTTGGTTACTACAAATTACCCTAGCCTGGAGATGTTCCAAGCTATAATAGGGCTCCGAATGCTGAAAATGCTTCTTGTCCAAGCTAAAATCAGCTAAAGGATCAAAATCTGAAACACTAAAACCCTCCAAGTTGGTGAAGTTTTGATCATCTTGATAAGTCAAATGGGAGTGGAATCAACTCAATCAAGTATATATTTCTAATTAGAAGTTTCTTCTAACTTAAGAGTGAAGTTGAATTCAATCTGGGTTGACCAGACTAATTCCATGGAATTTGTGAAGACTCGATCATGATTTTTCTCAACTAAGTATGACCGTAATCTCAGTCTTGATCGATGCGATAAAGTCTGTGAAGGATAGCAGCATGATGCCAACCTGCAATTTGAATCTTGGTTGATCTAGAAAGATTGATTTTGATTAATAATTCTTCTCAAAATGTTTGAATAATTCATTTTTCTCAATGATCGAGCATCTTGACTAGCTTATTCCATACTAGTGAATAGGACCACTGTTTTTGTTAATTGCAAGACTCAGAAAACCAGGTCATGGGCAGTAGCTAGCAATTTCTTGTTGAAAAAGAAGAGGATGGTTCAGACTAAAGGAGTTACATTGACCCATAAGTCTAGCTACATTGACCCTTAAGTAAAGCTCAATTCATTCTTTTGGTGGTAATTATAACCATGATAATAACCCAAAGCTGGATCAGATGATTACCCCTAAAGCTCCATTACTTTTGACCTTCTGTATTTTATAGTGGAAAATGAAGGATGACTAGTGATTTGCATAAGCACCACCAAATGCACAAAACCAAGCATTTTGGGGCATCCAATCATTCTTTTAGTGCTTTTCCAAATAGAATGTGCAAGAGTCTCAAATGTCAAAAGATAAAACGTACATAGAGATATCTGAAATGAGTTTGGACTTTGGAGAGGAGGAATTGAAGCTTGTTAGGTATATGATGGATATATGGTTCTTTTATGTCTGGCTAATACATATATGATATTAAATGTTTTCACCTAAGGAGACATAGAAGTAAACTAAGCTAATCATAACATTGACCTAATGAGTGAGGGTTGGTGGACTCTGTCTATTTGTAGTGACACAAGTAGACCTAACTCCAACTACATGCTAATAAAGAATTTTATTTGGATTTGAATTGCACAGTCATACATCATCAAACTATGCCACTTCCATTTTAAAAGCTTGGTCTCTTTTTGAAATTAGGTGTTGGGTACCATCCATCCTAATGCCTTGGTCAATCCACAAAGTGCTCTAATGGTGTTTGGTGGCACATTGTTAATGGTTTTCTATATGATCATCTATATGTTCTTTACTTCTTTAATTTCCATCATCTATCTCATGCTATTGAGTAGCTTGGTACAATGAGAGATAGATCTTGATTGGATCATGGGAAGTAGCAATCATAGCTCAAAAGAGCACACTCACATGCCAACTTCTCAAAACAATCATGCATCGTTTGGATTATCTACACTGTCAAGTACTATAGCTCAAAACAGATACACATATATAGGAAGATATATTTTAATCAAAAACATATATCAGTAATTAATAAAAAGATGATCAGTACTCCTTACGTACAGGATGTAATTTAATGATAAAAGTTATTAAATCGGTTGAGGATTATATCGTAATGTATATAAATTATTCTTTCTAATTTGGTCGATTTTTTGTTGAGAGATCGATAATTGTTAAAAATGAAGTCGATCAGAAGATATGCAGCTCCAACAATTAATTCCAATTGAAGTGCATTTCAAAATTAAAAGAACCTCTTTATATATAGTACTAGAATATTATCACATGCAAATTCTTTGGTGAAAACTAATAATGGCAAAGGTGGAGAAAAACCCTGAAGCAGAGAATTGTCAGTGGCTAGCTCAGTGCCAGCTTCTGCTCAGTCTGCTAGCTACTGCAGATTAATTAAGGATCTGAAGCCTTAGTAAATGTTTGATTAATTCCAGTGAGCATGAAGATCATATACCTAGCTAAATTTGTCTTCAAATTTATGAGTTAATTAGCTTAAGGTCAGTGATTAGCGCAAGCACTCTAATACATATATATATATATATATATATATATATATATCTATCAATTAATGACTATCGTTGTATTGCAGAGAATTGCTTTGAGCTTACGGGGTGTTCTATAGTACTCCGACGTTGATGTTGAGACTACTTGAGCTGTCCTTTGAGTGAGAACCCAGGTCTTCTAGTGACAGGTTCGAAGCTTTACATGTGTGCTCACTTTCTCAAACTTTATTAAAGAGAAGCATGACTTTTACACCTAACCACTTTTTACATATATACTCATCAATAGAATTGGAATTGGAATGGCCCCAAATCATCATATAGATGCAATCCCCACAAAAAATTTATTTCCACTTTTCCAGCATCTAGAAATGGGACTGATTTAAGATTGAAGATTTAAGATTGAAGATTGAAGATTAAAGATTGAAGATGTGGTCAATGTCATATATATTGTATGCCCAGAATTACATCACATATTGAAACTCTACCAAAACAACTAGTCTTCTGATGTAAGATATTTGATATTTCATTGTCTTAGTATTAGGGTGGAGATGGCAGCTCCAACAAATCAACTAGTTGGACTTTTGAGGAATATGAAGTCTTAACCAAAGTTGGTTATGGAGATGCTTGTCCCATTGTTAATTTCAGTGGACCATATGAAGTAATGAAGTGAAGACCTGATGGGGAATTGTCACAAGATGAACTTAGAAGATGGGAAAATTGTGACGGTCATGATTGACCAGTCGTTTATACACGACTAAGACAAAAATAAATTTAGCGGTTTATAATTATATGTTTATTCATTATATTTCATCATGTGCCAAATATACGATTGATTTATATGATTTAAGACTTTTAGAATTAAAATAATATTACTATAAAACATGTGAATTATGAAATAGAACAAAAATGAGAAAGAAGATTCAAGACCCTAAAGAAGGTGTAGCATTTTTAGGCTTGTAGCAACTACGGATGTAAATAAATGAGAAACAAGATTTCAAAACCCTAAAGAAGGTGTGCCATTTTTAGGCTTGTAGCAACTACTAGCAAAGTAGCAATTGCCAAGAAATATACAATCATTGTATGAGTTTTTCCTTTCTCCTTTTGGCTTTTTCTTTCCCTTTTTCTTTAATCAACTCTCTCCGTTCCTCCTCCACTAGCAACCCATCTCCTGCTCATACATGACCTCTAAACCCTAAAGTCCACAAATTTCAAGTTTTGTACCGAATTCAAGAACTAAATGACACGATAGATAACACATCATTACATCGAAGATCATTATATTATAGTAGAACCAAAGACATGACATCTTATCACACTTAAATCTAGTACCAAAATTTGAGATCTCAGATATTTTTATTTTTTTGGCCAAAGATGCAAAAATACAAGAAAAATCACAAAACCTACCCCCAAACCCATTGGTCAACAACCACCCACGACCCAACCGACATCCTCACGCGCTATCTTATTGGATGCCCGATCCGATCCACCGGACCCACCCGACGTGCCAGCCCATTTCGAAAAAACACAAATTACCAATCCAAACAAAACCAGGGAATAATCGAATCCAAACAAAACCCAATTCCCATTCCCATTCCCATTTCGTCTCCAAAACAAAAAACTTTTTTTTTTTTTTTTTTTGATCGACTAAAAAACCTCTTTTTCTCCGTGGATCTCGCTGGATTTTATTTATTATTCATTATTTTTTCGAAAGAAGAAGCCGCGCATTAAATCCATTATCTCCCGCAATCGTCGCGAAAAATCAAAAGTGACGGAAAAAAAAAAAAAAAAAAAAAAAGTTGGAGACGAACAAAAAAACAAAGTTGGAAGTGAATCATTTGGCGAAAGAAACAGCAAAACATTCTATCTTTGGAGTGGTTTATATACCCCCATCATTTCATTTCTAGGTGCCCCTTAATTCTTCCGCTGTAACCTGCATTTCGAATTTTTTTTTTCCGCCGGAGCACCCAGTTTGAGCTCCGGACCCGGCTCACAGTTTCCCGATCAGGTTCGTCGGCGGGTCTGAATTCCGGCCGGCCGGGGGTGTACGTTCGTGTTCGGAGATGGGCTGCGTCAGCTCGAAGCAGACGGTGTCGGTGACGCCGGCGTTCGACCACTCGGGGGCGTTCAGGGACAATGTCGGCAATTCGGGTCGGAGCCGGGTCGGGGAGGCGGTGGTGAAGAAGAAGGGGGGTGAGTTGAGTGGGAGCGAGTTGGGTGAGTCCGGGAGAGCGAGTTCGAATAAGAAGAAGAGTAATGGTTCCGAGTCGTTGAGTTTTCGGTTGAGTAATTTGCAGAGGTATGTGGAGGGGGAGCAGGTCGCCGCCGGTTGGCCGGCCTGGCTCAGCGCCGTCGCCGCAGAAGCCATTCAGGGCTGGGTCCCACTTCGGGCCGATGCCTTCGAGAAATTAGAGAAGGTAGAAATTAAAGTTCTTCTTCTTCTTTTTTTTCATTGAGAGTTTCAGGTTTTTCTGTGAAGATGGGAATTTTGTGTGTGAATTTTTATAGTTTTGGTTTTTCTCTGTTGTTGTTGACGAACAAGATTTTAGCTTTTTATTGAAAATGTTGAAGAAGATTTTTTTTGAGTAGTGTGTGTGAATTTGGATTTAGTGCAACGTTTTCATTGTTTTATTAAATTACATTTCTTTAAAAAGCTTGCGTTTTTGTGTTTACAAACTAAGAAACTTTACTGATTAAGAAATGAAGAAGCTCAAAGATTTAGTGGTGTTTGTGCTACATAGAATATGTGGTGATTGGTATAAATCTTTTGTTATGCATCTAGATGGTTTATGGCTCTTGCTGTTTTAGTATCTTGATTCTTATGTGTTCTTACTGAATTACTGCTTTTTGTGCAGATTGGACAGGGTACGTATAGTAGTGTGTTCCGAGCGCGTGACCTGGAGACTGGGAAGTTAGTTGCTTTGAAGAAGGTGCGGTTCGACAATTTTGAGCCTGAGAGCGTCAGGTTTATGGCCCGAGAAATCTTGATTCTCAGAAGGCTTGACCATCCAAATGTCATTAAATTGGAGGGTTTAATTACTTCCCGGTTGTCATGTAGCATATACCTTGTGTTTGAGTACATGGAACATGACATTACTGGACTCCTGTCTAACCCCGACATCAAGTTCAGTGAAGCACAGGTTTGCTTGCCTTGCCCTTGTGAGTACATGTTGTTGCATATCGTGCTGGGCTGTTTTGAGACCACGCAAAATGGTGTCATCTATCTTCGTTGTCTAATCTCTTGCTAATATGGTTGATGTTGGTTTTATTTGGTAGATTAAATGTTACATGAAGCAGCTGTTATCTGGACTTGAACATTGTCACTCGCGGGGTGTAATGCATCGCGACATAAAAGGATCAAATCTTCTGGTGAACAATGAAGGAATTTTGAAGATGGCTGATTTTGGATTGGCAAACTTCTGTGATTCTGGGCACAAGCAACCCCTTACCAGTCGGGTTGTCACTTTGTGGTATCGTCCTCCTGAACTTTTGCTTGGATCAACTGCCTATGGAGCTTATATCGATCTCTGGAGTGTTGGCTGTGCATTTGCAGAACTCCTGGTTGGGAAACCTGTTCTTCAAGGGCGAACAGAGGTGATTAACTAATCAAAGTACATGGCTTTTGATTATAATGTTAGTCATTTAAATTTGACTGAAATATGTTGTTGAGATAGTTTGGTGGATTAACATAACATAGGAAAGTTAAAAAGGGTGTCTTTGGACTCGTTTTTATGTGGAAATTATGTATGTTCTGCACCTGCAAAGACCTCCATTTGTTTCTGTGGTAAAAGATCAATATGTTTATCAACACAGCAGCATGAATGCAGAGTCCTCCATTATAATTATGCCCTTGGGAAAAATTATGCAAAGTCCGATTTTCTTAACAACTGGATAAGCTTATTAGAACAACAAGGTTGATTCTCTGATCAAGGGTTAGATTAGTAAATGTATGTCATATATGCATTCTGAAGATTTTCTATAACAATTGTTAGTTATCATAGTTTGCTTTGACACCTCCAGTTCGAGTTCTTAAAGAATTTCCACTGACAGGTTGAACAATTACACAAGATTTTCAAGCTCTGCGGCTCCCCACCGGAAGAATACTGGAAAAAGTCCAAACTTCCACATGCAACTCTATTTAAACCCCAACAACCTTATGATAGTACTCTGCAGGAGACCTTTAAAGATTTGCCAGCTGCCACTTTTAACCTACTAGGGACTCTTCTTTCTGTAGAACCGCACAAGCGTGGGACTGCCTCCTCTGCTCTTGCATCTGAGGTAATCATTCAAGATAATGGAATTTTTAGTCTTGTTTGCTAGAACTACCAATTTTATACTCACGCATACTTCACTATTTTGTTGCCAAATCCTAGTGTTCTGAAGTCCTTTTTCATTATAGAAGTGAGAGTTCTTAATTCTCGATTATGAACTTTATGCATTAGAGACTCATTTCTACATTGTGATTCTTATTCTTGATGCTCTAAGTGGAGCATGAATGTCAAATTGCTTAAATTAAGCATTAATCTTCCTCACACAGATTCTCCTAAGCATTCTTTATATGCCACTTTCAGTATTTCAAAATGAAGCCTTATGCCTGTGATCCATCAAGCTTGCCAATTTACCCACCTAGCAAAGAGATTGACGCAAAAAATCGGGAGGAGGCAAAGAGGTGAGGATTCTCTTTCTCTTTTATGAGGAATTTACCATAGTGCTAACCAGAAGATGAAAATTGAAATTTAGTGTCTCCTCCACTGAATTATCAGGAAAAAGATTGGTGGTAGAATTCGTGGAGGCGAAACAAGAAAGTCAACAAGAAAATCACATGGAATAAGTAAATTGGCACCAGTCGAGGTCTGTCTCTTTCATCCTCTGTTATATGTAGACTTGTAGAGATACAAACGTTTCATTGTAAATGATCTATCTTACCTTTTCTTGCAGGACTTGGCAACCCAAGTGCAAGATTCATATAAAATTAATGGCACTAATGGACGTATTACGAAGCAAGAAAATGGTGTCATAGGCAGGGAGTTGCCAAAGCCATCTGCTTCTAAAGCAGAAGAGGCTTCACATGTAAAGAATGCATCTCAAGGAGACATTCCCTTCTCTGGCCCATTAGAGGTTTCTACATCAAGTGGCTTCGCATGGGCAAAAAGACGACGAGATGATGCTTCTAGAAGATCTCATACTCGATCTATTTCAAAAGGACACATATTTAACACAGTAGAACCTTCAATTGCAGTGCATACAAGGAAGAACTTCGACTGTAAGACGCATGAAAATGGGGAATACAGAGGGCGTACTGACTCTAGAGGGCATGATTCATACGAGATTGTTAAGCTAGCAATGCTGAATCAATGGGGCAAGCTTGAACGTCCAGATTCCTTCGATGCTTCTGATGGGTATCACTCGCAGGAATTATCGAGGGCACTTTATCAGAGAGAGGAAAGGGTAGCTGCTACTAAAAGTGATCTGGTGAGTTCATGTAATAATATAAGAACCATATTTTCTGTATGTAGGTATGTATATACAATTACTGAACTTGACTAACCTCATTAATATTGGTTTTGTAACAGAGTTTTCCACTTGATGATGAAGAAGACAAGGTTGAATTTTCAGGACCCTTGTTATCTCAACCCTATAAAGTTGACGAATTCTTAGAAAGGCATGAGCGCCACATCAGAAGGGCAACGCGGAACTCCTGGTTCTATAGAGGTACAAGATATTAGTACAAGTTCAGAGTTATACTTTATCGTGTAGCTCAGTGTAACAGTTTGGCCAAGATAATCCTCAAGCAACTAAAGGTCCTAAACTAAAACCTTTGGTGCCTTTTTGGCTAAATAGTATGAGTTCTGAATTGCAGGTAAGAAGCAAGGGAAGTAAGTTAGCTGATAGGTTCTAATTGACTACATCGAGAAGAAGAGAAGAGGAGAACTCAACAAGAAAACAAAATATACAAAGTTTCAGCCTGGTAGATGGCATTTCCAAATTCTGACTAGGCTGCTATATCTAATAGTTGAGAAAGTGAAAATCTTCACCACCATTTCACTATAGAATATTTTGGAGAGGAGGAAAGAATGGTTAGAATGATTACATTTTCTCTTATTTGAACCTTTTGTTTCCCTGATTTAGTTCTTTCTTTCCTAATTTTTTGGCAAATCCCAAATCCAATGTATATACTCATGATTAGTAGCAAAAGCCTTGTTTGTTTTCATATCAGGCTTCTTTACTTATCCTATAGCCTTGGTTATTCTCAAGATTTACTTTGTGGGAAGAGAGAGTTTAGGATGCACTTATGGGCTTTTATAAAAGCAAAGAAAAGAGAACATTATGACTGAGACGTGTAAGCTAAGCCCATAAATCTCTGCTAAATATCCCAAACCTGATATGAATGTGTTTTCTGGAACTGATAGCAACCACAGGCTTGGCAGCAACTACAACTGGTGAGCTTTGTCCTGGACTCTCGTGTCCAAGAATCATTGTCATTCTAATTGTGGAAATTCAGGTAAAACCACCAGGTAGATGCGAAAAAATTTGTTCAAGGGTTTCAAATCTCATTCAAATCACAATGAAAGATCAAGCAGATCGAAGTGCTAGCAAGCTCAATATCAATCAGCATCAACCAGTAGCTGGTAAGCTTGCACCAAATGAATGAGGACATATATACAAATCCACATTAGCTAATGTAAGGCTCTATTTCGTTTTGTTTTTTCGATTTTCGATAATAAGAAACAAAACAAAGCCTCAGCAACAACTCGACCCTAGTTGGTCAAAGTTGAAAGCCTAGAAAGTCTCCACATATAAAGCATGGAAACGGATGTTCTCATTGTTCTGAACATAATCAAGATCAAGAACTACATCTCCGGAAAATTTACTTCACGAATCTATTTACTATTGAAAGCGTTGTTTAACACTTGCAGAAACTCCACCAGACAAGCCCTGAAGATTGGGGAGGTCAGTCTGAACTCTGAAATGAAGGGATATCCATTATTGAAAGGCAGAGTGGAACAGGGGAAAGGAACCAATGGGCCAATGTGTCACCACCATAGAACAATGAGGCAATCCCAATAATTTGGATTGAACGTGGGTCCTTCATTGTAATTAAACCAGAGATGTTGAAGCAGATTACCGACACCACTGTTTACCATAATTACCTTAACAGACACATGATGGTGAAAGGGGTTTCATAAATGATTAAATCCCATATTTGAAGGTTGAGATCTCACTTTCATCATCATAAACCATGACCATCTTCCCCAGATAGACATAGTAATATTCTTTCACTGAAATAGGCTACTGGGGTTCACATGGCATGCATGCATGTAGAGGCTGCAATCATTTCAGGAACCTCGGCATGAAGATGATCATAGATCTCTGACCCTCCATTATGTTGACTGACTTCTTAATGCTCGCAATAATGCATGTAATTAAGCCTCGTGGTATCAGAGTTTGGATCACGTACGTACGTACCAGACATGTGCCCTTTTATTGCTTTTCTACTCTTTCTTTGATTACAAGGAATTCCATTGCAATGAAAGTAATAATAGTACGTGAAAGCTTAATTACTAAATCATGTCTCTGATTTTATGGGTAATTTGCTTCCTTTGCATTATGCACATCAGATATTCCAAAAGCTTTGAGCCCTTTATCTAGTTTCATGCCGCGTGTCTTGTCTGTTGCACAACACAGTATACAGGCACATCGGAGCACTTTTACTGTATATAGAGTACATCATACCACTTTTACCATTATAATTGCAAAAAGTAGCATTTAGTCTGCCTTGTACACCTTAATATATATATCTCTTTACTCACAGTTATTAAAGTTTGATTTTACAACGATACTAATTCAAGAAAGTTAAAAAAGACATTTAAACTAAAAAAATTCAATAAAGCTATATCTTTTTAAAAAAGCACCCCTAAGCGTCACGTCACCCATAGGTCAATCAAAATGTGTTTCAAGAAAAGTAGCGATGTGCATGAACTTGGGCCTATTGACATTTCATGCATTGCTTGTCCAGCACCCTACATTAATTATCCACCGTCAATTCCTTAGAATAGTTACAACTAAAGTAATGGACATCGGTGATCGGTCGAATTTTTTATTACTGGCGTGTGTTTGACATCCACATTTACACTGAAGCGTGATTGGTCGGCTCCAGCTTTACTTGGTGGTCTACGATACAGCCCAATCCGCTTGTCACGTGAGAGAAATCACGTGGCGCCAATCTTTCTCCTCACGTGGTTCCAATCGCTAGACGACAGCGTTGAGTAGTCAGGAGCTGTTGTCGTTTGTTGGAGAAAGAGCAAAAGGAAACGTAGAAGATTAGAAGAAGGAAACGTTTCGATGGAGGGATGGGATCGGGTGACGTGGCACATAGTACCTAACCATGAAAATCACGGTGAAAGAGGCGCACTGCGCACACCAACAGTGGTTACTTGGGGATTGATGCCGGATTGATTGTTACACGGGGTAACGAGCTTTCCACGATAGCCAATTAACAAATATGATTAACCCTACGTCCCTACCCATCTAATTACTAATTAGTTACTTTGGCAAAGGAAAAAAAAAAAAAAAAAACTAATTAATTATTAAATTTCTTATTGTTCGATAAAAATAATGTTAATGTATCAGATTCATTCTGCGTATATTGATTGAAACTTGAAATATTGATTTGTACTGAAGTATGATCCGAGTTATGATTTGAGATGTCGTGCATCACCAATCGCGCATAAATTATGACATGCTCGTGACCATTGTAACTTGTGAGCTGTTATCGAGACCAACATTTGACGAACTCCGAATCCCAAATCCTTAATCCAAAAATAATCGCATGGCCAAATTCAACAACAACCAACTTTACTAATCCCTATACAATGTATCGAATACATGTTGCCTCCATTTCCAACCAACACCCAAAAAGATAGTAGACCACCGCAACACTTCAAATCCAACATATCCGTATTGTAAACTCCAGCTCTTCAAACAATGTCATGGCAGACAACACCCTTCGACCGCTCATGCCTAACGAGGAATTAATACAAAATTCCAATATACAACGTGAGATGACGACACGATTTAATTCTCTAATGCTCATCAAATCAATTCTCATACATAAATTGTACATATATGAGACGTGAGACAATGACAAAATTTAGATGAAGAAGACTAAACCTACACGATACTCATGACTCATAATGTGATAAATAACACAAAATGTGCTAATACGATGCGATTGAGGTCATATCCACTCCAATATATTTATTGTTTTACCAAAAAAAAAAGACCTATACAAATAGGATTTAGTTTTTTAAAATTGTAATTATACTTCCTATTATGATAGACGTTATGATCGACCAAAATACAACGGTAAAAGAATCATTTTAACGCATGGTTTGCCATTTTACCAATAATTCCATTTCCAGTGTTTCAAAATCCCCTGCCTTTGAAATCCCGACAGAGACAGTAAAGTAATTTAATTTATCAATCTGACTTTTTAGTTTTTAATCTCCCACCTTCCTTTTTTTACCAAGAGTTGACAGTAACAGTGCCCCCATAATTTAATTTACAACTAATAATCCCCCCCCTTCATTAATAACCAGTAGCGCGCGCGTAAATGCCACGTAGATCGTCGCCTCTGAGCTGCCAAACCCAAACTAACAGAAATCCAAAGCAAACAAAAAAATTTAAATCGGAAAAGAAAAGAGAGACGAAAAAGAAAGCGAGAGTTGCAGACAAGGAGGTGGTCCGGTCTATTAGTTTTCTCCTTTTCAGTCCACTACGCTTCTCTCTCATCTCTCTCTCTTTCTCTCTCTAAAATTCCCAATCCTCTCTCGTATTCTTCCAATTCCCAAACCCTCACTGCCACACTCGTCATCGGAAATTTGGATTTCCGTTTTTTTTGGATTTTGTGAATTGGCGAATTTTCGGCTACGTTTCGCCAGCGAGGTTTGGGCCAATCGAGATCTGGCTAGGAGCTTGGAAGGGATCGTAAATTGTGATCCAATTGGAGCTTCGTTGAATTACCGTTTTGGATCCGATCGTGGAAGAAACAGCGCCACCGGCCGATGGCGCTGTTCCGAAGGTTCTTTTATCGGAAGCCGCCGGATCGGCTTCTAGAGATTTCTGAACGGGTCTACGGTACGTCACCGTTTTCATCTTTCTTTCACAAATTTTTAACCTAAATTTCGCTGCAATTTGAGCTCGCGTACGAAATTCTGGTTTTTCTTTGCTCGATTATGGATTTTTCGGGTGGTTTCGGGACAATGGGGATGATTATTGGTGTAATTGAGAGTTTCGCTAGGGTTCTTGTTGCAATGTGTTATGCCTGGTGCGTAAATTGGTGTCAAATTGTGCCGTGTGATTATGCGCAGCGTCTTTTTGCCTAATTCAGCTGAAGCTTTGCTTCAATGGTAATGATGAGACTGAATATGATGAAACCAGTTGGGGCAGAGCTGTAGAGTTGCAAGAAAAGTTGAAGGAATTGAATCTCAGTGCTTATGTAGTGAACAACTCTGAAGCCGAATTATACCGTATTGGTTTTATTGCACTCCTGAAGCTGAATCGAGAAAGAAACCTTTTAGTTAGGAGAAGAAAGGTTTTGTCATTTCTACAATTTATTCAAAATGGAGGCCTTTGTTTGGTGATGTAGGAGTACAAATTGTCAGGGTCATTTTGTTAGTGCATGTTCTATCATATTCACTAGGTCTCCTCAACCTCTAGTTATCCTTTTAAGAAGTGGGAAATTTTTTTGATACATGTTTGTGTCATGGAAGTTGAAGTTTTGTGCATTTTTTTCTTCTTGTTCTCACATTGTATTTTGTATCGCCAAGTTATTCTCTTAGTACATGATTTAGAACTTCTTAGTGTCAATGGGATTGATTATCGTTTAACTTCTCCTTTTATGCAGTTTTTGACTGCTGCTTCTCCACCGATGTGTTGGAAGAAGATGAGTACAAAGTGTACTTGGGTGGCATTGTAGCCCAGCTACAGGACTACTTCCCTGATGCTTCTTTCATGGTGTTTAACTTTAGAGAAGGGGAGAGACGGAGCCAAATTTCAGACGTATTGTCCCAGTATGACATGACAGTTATGGATTACCCTCGGCAATATGAGAGTTGCCCATTGCTGCCACTGGAGATGATTCATCACTTTCTTCGATCAAGTGAAAGTTGGTTGTCATTGGAGGGGCAACAGAATGTACTGCTGATGCATTGTGAAAGAGGAGGATGGCCTGTGCTTGCCTTTATGCTTGCAGGTCTTTTGCTATACCGTAAAAATTACACCGGGGAGCAGAAGACTCTTGATATGGTTTACAAGCAGGCTCCTAAACAGCTTCTCCATCTGTTGACTCCTTTAAACCCACAACCCTCGCAGCTAAGATATCTTCAGTACATTTCACGAAGAAATCTGGGTGCTGATTGGCCTCCATCAGATACACCTCTATTTTTGGATTGTCTGATACTTAGAAACCTTCCACTTTTTGATGACGGAAAAGGTTGCAGGCCCTTCATACGAGTTTATGGTCAAGACCCTTCAACACCGGCTAACAGAAGTTCTAAGCTTCTCTTTTCAAATTTAAAGACTAAAAACAATACTCACCACTATGTACAGGTAATGTCTGCTACTCAATTGGATATACAAAGTAAGTTTTGAAGCATTCTTATGATTCCTAATCGCAGGCAGAGTGTATGCTGGTGAAAATGGATATCCGTTGTCGTGTTCGAGGGGATGTGGTAGTCGAGTGTATCCACCTGGATGAAGATCTGGTTCATGAGGAGATGATGTTCAGGGTTATGTTTCACACAGCATTTGTACGGTCAAATATATTGATGCTCAACCGTGACGATATTGATATTCTTTGGGATGCCAAAGAACAGTTCTCAAAGGACTTCAGATCGGAGGTATGTTACTGTTAGCCTTATGTGGATCTCCTTTTCAGAACTTTAGGAGTTGAATGCATGCTCAAATCTGTATCAGGTACTTTTTTTGGACGCTGATGCTGTTGTGCCTAATCTCACCACAGTTGTGGCAAGTGATGATGGAAATGAGACAGGGACTGCTTCACCTGAGGAATTTTATGAGGTGGAAGAAATCTTCAGCAATGCCATAGATGGGCAGGAACTGAAGTTGGCATTTGATACTGCACTGGTTCACAACAATGCACCTGAAAATATAGATCAGAAAGAAGTCTGGAAGGAGGATTTAGAGCCTCACTCATTCCAAGACTGTGCGTCAGATGATGGGAACCACAAAAAGGACAGAAATGTGGATTCTACAACTGATGCGGTGAAGGACATTGCTGTGGATGATGTGAAATACAAGCTGGAAGAGGTGGATTCCAATCTGGACGCAGTGAAAGACATTGCTGTGGATGATGGGGATACAAACTCGAATTTCATCTTAATTTCTGCTGATATTCCAAGTCATGAAGGAACTAAGGAAGTGGCAGAAGAGGTGTGTGAAAATTTGGAAGAGATGAAAGATATAACTGATGGAGAAGACACTTCTACTCAGAAGCTAGAGACCAAGCTCATACAAGAAAAACTGAATGCCGAGGTCTCTAGACAAAAATCTGAGAAATTGCAGCCGCCTACTTCTAAGCCTGTATTGAACACAAAAACAGGTTCAGAAACAACGCTTACAAAACAGAAGGCTAAACAGCAAGAAACTCAGGGCCCTTCAGCAAGAGTAGCAAAACCAAATGCTGTATCTAGGTGGATTCCTCCTAACAAAGGCTCGCATACTAATTCAATGCACGTTTCATATCCACCGTCAAGATATAACAGTGCACCAGCTGCTTTTGCCAATAATACTTCTTCAAAAGATACAAATGCAAACCCCAAATTGAAGGCTTCTGCTGTTAATACTGCATCCGGAACTGCACCAAGGGATGCGGCAAGTAAACTGAAAAATAGTAATGTTGATCCTTTAAAGCATTCAGAATCAGCACCAGACACACTTGCATCCTGCCTGCCATCAACAGTTCCTCCAAATCAAGAGACACATGCTTCTTCTCTTTCTACGCCACATATTAGCCCACAGCAAGTAGTGGCCGTTCCACCTCCTCCTCCTCCTCCACCTCATGAGTCTTTCTCACCAGCTACCCCATCTTTGCAGGTAGCTGCACCAGCAACTACTCCATCACCTCCTCCTCCTCCTCCTCCACCACCTCCTTTACTAAGTAGTAATGTGGTGTCGTTAAAGCCCCCTTCTCCTCCCCCACCACCTCCGCCTCCACCTACTAGTGGGCAGGATACTGTTATACCTGTGCCCCCTATAATTCCACCTCCTCCTCCTCCCTCTGTTAAAGCTAGTGGCAAAAATGGTGGCCCCATATTGCCTTCACAACTTCCATCATCCCTTTGGAAGGTTGGGTACTCTACAGCCTCCCGGGGTTTGGTGGGAAGTACTCAACCAGCTCCCCTGCCTCCTGCACCTCCTTCTGTTCAGGATGCTTTAAGTGCATTGAAACTTAGTGTTGGGATCCCTGCACCACCACCACCACCTCCCACACATGGAGCTCCACCACCACCACCACCCCCACCTCTTTCACGTGGAGCTCCATCTCCACCACCACCGCCGCCACCGCCTCCAATGCAAGGAACTATACCTCCACCACCTCCACCTCCCTTACATGGAGCTCCGCCTCCCCCACCCCCTCCTCCTCCGTATGCAGCTCAACCACCATGTTTAGTGCAAGGTGCTCCATCTCCACCTCCTCCACCACCACTTCCAGGAGCTCCACCTCCACCACCACCTCCTCCTCCTTCGTATGGGGCTCAGCCACCACGTGTAGTGCAAGGTGCACCATCTCCACCTCCTCCGCCACCACCTCCAATGCATGGTGCCCCACCTCCGCCACCACCACCTCCAATGCATGGTGCCCCACCTCCGCCACCACCTCCAATGTATGGTGCCCCACCTCCTCCACCACCTCCAATGTATGGTGCCCCACCTCCTCCACCCCCTCCAATGTACGGTGCCCCACCTCCTCCACCCCCTCCAATGTATGGTGCCCCACCTCCTCCACCTCCTCCAATGCGTGGGGCGCCACCTCCTCCTGGGGCGCCACCTCCTCCTCCTCCACCTCCTGGTGGAGGTCGGGCACCCCCACCTCCCCCGCCACCTGGTGGAAGTCGAGCACCCCCACCTCCCCCGCCACCTGGTGGAAGTCGAGCTCCCCCACCTCCCCCACCACCTGGTGGAGGTCAAGCGCCCCCACCTCCACCACCTCCAGGAGCTCGTGGTCCTGGACCTCCAGGTGGTGGTCCACCACCACCACCTCCATTGGGTGCCAAAGTTAATGATGCAAGAGGCCTTTCTTCTGGAAGAGGGCGTGGATTTCCACGTCCAGGGATGGGCCCCTCTGCTACAGCGCCTCGAAGGTCCTCATTAAAACCACTACATTGGAGCAAGGTGACAAGGGCATTGCAAGGAAGCTTATGGGAAGAACTGCAAAGACATGGAGGAAATCAAATGTATTCCATTTCCTGATTTAGTAGTATTTTTCAGCGGTAATCTGGAGTGGACCTCTATTTTTGGAATTTGCAGACTTCCTCTTTACTGCTTGCAGTCAATAATCGGAATCATCCACGTTTTAGGTCCTACAAGGATGATCATTGCCATTAATCAGCCAAATCTTAGATATTCTGTTTATCTGCACAATATGGATGACCAAATGGCTTCCAATAGGCTGATTATTTGCAAGTATGATCCTTGGAGACGATTCCAACTAATTATTGAACTGCAGCACAAGTGGAAGTCCACTCTAGTACTGGCTTGGTTGATTATACTTGTTATACAAACATGTCTCATTATTGCTCTGTTCCAACTCACTAATGTTTTCTCTTCTATTGTAGTGCGCCTGAATTTGATGTGTCAGAGATAGAGAGCCTTTTCTCTGCAACAGTTCCAAAACCTGCTAACAAATCTGGAGACCGACGCAAGTCTGCTGGATCCAAACCTGACAAAGTCCACTTGGTAAGGTTATACAATTGAATAGTTTTCTCTAAAATCATTATTTCTGTGAAGGTTATGTCTGGCAGAAAATATAAAACTTCATACTTGCCCAAAATAATAAATTGTCCTCCATCCCTCCATTTCACAGGAGCTATTATTGCTCAATCGCAATCCTATTGATTAATATTGTCTGCAATGATACTGCCTGTTAGCTATAACTGTTAGTTTGTCTTCCCGAAAAGAAATGTTTGTTAAAGCAAAATTTATTTGATGATTCTCAGTTCAAAAAATTGTTTTTATTTCTTTTCTACTTTTACAATAGTGTAAACCTTGAAGCTGTTACTTCTCTACTGTGTTACTATGATCCTTATTATACTATTTCCTGTAGATCGACCTGAGAAGGGCAAACAACACTGAAATTATGCTCACAAAAGTTAAGATGCCGCTTCCTGATATGATGGTAAGCTTCATCTTTTCAGATTTATTTTCCGATGGGGAATCGTGATTTAGTACTTTAGCTAATGATTTACTAAACTAACGTGTTTCAGGCTGCTGTTTTAGCAATGGATGAGTCGGTATTAGATTCTGACCAGGTGGAAAATCTAATTAAGTTTTGTCCTACTAAAGAGGAAATGGAACTTCTCAAGGTGTAGCTTTTATTTCACCTTCAGTTTGTTTTCCCCATTTTCAGCTAATTTTTTTATTGGTGTTCGCTTTGCAGAGCTTATTCTCTACGTTTATTTTCTGGTCAATTTTATATTATTCTCATTTTATTCTTATTTATTTTCTACATTCTTGGTTCTGATTTGCTATTTTTATGATTGTATAGAACTATACTGGCGACAAGGAGACCCTCGGGAAGTGTGAACAGGTATCACAAAGTCGCAACATCTCTTGACAAGATCATAATATTTTCTTTGTTGTGTATTTGAACTTTGTTTTTCCTATACATTTTTCCATGTTATTCAGACCATATTGCTAATAGCATGAGTTAGATATTATCAGTGCATATTGTATTGAAATTTTACCCCATTATTTTTACAGCAAGAACTGTTGTTAGAATGTCTAGTTTATGGATATACTTATAATGTTTCAGTATTTTTTGGAGTTGATGAAAGTGCCTCGGGTGGAGTCAAAACTAAGAGTATTTTCTTTCAAGATTCAGTTCAGCTCACAGGTTTGGTGGTATCTCTGAATTTTTCCTGATGTCAACAAGTATATCCCATGTGTTCTTTGCATCATGTTCTAATTCTACCTCTTTTTCAGGCCTCAGAATTCAAAAAAAGTTTAAACACAGTAAACTCTGCATGCGAGGAGGTATGTCACTACTAGCAATTAATTCTTTCCTGCTTTTACTAGGTACTGGTTTGGAGCTAAGTATTTCTCACTCTTAAATCAGGTTCGAACTTCTGAGAAGTTCAAGGAAATTATGAAGAAAATTCTTTTTCTGGGGAATACATTGAACCAAGGAACTGCAAGGGGTAAGTTAAAATGATGCTATGTTTCTGGGTTTAGAGCATCTTGGAAGATCTTGTGTTATATGTTGCTTAAATTATGTGCTTAGTTTATTTTATGTCGCGATGAGCAGTATAGTCAATGCTGTAGACTGGAAATATGAAGAATTCTTTTCGGTTTGTAAAGCACTGTTCTGGTCTCTTGTTTGCTTTTAGAAACTTGTGTACCATTTGATTAACCATCAGGCAAGACCCTGAGGAGCACTGTATTGCTGTTTCAAAAAATCAAGGCCTGCGGGTTCAAAGAGAGAGATTATATTAAACCTTTGCAAGATTTCCTTCTAAAGATTTTCCTTGGTTAAGCATTGGTTTGATGTGGTGATTTGCCTATGTGAAATTTTATTCCGTCGCATCTCCGCGACACACTGGAACTGTGTACAATTTCTGAAGCTGATGCCAAGGACTTGTTCATGGTGTTTTAAATGTGACTAGGAATTCATCCCTTACAGCATCCTCTTCCTTTGTCACCTGAAATGAAGGAACATGTCTCATGGCATATATAATTTCTCGCTGCACTTGTTGGATTATTTTGATGTTTTTTCTTCTTAATTTTCTCTCATACTTCTGTATGATATTACAATTGGGTGTGGGTTGTTCATGGTCTTTTAAATGTGACTAGGAATTTATTCCATACAGCATCCTCTTCCTTTGTCACCCGAAACGAAGGAACATGTCTCATGCCATATATAATTTCTCTCTGCACTTGTTGGATTATTTTGATGTTTTTTCTTTTTAATTTTCTTGCATACTTCTGTATGATATTACATACTGTTTCATGCAGTACTAATTTTTTTCCTGGTGTCGCTTAATGATCTGATTAAATCTGTACAGGTTCTGCTGTTGGGTTCAAGTTGGACAGTCTTCTGAAGCTCTCTGATACTCGTGCTTCAACTAGTAAGATGACACTCATGCATTATCTCTGTAAGGTATGTTGTTCCTTTTTTTTTCTTTCTTCTAATTAGTGGCTCACTGGTAGATTTCGTTCTTGTTGATCCAGTTATATTAACTCGTACGGAAAAGTTATAAAATATAAATAAACATTGATGTTATAAGTTCATAGGACTAGATATATATTTGTTCCGGATAGAAACTAGACACTCTTAAGGCATCATTAGATATTTTTTGTTGATTTCTTTGATTTCCATGATTCCATCCCCAAGGCCTTGTTCAACAAACGATAAGGAAAGATGCTCAGTCTCTCCTTGAGATAATAGTATCAACTAATGCAGGAAATCCATATTGCTTTGTTTTGATTTGAAATATGGAGACTCAAGAGGTTAGGTCGAGGTCGAAAAGGAATTCTGGTAGACCTAGTAGATGGAATTTTGAGTTTATGTGTTTAGATGGGAGGCAGAAGACTAAAGCTCCATTTCTCTACTTAATTTAATAACCTAGACTTGGATTTTTTTTTTTCCTAAGACATTGAAAAATTGCACGTCTTTACTTGGATGGCAATAGTTTCTTAAGTAGGCTATGGGGCTTTTCATTTTGCAATATTGGTTAGTTGATCTTGACTTCTTTTTTTATTTTTTTTTATTGAACTAATATATAAGAGATGACTGCTTGCAAGATTGCCAAATACTTTTGGATACAAGTTTTCTTTCAGATGGGTTATTTTATCTCTTACTTGGCAATTGCTCATTTTTTGAATCTCAGATTTGGTTTTCTTCTGTCTTAGGGTCTTGCTTCCAGATCTCCTGAACTTCTTGGTTTTCACCAGGACCTTGTCAACCTGGAACCTGCAACAAAGGTGCCCCATCTGTTTCATGGGTGTTAATTATAGACATTTTAGTTCAATGTTGTTTGAGACAGATCTTGCTTTCATGCAGATACAATTGAAGTCTTTAGCAGAAGAAATGCAAGCTTTAATCAAGGGGTTAGAAAAGCTCAAGCAGGAGCTGGTGGCATCAGAAAATGATGGCCCTGTTTCAGAGGTTTTTCGCAAGGTATGCAGTCTTTTTTTTTTTTTTTTTACCTCCACAATGTTTTCAATGCTTTACGAAAGGCCCTATCTTTTTATCTTTTTTAGTTCTGCATGGTAGCCTAACATTTTACATTTGTTTTGTTCTTTCTTTTATTGTTGAAATTTCTAGACATTGAAGGAGTTCATTACTGTTGCTGAGACTGAAGTGGCATCTGTGACAAACCTATATTCTGTGGTGGTAATATGCTAATTATGAACTGTCTCGTTGTCACTTGTCTCGGTATGGTTTATTATTCAAATTTATGACATTTACTTTTGGTGGACAGGGTAGAGCAGCTGATCAACTTGCATTATATTTTGGTGAGGATCCTGCACGTTGCCCATTTGAGCAAGGTTAGTTGTGGACGTGATCATTTGTCTTTCAATAACAAAGTTTGATAGTGGTTTAGACTGCTACCTTCAATGTTCAATTGTATGAGATCGTCGTATATTCTTAGGTGTCCCAAGAATTTATGTTTTCATTTGGACATAATACACACTCTTTTTATGTTGTAATTTTGAAGCTGACTTCCATTGTGTCTTGTTTGGATAAATGCAGTTACTGTGACTCTCTTAAACTTTGTGAGGTTGTTTAAGAAAGCACACGAAGAGAATTGCAAACAGGCTGAATTGGATAAGAAGAAAGCTGAGAAGGAAGCGGAAATGGAAAAGGCCAAGGGTGTTAACCTTACAAAAAAAGCAACAAAATAGTGTGAAGATTTTAGTCATTCTACCACTGCATGGGACATCGAACTCCTGCCATACAGCAGAGTTCGGCTGCAATATTGCTAACTAGCAGTGGCAAGGGGAATATTGCTTCTAGGACGACCCTGGTCAGAATCATTTTCTCATTACTTGTGCCAGGAAAAGCCCTCCAAGTTGATTTGGCTGACGGGAAAGAGGGACTACTTGCGTCCTGCAGCCTTTGATCTATGCAAGAAGATTAACTGTACATGCTTGACAAGATGTTCAATAGAATGATGGTCAACTGATCAATGATGTTGGATATTATACAGACCGGACTTTGGCACCGCTTTCATTCGACAGCTCTCAATCATTAATTGAGAAGCAACAGTTTCCCTACAGGTTGGATACCAATCAGACCTGGCCCCCTGTGGCATCCTTCTGAGCATAAATTCCTGAAGTCTTGGTTCAGCCTTGGCAATATGGTTCCGGCTTTGATCACTCGAGCTGCTCAGATTCTATGGCACCAGGGAAGATGCCATCGGGATTGTAAAGTAAAGCACGCGTTCCTGCAGTACCACGAAATCATGTACAAATCACTAACCCTCTCCTTAGTTTAGAATTCAATTCATTTTTACTGTAACATAAATTAGTTCCTTTTTTCCTCGTTCCATTGAAATTTTGCATAGGATGACCCCCGTCGTGTTAGATGTTGTATAGGTTTCAGGCTCAGGAGACTAGAAGACTAGTGCAATTGTAAAATAACCAATAGACTTAGAAACTGTTGTTCCTCACTTATGGTTATCGTTTAGTCAAAAGTATACTAATTCATGAAAGTTCAGAATAATACCCGTATGTTCAACAATGTGCTTGCAAAATCAAAATTCTTTCATCAATTCCTTGTATTTTGTATTTTCTTGATTCATTCTTTATGCAATTGTGGATGCTTCGATAGCTGGCAATGCATCTTTCTACGGTCCACCCAAAGATGTGTATTGACTATGTGAGGCACTACGACTGCCTTTCCTTGTTCTGCTTGTATTACTCAGCCAAAGTAATATTATAAAGAGTAGTGTTGGAGATCTTCTCAGAGGAAACCTTCGACGCCTTTGATGAATTTCATACGCCATTATTTCCCGTGCATAAACAATCACGGTTGTTGCTTCCTTGGCTTAGGCAAGGAGCCTCCAAAATTTGCTAAACGACTAATCTCTTTATATCTATGGCATTTTACCTTCTACTGATGTCAGATTTGGTCATTCAAGTTCATTTAGGAGCCAAATGGGACATTACAATGGTCATCGGTATTGGAAATCGTTTCATTTTTTATTCTTCTTTTGTCTGAAGAAATCGTTTCATTTTAGTTCAGTAAAAAAATCATAAATAAATAAAAGATTGTTGACGATCTTGATTATACTATTATTAAGAGAACTAGAGAAAAGAGCTTATTTTTCAAAATCAAACCGCACCGCCCTTACACTTTCGCCTTTGAAAACATGGGTCTATTCCATGCTAGTTTACACAATTTCATGAAGAAGAAAAAATCTGATGTAAACATTTCAATTTTTTTTTTTTTTTTTGGCTTTCAATTGTTTAATTCTCTTTTCTAAAAAAAAAAAAAAAAAAAAAGAAATTTGCCCATGAGTTTTTTTGTTGGCCAATGGGGCAACGATTGGGTTATGGCGAATTTGGGAACCGTCGGAAGCCTATATAATATTTAATATTGCAGCATAAACAAATGATCATGAATGGCAATGATAAAAGCATACAATAACATCATCCATGACAATGTAATTAGATTATGACCGTTTATCTAAACGACAAAGATTAATTGAACAGAACTGAAAGTTTCTATTTTTATATTCAAAGGTAAAGTTCCAATCTCTTTTTACCTCGAAGCAATTTCATATTTCTCAACCACTCCGGGTACAATTACATTGAAATTTGACCTAAAACTAACTAAAAAGAGCCTATGTATCATTCAAAAGAAGAAAATAGAATTGGAATAATACCCACGGGCAAAGTTTGTGTACAATTTTCGTTTCCTGTTCAAGGTTTGTCCTCTACTTTATGCCTGGAAAGTTGCCTGGTCCTCATTAGTCATCACCAAGCAAAAGAAATTAACTTTGAAGATACAATCATACAAATTTCTTCATGATAATTTGTAATTCCTCTAAAGAATAATGAAATTTTGAATCCCAATCCATTCATGAAACTTCCTTCATCAAAGCAGTCTTCAAATTGGTATATCCACCACTTTCTTCATCAGTGTATTCAACCCAAGAACTTGTCTTGCAGCTTTTGAAGAACTTGAAGCTGACGATTGTGTCAAGAACCACAAGAATTGAGTACAAGTAAGCAATGAAAACTCCCTCCAAAACCATTGAAGATCCAAGCTTTCCTTCAAAATGGTAAGCCCTTACAACCCTGTATTGGAACAATGCCTCAATTGCAGCCAATCCCAAGCTGACAGGTAGAGCCAGAAACAGAGCAGTTGAAGTTCTTCCTCTGATTACTAAACAAGCCTTGAGAATTGTTAGGTAACCCCCACTATTCTCTGTCCCTGACAAGACCAATGCCATGTTGCAAATAATAAGAGCATTGGCAAGAACAATAGAATACAGAACTGCCCCAGATGCTGATAAGAAGAGAAGGGTCTTGGGTGAGTCAGAGAACCCAAATCCCTCAAGAAAATTGAAGGCAATGAATAGGAGAGAAAACACTGTGGCATTTGCTGAGAGGATTAGGAGGGAGTTGCAGAGATGGGTTATGAGAATTGAGGGGTAGAGAGATAGTGCAGAAGAGAGAGAAGGGTTCTTGTGGAAATTGAGGGCTTGGGTTATGGAGGCTTTGGTGATCAGGAGGAAGGTTAGGGTGAAGGGTAGTGTGAAAATAGAGGAAGAGATTGTTTGGGAGAGTTTATGGGTGAGAATTGTGAAGAATTGTGAAGAGGGTGGGAAGCCTGCTGCATCAAAAAGACTCTGGAGGCGGTTGTGGATGGTTGGGAATAGAGATGAGGTTGAAGAAGAAGGAACAATGGCTTGGGAGATTAGGACTGAAACTGAGAAGGGAAAGGCTATGAGTGCCACAATTGAGGTGAAGTGTTGGTAGTGTTGGAGGAAAGTGTGGATTGATCGTCTGAGAATCTTGGTGGCTTTTCCCATTGCAATTCTTGGGTTGTGTTCTTCTTGCATTGCAAGGGAGAGAGGGAGAGAGTGAGAGAGAGAGAGAGAGGGAGAGGATTGGTATGAAATGAGGGATGTTTAGCCAATTGGGTATTATATTTGAAGTGGGTTTCTTAATGACTTCCAATTTAAATTAATTGGGTCTCTTTCTTTCTCTAATGGTTGGTTAGATAGACGAGATTAGGGAGGTTGGGTGTATTGGATGCTTGGGACAGGCCAACAACTAAAAAACTAACCAATTTTACAGAGGTGGAGACCGTGGAGTTGTTTTGACCTTATTAGGTGAGCTTTGTTTTCATCAAAGGAACTCTTTGGATTCTATTGTGTTCATCTTTGTAATTTCCAAATCTCCAACAATGTGATGTAGTTTTTGGGTAAAGGGCAACACCATTGCTTTTGCTGCTCCGAAGTGTGTGTGCCTGCTTTTGGATTTTGCTTCTAGATCACCTAATCTGATACTTCCTTTGCTTTTTTTTTTTCTTCTTCTTTTTTGTTGCATGATGATGGAATTAAGAGTTTATGCTTCTCATGAGAAAAATAGTGGGCTCCTACATCCCTTCAATCTTAAGATTAAGGTATTTACTTTCGGTTTTGATTAATTTTGGTATATTGAGCTGGTTTATAATGATTAACACAGCTGACATTTGAGATGTTTTTCACTTTTAGGACTCCTCTAAGAAGGGTGAACACAGTTTGCCAAACTCATCTCATACAATATTGGTGATGTAACCAACTCTTGACCATGAGCTCCTAATCCTCTATCCATCTATGTTTTTGAACTCTAATTTGAATCTTTATTCAAATCAGCTCCTCGATGACAATTGTGTACAAATTTACCAGAATTACATAGCATTTTATCAACATTCAACTTCTTTTTTCAACAGTCGAATCTCAAACAGGCTCTATTAACAGACATGTTTTCACCAACGGATCGAGGATCCATGTATTGGAGGAACAAAGTACGTACATACAGTACTGTAGAAATGATCAATGAAACAGGGTAGTTTGTATTCATGATTGAGGAGGTAATGGAAATTAGTGACTGAAATTTCAAGATAAATGTAGTTTGCAATTCACGCCACTGAAAGTAGGGCCTCTTTCTTAATTTGTAGTGTTTCACGTGGCATGCAAGAGTGAGTATGAATATATGATTCTTAGCTTCCAAGATAGTTAATAATAATAACTACGAACGACAGAAATTGATTTTGAAATGTGGGAATTTTTAAAAATACAAATTATAGATGGGTTACCTTCTTATTCTATCAACAATTATCTAGGAAAATAATTAATTAGAACACCATCATCATTTGTTGAACTGTTATCATCACCGTTCATGCTGCATTAAAAACTTTCAATTCGCATCCATCAATTGATTAATTAGGGTTCCATCAATCTCATTCCTTTGAAGTATACAAGTAAAGTAACATAAATTTACTAAATAAAGTGATGAAATTTGCTAAATTAAAGTTCGTTTTGCTCATTAATTTTAATCATGTTTATATTTAATAATATTCCCGATGTAGAATAACAATAACTACATTTGTTTTATTCGGAGAGATGGAAATGTGAGAGTTGAATTCTTACTATTATTAGTGTGCAGGACATGACGACTGTAATGTCATTCCTGTCTTCCTCCGATTTACCACCGACATGTTGCTCAGGATTATTCCAAGCTCGATCAATAATGTGTTCTATTCTATTAGTGATCATAGAAGTTTTACCTTATTAATTTGTTTAACTTTTGACATACTATGATCATAATAATGCTACATATCATAATACCAAATTGTTGTTCCTCATGTATATTGCAATTTATAATACGACTTGAGGTATAGGTCAGGTGGGGAACCCTATTACCTAATAAGGTCCAAAAAAGTGGATGAGTTATCACCATTCATATCACAGAGTTGGTGCGCAGACTTTTGACCTCGATCATGGATTGGAATTCTGCCTACACTGGTTAGGGAGTTCTGCATATATCATACACGATCGATGTGGCATTTCCCATTCATCAGTATACTTGGGTTTAAAGGAATACAAAATGATATCAGCTGGGCTTTCCAACTTGCTTCTTCTGGTGAACTGTCTATGTTTTTGGTAACCTTCCAACTGAAAGAGAAGACAAATATTTATAGCATAAGTGATTGCTATGGCCTATGAGTCTTGAGTTATGTAACAAAGTTAATCTACACTAACTACAAACGATCATACATCTCCCTAAAATGCTAAGAAAAGTAATTGATTGCATTCCTATCTAAATTCTAAAACTTTAAATTATGAAGCCTAAATTAGTTTATGGGTGGTTCTATTCAGACCTCTTTATTTACCTTTTGGACCTCTCTATATTTTTGGAAATTTTAAAATCCTAATTTATCCTTATCATTGAAAAAAAAAACTCTCAAGAGTTTTTCTATTAGAACCTCCAAATTTACTCACTTGACCTCCTTGCTTTTTACACCTCTTATTAAATTTTCAAATACTAAATTTACTCACTAAACCTCACTCAAGTTCCTGAAATAACCTCACTCATATAATTTGCAAACAAACCATCATTAATTACATACTCATTCCTTAACTAGATTACATAAATCTCTTATCCAATAAAAAAGAAAAACACAAAGTATTGGGCTTTAAAAATTAATTTTTAATAAAAAAAATTGTTTTTTTTTTTACTTTTTTTTTTCACTTGTAGATGTGCAAAAAAAAAATGAAGAGTAATTTTTCTTAATGTTTAATTATTTTCTCTATTTTCTGTACCTCATGATTAATTATTTAATAGTTTTTTAGATTTTCTTTTTTTTTCAAATATAATAGATAGACTAGGATTTAGGTCATAATATGATTTCTTTTGTTATCCCTCACCAATATGCGTTCAACCTATATGATGATAGGAACTTTTATGTCACATGATCTTGATTATAGTTTTAAATCTTATTAAATATATATAAATGCGTTAATGAGTATGTAGTGAAATTGGAAAATAAAAATAGATAAGAAAAATAATAAAGAATGTAATATAATATTATTGAATTGGAAAGTATAGAGAAATTAAATATAATTTTTTTTGGGTATAATTATTGTCCTTAATAGTCATTTTATAAGAGGTTATATATTTCATTTAATAATTCATAATAGAGTGAGGTCAACTGAGCAGATTTGGAGGTCCCAATAGAAACGCTCAACTCTCAAAGTTCCCAATCCAGCAAGATCTTGACGGCAATCTCTCCTCTACCGCTCTTAACATCGCTGTCAAAACAAATTACAATATATAGATAGATGAGTGGTGGAGAAAATTGAAGGTATTTCAAGTCGAAGGCATGATTCTTGTTCATAAGAGCATCTCCAACAATTGAGTCAAAAGCCAAAGTCATTTGCAAAATTTGGCTCCCCTAGTGTCATCCCTATTCATTCATATTTTGCATTTCCAACATTTTTTAGTCAAAAGTCAAAGTCATTTCATAAATTCATCACATGCTGCTGGGGCCCACCTCAATTCATGCCACACCACATATGGCTTTCGTTCTACAATGTGTAGTCATTTTGACTCCCCTTTTGGCTCAAAAGCCAAAATGACTCTATCTTGGCTATTGTTGGAGATGGTGGATTTTGATTGGGGGAGCCATTTTGGCTTTTGACTCCATGGTTGGAGTTGCTCTAATTACTTTACTTAATTAGATAGAAACATATCAAATACTTCCAATGGGGTTATGTTTGTGATGTTAAGATAATGAGAAAATGATGGGTCATAACCAAATGCTGATAGAAACAAATCAAATCATGATTAAAGCAAATGAACATATAGATAATGAGAACCTTCATAACCAAACGCCAATTAAACCCAGCAACCCCATTGTGGTTCATAACCAAGTGATCTTCAACCTTGATCTTCTGCCTAAAATTTTCCCATTGACATCTTCAGGAATTCACCATCATTATCGATCATAACGTGAAATTAGAGACGGTGTTAGAGATTGGGATGGGGTCATTGGTGGAGATTAGAGGTGTGAAGTGGGGAAAATGAGGTGTAGAGAGAAAAAATATTATGGGCAAAATTAAAAATTTGGTCATCAAAAATATCAAAGGAGGTCTCTTTTTAAAATAAGGAGGTCTGACTATAACCACTCTTACTTTATTCTTGGTCTATCTATTAAAAAAAAAAAAACTAGCGACGTACAAAAAAGTAACGCTATTATTAATAGCTAAAATATATAGCAAGCAGCTTTATAGTTTAGGGTTTTGTGGTTGCAACTATTTAAGATTTCTTTTATTCTTTCTATGAACGACAAAAAGCATAATAATTATAAAAAACACCCTAGCTAATAGGGATTCAACTGTATATAAACTCTACAATAATTGAAACCCGGCCTAGACTTTCCTACAGAAATCATTGCTTAAGTTGAACAATCTTAATTAGTTAATTAATCAAGAACACACATTGTAGGCATTTAGGTGTGAATAATTTCATTATTTTTGTGATTCCATTTCATTTTCGTAGAGCTGTTTCATCCACCAAACAATAAGTCACAGCACTTTCATAATTTCATTATGTTCTTGTATATATGGGTTGTCATTTTTTTCTTTTTGGTCGGAATGTGGGTTGTCGATCACTTGCAAACAGCAAGACAAATTCTTTTCAGCCCTATATTGAGCACTGATTCTTCAATAATAGAACCTCTGCAACTCATATTATTATCATCAAATGATTAATGTTGTGCATGCAAATGAAGAAGGTGGAGAAATAAATTAATTGGTTCGACCTGTTATAAACTCACAAGCATTCTGGCTTGGAAACCTATCAAACTCTAGTTGATCGAGTTTTATCTATTATCCCGTACGACCATCATGAGTTAAGGAGGTCCAACCTTGAACCATAGAAAATGCCTATCTTCCTAGATTGGTTGAGTTTTAATTCACTAGTTTGGTAGAGTTTTAATAAACTAGTTTTGAAACTCACAAACCCAAGTTTTACCAAGAAATCAGGTAGAACATTATTTTGACTCGATCCCATTGTTTTCTTGTTGTAACATTATCCACGTATAAGTGGAAACTGCACCACTTGAAATGTATTGTGGATACAATAACGTTGGAACCTATCCATACCAAACAACTTGCCTAACATATTTCAAAGTATCCAAAAATAATTGGAGAAAATCTATTTTAATATATGGTTTATCTTAATCAAGACAGGAGGTTAGAGCATGCTAATTGATTAATTAGTTTGAACTTTCGTGTCAATGGGTTAAGTCAACTGTTTCGAAGTTACACCACATTGATGTCACGGACAGAACAATATAGTAGCTAGGGAGATTTAGATCTACCAAACAACATATACTAGTCTCATATATGAAAGATAAGAAGCCACATTTCTTACTCCATTGATTTTGTTAGAAGACACCTATCGTAATGATAACCAACTCGTCTAGTCATGAATTACCGTTTGTAACTCTAATGAGTGCTAATATTCTTGAAATTGAAATCAAGTCATGCAATGATCTCTAAATTTAATAGTTGAGAATTTGCACAAAGTTGCAAAGTGATAAAAGAGCCATGCCAATCGCTTTTGTGGCTTTTAGGAATTCATATGGGGCCAAGTAGCAACTAGTTCTGTGTAAGCTTGTAGCTGTATATCTCTCGCTGCATATGGGGAGCTACATGCTCTTGGACCTGGAATATCTGACATGATATAGACTTGACCTATATATCCATATCCAAAAAAATAAAGAAATCACTCTTTTCTTTTAAATAATGTTAGATTGTTAGAACTTAAACGGTGTAATGTGATGTGATCAACAACGAAAACGTATACTTGCACCGCTGATCATCCATAATTCTGGCCACGAACCAATTGCATGTAACCATGAAATACATGTTTCTTGCTAGCTAATCATAGAAATTATATTAAGAAATGAGCAGAGATTTCTTAATATTATAATTGTTAGAGGAATAAGTAGGTTTAGGTAGAAGTTATGGAACACATGGGCTCATTTTGAAGATGTCTGAGTAGTCCAACATTGTCTCCATATCATGATGAGGCTCTGAAATAGTGAAATTTGAGACACCCAAACTTTGTCTTTATGTTTCTGAATACTTTCTGTATTAACTTTAGAGACGTCCTATCAAATTAGTTATTTGGGCCTGTTGTAGGAATCAGTTTGGACTTATACGCCTATCCATACCGCAACGACCCCATTGGGCCCCTTTTGTCTGAAGATTGACTGGGCCTGGACTATCATTTGATCTGATGTTGTCCAAGTACAGAAACTATACGTGGTACAGTTTAGGTGGGATCCACATCATTGTGAGAGAGCTGCCGTAAAGAGTAAACCGCCCTGAAAAATTTTACTTCCAAAGAAGTCGAAATTAAAAGCATGAAGATTGAAGAGTATACCTCGTCTGTCAATTGTAGATATTTGCGAAGATTTCAGGCACTAATTTCCCAAATACTAAACATAAAAAGTGAAAAGAAGCGCATATATGAATGACATTTGTAGGGGTACTTTTGATTAGGGTTGTACGACAGTGAAATCACCACGACCAAGCCTAAAATCTTGTCCCCTTTGTCTGAGTTAGCGAAGACTAGGCTCAATAAACTTTGAAGGACCTGAGAATCCTAGGAAGCTTGCTGTTGTGTTCTTCCTGGCAGCTCTTTGCATATTCATGGCAGTGAATTGAACATTCTAAAAGAGATTTGGCAAGATGCGTGTGGCATGGGTGCTAGAGAAGCGTGAGTATTAGAAGAAGAGATCCCAGTAGTGTTGTATACTAGTTGAGGTATATGAGATAAGGAGTTTGGACAGAAGATGAGTTGGAAAGGATGAAAAACTATGAATGGATTTGGGAGAAAGGAAGCATGGGAGAAGAAGAGTGCTAGAGAGCTTGCTAGCATCTTCCATCCCGTCCCTTTTTGGTTAATAGCGGTATCTATTTATATGCAATTCCAGCAGTTAAAGGAATCTTGGTGGAAGGTCTCTACTGCTGGGTAAAGAGATCGCCTGGGTTAAATGCATGTACTGAATTTTGTAATGCCTATTGGTATGTCAGGTTTTGCCTAAAGAAGATTGTGGAATAGGTTTGGCAGATTTTCTGCCGTGATTTAGGTAGGATTTGCTGCTGTGATTGAGTCCCCATTGTTACACATGTAAGACTAAAATCAATGTTGTGTAAAATAATGCTACATTTGAGAGGAAATCACTATTAGTGTAAAAATATGCTGGTTGTTTGGTTTGAAAGAGAGTTGTTGTTATGATAAATATATATGGCTTGTTAATTTGGAATATCTCTTCTTCATTTACCCGTATTAAAAGTTAGGCCGTTGGCCTTGAATTTTGGTCCCAAGTCCAAAATTACCAACGAGCCTAAAACTAATAACAGGCCTCATGCAATTCTGTTACCTTCCACACCACACCTATTTTTATAAGCCCCAAGTACGTGAATGTGGCTTGAGTCCACGTGCATGGCATGATGATTCGTGTGTAATTCGTCTTTCTTTTTTATTAGGCTGCAATATGAATTGGGTTAAAACATATCGTCCGAACATGAAAAACTATTACAGCCTGATGTAAAACACATTTTGAGTCAAGCCTCTATGTATCGCAAAATATATCATAATTGAGCATAATTTGTTAATACAATTGTCATTTATGGACAATAGTACATTGGGAAGAACCCACAAATGATGTAGACAAAGCTCATCCCTTCCAAAACAATAAGGACAAACTAATTATCCAATCTCCATTCATCTTTCACGTGAGTCAACATATTTAACTCACTCCGTTTCTTAGTATTCACTCTGACTTTGCTCAGCTGTACTAGCCGTAACATAGGACTAATGATTAAGGAGGCATAACAAGAATAATTGGACCATGCTTTTGTTTATTAAACCAAAGTTAGTTGACTTAAAAACCTCCCAAATGGCACCAATTATGACAAAGGGTGATTATTAGATGCTTTTAGCCGATGATTAAGGGTCGCATCTTTCACTAAGCACAACATTATGGCCACCAAAAACCATAGAATCAATCCAAGTACCAACTAACCTTTTACAAAAGTGTGGATGTAAGCAAGTCAACGTGGCCAAATTCCAATGTAGCACACCCCCTAGGGTATTGTCCACATAAAACCAAGTCACTCGTAGCCAAAACATTGCCGTAGGCCCTTTTCAATTCCTTTATGGGGTATTTAAAAGTCCAAGTTGTTGACCCATTTTTTTTCTTCAACTTATTTTTAAATCTTGTGTCACACACAATCACATAGATACACTATAATATCAAAGCTTGGACTAATCACTAGTGGAAGTATGTGTTTTGGTGCCCTTAGACGGTCGCCGTTTCCAAATCCCACCAACGGCATCAACACGACGGCACCAATTCTTATATACTCCCTCTCTGTCTCCAACTCATTCCATCACTCGCAAAAGGTTTTCACAATGCCGAGTGATGCTTGAAGCGAACTAATTTTCTGTATGTTTATCTATACTATTATTAAGAGAAGAGATGTCAGCCAAAACAGAAAAATTTTACCAAAATATCCCTTAAATATTAAAAAACATTTGAACTGAAATATTTGAGAAAGACAAAATGGTCAATTCACAAATAAAAGAAAAACAAAAGAAATTTAACAAAAAAAAATAAAAAATAAAAAATAAAATATGTGCAGCAATTTTCTCCACAACTTCCCACATAATTACTCACACCCATAGGATGTGTTTGGAGTCTAGTATATACAACGTATTCTTCAGTCAACAAAGTAACATTTTTCTCCAACAAAGCAGTGATAGAGTTCCCGAAACTCCTCTCTCCTCTTTGATTGAAAAAATTGGGAAAACGTGCTTGGAAAAACGGATAGGGGAATATTGTTGCAGCCAATGTAATGACGCCACGTGGAATAGGTCAACGTCAACTGTTGATCCAAGGGGGGTGACTAGGTGAGGTTGCGGAGCAGAGGATCTAGAAAATCCGGTAGAATAAAGGCGGGGGGGACGTAGTGAAATGTGGTCCGTATAACCGAAGAAGGGGTAGGGGGAGGAACACGATGGACACCCATTTCGTTTTCTTCTCTATTAAGCCCTTCAAAGCTTCAAAGCTTTAAGCTTTCAGTGTCAGACTCTCTAAAGTTTCAAGCTTTTTCGAGTTTGGATTGGATTTCCGATTGGAATTTCAGCTCTTCATGTCCACCGAGGCAGAGCCGTCGTCGTCGTCGTCGTCGGGGTTCATGACCGACGGCCCTGATGACGTGGAAGACTACATTTCGGTGACGACTCTTATCCTCTAACTCTAACTGTGCGTTCCTTTTCTTTCTTTTTTTCTTTAAAAAAAAAAAAAAAAAATTCGTGTTTGTTGTGGTGAAAATGTGAAGAAATGAGGAGGAAATTGAGTTGGTTTTTTGGAGCGTAGAAAACTAGATTGGGAAATTTAGGTGGAGAAATTGAAGTTTTTGGCGGCATTTTCTTGCGAGAGGAAAGAGGAGTTTTGTTCATGAATTGGGTTTTAGTTTTGTTTGTTTGGTTTGGAGGTTTGTGTCTAGTGTTGGGTTGCTGTGAAGAGTTTAGGGCAAAAACAAGTTAAAGATTTGAGCTTGGTTTGTTTGCTTTTGCTTGTAATTTTTTTCACTTTGCCAGCTGGAGTTTAGTTAGTAATTGAGAAAAAAAGTAAGAGTCTTGAGAAAATGAATTATTAACTGGAATTGGGATTGTTTGATCATTGGTTCGTGGAAAATCGAGCATTTGATGAGTTCATGTTGACAATAAGATGTTGATTTTGATTGCGGAGAAATTATGGTTTTTGAGCTGTTGAGCTTTTATATGTAATCTGATTGAATTGAGAGTTGAGTTTTGTGTGTTGAGAATGTGAGACTGTGATAGGGAATCTGAAGGGTAAGGAAATGTTTGAAATCGCAGGCTAATGAAGGAGAACCGGCATTGCCCTGGGACATATTTAGTCATGTTTTTGATCTTGTGCAGAAGGGAAACCAGGCTTTTCGAGAGAATCGATTTGAGGAGGTGACATTATGTCATTTTATCCAGTATATATAAGAAACTTTGTTTTTTTATTTGTTCAATAAATCTTCCAAGAAATGAAAGAATAAACTCGAGCGATTTTCTATGATGCACCATTTTGTATAAATAATTCTGATAACTCTGAAGCGATTGTTTTTTCCTTTTACTAATCAATCAAGTTACTTTCGTCAGGCAATTAGTTGCTACACAAGAGCCAATAACATTAAACCATGTGACCCTGTTGTTCTTGGCAACCGAACTGCTGCTTATATCAGGTTAATTTTCACAATCACTTTTTTTCCCCTCCGCATTTACTTTTGTATCATTACTTCATTAGTTGTCCAGGGTGTGGTTTTTCAAGCACCACCTGCATGACTTCTTACCTAAATTTTGTTACACTATTGTAAACCCATCTCTAACAGGATCAGTAAATTCCTTAAACGCATACCAGCATCGGCTTCTGAATATAGAGCACGGACTGGATTGGATCCTACAATACATGCTGAAGTATGTCTTAATGGCTCATTGTTTATGTATTAGGAGAAAAGACCATTTTCAAGTTTCAACCAGATAACCTTTAGAAACAATCTAAAAAAGTTAAATAATTTTTCTTTCAGCTTGCTTTAAAAGATGTGGAGAAGCTAATCAACCTCCGAAGTAATTCAGCAAAACCATATATGTTGAAAGCTGAAGCTCTAAGTTTGGTAAGTGACTGTTGCTTATTCATCTTTTCTTATTTTGGGAGAAGGGCCATTGGATTATGCAAGTGGTTGTGAATCGATCCTCCAGGAGTCTGCCTTTTCTATGCTTATTTTATAATCAGTTAAAACATTAATCTTTTATATTTTTTAATTAGGTGCATGTCCGCCCTATGATAGATTTCTAGGAATTGGTTGTCCATCATATTAAAGCTAACGTTGATTTGAATTTACAGCTGGAGAAATATGAAATGGCCCGGGATATTATCTTATGCGGTCTTCATGTTGACCCTTTAAGGTAGTACATAACTGTTTCCATTTTGTTGATTACTAAACAAAATATGGATACCCACTGGCTATATAATATGCTGTTTCTGAGTTTGTGGTCTGCTTTATGTGCTATTCTGTAGCAATCCTCTTCGGACAGCTCTTCAGAATTTGGAGAGTATACAAGTTAGCGTGATAGGGAAGAGAAGCCATAGCAAACCAGAACGAAAAGCAGAACGCAGTGATGATTTTGATTGCACGTTATGTTTCAAGTTACTCTATGAACCTGTGACAACGCCTTGTGGACATTCCTTTTGTCGATCATGCTTATTTCAGTCAATGGATCGAGGTGAGTGTTTTGCTATTATTGAGTTATTTCAACTGTGCCTGCATATATATCCTTCTTTTCCTAATTTTTTCCTTGACCTGTGATACTGATCTTAGGTAACAAATGTCCATTATGCCGAACCGTTCTGTTCATTAGTCCTAGAACATGTGCAATCAGGTAATTTGCTCATTTGGTATTAATTGAATGAGATGCCTGTATTCATTTACTCATTTAGCAACAGAAGCTTTGCTTTGTTTTATTTTTCTTCCCTACCTATGGCCTATGCTATTTGTAATGAACATGTCTCTGCACACCCAGGCAGTAATCCCTAAGTATACACTATACACTGAGGCTGACATTTGGAAAATGATACACCTAAAATAGGTGTATAAATAAAACCCTGCAATCTCAATGTATCGATGGTAGTTAGGAAAGAGGGTGTCTCCCGCAGAGGATTGTGGCTCAACAATTGCAAAACAGACTCTGAAAACTCAAAACAGACACTAGACAAAGACGAAAATAAAAACTATACCTAGACTCAACCAAAAATTATAAAATTAAATACACACTAACTAGACACACAGACGAAGACACACACAAAATTTGGGGGTAATCGGAGTTGAATTGCTATACTAAATAAAATGAAGAAAACGGAGGACGGAGGACTGAAGAAAACAGAAAACAATTTGGGGATTTTGGTTTTGATCAAATATGAGGAAACTAGCTAGGAACTACTTCTCACCACTAGACAATGATTACACCTATGATGTATTTACTAACATGTTCAATTCATTCGGATATCCTTACTCAAGCTAAGCCAATGATGTGTTGTACTTAACCTATCAATCTTTCTTACTTGGTATGTTAAGAGAATGATGTTTTCAACTTAACTTAGCTTCTAGAATGGAACCTAGAGTGATGTTCTCGCACAGCTCTCACCTAGAAGTCATTAAGGTCTAGAAGATTATGAATAAGGCTAGGTAATTTCGGTACTGATGTTGTCCTAATCTACCTAGACGTTGGTTTATATGAATGGGGCTCAAGTCATTCACTCGCTACTCTAGAATGCAAATAGATATGATGATCATACAAGACACTCATAGCTTTACAACCTAGCATGCATACTAATGTTGCGCACCATCAATAGACATACAAAGTTGATCAATGAACAAACAATAAACCAATGAATATCCGAAACCCAAAGAACTTATTAAATAAACACCAACATCATAGTTACACCATGTCTAGGGCTGAAAGCAGCCCCTAACTAAAAGAAAATTAGCTACTCATAATCTTGGAAAACACACAAAAGAAATACATGAGTTTTGGAAAGAAGAAAGAATCAAAAAGATGGAAAACAGGGCAAACGATCGATCTCCAGATTCCAGCGATCGATCGTTTCTGGGCTCCGAACTTTACTTCTTCTCCTTGAGTTGCTTCAATGGTTTCTTGCTTCTCTTGTGCGTTGTAGGCCTTGATTGTGACTTCTAAAAGCCTTTTATTCAGTCTTAAAACTCTTCCACTTTGTTTCCTTGTGGATGCAAAGAAAAGTCATAATCCATCGAAAATCCTTATTGAATCAGAATTCCACGCACTTTCCTTCTTTAAGCCTTCTTTTCCTAATTTGCTTCGGAAAACCTAATAAACACAAAAACAAATAAATCAGCTAAAAATAATATAAACTAACAAAGAAAAGCATAGGGTTAAATAACGTAGCATAAATATGCTCCTATCAGAAAATACAACCTTATAATAATTAAGACCTGTGGTTCTACCCTCTGTGCACATATAAACTTTAACCAATGTGAAACTTCTTATCTGTCAATTTGTGTCATTTGGTGGGTTCGTTTAAATTGTTCACCATGCAGACAATGCTAGGCTTTAGGTTTCTTAGTATGAAAGTATTTGCTAATTTGTGTTAAAGCCTTTCAGATTTACTAATACTGCTGTGTTTTAATAGTCTATACTCTGTACTCAATTTCTTTATACTCTTACCAGTGTGACACTCAACGACATTATACAAAAGAACTTCCCAGAGGAATTTGCTGAAAGGAAGTCAGAGAATGACACAATGACAAACTTTGGTGCTGATTTGATGCCACTCTTTGTAATGGATGTTGTCCTTCCTTTTCAGAAGTTTCCACTACACATTTTTGAGCCTCGATATAGACTTATGGTAAGCTGGTTAACAATTTCTAATATTCAAACATGGTTTTTAAAACATAATTCAACATAGACACTGCATTTGCCAGCAGATATATGCTGATAAGCTCATCTAGCAGCATACTAGGTACCTGCTTGTTACATTAGTAAGGCCCATAGATTCTTTTGTTTAATATTTGATACTTCAACTACAGGTGAGGAGGATAATGGAAGGCAACCGTCGGATGGGAATGGTAGATTATTGTTACTGGTCCTTTTCTTTCCCTTTTAACTTTTAAGGTGTATCAAGGTTGATCCAATTGAAACTTCCACTGATTGTGGCTTGTTATTTGATGGTCTAGGTCATCATCGATTCTACAACAGGTTCCGTAGCTGATTTTGCTTGTGAGGTGGAAATTACTGAGTAGGTCTTTCATCCTGCTTCTTTCCTCAATTTTTTTTATCATGGAAATGTCATTGGTAAACTAGTGCAAATAAATAAATAAATAAATAAAATAAAATAAAAAAACTGACTATAATGGTTATATGTGTAGGTGTGAACCGCTTCCAGATGGGCGTTTCTATTTAGAGGTTGGATATGATTGCTTTTTGCTCAAATCTATGTTTACCTCTTTTTCATAAATTGTAAATGGCTAAACTGGTCTACTTTGAAAGAATCTACTTATTATTCATGAACCACTATTCTTTTTTTTTTTTTGGTCTTGAATTATGTAGCCAAACTTCCAAATAAAAGAAAAGTCTTCTCTAAGATACCTATATTTCCATGTTAGCACATATTTTTGCTAAAGTTGTGATGTTTGTCTTATTGAATGGTTTATGTGTGCATCTTTTCACAGATTGAAAGTCGCCGAAGGTTTCACATAATTCGATCTTGGGACCAAGATGGGTGAGTTCTTATGATTTGCTAGCTATTCATTTGTGTACTTATTGCTGTTGTTCAATATCTTATCTTTGTAATATGTTCTTCAGGTACCGAGTTGCAGAGATTGAATGGGTACAGGATATATGCCCACCAGAAGGATCTAGAGAGAGAACAGAAGTAAGTTTATGATAATTTTGCTTCGCATATTGAATTTCTCTGTATGAGCGATTCGTCTTTATTTTTATTATTATTCTTTAAACATGACAAAGGTAGTAAGAGAAGCTTGAATATGATCTGGTGCTTTGAATATTTTCAAAATAAACTATTTTATACTTTTTTTTTTAAATGACTATTTTATACTTATCTGCTAAATGCAAAGCTGTGGACTTTCTGTTGCAATTCCCAATATTTAACATGGTGATGGACAAGGCATCTTATAATATAACCTATCGAACTAGATTTGGTTCTGATTCTCAAAATATAGAGCTTCATATGGAATTAGGTCAAGTATTGCTCTTGCTAAACACCGTGTAGCTAATGTGTTAAATTAACTGTAGCATTCATCATTTTGGTTGTATATCTTTGTTCTAACTTCTACATGCGTACAGTTGCAGGAATTGACGAATAATGCAGCAGAATATGCTCGCTTATGGATAGGGCGGGGTAAAAGAGCAGCAAGTCGAGGTATATTGTTGAATCCTGTGATGGCAGATTAATTGTTACTAGAGTCAAACCTTATGGGATAATGTTGTTTCTCATCTTATCTATTGTAAACTTTTGCCTGAAAAACTGGGGAGGACATGCTCACCATATCTTATTTAATTTTGACAATTAGAACTGTTTTTAAGGTTACTCTTTAATGCCTGTGTACATAAGAATGATTTATGTTCCTATTCTTATGATGTGTCTCCCTATGTATCCTTTTTGTTGGATGACACCAACTCTTTACAGATCGAAGACGACTTGAGAAACTTCTCAGTGTAGAAGCAATGATGCCATCAGTTCAAGATCCTGAGCGCTTCAGCTTCTGGGTAAAACGTTATTTATATATTTACTTTACTATTTATTTGCAACAATTTATGAATACAAGATCAAGTTATTGACAGTTATTAGCATGTTCCGATACAGCTGGCTTCCCTTTCAAACCGACGTCCTCACGAAAGATTGGATCTCTTACGCATGAGAGATACAAAAGAGGTAGGAATTGCACTATTTTGAGATTCTATGTAATGCCAATGCCATACTACTTCTGCTGCATTGAATTTATTCCATGGCATATGAACAGCAGAGCTTCCAAGAGAGGAGTAACTCGGTCGTCAGACTAGTAATATCTACTTTTGGTTTACATGCATTTTTCGCTTTGCAGAGAATACAACAGGGACTAATGTATCTCAGAGCAGAAGAGCAAGGTTGTCAAGTGCAATGAGAAAAGCTGTAACATTAGGGTCAGTTCTTCATTACTGTTATTGAAATATATTTTAGAATGTATACTCTCTGATACAAACAAATTGTATACTCCAGAATTCAACATTCTTTGATCCACCGATTGTTGGTGGATCCCTGTTATTTGTTGCAACTTACCGGGGTTAGACCCATACAAAATAATATAAATAAAATCCAATATTTACACCAGCAAATCCCCTGTATCATCTTCTAACTATATTAGTCAGTTGAATGTCCAGAGTGGAATGAAAGTGTTTGACCTTCTAGTTTAAGAGTTGACTCTTTCGAAGATCCTAACCTACATTGGCCTGCATCTTAATTTATCTATTTTTTTTTTTTTTGGGTTAGAAGCCGCCCATCTCCATTGGCAGCTGTTATATCTGTTCCTTTTCAAACGTGATTTATTATTCATTTGTTTCTCTGCAATGTTTGCCTGCATGCTTAGGCCTCGTCTCACGGATTCGGAGCTCAGAAAAGAGAAACTGTTATCTTTTCCAAACGTTTGGCAAGTGCAGGGTTGAGTATTTCCTCTTGCCAAGGAAAATAGGGAGAAAAATAAAACCTTCCATTTGAATGACTACAGTAATCTTATATAAAAATATTAAATTATGTGTACATTCCCTAAAAAATGCGTTTTGTTTAAGTATATTGGTATTGAGAGAGATTGATGAGAGAAGTGTATTTCATTATAGAGAATAGGAGCCCTATATATAGGGATTACAAAGTGCATAATCTAAGAGTACAAGGATTCCTTATCTAACTTGGAGTAGGAAACCTCTCCTATTACAACTATAGAACTTATCCTAGTTTGACTAGGCACACTAAGTGTCAATATCCTTCAACACTCCCCCTTGTGCCGCTCAAACTTGGTGGTGACGCTTCATCCGTTGCCTCGTTAAAAACCTTGCTCAAGTGAAAAACCCTGTGGGATAAAAATGAACTCGAGGAGGAGAAAAGAGTGCAACACGTCCTTGATCCTTCGAGACTGAGTAACTCCCCCTGATGTCGAAATCTCCCCCTGATTGCTACAATCATGGGAGTTCGGATAACCTTCTTAATCCGATACTCTTCACATGTTTTTCGAAGGTGGATTTAGGTAACGACTTAGTGAATAAGTCTGCTACATTATCCTCTGATCGGATTTGATTCACTTCAATCTTTAGAAGTGATTGTTGTTGCTGATTATAAAAGAACTTAGGCGATATATGCTTGGTGTTGTCGCCCTTGATGAAACCTAACTTCATTTGTTCAATACAAGCTGCATTATCCTCATAAATGCATGTAGGTTCATCTGTGGTAGACTTCAAACCACAACTTCCTTGAATGTGTCGAATTACAGACCTTAGCCATACACATTCACGTACAGCTTCATGTAGAGCAATAATCTCTGCATGATTTGAGGAAGTAGCAACAAGGGTCTGTTTCGTAGACCTCCAAGATATCGCAGTGCTTCCCATGGTAAAGACATAACCTGTTTGGGAGCGACCTTTGTGAGGGTCAGAGAGGTACCCTGCATCAGCAAAACCCATCAAGACATCATTGTCGTTTTGATGGAGGGAGATAGGAGGACGCCGGCCACCATGAGCGGCGGCGGCGGCAACATGGCCGGCGGCCATTCCATGGACGGGGGCGTTTTGCCTTTTGGGGTCTGATCCCAATTTTCCGTCATTCCTTTTCTCTCTGTAGGGATAGAATAGGCCCATATCAATCGTACCTCTTAGGTATCGAAAGATGGTCTTTACACCAATCCAATGGCGGCGTGTTGGCGCAGAGCTGTGTCGAGCTAACAAGTTCACTGCGAATGAGATATCCGGTCTTGTGCATTGAGCTAAGTACAATAATGCGCCTATTGCACTTAAATAGGGCACTTCGGCCTCTAAGGGTTCTTCGTCCTCATCCCTTGGACGAAACGGATCTTTTCCGGGCTCAAGACTACGGTTGATCATGGGAGTACTCGCAGGCTTCGCTTTATCTTCATTAAAGCGCCTTAGAATTTTCTGAGTATATGCAGACTGATGGATCAAAATCCCATCACTACGGTGCTCGAGTTCTAAACCGAGACAAAACCGTGTTTTCCCAAGATCTTTCATCTCAAATTCGGATTTCAAGTATTTAGCAGTTTCCTTCAACTCATCTAGAGTTCCAATTAGGTTCATGTCATCGACATAAACTGCTACTATTGCAAATCCGGAACTTGTTCTTTTAATGAACACGCATGGGCATAGTTCATTGTTAATATATCCCTTCCCAATCAAGTAGTCACTTAGACGGTTATACCACATCCGTCCAGATTGTTTTAATCCATATAGTGAGCGTTTTAATCTTATTGAAAACGCGCTCCGTGGTTTAGAGCCACTTGATTTGGGTAATTGAAGTCCATCTGGAACCTTCATATATATCTCTGAATCTAGATCCCCATAGAGATATGCTGTAACCACATCCATAAGCTGCATGTCAAGTTTTTCGGAAACTACCAAACTGACAAGGTAGCGGAACGTTATAACGTCCATTACGGGAGAATATGTCTCCTCGTAGTCGATTCCAGGGCGTTGTGAGAAACCTTGCGCCACAAGGCGGGCTTTATATCTTACCACCTCATTTTTCTCATTACGCTTTCTAACAAAGACCCATTTATGGCCAACAGGCTTTACACTTGGGGGTGTCTGCGTTACAGGCCCAAATACCTGTCTCTTTGTTAGTGAATCCAATTCAACCTGGATCGCATCTTTCCATTTAGGCCAATCTGCTCTTCGTTGACATTCTTCAACAGAGCGAGGTTCGATATCATCATATTCTATAATTCCTTTTGCAATATGATATGCGAATGCATCATCAATCGCCATAGAATTTCTATCCATCATCTCATGTACACTAGTGTAATTTATGGAGATCTCTCTATTCTCTGGAGTTGGTTCTGACATTGGAGCGTCCCCCAATGATGTCTCTTGGACATAACCATAATCCGGAACATTCTCATGAGATGGATTATTCACATCGATGATTAATGGATTATTTTGTGCCAAACTCACTTTCTTTCTTGGGCGAGAATCCATCGAACCTATGGGCCTCCCGCGCTTCTTGGCGGGAGCCGTGGGCCTAGCCATAACGTCACCATCATTGAGAGATGGGACGTTGGCGCCATGCTCATGCATTCTTGAGTTGGCGTCATGTCCTCTACTTTTAGGGACATCAATCCTTGCAGGCATGTTTGCAGCAGGTATATGTGATCTCGTCACTTTTGCGATATCAGAAAACGCATCAGGCATCGATTCTGCTACGTTCTGAAGATCGAGAATTCTCCGCACTTCAATTTCGGACTGTGCGGTTCGGGGATCAAGATGAGACAGAGTGGGGACAGACCACGACAATTCCTGTCGTTCCTGTTGAACATTGATGTTCTTATCTCCCCCTAACGACGGGAAGACTGTCTCATCGAAGTGACAATCCGCAAATCTAGCGGTAAAGAGATCGCCTGTCAAGGGTTCTATGTAGCGGATAATCGTTGGAGAATCATAACCAACGTAAACGCCTAATCGTCGTTGAGGACCCATTTTGGTGCGCTGTGGAGGCGCAATTGGCACATAAACTGCGCACCCAAATATGCGTAAGTGTGAGACATTAGGCTCATACCCAGTCACCATCTGGGACGCAGAAAAGGGTTGAGTGGCAGTGGGCCTCAGACGAATAAGCACAGCTGCATGCAATATTGCATAGCCCCAAGCAGAAATAGGGAGATTGGTGCGCATTACCAATGCCCTAGCGACCATTTGTAGTCGTTTAATGGCGGCTTCTGCGAGACCATTTTGGGTGTGAACATGAGGAACAGGATGTTCAACATCAATCCCAAGGGACATGCAATAATCATCAAAAGTCTTTGATGTAAACTCTCCAGCATTGTCTAATCTTATAGACTTAATAGGATGATCAGGGTGGTGAGCCCTTAACTTAATGATTTGTGCTAGGAGTTTAGCGAATGCAGCGTTCCTTGTGGACAATAGCATGACATGTGACCAGCGTGTCGATGCATCAACCAATACCATAAAATATCGAAATGGTCCGCATGATGGTTGAATAGGTCCACAAATATCACCTTGGATTCTTTGCAAGAATGGTATATTTTCTTTAGTGTCCTTTGCATAGGATGGTCTCGATCCTAATTTTGCTAAAGAGCAGGCTTTGCAGAACGAATGATGGGCTTTGGAAACAACCAATGAGGATTTTGGTTGAGCCATGAAGTCACAATGGACCTTAGAAGTAAAAATTGGAGGCAAGGGAGCAGGGGTGGCGTCAAAGCCACCCTTGGGCCGCAGGGGGATGGCGGCGCCGACCGGTGATGGCCGGACTTGAGGGGGAAAGGCGCCGTGAGGCGCAGGTGCTCCTCCTTGATCCAAATTTCGAGTTTTACTTCCTTTCGTTCTGAAAAAGGGATGTCCGTGTGAAGTCTTTAATATACGGATCATCATGTCACGACCTGGGTGTCCCAAACGGTCGTGCCAAAGCCTATATGTGTCGGAATCCCATAAATCATCTCTCATGACATGGTTGGATTCAATGACTCGAATAGTGGTTGCGTACAACCCACTAGAGCGACACATAAGTTTCTCTAAGACTCGTTTATGTCCGTAGTCATTAGAGGTGATGCAAAGGAACTCTTGTCCATTCTCACAATGTGTTTCCACATGAAAACCATTGGCTCTTATATCTTTGAAGCTCAATAGGGTTCCTCCTGCCCTAGGAGCGTAAAGAGCTTCGGTGACATTTAAAGTCGTGCCATTTGGCAACATAAATTGGGCTGGTCCTCGACCATGGATCAATCGAGATGATCCAGCCATCGTAGTCACGGAAGATCGAGATGGTGTCATCCATAGAAATAGCTGTCTATTTCGAAGGATAGTATGTGTAGTTGCACTATCCACGAGGCATTCTAGCTCTCCAGGAAACATACTGAAAAATAATAAAGTTCGAATTAAAAATATGTCCAAGACATTGTATAGAACAAATCGAAAACTTTATTAAAATAGCCAATGATTACATCAAAGTTTCTTGACCAAAATCTAATCCAATATAAAAATCAAACCGTAGACAAATCGTAGTCACTCAATCCGTTCGGTAATTTCAATTTAGTTGTGACCAGGTAAGGTAAGGCGAGATTTTGGTGGAGCGTTGCTCACTTTTAAAACCGTTCTCTCAGATCAAACCTTGCCTAGACATCACAAGTACTCTTGAGTACGCCTAGAGGGAAAAAGTTAATACAATAAGTCATTTTATTGATTTAAGGCATAATTGCCATTACATAATTCTTGGAAAAGTAAAGGACTATACTAATCAAAATCTGCAGCATCTTTGTGCAATTCTTTGTCAGATTTGAAGTCCGCTATGGTGAGATTGACGTTGGCATCATCACCATCTTCTTCTATATTTTCGGCAAAATTGGCTTCATGTTCTCTGAAGTCTCTAAATGCCTTGTAATGCGCAGCTAATTGTTTGCTTGCTTTGCATTGTTTGAACCAGTGCTCACTAGATCCACATCGATGACACATGTCATTGTGATTTCCTCCCTTTAATTGAGGTGCATTGTTTGCACTTGGGTGGCGTCCCCTATAGGAGTTGGCGCCATTCCCACGGCCTTGGGTGGTTCCTCCATGTCCTGGAGCCCCACGGCCTCCTCTCCCACGTTGCCATGTATTGCCACGTGATCGTCCTTCATTCTGACGAGTACCTTCCTTTGTAGGGCGGTTATATGGACCAGAACGTCCGTTGTGTCCCTTATTCTTAGGGTTCCGCTCCTTGCGCCCTCCTTTGGGTGCATCATTATAATTCGCCTCTTGAACGCTCTTAGTTCCTATAGGCCTTGAATTATAATTTCTCACGAGGATATTATCATGTTTTTCAGCTACAGACATTACAGTAATGAGCTGATGAAATCTCGTGAGCCGTCTAGTATCGAATTCCGTTCGATATTGCTTTGAGAGCAAAATTGCTGAGACAGGGAAGGTGGAGAGAGTTTTCTCAATTAGTTCTTGCTCTGTGACGGGTTGTCCACAGAACCCCAACATGGTTTTGAGGCGTAGAACTTCTGAATTATATTCAGCTACAGACTTGAAGTCGGCGAATCGTAGATTGCCCCATTGAACTTTCAAGTCAGGGAGGAGGGTATCCTTGATATTTCCAAATCGCTCTTCTAGCGCGACCCATAATTCTCTAGCATCCTTGATTGCCATGTACTCCAATCGGAGTGATTTATCCATGTGGCGCCTCATCAAGATGAGGGCGGTGGCATTGTTCGTAGCCGTACGCTCAAATATGAGAGTAGGATTAGGAGCTTGAATTAAGGGTAGGATCCCTTTTGAAGTGAGATGGTGCTCAACATCCGTGGCCCAACTATGATATTCCGAGCCAGTTGAGGTAAGTGCAGGAAAGTCAAGTTTCGACATCCTGAAATAAGAAGAAGGAATATATTAGTTTCGGAGTTTAAAACTTCCACGACAACTAAATATTAAGATTTCCGAGCTATGCTACCAAGAAATCGATTTCCAAGAAAATTGGATTAGACCGAAACAATGATGTTTATAAGGTCATAAATCGATGCTTGCGGACGCCCTTAGTCCGAAGTCTTTTACGAACACTCTTAGTTCGTTAATAGCGCGAATCCCCACGATTCGGCTTTGAATCGAACCCACGTTCTATGAAAGGTGGGATGAAGAAGAAGGGAGGTTTTTAAGTCCCCGAGAAAAAGAAAGAATTTCAAATTAGGAACTTTAAAACTTACTCTTTTGGATACTTACTTGTTGGTTTTGGATCACGCGCGTGTCGATGCAGGCGTGATGGGGCGAAGGCTCGCAGCAGGGGCAGTAGGTGCTGCAGTGATATTGCAGCTGCAGCGAGTTGTAGAAGGTGAGAAAAGGAGCTGCTAAGGTAGGTGCGCTGCAGGGGCAGCAGGGGCACGGCAGAGCTGCAGGGGCAGCGATGCAGGGCTGCAGACACGCGGACGTGTGGGCAAGCAGCAGCGTGCGCAGGGGCACGGGGACCGGCAGAGACGCGCAGGGCAGCAGGGGCTGCTGTGCGAGGTTGCAGGCGCACGGGCGCGCGGGCTGCAGCGATGTGTAGGAGCTGCGGGGGCAGCAGGCAGTGACGCAGGGCGTGTGGCTGCAGGAGCAACGCGCAGGGCAGCAGGGGCTGCGGTCTTCGGCTAGCACGGGCTAGGAGGCTTCGGCAGTTTTGATGAAGAAGATTTCGGGTTTTTGCTTTGTGGCTATGAGTCGTGCTGATAACGTGTTTAAGTATATTGGTATTGAGAGAGATTGATGAGAGAAGTGTATTTCATTATAGAGAATAGGAGCCCTATATATAGGGATTACAAAGTGCATAATCTAAGAGTACAAGGATTCCTTATCTAACTTGGAGTAGGAAACCTCTCCTATTACAACTATAGAACTTATCCTAGTTTGACTAGGCACACTAAGTGTCAATATCCTTCAACACGTTTGACATTTTTGATTTATGTCATTTGGAACACGCTCTAAAAGTCATATTTTACCAATAATGAGATCATGGCTAGGGACAATTCGAATAAACAATAATCTTGGTTTAAGAAGTGATGTTTTACTAATGGTGAATTAGTTCCAAGAAGCAAGCAGAGTGGGAATAAATTAGAATTTGGATATATCAACGACAACTTTGATCGATCTTCAAACAATAACATCCATCTTTGTCCTCAAAGCTCTGTTAAAGAAATCAAATACCAATCGAACTATAGAAAGCAACACATTTTGTAGCATAGGGTCAGCTTTACCCCAAACCGCCAAACGTAATAATCCGAATCTTTTTATAGATTAATTACAAAAAAATCCTCCAAATTCAATTTAATACCCTACTATCAATTTTATCGTTTTTATTTGTTATTTTCATATGTTTATATTCAAAACTTTCAACACATATTATGTTAGTGTCCAAAACAACGTCGTTGTTAACAGACCAAGAGATTATTAGCATAAATAAAATGAGCATTTTTTTTTCAGTCGCTTGGAAGGTTCAACGCATTACTCGCTGTACTCCCAACTTCTCTCTGTTTGTTTTACCAATTCTATCACAAACTCGAACTAACAAAACCAAAGAACATTCATCTCTGCACGTTTTGGCTCTGCTTGCTTCCAACAACCTAAATCTTCATCTTCTTCCTCCTCTATCTCAACCATTTTTATACACCAAAACCCACCTTCAGTCTCTCCTCCACAACCCCCTCATCTGAGTTAAACCGCCGCATTATTGATCATACTGCCAATTCCTTGGCTATGATCATTAATGCTCCTCCATCACCTCTGCCATAGACGCTGCCTCGAGATATATACTAGACTAACCACATTGTATAGATAATGGGGAGAGTGACAAATGGTGCATCATCAAATGTTCCTTTACAGCTCTCCCCCCTCTCCTTTCTTTTCCTTCTCTTCCTTTTCACATTCTTCAGCAATCTCATAAACAATGTCTCCGCCAAAGGCCATGCCAATTCTTCGGCTACATTGACATTCACACCTTCTGATAACTTCCTCATCGACTGTGGCGCTCCGCAAGAAGCCAAGCTCCCTGATGGCAGGACATTCAAATCAGACCGCGAAACGGCTGACCTCTTGTCCACAAATGAGGACTTTAAGGCTTCAGCTGACTCCATCAATGCCAATGTCTCTTCATCTGTTCCACCGGATGCAATAGTTCTATTTAAAACGGCGAGGATCTTCTCCGAGGAATCCATGTATACATTCCACATTAACAAGCCCGGCCGCCATTGGATTCGCCTCTACTTCTATCCTCTCCCACACCAGACATACAACCTTTCCGACGCAGTTTTCTCAGTGGACACAGACAAGTATGTTCTCTTGCATGACTTTTCTGCCTCGGACAAAGCCACATTGGTGTTCAAAGAATACCTTCTCAATGTCTCTGACAACAGATTCTCTCTCCATTTCCGACCAAAGAAGCACTCCTTTGCTTTTGTCAATGCCATTGAGGTTGTCTCTGCTCCAGACTCTATTTTCAATGACTCTGCCACCACTGTTCCCGTAGCCGGAGACTTCAGCGGCTTGCAAAACTACGCTTTCCAAGTCCGGTACCGGCTAAATGTGGGAGGGCCATTGGTATCACCTCAAAATGACACATTGTCAAGGACTTGGGAGCCAGACACTCCATACAATGCATTTCCTCAGGGCTCTCAAAACGTGTCAGTTGCTCCGAAAATCGTCAAGTATCTGAAGAGAGGAGATGCCTCCTTGATTGCCCCGAATTCGGTCTATGCAACTGCTCAGCACATGCAGGATTCTTTCACAAGCAACCAGAATTTCAACCTCAGTTGGAAGCTTAGTGTTGAGGAGGACTTTTCCTACTTGATCAGGTTACATTTCTGCGACATTGTGAGCAAGACCCTTGATAACTTGTACTTCAATGTATACATTAATGGCATGATGGCTGTCTCCAATCTTGATCTCTCTTCACTCACCGGCGCGCTATCCACTGCTTTTTACAAAGATTTCGTGCTCAATTCCACAGCGGTCTCCACCTCAAATAACACCATCAACATTCAGATTGGTCCTGGCACTACTCAGTCCGGGACTCATGATGGACTGCTTAATGGAGTGGAGGTCTTGAAATTGAGCAATGTAGCAGAAAGCTTGGATGGATTTTTCGCCGTTGATGGGAAGTACAAGGGTCCGGTGAAATCATCAAACAAAATGAAGATAGTTGCGGGTGTGGGATTGGGAATGGGAGTGACGGCAATGTTCTTAGTTGGCGTTGTTTATATAAGGTGGAAAAGGAGACCTCAAGGTTGGGAAAAGAAAGATAGCTTCTCATCATGGTTGCTTCCTATACATTCCGGTAACTCTAGCTTGTTCTCCAAGTCAAGTAAGTGTACTTCTAGAAGATCAAGCAGCATTTTCGGCTCACGCAAGAGCAAGAGTTACTCAACTTATTTTTCTTCCACTTGCTACGGCCGGTCCTTCACTTTCGCTGAGTTACAAGCTGCAACTCAAAATTGGGATGAGAAGGAGGTGATCGGTGTTGGGGGGTTCGGGAAAGTGTACCTTGGGGTGTTGGAAGATGGTACTAAGCTTGCTATCAAACGAGGGAACCCGAACTCTGAGCAAGGTATTAATGAGTTCAGAACAGAAATGGACATGCTCTCCAAGCTAAGACATCGCCACCTTGTTTCACTGATTGGATTCTGTGATGAGAATAATGAGATGATACTAGTGTATGAGTACATGGCTAATGGACCCCTTCGAGACCACCTCTATGGCTCGAACCTGCTTCCATTGTCATGGAAGCAAAGGCTCGAGGTTTGCATTGGCGCTGCTCGTGGTTTGCATTATCTGCATACTGGTGCAGCACAAGGCATTATCCATCGTGATGTCAAGACGACGAATATCCTCCTGGATGAGAATTTCGTTGCAAAAGTAGCTGACTTTGGACTGTCAAAAGCTGCTCCATCGTTGGAACAAACCCATGTCAGCACAGCCGTGAAGGGAAGTTTTGGTTATCTTGATCCTGAGTACTTCAGGAGGCAGCAGCTTACTGAGAAATCCGATGTGTATTCCTTCGGCGTGGTTCTTTTTGAGGCATTATGTGCAAGGCCTGTTATATGCCCCACTCTACCAAGAGAGCAGGTGAGTTTGGCCGAGTGGGCAATGCAATGGCACAGGAAGGGCATGATTGAGAAGATTGTTGACCCTCAAATCGCTAGCTCCATTAACACTGGTTCGCTGAAGAAGTATGTAGAAGCTGCAGAGAAATGCCTTGCGGAGTATGGTGTGGATAGGCCTGGCATGGGAGATGTGTTGTGGAACTTGGAGTATGCTTTGCAGCTTCAAGAGACAGCCTCGCAGATTGATACTCGAGAAGACAATACTTCGAGTCTCATTTCTTTGGATAAAGCAAGTGAGAAAGATGACACAAACTCAAAGGATGGCTCTGCACTTGGTGGTGCAGTGAGCGAGGATTCTGTAGTCACAGCTGGTGGTTCTCCTTTGTTTGATAAAGGGAATGTCCAGGGGAGGTAACCGGGCACTTTTCCGAATACACTAAAACTTTTTAATTTTCTGGGGTTGGAGTTCTTTGCTCTCTGCATTAGTTGTGTGATTGATTCAGTTATGTTTATGTACTACGTTCCCAGCTTTCTAATTAGCTTGTAGATAGGCCCTCTTGGTTGTTTATAACCCTTCGGATTGAGTTTTCAATAGCATTGTCTTGTGTTTTTGTACTTCTTTATAATGTACCATATTTCTGTATATATCATGATTTTATGAGGCAGTAGATACAAAAGTTTACAAATAATAACAAAAACCAGAATATCATTCAAAATAATAAACAAATTTCCTGCACCATATAACTCTAATCATAGCTAGACTTCATTAAACTATAATTTAATCAATGCTAGGTAATTAACAGGACATGAAACCATGAACTGAAATACAGGCAAACCACTAAGTCTGTGACTGACGTATACCATGAAGATCATTGCGCGTCTTTGGTCACCCCATTCATGTACCAAACTCGAAAGCTTGAGCGCCACATTTTCTGCTTCAGTAATTCCTTGTTTCTCGATCCAATTGTTTGCAGAGTTCACACTGGTGCTTGCGGTTCCCATTATACCTTTCAACTCGATATTGGATCCTCAGAGATGACAGGAGAATCAGATTTCCATTACAGTCAGTTCTGTTGTGACCAATTCGCAGGCATCTACAGAAGCGTCTGCAACTTCTTCCCCCAATATTTTCAGCTCTGGTATTGAACCGATCTTCCTAATTTACCAATCCAGCAGTTAAAGATTTTACACTTGGTCAGTCAATTAGCCAGTTTGGAAGCCAGAGCTCTATGCCGAGCCACCAGTACTTCATTCATTTGCGCGATTTGGTGCAGCAGCTTATTAATTTTCTGCACATTATAAAAATCAAAATTTAGTAAAAGGACAGCTAACAGAAAGAGACAGCGCCTAGCATCAACATGTGCAAATCAACCCTTCCTGCCCATCCTGAAATTTTCTCAATATCTCTCTATCAACAAAGTCCTACAACAACAAAAAAAAGCTCCTTTCGAATTGACAATGCAACAGACACACTATTAACACTAAAAAGTTCACAAATTATTAATTTATAGAACTAATTTATAGGATGCTGTAAATTTTTCACTACTTAAGCCAATGCAAAAACAAAAAGCCATGTAATTTGGCATTTTCCACAAACACACAAAAACAATCCAACTGAGGCAATTGATCAAACACTTGGTGTGTGCAAGTAATCAGACCTCATCTTTCTGTTTGATAATCAAATCGGAACGCTTCCGATACCGCCTCCGCCTCACTCGCAAGTAAAACGACCACACCATAAACACCACCGCCACAATGCCCGCCCCAGAACCAAAGCACCAAACTTTCTCCCACCCAATCAACGAACCAATCCCCAAAACCTTAGAGCGCAGTAACCCAACCCCAAAACCCACCCAGCTCCTCGATTCGCCGCATTTTCCGACCTGGGTATCGGGCTTCTTCGGCGAAACCGGGCCCGATTCGTCGGAATCGGACGGCGAAAACGACGAGAGCGACGAGGAGGAAGAAGACGACAGTGATGGGGAGGTCGGGAGGTGGAGGTTTTCGTGATTAATTGGAGGGAAAACGGAGGAGTTGGAGTCTCTGATGGCTACCATTGACCATTCCTTGAATTGGGTTTTGGAGATTTTCTCCCAGTGCTTCAATTCCAAGCCGAATTGGTCGCCCACCATTTTTTTCCACTTGACTAATAACTCGGGAAAATTTGTTTGTTTAAATCTGGTTCACTGGTAAGCACATGTTTATCATGAGGGCCGGGTTCGGCTATTAACGGCTCTGATCACACGTCTGAGTCAATTCACATGTGAATCGACGTCGTCTTTATACAAAATAATTCTTGCTTTTTAAATTCACATGTCCCGTTTAGCTGATCAGTTGATTTCAGATGATTATCAGATTTTACCATTTTTTAATTCCTATGATTTTACCTATTTGGTCAATTACTCAATTTCGAATATGCACATTTTCATTGACTACGTTTACTTCTTTTATGTTTTCGTTTTATATTTTCCTTAGCCAATTGAATTTATTTGCTTTTTTAAATCCTTCTTAACTATTTTGTTCACAATTTTAAACTATGAATCAAATTCCCAAAATTGGAAACACTTGAACGAAATCGACTATAACAATGACATGTACTAACAAGAAAAATTATTTCTAATGATTAGATTTTACTGTTTTATGAACATAAACTTTATACTCATCACTCATCACTCATCACCCATCAGCTAGTAAAAGATGTCATGATATACAGCATCATTTCTATCAAGTTTGGCTCTTCCCTTTGAGTCATCAACTCGTTACTCATCGTACATGGAGAACATAAGTTGGGAATCGAAATTCATTGGCACGACTTGTTAACCTACCTTGACTAAGAGCTATTTTAACATCCTACAATCACAATCAATAGCTAAGATTAAAGACTTTTCCTTTTCATCTAATGGAAACAGCTAGTAACAGCTGGAGCCTGCAAATGTTAATTGGATTTGCAACATCCAGGATGCTGACTGATAAGGAGTTTAATTAGAGCCCTTTTATAGAGACAAAGACCGTACTTAAATTTATCTGAGAACAACTTTCAACAATGCGAATATGTATCTTCAATGCATTTCACAGGTTGACAGCTGCTACTGAACCAGATATTAGCATTAGACCGGTAGACTTTGCTTCAAAGTGGTGCATGTATGTAAAGCAGAGATCTTAACACGATGCAATACTCAAGTAGCAGGAAAAAGATAATTCAGTAATTGATGCTTTCAAATAGATTTAAGAATGTAAATGCACAGGTAGTCTGCTGAATGCGGGTTTCCTAACAAACATTTACCCAAACTTGTCGCTCAAAGCATCACAACAATTTGCGGGAAAAGAAAAAGAACAAAACCCTGAAGACTCCGAAAAGCAAGGAGTGAGATACAAGTTGTTGAAGCAGGAAACCTTAATATCATCATGCAGAAAATGAGACTTCATTATTACTTCAAAATGAGATGCACTTGTAAATAAGGATGCGGATGCCACTAAGCATAGTTGATGCTCTGAGTTGAATCTCAAAAGCTTGAATTAGATAGTCTAAACTTAAACACTCATGCCGGCAATTCTGAAATATTCTCCACACAAAGCCTTGCTTCTTAGAATCCAGGATACAGAGAAGGTCATTTTCCAATGCAAAAACTTAAAAAGGAAGTTAGAAACTTTCTGAATGCCAAACTTCACAGTTACTTCCTCTTGGATACAATAACTGTCTCTTCTCTACTATGTACTACTGACATGCCCAAGTCAATGAACCCTACACCTAAAGTTTGCATATGATGCACTAACAAGCAGAAATTTCCTTAATAAAGCTTTTAAGAAGACTAAGGATAAGTGGAGCAACATATGATGCTAACTTTTTCAGCTCCACAGTAAAAAGAAAAAGAAAACATAGGAAAGTTTGCTGCAATCAATAAATAAAATTCCTTTAAGGATTACTCGAACACGATACAAAGATGATCTCAAGATTGTGAAAGAATTCTACTCTATTGTTCTTGGAAGTTCAAAACAAGGTAACAAGACAACAGAATAAACAAAATACAAGTAAAGATGAACTGTTATCAAATTTAAGTTTGTTTTTAACTGATGTGTTACATCATTACCTATCAATTATCACACACTGAAGATGTTTTACTCACTAGCTGTGCGATCCACTGCTCCCCTGCACTGGATGCCGCCGAATATCAAACTGGTCGACAGACTCCAACGGAGTAGCCGTCTCATTCCTGATCCTCTTGATCTTGGGGCTCAACAAGCCCCTGTGCCTAAACCCGTAAAGCTTAAGCACCTGGTTGTCCGCAAAATTGAAAGCCCTCTCCATGCTGCTCAAGCACCTCTCCACCGGATAATCCCCATAACTCCCACAAGGCTTGCAACCCACAAAATGGGTCACAAACGGCCACCTCTCATCCCCCAAACCCGGATGATACTTCTCTATCATCTCCTCATACCGATCCACCAATCCAGCCCAATAACCGTGCAAGTAGTACGAATTCTCCACAAATACCTTCTCCATCCACAGATCCTTCTGAGACAGCAACAAGTATATCAATGCAGACTGATCATCCGCCTCAAACGCCGGCCTCCCCTTCAAATTCGCCGTCAAAACCTTCCCGGCCTCCTCTCTTATCGGACCCTTGGGACCCATCGGAGCCCAAGCATCAAGCAAATCCAAAGACCACTGGCAATTCCTAAACAGAAAGCTCCCAGTGTTCAAAGCAATCCAAGACTTCTGATCAAACAGCAAATCCGGGTAGCCATGAATAACAAGATTGTGCTTGTCATACTTCCCCAATGGGATCTCAAACACCATATCAGTAAACATGGCATCACTATCCATCCACCAAATCCACTCCACCTCGGGATGCGAAAGCATCAGCTTCCTAATCAAAGGCAACTTGGCCCAATACCCAGCAAGCTCCATATCCAAATGGGCTAAATTATAAACAATCTCAATCCCATGAATCCTACAATAATCGATCTTGTTCTTTATAGCCTTCAACAAATAATGGTCTCCAATCGGGTTGTCACAAGGCTTAGGTGGAGACCCGGTAACCAACAGAACCCTAGGCTTACCGTTTACCAAGCTCGGAAACTCCGGGTTCGACTGAAGCCACCGCCCTCTCTCCGCGTCCCAATTCCCGATCTTGGGTCCGAGCGTGTACGTCACGTTCGGGTTACTGCTCTGGGTGCCGTTGATGAACTCATCCGGGTCGTTGGGGTCGCTGTCGGATCGGATCTCGGCCAGGATCCGATTCGTCTCCTCGATTAAGTTCTGGTTGACGGCGTCGGCCTCGGAGCTGCCGAGGTTGCCCACTCCGATCGTGCCACGTAGGACCAGGATGGTGACGAAGCCGCAGAGGATGGTGATTTTGATGTTGTTGAACGTCTTCTGGATCTGGCGGCCACGTGGAAGGACGCGGCCGGCGGAGGCTGCTCGGGCTGAGGTGCCGGTGGCGGTGGTGGTGGGCAGCCCACTTGAGCTCCGCTTCTGGGGCGTGAAATTGTCCTGACCCATTTGTTGGAATCGCTCAAAGGTGAAGTCTTTAGCTGAGGAGAGTCGGGAGGAGCCCTAGAGAGTGAGGGCGGAGGCGGCGGTGGTCATGGCGGAGGTGGGTGGTGGCTTTGGTGAAGGTGTGGAGATTTTATGTTGAAGAGAAGGGAGTGCTTAAGACATGTGTCCAACACCGACTGTCGTGGGGGGTTTATGCTTATTATTCTAAGTATTTTCATTTTCATTTTCATTTTTTTTGGTATTTCCATTTTCTTAGTTTTTTGTTGTTGTTGTCTGATCTGTATTATTGAATTTTCCTAAATAGGACTGAATTATTATAGGCCCAAATAGGGTTGGATTTGATTTGGAATGATTCGGCCCCGGGTGCATTGTATGTAGTGGTTTTTTTAACCTAAAGTAGTTTTATCGTCAAAGCTTGAGAAATTATTCAAAGTTTGGATGCTCGCCTTTCCATTGAATTTGTAGAGTAGTTGTATCACTTCCTTTTGTGAAAAGATTATGCTTTTGATCACTATCTTGTTGTCCTTGGAGTTGAATTCATTTCCTCTTTTTCCTTTTTTGATAAAATTCTTTTTTGAGTTTTTGGAGTAACACTATATTGGGATAGTTTACACATTAAACATTTAAGGATGACTGATGGAGGCAAGAGTAGGAGCTCAACCCTCCACTACTTGATTCGATGAAGTCAGTTGTTGCAGGATAAAAAGAAATTTTAGTTTCATCGTCTATTGGCACATCAACAACTACGAGTTAACATTGTCGAAACTAGATCAGATGAGACAACACCCACAGATGATTGATGTCTCTACTTTACTTGATGGGACCATAACCAAACGACATTGTTGCATAAATACGTCAACCAAGATCATGATCTCTTTTGATAAATAAGAGGTTTTGTTGTTAATAAGTGTGAGTAACTCTATTAAATACTCGACGGGGCTCCTTGCTCCTAGGCTACTGCCTAATTCTTCTCGTCGCCGGCGCTGGCTGTGGTGATGGTGGTATCGATTTGAGATTGGATCGGAGTTTTAGTGATGTTGGGCGAATGGATGTGAGGTCAGGAATCGGTGTTCAGCATGCGGAATGCATGAGTTACTTAGAACCTCGTCAATATTGTAATAAGAGGTTTCGTTGTTAATAAGTGTGAGTGACTTTGTTAAATACGTCTACATATTCATATTACAATACTTTTTGTTAATTCAACATGATTTTCCTTACTTACGTTGTTATACATTCACTTTGATGGTTGCGTAAATTAGTTCTTTATATTCGAGACTGCATGAAAATTAATTTACAACTAAACTATACTAGACGGACGAAGTTGATGCATTCTTGCAGACTCGTCATGAAAAATATGGTAAATAGATAATGGGAAAATTACTGGTCCCCCCTTTAACTTTTGGTGTTTCGACAGTTCAGTCCCTGTTATTCCAATTTTAACAGATAACTCTCCAAACATTCAAATTTCACACAATTTGATCCAAACTTACCATTTTACCCCTCACTTATTTTTTTTTGTTTTTTTTTTTATTCTTCTCTCTCTCTCTTTTATACATATGTATATATATGTGTGTGTGTGTGTGTGTGTGTGTGTGTATATATTTTTTATTCTTCTCTCTCTCTTTATATATATATGTATGTGTGTGTGTGTGAGTATATATGTATGTATGTATATATGTATGTATATGTGTGTGTATATTTTTATTCTTCTCTCTCTCTTTTTATATATATTTATATGTATATATGTGTGTGTGTACATATACATATGCAGATATATACATACACATATGCATATATATATATATATATATATATATATATATATATATATATATATATATATATATATATATATATATATGTATATGTATGTATACATATATATCTAATGTGTTTATGTATTTGGTAAGTCTATATACTATGTTTATGTTTCATATTATAAAAAAAATTCACAACTTTTATATATCTAATGTGTGTGTGTGTATCTATATATATATATATGTATGTATATGTATATGTATATGTAGATATATAAATATATGTATAATTTTATACATATGTGTGTGTGTGTGTGTATATATATATGTATATGTAGATATATATATATATATGTATGTATGTATGTATGTATATGTAGATATATGTATATATGTGTGTGTGTGAAAAAAGGAAGTGAGAGGTAAAATGGTAATTTTGGATCAAATTGTGTGAAATTTGAATGTTTGGGGAGTTATCTGTTAAAATTTGAATAACAGGGACTGAACTGTCGACGCACCAAAAGTTAAAGGGGGGACCAGTAATTTCCCCATAGATAATTCACTCCCCTATAAAAATATAATCCAACGCGCATGTTTACGTGAATGAGTCAAACGCCTCAGCTGGTTCCGGTCTGTTCTACACTCCACGGCTGCAAAGTTGGCTAGCTTTGACGCGTAACTTCCAAATTCCTCCAAAATTTCCCACTTTTGCGCGGCTGATCCACCGTCGTGTGAAGGCGGCTCACACCGTCATTAAGCGCGTGAGAATTCTGTGAAGATGGGATCAGTGAAATGCGTCCCTGATCCAGATGGACCCACAAGATCAACTTAAAAAGCTTGTCCTTAACTCTCATCTACACCCCCCCCCCCCCCCCCCATGTGTTATGTTTTTACTGCCTGTCCCCTTCTTATTTGATTCCCTTTTTTTTGTTCCTTTACTTTTTTTTTTTATGATTCTAATTATTAGTAATATTAACTGCAGGCCTCCATCAATCCAGTGGCTGTTTGCTCATTTAGATTTTCGAGATTACAATTTGGATTGACATTTGTGTTTGTTGCAGTGCTAGGGCGGCTAACAATTTGATATGAAAAATTTAACAGAGGTATCAATTTTGTACTAAAATTATATTATGACTTGTCATCTTAAATACATTTCATTTAGAAACTCAAGAGGATCCACAAGTGCTCATGAAAAGCTCTTTCTCAGAGAAGTGAAGGCTGGAGCTGGGCTGAGCCAGTCTTCTTAGGCATTGGGTTCTGCATCTTCCCTTGGGCTTTGGGCTGCTGCCTTTAGGCTTTTTGGGCTTCTAATTAAGTAATTAGTTAATTGTTTCAATCTAATAATTTTCCTACTTTTTAAGGGAGCTATACAATTTTTGTGTTTGTACTGTGCCTATTTACTATGATGTAGTGATAATGTGATATCATAGTTTATAGGTTTTTTTTTGTTGAATAAATAGGCTTGCTTTTCTTAAGTGAGCGATAAACTACTTTTTAAGAGAACTATACAGTTTTTGTGTTTGTACTGTGCCTATTTACTATGACGTAGTGATATCATAGTTTATAGGTTTTTTTTTTTTGAATAAATAGGCTTGCTTTTCTTAAGTGAGCGATAAATGTATAATGAGTGGTCCTATCTCTATGTTCCACCGTGGTACCTCCACAACTTCTTGTTTGTCTATATATGGTAGCAGAATGATATGTAATAGTCATTTTGACTTTAAGTGTCAATGACAGGTCAATTTGAATTTATTCAAAAAAAAAAAAAAAAAAACAGGTGCTCATGAAAGATAATTTTTAAATAAAAAAGGTAAAATACCTTCGTCGATGACTAAATTGTCGTTAAAGTGTGTACTGATTATGTCATTTTCTTTAAAAACATAAACCAATAAAGATTTATCATATTGGTACTTGAAGTCTTTATAACCCTAAATCTTAGGCTTGTAAAGTATTCTTATACCCTGTGAATAAATGAATTCCAAAAGTTTATTAAAAATCTGTGTGGTATAGCTCGTGTGTTTTCGAGTGTTTCTTCATGCTTAACAAAACAACGTACGATTCTTTGTTATATTATCTTTTTTTTTAAATCTTAAGAGGATCGACGCACGGAGCATATAGATCTTCAAAACTTAATTGAAAATGGATTCTCAAGTCGGTTAGAGTTACTAAAATTTTGGCTTTTCATAGATGATTTCAATACCAATATCAAAGACGACTTAAATTTATATAATACACCAATTTACCTTACATGTAGATAATAATATCTCAAAAATAAACAAATCCCATTAGCTTGTCAAGAGATCGTGAATCATAGTGTCCAAAACAAACATTCAAATCACAACCCAAGAGTCTTCCATTGATCATCAAACCAAAACTTCTTTGTTAACATAACTATTGGACTTTATTTTCTGTTCAATTACTCTGGACACCCATTTCAAACCAAGTCTATTTCAGCTATTTGTCCTTTAATTATTAGCACTAATAAATTTCTAATCTTGATTAATACACCAATCTACCTTACATTTTATAAGAGGATCAAAGGATTTCACTCCTACCCCCACGGTGACTCGAACCCATGACTTCGTACATAGGTAATGAGTGCTCTAACCACTGAGCTAACACCACATCCCACCAATCTACCTTACATGTAAATAATAATATCTCAAAACTAAACATCTTATTCTTCCCATTACTTTTCAACAGTTCGTGGATCATGGTGTTCAAAATAAACATTCAAAAAAGTCTTCTATTAAAGATAGTCAGACCAAAACTTCTTTTTTAACAAAACGTACATGCAATTGGATTTTGTTTTCCCTCAATTACCTTGGACGCCCATTTCAAACCAAGTCCATTTCAGCTGTTTGTCCTTTTTCGATCTTATTAGCACTAACCAACAACTGTTGTCAGCATCAGAGACCAATTCATTGAATCACGGCCAAGAGTCGAGGAAACAATATCAGCAAACAAGTACGTAATAGATGTCAAGTTTGGGAATGGAGAAAATGAAGCTTATTAAGTTAACTTAGTAACGAACCTAATTCTCACAGCTCATCTCCAGGATGGTTCCAAAAGAGTGCACGCGCGTGCAGCTGCTATAAAGTACTCTTGTCTTAGAGGGTCGGCCAAGCAAGCCAATCCTATGAAGTCCCACAAAAATATGTCGGCCATATGTCTTGATAACCAATCAAGGGTGAGCGTGGCATATTTAGCCTTGTACAATAATCTGGAAAACCTTTCTCTACTCAAATTAAGGTTATTAAGCGCCCACAGTTTTGGGCTCAGAAATGGACAAAATGACAAATAGCTAGGACATATATCCGTAATTTCAGGTCATGCAGCACCTCTTAAATTCCAAAGCAAAAGCTTCAGCATCCATTTGAAAAGCCAGCCAGCAATGCAGCCGTCAATTGCTTACTTATTCGCGGTCGATCCACCGTCGTGTGAAGGCTGTTGAATCCCACACCGTCGTTGACCGCGTGAGGAAAAGACAGACATGCATCTTTTTTATTTTTGTGCGAGTTTGTGGTTCTCTCTCAGATCAGATCAGATCAGAATCATCAGATGTTATCAGAGGTTTTATCTTTTATCAAGGGACCACAGGATCATCTTAAAATGTTATGTCCCTAAACTCCCATTACTGTCTGTCGCCTTCTTTCTTTCATTTGTTTTTTTCTTTCTTTTTCTGTTTCTTAAAGAATTTTAAATTGTTAGTAATACGAAGTAGAGCTAGCAAGCCTCCATCAATCCAAGTGGATGGGAGGCAGCCAACTCAATCATCATGAATTAATGTTGCACCATTGCTCTCCTATATCCTCGCAGTGTTGATTTTGATTTCGTATCGATGAAGTTGATGGTTGGGAAAAGGGGCCCGGATTCAATCTGTCTGTTACTGAAAAAAGGAAGACTAACTAAAAAAACACCCTTGACTATAAATAAAGAGTGGTGATCGAGGCTTAAAAAGGACGTGCGTACGGCTTCAATTGATCTATGCTCACGCACATCTTTAATTTCTTTCAAGCTAGCTTGTATTTCTTTTCTTTTGAAAGGGCTGGCTAATACTTGTTTGAATTAATTGGTTTAATTGTTGCATGCGTATTATAGATATGTGTGTGTTTAAACCACGGCAAAGTTTATCTTGAATATGTTATATATATGTTTTGGTTGAAGGTCAAAAGCTGTGAACAAATATACTCTGGCTCGTATCTCTGTGAAGATTAACTAGGGAAAATTTGTGTTTTAAAACAGATAGAGAATGTATGCAAAGCTGACCTTAACCAACTCATCTGTTGACCATTCAAATATCTAAGGATCACAGTACCAACTACATCTGAAACAAGAAATAATTTAATTATTAGCAATATAAAGTAGAGCAATTACTATGGTTGAAATTAATGTGTTAGAAGAGAAATTTGGATTGACAGTTGTGTTTGTTGCCATAGGGTGGCAACCAACTCTTCTTAATAAAAAATAATAATAATTAAATTAATAATGAGTACTGTCGAACATTTTAAATTCATTTATTAGAGTTCCATGGAAGCCGTAAGCCTCCAAAAAACCCAATAGCATCCATCAACTATGCAATAATCTCAATAATCCAGACTTTTCACTACTTTACAAGTGCCTTATGACATCAAAATTACGAATGCGTCTCAATTCAGTAATAATTCCAGGTAGCTTCCTATTTGCAGCACCTCTTGAATTCCAAACTTAAAGCTCATGCAATTCATCATGAACACAAGAATTTATGGATGAGAAGTCCAGGGGATAACCCTAACAATTAATTAAGTAGTGAATATAGCCTGCCTGATCTTCCATATTAGATGGAAGAAGCTAGACATCAAGTGAAGGCACTACTGATTAGCACTTTCCTTAAATTCCTTAATTACTCTAGCCCTTTTCTTAACAGAAGAAAAATACATGTGATTTCTCAGTTCTCTCATATTAAGCGTACAGATTACCGCATCAAGTTATACCCATTCACATGTTATCTTTCCCCCAACCCAGAAGGTCTTTCATCTTCCAAGCCATCTGCACCTGCAGATGAACATGCATGAAACCCTAGCTATGAGGACTTGGGTGGCTCGCGGTCTAGGTATGCTATGCTTGATAATAAACACCTGTCAAGAGAGCTTTGCTAGTTTCTATTTCTGTTGTTGCTTCATTTGGTGTTGTTGTATTCGCATTGTTCTATTAACTGTGTGTTCGTTCTTCCTACTAATAAATATTAGGGTATTACTTTAAACTCTCAAGCCATAAAGAGAGGTGTACTTGTTATTTCAAAAAAAGAAAAAAAGAAAGAAAAAAAAAGAGGTGTACTTGTTTAATAAATATTAAGATATTGCTTTAAACTCTCAACGCTCAAGCTATAAAGAGAGATGTACTTGTTTAATTCTTTCTTGTTTCATGTGATTGGTACTGTGATCCACACGATCACCAGATGTATATTTTATGTGTATCAAAACAAAATGGTAGGGGTGGGCATAAACCGAACCGGAGGTTCAAAACCGGCCGAACCGGCCCGAAAAACCGGCTTGGGGACCGAACCGGAAGAAATAAGGGGGAAAAAATGACTTGACCGAACCAGACCGGATTTCTCCGGTTTGGAAGCGGGTTTAGTGAGTAAACCGGCCGAAAAAAACCGAACCGATCCGAATAATTAATATTTATTTAAATTAATATTTTTATTTATATTAATATTATTTTGATAGTTGTTGAATTCTAATTGGTGGAAATCAAGTTGCACATACTTCTCGCTACACCTGATTGCTCTCATAGAAGAAAACCTTAAGTCAAGCCACTCAGCCCCTCATTTCGACTCTGCCTCCCTCATCTCTCTCAATAGAGGACATGGCCCAACTAATCCAATCAACACACTACAGCTTAATGATAATGTTGCCGGCTTGGATGAAAAGAGAACAAGAGAATTCTATAATGAGAATAGGTTATTTGACTCTCATTTAATGAACATATTATACGAAAGCCGAACACAACCGAAACCGATCCGCACCGCACCGGAAAACGGTGTAACCGAAGTAAGCGGTGTGGCTTTTGAAAATGCGGTTGCGGTTTTGAATATTGCACAACCGAATGAAGCGGTTTGGTTGCGGTTTTGGCCTAACACCGATCCGCACCGAACCGCGCCCACCCCTACAAAATGGAACATCCCAGTTATCGTCAAGTCTATCTTAGACATTGCTTTCTGGTCTTACCTGAAAATAGCGAGCTAGGAGAGAGAGAGAGAGAGAGAGAGAGAGAGAGAGAGAGAGAGAGAGAGAGAGAGAGAGAGAGAGAGAGAGAGAGAGAGAGACGATAATAGTTACTTTTTGTTTCACTTTGGCTGAAAATCATTATTTATTTTTGGCATTCGTTGAGGCATGAAGAAACTGACGAGTACATTTCTGGCCTATATATTAACCTAAGATGAGGTCCATGAAAGACAATAAAAGGCTGATAGGAGTAGTGTAATAGTTGCAGACAGTGAATAGGTTTTCGACTTTGGGTCCGCTTTCTTGAGGGAGAGGAGATTCATTGATGGTAGTAATTCCTGATCATCTTCAGCGGTTCAACAACGAAAAATTTACCATTAATTTCACCATAATAATGAATTGATCGAATGGTAGGAAAGCATAATCTTTATTAATTAAGCCAATTCTGTAGAGAATGGTTAAATTTTTGAAGTACCTGTAATGCCCATAGTTTATTAATATGAAGAATAACAATATTTTCATCATGAGAGGGTGAAATTGATATTAGCCATAAAACTGAAAATAACTACCCACTATCCATTTATTTTCTTTTTTGTTTTTCAATCTTTATCTATTTTCATAAATTTTCAAAAATAAACGGCCAAATGGCACGCACAGAGTGCGTGTCAAGAGGCTAGTATATATTATGGTAACATTAATTAGCTTTTAGCTACATATAGAAGCTAGAGATATATATTCTCCAACATTAGTGGCCGGTTTGAAGTTATGGAAAAAAAATCCATTAGTGATTTTGAAGAAAAAGATGGACTCGAACTCGAAATAGGAGCAGGTTCGAAGGAGTACATAAAGAAAAAGAGGCCTATCAAAGATACAGCATGCTTCGTAAAATGAGACTATATATATAGCCACTCTGTGGTCTAAAAAAAATTGAAATATAAACCTAGAGCAGTTGAAGCTCTTGCAATTTGCTTCATGGACGTCGACAATTGAAGGTTTTCTTTTCATGGTGGGGGTTTGAAATTAGGGTCCATGCATGCAAAAAGTATAAAAGTATTACATTCACAAAATCTTCATGTGATCCAACATGCATGGAATTTTGTTTCAGACTGCGAAATTGATGGATGGGCCCCCAAAAGAAACACTGTAAAGTGGCAAACAAGGTTAATCTTTTAAAACTTTTGACTAACGAATTAACCCTTAATTACGTGGCCACGTGGCCACGTCCCCTCCTAAGAGCAAGTGCACCCGTAGTCAAGAAAAGGCAAAGTCGAGAAGTCAAGAATTCGACCGGTCAAGCTACTATTCACTGCCACTGGACATGGGTTTACACCCGTTGTTTTTCTTGCCCGGTCAACACTGTTCATTATTATATAATTTTAAGGGGTCTCGAAAATCGACTTTTTATACATACGTAATTTGGGAAAACTTCCTTCATGAAAGTTATAGAGATCGTCGATACGATCTCGTGCATACATGGAACGCAATATTCGGAGTTCGTATGAATTTATTATAAATTTTTGAAATCTGAAAATTTTCTATAAATAGCAAAAAAATTTCATAAGGACAGATTTTTCTTCTTTCTTCACTTTCACCCCTGAAACTCTCTCTTCTCTCTCCTCCTCGTCCCCTCAGACCTGTCGAATCCCGACCGACCCGACCCGAGTTTTCCGGCGCCGTCGTGCGTCCTCCGGCAGCGGACCCGGGCCATACGGGCTCGCCTCGGCCCGCTCGTCCTCCCCACAGTGGTGCCTCACCTCACCACTCAGCCCAGAAGGAGATCGAAGGCCTCCCACACGCACTGCTGCTCGCTCTGCGTCGTCCGTGCGTTCCACGCCGTCTTCCGGCGCGTCTCTCTCCGCGCGTCAGTGGGTGACGTCAGCCATGTGGGTTCCTCGAGCCGAGCTGGCAGCTAGGCAGACTGGTCATGGAATTAGTCACGGGCTTGCCCGTTTTTATGGCTTTGGGCATGGAAGGGCAAGACTTGCCCGGGCAATCCAACACCGGTGGAAACTGGTTTTCTGCATACCCCGGCAACCACATCAACATTCCTTCTTTTTGCCCGGGCAATCCAACACCGGTGGACTTGCTCTAAGCAACCACAAACTCTAGTCTCTATTTGCCTCTCTCCGTTAATTCAAGTCCTCTCTTAATTAGCAAATTTCACACTCCCACGTCCCCTCCTGACTCCTAAGCAGCCACAAACTCTAGTCTCTATCTGCTTCTCTCCGTTATGCATCTGCAAAATCTTCAAGGTTTTCAACCTTCGAGGCCCGCATCGCACAACAGACTTTAGATGGGGCCTCTGGGAGTGGGGTCTTTGTCAAAGCACCGACTACTGCAAGGGTGGCCCACCCGAGATTTTTTTTTTTTTTTTTTTTTTTGCTTCTTCTTACTCCTGTAGTCTTCTTCTTTCAAAAAGTCTTTAATTCTAGGCTCAAATACAACTCTTCTAATCTTCTTCTTCCTCCCCTGAAATTGAGTTTAGAAATGAAAAGTAGAGGTCTCCACAAATTCAAAACATTTTTAAATAAATTTTTCGGATTCTCAAGTTATTTTAAAGAAACTTTTGAAGTTTATTTAAAGAAAAAGCGAATGCTCACGTGACAATATTTTATTTTTTTTAGAAAAGGGCGGTGCGGCAGCCCTCAAGCCTTAGTAGCCATGATTACTTGTTGGGAACTTGGGATGGTGATAGCATAACAGCTGACAATGATATCATCTAAGTGGGTGACGATGACATCAGCAAGGGGCAGTCATTACTCATTAGCCATGTGCATGTGGTAGTAAAGGTAGTGTGGCTTTGTATGAAGTTGACACATGTCTCAAATGATTGATAGACACGTGGCAAATCATATCTTATAACTAGCTAATCAGCCACCATTACTTTCTGTCATTATTTTCACATCTTTTAATTTGCAACGTAAGGTGCTGCATGACCTGAAATTACGGGTTTCACTTTTGAGACTCACGCATGCTGTTTGTCCCCTTGGGTTGATGTTTACCGCTCAAGACCCGACCGGAATGAAAACCCGACGGGTTCCGAGTTTTCTAGACACCACCGACCTAGCCACCGGTCGGAGGTGAACGGCTCCTCTTTCGATTTTTGGCTTCACCTTAGATCGTTTCAAGGAGTACTGAGAGAATCGGGGCCGAGAAGCGGGCCGGATTTCTCTCATCACAAGAGGTGAAATTACTTGAGCTTTGTAGCCCTTAGGCCGGTGAATGAAAACCCTTATAGCTGTTGAGAATGTGTATAAAAATAACTCCCACATTGGAAAAACATAACTTTGCTTATGGGTTTATAAGGGTTTGGGCCACTCCATCTATTGCCAATTATTTTTGGATGTGAACCCCAGATTACTTTATCATAGTATCAGAGCGGGTTATCCCGAAACGTTTCGAACCCCTCGTTCATAATCTGATTTAGGTGTAGTTAGAAATGTTGTCGAGCGTGTTGCGGTGAGCAAATTGATATAGGTTTCGACCCCCCAGTTGGGGTTGAGGTGGTGGCGCGTGTGTCTGGTAAACATCCACCGCGGTGGATTCCAGAATATCTGGTGAAACTGAGGAAGAATAAAAAAAAATTCATTCTCCAATTCTCTCATTTCCAATAGACAATAGCAGAAAAAGTAATAATACGGCCTCAGAAAAGACACCTTTCTAATTATTTATCCAGGTAGGTCTAATACCTAGAGGCAGAAAAAGCCAGAAAGCAAACTCCAAGACCCTTCTCGAAAAGGAAAAAAAAAACACTCCAAGACATTTAGACTTCACTGACACCAACACTGACACCAACAACAGTTTATCATGAAAAAAAAAAAAAAAAAACCAACAGCAGAAGAATAAGCTAGTAGAGCTCCTTAACACAGCATAGAGTACGTGTACTCTGTTAGCTAGCTAGAGTGCTAGACCGTGGGCGGCCCAATTCCTCAATTTTTTTCGAGATTCATGAAAAGGCGGGATGACTTCGATGCGGTATTCCGTACGCCTCGTTTCGTTCACCTCTCGCCAGAAACAGAGGGAGTCGCCTTCTTTGGCTCCTCGTTTTTTGATGAAGGCTCTCCATTCTTTGCGCTTGAAAATTGGTTTCCTATATTTGCCTCTTCTTCCAGCCAAGTAGAACTGATAATCGTCACCCTTATCGTCCAAGACTCGGATTGCAGTGGCACTTCCTGGTTCTGCAATAGGCATCACGCGACCCATCTTATCAGTCACTACAAGTCTGTCATTCACATCTGATTTCCTCAGATACTTTATAAAGCTGGACTCGTCCGCCATCGATTAATGGATATTAAGAAACACCGAAAAAAATCCGGGAGGGGTAGGAAAGATATATCAAGGAAAATCTTGGGGGTGGACACAGAGCAGAATTGAAGACTTGCAAATAGAGAGACAGGGAGAGGGAGTGAATGACAGAGAGTGAGTGAGCACAGAGATCTGAAGAGCAAGAGAGAGGGATAGACTGAGAGAGACTCTATGGGCCGCAAGAGAAGGCGAGTTGGGAATGAGAGGTTTAGCAGGGGATTATTTATAAAAGTCGGTAAGTTGTGCAAGATTAAAGAAGGTTGTGACTTGAATTAGTAGTGTTAGTTCTTACAGTAGCTAGCAAACAACAGGTCTCCCAATACATCATCTACTAATCACCAACACATCAATGACATTATCTACTAATTAGTTCAAGTTCACTACTAACTAGTCCAAGTTCATACAGTATAGCTAGCAAACAAAAGGTCTCCCAACACATCAATGACATCATCTACTCGTCATCTACTAAATAGTTCAAGTTCATAGTTCATACCATAGGTAGCTTTCCAATAGGATAAAGCTAACAAGATCTTTGTTTTGTAATGTTTAATGACTGGCAAATACAATAATGCTGGCCTCAACATTCCCTAGCGATCTATTCCGAAGTGGCTAAAAATAAAGCAGTCCGTGGTTTTCATATAGAGTATCTCTTTCCAGCATCACATCCTTTTAACACGTAACACGGAACACAGGAGGATCTATTAAGACTTTCTTAAGGAAGAGATGCATGGTTAATTGATGGTAATACGTAATTCATCATGATCATCTTCAGCGGTTCAACAATGAAAAATTTACCATTTTACCATAATAATGAATTTATTGGTAGAAAACCATAATATTATGGTAAAGGAAATAATAATAACGCTCATTAATTATTTTTAGCTATATATAGAAGAGATCGATATTCTCCAACATTAGTGGTTTGAACTTTATAGTTATCGAAGGAAAAAAAAAACCATTAGTGGTTTAAAGAAAAAGATCGACTTGAAATAGGAGTGGGTTTAAAGGAGGGTTTAAACTTTATTCTGTTACGTAGGGCATGCTTCCTAGCTAAAATGATATATACAACCCAAGGCGCGTGAACCTATGAAGGAGTCAAATGCCTGCGCTCGTCCGCGCCTCCGCAGGCGATCCACCGTCGTGCACTGTTAGTGAAGGCTGTTTAATCCCCATACCCCTCATTAAGCGCGTGAGGATAAACCATCCTCCAAATCAATCAATTCTGAAATGATGGAAAATGTACTCTGGGTTTGAACTTTGAAGACTTCGAACCGACAGGATCTATCGAAGGCCTTTTTTTTTTTTTTTTTTTGGTGAGCAAGGGGCCACAAAAGGCCATTGAAAAGAGATAATGAAAAAAGATCTAGAGTAATTTCCATTAATTAGTTAATATACAGAAACCTATGCTAATCTCTCTCTTTAGAAAGGTCTACTTATTTAAAGTGTAGTATGTGTGGCTGATGTCTTAAAGTACACAAAATGGGCTTTAACTAATGAAGTAATAATGAGTTTATAATTGAAGACAATTTCAATTTTCAACATCGATCTGCATGCATGTTGGAATATTAAGAGTATGTTGATCTGTTATTATATATTAGCTATCTCCGATTAGTTATTCTCTGCACTTTGACGACGGCGATGGAATTAGTTGAGCGTGTTAAAGTAATAGAGAATGGAGAGGTTTAGGATGAGTGTGATGTGCAGAACAAATTAGACGACCATTATGATGAGTCTAATGTGACTAATGCTAATGTGCCAAAGACTAGGCTGAGCCAAGTGAGGTTAATATCAGTGCTAGTGGGCCTAGTGAGGCTAATATTTGTGCCCGCTGTGTGTGTAAACCTAGTAATCTCAGCAACAACTCACACTCAAAGCATGACCCTCTTCTCCATTTAACTATTTGAATCTCCTGCATGAAGTTTTAATCCTGACCGTAGCATGATCTGCTTGAGTATCTAGAAGAATCCAATTCAATTTGTTGTAAAGGCCTCTACTCCCTTCTAGCATAAAATAGCTACTCTTTATTTGATTGTTGTCACGTCTCAACCATTTTGTACAATTACCAATTATCAATATCATCAATTGCTTCTTTCTTTCTGTTCTTCATCTTCTTCCTCAAATAAGCGTTTGATTCTCTGCCATTGTTACTTTGTTTTTAAGCTTTTACTATCATGACCATGAATTTTAGCAGAGCGCCGCTACACAGGTGCTAAGAAATTTATACCAGGATAGATGAAAAGGTAAAACACGCGCGTAATTCTTGCATTTTTCTTCTTGAGCAAAGAAAGCCATATGAACTTTCTTATCCAAAAAAAAAAGAAAGCCATGTGGACTTTTACTCTTTCTTACCACTTTATGGGATCCAGTAAAGAATTTTTTAGACTGTTAAATGTCCAACAGAAGGAATCTTGAAACTTGGTTTTCTGGGTGGTAGAGAGACCGGTGGGACCACACCACGTGCTTTCATTGAGTCTTTCTTTAAAAAGATTTTGACCGTGAAAAATGTGATTTAGTAATATAACTGTCAACAATTATACATAAGTAAGTATAGGAGGCTGGAATACGCTGGCTGTAACTTACAGCCACTGGCGGAGGTTGACGTGGTGCGAGGAGAGCCACTTAATCAATCAACCTAGGGGTTCAACGTAATTTCACAGTTGACGGTGCCGTTAGGGTGAAAATGTTTTACAGCCCTCCTCGTCATCCACCCCAATCGAATTGGAGTTCATTCCATCCTTTCCTCGAGGGGTTTCTCAGACCCAAAATCACTTCTCTCTCCTGTCGCCACTGGACTTGATAACCAAGGTCCCCAAAGCTGAAAATTCAGCTTTATCATTGAGGTAGAAACGAGGGAGTAATCCTATTCTCGCCTCGGCCGAAAAACCAAGCTTGGATTCACAAAAACACAAGATTGGGAGGTCATCAACCAAGCCTGGAGCTGATTCCAAGCAGAAATCTGTTCACACTGTCACAAAAACTGAGGTACCCATCTTAAATTTGATTGCTTTTTACCTTGAATTTGAGTTCTTTGATTGGTTTTCGAATTGGGTCAATTGGGTTTTTGAGTTGCAATGGTAAACAAGATTAGTTGATATAGGATTAGGGATATCTGGAAAAATTTGTTCGTGGGCAAATTGTAGGTTGCTAGGGGTGGGAAAGAGAAGAGGAGGGATTCAAGTTTTGAACTTTAGTGATATGCAGCACCAGATAATGAAACCCTTTACTCATTACAGTTTAATCATTTAGCTTTGCTTTTCTTTTGGAAATTACTTACTGCTGAATCTTAAATCAGTTTTATGGATTTGATCTGGGTCTCTCATGTATTGCATTTTGGGCTTTTCCTCATATTTTGGGTTGTTAGATTGATTAGCATGAAGTTCATCTTCTATTTTTCGAAGAGACTTGCTGTATTTATTAATTAATACTCGATCAATTTTCTGGAACTCTTCCTTCTGAGCTTGGTTATCTGGTCAACCTGCGGACCTTGTAAGCCATCAAATCCTCCTTTTTCAGGATAAATACACGCTGCATGTTGCTAATGCAAAAACTTGTTCTATTTTCAGGCTTTGTACGTAGGAAGTGCAATGAAACATTCAGAAGACTGGAGGGGAAAGATCAGAAATGCTCAAGCTTCAATCAAATGTTGTACGAGCACTTAAATGCAGCTCAAGACGTAATTTCTACTTTCTGAATTTATATGAAACAATCAAAACCCTAGTATTTTTTCCAGAAAGTGTAGAATCAAATGACATTAACTTTGAAGCATGGATGGTGAAATGAAAGGCATAATCTATCACAACAGCAAACATGGTAATCAGACTACAGTTAAAAACTGTAGTTTGATTCATTTGTTGGCCTAGTGCGATCACGTTTCCGAATTTGTTATGTGTTTGACTCTAAACAAAAACCCCAAACTCCAAATTTCTGTTATGCTTAGTTGTATTATTGTTGTTCCTACTCTGATTGTAAAGAATTGCCCTTGGGCTTCACATATGATAGTTGCCATAATTCTGTCTTAATTATAGGTTTGCCATGTTGTGGTGCACACTTCTGTGATGTATATTTTGAGTTAAAAATTGACAATTGAATGGTGCTACAGATAAACATAACAATGGTTTAATGTACAAGCTCTAGATCTGTGCGCTTGTTTATCTCGTGAGGAAAAAGATTGAGAAATCCGTGATTTTGTTTCTCTCTTAAAATCATAACTAACTTGGCAAACAATTAAGAGTTTTGGTATGGTAAATCAGCAAGGGTTCTCCGGGTTCCAGAAAAGGTCTATTAAGGTAATTGGTTTAGGTATTCCCGTATCAATGCACATGATGCCATCCTTAATTGGCCAAGGATTCATCAAGATGAAGAGGAACTTGGGACAACAAGAGGAGTACAAATACAAGAATGTACCAATCTTGACCATCATTCCAGAGATGAATGCATATTTTCAAAGGAAATCCAAAATTTTTACTGCTCTGAATAATGAATAACCCAAGGCAAATTAACATGCTACAAAAGAAATGAGTGATTATGTTGCGATAAGAACACCCTCTATTACACTGTAAAATTTGTGTTACTGAACCTATAAAGTACCGACTGCCAACTAAGCATAATTTGTTGAAATCCTTTCTTTCCTATCTGCAGTGTACTGTAATGGGAACAAAGCTACTTCACCTACGGGTAAGACACTGGAATAAATTCTCAATCACAACTATGATTTTTCCTCAATCTTCATACTCTATATTGTGCAGGCTGCAAACATCTCACGGATCGATATGAATCCAATGTCTTTTAACCCATCTCCTTGCATCTGGTTTTACTTTGATCCACCACCTCAAAGCAAATCAAATCATACACCAGCACAAATGGCTCCTGTAACAAAAAACACATTAAGAAGCAAATCAACTGAACCGGCGCGGGCTGGCACCAAATTTTATATATTAACTTGTGTATGTGTGTGAGGGAGAGAGACAGACCTCCTGTCCAAGAGGAGCAGCAAAACTTGGCGTCATTAAGATGTTTAACATCAAGCCCAATAAACCAAGATCCGACACTGACATCATCATGCGCATAGGTACGGAGAATATCTCTGCAGAACAACTCACAGAATTCAAGTTAGTGCTCTGCATAGTGATAAATGAAGGAACCAGTTTATCGAAAAGAATTCAGACCAAAAATAGTTTAGCGGAAGGAAGACACACCTATTTATTCAAACAAATTTGGCCAGACCTTGAGAAATGTCATACATCTCACATGAAGCATGGCGAAAATATCTGTTGGATGCAGAAACATAATTTCAGTATACCATCTTTGATGTCAGCTGCATATAGACTTTTATGCATATGCAAAACCCCATATACAACACTATCGCTTAAATCCCATATAATCAAGCTTGCTGAAATGCAGTTCTTCAGAAAAATCTAACCATCTTTAATCTTAATCATGAATATACTTAGCAACTACATATGGATACGCACATATGCATATACACCATCAACAACATGTACACTGTCACTAAAACCCCATATCAAACTCACATTATATATGAACAGTGATGTCATGTTGGTCTTTTGCTCGTTCAAGTTGATCCTCAGTCTCTACTACCCAAAATATTTTTAGAGACATAATCAACATTCTAAACATGCTTGCTGCCTACTTGTTCCACCCAACAAGTTTCACATTATCCTATCCTTAAAGACAACAGTCCCACTTCAGATTAGAGGACCATTATCATAATCTCCAACAAGATGAGCAATGTGCTATATATCCAGTGGTTCAGACATGGAAGCCTTAATGTAAAAAGTACCTCTCTCTGTTATGATTCCTGCAATGGATTTTGCTCTCCAGGTTTCACGAGCACCAAGGCTGCAACATTGTGCTGGGTCATCTGCAAAGGAAACGATCAATTTAGTATGACCAATGACATAAATACACCAAGCCACAGCTCATCAAATCATTGCAATAGTTCGAATTTTCACAAAGACCACACATAACGTTAATTACAGAAGATCAACAAATTAGTACTACCAAACTACAAGTTTTAACAATACTAAGAAATTTCCACACTACCAAGACCCCAATTCAACACAAGCCCAAAGACTCAATTTTTCATTTTCCTCACTTCTCCAATCATCACCAATTTCTCATAAAACACAAAAAAAAGATAGACAAAGATAGTGAAGCATTTTACCCAGAAACAAAGGCCACCTCAGAGGATGGTCAGGAGTTTCTTAGGTCAAGCACCTAAACCGCTCCGGCATAGTACTCTCCCCTCTACTCTGCTCCCCAGCTTCATCAACGCCATCCTCTTTTTGCATTCACAAAACCCTTAACTTCCTTTCAAACAAAAACCCAATTGCTTTCCCGGAAAACCCACGAAAATTATGGGCTTGGTTTGTGTTCAAAGATTGGATTTTGGTTAAATAGCGGAAAAGGAATGGTTTGGTTTATGAAGTCGAGTGGTGAGAGGAGAGAGAACAGAAGTGATTTTGGGTCTGAGAGGAAAGGATGGGATAATGTTGTGGTTGCTGATGCGCCACCGAGGAGGCTGTAAAAAGTGTTTTACCCCAACGGCACCGTTAGCTGCGTAATGACCTTCAGCCCCACTTTGACTCATTCAGTTGCTCTCCTCGCGCCACGTCGCCCCTCCCAATGGCTGTAAGTTACAACCTGCGTATTCCAGAACTCTCCATATTAAAAAGAGTCTCATTATGAAAGAATCATTGTTCTCCACTTCTCCTCATTGATGAAATTAATGGTTAATTGGGAATTTCATTCTCTTGGAAAGCGGGTTCATATTTAGTGTTTTTAATTGAAGTGTTAAAGAATTCCTTGAAAAGGACGAAGGGAAAGTGAAATTTCGATGAAGTTGTTGCTAGGTGGCCTCCAAATAAAGGTCGAATCCTCCATTATCTATAACTCCTCAATCAGCTCATTTGCGAAACCTCAAAATGCCAATTAGCCTTCTCTTGCAAATAGATCTCAAACTCCCTAGCTAGTAGTCCCTCTCTTAGCAATCTCACACTCCCAAGTCCGCATCTAACCAACCACAAACTCCCTAGTCCGTCCTCTCTCTCCGCCCCCCCCAGTCCGTACTCTAACCACAACGGTACTCTAAAATATAGTGTATTGTAATTTTAGTGTTTGTTTGAAAGAAAGAAAAATCACTAAAGTAAATGTCAAAAATCATATATTCAATGAAGTGACTGAAATACCCTTAAATGTTAACAGTGTTAGTAGTCAAAGTATCAAAATGTTAACAGAATAAAACTTTAGGTATGCAAATGCACTGACATTCAAATAGGTTGTGTGTGTCTGGTGGGGTGGGAAGACAAGGGTTTTTCATTCAGAAGGTCATGTGTTCGAGTCTCATCAAGGATAGTCGGTGGGGTGGAATGAGATGGGATTAATAAAAAATAAAAAATCTATTTAGGCATTAAAAAAAAAGGTATGCAAATTTTGATAGTTGAGTATGAAAATGATAACAGCCTCATAATTTGGGGGGGGGGGGGGGGGGGTGGTGGTGATGTAGAACGGATGGCAGGCAAATTCGAAGAGCAGTTGGATCGTGCAAAAGGAGGAAAACGAAAACTCATCGCTTCGCCATGAGCTGTGGCATTTTTCGGGCTTTCGGGGTCGTTTAGGGCCTCAAAAATGCATTTTTCTATTTTTCGGAGTTTTGGTTTTTCCTAGTTATTTTTGGGTTGTTTTCGTTTTTACCCATGGGCTTTAGGGTTTCATTGTTAGTCGCCCTAGGGTTTCTTTTCTCTTATTTAAGCAAACCTATCTTTCAACTTTTAATCAATAAAATACAGAATTTTCTCTTTTATCTCTGGTGGACTTCATATCCCTTTTGTTAGGTTTATTGCTGGTAAACCTAGTTATCAATCCGACTGCGTCAGAAGGGGGGGAGGTCATTTGTAACTAATCCTTTTTTAAAATTATCCAACTCCTATGCAATATCTCTAATCAAACAAACCCCTTTAACATACTAAACCATATCTGGACCAAAAAGCAAACTGCAGTAAGCTATCTAAAAAGCAAACTGCAGTAAGCTATCTAATCAGAAAAGGGAAGTGTTTAACAAACAAAATGGACGAGCCAATTCGTTGTTTATTCCAATTGCATTGATATATATCTTCACAAAGAAATCATCGAATCCCATTATGTATCCGGATTCCCTAATTTTTCTTGGAGGTTGAAATCTTAAGATAGAAGAGAGAGGAAGAAGAGGAGGTGTAGAAAGAAAATAATAAAGGACTGAATTGAAAATTTGATGGTAAAAAGTATTGAAGGAGGTGCAAATACTAATAAAGCTGGTATGAATATTTTTCAATATGTAATGTACAAAGAGTAAAATTCTTTAATTTTTGTTTTCATCGACTTTTGCATTGTAGAAGATTGCAACGGACAAGCAATTCTCCGATCGATCACCGATTCGATTCTCTGCTAAACATAACTCACATTAATTCTCTATATCATTCGTGTTATTCATATGTACGATCTGGATTCTGGAACATTGAGTGATATATTTGAGGGGTACAAACACCATTACAGCGACCTCTCTTTCAATCTCTCAAACAAATGCACACCCACCACCATTGTTGATCGATGGAGGTAAAAATCTCTGAATTTCTATTTGGTTTTTCTCTAGGTGGTCGCATTCATGCATGCATTTTGGTTTTTTTTTTTTTATCAGTAATTCAAGCATATTGAATTCGTAGGGTATGTTGGTTTGTAATAGACTCAGAATGTGCATTACGATTAAGGTGGTGGTTGTGTGAATTCTTGTAATGCAGCGCAAAGGAAGCACAGAACTACAGAGATAAAAGCTGACCTTGCCCGGCCTTAATCACGGTGAATCAAACTAGTCATGGGCAAAGTCATACATTCTCTTAGAGAGAGACGTGGTTAATCATCAATACAAACTTCCTACCTAAGCATATATTACTCGTTACATGACAAATTTGAGCTCGTGTTAAGCAAGCCTATAATACAGAATAAACTTCTCATCCTATAGACGAGAACTAATGCCAACATCAAGCAACGATCGAAGCATGTTATTGCGATACAACCCAACGTCACTTGCCAGAAAACATATAACATGAAGTGAAGATATTTAATGTTTTCACAAATATAAATTTCATCAAATGTTCATATTGAAATACTTTTTGTTAATTTGGCGTAATTTTTCTTAACTACATTATCATACATTCACTTTATTTTGTGTGTGAATATTATACATTCACCTTGATAATCGTGGTTTTATATTAATTTCTTGTAGAGCAGAAAACTCCAAGCCGCTTGAAAATTAGCTTACGACTAGATGGAGTTAATACATTTTGGTTGATTCTTTATGGAAAAATATGGTTGTATTATAGAAAACTCCAAACCGCTTGAAAACCCCGATATTGTTAGTGAAATAATTCCACTCTAAGGTTTTAGTTAGATTAATAACTAATCAACATACCACACGTACGTAACCTAGCTTTTAAGATAAAAAAAATAATTGAACGACGATTCACAATATATAATAAACTCCCATACAAAATTCATAATACGTAGTAATCCAACGCCCAAGGAGTCAGCGAGAGCGTTTGGTTCCGGTCTGTTCTGCACTTGACGGCTGCATAGCTGGCTGGCTTTGACGCGTAATTTCAGATTCTTACTTATTCGCGGTCGATCCATGCCACCGTCGTGTGACGGCTCCGAGTTGCTGTCAAATGTTATGTACGTCCCTGAACTCCCATGTGTTGTGTGTTTACGATCTGTCCCTTCTTTCTCTCATTTATTTTTTATTTTTCTGTTTATCAAAAGAATTTAATTGTTAGTAATATGAAGTAAAGCAAGCCTCCATCAATCCAAGTGGATGTTCTGACGGTTGGATTTTGTCTTCCGTCCAGTGACTTTGCACGCCCGTTTCAAAGTTCAAACCAAGTCCATTAATTTCAACTATATATTTGTCCTTTTCCTATCATTAGCACTAACCTACTTTTGCCAGCTCAGAGATTAGCTCATGGAATCACGGGCCAAGAGTCGAGGAAGTTTTGTTAGATATTCTGTGAAGAGTCGAAGAAGTTTCGCTAGATATTCTGTGCAGGTCAATATATAATCAGCAGTACGTAATTTGGAACAGGAGAAAATCAGAAAATGAAACTAAGCTAGCTTAGGAACGAAGCTAATCCTCACAGCTCTTCTCCAGGATGCATAGTTCCTGAAGAGTACACGCGTTCAGTTGCTATATATAGGAGTAGTTACTCTTAGCTTAATAGTGAGTTGGTAAAAAAGGAAAAATTCCATCGTTTGTTAAAGTCACGAAAGCCTTGTACAGTAATCTGGACAACCTTAATTTGATTTTTTTTAAAAAAAAATTTTTGAACTGAAGATGAAATTTCAGAAAGAGAAACCTTTGATTTGCTTCAACTATTTTCATTTAATCATACTCATAAATAGATTATGATTACCATATATCTTGCCCAGGTCGATCTGTCGAAAGTCCTTGGATAATGGAAATATGATTTCTATCTTCTGTTTGTTTTAAAATTTATTGCTTCTTCTTTCTTTCTTACATTGTATTAGTGTTCTTAGTGGTTATGATTGTGCTTAAGTGAAGTGATTCTTAATTAAGATATAAATCACATGCAGTGTGGTGCGTCCTCGTAATTCGTATCAGTCCCGTTCTATATATGTCCCAACAGTGCTCCAATAGCTAGTGAAACAACAGCCCACGGAAATCGCTGGTTTGAAGAGGAGGATCCAACTCACCACTTTTTCCTTTAATTACCTTCTTAGTCCAAGGGATGAACTTTTTTTTGGATGAAATCAATCAATCAATCAACCGAGATTGATTTGTCATCTATGCACGCACCGACATCGTATCAGGCCCTTTCTAGTTTCTATGATCGCCTTTTCCGTTCACTTTGTCTTCCAGAAGAATGGAGGCTTCTATATATTTGATTATTTTTCTTTATCTCATCATGAAAGCGTCATTTTCTTTTTCTTAATTATCTCATCATGAGTATTGCATCATTGCTGACCTCTATCCTCGCACTGTTGATTTTTATTTCGTATTGATAAAGTTGATGGTTGGGACGAGGAGCCGGATTCAATCTGTCTGTTACTGAAAAAACACCCTTGAGTATAACCCATAAAAGAAGTGGTGATCGAGAGGCTTAAAAAGGACGTGCGTAGCTTCAATTGATCTATGGTTTAGGAAATCTATCAATCTGTCTGTTACTAAAAAAGGGAATACTGACTTTTCAAAAAAAGAAAAAGGGAAGACTACATAAAAAACACCCTTGACTATAAATAAAAATCGAGGCTTAAAAAAGGACGTACGTCATAAAAATTCTCAGGCTTCTCCGTTATCAAAGAATTTAGGTTACGTCCCTAATCTCTGGTACAGAGATAAAGGGAAAGGACAGAAACCTCAACAGTGGTAGTGAGAGAAGCAGGAGCTTCTCTCTTCCCAGACTCTCTCCTCTGCAGCAACCTTTTCTTCCCCAAATTTTCCTCACCCTTTGTGGTGATTCCTTATCCTCTGTGGTGATTCCTCACCCAAGTGGTGTTTTGATTTCCTTGTTTTCCTCTTCTTTTGCATCTGATTTTGTCCTCACTGTTCAAATCTGATTTTAGATCTTAGATCTGAATCTCTAAGATATATTCTCAGATTTGTTCTCATGGTCATACTCGGTTTTTTTTCTGCCTTTGCTCCTCAAGATGTCCAAATCGTGAACAGATCTCCTTCTTCTTCTCTACCTTGCTCTGCCATGGAAGAGCTCGAACTCCTCTGCAACCACCTCTTCAGATCTCAGGTTTCTTTGCTAAGATCTATCTTGGTTTGGTTGTTGTTATCCTTTTATGCGAGATCTTCTCGTAATCGGTCAACTGGAGAATGTATGGCGGCTCTGTCCGTATCCTCACCTCTGCCGACCACCCTTGGTTACCAGCCCTTGCTCATGACTTCCGTCGGAGCTCTGGAGTCGAACCTGCTATGGTGGCTGCAAGTTGGAGATGAAGAAGAAGCTTTGATTAGGATTTGGATTTTTTGGGCTGCTTTGGCCTTTTTGTTTTCAGCTATTTCTTTCTTGTATGTTAATTTCTCTGGTCTTGCTTGTTCTGGCAGATGACCATGTGAATCATGCTTTGCAGACTTCGTCTGTATTGGGCTGTGTCCCTTGTACTGTTGTTTGGCTTTGAGCCTTGTTAATTGATGCTATCTTTCGACCAAAAAAAAAAGATAAAAGGGAAAGAAAGACTTGTTACGTACGGATCAAGAGATGTTGAGGCTTGGCGGGACAAGACCCACTGTCCCCAAATTTCAACCCACTAACAATTAATGAACCTTATAGACGTCGGCCCACATGAATCTAATAGAAAAAGAAAGAGAGCTAACCTCCCTGGTTGGTAATTTCTTAAATAATATTATGAATGAAGTATTTGGTCTTTTATTTATGCATATGAGATGGGTTTAATAAAAAATTTATTGATTTGAAGATAAAAAGAGTATAGTTTTCAGGTAATACCGTAATAGTAGCTTAAGCCAAAAAAGGAAATGTACCTAAATCGTTGTCATATATGTAAATTTGTCTTTTATGTCTTGATCTCTCCAAGTAAAAAAATTCTAGTTCCGCTCCTATCAAGAATTTAAGTTTAAGAAAGAGTGTGACTTCACTACCACAAATCTGGCCTAATCATACTATTTTTTACCCACTTTTGCAGTAATGGTGGCAGCACCCCACTATCCTTTCTAACACTTGGGTTTGATAATGATGATGATGAAAATGTCATAATCATAGAGGGCAAGGAAATTAAAGTGAGAAACTGTTGTATTTAATTGTTTTGTTGAAATTAAACTATTAAAGTGAGAAACATTTGTATTTGTATTTGTATTTGTTTTGATGATGATGATGAAAATGTCATAATCATAGAGGGCAAGGAGATTCAAGTTAGAAACTTTTGTATTTGTTTTTGATGATGGTGGTGGTGGTGGTGCCGCTCATCGTTGACAGCCGACTTTTCCTTATTTATCATGCCCTCAACGGCGAGGAACTCTCCACGTGGCACGGGATGGTGACCGGACCGTCGCGGTCGAAACCGTACTCCTTGTCGGCTTCACCAACCACCGGAATCACAGGTTTCTGCTGCTCCTCGCCCTGGCCCACCGAAAGCCTATAAATAATAATAGTAGTCTTACCGAATCTCACACTCCCAAGTAGCCTTCCTTGGCTCCTTGCCATGCCAATAGATCTCAGACTGACAAACTCCCTAGCAAGTAGCCCTTTCTCAGCAATCTCACATTCCGGAGTCGGCCTCTTAGCAACCATAAACTCCCTAGCTAGTAGCCCTTTCTTAGCAATCTCACATTCCGAAGTTGGCCTCTAAGCAACCACAAACTCCCTAGTCCTCTGTGTTCGCCCTCAAGATTTTGTCGATATATCTATCCTGCATTCCCGGCCCTCCCGGTTTTTCAGTGCTTCTTACTATCGATCAACCGATGGAGCTCCAGTACGTGGAAGGCCGTCCAGTGTTTGTGAAACATCTGAAGCAATCAGATGTGGATAGCAGGCTGGTACTGACTACTGAGATGCTTCACATGATCATGCCTCGTCCAGATCCAGAGAATGACACTCCAATCAGAGTCTTGGATGATAAGGGTGATGTCTATCAGTTCAAATTGTCTGTAAGAACGGGCCCACATCCCAAACCAGTTTTGCAGGCCAAAGAATGGAAAGCATTCATCAGAAAACGAGGAGCCAGAGTTGAACACACCATCTGTTTCTGGAGAGAGGTGAATGCAATTAAGCGTACAGACTACGGCATCAAGTTATATCCATACACATGTTATCTTTCCCCCGAGCCAGAAGGTCTTTCATCTTCCGAGCCATCATCTGCAGGTGCAGATGAGCATGAAAAGCTAGCTATGAAGGCTTGGGCGGCTCACGGTCTAACACTAAGCACTGTAGCGAATGATCACAATTGATAGGTATGCTATGCTTGATAATAAGCACCTGTCAAAGGAGCTTCGCTAGTTTCTATTTCTGTTATTGCTTCATTTGGTGTTGTAGTATTCGCATTGTTCTATTAACTGTGTGTTCGTTCTTTCTATATTAATAAATATGAGGGGATTGCTTTAAAGTTTAAACTCTCAAGCTATAAAGAGTTTTGTACTTGTTTAATTCTTTCTTGCTTCATATGATTGGTACTGTGATCCACAGGATCAGCAGCTCTATATTTTATGTGTATGAAAACAAAATGGAACATACCAGTCATGTCAACGTCAAGTCTATCTTATACTTTGCTTTCTGGTCTTTCCTGAAAATAGCGAGGTAGAGAGAGAGAAACGACAATAGTTACTTTCTGTTCACTTCCGCTGAAAATCATTAAACATAAACCTAGGGCAGTTGAAGCTCCTGCAATTTGGACGTTGACATACATAAGGTTTAATTGAAATTAGGGTCCATTCAGGCATAAAGTATTAAAGTACGTACTACATTCACAAGATCTTCAGTGGGGTCCAACCCCAAACATGCATGGAATTTTTCCGTTATGCATGTGAAAAATCTTCAAAATTTCAACCTTTGGGGCCCGCATCGCAGAACGGAGGTTAGAATCTTCTTTAAATAGGCCATCTGGGAGAGGGGGCGGCGACTTTGTCTCGATGACTTGACAATGACAAGTCAAACTGTGAATTACTAACAGCTAACTACCTGATAAAAAAAAAAAAAACTCTCACATTCTCTCAAGACTTATTCGTTCAAAAGTCTTTAATTCCGGGCTCAAATATAACTCTTCTAGTCTTCTTCTTCCTCTTCTGAAATTGAAGTTAGAAATGGACAGTAGAGTCACCACGTATTCGCACCATTTTTCGATAATTTTTTTTTTGGGAATATTTTTTTAGATTCTCAAGTTATTTTTAAGAATTTATTAAAGTTTAGTATTTAGACAAAAATAGAATGCTATCATGACCACGTGGTATTAGTTGTTGGGATGATAATAGCATGACATCATCCAAGTGGGTGACGCTGACATTAGCAAGGGGTGGCAAATGTGGTGCGGCTTTCTGTGAAGTTGACACGTGGCGACAAGGCGACCAATGGCTTATAGACATGTGACAAATCAAACCTTATAAATAGCTAATCAACCACTATTTTCGTATACGACTCTCTATCTCTAACTTCGACGGATCATAACTTTTGATCCGTAACTCCGATTCAGGATCCGCGAAAGGCTACAGATTTGTCTTAATGTCCTCTTTCTATCGATTGAAATTTGAGTTAGATCAAACGATTATTTCTAGAAGACTCATATCATGAGGCTCGATTTACGATAGGTATTCTAGGAGATGATTTGTATTGTCGAGAAGGATAAAGATTCATATTGCAAGTTAGAAAATGAGAAAATGAGAAAATGAAACCAAGCTAGCTTAGGAACGAAGCTAAGGGATAGTGGTGAGCAAACTAAGTCAAATTGTCACTAACCTACTTTTAATTTGTCAGCTCGGAGATTAACTCATGTAATCATGGACCAAGAATCGAGGAATTTTCGTTAGATATTCTGTGCAGGAGAAGCACCCACCTGTTTTTCCCATGACAATATAATCAGCAGTACGTAATTTGGGAATGGATAAAATCTGAAAATGAAACTAAGCTAGCTAATTAGGAACGAAGCTAATCCTCACAGCTCATCTCCAGGATGCATAGTTCCAGAAGAGTTCACGCGTTCAGTTGCTAGTATTTATTTTTTGAACTGAAGATGAAATTTCAAAAAGAGAAACCTTTGATTTGTTTCAACTAATGATCAAATGAAAAACTCATAAATAGATTATGATACCATATATCTTGCCCAGGTCTGTCGAAAGTCCTTGGATAATGGAAATATGATTTCTAGCTTCTGTTTGTTTTAACATTTATTGCTTCTTTCTTTCTTACATTGTATTAGTGTTCTTAGTGGTTATGATTGTGCTTAAGTGAAGTGATTCTTAAGATATAAATCACATGCAGTGTAGTGCGTCCTCGTAATTCGTATCAGTCCCTTTCTATATATGTCCCAGCGTTCTGCTACAGTTAGTGAAACAACAACCCACGGAAATCGCTGCTTTGAGGATGAGGATACAATGCATCCAACTCACTTTTTCCTTTACCTTCTTAGTCCAAGGGACGAACTTTTTTTTGGATGAAATCAATCAAAATCAACAGAGATTGATTTGTCGGATCGATCTATCACCTATGCATGCCCGGCATCATATCGATCAGTCCCTTTCTAATGTAACTGGTGGCTTTGCTCAAGTTCTGCTTCATCTCTTCTTCTTCTCATCTTTTTTCTTTTTCTTTTTTCTTCCTCCATAATCCCCATCAAATCAACATCAGATCAACCTCATCTAATTATTAATTACCATATTTTCCATCATCTTATCTCCGGTGGAGGAGGAAGAATAATAGTCTCAAAATCATCAGATTTCAAACATGAATCTCCGGCTGCAAATCCACTCAAAACCGAACTATGCCAACCAAAACCTCGGCTTGTCGAAAGTCGGTATACTGATTATTCTGATCCGTAACGGTTTGAGAATTTGCTTACCGACAAGAGTCGGTTCGGCAGACGGTTGAGGCAAAATTGCCTCGATTTAGTACCGAATCCAGCCCTAGATGTCAGTTTCTATGATGGCTTTTTCAGTTGACCTTGTCTTCCAGAAGAATGGCGGCTTCTATTTGATTCTTTTTCTTTAATTATCTCATCATGAATGCATCATTTTCTTTCTCTTTATCTCATCATGAATATTGCATCATTGCTGACTCTATCCTTGCAGTGCGAGTATTACTTGGAGAATCCGGCCCGGCCGGTCGCAGTTACTGAAAAAACACCCTTGACTATAACCCATAAAAAGAGTGGTGATCGAGAGGCTTATAAAGGACGTGCGTAGCTTCAATTGATCTATGGTTTAGGAAATCAATCGATCTCTTAGTTACTAAATTCCCTTTCAAAAAAATAAAAAGAGAAGAACATAAAAAACACCCTCGACTATAAATAAAAATCGAGGCTTAAAAAAGGACGTGCGTCATCAAAGAAGCCTGAGATTTCCGTTATCAAAGAATTTAGTTTACGAATCTCAGCTACAGTGAGAAAGGGAGAGGAAGAGAGAGAAGGGAGTTACGTACAGATCAAGAGACATGGCTTGGCGGGGACAAGACCCACTGCTCCCACACCATTTGCAACCCAGTAAAAATGAACCTTATAGACGTTGGCCCACATGAATCTAATAGAAAAAGAAAGAGAGCAAACTTCCTTGGTTGGTAATTTCTTAAAATGATATTATGAATGAAGTATTTGGTCTTTTATTTATGCATATGAGATGGGTTTAATAATATATTTTTTTTATTGATTTGCAGATGAAAGAGTATAGTTGTCAGATAATACCGTAATAGACTAATAGCAGCTTAAGCGAAGAAAGGAAATGTCTCTAAATCGTTGTCATATATGTAAATTGACTCTTTACGTCTTGATCTCTCCAAATAAAAAATTCGATTTCCGCCCATATTTAGAATATAAGTTTAAAAAAGTGTGTGACTTCACTACCACAAATCTGGCCTAATGATACTATTTTCACCCAGTTTTCAGTTTTGCAATAATGGTGGCGGCACTCCACTATTCTTTCTATGACGTGTTTGTAATGGAATAGGTCTATGACCCGTATATGATTATTTATTGACAGTCACCAATACTCTCAATGATCCTATTTATACTAACAGAGCTGCAATTAATAATCTTCTAACAGCAATATACCAAAATCTCTAAAATCGAGAGCTGAGTCTACTAACGTGTCTTCATTATTCCTTTTAATAATAGAGTGCTGATTCTACTAACGTTGTTGTCAACACCATCATGGTTACGGCTCTTTGTCGAAAACAAACAACACGTACGGCTCCATTGTTGTTGACCCTTTGCCCTTTGGCAATTTGACTTTCATACCTTAAGTGATCCATACTCACGCACATCTTTAATTTCTTTCAAGCTAGCTTATAGTTCTTTTTATTTGGAAGGGCTGCCTAATACTTCTTTGAATTGCCCTTGATTGTTGCATGCGTATTATAGATGTGTGTATGTTAAATTAATTTAAACCACGGCCAAGTTTTTCTTGATTATGTTATATGTTTTTGTTGAAGGTTAAAAGCTGTGAACAATGTACTTTGCATCGTATATCTGTGAAGATTAACTAGGAAAAATTTGTGTTTTAAAACAAATACAAAAGTATATATGCAAAGGTGACCTTAAAAAATTATTTGTTTATCGTTCAAATATCTATGATGATTATTTTATTGAAAATGTCATAATAGGGCAAGGAAGAAACTTTTGTACTTGTTTTGTTGAAATTAAAGTGAGAAACTTTTGTATTTGTTTTGATGATGATGATGAAAATGTCATAATCATAGAGGGCAAGGAAATTAAAGTCAGAAACTTTTGTATTTGTTTTTATGAAATTAAAGTGAGAAGCTTTTGTATTTGTTTTTGATGATGATCGATGTTGGTGGTGGTGCTGCTTATCGTTGACAGCCGACTTGTCCTTATATATCATGCCCTCAATGGCGAGGAACTCTCCACGTCGCACGGGATGGTGATCGGACTGTCGTGCTCGGAACCGTACTCCTTCTCAGCTTCACCAACCACCGGAATCACAAACCTCTGCTGCTCCTCGCCCTGGCCCACCGAAAGCCTATAAATAATAATAGTAGTCTTACGGTCTTACCAAATCTCACACTCCCATCTCTCAAAAAAAAAAAAAAAAAAAATCTCACACTCCCAAGTAGCCTTCCTTGCCAATAGATCTCAGACTGACCAACTCCCTAGCTAGTAGCCTTTTCTTAGCAATCTCACATTCCCAAGTCGGCCTCTAAGCAACCACAAACTCCCTAGTCCTCTGTGCTAGCCCTCAAGATTCCTGCATACCCTCTTCTTACTATCGATCGACCGATGGAGCTCCAGTACCTAAGAGGCCGTCCAACGTTTGTGAAACATCTGAAGCAATCAGATGTGGATAGCAGACTTGTAGTGACTACTGAGATGCTTCACATGATCATGCCTCGTCCAGATCCTGAACATGACACTCCAATCAGAGTCTTGGATGATGAGGGTGACGTCTATCAGTTCTACTTGTCTGTAAGAAAGGGCCGACATCCCAAACCAGTTTTCCAGGCCAAAGAATGGAAAGCATTCATCAGAAAACGAGGAGCCAAAAAAAACGACACCATCTATTTCTGGCAAGAGGTGAATGCAATTAAGCGTACAGATTACGTCATCAAGTTATACCCATTCCCATGTTATCTTTTCCCCGAGCCAGAAGGTCTTTCATCATCTGAGCCATCTGCACCTGCAGATGAACATGAAAACCTAGCTATGAGGGCTTGGGCGGTTCGCGGTCTAGCACTCTAGCTAATTAACAGATCACAATTCACAATAGGTATGCTATGCTTGATTTCAAGGGAGCTTTGCTAGTTTCTATTTCTGTTGTTGCTTCATTTGGTGTTATAGTATTCGCATTGTTCTATTAACTGTGTGTTCGTTCTTTCTATATTAATAAATATGAGGGGATTGCTTTAAAGTTTAAACTCTCAAGCTATAAAGAGTTTTGTACTTGTTTAATTCTTTCTTGTTTCATATGATTGGTACGGCGATCCACACGATCACCAGCTCTATATTTTATGTGTATGAAAAGAAAATGGAACATCCCAGTCATGTTAACGTCAAGTCTATCTTAGACTTTGCTTTCTGGTCTTTCCTGAAAATAGCGAGGTAGAGAGAGAGAGAGACGATAATAGTCACTTTTTGTTCACTTCCGCTGAAAATCATTATTTATTTTTGGCATTCGTTGAGGCATGCAGACTATATATAGATTAAACCTAAGATGAGGTCCACAAAAGACAATAAAAGGCTGATAGGAGTAGTGTGATAGTTGCAGACAGTGAATAGGTTTTACTTTGGCTCCGCTTTCTTGAGGGAGGGAAGGTTCATTGATGGTAGTAATTCAGCGTTCAACAAAGAAAAATTTACCATTAATTTTACCATAATAATGAATTTAATGGTAGGAAACCATAATATATATTATGGTAAAGGAAATAATAATAACGCTCATTAATTAACCTTTAGCTATATATAGAAGAGATATTCTCCAACATTAGTGGCCGGTTTGAAGTTATGGAAAGAAAAAAACCATTAGTGTTTTAAAGAAAAAGATCGACTCGAACTCGAAATAGGAGTAGCTTCGAAGGAGTGTTTATATAAATTAAGAAAAAAAGGCCTATCAGACAATTGTATATTCCCTTCGTAAAAAGAGACAACCCAACGCGCGTGAACCTGGGAATGAGTCATCAAAATAGAAATAGGACAATACAACTATATAGCCACACTGTGGTCTAAAAAACATAGAAATATACACCTAGAGCAGTTGAAGCTCTTGCTTTGCAAAGGTGGGATTTCAAGAATATTGAAATGGGTCCACAAATATCTGATCAACTAAATAAAGGCACAAGTGATCATTCACGAGATCTACATGGGATCCAACATGCATGGAATTTTGAGACCGCTAAGTGGATTTACAAATCTTCAAGTTTCAACTTTCGGGGCCCGCATAGGGCCCTCTGGCGGGGGGGGGGGGGGGGGGGGGTGTTGGTCTTTGTCTTGATGACTCATCACATCAAAGCTCCAATCATCGACCAAGTTCATCAAAGCTCCAACAGCCGGGGGGGGGGGGCGCGCGGGGGCCTTCATCGACCAAGTACTTCAAAGCTCCAACAGCGGTGGGTGGCCCACGCTAGATTATTTAGTTAACGCCCTCACCTCCCCCCACTAGTTTTCTTACCCCCACCTCCTCCGCCATCGCTACCACCACCAGTTTTCTCACCACCACCGCCACCAGTTTACTCACCTCCGCCACCACCTCCCTCACCGCCTCCACCAATTTACGTACTCAGTTAGTCACCACCGCCGGCACCACCCTCACATCCGCCTCCAGTTTACTCACCACCAACAACAACACCATCACCACCTCCACCTTCAGTCTCACTGCCATATTGTGTTCGTTCCCCACCTCCACCAGCTCCTTACGCATACTACTCACCCCCGCCACCTCTTCCACATTCACCACCGCCGCCACCAAATTCTCCACCACCACCTATTTATCCCTACACATCACCTCCACCTCCACCACTCGTTCATTGCCCACCTCCTTGTACAAAACCGCCTCCACCACCACCATCCTCGCCGCCGCCACCACCTCCCTACCATCACTTGCCACCACCATCTCCATCACCGCTACCAACACCAGTTTATGAGTCCCCTCCCCCACCTCCAGTCCCTCACCATTCACCTCTAGCATTTTTACTCTTTTGGGCAATTCTCGTCGCTCAGTGGGGAACTCGAAAAAAAAAAAAATGTAATTTGTTCTAGGAAAAGAGATGCAAAGAGAATAGTAGAGAGAAATGGGAGAGAGTAAGTTGTGTCTTTCATTGATAAAAGGGGTCTCTTTATATAGAGGTTATACCAGCATAGAATCAGAGTCTTACAAGAAAACATAATCGTACAATAATTGGATATCTACGTAGATATCTCCGAGAATATCTGTAAGATTAACTCTATTACAACTCATACAAGCAACTAGAGTTTGGGCCAGACACACAAACTAGGTGTCCTTAAACACTTCCTCTTGTGTTGCCCAAACGTGGTGTTCTTCTCATTGCTTGGTCAAAAACCTTGCCGAGTAACAAAAATCCAGCGAGACAAAAATAACCTCGGTCGAAGGAGAAAAAGAGTACAACACACCTTTCACATTTCGAGACCATACATATAGACATCTCCTCCTGATGTCTGCATCTCCCCCTGATGACTACGGTCATGGGAGTTCGGTTAACTTCCGCAAACGATGCTACCAACATGTTTCTCGAAAGTGGATTTAGGCAATGGCTTAGTGAACAAGTTTGCCACACTGTCCTCAAATCGAACCTAGTTCACTTTGATCTTGAGGAGAGTCTGTTGTTGCTGACGATGCTTGTTGCTTCATTTGTTCAAAACAAGCAGCATTATCCTCATAAATGCTTGTAGGCTCATCTTGTGGTAGACTTCAAACCATAATTGTTTCGAACATGCGTAATTATAGATCCAATCCACATACATTCACGAACCGCTTTGTGAAGAGCATTAATCTCTGTATGGTTTGAACATATAGCAACTAAGGTCTATTCTGTAGATCTCCAAGATATCGCGGTCTTACCTATGGTGAACACATAACCAGTTTGGGAACGATCATAGTGTGGGTCAGAGAGGTACCTAGCATCAGCAAAACCTTCCAAAATACTAATGTCGTTTTGGGATGGGGATAAAGGTCGCAGGCCAGTGTTGGCGGCGTTCCTGGTGTGTGATGGGTCCGAATTCATCATCTCTCTGTAAGGATAGAACAAGCCCATATCAATCGTACATCTCAAGTATCGAAAGATATCTTTTACACAAGTTCAATGACATCGCATTGGCGCAAAGCTATATTTAGCTAACAAGTTCACTGCAAATGAGATGTCCGGTCTTGTGCATTGAGCTAAGTACAATAATGCGCCTATTGTACTCAATTAAGTAGGGCACTTCTGCCTCTAGCACATCTTCATCATCATCCTTCAGACGAAGAAGATCATTTTTAGGATCAAGACTATGGACGATCATGGGTGTGCTTGAAGACTTGACCTTGTCAAAACGCCTAAGCATCCATCAACATGATGCTCAAGTTCCAAACCGAGACATAATCGTGTTCTCCCAAGATCCTTCATCTCAAACTCGGATTTCGTGTTCAGCGGTTTCCCTTAACTCTCTAAGGACTTCCAATAAAGATCATGTCACCAACATGAACCGCGATAGAATTTGGAACTTGCCATGAAAACGCGCGGGCATATCCCTTCCCAATCAAGTAGTGATCACTTTAATGAGCGTTTCAACTTTATTGCAAACACACTCCATGGTCTAGAGCCACTTGACTTGGGTGAATGAAGTTTACCAGGAACCTTCATGTATATTCTGTATCTAAACCCAAATGAATCACTTCCCCCTCTCCTTCCCCTCTTATTTTCTTGCATTTATTACTCACAACATATTATTTTATTGCACTAATTACAAACTTTCTAACAAAATTCCTAATAACTTTCCTTATGTTAGAGCAACTCCAACAAATTCCCTATAATTTTTGTACTATAGGGAAGCAAAAGTCAAAACTTTAAGCAATTTTTATTCTCTAACTCCAACTGATTTTCTATTTTACAGCAATCTCTAAAATCTCCATAATTATTCCTTAAAATTTTAGAGATTGCTGTAAATTTAAGGAATTTTGTATTCTCTTTCCTCACTATCCCTTAAATAAGGATAATTTTAGGAAATCAGTTGGAGCAAAACAGACTCATTTTTCCCTAAAATAAAGAAAAATAAAAATATGGGGAAGCTGTTGGAGTTGGTCTTACCAAACAACGGAATAGAAAGTTCTTGAAAAATTTCATTTCCCTTCCCATGGGAAAGACAAAAGAATTACTTTCATTTTTGCGAACCAAACGGGGCCTTAGAGTAAAAGATAGAGGAAGAAGAGGAGGTGTAAAGAGAAAGTAATAAAGGATTGAATTGGAAATTTTATGGTCAAAAGTATTGAAGGAGCTTGCAAACAGTAGAATTCTTTAATTTTTGTTTTCATGGACTTTTGCATTATAGGAGCTTGCAACGGACAAGCAATTCTCCGATATCATCGATCTCCGATTCCATTCTCTGCTAAACATAACTCACATTAATTCTCTATATCATTCGTGTTATTCATATGTACGATCTGGATTCTGGAACAATGAGTGATGTATTTGAGGGGTACGAGCGCCATTACTGCGAGCTCTCTGTCAATCTCTCAAACAAATGCACACCCACCACCATTGTTGATGGAGGTAAAAATCTCTGAATTTCTGTTTGGTTTTTTTTTTCTGGGTGGTTGCATTCCTGCATTTTAGTTTTTATTTTATTTTATTTTATTTTATTTTTTATCAGTAATTCAATCATATTGGATTCGTAGGAGATGTTGGTTTGTAATAGACTCAGAATGTGCATTACGATTAAGGTGGTGGTTGTGTGAATTCTTGTACTGCAGAGCAAAGGAAGCAGAGAAATGCAGAGATAAAAGCTGCATTGGATGAAGCTGATGATTTGGTAATGTTACACCTCAAGTCATTTGATATGTGTTTGTTTCGGTGTATAGAGTTGGATTAATGGTTTGCTGTTATGGAAATGCTCAGATTAGGAAGATGGACCTAGAGGCAAGGAGTCTGCAGCCGAGTGTGAAGACGACGCTTCTTCCCAAGGTGAGAGAATACAAAACTGATTTGAACAACTTGAAGAGCCAAGTTAAGAGAATAACAACACCAGAGATCAGTCATTTAGCCCGCGAGGAGTTGTTGGGGTCTGGAGAAACAGATACCTTGACGGTATTGACTTTCTCTCTCCCTATCTCTGTGTATGTGTGCGCCATGTATGAATGTTAGGTCGTGCTGATGTTCTGATTTGCAAGTGTTCCGACTATGAGACAGGCCTCAAATGATCAAAGAGGAAGGTTGTTGATGACAACAGAAAGAATAAACCAGTCAAGTGACAGAATCAAGGCGAGTAGAAGAACAGTGCTGGAAACAGAGGAGCTTGGTGTTACGATTCTCCAAGACTTGCATCAACAACGCCAGTCTCTTCTACATTCCAGTAACAATGTATGTTTTCTGCCTTCTCCTTTTCGTATGGTATACATAGGAATCCAGTGTTTATGTGTTACTAGCTTTCGTAAATTGTAAATAATGTGTTTCTTCTTCCTTCGTGTTTGACAGTTGCATGCGGTGGATGAAACTATTACCAACAGTAAGAAGGTTCTGGTAGCCATGACAAGAAGGATGAGCAGAAACAAATGGATCATGGGTTCCATAGTAGGAGTTCTGGTCCTTGCAATCCTGCTTATTCTTTACTTGAAGATATCACACTAGGCTTACTGTCCTGCCATGCCTTGTTTCATTGATTTGAAATATCTCTCATACTGGTTTGTATGTTATATAATAATTTCTCTTCCTATTCTAAACTTTCAGATATTTTCTGTTCTTGCTGACTTGTTTATCATAGAAAATTGTAATTAGAATATATGAATGAATAGAAACAATCATGCGCTCTTGGTGAAACAAAAAATGGCGGTCAGTGTTTGATCTTCTTCTAGAGCTGAAAGGCAGCTTTCCTTTACATTCCGTGATACTATTTCGATGAAGCATGAGATATGGGATGATCATCTGCATGGTTAGAGCGGAATACAGTTGAAATGATTAAAAGAAAAAAGAAAAAGAAAAACCGAAAAAGGGCTTTGCCTACCTACTCCTAATCCCTCCTCAATCAAACGTATGGTGTGTCAATGAGAACATGGAATCATCGCATTGCCGTTCTTGATATATTGAAGCAGAGCAAGTTGAATTGTCAGTTGGTGTAACAAGATCAAACTGAATGCCTTGAAAGAAAACGGACGAAAGAGACTTCGATTGTGAAATTTTAATGAAAATAATATTACATACAGACAAAAAAGAAAAATGAAGAAAAATTCTCCAGTTGATATGTTATTTGAGATCTCAGACATTTGTTCACAAAGAAATCTGAAACAAACCCATTTCCCCAGTATGGATTTTGATGTAATAAAATAATAAAAGATGAATGCTTCCGATCCAGCAAAGAGAATTTGTGGTGGAATAGTAGATTCACGAGCTCTACATGACGCATCTTCTGGACTCTGTGTTCCTGAACAATGTGCAAAGGGATACTTTTAAATGATCTAATCTCATCTGACTTGATAGATATTATAACCAGAAGTTTCTGGTTTGCACCCTTGATCAACTCCATCCGATATGGTGATGCTCTCAGGACACTTCACTTGAAAGTGCAGCACCAATTCCTATCATCCATATAGTGAATACCCCAAGATGCAGGAACTTTCTTAACGTGCTTTCTACAACTACAAGGAAATTATTGCACTTTGGGAACTGAAAACATGCTGCCTCATAACCGACAAGAATGAATGACTTCAATATCAAGAAGCAACATCTTCCACATAGGAAACCTTCACGCAAGCTCCTCATCATCCTTCTCATCCTCATCATCCTCGTCATCATCAAGAGAAGCATGTTGCTCATTGAGATCAACATCTACACCATTTACCTTCCTCACAAATTGTCCCCGTACACGAGGCCTCCTTTTGGCAAGTCTTTTTTGATTAACATACCTGATCTTTTTATCAAAGCAACGCTCCTTTCTTTTCTGCCTAAATTTAATCAATGCTGCCTCTCTTCTGTCAACCTTATTTAATTTCACTTCGCTGGAGGATGAGTTTCCAAAGGATGGCCATGAATGATTGTTAGGCATTTGACCATGGTATAAGCATATACTAAGCGGATAATAGGAGAATGGAGTCATCCCATTAACATTGGGAGGGCAGTTTGGAAGATGACTGTAATGTTGCATAATTGCTGCTGCGGCATGATTTGGCATGTCATGCAGATTCTTCTGATACACTTGTGTTGATGATGACCCCATAACCTGATTGACAACCCCCGACATATAGTATGGATACTAAGCATGGGCAGGCAATCTAGAAACATCGTGTTGAGGTTCATTTCTAGGATGCACAGGCACCTGAGAGGATCTGTCTTCCGCATTATTCTTCTGATGCTGAAGTTCCATTGATCCAGGTGGGGTGCAAGACCTCTCCAATGAAAGAGAATCTGGGATACTATTACTGGTTGGAAAGTCATCTTCTTGTGAATAGCTTTCCGGCCCATGCTTCTCCATTTGCATCTACTTGGGGAGACTCATCAACCACTAGTTGACTACATGCTGGATGTTTCTCTTCCACTCTTGACTGTTCATCACCATTATCTTTCGTATGGACTTGGGAGTTGTTTTCAAGTGTGCTTGATTTGACATAGGTAAAGAAGGCAGATGACCCCCCAATCTTTAGTTCGCTCTTTTTTGGGCCAGATGAAAACTTTCCTGCAGAATATTACCACAGAAATAGGAACAGATTATCTCAAGTGCCAATGATGAAAAATGAGCAGTTGAAAAATCATACTGCTACTAATTAATTCTGTGCTTTCCTCACATCACTGAGGTCAAATGAATGATGCAACATAATACACACTACTTGGTCCTACAGCCCATACATGGCAATCTAGAAAAAAAGATGTTCACGACATTGACATAACAGAAATTCTCCTTGTCATATCATTAGAATATCTACAAACAACCCTTACCCGAGAGAAAAAATCCGAAACCTTTATCTCATATATTTCTTTAGGAAGAGAGAAAGAAAACAAGAAAGGCTGCAATCAAATGGCGGACTAAATGGTCAGCATGACAGTTAGGAAAACACTCTAAAGCCTTCAAAGAATGTCATTTGTCCGATTATAATTTGAGTATCAAACCTTAAAGAATGTCATTTTTTATTTTTTATGAAGTACTGAAATATTAAGAATGGTTAATCACATCTAACTAAAAGAGATGTACTAACCAAATAAAATTAAATGAATATAAGCTATACAGAATCTTGAGCACGAAGAAACAAATTTGTCATCAGTTCCAAATAGGAGGAAAAGAAATTATTATTACCAGAAAAAACAGTAAGATTGAAGTATTTGCTATATTGTGCTACTTTCATGATAGAACATGACTTGTTTCAAGTTTCAACTAAGCTACACAAATCAAATAATTGATTGTCAAAAAAGTGCTGCTCTGTTTTATTCAAATGCCACATTGCCATGAAACAGACATAAAAGATATTCCAGGAGATGCCAAACTTAAAAGCAGCACATCAATTGCCATAAGTGGCTCACCAGTTTGGCGGTGAATTATTTCTGGAACATCACTCTGAAACTCTAATTGATCATCCAGTGGAGGCTCCGTAGCAGCAGCAACAGGCTTGAAAAAAAAAAAATGAGGTAACCATACAAATTAAATGCTTTCAGTCAGTATGAATACCATAGCTAGTGAGCAATCTTGAATATAAAGGAAACTCAAGTTGCTCTAGTTAATTTTGAATTATCTATAAACATTCATCCTGACCCCAAACTGATTTTCCATGTTCTGAGATTGGAAGCTTCTCAAATCCAGTTTATCATGGAATAGTTCAGCATGACATTATTCAGTATTGCATCTCGAATTTCAAGTTCTGAAGCTTGGTGTTTCAATTCTACATGCCAGTAACAATGTATGTTTTCACGAGTGACGGTAACAGTCACCGAGAGCTCCGGCCTTGCCGCTGACCTTCATTGGCTCAGGCAACAGCTCCGCGACTTATTTCCTCTTCCTTGTTTTTGAAGATGTGATATGCATAGGGAGCTTCGGCTGCGTCCGTCTCTGCTATTTAATCATCAATTAATGGAAAAACAGTTAATCATGCTGTTTTTCATGATTAAACAGATTGCCTTACGTAGATATAAAAATGGTCGCAGATAGTTGATTGTTGGAACCTACCTAATGTTAGTTATAAGAGATTAAATTTTGATGGCTATATCTCTGCTATTGGAAAAGCTTCAACAGGGTTCGTGATTCGCCATATTTGGAAAAGAACTCCTAAATATCTTGCACCCCTTTAGCTGCGGCATTTAAAGTCCATTGTAACCGATGAGCAAAGCAATGCACATAATATGCATATGGACACTCTTGACGAAACAAAGCTTGCAAACCATTAAATTCACCCCGCATGTTACTAGTACCATCATATCCTTGGCCACGCATATTTTCTACTTGAAGATCATATTGAGCAACGACTTTGGAAATCTCATCTTTTAGAGTTTGAGAACAAGTGTCTGCAACACTAATAACTTTGAAAAATCGTTCTCTAATAAACCCATCACAATCAACAAATCGAAGAATGATAGCCATTTGTTCCCTATTAGATACATCGATCAACCGCTTCATCAACAAGGATGCAAAACTTGGCATCTCCCACTTCCTCCCGAATCTTAGTTCTAACTTTGTTACCAAGAATATTTGCAATTTGCTTTTGAATAAGTGGAGAAGTATATTTGACATTCCTAGGAGCATTTTGTAAGACTTTGTGAACTTCTATATTCATTTTTCCAAAGGAAGAACAGATGGCTGCCCAATTTGAAGAACAAAAGGAGGAAAACGAAAACACCGGAAAATAGAAAAATGCAGTTTTGAGGCCCCAAAAGACCCCGAAAGCCCGAAAAAGGTCACAGGTCGTGGCAAAGCGACGAGTTTGATTTCTGGCGCGATTCCCTTTCCGAAAAGGTAAGGTGCGTCCCAAACGGACTCCGTGGAGCTGTTTCGCGTCTACTAGTCACTGTTCGTTTTCCTCTTTTAGCACGATCCAATTGTTCTTCAAATTGGGCACATCCTTGGTGTGACAACAACCTCACACTTTCTATAGAAGTAAGAAGCCGGAGTCGGTTATCTGCTAGTTCTTGTGTTGATTGTGTGCTAATCACTCTTTCAATATGCTTAGATGGGTTTCTTAGTGACTCCCACTTGTGCATGGCAATACTATGTGGAGAATTTATGCCTCCCATGTGACTAACAATACCAGATTGTTTTGACATAATATTCTTCCAACCTTGAAACCCACACTCAGTGAGAATGCCGGATGGTGAGAAGGATAACTATCAAACAGAAAATAAGGGAAGCAATATGCTTTGTCCAACTCTATGGAATACTCAAGCCAAGGCCACTCTTTGAACCATTTGTAATTAAATTTTCGACCTTAACCTCCATCAAAAGAAGATGGATAACTACTTATGTGAGGTTGATATGGCCCTAAGACCACATAAGCTCTTCAAATACTACCACAATCATTCAAAGGATACTTGCATATTGGACGTCGTATTCCTCGATCACGCTCAAGAGAAGTAATTAACATCAAAATTTTCTTCTAGAATAGATAGAGAAGAGTTTAGAGGTACAACATTCACAGAATTGGACGTCACATTTCTACTCCCACTCTCACTCCCACTCCTAATCTCATTCTCACTATCGCTTGATGGAGTATCACTTGTAAACCATGACAAAAGATTTTTGTATCGCTTGGATTTTCGGTGATCCGTCATTTAAATCAATACCTATAATATTATATATGTACCAATATTAGAATAATATGCACATTTCACTAAAAACACAAATATATATATATATATATATATATATATATATATATATTTACACTCACACACACATTTCATTATACACATTCCAAGCACAAGTGCAAAACGTCAACAAATGATTAGATGAAGAAAGCAAAATTGCATTTGACCAAACATAACATAATTATCCAATTGACCATTGACCAAACATAATCATCCAATTGAGTGATTGACCAATTCCCTTTGACCCTTTGGCCTTTCTATCTTTCTGACTCTTTCATATAAATGAAGACGCAACCAGCCAAGCGCCCAAGCATGCATATAAATGATATAATCAAACAACGAAACAACTCAACAAGCCACATATAATCAAACAAGCCGCAAAGCTCAAAATAGATACCGCTGCTCTTCATCTAACTGGACTCCTGATTTGTTTCGGTCACTGTAATTTTGTAGTTGAAATGTCAGAGCTGTGGAGAGCTGACTCGGAAGGAAACTGCTTTGAGCTTGAGGGAGTCTGTTCCTCTTCCGGTGGGCAAGGGAACCAATAACCTCATTCAGATGGTAAAAACCCTCCGATTTCGGTGCTAATTAAACAGTGCGTTTTTAGTTAATGAATGAGGAAATTGATGGAAATGAAACCCTCAACAGGTCTATGTTCTTCTGAATTGTTCATTGCATGGTCTTCTGTTCTTAAATTCTCGCTTGGTTGAGTACAGTACCAGTTAGTTAATTAGCTTTTATGGACCGTGGCTTTTTGGCTAAAACGGATACCAGAAGAAATCACGAGTCATGCCGATACTAGCTTACAGATGTCGATACATTTTAATTCGTTCATATACATCATCAAATAGAAGCGCACATACCTTTTCTCTTTCCATTTGTTTGTGGTCTCCATAATGTGCTAAGTGAAACCTGTTAATAATTGTTGCTTCAACAGGAAGATGGGGCAAGTATAACTGCAAATGCACTTCACCCTGGTGTAATTCTCACCAATCTTTTCCCGCATAACAATGTTATTAATCATGTCAATTCTCGCAAATATATTTTAAGTTTACCTATAAAAGCATCAACTTTATTGACTTCAACCCCCTTTTTTTTTTTTCATTATGTGCTTGCTCAGATATTTATAGATTTTGGTTTTCTGGATTGATGCAGGGCTTGTTAATGTGCTCGGTAGAGTTGTGCTTAAAAATGTTCACAGTTTCATTGATGTAGTTCAGAGACATTTATGTGAGTTAAGCTGTTCAAAATGCCTAGATTTAAAATACTTAAATGCTTTCTTGTGTTTGTTTCAGAGCGGTTTCGAGATTTTGTAGGTTTTCTTGATCCTGGTAGGTCTGGTTTCGATTGTTTCATGATATATGTGCATTTATCAATTTTGGTAGCTATAATGTCACTAGTGCATAATGATAATGTCAGTGTATGGATATTGGTTTACTTCATTTCTGGTTAGGTTTTGCTGTAGTTGTGTGGTGATTTGCATTTTTATTCCCCTTTTTATGAATGAGGGAGAGTCAGTATACGACTATTGTTGGTACCCTTACATGTCTGCTTCAGGTACTTCTTTAACTCTTCTAGTGGGAGGATTTCATAGTTTTATTGATATATCATAGCACTAGATATTATCACTGCGGCTATAAGTGAATTTCAGCAGCTATATGATACTGTAAATTAAATATTGATTTGGAATTTGGTTAACATTTGCAGAGCCAGTTACCTGTGTTTTCACAAGCACAGCTCGTGATCATCTGATTCATCGTTGGGATGCTTCTTCTGGTCAGGTGTTGTCTCATTGTTCCAAATCCACACTATGCTAATGAAATTTAAAGACTTTAGGACTTATGCTGACTATCATTGTCGGATATAGCATGCTTAACTCTAATGTGCATTTGTTACATTTGTTAGTTCTACATTCCTATATCTGTTATGACCATTTCTCTTTTGACTGAAAATTGCAGCTACGTTGCACGTACCGTGCTTATGATGCTGTGGATGAAATCACAGCTGCTTTTTCAATTGCCTTTAATCCCAGTGGAGACAAAGTATGTAATGCTTCTTCTTTCTTTCCCAAAATTATGTCATATGTCAAATGCGCGTTTTCTGCTTCATCTTATTGTGCTAATAACCTATCATATTTGATAGTAGAGAGTTTTGGATGGGAATTGATTCTTGAACTTTAATAATGGGCATTGTAAGAAACTAACAGATGAAACAGAATGAACTCTGGCATAAGGCTTCGTGAATAAATATGATTTTCTGATCGAGGCATTGTTAGTTGGATTGAGGCATTAATTGAATTGAGCATTAGGTTTCAGTGAAGTCATAAAATCCTTAATTGAACATTCCCCTACGTGTTTTTGAGTTGGCTGGAATGTTAAGAACACTAGCTCTTACTTTGTCTCTTTCATTATGTACGTTAAATGGAGTTATTCTAAAGTCAAGCTTAATGTTCCTATGTCCTTAAATTATGGTAGACATTTAGACTTTGTTCAACTTTCTCACCTTTGTTTGGTCTGGTCACTTGCACTTTTGACTGCTGGTAGTGTTTCTCAAGTAAGCTTATATGATGATTGTTTCTTCAGTTTCCTTACAAGTATGAGCTAGGTTGTAATTTTAAGTCTGGAAATTGAATTTCTCCTTACAACACTTTGATTATGATATAACAAAGCACATGATTGAATGTTGGCCTTCACAATACATCACTACGGTTTTACCTTAAGAGGCACATGATTTTGGTTTCAGGGATTAGGGTTTCCTTCGAGGAAATGGGGTTTTCTCAGATCTTCATATCTGCAAGTTCCTCTGTATTTGCTTCAATTCAGATCGTATAGCTTTCTTTCACTTTTAAATAACCTAAAGTTTCTCTATGATGGTGCTCAGAGCCGAAGACCAAAGCCTGCTATAGCTCGTTAAAAGTGAAGATATCGAGGATGAAGACGACCTCTGCAAAGCGATCGATAAGCTTAAGCTTCATGAACTACAGTTCCATTCAATTTCCCTTTACATAATTTAATTTTCGATTTAGATAATTTTGCATTGGTAATTGATTTTCTTTGATGATTACCAAACTTTCTCAGTTTTCAAGCTGAACTAGATTTGGGTTTGTTTATGTTTTTGTGTATAGTTGAAGTCCTTGATTCACATTACAACTCGGGAATTTAGGTGAGCACTATTTCTTTGAGTATCACCAGTGTCCATGGTATGTTTGAGTATTACTTTTTGGGAATGCCCTCACCGGATTTTGGTTCTGACTAGTTTCTACATGGTTTCTGTGCTCTGTTGTGATGGTTTGTTCCTGTAATTTTTTGGTGCAGTTTGAGCAAAAGGTTGAGAATTTTGATCCACTAATCCCCTCCCTTGTCTCTATCTTTCCTTATCAGCAAATGGAGGAGCAGTTCAAGATGCTTATAGTCCTACCTCAGTTTCTTTACATGTCCAGCAAATTGTGATTAGTGATTGTGAAAATGGAGAATTGGAGCAGGGACTAATGGTAGGATAGATAAGGAGTGGAAGAAGCTGCTTCCTTATTTGAGGTCTCGTCTAGCTAGCTGGAATGCTTTCTTGTTTGGTTCATTATATAGATACTTCAATGTATGAATGATTGACAAATACTAGCTCCTTTGGTACATTAGATGCTTGAATATATGGATTAGAGAGTTTCAAATGATGACTTAATGTACATGAACACTATTTCTATACAACTATTCTAGTGAAATAATCAATAATGAACACACAATAGTTTATAATCTACGTTGTATGAATACATATATGTTGTGAATCACACAACCAACCATTATAAATCACCCAACGGTTTCTAAAAAACTTGGTTGTCACATCTGTACTCACACAACATAACAAATAGGTACTAGTTGTCCAATGTTAAATCACACAACGATATAGAAACAATGTGTTGTACAACTGATGTAGAATTCAAAAGTGAGTCTCTCACAAACAACAGTCATTGGTCGTTAACTAATATATTTACAACTATCACACCACATTTATTTAAAGAAATCTGTAGTGGTAAGGAATGACCAACAACAATTTCATTTTTTTTTTGTCTGAGTAGTTAACTAACAACATCTTTGTATTTACTTTAGTTGTGTGGGCGGCCATTGAAACAACAAACTAATGCGCATCTAATTTCTGGCATTTGACGTGCAGAATTGATACAACAGTGTTACTTGAGGCGTCAACCCTATGATCAACACACAACTGTGATTCACCGTTGTTGGAGTGTTATGATCACACAACACCGAGATATACGACAAAATTTTAAACATGGGACAACGGTGTTCCACTGTTGTGTGATGCATTTTTTGTACTAATGCTAGCTGGAGAAATAATAAAAGATACTTTTTTACTTGGGCCGAATATTATTACTTTTATTTTTTTGGGCATTTTGTTACCGCCCATATGTGAGGCCATCAAAATTTTAGAGCATTATATATTTTCCCTCTAACAAGATCTTTTTCTTTCAACTAACTAGTTCAAGTTTTATTAAAAAAAAAACTAGTTCAAGTTTATGATGGTGTACATATGTTGTTGTTTTTTTTTTGAAAGGTACATATGTTGTTAGAGTCAAAGGAATTTTAATCTTGTTATTTGCACGTGTTCAATGAATTAAGGAATGCTATTATTCGAATTGTATACAAATAGGGCCTACCTGACAAGAAAGAATACGCATGCATGTTTTTTTTTTTTTTTTTTTAGTAAAATAGAGCAATGCTTTTATTAAATTAATGATAAATGGTTACAATCAATTTGTAAAGCATCCAAAACAAGTGTTGGAGCTTGATCCATCCATATCCCATTGGAATTGGATTTGAAATTTAAGGCAGCTAGTCTATCTGTGCTAGAAGCAATAAGGAAAACTAGATAAAATTTCAAAAGCCAGAACGGTATAGACATACAATCCCTATAGGATTCATGGTACCATTCATTGTTACATTGAAGCTCATAAGAGCCTACATACCTATGTAAGGTCATATCACACAAAATAAAATAGCTAGAATATTTTTTCGTCAATGCACGCAATTGTGGCACTCCAGAAAATTCATTTACTTGGTGCAAAACCAACGCCATAGTATGCAAGCTCGTCACACCTATGTTCAACATAAGTGTATTTAGTTGGATCAAAACCTAGAGAGCCAGAGCATATCAGCCTGATCCACATTTGGGCCCAAGTCCATGTTTTGGGTTTCCAAAAAGTACCAAGCCCAAATTCTTTGGGCAACCCACTTGATCTGGGCACCCAAATGAGTTTGGGCAGCCCGGCTGGATGTAGCCTCCGATCAGCAGCGTCACCGGCGTTCACCACCGCTGCAGCCCTTGTTGCACCTGCAGATTGATACACATAACCATCGTGCACTGTTTGTGAAGGCTGTTCAATCCCCACACCCCTCAATCCCTCATTAAGCGCGTGAGGATACAAATCTGTCAATTCTGAACTTTGAATACTTGCTACAAGATCTATCTAGGCTTTTTTGTGGTGAGCAGGGGGTCTATCTAGGCTTTGAATAAACGAACAAGCAGTCGGTGAAAAGTGAAACAAGCTGAACCCCCGGTTGGATCGCACGAGAGCGAGGCCCCTAAAGTGGATACTTCTTCTCCTCCGATCCAAACAAACAGGCCGCTTAAAACCTAAAAAGGCAGTAATTGAAAAAGGTTAATCTCAAGGTTGCAACTGTGTGATGATAGAAGAGTATAGTTTCTTCGTCCCAGATTCAAATAGGCTACACCCATGAGTGAAAACGGTGAAAAGTTTTCACTAATCAAAAACTCTAGGATTATAAAGTGCTTAGTTCTCAACTCAAATATATCCTCCTTCAAAAAAGAAAAAAGGAAAAAAAAAGTTCCAACTATATCTAAAGTATACTCTTCAACCCAAAAGTAGAGCTTTTTTCTCTTTCAGGCAAAAAAAACTTGTAGAAAAGAGACGTACGGATGTCGCTCCCACACTAGCAAACAAGGTTAACTTTTTGTTACTCTTGGCAAAAGAACGTACTTGAATTGAAACAAAGATTTGAGTACTAGACTACTCCAAGAACACAGAAAGCTAACAAGGAACTTGAATTGAATGAACAAAATTCAAGGAAGAGACCACTTGAAGAACACAGAAAGGTTAGCTAAGGCAATTTGGGGCCTGCATCGCCCAATAGAGTTTTAGATAAAAAAAAAAAGGAAGGGGGTGATCGACAGATTTGATATTTAGTGCATCAATGTGTACTTACATCAATATGAATGGACGACCGGATAACATTAAGTGCATTTATTGATCATTAACAAAAAATTGACTATAAATATCAAAAACTAAGATCACGTAATATATGTTAAGTCACTTCCATCGCTAGTGCATAGAATACTAAAAAATATCAAGCCAATCTTAGATCCTTTTGTATTAATATGTTTTTGTTTTTGGACTCTCTCTCTCTCTCTCTCTCTCTCTTCTTTGATGATGACAAGTACATCAAGGCTTGCCTTTATCTATTCCAAAAACTAAAGTGAAAAATTTTGGAATAATGCCGGTTGTACGTCTCGATCGTGTGAGTCTGGCATACTACTTTGGGTTCTGTTTTTCCATTGATGATTGCATTGCATCCTTTTGAACATCCATTTAGGAACACGAGAGGGTCCATTAAGAGTTGAAAATGGAAATCTTTTTGTTAAATTTTAAAGAAATAAAATGTAACACGTTTGGCGACGACAGTAAAGTGTGACCACTTTATTTTTTATTAATTGGGTAGCTTTATTCATATCTCACAATTGAACAACCTGCGACCACGTATACCCACATCCGGCGACCTCCATCTCCAATATGCATTACGTGCTTATGAAGCTAGGCACTATGATATCAATATCCTATTTATTTATTGGCAACTAAATTATGAAAACTTCTTGGTAGCAATATGCAGTTTGATATGGTCTATATGTTTCCTTAGTACTGTTGAATTGATTGATTAATTAATTAATTAATTAAATTTGAATGCAAAAATTGATTCTTGAGAAGTTAGAAAGCTATATCCTATATATATACAAAAAGCATACTCGCATAAGAGAGCAACCTCTTAGAAAAGAAATAAAAAAATCAAATTGAGTTGGAGGAGGCCAATTAATGAGGGATGCATGATGATGTCGACGAGATGCATAGGGCGAGAGGAGAAGAAAGTCATATGGGACTGTTGAATATATTTCTTTATTTCTTTTTAGAAAAGGAAAAATTTGGGAGGTTTATATAGCAAATTGTTATAGAGGGAGATGTTCAATCATTATGACAAGTGAAAATACAGAAGATAACGAAACCTTCTGCCAGATGCACTGAATGTAATTAACAAACCGGAAGAAAACGGAAGAGGTTAGACATTTGATGAATGGCCCTTAATGAGCTGGTATCCTGGAAACGTGTCTGGAAGAAAAGCAACCAATTAAGCAGCAAATGGTTTGGCTAGACGTGCTCTCACAATGCATGGTATCTTCTTTGTACTGCAAGGAGGTTGATCCTCCTTGCATTCATAATTTACTTGTTCAATTTTGCTGTAATTCATGAAGTTGTAGGGGGCAGTGTCTTTTGGAACTGCTATATTACCTGAATCCAGTTTATGAATAAAGCTATTTCGAATAAAAAAGAAGAAGAAGGGAAGTCTGAATATAACTACTTCCTATTAATTTTGTACTGCCACCTATGAAATGATGAAAAAACTCGAGGTAGTTTGTTACTCATAGTCTAGAGTACGTGTCGAAATTTTGAGATGCCTCTTATGATGAATAATGTTTCATGTTTGGTATAACAAAGAAACTTGTCGTTGGATTTTCAAAAATGAAACTAACATATATACCATGTTATAATCTGCTTCCCCTCTATTTTCGACATCCAAATTAGTTCCAACACATCATCCGATCCAAGTTACTTTTTATACCTCCCAGTATGATATGTCAATATGCTTTAAGTTCCTTTGAACATCAATTCTTTGATATTTGTCTGGTAAGGAATTATATATATAGGGAGGGGAGAGGAAGGGATATTTGAATACTCTACCACCTTTAAACTGATCTATGATTCATACCACGGTTGTGATTTGATTATGTTAAAATATGCATCGATGAGACATTAGGGCTTGACCTCTAGCATTAGTATAATAATAGTTTTCATAAAATACATACCGAATAATATATAACAAACGAATACTCATCTAATGAAACATCATTGAGACAATTCATACAAGCTAACTAGGTGCGCTAATCTAGCAGTTAGGCACTGTCCTTACTCATCTCTGATGACAACCACAGCACACCATCGATCACCGGCCAGTCTCGCTCCGGAAACTCCCATCCGCATTCACATTTAGTCTGCCTGTAGGAGGATTTAACCAACCAGTTTTTTCTCTCTTGCTTTTGTTAGCCCAAGCTGGATGCTGATGTTGAATTGTTGATATATAGTCTTTGTAGAAATTTCGAGCATTAAATTAAGCAGCATCCACCCCTCCATACAAATAATAGTTTCTTTTCTGGAAAAGAATCTGGCAAAGCATTCTGGAAATTTGCACGTGAAGAGGTCAGTCAGTTGCAACTTGCAACGTCGTAAAGCCCAGGGACGACGCCCTAATTAAACACATGCAGACCAGCTAGCATGGAATTTTTTTTGTTTGTTTTGTTTTTGAGTATTGCGCTGAAAAATGTAAATACTCTGGCCAGCTGCATTGATGCATGCTACATTTTGAGATTTCAGTGTTGGATTTACTTGCTTTGAAAATCTTTAGGTGAATTAATTGGTTGAATCTGCTCCTAATTCATGTTTTAAATCTCTTGCTTTGGACTACCCAAGAGACTAGTACTGCTAATGGTTACCTGTACGACAAGGAAGCTTTTAAGACTTGGTACGTATCAGACCATTCCAATAACCATAAATATTATGAAAGCTCTTTTTAATTAATATATGACTATGTTTAATTTTAAAGAAAGACTCGGCCACAATCGTAAGTTAAAAACTCACACGTGGGTCCCTAACATTCCAACAAAACTCATGAATAGATAGATAGAGATAGAGAGAGAGAGAGAGAGAGAGGGGTGGGGACCGCCAATGATTGGTCTAAAAAAAGGGTCCAAATCTTCTGTCCCTAAAATTCTGTCTCCTTCCCTGTCCTCCTATAAAGATTTGACATCTGGACACTAACTTGACAATAGTTTACGCCGGTATTCCTATCATTTCTGAATACAAAAAGTATGACATGCATCTACTTCTCTTTCCTGTTCATCCATTTCTGATTCCAGATTGATTCTGAACCCAGAAAAAACAGGTCCAAGTCAAAACATTTTAGCATCCAAAACCTAGAAACGTTGTCTTTAAAACATGAGTCAACCTTCTTAAACAAAAACTATCAGCACTAATTGCAGATTCTAAATCCTTGAGGTATGTAAAGATACATATAAGCTAGAATAGATTCCTCAAAATCCAATTATACTATATATGAAAGTTGGGTTTCCCGTTACTGTTACTAAGCTGTTTAGTGTATCGGCTCGAGCTCGAGCTGTTTACTGTCATCATCCATTTCTGTTCAATTTGCTTATGAGAGAGTTGAACTTATTTTATTTGTTTGGATGCTTTAACTCATATTCTTGAATGTAGTTGATGACTTGAGTTTTTTATATTGATTACAATTGAGCCGTGACAATGTTTAGACTTGAGCCTTTTTACTTTTTTAGCATTGCATTTGCACTTGAAAAAGTAATAAATTCTGATTGAGAACTTGATAATGGATTTCTATTTTACCTTCATACAACAATAGTAATTTATTCTTCTTTTGCTGCTGCTGTTGACTGTTGTTCTCTTCTTTTGCTGCTGCAACATTTTTCACATTATGCCGCTGCATCACTTTTCATCTTATGGTGCTTGGTTGCTAATGTCTTGTGCGGGTGTCCTACTGGAGTTTGCATGTTCTTGAGCTGCCCTTTTGCTAGTAGTTTTTTTGTTTTTCTTCTGTTCTGTCGTGTACAGTTTTTGACTTTGTGCAATAAAATTCTTACTTTTGGTTGGAAGAAAGAAAAAAAAAAAAAAAAAGGGAATGAGGGATTGAGTTTACATTACGAAAGTGATCGATACCATATATGCGCACCAAACAATATCTAGGACTTCAAAGGTGCTTAACATTTTTTGAAGAAAAGATGATAAGATCATGCAGCTGCAAAAAGCTGCAATTATTTTTCTCATCAAGCAATATACATGGATAAACTAAAAAACACTATATATAAAGAAAAAATGAAAAGATCGTTGTCTTTCACTCTAAAACTTGGCAATGAACCCACAGTAAGTGTAGTCATGATTTATAAGTGTAACTCACTACTATACTACTATATTATACTAGCTATGCAGCTATAATAGTCAGAATGCATAAAAGAGGAAATCAAAGCATTTAGAAACAGATATTATACATATCGGATTAGCCTAAATGCAGACATATTTGGTACCTAAAAAATATGATTGGATCAGATTTTTTTTTGGTTCGATTCTGCTGTCTTTTCTTTTGGTTTGTACCAAGGTGTAGGTGGACCATAGGCAAAATAAAGGTTTTGGTTTGGCAAAAATTCTAATATGGACCAAGGTGTAGGTGGACCATAGGCAAAATAAAGGGCAAAATGGGGCATTTGGTGGCAAAATATCTGATTTTTTTGCCTAGGTGCAGGTGGACCTTGGTCCATGGAAGTCTCTTTTGGTTTGGTTGAAATCCCAGATGCAGCTTACAAAAGGTTGTCATTTTGGTTGGTCTGGAAAAATTGACTTCATGCCTGACACCATTTTAGTTGGCTCATTCCAGACTTGACATCTCTCTTTTCACACTAAAGATTCCTTTTTTTCTTTTTTTTTTCTTTTTAGCATAGTCACACTTGAGTCTGGTATCTATGTTTTCAACTTTACATGATAGACATAATTATTTATTTTGTAGTGTGGCTAGAGGTCATAAACACCATGATTGCCCCACAACCTCAAAGACAAAAGGGAAATTCGTCCAAACAGTGCCTGAACTTTTCCAGACTATTAATTTTCATACCTATACTTTGAAAAATGTCATAATGGTACCTGAAGTTTTGGCCCCGACCCAATTTCCGTACCTAGCAACAGTAAAGTCGTCAACGGCGTTAAATTTTGAGGGGTAAATCTGGAACTTCAGGTATTCTCAAGAGAAAATCTTCCAAACAGTGTCTGAACTTTTCCAGACTATTAATTTTCATACCTATACTTTGAAAAATATCAAAATGGTACCTGACGATTTAAGCCCGACCCAATATTCATACCTAGGAACAGTAAAACCGTTGACTCCGTTGAACAGTACCAGAAAAGTATGCCAATAACTACCGTTGTGTTCAAACATTGCCCCCCAGACCTCGAAGTCAAAGGTCTTCGTCTTACCTCAGTTGAGAGCCGCAGAACTCAGCTACCTACCTCAGTTTTCTATCAGGAGAAAAAATTGAACTCGGGTTCTTTACTCCTAACAGAAGCTCTGGTACTAGAAGATATGTTGGAATTCGCTATTACAGATCGAATCCACAATGTGAGGCGTCAACCACCCAATTATTCCCTCTCAGTGATGGCTTCGCCAGCAACGCGATCTTCTCCAGCATCTTCTCTGCTTCGATTTCAATCAAAAATCCCAAAACCCACAATCCAAAAAATCAAATTCAATTATTTGCAGCTGAAATCAATTTCAATTTTTCTTTTTTTGATGGGTTTGGGAGAAGACAACAGAGAAGAAGGAAAGAAAAGTCGTGATTAGGTAGATGCATGTGGAAATTTTGGTAGCTATAACAGCAAAAATGGTTTGGTTTGCAAGTGTTTGCTCGGTTTTAAGCCTAGTTCACCAGATAATTGGAATCATGGAGATTATTCGGGTGGATGCACAAGGAAATTTCAATGCTTTAGGTTGGAATCCGACGAGTCTGATAGTAAAGGAATCTGAAATTTTGGTAATTCCACTTTGGGTCAAGTCTGGGTCCGATCTCTGTCGGAAATGGAATGGCGAAGCGATTCCGATCTCTGTCAAAACGGGATGTCGTAGTTTGGGCAATCTGCTAGATAGCCTTGACGCGAGACCCTAAGTCAGGTTCTGGGGTGTCGGAGGACGATTCCGAATTCAGGTCGTCGATGTAGATGAAGGTCGGGTTCCGATCAAGTATGGGTCTGAGTACGGCTGTTGGCGGTGGTCTGGCATCGTACGCCGATCTTCCTGAGTTCTTCTGGATACGGGTATATGAATATTTAGATCTAGGTATACCATGTTGATATTGGTATTTGAATCTCGTATTGGGCATGGTAGTTATTGGCATACTTTTCTGGTACTGTTCAACGGAGTCAACCATTTTACTGTTCCTAGGTATGAATATTGGGTCGGGCTTAAATCGTCAGGTACCATTTTGATATTTTTCAAAGTATAGGTATGAAAATTAATAGTCTGGAAAAGTTCAGATACTGTTTAGAAGATTTTCCCTTGAGAATACCTGAAGTTCCAGATTTACCCCTCAAAATTTAACGCCCTTGACGACTTTACTGTTGCTAGGTACGGAAATTAGGTCGGGGCCAAAACTTCAGGTACCATTATGACATTTTTCAAAGTATAGGTATGAAAATTAATAGTCTGGAAAAGTTCAGACACTGTTTGGACGAATTTCCCAAGACAAAAAGGAAATTTTGTTCTCAACCTTCTCACTCAGAAGAAGTAGATGAGAAAGCATCATCTGCAAGTCCACCCATTGGGCCGGGGAAGGTCAAAAACTCACTGGTCGACCGAAACTTCTTTTTGGATTTGGTCAAGAAAAGTCAAATTTTGGCTGGTCAATCTTGGGCTGATGGAGCCTTGTACGTTTTTGCTTCTTGCCGGTCACCACGTGGTTAATCCCAGCTGGAGGCCCATCACCACACTACCGGTGGACTTTCTCTTATGATGGCAGCATCCTTGCCAACACGAGAAGCTATGGCTTTGTTGTCAAGCATGGAACTCTTAATTAGGAGGAATTATCCAATAATAATTGAAACACCTCCCTCTCTAACAATTTGCTACATAAACCTCCCAATTTTTTTTTTCACTTTTTTAATTCCAATTTTTTCCTTTCTCAAAAGAAAGAAAAAGAAATATATTCAACAGTCACAAATGACTTTCTTCTCCTCTCGCCCTATGCATCTCGTCGACATGATCATGCATCCCTCATTAACCTCCTCCAATTCAGTTTGATTTTTCTTTTCTTCTCTAAGAGGTTTCTCTCTTATGCGAGTATGCTTTTTGTATATAGGATATAGCTTTCTAACTTCTCAAGAATCAATTTTTGCATTCATCTTATATAATTAAGCAAATTTTCAGGGAGAATGGTTAAATTTTTGAACTACTTATTTTACCTATGGTTCATTAAAACTCTAGAATATATAATCTAACGTATAAACGATATGTTGATAATTGAAAATATTGGGAAAAAAAAAAAAACAAAACCTATATAAGAGCTGTTAAGATTAGATTCTGCGAGGAATCATTTGGTCGTTTAAAATTAAAAGGGCGAGAGATTTAAATGTGCGAGAGGGATGTAGCCTCGCATGTTGCTTATTGCATATAATATTTTGCAACACAATACATACCTAAAAAAAAGTGATAAGCAAGAAGTTAGTTGCGTCGCATATTGAAAAAGCGACAAACATACAAGCTTCGCAATCAGAATATGCAACATAAACGAAGTCTCGTATATCATAAATTGTAACAAATAGAAAGTCTCACATATAATATTTTATAACACATTTACGTGTCTCGCAAAATGTGATACGCGAGAAACCAATTGTGTCGCATATTAAAAATGCGACAACTATGTAATTTAGCCACTTTTGAGAATCAGTAAAACGCATAAGTGACAACTTATTGCGACAACCCAAAATCCTCGCATTTTCAGTTAAGCGAGAAATTCAGATTTTTTACGACAACTTTATCACATGTTAAGCATGAGGCTAATTTCTTAGCAGATGTGTTTGATATGCGTTGACAACTTTTTCAGTTAACTCTACACGTTAAATAACACAGTAACTTTTTGAGTTTGCTTGGTGCGGCGGTTTGGCCGCCGGTGGTTGGCCGGCGTGACTTTGGCTTGCGGGATGGTGGCGAGTTACCCATAGCAGTCTGCCCTATTGGACTAGGCTAAGTGGGCTTTGGGCCTGGGTTTGGGCTCTGGGCCCAAACTCCTTTTATTTTATGTTTTACTACTTTTTCTTATTATTAGTTAATTGTGGCTATATGCCGGCAATAAGTCCCTGCCATTCTAGGGTAGGGCGACGTGGGCGTTGTCCCGGTATGCACACTCAGTGTGCCTTGTCTGGCCTAGCGAGGCGGCGCGCTATTTGTTTGATCAAATGGACGCAACCTCCTAGTGGCAGGATGAAATTGAGTGCCGCCGGTTTTATTTCCGTGTGGAGTGGGAAAGCTGTGCTATTGATAATGATGCTTCTTCGTTATAGAGTTATCTTTCTGGTATGTCACCGCTTTGTCGAAGCAAATGGAGTAGCCTTTCGTGCACTCTTTGCTAATTGGTGCTTGTTAGAATACATAGGTCTTGTGGAGAGTCTTGGTATTATTTCAGGATGTTCTGTTTATGCTTATTGTAATATGGGGTTCAGGCTCTATGTCCGCCCCTTGTATTTTGCAATTTCATTAATCAAGGCTTGAGGGCAGCCGCACCAGCCCCATTTAAAAAAAAAAAAAAAAATAACACAGTAACAAATATTTCAGAGATGTGAGTGGCGGAACATAGTTGGGGTCGGTGTGGGCCATGCCCCCCCCCCCCCTCCCCCCCCAAAAAAAAAAAAAACAATTAAAAAAAATCTTAATAATGCTGACTTCGAAAATATGTAATGGGCTTGTTAATCGCATAAATATTAAATGTTAGCCCCTCCAATTAATCTCTCTTTCCACGGCCGTTTTGATAGGAGTGCAAATTTCCTAACTTATAAATATTATAATAACTTCTGATACTATCAAGATTGATTATTTTATTTTATTGAATCTCCTGGAGTACCACAATTGAGTGCATTGACGAAGGGAGATTCAAGGTAGTTTTCTTAGTGTAAGCTGAGATTTGTAATTGTGTAGGCTCTTGAATATTTGAGCGACAATGTACTAATGGATGGTACACTTTTTCCCTTACCTGCTTGACCACTGATGTAGGGTACAAGCATATGGGGATTACTTGTAAGTGCCGTTCTGGCTTTGGGATTGAATGAAATCTCTATTAATCTGTCAAAAAAATAAAAAGATTGATTATTTTATTTGTTAACTTTTAATACACTATTAATAGTAATACCCTTAATTAAAAAGTTCTATCTTTCTTCAATAGAATTTTGAGAATAAACTGTTAAAGGTAACTTATGCATGTAACTTAATCTTATAATAATTTTTTTTTCTTGGTCCCCTCAAGGAAAGCATTCAGGTTCCGCCACCGTTCTTTGAGATCATCTCCAATGGAAGTGTCAATTGACACCTGGACACACTAACGGTTATAAATGGCTGAAAATGGAACTCCAATGGTGTTGTCAAATCTTACATGGATTTAACATATCCTATCTCACTGTCAAATTTGACATAGCTGCTGGGTTTTGTCATTTAATATTTTAATATATAAGGACCCATTAGTGAAAAGTATTGTGAGAGAGTTTAAGAATTTTGTTATAAAATTAGACCCACAAGTAGTTTGAATATATAATATAATAAAGTGCAGGCAAACAGAGGAGAAATATTTAGGTGCTCCCGTACAACCAACTTGGATTGCCAAGTGGTTTGACGCCCCAATAATAAATGAACACGTGTATTGTAGCAAAACACAACTGTCAATTGTCTTGTGAAAATGACATTATTATTCTTCGTATCAACTTGGTTCACCTCCTTCCCCATGGAGGCACTGCAGATCTCCTCATCTTCTCCACATAATTCTTTATCCAATTGTTCCTTCATTTGCAACTTCGATGTAATTAAGCAAATAGAATTGGAACACACCTATGTTGTTTCGTTCCTTTAAACAATTTACTGTATTATCAAATTGGATTTGTGGCCCTCATGATCTACATGTAAAAAATGAAATTGGAATCTTGTTTGGTTCATCAAATTATCAGGGAACACCCATATGGCCATATATTTCTATCCTTACCCTTGATCTTGGATTAGCTTTTGGGATTGTCGATCCCATAAATGCACTTGTACGGATCGCAGATTGACTAAGTTCGGTGTTGGTCATGACGACAATATATCACCAAACAGCATACTGTATCAACAAGATTTTGATGGCTTTTTATAGATTAGATAATATGTATAAGGCAGAACTAGAGATGGGAAACGGATTCTATGCACCAACAGTGTACTTGCATTGACACTTATTTTAATATCAAAAGTAATCTCAGTCATTCATATATATATGGGTCGATGCAGCTTGTAAAAGACAAATAAAATAATTTAATTAAAAATACAAAAAGGGAACAAGGTGACTCGCACCTTGTGTCTTAGCCACTGCTCCAACATTGCAAGAGGTTCTTACTTCTTAGTGTTTAATTTTCCACTTTAAAAAGAATCTGGGATTTGTTGAGTCTTTCTTCGACACCTCCAGAACCTGGGTTTTCAATCTCAAATCACAGTTCACGTTGCTACATCAAATGAATAATCAGATTTCAATGAATCAGAGGCATCGAGTAATGAACCATACCGATCAAATAGGAATCCTGTATGGATGGAAAAATTCATGTGTTCATATACATTGCTTGAACCATACAAAACTAAATTACCGATCAAACATTTATACAGATGAACCCGAGGTATTCGAGTACCATACAATGTTAAATTACTGATCAGAAGTTCTTCCATCCACATTCAATAAGAGAACCATACAAGCTTTACCAGAATTTGGGAACCAAGAAAACAATCACAAACATTTCAATCATGCAAACAGACTGCCTTAAGTTTCAAACAATTTCGCAGAAACAAACACCGAATCAAGCAAAACGAAGAAGAAACTGGCACGAACTGAGAGCGAACAAGAAAGGAGCTACTTCGACGAGGCCGGCGTGGGTTCGAGAAGATGGCCTTGAAGAAGCGACGACGGAATTGATCAACACCAAGAATGCAAACGCCTGAAGTAGACAGGCGAAATGGGTATTGCCGCCATTGATGGTCTGGTTGGTCTCTGCCCTCTTTCCAGATCTACCACTATTTACCCCGTTCATAAAATTAACTTCTCTTCCAAGTAAACGTTGACTGTTAAGGAAATAAAATGCATGTTAAAAGAAAAAAGGGAAGAAATTATATTTTACAATTAAATTTTTGGTTGACATTGATATGGTAACATTTTTTTTAATTTAATATTTAAGAAAAAAATATTTAAGTGTTTAGAATATTTATCTCTGAAAAAAAGTGTTTATTTGATAAAAAAAATTTAGAATAATTAATTAACATCGAAGATCAAGTCCTTTAAGTTTTTGTGCACGGATAACATAGGTAGAACCTAGGAGAAATGATATCAAAAAAACTCCGATAATATTAGTGACGGATTGACAAATTGTGTTTTAGTGTGTGTTAGCTATAATGAATATATTGTCGTTGACCGAGTGGATCGTTATTAAAGCAAAGTCTAAAGCAAATAATATTTTGATAATGAGCATAAAATACCTATATCATCATACCCAATGGTCGATTTCCCTAGTTCATTATGAGTTGACGAGGAATCCCTTTGAAAAATCTAAATAAAAATTATATGAATATAAATGTACCTTCGTTTGACCAAGCAGATCGAAATTGAAATGAAGACGAAATTAGTTGTTTTACTACGTGCCTAAAATATTCAAATCGTCTCATCCAACGGTTGGTTTCTCCACTTTCATTTATCTCGATGGAGTTGCCCTTTAAGGAATCTAATATGTAAACATAGGATTATAAAGTTAATCATGGTTGACCAAGTTGATTGAAATCAAAACGAATACGAAATTGACTAAATTTTTTACAACAACCATAAAATATTCCAATCTTCTCATCCAATGGTTGATTCTGACAAATTTATTTTTCAGCGCGTCGTTAGTTTTGAAAGGTCAACACCATTTTATATGCAATATACAGATTATACACCCTTAGTAGGCACATCGGTATTTCTTGTGATCCGCAAACTCGAAATTGAAATTTTTTGTTTTCAACCCTTCACATGTATCCACCATGCAGTTATATACACCATATGAAAAAATTGGCATGATTCGTGGCCGATGTGACATTGGTCAACCAACAAGTTATAAAGGTTACTTCGGTTGTCCAAGTGTATTGAAGTTGAAATTATGACGAAATTGACTAATTTTTTTATAAAAGCATAGAATATTCCAATCATCTCATCCGACGGTCGATTTCTCAAGTTTCATATCCCTTGAAGGTGTTTCCCTTTGAAGAATCTAATAAATAAATATAGGGTTATAAATGAAATATAGGTTGACCAAGCGGATCGAAGTCAACTTGTAAACAAATTTTGCTAAATTTTTTTTATAATAACTGTAATATTCCAATGGTCATATCCAACGGTCAACTTTTCCAATTTCACATGTGTTGATGGGGTTGACTTTTGAGGAATCTAATTAATAAATATAGGATTATGAAGGTAACTTAAGTTGACCAAGTGGATCGATTTCGAAGGTATGATGAAATTGGTTGAATTTTACATAACATGGATAACACATTCCAATCATCTCATCCAACGGTTGGTTTTTTTCAAATTCAAATGTCTCAATGGAGTTGCTCTTTGAGAAATCTAATTAATAAATGTAGGGTTATGAAAGAAACCTCAACATGCATACAATATTACAAGCTTTTCATCGAATGGTCGGTTAACTTACGATTGTCTGTCTCCGTAAGGTTGCCCCCCTCGAGAAATCTAATATATAAATATAGATTTATATAGGTAATTACAGTTGACCAAGAAGATCTAAGTCGAAACGAATACATATTTGGTTGAATTTTTTATAACATGCATAAAACAGTCCATTCCTTTCATCTAATGGTCAGTTTTAGCAGTTTCACATGTCCTAAACTCCTAATGGGTTTGCCCTTTGAGGAATCTTATATATAAATATAGGATTATAAATGTAACTATGGTCGATCAAGTGAATTGAAATCGAAATAAAGATGAAATTCGCTGAAATTTTTACAACAACCACAAAACATTATAAATTAGAAATGCTAGATTTGACCCGAGCCATGTAATTATAGTGTGACAATACGTACCATATGCACGTGAAGTAGCTTGTTCCTACACTTTGTAAGACTAAGCTCTGTTTATCCATGTAAAAATATTAAACTCAATCATCATTTAATTCTCAGTTAGAAAACTATATATAAAATGCAAGAGGTAAAGATGGCCGACGTACAGTACCATTAAAATTTAGAAAAATTTGATATGGGGGTACTTGAACTATCTAAAACTTGCGGTTGATTAATAATTACCGATTTAATAATCATTTATGTGATTATCATACTGATATATATACATACAACCTTGCTCAGGTGTGGATATCTGTACCTAAGCAAAAGGTACGGATTTTCATATTTGACCTATTTTTCGATCATATTTTCACATCTTAATCGTTCAGTTTTTAGATCCTAATTTATAGATCATCTCTATAAATTTTCAGCCAAATTGATGATCGTTAAGGTATCTAAAACTGCAATTTACACGAACGAACCGAATCTGTCGAACCAGAACCGTTCGTGTTTATAATGGTAAATTGCAGTTTTGGATGCCTTAACCATCATCAATTTGGCTGAAAACTTGCAGAAGTGATCAACTCATATATACCTAAAAACTAAACGGTTAAGATGTAAAAATATAATCGAAAAGTGGGTCAAAACTGGAAATCCGTTCCTTAACTTAGGAATGGACGTCCGCAGCCAAGAAGGGCTGTGTATATATATATAAAACTCTCGCCTTGCCTCTCTAAGTTCTTTGCCTTAATTGCACTATTTTACCATATTCGATATTGCAGTCAACCCATTGGAACCAAATTAAAAGAAAAGAAAACTACTAGAAAAAATTCAACTTCATTACATTGAGTCGATGAAAATGAACTAGTAAAGATCAACCAAGTACCATAACCAAAACCAAAACCATGGATATTGTTTTTAATTTTCGGGTTGCTGCCAACAATGATTTACAAAAGCTTTTGCTTAATTAATACAAACAGAAATATAAGAGACAAAGTAAAGCTTTTGCTTTTTGGTTCTCATCTGTACAAATTACCCAGCAAATCCCTCGTTCCAAAACTAACAAGAAACAGGAATTGTACGGCTTCACTTCAACTGAAGCTTTCGAAGGGTTAGCGATCTTGGGCTCCCAGACCCGATCGAAGGTGGGGTGGCCGGCTTTCTTGGAGGCCTCAAATATCAACGGCTTTCTTGGGGATCCGCTTCTGAAGGTTCTCAACGATGGAGCTCATCATGATCAAGATGGAGGAGAAGAGGGGAGAGGTTGTGCTCAGAGCTGATCCTATTCTTTTTTGGTCTGGTGGGAAGGGGTGGGTGAGAGGTTATGGTAAAATTTATGTTTTACTAGGTTTTACTTTATTTTTTTGTCCTATGACCTTAGTCTTGACTAACCTCTTTAGGAGTAACAAAACCCTGCATTTTAACAGCCACGTGAGTGACGCGACTATCACATGGTCAGTGTAGTTGCACACTTGCACATAGGTGCATGGAATACACTCCCCCAGAAGATGATGGTGTTGATTGAAACTGAGTTTGAGAAAATTTGTCATAAGCAGGATTTGGAATTATGGATGATTGGATGATGATGAAGAACGAACCATAAAGCAAAAGTTCAAAATGGTCTTTTTCGATCACAAATAATTGAGTAAATATTTTTTTTCTAGAAGCCACGTGTCAAATTATCATTGAAGCGTCAGACCACTTGGCAATCCAAGTTGGTTCTATGGGAGTACCTAAAAATTTCTTAATCGGGTGGCATAAAAAATTTCTCCTAAAAATTTCTTAATCGGAGCCTTGACCCTTTTTCTCTTTTGTCCATGTGTCAAATTAGTATTGGGCAGTCAGGTTGCATGAAAAAATTTCTCCTAAAATGTCTTGACCCACCTACACCTAGAAGGTTTATAAATATACGACCCAAGAGCGTTCTCTTGCCAACAGTGTCTCTCTTCTGGTCTCTAGATATCTATGCTCGCTCTCTCTATCTCTTTGTCATGATTCACTCCCTCCCTCCCTCTCCAGTGCTCACTCTCTGTCATTCATTCCTTCTCTCTGTCTCTCTATTTGCACTCCTTCTCTTGCCAATAGACTCTCTCTCTCTCTCTAGATCTCCTTCAACTCTGCTCTGCGTCCGCCCTCAAGTTTTTGTCCTTGATATATCTTTCATACCTTCCCGGATTCTTTTCGGTGTTTCTTAATATCGGCCGTTAATCGATGGCGTACGAGTCCCACTTTATGAAGTATCTGACGGATACAGATGTTAAAGACAGACTTGAAGTGACTCGTAAGATGGCTAACTTGATGCCTACTGCAGCACCAGGATGTCGCCTTCCAATCAGAGTGTTGGACGATCAGGGTTACTTTTATGAGTTCTACTTGGTTGGAAGAAAAGGCAGATCTAAGAACCCATATTTCATGCCCAGAGAGTGGCTAGCCTTCATCAGAAGACGAGAAGCCAGTCAAGGCGACTCCCTCTGTTTCTGGAAAGAAGTGAACGAATTTAGGGGTACGGAATACCGCATCGGAGTCAACCCGCCTTCTGTAATTGTTGTTGCTCTGTAAAAAATTCTGTAAAAAATTAAGCTGTCTGTGTAATTTATGTTGTTGCTCTGTAAAAAATTAAGCTGTCTGTGTAAACTGTTAAGTCTAAATGTCTTTATGTTGTTGTTCTGTAAAAAAATAAAGTAGCTTCTGTAGTGTTGGAACAGTTGATGTGTGTTAACTGAAGATCTAGGTTGTGTCTTGTACTTTTGTAGTGTTAAAAAGTTGATGCATCATTTAATTACTTCTCTTTAATTAGGACTCTTTTTTTTTTGATAACAACTAGGCCTGTTATTTTGCAACCAATTCGAATTTGGTGCATTGCTTCCGTATCTTGTCTGAGATCCTCATAGAGCTGTCCAAGTAGAAGAATTATGCAACTCCTCTGTTATCTTTGATTAATTCTTTTTGTTTCTTTGTTATAAACAGACACATTTTAAATGATGCAAGCATGTTGGTCATCTGTTTATTGCTTGTGTTTTGAGACTTTGATTATGGTCCATTTTGTTCCGGATGAAACTTGGCTGACCAACTTCATATGTATGACTGAGCAACTAGGATGTGAGTTTGTCTGACTTGGGTTTCATAACATCTAGAAAGAAATTAATCCTTCTTTCTTTGTATCACCGAGCAACTAGGATGTGAGTGTACTTTTCTAGTGTTGATGCCATGATCACATGATGTCAACAGATCTTGCTTCCTGAGGCGACTAAGCGATCTGAGCCATCAGATCAGTCTGTCAGCATGGTTAACACTGTTTGAAAAAAAAAAAAAAAACTCTGCAGTTATGCGTTATGCCAGGGGATGGGTAAATGAAAATAAATGAAACAAAATATTTAATTAATGGTGTATGAAGTAAAAAAGACGCAAAGTCCTGTAGTCCTCCTATCTTTAATGAAGAAGATGAAGATGAAGATGAAGAAGGACTTGGGGGCGGTTGATCCAACGGCTGGGATAGCGCGGGAGGAAGGGGGTGGGGGGTGAAGGATTAGATCACCGGCCACCGGCGCATGTTAGCAGAAATGAGGACATGGATTAATTGGCAGAAGGTTTATCCAATTTATAGAAGGGATAATTATTAAATATATGTCGGGTACTAACGTGCGCGGGCGAGAGTAGCGAGGCGCAGGTTAGGAAGAGTGGGAGACGTGGACCGATGAGGGACAAGGAATGAAGAAAAGTGCAAAAGTGGAGGTGTGGTTAGGATATTTCAATCATGTCAATCATATATAGGACCAAAAAGGACAGAAATTAACGAATTGGATCGTTAGGCTCCAATTTATGATTAACTAATCTTTTGCCCCCCCCCCCCCCCCCCCCCCCCCCCCCAATAAAACAAATGTATTCCGTTTCTTAAGTTCATATAGACTTAAGAACGGAACAAAAGACCAGGAAACTTAATCGTCTTTTGATAGGGATGCGGCTGTATTGAATAAACACTTATTTTATTTACAAAAATATATTTTCACGGAATTAAATATATCTTCATTGTCTTTCCATCTTCTCCGCCAGCATGGTGAAGTTTTTGAAGCCAAACAAGGCCGTGATCCTCTTCCAGGGTCGCTTCACCGGCCGCAAAGGCATCATTGCGAAGGCATATGGGCGACAATGCCTCGTTGCCGGAATCAAGAAGTACCCGAGCAAGGACTCAACGGTGAAGCCAGATCATGTTTGATTTAGAGTATGTGGGTTTAGGAATCAAATGTTCGATAGAATTTTATGGGTGAATAAATGGATAATTCTGTAGTAGATGGGCAATTGAATTAAGAATTTGAAATCCCCAGGTCAGGAGGTTGAAGAAGAATCAGCAAAAATTCTTAGACGAAACGCGTTTGTTAAGCTGAATTTTTGAAGAACTGATTAACTGAAGACAAAAATTACAATTCTATCGCCTTCTTTCAATTTCAGATCAGTTTCATTTTTTTCATCTTTTCTATGTACATAGAAACTCATAATCCAATCCAGATCTAATGGAATCTCATTATATTTAGGCAATCAATCCAAAGGAAAACTCCACTGCTGACATGGGTAATTACATATATTGATTAGATATGGATATGGAGGGGACTTGTTGCAGATCTTTTGTTCCAATGTACTCCGATGAAGTTTTGGATGAAGCTTTAGATCTGATATCTTGCTCTGGGGTTGCAGATTAGACAGAGGCACGAGATAATTTTGGTTAGGTCTCCTCTGTTTTGGTTTGCACTTTGCGGGCGGCGATGGAAATAAGAGAACAGTACGGTCGACTTCCCGATTATAAAAACACGTCTATCTCTAGAACTGTAAAAACACGTCCACCCTATCAACATGTGCACTTGTCTATCTCTTCCGTTTACTTTTCCATCAAAGCGAACCTTAGATTCTCTCTTGCTTTAATTTCATCAAAGCTCGCCTCCACTATAGTAATGCACTAGCAACAGTGCCTGCGCTTTGCTGTGGGATGTGAATTGTAACCATAATTCTTTTCCTTAAACTTAAAAGGAGAGGATATAAATGATAGAACTGTTTTCATTACTGCAGATCATCTAAAACAAAAGATGATATTATCATAGTGGATTGTTCAACAAATAGGCTATCTATGTTGGAACATTTTACAAAAAATAGTTGGTCTAACAAAAGGTGTTGGCCTATGAAAAAATTGCTTGCTCCATTTCTATCTATACAAAAAGTGGTGCAAGAGTTGCAAGAGATCAGTCATTCAGCCAGCGAGGAGTTGTTGGAGTCTCGAGAAACAGATACCTTGACGGTACGTATTACATTTCTCTCCTAATGTGCGCGCATGTATGAATGTGAGGTCGTGGTGAGGTTCTAATGTGCAAGTGTTCCGACCATGAGACAGGCCTCGAATGATCAATGAGGAAGGTTGTTGATGGCAACAGAGAGAATAAACCAGTCGAGTAACAGAATCAAGTCGAGTAGAACAGTGCTCGAAACAGAGGAGCTTGGTGTTACGATTCTCCAAGACTTGCATCAACAACGCCAGTCTCTTCTACATGCCAGTAACAATGTATGTTATCTACCTTCTCTTTTTCGTATGATACATAGGAATCCAGTGTTTATGTGTTATTGGCTTTCGTAAATCGTAAATAATGTGTTTCTTCTTCCTTCGTGTTTTGACAGTTGCATGCGGTGGATGAAACTATTATCAACAGTAAGAAGGTTCTGGTAGCCATGACAAGAAGGATGAGCAGAAACAAATGGATCATGGGTTCCATAGTTGGAGTTCTCGTCCTTGCCATCCTGCTTATTCTATACTTGAAGATATCACACTAGGCTTACTGTCCTGCCATGCCTTGTTTCATTGATTTGAAATATCTCTCATACTGGTTTGTATGTTATGTAATAATTTCTCTTCCTATTCTAAACTTTCAGATCTTTTCTGTTCTTGGTGATGTGTCTACTTGTTTATTATAGAAAATTGTAATTAGAATATATGAACGAATAGAAGCAATCATGCACTCTTGGTGAAACAAAAAGTGGCAGTCTTCCTTTACATTCTGTGATACTATTTCGATGAAGCATGAGATATGGGATGATCATCTGCATGGTTAAAGCGAAATACAGTTGAACTTATTAAAAGAAAAAAGGAAAAGAAAAACCGAAAAAGGGCTTTGCCTGCTACTCTTAATCCCTGGTCAACCAAACGTATGGTGGTCAATGAGAACTTGGAATTGCCGTTCTTGATATATACTGAAGCAGAGCAGGTTGAATTGTACGGTGTAACAAGATCAAACTGAATGCCTTGAGTTTTACTGAGTTAAAGAAAACGCATGAAAGAGACTTGGATTATGAAATTTTAATGAACATAATATTACATACAAACAAAAAAGAAAAATGAAGAAAAACTTCTCCAGTTGATATGCTATTTGAGATCTCAGCCATTTGTTCACAAAGAAATCTGAAAAACTAACCCATTTCCCGTATGGATTTTGATGTAACAAATGGTGAATGCTTCCGACCCAGCAAAGAGAATTTGTGGTCGAATAGTAGATTCAAGAACTCTACATGACGCATCTTCTGGGCTCTGCGTTCCTGAGCAATGTGCAAAGGGATACTTTTTAATGATCTAATCTCTTCGACTTGATAGATATTATAACCAGAAGTTTGCACCCTTGATCAACTCCATCCGATATGGTGATGCTCTCAGGACACTTCACTTGAAAGTGCAGCACCAATTCCTATCATCCATATAGTGAATACCCCAAGATGCAGGAACTTCCTCAACAAACTTTCTACAACTACAAGGAAATTATTGCACTTGGGAACTGAAAACATGCTGCCTCATAACCGACAAGAATGAATGACTTCAATATCAAGAAGCAACATCTTCCACATAGGAAACCTTCACGCAAGCTCCTCAACATCCTTCTCATCCTCATCATCCTCGTCATCATCAAGAGAAGCAGGTTGCCCATTGAGATCAACATCTACACCATTTACCTTCCTCACAAATTGTCCCCGTACACGAGGCCTCCTTTCAGCAAGTCTTTTTCGATTAACATACCTAATCTTTTTATCAAAGCAACGCTCCTTTCTTTTCTGCCTAAATTTAATCAATGCTGCCTCTCTTCTGTCAACCTTACTTAATTTCACTTCACTGGCAGATGAGCTTCCAAGGGATGGCCATGAATGATTGTTAGGCATCTGACCAGGTTGTAAGCATATACTAAGCGGATAGTAGGATAATGAAGTCATCCCATTAACATGTGGAGGGCAGTGTGGAAGATGACTGTAATGTTGCATAATTGCTGCTGCGGCATGATTTGGCATGTCGTGCAGATTCTTTTGATACACTTGAGTTGATGATGACCCCATAACCTGATTGACAACCCCCGGCATATAGTATGGATACGAAGCATGGGCAGGCAATCTAGAAACATCGTGTTGAGGTTCATTTCTAGGATGCGCAGGCACCTGAGAGGATCTGTCTTCCGCATTATTCTTCTGATGCTGAAGTTCCATTGAACCAGGTGGGGTGCAAGACCTCTCCAATGAAAGAGAATCTGGGATACTATTACTAATTGGAAAGTCATCTTCTTGTGAATAGCTTTCCCATGCTACTCCATTTCCATCTACTTGGAGAGACTCATCAACCATTTGTTGACTACATGCTGGATGTTTCCCTTCCACTCTTGACCGTTCAGCACCATTATCCTTTGTAAGGACTTGGGAGTTGTTTTCAATTGTGCTTGATTTGACATAGGTAAAGAAGGCAGATGACCCCCCAATCTTGAGTTCGCTCTTTTTTGGGCCAGATGAAAATTTTCCTGCAGAATATTACCACAGAAATAGGAACAGATTATCTCAAGTGCCAATGATGAAGAATGAGCAGTTGAAAAATCATACTGCTTCTAATTAATTCTATGCTTTCCTCACATCACTGAGGTCAAATGAATGATGCAACATAATACACACTACTTGGTCCTATAGTCCATACATGGCAATCTAGAAAAAAAGATGTTAAAGACATTGACATAACAGAAATTCTCCTTGTCATATCATTACAATATCTACAAACAACCCTTACCCAAGAGAAGAAGAAAAAAATCCGAAACTTTTATCTCATATATTTCTTTTGGAAGAGAGAAAGAAAACAAGAAAGGCTGCAATCAAATGGCAGACTTAATGGTCAGCATCACAGTTAGGAAAATACTCAAAGCCTTCAAAGAATGTCATTTGTTCAATTATAATTTGAGTATCAAACCTTAAAAGTTTCACTCTTCTTACAAGTGGATCCTGACCATATAAATTACAAGAATATAATGTATACACAGTTTCAAATTGAGACTCCTTTTTCTTTTTTTTTAAGTACTGAAACATTAAGAATGGTTAATCACATCTAACTAAAAGAGATGCACTAACCAGAAAATATTAAATGAATATAAGCTATACAGAATCTTGAGCGCGAAAAAACAAATTTGTCATCAGTTCCAAATAGGAGGAAAAAAAAAAATTATTACCAGAAAAAAACAGTAAGATTGAAGATTTGCTATATTGTGCTACTGTCATGATAGAACATGACTTGTTTCAAGTTTCAACTAAACTACACAAATCAAATAATTGACTGTCAAAAAAGTGCTGCTCTTTGTTGTTAACCATGAAACAGAGATAAAAGATATTCCAAGCCAGGAGATGCCCAAACTTAAAAGCAGCACATCATTTGCCATACGTGGCTCACCAGTTTGGCGGTCACATATTTCTGGAACATCACTCTGAAACTCTAATTGATCATCCAGTGGAGGCTCCGCGGCAGCAGGAACAGGCTTGAAAAAGAAAAAAAATGAGGTAAGCATACAAAATACTTTCAGTCAGTATGAATACCGTATCTAGTAAGCAATCTTGAATATAAAGGAAACTTAAGTGGCTCAAGTTAATTTTGAATTATCTATAAAAATTCATCCTGACCCCAAACTGATTTTCCATGTTCTGAGATTGGAAGCTTCTCAAATCCAGTTCAGCATGACATTATTCAGTATTACATCTCGAATTTCAAGTTCTGCAACTTGATGGAAATTAAAGTGACTATATTAAATTTGATTACCCCGCGATTTATGTATATTAGAGATGTTCGTGCTTGGCCTAAATAGCACATACAAGTGTATGTATTCTTAGGTGTTACAGATTAACCAGATGTCCTCACACATGTATTTTGATATCACAATGGCCTCCTCTTGGCCTTTCTAGTTCTCTAAACTGTTTACGATTGCACTAGCAGCCACCTTAGTTAAACTCAAACCATATATCAAGTTCACATATCGCTATTTGATAATAATGATCCAGTGTCTCTAAAACTATTGGCCACAATTCACGGATTAACTTTCTTATATAATAAGCAGTCAAAATTTAACATCTTATGGAACTTATATTTCTTTTATACTTTTCAAAAAAGACAACAATAAAATAACTTACTATCTCTGGATTGGCACTCTTCTGAGACTTCTCTTCTGTATCATCCGAGAATGAGTTTGTAGTAGGATCACTAGGATCTGATACAACTGTATCAAAGTCATAACTAAACACGTTCTTCTCTGCAAGTCCAAGCTGCCAGATATACATAGGAAAAAGTGTCATACCAATATAAAAGAACATATAGTGGCCAGGAGTTGCGTACTAGAGGATATGAAAAGAGATATCACTTATCAACGGAACCCTTAAAACAGAGGTTACTACAGCTTCGCAAAGGAAAGACCAAATATTTCAATTGCATGTTACCACTCATCACCCAATACAATAAACTAAATTAAGAGGCTGTATATAGCTCTAAAACAACATCAAAATCATATATATTGCTCATTTCTGACTTTCTGGCATCTGATTTGTGTCTATTAATCACTGTTACCCTTATTTCTAAGTAGAAATATTTGAATACAGCATAAAGCAACAGAAAAATTTACTGGAGAACGGTGGTTAAGACATCAGAGAAAAAAAAAAGCACATAAAAAGTCAAGCAAACAAACCATGTGTCTTCTTCTCCACATATGTGTCCACAAGTTTAAAAGCTCATTAGTTCGTAAAGGCTTTACAAGATAGTCTGCCGCTCCAAGCCTCAGGCACTTGACAACAGTAGAGACCTCATCCTGTGCCGACATCACTAACCAAAGAAGAAAAATTTAACAATAGGTTAAGCCATAATGGACCTTAAAAGACCAAAATTTTCATTAAAGGAAACATCAGCCATAAGAACAAGAACTACTTACTGATCACAGGAATGCGCCTCAACTCTCTATGCCGTGTGATGTACTTCAACATTCTGGTTCCTTTTCTCATTGGAAGGTCGACTTCGGCAAGTATGATATCAATATCAGGTCCCTCTGCATTCAATGCATCGATCACCTGCCGAGGAGACTTGACCGAAGTGACTGTGAAGCAAAGAAATCATGGAACACAAGCATCACCTTGCAAGGCATGTATACTATGGCACCAACAAAAAGCAAATTCGATTTTGACCCTTTTTTTTTTTTTTTTGAAGTTTACACCTCTTAGGATACATTTCGGCACCTAAAAACATCAGAAGAATAAACACAAAGACCTTGTATGTTTAATCCATCTATATCAAGAATCCACAACGACAACGAATTCACATGCAGTAATTGGAGATTACTTGTATACAGCTTATTCTCACAGATAAAGGCACCAAAGGAACACAAAATACATCTACTTAACTTCAATTTTAGGTCTTTTGTTCATAAATTTTCCATCCCAAGCTTCGAAAACCAAAAATTTCCAGGAAAATTGAAAACCAGATAGTGGTCAGCAAGTCATTAGCAAAGTAAAAAAGCAAACCTTGATAAGAGCATTTCAAAAGAAGCCTGAGAACTTCTTCGGAGCTGGACTCGTTGTTATCGCAGAGCAAAATCCTCACCTTGCTCCTATCTATAAACCCCTCACCACCGCCGGCGCCGCCGCAGCCTTCAGGTCCTTTGTTCAAATTGAGCTCCTTAGGATCCATATCCATAACCAAAACCAAGCAAATACTATAAAACCTCCTCAGATCAAATTCACAATTAGGTTTAGGGTTTCAGTCGAACCCGGTCCGAACATTCACACACCGCAATAGCGAGCGAGCAACCACCGCCGCCACGTTTTCATCGCCACACTTCATGCGGGAGCTAAGCGGAGCAGAGAGAGAGAGAGAGCCTCTACTGAAGAAGAAGATTAAGATGAAGATGATGACGAAGAAGACTTGGGGGCGGTTGATCCAACGGCTGGGATAGCGCGGGAGGAAGGGGGTGGGGGGTGAAGGATTAGATCACCGGCCAGCAGCGCACGTTAGCAGAAATGAGGAGGCCAATTATATCATGTAATAGTGTAAATCCATGGATTAATTGGCAGAAGGTTTATCCAATTTATAGAAGGGATCATTATTAAATATATGTCAGGTGCTAACGTGCGCGGGCGAGAGTAGCGAGGCGCAGGTTAGGAAGAGTGGGAGACGTGGACCGATGAGGGACAAGGAATGAAGAAAAAGTGCAAAAGTGGAGGTGTGGTTAGGATATTCCAATCGAGATTGACATATATATAGGACCAAAAAGGAAAGAAATTAACGAATTGGATAGTTAGGCTCCAATTTATGATTAACTAATCTTTCCCCCCCCCCCCCACTAAAAGAAATGTATTCCGTTTCTTAAGTTCATGTAGACTTAAGAACGGAACAAAAGACCAGAAAACTTGATCGTCTTTTGCTAACACGACACGACCTATTTGTTAAATGGATCATATTAACTCTTAAATTGATCATTTTGTCTAACACGACACGACCTATTTGTTAAATGGGTTAAGCGGGTTGGAAACGGGTAACCCGTTTAATAAATAGGTTGGGTTTGAGTTTAAATTTTTGACACGATTATTAAATGGGTTGGGTTTGGGTTTGTATTTTGTGACACGACAAATATCTTGACCCGACACGACCCATTGACAGCCCTAGTTTGGTACATTTCAATCGAGATTGACATATATATATATACACTAGCCCCTTAACATGTGCGGTCAATTGGTTTTTTTTTATATCTTTTTTAAATTAAAAAAATTACAGGAATTTCTCTCCTAATTTTATGGAGCCTTCTCCTTTTTTCATGGGATATGTATTGCAATTTTTTGAAATATGATATAGTTTATTGACTATCTTATCCTCATATTTGTATAATGTGAGGGCATATATGGTACTTCAAAAATTTAACAATTCCCTCAAGAATTGGCTTAATTATATAAGATATATAGGACCAAAAAGGACAGAAATTAACGAATTGGATCGTTTGGCTCAATTTATGATTAACTAATCTTTTGCCCCCCACTTTTAGTATTCCGTTTCTTAAGTTCATATAGACTAAGACCAGGAAACTTAATCGTATTTTGATAGAGATGCGGCTGTGTTGAAGAAACACTTATTTCATTTACAAAAATATATCTTCACGGAATTAAATATACGATGGGATTACCTGATATAATAATAATCGTTTTTAAAGAAATATAGAGTAATAATCGTTGATCAACAAGAATAATATACGACTTTTAGAGAATGTTATCGCTTTATTTACCCGACACATATTACTTTTGTTTTTGTAAGATAATTACATATTCAAAATATGCTAGTATATATCTCAAACTATATTTGAGTCAATCAATTGCGATTAGTTTGGTTAACAGTGCCATCACATAGCTGCAGATCGTATTTTAGTGTCAATCACATCCTTTACCGGAATTAGAGCATGGACGACATTTTAAGCACATGATACGTATTGAGAACTCAAGAACATCAGCCGCAAGTTTATATAAGCTTACCAAAAACATGCTTAATTAGAATTAGGTCCGAACTGAGCTGGATCAAGGGGTTCCATAATGGCTTGCCAAACAGCCACATGATCAAGGACCTAGCTACCTTAATTAGCTTTTCTCATGTATCTGAATTACAATTCAAAATGATTCAATGATCATTGTCAACGATGAAAAAAATGCTTTATGCATGTGTGATCGTTAGCTATAAGCTCGGTTTGTAATTGCTTCTTTTATCTTTATAAGTATTTTTGCAGCATAATGTTTTCATAAGCTGCGACATTTTACTTCATCCATCGCATGGTGTGTTGGCGAAATTTGAATATGTAACATCTACGGTATAATAACCAACATGTCACAGCTCATCAGCATGCATTATTAATGCATATATGATTTTATATATTAAAGTTACTAATAAATTCATATCGAGTTAGTGCGAGTGATGCAGTTTTGTAGGCTCTTATTATTCAAGTAAAGGCAGAGGAATTGATTTCTAATAGTTTCACACCGGCCGCAAACTAAATGAAACCTAATTGCTTTCCTCCGAATTCAATCTTCTGTTCATATTTTTACCACAAATTGATGGCAGCTGTGTTGTTTCTTACAATAATTAGTAGACCATTTTGTCAAAGGGATGAATCATTTGTATATGTTGGAAGAACCAGGTTGAGTACAATAACAAGGATAGCTAGACTAGCTAGAGAGAAGGATTTCACAGATGGAATGCTTATTTTCCAGGATACAAATTGATTTCAAAATCTACCAGTTTTCCTAATTTTTCCAGCAACATAGATATCAGCCAAGGTTGCTATTTCTTTTCTGATGATGAACACAACATGGCATTGTCTCCTCTGGGAAGAAGTCTTCGATCACATGTGTCATCTGAGATGAAAAGATTTTACTGAAAGAAACAAACACGGATGACTGTCATATATAGCTTTCATTAAAGTATCGTAAACTGGGGAAAGATTTGAGCACAATATTGTAAGAGTACTATCGTAAATTGAAAGATTATGCAGATAAGATGAGCCAGCTATTATATCAATCAAAGGGCATCCATAACCTCCACAGCTGAGGGTACATAACTGAAATTACTGCATATACAACACAGAAAGTAAGTTGTGGAAATTGATCGATTTCCTTGATTAATCTAGCTAAGCTATTACATTCTATACATTATATAGCTGTGAGTATTGACAGTTACATGAATCAATAATATTACATTAACAACAGTATCAAAACTGATGCATAATCATAGGAAGCTGTAAACATGCTATTCAATGGAGGAGATTCTGGGCGTGATTGGAGGAGGAGATGGATTATCTCTAACATAAGTAAATCAACCCCGACTGTGTTTCAGTCGATGGTACAGTTAAGGGAACTGGAATTAAATGCAGAAGAGTTAAGGATACAATTGGTTTACGTACACAGATAATAACAGCAAGTCGCAACTAGTACAGTGTCGAAACCTCTTCCCAGCTCCCAACATTAGTATGATATAGTGGCTTACATGGAATACCAAGCATATAATTTCATCTGTACTGTGTATGTAGTGAAGAAAGTTCCAAATTTAGAATCTTATAGATCAATTCTCCTTCAACCTTCTTTTTCTTTTATTTTCTCACAACCATAGAGATTTGGAGAATAAAAATAAAAAACAACAAGGAAAGTTTAGTGAGGGCATACCGGTTACTGTAATAAGTCGGAAATGTCTTTCCAGCATTACATGCTGCTTCAACATCTTCCTCCTCACATCCATAGGAAGGCCAAGTGCGGTGACAAATGGTGAATCAGAAGTAGAGGTTGTGGATGCTCTGAATGCCACCAATAAGAATCGAAAAAAGAATGGTCACTTGGCATTCATAGCATCCACAACTCTACATCTGGGCAAACTGATGAAAGTTGCAACGCATGCATCTAGCACTAGAGAATAGAGATAGGTAAGAATACGGTATTATATGCTCGTGCACCTATATATCCCATAGTCTGTAATTCGAACAATGCAAAGGGGCTAATCAACTTGTCTGCCATTGTCATTCATGTCGATCTCTACTTACCTCCCTCCATTCCAAATCAACAAAACACAATGCTAACATAAAGATGCACATCCACAAAGAAATCAATTCAGTAGCCAACCAAAAGTTTGGTCTACCAAAAGTTTCTGTCTACTTGGCCAACCAAAAGTTTGGCCTGCACATGGATCATGTTTATATTCAAGACAGAAAAGACTTTACCTCACAATTTGGAAGTGATTATTATAGCACACTGAAATGAATATTTAGTACTACAATACTATAGTTTCCAGGACAGAGTTGAATGAAAGTCCCAGATACTATTGTGGTTGATACCAAATTCAATCCTCTGCCATTGAAGTTTGTTCTACACTGATTGTTCTTATTTTCTATGCATATTAATCCTAATGCCTAAGATACCACAATGATCAATTCTTTAACATGGTCAGGAAATATTAGAATACTTTTGAATAAACCCTAAACCTAGCAAAGATGTAAAATGAGTATTAATTATTAAGTAGCTGAAACAAACTACAGAAAAATAAAGTAGGAAAGAAGAACAGGAAATATTAATGGGAAGACGACAGGTGAACAAAAAGTTACACTGATTCACAGATCCCCAGTTTAGCTCTGTCTACCAGAGTTAGGGGTTCATTTTTTTGTCTACCACTCTACCAGAGTTGGTGGTTCATTTTAGAATCAGAAAAAGGCATGGAATCAAAAGAAGAAATTGGCTTCCATTAGATGTATGTTCCTTTTTCTTAGATTTTGCATAATGGGTTTAACTTAAAGAATTTGGGGCCTTATGATTTGGCTAGTTTAGGTGAAGCTTTCATTCAGAGTTTTGTATCATCCAGTTCTGTTTGGGCTCAAAAGTTACTTATACAAGTACTTAAAATTGGAGGCCGAGACGGGTTCCTCGTGGAATTCGCTCATTTTCAAGCCTGAATGACCATTTGGATGATTTGACCATAAGATCTCACTCTCGGAATTTATCACAATTTATATAGCAACATCGGACCTGAGAGGCCTTTGATTTCATTGATGGAGCGCACACTCATTTTTTCAGAGAACAACTTGATTAAAACTTCAAATATATGCTATAGTTTATTTGGAATATAAATTTCAGCTAATCTTGCTAGTTCCTTTTTGATACACACAACGTTTGCATCGTATTCTCTAGGAACTCTTCATCTGTGTCATTATAGACGAAGATATTGCTGCTGTCTTCACTTGAAATTTGCAAGTTGTTCTGTGGCAACCAGTCAAGTTCCTACAAGAGAGGAAAAGAATGAAACACGCAACTGAGTACTGTAGGATAAAGCAGGAGGCTTAGTTGGTCACATTTCAAAGATTTGAGCACGATCTGGATCATACAGTTACGCAGCTAAGATGAGATTCTGCAAAGTATTGTAGCTAGATCAAGTAAGAGCTTTTTACAACTGAAACAAGAGTACTCTGATCTCTGGTAGGATGCCAGAATATGACTAGTCACAAATTGTGATGCACCCTGCAAAAGCTACATACATATGTATCCATGAACATCAAATTTGGTGAAAGACACCCTACCTTAGGCTGCCTCCAGCAGTGCATCCACAAGTTCAGTATCTCATCGATGCATAATGGCTTGACCAGGTAATCAGTTGCCCCCAATCTTAAGAAATTGAGAAGAAAAGAGGACTCATGGTTTGTTGACAGCACTGCAAGAACAACAAGTAAAGTGTGATGCAGTGGTTTACAATCATATCCACCATATGTGATTATGTGCAATGCATAAATTTGTTTTTCGAATACCAGAAATATGAGGAACTGAGTTATGATGGAATATATTCCATCCTTAATACAGAAAAGTATTACGCTGCTTACTGATCACTGGAATACATTTGAAATGTCTATCTTGCATGATATACTTCAGCATCTCAATGCTTGATTCTATTGGGAGGTCAACTGCAGCAAGTATAATATCAATTGAAGACCACTCTTCATTGAGAGCATCCACAACCTTCACAGCTGAGCCAACCGAAATTACTGTTACACAAAAGTAACTGTTCTCAGCATTACTCGTGTGATTACAGAGACATATAATATCATGTATGAATGCACTCAAGAAGGCAGAAGCCATTGATATCAAACCAGAAAGCCAAAATTCCACATCAGAAAAATATAAGACATGTCTACTTCTAAAAATCTTGCAAAATATTTTCTACAGAACAGCCTTCATTGTCTGCCTGAGAAACCACTTCAGAGGCAGAATAAACGTAGTAGGCTAGCTTTTCAAAACCTGAACAGCAATACTGATTTGCATATCTAAACTGTATTTTATACGAGGAAGTTACTTTTAAGTTCAAACTTTGTTTCAGTCAATGAGAAATACAGAGCTGTATTTTAATGCAGAGAGAAATGATCAACTTGTAATACCCTGATAACAGCATGCTGTCAGTAGTGTCGAAACCTCTTCACAACTCTCAGCGTTGCGGTCACACAACAAAATTTTTACTCGACTACGATCAATGGAAGTTCCATTGTTCTTGCTGTTAACTTGGCTTGTCATCTGCTTGCACTTCTCTTTGAAAATAAAATTTACTAACACGTACAAGATTAAGATTAAGGATGCGAAATGCATGCAAGTCCCATGAAGCATATATACTAGCCAACCAAGAGTTTGGTATACCAAATATTTAGGCCTGCTTTTTCAAAATACACACATGTTTATATACAAGGCCAGGATAAACTGAACACATGCATATGTCGAAGCCTCAACCTAACTGCACATCATTGTTCACATGCAGAGCAGCTAAACCTCACAATTCCTTAAAGTTCTGTTAAGGATCAACTCCCATTTTCTGTCAATAACCATATGATCTTCCTAATAACTTCTTTCGGACCACCATTAAACTTCCTTTCCATATTTGCTCTTAATTGATCATCAACCCAAGCTTATTTAAGGAGATAGAGCTACCTACCGATGAACTGATTAAATTACAAGCTCCACCTGGATATTGCCAGAAATCAGTAGAGCAGAAATGCACAAGATGGAAGCCTTACCCATTCACAAGAATTTAGCATCACGTTTTAAATGTGTCTATCACATCCTTTACCAAATTGATATGACAAGCACATGGTGATTCATCCAAAAAACCGAAGGAATCGGGGTTTTCTTAAAAGAAAATTGCTTTGCTTCACATGCTGCTACCAGACTAGTATCACATTCATGTGGCTAGCACAGTCATTGCCCCATGAAAATATTAAGCACATGATTCACACATCCAAAAACGTAAACCAGTTGCATGTTAAAAAATTGGCAAAACAAGTTCAAGGCCTTGGTGCAGCTCAACTGCAGAGCTCTGCACACTAAGACTTTCCCGAAAATAAAATTCAACTGAGCAATGTACAGTATATGATCATAGATTTTCTGTAGCTTGAAACGGACCTAGTTCTGATAAAAATAAAGATCTAGCATTGAACATCTTTTGCAGTTACAAATCACAACATCAGTATCCCCTGATTCCAAATTTTGAAAGCTATCCTGCAAGTCAATCTATCTGGTTGAACTTTACATAGCAATTGGCTCCCTAAATAAATTAGACATACATATTTCATCAATCAATTGGAATGAATAATCAGTTTCTTTGCCACCAACCTAATGCCTGCACTCTGCTGATAGTCATATGGATCCAAAGAGAAGAACACATCCATAAACATCCCTCGGGTGAACAAGGCACCAAGTTCTGAAGCATCAAATTTAGAGAAGACTAGCCTTTGCTCGGTGCCAGAGGGGTCTCTTTGATATATCTCTGTGGCGTAGATTGCAATGTCCCCGCATACTGCAGTTTGTATGCTGTAGTAACAAATAAAAAAACAAAGACTACATCAATCCTTACACATCACCGATGCTTCATTTGCTCTAAATTTCAAAACTTGTATGAGCGATGCTTTTTCTTATTAGAGTGGAGAAATACAAAATAATAAGAGTAGAACTTACTGCAATCTCACAGTAGGGTAGTTGTAGAAGCCCTGTTTGCGGATCACAACAGGCCTCCATTCAGAGCTACTTCCAGAGTCCAAAGACAACTTCTTTGCAAGGCCATCGCATGCATCAAGAACTTCACATAATTTTGGTGGTGCATCAAAGACAATATTCAGTCGTGGTCGGCCAGCATGATCAAAAAACTTCGTATTGATTCCAAACCGCAATTTCATATGACTGCAGCAAAGCTGCAAAGTGACATCTTTGTGTAATAACTTTATCCTTTGACTCCCACGATACAATGGAACAAGCGAAGCACTAATATAAGGAATGAGAACTTGATCGAGCTGTAAAAAATCCATGGTGGCATTACAGTTGTTGGTCACAGAAGCATTGAGAGAACTGTTGGGAGACTCTTGTGCAGGTGTTTCCACCATGTTGATGTCTTGCTGATCTAACTCATTCTTCACTTCATTGATAAGTGGGCCCATGTCAAAAGGATCTGGTCGATTTGTGCTGGCCTCGACAGTCTCAAGCAAATTAGAGACTTCTTGTGTGGTCTCAGTCCTAAGAGATGTTATTGGATGATTGTCCCCTGTTTGATTTGAAATATTTATGTTCATGCTTGACCCCTCAGGAGATAACTTTCCACCACTTCGACTTCTTGTTGTAGCATTTGGAGAAACCCAGCTGTTCTCTGTTAATATGTCCGGGAGGCTTGACTCCTGCAAGTTTATCAAATTAGAGTTAATGTTAGAAGTGACTTTAAAACCCCAATTGTAAGGTTATCAGGCAACTATTGTTTTGATTCAAAAATACATTCAACATCACAATAACAAGTGAAAATATTACATGTGACATTCAACTACTGTATCATTTTATTAAGAGACCTAAAATGTAAAATTCAACATAACTACGTATACAATAACGCCTTTGTATCAAAAACTGAATATTTTCTACCCTAATTCCAGAATTAGATTATTACCAAGAATAAAACTGTAGCACAATATTTGAGTACTTCAAGATTCATTCGAACATCATCCAAACTCCTGAACAATCATTAAATAAAACATTAGTGTTTAAGAAAACCAAATGCAACACAAGAGAGAGTAACGTAAACCCAAGTAGGTTTCCAAAAATACCTGTGTGTCTGTTGTCCAAGACCAAAATAAGTTGCAAGAGTGGCCATCTGCAGAAAACCATATCATCATGTATAAAACCTAGAAACTTTACAACTTTGCCCTCTCAAATATAATGATTTTGATTTTAAGAATTCAATCACATGACGTTAAATATACCTTCATGTTACCAGCTCTCCTTCCAAATCGCTGAGTCAACAAAGCCAAAGAATCAATTGTACCTTTGGGTTCTGGTGCAGGTCGACCAATATTTGCAAAAGCCTCCCGAATCCGGGGGCAATCAAACCTCAATATATTATGACCGGCCCATATACGTCCTGCACAACCATAAAACAAAATCTCATTAAAATTCAAAGAATAGAGATTCAATATCACCTTAAAATCTGCATCTCAAAATTTCCATTACAAAATCCATCAAGACAGTTTACAGCAACCATTAGAAATTTAAATTAACTTATACAGTAGCTAATGAAACATTACTTTACTTTTACTATTCTGATTCCTTTAGCCAATCTACGAACCAAACAAAAAATCAAAATACAACAAAAACTTCCTCTTCAAGAAATGAAATTTCACTCCATTTCTTCTCAACCAAACACCGAATCGGGAAAAGAATCACCTTACTTCAAACAATTCAGCTTATTTTTCTTATGTCCATAATCAATCAATCAACGATTACTGTTAACATAGTAGCTGATGAAACATTATTTTACTTTTACTATTCCAATTCCTTTCGCCAATCTACAAACCAAACAGAAATTCAACACAGAACAAAAACTTCCTCTTCAAGAAAAGAAATTTCACCCCGTTTCTTCTCAACCAAACACCGAATCGAAAAGCAAATAAAATAATTACCTTACTTGAATCAATTCAGCTCATTTCTCTTGAAAATAAAACCGAAATTTCACCGCATCTCTCAGAAACCAAACACCAAACTATCAAAGAGTCAAAGAGTAAAGAAGGAAAATGGGAACCAACCATGGAGAATGTCGAAAACTCTATCGGCGATCTTATCGAAGCCCGGGGCGGCGATGACGGCGTCTCGGGTAATGCCGTTACAGCGGACGGACAAGGAGTTGATGGAATTGAGGTCGGCGGGTCGGATTAGAGTGGAGTAGCTCTCGAGCTCAATCAGCTTCCTGGGGCAAACAAGGATGGATCCGAATTCCAATAAGGCGAAGCCCTGACCGGGTCGGGTCGGCACCGTCGTCTCCACGTCGAAGAAGGCGATCTCGAACCGGTCCTCGCCGCTCCGACTCATGATTGCTACTGAGAGAAAAGAGGGAAAATAGTGTCGAGGATTACCGCCAAGGCGGATAGAATATTTATATGAAAGGCTTGCTTTGGGCTCATGAAAAGGCCCAAACGTATTCCTTATTCCTTGCCTTGGTGTACGACCAAAGTTAACCTCACTAGGAAGAAGGAATGTGGACAGATGATCCTACCTCCCACGTATACTTTGCGCAAGTCCAACAAAATTGATCTACCTACCTAATGGGTCATTGTGTGTGGGTTCGTCCAAGGTTAAATTTCTACGGTTTATTATTGAATTAATACATCAGGTCATTTTGATGGTTTAACTTGATTTCGAGCTAGTCTACGACTGTATGGAATTAGTCTATAAGTGTATCATATAACTTTCTTATGTATGAATATGCTGACGGCCACGGAGATTCAATATCCATTAAGAAGAGAGGATATATAAAGTGTTAATGTGAAGCAGGCAAATGCAAAGCCAACTAATTAGAGAGAGGAACATTTAGAAAGAATACTAGGAAGCAGGAACTAGTTTCGTTTTCCTAGTCTTCAAGGGAAAGCATGTTTAATGTGTCTGGTTCGCGGCCTTCTTGCTGGGCTTGCCTTGTGATCTCGCCAAGCATTTCATATATCAAATATTCATGTTTATGGGTTCTATCACCTGCCACAAAACCATGAACAGCTCCATTGATTTGAACCCAACTTCGACCTGGAGGCTTCTTCACGCCCATGTGAACCATTTTCTGTCTCACATAAGCAACGTCTAGCCATCTTTTAGCAGAAGCATACACATTCGATAAGAGCACAAGATACCCTGCAGCTTGGTCAGGGTCAAGTGCAACTGTTAACTTTTGAGCTGCAAGTGATGCAAGCTCAGAATTCTTGTGAAGCATGCAACCGCCGAGGAGAGCTCCCCACACAGCGTCATTTGGCTCCATTGGCATAGTCTCCACAAGTACATGAGCTTCATTTAAAAGACCAGCACGGCTTAATAGATCGACCATGCAGCCATAGTGCTCAATCCTTGGTTCGAGTCCCCAAGTCTGCGTCATGAACTTGAAAAGTCTTCGGCCCTCATCAACTAATCCAGCATGGCTACAGCCACACAACACCCCAAGGAAAGTAATTTCATCGGGTCTTACATCGTCAAGTTCCGAGCTCAGCATCAATTGAAATATACGAAGAGCTTCCTCCCCGCGACCCTGCTTTGCGAACCCAACTATGATGCTGGTCCACGAGACAGTGCTCCGTCTAGGCATCTGCTTGAACACCTTATAGGCTTCATCAACCAAACCACAACTGGCGTACATATGTATGAGTGCATTGTACAAAGTCACCAACCGCGACTTAGCTCTAACACACAATCCCTCTTCAACGTACCAGTGAACCCACCTTCCGAATCTCAAGTCCCCAATCTCAGCACAGGCCGATAACACCGCCACTAGCGCAACCTGGTCGGGTTCCACATTCGCCTTCCTCATCCGCCCAAACAAACTCAAAGCTTCCTTACACCTCCCATTCTGAGCACACCCCGCAATCATTGTCGTCCACGACACCACATTCCTCTCCGGCATCCCATCAAAAACTCGCCGCGCCCCATCAAAATCCCGGCTCCTCACATACCCCGAAAGCAGCGTATTCCAACTGACAACACTCCTCTCACGCATTTCATCAAACACCTTGCGCGCGCACTCAACACCACCACTCAACCCTCCACCACCTGCATACAAACTAACCAAACTGGTCTGAACAAACACATTAGAACCAAACCCACCACCCAAAACTCTCCCATGCAACTGTTCCCCCTCTCTAACCATCCCTGACCTAGCGCAAGCACTAACAACATACGAATACGTATACCCATCCGGCTCGGCTTCCGTCGCCGCCAGCCTGTTATACAACTCAACCGCCTTCCCCGGAGTTTCGCTACCAGCATACCCTCTGATTATCTGGTTCCACACAGTAGTACTCGGACTCTTTACATTCCCGAAAACTCTCAGCGCATTATCAAGACACCCACAACCTACGTACAACGCTAGTAGCTTAGAAAGAAGGTAGCTTTTCTGGGTGAATCCATGGACTAGTATCTGTGTATGAATTTGGGTCAGATTTCGGACTGTGCTGCAGCTCTGTTGTAATAGATGAAAGAGGCGCTGCTCTAAAGCTCTAGTAGTAGAGGAGGTTGTGGGTTTAAGGTAGTCCTTTAAATCGCAAACTATACTTTTCAAATCCATAGCCACCCAACTATGTTGAAGCTTTCCCGTCCGAACCGGACACTCTTCGCCAGAGCATTCGGTTCATCGTCGTCTTCTTCTTCTTCTTCTTCGCCGGCCGATTTCACCAGCACTATACTGAATTGCAGAAGCCCTACAGAAGCGTTTGAGCTCTTCAATTCGGCGTCGAAACAAGTCGGCGCAAGGAAGGATCTTCAGCTTCATTCAGCGATTACTCATGTGTTGGTCAGAGCCAAACTATATATTAAAGCCAGGTGCTTGATAAAAGACTTGATACTAGATCTTCAGAAGTCCTGCAAATCCCGCCGTGCCTGTGAATTGGTTTACAATGCACTTAGCCGTTTGGAGAGGTCTAGATTCTCTGCTCGGAATGTTTTTGGAGTTTTGATCATTGCGTTATCTGAGATGGGTCTTGTTGAAGAAGCTTTGCGGGTGTATGGCAGCATTGGGGTGCTGCCAGCAACACAGGCTTGTAATGCGCTCTTGGATGGGTTGGTGAAGACGGGTCGGATTGATTCGATGTGGGAGCTTTATAATGATATGGGCTCTCGTGGATTAAGACCTAGTTGGGTTACATATGGGGTGTTAATCGAGGGTTGTTGTAAGAAAGGCGATCTCGTGAATGCACGTAAGGTGTTCGATGAAATGCCTGAGAGAGGGATTGAAAGGACAGTTGTGGTGTATACATCTCTTATTCGTGGGCTGTGCAATGAGGGGAGGATGGTGGAAGCTGACAGCATTTTTCGGACGATGAGGAAAGATGGTGTGATACCAAATCTGTGGACTTACAATTGTCTGATGGATGGGTATTGCAAAGTGGCTGATGTCAAACAAGCCCTTGTGTTGTACTCGAACTTGCTAGGCGATGGCATGCGGCCGAATGTTGTCACGTTTGGTATTTTGATTGATGCATTTTGCAAAGTTGGCGAACTGATGGCTGCGAGGAGCGTTTTAGTGTGCATGGTTAAGTTTGGTGCTGCGCCTAATACGTTTGTGTACAATGGTTTGATTGACGGGCATTGTAAGGTAGAAGATGTTTCGGAAGCAATGGATTTGAAATTGGAGATGCAGAAGTATGGTGTTCTTCCGGATGTGTTCACTTACAGCATACTAATTAAAGGTCTATGTTCTGTTTATAGAGTGGAAGAAGCGTATCAGTTGTTGCAAAACATGAAGAAGGAGGGAGTTGCTGCAAATGCTGTTACGTACAATTCATTAATCGATGGGTATTGTAAAGATCGCAATATGGAGAAGGCTTTGGAGGTGTGTTCTGAAATGACCAAAATTGGTATAGAACCAAATGTCACCACCTTCTCTACTTTGATCGATGCTTATTGCAAGATGGGGAACATGGAAGCTGCTATGGGTTTGTACTCGGAAATGGTAGTTAAAGGCCTTCTGCCTGATATAGTAGCTTACACAGATTTGATTGATGGCCATTTTAAAACCGGGAACGTGAAAGAGGCTCATCGCCTGCATAAAGAGATGTTGGAAGCACGCCTCACGCCCAATGTTTTCACTCTTAGTTGCTTGGTAGACGGCCTTGGTAAAAATGGAAAGAGTTCTGATGCAATCAACCTCTTTTCGGAGAAAACCAAAGTCAGTTCCAATACAGATGAAACCAAGGAAATGGATGGCGACTTCTGTTCCCCAAATCATGTGACTTATACAGCTTTAATTCAGGGTCTGTCTGTAGACAGCCGGATTGTCGAGGCAACCAAGTTCTTTTTGGATATGAGAGTCAGTGGTTTGAGACCAGATGCATTCACTTACATTGTCATGTTAAAGGGCCACTTCCAAGTGAAGCATACGCTTGGCGTGATGATGCTGCATGCAGATATGATGAAGACGGGTATCATTCCCAGTATAGATATACGTCCGGTGTTATGTAGGGCTTACCAAGAAATTGGTGACCTAAAATCAGCAGCTAAGTTATTCTGAGATCAAATAGCATTCATTCAGGCCTTTGCTATTCAAATTGCGTGACAAGAGCTTTCTTGGTCATAGAGTTTGAGCCTGCAGCCCTACACAGTTTGAGAAGGAATGAAGACAGTATGTCAGGTTGGGACCCTATTCTGAGTTCAGTATCCTGTGTCATTGTGTTATTGATAGGGAAGGATTGGCATTGTTGAATAGTCCAATGCCATTACTGTGAGCAGCAAAATGCAGCTTTTAAGCGATGCCAAAGTTCAAAAGTCTTTTTTTTTGCCAAAGTTCAAAAGTCTTTGTTAACCAAAAAAAAAGTTCGAAAGTCTTTGGTTATATGTCAATTTATTTAATTTCAAGATTACGATACTAAAACTTAATGATTAAAAGTACATCCAATGATGTTCTTTTTTTTTGCATCATTGAACTTTTTTTTTGCGTACCATTAATATTTGAATAGATATTTCAAAATCGGAATACTCGTAGATTTTTAAAATCCAAAAAATCTAATGTGAATACACCTCCTGCCTTAGGAAAAAAGGAAAATATGTGAGCTTTGTTTGGTTTCTGGTCCAATCAAAGTTCTCACCTTTTTTGCATTTGTCAACTTTGTCTGGTCATGTGCAGTTGTTGTTTCCTTTTCCAGTTTTCCTTATCAACCCAACTTTCCCCTTGCTTATATTTCACGGCAGCCAATATTAGCAGACATTCTGTAATATCTGAGCCCTCAGTTTTATTCCCCAACACCAAAACATCATGTTAATATCCAAATGAATTGAATTTCTAGGTAGCTAGGGGTTCCAAATATGTTAATCTCCCTTTACCTTTGATATTCCTTCCGTACAACTTCCAGTGATCCGACGCCGTTTTGGTCATGGAGAGCGGAGAGATTCAGAGGGTTGGAGTCCTTCAACGCCTTCCACTGCTTGTGATCAACTTCGTTGCTGGGACTCTGGTTCTGCTTTTTGCCCTTGGTATATATCTATATATTTCAAGCCTTTTGTTCTTGATCAATTTTGATTCTTAAAGTTTTGAACTTTGAGTTATTAGGGTATTCATTGTTTGTGGAATTCCATATTTGCTTCTGGGTTTTGGTTATTCAACTCTGCCTGTATGTGGATATTAATAAAGTTGTTAGCTTTTTAGCTTCTGTATATTTAGGTGTCTTCTCAGTTGTACTATTTAATCTTTGAAAATTGGAAAGTTTAAGGTCTTGATGAGCCCCAAGTGCAGAAGTTGATGATGTTAATGAAGAAGCTGCTGATATTCAAGCAGAATAAACATTGAATCATAGGTCAGTAACTGGGTGTGGACTGATATGTATCTTTGTATTGTTGTCCTATTGCAGCGGGATTTTTCGCAGGAGGCATTTTTGGTGCTTTAGCCGGTAAGGCTTCTGACAGTGGTATTGTTCGTGGAGCTGGATTGGGTGCTGTTGCTGGGGCTGTTCTCTCTGTGGAGATTTTGGAAGCTTCACGTGAGTTATTGCGTCTTGGTCGGCCTGGCTCACGAAGATCTTCATTGATGGTTAGCTATTAATCTCTAGGGTATCTGTTTCTCTTTCTTTCTATCAGCTGTTTATTTTTTTATGATTTCCGACCTGCCAAGGTGCATAGGTGCTCGTCTTCTTGAGGATTGACTGTCATGATTTGAACATATCACGTTTCGGCTAAGACCATTTATAATTGTGAATCTATGGTGAAGCTTATACATGCATAGCATCACATCATTTTAGTTCTCTTTCAGTTTGTGAATGGTAGTCTTAATTCAGGCAGAAATTACAGAGGAGCTTATTTGTTGGAGGTTTGAGGAGGAAAACTTACCACCGCCAGAAGTGCTAAGTGCTGGCCATTGGCAGGTTTTCACTAGTTCCCCCATATATTTCTCTTTCAAGAAGCTATTACCTTTTGTAGCATGCATCTGAAACATTTGGTGCATATAGACATGCCCTGTTTTGCTGTTGGTAGTACGTGGATGTGCTTCCCTTTCTATCAAAGCATTGGTTTTAATTTCTAGCTGGTATCTTGCCACTTATTTCCTTAATCTTTCCTTCCTAGATTTTGACATAAACCCAAAATCTGTTGAAAAAAGCACTGCCCTAATGTTCTTCTCTCAATCACTTATTATCTGAAATTTAAGCTGGAATCAGCAGGTTAACTTCGCTAATCTTAACCTTGATGAGATTCGTGATGGAGTAGTTGAAACCAGAGGGTTGTCAAGGGATTTGTTCAAGAAATTGCCATATCATGAGATTCTGGGGGATACCAAGGCAGCTCGGGTTTCCTGTTGTACAATATGTTTGCAGGTTATTACTCTTTCAGAGAAGTCTTGAACTTTTACTGTGGGAATGGCTTGATGAATACAGATATCTTAAATATTCCCATTTCTGTATCAAAGAACTAATTGAAGATGGCATGGTCTTAATCTTGACTTAACAATGTGGTATATGCAGGATCTTGAAGTGGGAGAAACTGTAAGGACCCTGCCTCTCTGTCAGCATACATTTCACTTGGCTTGTGTGGACAAGTGGCTTGTTAGACATGGTTCATGCCCCTTATGCAGACAAGATGTGTGATAGAATTACAAGCTGGTTTTGTGTACAAAGGTGTTTCAATAGTCAATTGGGGAGGTCGTTTGGTGTTATAGGTTGGTTATTTGTAGCTTAGCCTTTGCATAAGGGAGGTGTTTCTTGAATTTGTGTGAAGCTGTAGATATGTCTTCACAGTTTCTGATCATGGATTGACAACATGCCCCTTTTGGGGTTGCAAATAAATGGTGTTGCATAAAAGCAGAGGTTGTGGATACGCCTTTACTAGTGGAACAGCTTGTTTCGTCATAATAGGAATGATTGCTTGGTTCATTTTATTTTTTGAGGCCAAAAGAGGAAAATATCAATGAACTTTGCATTAAGCAAAGGTAGTGTAATTCTGAAAAACAAAGCATACTCCACAAAATAGCCAAGGGCAAGGGAAGCAGAAGAAAGAGAAGAAATGCTTCATTAAGATGGAAGGGATCAATTACAGAGCCAACGGCTTGAAGTTTGAATTATGAAACCCCTGTAAAGGATATGGTACAGAACCTGTGTATCAGTAGGAGCACCACAAATTTGATTGCTTATTTGTTTATCTCTATTCTCTTATAAAAAATATATTGCAAGAAGTGAGAGCACATCCGAGGAGAAGATGAAGTGACGAGTACAATTTCTAACTTGTACTAAATGTCTGCAAAATATGAAGACAGTGTTACAGAGGTTAATCACAACAGAAAAAGGACCAAAACCAAAACTTCGCATCACTTATAAACTTAATTTGTCATTGTTCAAATCCATAGTTGTGTAAAATGATTGATCCACTGTTCAAACTGTGCCTAGTATATTGGTAAAAAGAATTTAAGAAAATGCTAATGGGTCCTTATCATCACTGTCGAGGCTTTCTGAGAATGGTGATTCTTTTTTTTTTTCCCTCTTTAATAATGCGACCACAGTAGTGAAGTTGATAGTGAAGTTGATACTTGGAGAATTAATTCAAAAACCCCAATGGAGGAAAGGTGACATATATGGAAATGAAGATAAGAAATCACCTGCTGAAAACAATGGGTCATTCAGATATCAATTCACACTGCAACTGCTTCGGGCCGTTTGCTGGTTTTGATTCCTTTTATGGCTGTAAATGGACATTTAAAATCGATATAAAGATTGAATTGCATTAGCTCATCTGGACTTTTCTTTTCCCAATAATCTTCTCTTTAGCAACGATATAAAGGTTCTGAGATTTTTTGGTACATACCTGCAGCATAATCTTTAGCTCCAAAGACGGCAGAACCAGCAACAAGAGCATTAGCTCCAGCCTCAATAACCTGCCACCATAGAAAACATTTGCAAACTAGATTAGTTGAATCAACATAATTTGAATCCAGAAGTTTGAAGAGAAGGTAAATTAGAGTTTCTAATAGCTTCTAAGAGCTCAAAAATAAGACTTGTATTATACATAGAACAGTTCCATTTGAGTTATTTAATACATAGAACAGCTCTTGGTCCACAAACCTTGTATGCATTTGCTGGAGTAACTCCACCATCCACTTCAATCCATGGGTTCACCCCCTGTGGTAACAACAAACAAAAACCTTCAGTTCATATTTTAAGTGAGAGAGAGAGAGAGAGAGAGAGAGAGAGATTATACTTTCTCCACACACAGTCTTCTCAAGTCTGAAATTTTCTTCACTTGGCTCTCTATGAAGCTCTGGCCACCAAAGCCAGGGTTTACGGACATAATCAAAACCAAATCAACAGCTGAAACATGCAAGAAGATAGTCAATACCATTTTTCACCAGATGATATACTACATAACTTCTGCTATCATATTATGCAATGTTAGAATGATTTAGTATGAAATAAATCTGATATATTCTCTCTGCACTCCCCCTTTCCACACATGAATTCTATAGAAATCATTGTCTTTCAGTATTACTAAGAATCTAATTCCTAAATATCTGTGTGTAAGAAGCCTTTGCACAGCACACACCTCCGATTAAGTTCAGTCCTTGATCATCTTTTTCATTGATATTGTCCAGATTTTGTTCACCTTTTCATTTGAATTACCTCAACTATTTGTAGCCTAGCCTGTCAGAAAGCCTAGACATGAAACCCAACCTAATCCCAGATAAGCAAAATACACAATAAGGGAATGAGCCTTGACAATCAGTATCCATTTCAACGATTCAAAAGGCAACAAATAAATGAATAATCATAATTCGTGAGAACAGGAGAGGATATAGTATTTTTAAAAGAAAACTCACCATCGAGGACATACTCTATTGCACTTAGTGGGGTACCAGGGTTTAGGACAACTCCAGCTTTAGCTCCCAGACTCTTTATCTGAATTGTACCAAAAGTAAATGATTTTTTAAGAAAATGACTAGTAGAACAAATCCTGTTCATTTCTGGTAATGCTCCATGGTAGCATGTTATCATCATAAATGTTTAGCAAGTTAAGTGGTGTCTACAGGGTTTAAGATCTCTGTCATTAAAAACGCAAAGACAAAAAAATGGACATAAGCATACATCTCTAGCTCTGGATTCACCAGCTGTGTCTATCACTCTTCTTCTCTTCTCTCTAAACGTCATTTTGAAGGAATAGAAACCAATAATATAAGTGCTTTAACATTCAATCACAAGGATAAGGAGAAAATCTTACTTGATTAACAGCACGGTGCAAATGGATGGTGGAAGATTGTTCACAATGAACACTGACTATGTCGGCTCCAGCTTTGATAAAATCTGGCACTCTCTGATCAGGTTCCACAATCATCTGCAAGAGTTCAAGTTCACATTAGAGTTTGATTCTCATTCGACACTGATCAATCCATATCAAAACATATAGAAGAAAATTACCAGATGCACATCCAAAGGAAGATCTGTCACAGGGCGCAAGGCATCAACCACTAGTGGTCCAATGGTAATGTTTGGAACAAAACGACCATCCATCACATCAACATGAATCCAGTCACAGCCTGCCAACTCAACAGCTTTTACCTAGACAAAGTGAGAATCAAACTCTAAATCCAAATTTATATGAAAATGCCACAGATATACAAAACTACAAAGAGTCTCAAACTAATACTGTTTACATTTGAAAAATGTACTGCAACCCTTATACTTCAATATCTGAAGAAAAAACTGACTGAGATAAAGAACAGAAAAGAACCTGGTCTCCCAACTTGGCAAAGTTAGCAGAAAGAATCGATGGGGAAACAATGATATCGCTTTTCGAAAACTTGTCAACCCGAGATGTAGCCTTCACCAGAGTCTTACCTTTCCTCCTGAAATCAAACAAAAATAAGCAGCAGAAGCACTCTCAGAGCAGCAAACTATCATTATTAGGACATTTCCAATCCAGTTTAGCCACCTCATAATTAGAAAAAGCAAAGCACAACTTTCACAATACCAGCTTATCAAAACTGAATGAGCAGAATATCAAACAACTCAGCACTCACATTCCACAGAAAGAAAAGAAATCATATGTATATATTCACTTGCAATCTACCCATCTCAGAAACTAAACAAGTTACCTCCATCCATAACCAAAATCCTAACCAGAACAAAATTCACAATACGAAGTAATGATTTTCTGAACTGGGTTCCATCCAAACACACAAAGTTGCAATCTTTATGATTCAAATCCAAAAAAACAATCAAACCCAGTTGGAATTCAATCAAGAAAGTTAGAAAAGGCTATACCTTGTGAAGGTAAGCGAATTGGGTTGTGAAAGACATGGCTTTTGAAGCTTGAGACCTCCTCCACCAAGTCCAGTGATCTGGGACTTGAGAGTTGATGAACACAATGAAGCAGCTGACATCTTCTTCTTCTGAATCTGTCTCTGGGCCTCAACCGTTGGTTAGGTACAAGTCACTGAGAGAGAGAGAGAGAGAGAAGAAAGGCTTGCTCTTTGTTTTTCTACTTCTTCTTCTAACTTTCGTTCCCACCAATCTTTCAGCAGAGGATTGAAATTGAAAAAAAAAAAAAAAAAAAAAAAAAAAATCTCGGAGAAATTTAGGAAATAGCCCTGTGGACGACACGTGGCGCCTTGGTTTTTTGGTTTTGGGATTTTCTTATCTGCAATGGTTGGCGCTCTAAAAATGGCCAAATTCGGAGTGTGGTTGACGTTTGCAAAACAGACTTGTTGTTTTCAAGGATGAAATCAAAGACGTACATCTTCCTTTTGTGAAAGAGTAAAATATATTGCGAACAATTTTGCTTTACTTCGTCTACATTCAGCACTCTGATTTCTTTATGAACCGAACTCCGAGATTCAATAAATTGAGACTTTATGTGAAAGTGTGAGCCCATAATATGTATTATCGGATTGCTCAATAACCTCTATTCCTGCCTTTGGTATATGCACTTCTTCTTCTTTCTAGATTTTTTTTTTTTTTATATATTTTGAGGGATCATGCACCTCTGAGAAATTTTAAATACACACCCCAAACTACTTAAGAGCAACTCCAACAGCTTCCCCATATTTTAGTTTTTCTCTATTTTAGGGAAAAATGAGCATCTTTTGCTCCAACAGATTCCCTATAACTTTCTCCATTTTAGGGAAAGAAAACAAAATTCCCTAAATTTACAGCAATCTCTAAAATTTTAAGGAAGAATTTGGAGATTTTAGAGATTGCTGTAAACTAGGGAATCTGTTGGAGTTGAAGAAGAAAAATTGCTTAAAGCTTTGACTTTTGCTTCCCTATAATACAAAAATTATAGAGAAGCTGTTGGAGTTGCTCTAATACACATCCCTATTATTTTATATTTCAAATCAAATTTTATAGGTAGATTAAATGACCAAAATAGACATCTATGTATTAATAATAATCATATATTCCTTATATTATTCTATAATTATAAACACAATGAACTTCTGTAAATGGCATCCTCATTTAAAACAAGAATAAAGTTAGAAACCATGGAATTTAAATTTTCCTTAAATAAATTGTAATTAAATGGTGTGAGAGACCATATAATTTAGAATTTCAAAATTAATGGCATTAAGTCTTTTTATAACATATCGCTTTACTCCCACTTTTTAGTTCATTTTTTTTTCTTAAAAATTATGATTAGTCAAATTATTATCTAATATAAAACATCACATGTATAAAATTTTGTAATTGTTAATTTGTTTGACCATCTAATGACAACTTGGTAGTTTTGCTATCGTGGAGAAACTAAGATACAGTTTCAGTTGAATGTTCGACTCAAAATTTTATACTTGATCAATAGGGTGTTTCCGTGTTTGGTGAATGAGAACTCAAATAATAAAAACCTATTTCTAAGCATCTATTTGAATGGAACAATAATGAATCCTTATGGATTCCCCAATAACTAACACAAGTAATTAATATGGTCAATTATATATACTAATCAACTTAAATAGTAGCCTTAATGTAGTTAAATAATAGTGTATTTCATGATTTTTTAGTTTAAGGATATTTTAGGTAATTTGGGTTGTGTATTTAGTAAAATATTAGAATGAGAAATTAAATGGTATGTGTATTGAGTAAGAAGTGTGTATTAAGTAATTATAGGTGTGTATTTAAAACTTCTTTGCACCTCTTCTATAGAAGAATTTTTTTTTCTAGTAGAAACGTCTACTATTGCTGCTCAGATTAAAATGAAAACTGTTTTTCATTTTCTTTGAAATAAAACATAACAGCCCGTAAATGCTAGCCCAAGCTTGATTTGTTTGGTTGTCTACAAAAAAGCCCATATTGTATAGTGTTTATACATCTTCAAGCCCACTTTTAAATTTTTATGATGAACGATTCGTCGCAAAAAGCATATTTTGTATTTTTCTTGTATCGTCTCAGACTCTCGGTTGGTTGGATAAAGGGGTGCATTTTTTATTTTTGGGACTATCCTCCTAGCCGTGTTTTGCAATTTCTTGATGAAGGTGTTTTATATCTCGTAATACCTTTAATTTTGTGTTTAACCTCTAGTTGTCTTTATGTGTCTAAAAATAAAAAGAGTGTTGTTTTACACTTGATAACACAATTTATTCATCATTGTTTACAAATCCCAATTTCTTTTCCATTTTTTCCTTTGCCACCTTTTTCTACCAATATGACGAGAAATATTGCCATAGGTAATCCAACATGCACGCTTTAGCTAACTAATTTCTCTTATTAAGGAATAAGAATTATAACCACCTGATATCTAACATGGAACTTCCATGTTTAGCGGTTGAGTCATAACTCTAACTAAATCGGGTCTGTGCATTTGCAACGGAGGATTAGTCTGACTTTGCTAAGATACTCTCGTAGATCTCGATCCGAATACTCACTGAATAAGTGTGTTACTAACTCGTTAATGTAATCGAAATGTTTTATTGCCTCATCCCCGATTAAATAATAAGAATTATGAATTACTATTATCTTCCCGAACTTGATGCTACGAAAAGAAATTCTAAAATATGTAATGCTCCGGTCAATAATACAATATTCAGTAATTTAAACTCCTTAGATGTCAAATTAATTGTCAATTAAATATCCAAAAAAGACTGCACTGATGAAATCACCGACGTTTATTAGTTTCAATCAAAAACCAAATCCAAGTCCTTGCTTTGCTACTTGAACGTGTCACCCACCGCGCTTCTTCTTCTTCTTCAGCTCACTTCTAAAACCCAACTCCCCCGTTGATCCAAATCGACCCAGATCCGAATACCCATTTCCTCAAGGTGGACCTGAGCGAGGTCTCGGCACTACCCAGATGCCGATCGTCACAGAATGAAGAGGTTCAGTAAAACCCTGAACGGTGATGACCCATCAAAATACTCGGATTCGGGTACCCGTAATGCTCTGAGAGACCCGGATAGGAACCCCGGTTTGAGTCCAATGAGGGTGATGGGGATCTTTATAGCTTGCTTGATTCTGTTTTCGGTTTTGTTCTCAATCAATGTGGTTCTCAGAGACCCACCTTCTGATGCGGTTCATGAAGCTTCAAAAAATAGAGTTCTTGAAGTTGAACCCAGAAAAAGTAGGTCACTTTAGCTTGATTTCTTGTGTTATTGTCTTTGTTTGATTGAATTTCAGGGTTTGGTTCTTTTTTTTTTTGGTCTGAAATTGTTGGTTTGCATGAGGTGCATTATAGTTCTTGATTTATTGTACTGGTTTTGAGAGAAAGTTGAATTTGGACTTACTTGAACTGACTTGATGAACTTTCTCAGCTACTTGGGATTCCCTAATTACCATTGTTATATATGATAAATAGTTTTTCCTTATTCTCTTTGTGTATGTCATTGTCAATTTGTTGTTGTTGTTGTAATGGTTGGTTGCTCTACTGTCATACTGAGTATGCAAATTGGTGAAAAACCAACGTAAAGATTTTCAGCTACATTCTCTCTGTTTTTTTGTTAGTGTTGTGAAATTTGTCTTTTTCTTTCAAATGGAATGCCATCACTTTTATAGGTTGATGATCTTATAAGCAATCCAATTGAAGATCATGATCTGTCTACTCATGAGTTACTCAATAAAGCCATTTGTAAAAGCTTCTAATATTCTACTGTTCATTTTTCATTTTTGCAATTCGTAGGTTCAGTAGATCAATTTTTGGATCCTGTAGAGGTACCAAAGGATAAGTTGCTTGGCGGCCTTCTTGCTACTGGATTTGATGAAGGATCTTGTGTCAGCAGGTACCAGTCAGCTTCATATCGTAAAGAAATGCTACATGAACCTTCTTCTTACCTTTTATCCAGGTTAAGAAGTTATGAAGCTCTGCATAAGCGTTGCGGACCTAATACTGAATCCTATAAAAAAGCCGTGGAACAACTCAAGTCTGGCCGTCATCCGACCTCCTTGGATTGTAACTATGTGGTATGGATTTCTTATAGTGGATTAGGGAATAGAATACTGACACTAGCTTCAGCATTTCTTTATGCTCTCCTGACAAACCGGGTACTACTAGTGGATCCTGGAGTGGACATGGTTGATCTATTCTGCGAACCATTTCTGGAAGCCTCATGGTTCCTCCCCATGGATTTCCCCCTTAAAAATCAGTTTGGCAGCTTGAATCAGAAATCTCCACATTGTTATGGGGAAATGGTGAGGAAGAGCAACCTCACAAATACCGACCAGTCACTGCTGTCATCTTTTGTGTATCTCCATCTGTCCCATGATTATAATGATCAAGATAAGCTTTTCTTCTGCAACCAAGATCAAGATTTTCTCGAAAAGATACCGTGGTTGATCGTGAGGACGGATAACTATTTTGTCCCATCTCTTTTCTTGATCCCATCTTTTGAGCAAGAACTCGGCAATCTCTTTCCAAGGAAAGAAACAGTTTTCCATTTCTTGGGTCGGTACCTGTTCCATCCCACAAATGTGGTCTGGGGACTTATTACTAGATACTATCAGGCATATTTAGCTAAAGCAGATGAAAGAATAGGCATCCAGATCAGAGTCTTTGATACCGGGACTGGTCCATTTCAACATGTGTTTGATCAGATCCTATCCTGTGCATTGAAGGAGAATCTATTACCAGAGACCAATGGGCAGGATCTCATATTCACTCCCTCGGGAACTTCGAAGTCTAAAGCTGTGCTAATTACTTCTTTAAGCTCCGGATACTTTGAGAAGCTAAGGGACATGTATTGGGAGCATCCTACTGTGACAGGAGAGGTGATTGGCATTTATCAGCCGAGTCATGAGGAGTATCAACAAACTGAGAAGCATGCGCACAACCGAAAGGCATGGGCTGAAATGTATTTGCTAAGCTTGACGGACGTGTTGATCACAAGCTCATGGTCGACTTTTGGTTATGTGGCGCAGAGTCTAGGCGGGCTGACACCATGGATACTCTACAAACCGGAGAATAGGACGGCCCCTGATCCTGCTTGTAAGCAAGCAATGTCAATGGAGCCTTGCTTTCACGCACCTCCCTTCTATGATTGCAAGGCCAAAACAGGAGTTGACACAGGTGCACTAGTTCCTCATGTGAGGCATTGTGAGGATATGAGTTGGGGTCTTAAATTGATTGATCGATCCGATGAGTTTTAGGTATCATTATAAGTGTCTGTCTATTGTTGTTGTCGCAGTATGATTATAAATTATTGTTACAGTTTGATCATGAACGCAGCATTTTTGAGGCCGGAGACATCAGATTAGCTAAATTTTTTTGTCAGCTCATCCAGCAACCAGTTTAGTATTTTGTTGGGCAAATTTAGAAGCCTTTTGAAAATTTTGGGTCCCTATACATAATTCCTGAAGAGGATGAAACAAAAAGGGGTCTCTTTCATTACAATTGTAATGGAGTTGTAAACCACACTTCTTCTCCAGAGATGCGACTCACAGTTCTTGCAAAACTCGTTTTTAACTAACTAGAACATATAAGTGAAAATATACAAATAAATTTGGACTTTTCTTTACAAAAGCGTAGACAGAATCAAAAATCTTCTCTAAAGTAAATACCTAGTAAACTGTTCTGTCAAAATTAAAGAGGATACTTGACCGGAAGCTGTTATCTTTAGTTTGAGGATATCTGGGGCTTGTTCATGCCTTGACAGAAATAATTGGCAGTGATCTCTGTCAGCATCTGTAGACTTTCCGACATCATATGGGATTAGTGAGCACTACTTTTTTTCTTTAAAAATCTAGCAGCATCTCTACTGATCAGAGTCGGAACCTGATAGTGGCATTTCATAAGAATCTCTGGGTTCCATATCAGTAATAGAAGGAGCTAGGTCTTGAGTAGATGCTGCTCCACTGCGGTCTCTCCTCCTTCGACTACTTCTATTCTGTAAGATAAAGAGTAATGCACATTAAACAGGTCATATGCGTAATCTAGATTGCAGAAAACGTGGAAAAAAAATACATTGGTAGTTGACATGCAAAGACCAGTAATATGCGTAACAAATTTGAAGTCGGTGGCAGACTAAAAACTGGAAGAAAAGGATAGCATAACTAAAAACTTATTGTTCACCTTGGAATTTGGTTGATTTGACAATGGAGTTGCTTGACTCCTTCGAAGCCAGATGTTACCGAAAGACATTAGTGCTGCCAGAAGCAAGATCGGACCAATTCTTGGATCTTCCATACGATCATATACTCCACGTAAAATGCCAATGATGCTCTGCTTTATCGTCTTTGTTGAAGGAATACGTTGAATACTGCTGGACCATATTGGTTCCGAATCATCAGGAACCAGTTGAGGAGTTCTTGTTCTCTGCAATGGAAACGGATATTTCAAGCAGGGTAAAGAAAAGCTCGCCAAAAAGAGTAGTTTAGGGAACTGCTAATATAATCGGGCTCAGTATATTTACATAGTGAGGAAGGTCTCTGGCGTCACCATCCTTGATTATTTGGGAGATCCATTTGGTAATCTGTAGAGAAAATGAAAAAAGAAAAAAAAAGGGAAAAAGAAGCGACCAAGTTAGAATAGAGGTGTGACCTATGAGGCATTATACCAACAGAAGACCTGGAGTTACAATCACATACCTCTGGAATTTCATCTGAACCATTGTACTTTGCCACAAGCTGTGCTGCAGGATCTAATTCCTGGTCCTGAAGTGAATCCCATATGCTTTTTGGCTTTCCCTCTGGCTTCTCACTCTCTTCTGATACATTCCTTTTGTAGCGTATAATAAATAACTTAGGTACATCGGTCATATCTGTCCTTGATCCACAAGTTTCATAGCTGGTTTCAGATTGGAGGAAGAAGAGACAATATTTCTGAACAAAAATGTAATCTTTAGTAAGACACAGGAAGAAGTAAATTACAGTGACTCAGGTCCTGCTGCTGATTTGCAAATGATCATTCCAAGTAGCTTATGATATACATAATAAATTAAAATAAAAACAATACATGATAGTTCCTCTTTAAACTGTTTCTAAGTTCATTACACTAGAATTTTCTGTTGCTGGGCATCAGTTGATGAAAATAAATCTCGAGACCAGGAAAAATAGTTTAAAAAAAACAAAGATAAATAAACAACAGATATCCACCTTTTGGGCTTCCCCATCAAGCCAAGCAAATGTCAGTCGTTTACTTTGAAGTGCACGTGCTGCTGGTGCTGTTTGTTCTTCATCAGCCGGTATCGACTCAACCTCATTCGATAAAGTTTCTTGAACCCTGCGCAAGGTCTATCAAACTTATGTCATTCACATCAATAGCTAAATTTGAAAAAAAAAAAAAAAGTATTTATAATAATTCTGAGCATCAGTCACATGTACGGTTGAGACTCAAGACTTGACACAGTTTTTCTGAGTTCACAAAATCACAAATTAGAGCAATGTCGTAACGAAAAAAAAATTACAGGAAAGAACTTACTCTGCGCATTTGACTGAGTTGTGGGCTATGCCTTCCTGCTACAACAGCACAGTACCAAGTAACGGTATCGTATCCAGCACGAGAATACCCTTGGGCATCGCAACCCAATTGCATAGATGTTGTACTCCTCAACTGAGGAAGCTCTGAAAGAAAACACTGAGAAATCAGAAACAGCCACTCTATGCTTCAACAATCTCATAACGAATTCTTTTGTATTAAACAAGGACTACTGTAAAAAGACAACAAATTTACCTTGCTCTTTATTCTGTTCGATGATATCTAAGAGACGTGAATTGCTGAAAGACCCTGCAATGCAGAACGTACAGCATTAGCTATCATATGAAGCACAAACTTATTTGTTCAAAAGGATCTGAAGTTAAGAGAGTAGCATGCCATGGTACACAACAGGTTTGACACCAGGATCTTTCAGAAACACTATAGCAGGTGCAGATTCAACTTCAAACCTGTGTCCAATAAAACAATCCTCTAAATCAAAGATGCAAATGTTTTGTCACCCGATTCATGATAATATCTTAAAATCAACCGGAAATATTAGACCAGAACTAACATATCCTCTTGTATGAAGATTAATATAAGGAATAAACACTCACGAATTGAACCAAAAGGAAGATTCCTCTTCTCGCCACAGCACAAATGCAAAAGAAGCATGAGCCCAATAACTTTTAGCAGCTTGGCGTACAATTGGAGCTGCACGCTCCCCTGTTTTTGAGAAGAAAATGACTTTTACCTATGTGCCAGGAGAACAAGATCATTACATTCAAGTATCCAAGTGAATTGTAAAAAGTATAAATAATGCACAGGAGCATGTTGCAGAGACATTAATCAACTAAAATGCATTAGAAATTCATATCAACATAAACATACTCAAAAGTTTCAGTAATAGGAATATACAAATTTCTCGACTTGTATGAGGCTGTGGGTGATTCAAACACCTCAAAACTTATATACCACAATAGAAGCTCAAGTAAAGAGATCTAGTGAGACTAATTAACTATCAACTGATGCAGGACGAAATCATTGAAGCTTCTAGTTAATTTCTTAGGTAAGCATAAATGTGATTAGCAATCAACTTCAAAAAGAGAACACAACTAAAAGGCATTATACGAACAATGAAGGAACTATAAAACGAATTGTACCTTATGAAGACTAACTTTTGCTAGAAACTTCTCCCCCTGAAAAAGAAGACCGGTTATACAAAAGAAGTGACACACAAAAAGAAAGAAAAAAGAGAATGGTAAACTAATAACATGTTAATTGGAGACCAAATAAAACGAGGAGTACAAGGACAGAAAATTCTCATTAGGATTACCAGTGACTCCTTTGAGTAGTAAAGAATACGAGGTAAACCAAGTATGGTTGTTGCAAACCAATCTGTAACTGAATCAATTGAGGGGTCTCCTTCATACCTAATGTAAAAGATTCAGATGCATCACCATAACTAACAAATGAAACATGACTTGTCGGAGTGCATCAAACAAGCAGGAAAGCCAGAAAAAGGAACTTGCCCTTATATAGCTGTAAAAGAGTCTGAGACTTTGTGTAAATAAATTGAGTTTTTACAAAGCTGTACATGCAGAGAAATGACCTTATATCTAACTACAGTCTCACCTAATAAGGCACTTGGCACTTTTACATCCCTGGGGAAAAGCAACAAAAGAAGGAAGGCCTGAAAAAAAAATGCAGGTAGAAATGAGAAACAAAAGAAAGTCTAACAATTTCAATAGGAAGAGTTTCTTCACCCAAGAAAATTCTATAATCAAATTTAGAATGCAGACTAGTATTGCAGCCCTTAACGCTGGCACCAGTTAACATGCTATGAACTCTAAGATGCACAGTATGTTTACACTCAAACGTAAAAGTATATGATCATAAGCCAAGAAGTATTCTTAAAACCTGTCGGATACTCACACCCGATAAAACAGAAATATGATGCATACATAAGGAGCTGAACTTTTGAATGTTTTTAGTTCACATTCAAAAGTTCCAGGAGCTGCACTTAAATGAAAGCACAAAGCTTAGTTCAATAATGGGATGCAAAATTGATTATTGGAGTAGCTAGCCACTTACTATTCCTGAAGAAAGGTTGTCCGGTTGGTTTTTTGTCAGCAAGATATGTTGCTAGCTGAATATCTTCAAGATCTACCTGAGCAGCTTTTGCCACACCATCCAAGAAACCAGCTGAGATAGAGAATCAGGAAACAAAAAATGATCAATATACATCTATCAATAGCGTGCACATATACATATATTGAGAGAGAGAGAGAGAGGTAAAATTAAATCTGGCGCTTCAAAATAGAACACACCAATTCTCTTCCAGGCATGAGAAAATTGATCACAGCTTTTGCTCCCAAATGAGCACAACTGATTCAAATTACAAGGAGCCTCAATTAGGAGCCAATATACATATAATTGGGTTAATAAGCAGTTAAATTCATTAGAAAATAGGACAACAGAAACATAATGCTTAATTTAAAAATCTTAGAATTCAATACTGAAACTGACAGGACATGGTATGCGGCATTCTGGTTATATGTGGACTTTAATTTCCTTTCAAAATATGTCAGTCTATTATGTAATACGTATTACTCTTTCAGGTATGGAAAGAGAAAACAAGAGAAAAAAGCTCTATCAAGTAAAACCTCTGATGGAAGGTGTGGGAAATGAAAAGACAAAAGCATAAGCTGGTTATACTCTCATTACATGCAGACTAAAGTGACCTTACCTGAATTAGCCAGGGCTTGTTGTCCTGAAACATGGTCTGGAAATCCTTAGAGGTAATGACTGGAAGGTTATGATCTTCAGAATCTAATACAAAGAGAAAATTGTATTTATTCATTAGCCTAGAAATGGTGAGAATTGTTTAACGAACAGGAACTCAAAAAAAAGTAAAAGTAAATACTAAAAACAGTATCAACATGAGTAACAGCTTAAATTCTTGACTAACCAGAAGCAGTAGACTCTAGTAAAGGAAGGTCTATCCGTGAAAAGCTTTCTCCAGCATATTGCTTTTTGAGCTTCTCAATTACATCCTATCATAAAAAATAAAACAGTGAACACCTGGCAGATGCTTAGAGAAAACAACATGGATGGCACTCCTAGCTATATATGTCAGTAAAGTTTTGATGTCAATAAGGCTGTGGGAATGGAGGCAAGAACTCACTATTTGCTCCTCAAAGCCAAAAATGTCATAGTTTCTTTTCCATGATGGATTTGTGAGCAACTCATAAGCATATCGAATCTGCAAATCATGTCCATTACCACAGTTAGAGAGAAGAAGCCAAATACTACCTACGAAAAACTACATGTTAATAAATTAGTGACACAACAGTAATCCTACTACTGCTATTCCAAAATCGTAGATAAAATTAAAATACACGCATATGTAGAAGAATGTATCTAGAAATTTAATAGTACAAAACTGCCTAATACATGCTTGATCAATTTGGCTGTATAATGCATTCCATCTCATATCATTACAATTCATAAGGCACAACCAAGAATCAACTGACCTTTATAAATTCGAGAGAATCCGGAGCTTGCGCTTCTGAATTCCTGAAATAACAACACGTCGTAGTTATTTAACAACTAAAATCACATTGATTGATTCATACATGAACACAGAAAAAGGTTTTCAAACTTTGGTATACAAAGGAGGTTATCGAACCTACAAATTGTAACGACATGGCGTATGAAAGTAGCGAAAGGAAGAGAGAGGAAGTTACCACGTCGAAGAAACGTTGTCGTAGGCCTCTTTCACTTCTTCAATGGAGCTCTGACTCTTCAGACCAAGAACTGCACAATTCAACAAATTAAGATATATATATATATATATATATATATATATATATATATATATATATATATATAGAGAGAGAGAGAGAGAGAGATTAACAGAGAACGAGAGAAAGAGAGAGAGAGAGTTACCGGCGTAGTGAGAAGGAGGGAAGGATTTGGGAATAACAGAGAGCTGGAAATACATGGCGACGATGAAGAGAATCAGAGGCAGAGAGTAGGCTCTGATCGTCGACGCCATTGACGACGAGCTCGTCGCCTTCGCCGCCGCAGAAGCAGCAGGGATTGCCATCTTGCCGGCGAGCGAGAGAGAGAGTGAGGAGTTCTCGGCGTTGAGCCCAAAGGTGAAAACGACGACTTGGAAGCAAGCACGGCCTGATCGATGGGCTGTTTCCAATGGGATGCGGACACGTGTCATTCGTGGGGATAGTGGAGTTTGTATGGGAGTGGTCGATCAGGTGGAGTGGAGTTCTTCTTCTTGGATTTGCTGTTTTTGGGCCAGCCTTGTGTTGAGGGGGAGAGTCCAGACCATTTAACATGGGCTGATAGATTGCAATGGACAGTTTTGGTGCATACTGTCTTTTACAAGTTCTATTTCTTGAGTGAAATTCTTAGGACTCCCGTATGATAGGTGAGAGACGGCTCTATTTAGACTAAAGTTCTAAAAAAAGCTAGGCGCTAGTCGGGCAGTGACCCGGGGCCTAGACGGGGACTAGGCGGTTTTTATTTTTTTAATTTTTTAATTATTTTTATGACATAAAATTAAAAAATAATAGTATTAAAAGTCCAACAATTAATTCAAAGTAGTTAAAATAGGAAAAAACAAATGTTATGATCTAATAATGTAATACCTGGCATTGAGAAGTTAATAAAAGAATCTGTGAGCCCGGATATCGAGCTTAAGTGATATAGTTCGATAATTTACTTATGGATCTCGATAAACGTTAAAGTACTCGAGAATATTTTCAAAACTTTTCACAAAGTGAAATCTTTAGTAAGAGTTGGATAATAAAGTACACGACACGACGAATTCGTGGAAATTTTCGGGGAATTTTCCGAGTACCCGACCTATTTACGGCGATTTTACGAAGTTGTGGGATTTAAGAAATTAAATCAAGAAATGGAAATTTGGCGGAGCGACGTGAGCCATTGATCCACTCACCGCTTGATCAGGACCGTCCATTGTGAAATGGACCAATCTACTTATATGTGTTGATCAGATCAAGGAGGGGGGAGGAAGTGAGAAACTTCTCGCAGCACCGCCTCATCTCTCTCTTGAGCTCTATCTGGAAGTCTCTGGAGGAAAAAAGAAAGAAACGGAGGGGAGAAGGTTAGTCAAAAAAAGAGAGAAGAAAACCCATCCATGGGGTGCCTGATCGCTCCCAACTCCGTACCAGCTCTCCTTAGAGGATAGATAGAGAGAGAGAGAGAGAAGGTTTTGGGTATTAAATAAAAAGGGTCAGGATGTTACAAATAATCACACTTATTATTAACAATAAAAAAAGAACATGGCATATGTCACCTATTTATTAGGTCTCTAGGCAACTCTACATGTGCTATTATAGACTTTAGCACAGATGATTCCAAAATCTAATTAAACCCAACATCAATTTGGGTCTCACAGCTTTCTTCGATCTCATCTGTGCCAAACTCCTAAAATCCCCAATTTCTATCAAGAACCCTAACTCTTTATCTTTCAATTCTGCAAATTGAAAAATTCAATCAACATCTGCGATATCTAGTATTTCACTCATCAAATATTCTCCATTTCTTCTTGACTCGATCCCCTCACCAACTTAATCTCCAAGAGTACAGCTTCAATTCCCTGAATTTGTCATGGCCGGCCACAATCAAAGATCAAAAGCCATCGGAAAATCGGATTTCGAAAACGATGTGTGATGATGGCAATGCACCAGAAAACCATTCTACATCCTCATACGCTGTGTTTCTATGCTTCTCTCTGCTCACACGACCACTCTGTGTTTCGATGCTTCAGATCAGGAATATGATTTTGTGATAGAGATTAGAGAGGGTTGGTGATAGAGGTGTTGTAATAATTATTATTTTGCATTTCCTCAAGCGTTGGATTGAGATTTGCAGCAGATATTCTGGTTTTTTCTTGATTTTAATCATCAGAAAGTCTCGGGGCGTTGCTTATTTCTGTGCTGAGAAGTAGAAGAGCAGGCCGCCTAGCGCCCAGTCAATGCCCAGGCCGCCCAGCACTCGCCTAGGCGCCCGCCGAAACCCATTCCGATTTTTGCAGTCGACTAGCTCAAAATCGGGGCGGTCACCCCACGCCTAGCACCTAAGCGGCCGCCCAGAGCGATTTTTAGAACCTTGATTTAGACCTACTTTTATCCGTTTACATTTTGGCTCAAAAAGTCTCGATGTATCCTTAGAGTGTGATGTGTCTAGTAGCTTTATTTGTGGAGAAAAAGAACATTAACATTCTAAATATACTAAATCTCATAGCACTGTTCATAAAATGAAGTGACGGTTTTACCCCCGGCTTTTGACTCAAATTACAATTCTGGCATAACCTTTCATTTTTTTTAAAAAAAATTCTGCCATATTCTTTTTTTTCTTTTTTTGAAATATATATATATATATATTTTTTTTTTGTATTTGTAAATTTCTACAAATCATGGAAAAAATTTATTTGTTGTTGTATCCCATTTGTTGCTAATCTACTATTAACAACAAAACAAATTATATTCTAAGTAGCGCCTATATTTTTTAGATTACCAGTATTCATCTATTACATAGAAAACTTAAAAAAAAAAAAAAAAAAACCCGCAACGTAGCGCGGGTCAATTTTGCTAGTTTACTACTGTTCAGTTTACTTTGTCCAATCTGCCTACATTATTTCGTGCATTTTCATAAACAACTTATCCCTTTGACTCATGTATGCCACTTCAATGACTGTTTAATATTCGAATAGGGTAATTACCAAAACTCGATTATCCATGGCCCAGTGTGTGTACTTTAGTGAAACTAATTTCTTGACAAAAATAATTAAAGAGGCTTCGTATGGATTCACATTTTTTTTTTTGAAAGGGGTTTGGAACGCAGCCTAACTGGGAGGCTCAGCCCCACGCCCGACTCACGTTATTATATTAATTGTATAGTTTTGCAACGGGGGGGACATAAAACCTGAACCCCGTACTACAGAAGAACCACCACAATTATCCTCATAGAGAACATCCTGAATGATAGCAGGAGTCTCATCTAACCAAACATCATCAATAGCAAAACAACTAGCAAGGTGAGCCAGCCTATCCGCTACACCATTTGCTTCACGGAAAATATGTCTAATCCTAACTGACTGAAAAGCTGTAAAGTAATCCTTACAATCATCTAGAACCCTATATAACTCAAACCCTAATTGATATTATCCACCACCCTTGTTAATTTTCATTCAAGATCACGATCCAATCCATATTTTCTAGGCTATGAAGATTAAGATGGATAACAAGTTAAAGGTAAAGACTATACCAGAATAACTGAAAACATTCACCCGGTAAGCTCAGATAGATAGGCCACCTAATTTATTAGTAATTTTTTCATAAAAGGAAAGAACTAAAGATATTAATCTCATAAAATCTCTCAATATATGCATAACAACACTATTGCACACAAGTATATCCTATAACCAGAATTGTAATTGAATCACGTATAGTCACAAGTGACAGGACATTGCATGATAATGCATTAATTGATATGTGTGTATAAAATATAAATAGCGCTCAAGGACATGTGGAGCAGTAATCCTTAGCCTACTGTCCAATAGTTGGTATAACATTAGTAGCGAATATAAAGAACAATTTAGCGCATATATATATAGCAGCTTCATTAAGAACTAAAGTTTGTCTATAATAAATTATTTTTCTAAAAAAAGAAAAGAGAGAGTAAATTCTCTAAATCATCTCTTGAAATGTTACCAAATTTAAATAAGAGACACAAAGTTAAACGAGAAAATCCATGTAAATTGAAACATGGTTCATAATACTTCATATACGGTACGTACTACATTTAGGCTGTGTTTGGTACAATAGATTGTATTTGATTAGAAAACCAATCCTGATCAAGCTTGACTAGATTGGATTGGAGATTTCCAACTCCTATCCAATATTATGTTTGGTGAGTTATCCAATTACGGCTGATTGGATAAGCCAATCTGATTGAATTCCATCTTGCTTTTGTCTCAAAACCCCCAATAATGGACTCCTCATCCCCAACTTCTCTTGCCTCGCCAAAATCCTCTGAGAAAACTTCATCACCTCTCTAATGGAGGTCGCCACCTTCCGAACACCGTCTTTCAAGGAAGTCACCTACTTCATCTCGAGTCTCAAGTCGTCGGAGAAGGCGCTCTAGGAGCTCAACAAGAAGCTTATTGCCTCTGAATCCCGCAACGGGGCCATGTGGGGTGTCAAATTGTTCGCCTGAGATACCAAGACTGACGTCATCCTCCTCCATTTTCTCTAAGCTTGGGATTTCTGGGTCGCCGACACTTTCAACATGATAATCAAGTGCTTGGACTGGAGGAAAGAGTTCGAAACAAATGGCATCATCGAGGAAGACCTGGGATCTAAAAAGCTCGAAGGTGTTGTTGCTTATATGCATGGGTTTGATAGGTCGGAGATGGCCGCAGATGGCCAGGAAGCTTTACCATGAGTATAAGAAGATGAAGGTCGCTGAAAAAGAGAGAGTTGGAGAGGTTATGTTTATCGCTGAGATCGAAGACAGAGACTCGCGTGGCTGGATTTAATTTATCTTACTATTTCAACAAGATTTCTTATCTGAGTCTGATTGGATACAAAATTTCTAACCCAAACTTATTTGGGCCTCCAAACATCACAAGTGGCCTGATTGGATACATGTATTCCTATCCACTCTATAAATCAGGCAAAACAAACGCGCCCTTAGTCCTCTATTAATAGCAGGGACGTAGCCACGTTATGGGCAAAATTCTTCGAATAATTTACATAGTATAAGTGGGCGTCTATACTAGTAGTCAGACCTTAGTCGAATTGGTAAAGTGTAAAGAATTTTAACTCCTTGCAGACCTGGGTTCGAGTCTCCTAGGGGTGGTTTTTTGTTATTAACCAATATATTTTTCCCTTTTTTACATCATTTTCTTCTCTTTATTTTTTACATCATTTTCTTCTATTTAGTTCATGTTCTTTTTTATTTTTGTCTCTTTCCTCATTTTCTCCTCCATTTTTCTTTTTTTTTCCCCCTTCTTTTGTTACAACTTTTCTATTAGATTTTTTTTTAAAAAATTTCTTCTCTTAAAAGGCAAATCTTGTCTGTTTTTCTTTGCTCTTTCCACATTTTGTTCTCCTTTAGGCAGTTGGTGAGGACACATCATCATTATTATTTCAAAGGTACGTTGTTCCCTGCCCGCTCATCATCACCGTTGCACATTGTTCCAAGCTCCAAGCATCCCCAACTTCAAATCCAATACTGTTATGACTGTGCTGGGGTAGTAATGCCTCCAATAGTTCACCATATTCATTATTAGTACCAGAAGCCTAGATCTGATGTACAAGTTCTTGGAGCCTCAAACTGATCACAATTAGTAAGCACGTCCTCAACATCAACTTAACCAAATGAACCAACCTCCTGCCCAACGTGGGTGGCAGTACTACCAATACCACCACCTTGGGCACCAAGTGCACTATCGGCAGCTAATATTGACTTTAACAGTAACAGGATTTCCCGTGCTCTTTCGTTCATCTCAAGGAATTGTGGTATAGGCACCGGTCCAGATCTAGGAGGTTGGTCATGACTGATGAGTAGTTTTGACTGTCTGGAAAATCTTTATTGGAAAAGAGTTTGCAGTATGTACTGTACTATTTATCGGAGACTGTCTGGAAAATCTTTATTGGAAAAGAGCTTGGCTTCTATGTACTGTACTATTTATCACAATTAGTAAGCACGTCCTCAACATCAACTTGAAGCCAAGCAGTCTCCGATAAATAGTACAGTACATACTGCATCTTTATTGGAAAAGAGTTAAAGGACGATAGTCGTGCGCCATGGCTTTGCAGGGAATGAAGATTGTTAAGTCTGTGGTGGCTAGGCGGTCCGTCCGGTTCGGTGGATCTTCTTTCTTTCTGGCGCGGTACGGGGATCCCTGTCCACCGTGGCACTGCAGTTTTCGGTGAGATGGACGATTGGTTTGGGCGCGAGGCTGCGCGGTGTAAATGGTGGCGGTACCCAGACTACATCAGTGATGCGATGGTTCGGTTCGACGGCGCAGGGAGGGTCGGTGCTTGACTGCCCACTTGCTTGGGTGTCCACAGCTTTTTCAGATGGGCCGGTGTTTGGGTGCCGAAAGTATTTCCACTTGGGCCTAGATTTTTTATTTAACTCAGGATTTGGGCCGGATTTGGACTCGAATTTGGGACTCGGGTCGCATCCAAATTCGGATATTGGATTAGAGACAGATGCTCAATTTGTGCCAGTATTGGTTCTGGTTCTTGGTAGTTTATCTGCTAATGTCTGAGTTTTTGACACCTTCAGTTACTTTCTAACTCTCGGTGAGCGAATCACTTCTCTTTGGTGATCATATCACCAGTTACTGTAACATTTACACTACTTCAGCATCTAGTCGTATATATCGTGGTTAATTTTTCATTCTAGATGCGCTTGTGTATCTTGTTATGCTTTATTATTATTATTTTTAAATTTTTTTTTATGCTATTATATTGCCACAAGCACTTCTTAACTACATTTAATACAGCTTGTCGTCTTTTCATTAAAAAAAAACGTTTCTTAATGTTTGGCTCCAAAACCAGTCTGGCGTGCAAACAGTCTCTTTTGAGTGCGCATGCGTGCTAGCACTGTGGGGTGCAGTCGTCGGGGCGTCCATTGACCTGACTTCTTCTCAAACGCTGTGGCTGTGGACAAGGAGAACACCAACCTCGTCACCAGGTTCTTTTCTCTGCCTTTCGGAAAATGACTTTTTGCCTTACGGGTAAGGGCTTGTGGTGTGATCTCTTGCGTCACCGAGTCGATACTTAGTGTTGTAGACTAAGCAGACCAATCACCGGGAAGTAGGAGAAAGCACGGGTTTTGCTAAAGCGTGACTTTAGCTTCACTGGGTTGCGAGGGCGTTACCCTTGCTTCGCTGGTTTTCAACTAGGTTGAAGGTAGGTTTTCTCCGGAGAGACTTTGATAATCGTTGAGAATCATTGTCTTTTTTTGTGCCCTTGAAACCTGGTATTTATACCTTAGGGTTTCGACTGTTCCTTGACATAGAAGGATTATTAATTGAAGTTTCCTATTCAATCTCCGCTACTTGATTCCAATAAGGGCTCATTTTCCTTATGGATCTCGGAATGGACGAAGCTATAACCCAAACCCAAGCAGACTTAATTTTGGGCTGCAGGTATCGGCCCGCTATACTGAACCCCCTAAAGGGTTCTTGCCAAAAATACTTTTGGGCTCAAACATTTAAATCTCAACATAATCATATAACGCCGAGAAGCAGGAATTGGAAACGGTGGAATTAATATTGTACATAGTTAAATAGATGGATGGTTCACTAATACTAATTCATAATCAAGCCCAGTCATGATCACCTCCTCTTGTTCTCTATTAGCTTTATTACTTGAGACAGGTGTTGATCGAAGATCATAATTTTCCTCAAGAGCTTAGTCAGCTTACTGGAACATTAATGGGTTTTTCAACCCCCCGGCCCGCTCATGATCACATTTTGATAGTCTGCACTGATATCATTACATTGTTCCAAAGTCCAAGCATCCACGACATCAAACCCGGTATTATTGTAGCTCTCCTGGGGTAGTAGTGTCTCAAATAGGTCACCGTATTCATCAGTACCACTCTCCTCTGAAACTTCATTGAAATCCGGAGCTGATGATATGGTTAATTTTGGGGCCTCAAACTGTCTACCATTATTACCAAGTACACCGTCAAAATTACCGAATGAACCAACCTCTTGAACAACATTAGTTGCACGACCAACACCACCGGCTTCGTCGCCACCTCCACCGCCTGCAGCTAATGACTTTGACATCATTAGGGTTTCCCATGTTCTTAAATTGAAGTCAAGGCACTGTGGTGCTGGTGATGCTGGTTTGAGTAGTTTTGACTGTCTCACAAATCTAGCTTCTGCTTGAAGCCTAGCACTTTCCCACTGAGCTATGTGGCTGAGGTTTGAGAGGTTCTTCGGGTCGCCATTAGCAGAGGCAAGGATGGCGGTCTTGGGCCTGTGGGTTACAGGATCAAACCCTATCTTGGCTAACCTCTTCTTTAGATGAGTGTTCCAGTAGTTCTTTATCTCATTGTCTGTTCTCCTTGGTAAGTTCGCAGCTATGGCTGACCACCTAATACACATTTACCCCAAAAACTAAGCATCACCATGTTTGTATAATATCGAAAAATATGCACTTTTAAATAGTATTATCATTTTTTTTTTGGCAATGAGTATTTGGATTGGGGTAAGTAGACAGAAACTTTTTGTGAAAAACCCCACTTAAATGATAGAATTGTGTTGACAAATAATTTTATCATTTAAGTGAGGTTTTTCACAAAAAAAAATTTCTCTCTACTTTCGGAGACCCTAGCAAGGAACTACGAAAGTACAAAGACGTTTCGAAAGCATATGGTGTTGCAAATCTAGCCCACTGGGATCTCAAACTCAAATTCTCTAGTCTAAATTTAATGTTCAGTTGAACAAATTAAACAGTGACAGCTAACTATAAGTCAAACTAGGGCCTCACGGACGTTAAAACTATATCTTTCATTAGATGTATCAATTATATATGTTTACGATTTTGTATCTCGATGATCATGATCATGATCATGATTTTGTGTCAAGTATCTTGGACGTACAGTATATTTGGATTTGCTTTGATATAATATATATTATGTTCAGGTGTTATATACATGTATATCAAAAACTTGTTGGGATTGTAAAGATGGGATACATGAACCAACTTGCAAGTTCTCAAAACCTACAATATAATGAACTTGATGACTTTAATATAACCTACTGATAAAACCAAGAACTAAAAATAATTAGTAACCTGTTGCCGAGAAGTGCATGAAGCTGAATGATGGTCTGGTCTTCCTGCAAACTGAAATTTCCTCTCTTAATAGCAGGGTTTAGGTAGTTTCTCCATCTTAGCCTGCAGCTCTTCCCACATCTTTGTAAACCTATCATACATACCAAAACAGCAGACCAAAAATAAAGAAACACATCAACAAATGAAAGGGGAGAGAGAGAGAGAGAGAGAGAGTACCAGCTTTCTCGGGCAAGGACCGCCAGCTTCCATGGCCATGTTGTTGAATGAAAGCAAAGAGCTTCTTGTCCTCTTGCGGAGTCCATGGCCCTCTTTTTATCTCCGAAGTCGTAGCAGTGCTGTTAGTTAACGTTCGGGACTTCCCCATGATAAAGATTCGCTATAGCTGCCTCCGCTATACTCTTGATTTCCTTCCCTTTTTCGGATTGAGAATTCCCAATCAAGGTATGACCAGAATGGGCGCCATTACCTACATATTTATATTGGTTGAAGTAACTACGGGAATTTCTTTATGACCAGACTAACCTTTTGTTTTCAGGACTATTGGTTTTGCTTAAATTAATTGGTTGGAGCCATGTTATAGTTAATGATATGAGTAATGCTAGGTGAACCACCTTTTGAGAAACTACCTAGAGCTCACCTTAGATGGCAGTTTATGTGGCTATGCCACATCATCACAGCATAATTTCTGATTCTTTTATATTTTTATTTTTCTTAATTACGAAAATTCTTTTTCTTTTTTCACTTTCTTGATTTTATCTTTTAAACCCTTTTTTTTTTTTCTGATCTATTCTATGACGTCTTCATATCCGTTGTTCGGTGTTGCAATCGTGGGCCAACGCCTCCAACTGATCTGAATTGTTTAAGTTTTGATAATTCTTATCAATACAGGAGTAAAGAACCAAAAAGCTTCTGTTTTCGTTTGACATTTGACATCTACTGTTGAAATAGGAAGAGGATCGCGATGCTCTTTCTCATAGTTCAATATTGCCCAACGCATAAGTTCTTCTCCACAACAATCATGGCGACGCATAGTTTGGGTGCTCATTGTTTCAGCATCGTTGCATTCAATTACACCATCTATATATAATCTAAGTACATACTATCAAGTTCTTGTCCGGCTCGAGTAATGTAGCTGTCTTTCTCTCTGATGGTACATGGATAGCCAACTATCACGCTAGAAAACACTTCGAAGTCTTGTTCATCCAATTTTCGAAGAATGGGTAAAAAAAATAGAGTTTAAAGATATAATCAAGAAAGTGAAAAAAGTAAAAAGAATTTTCTTAATTAAGAAAAAATAAAAATATAAAATAATCAGAAATTATGTTTTGATGATGTGGCTATGCCACATAAGCTGCCACCTAAGGTGGGCTCTAGGTGGTTTTCCAAACGGTGGTTCACCTAGCATTACTCTAATGATAGAGTTTGTGCCACCTGCAGCTTGATATTAGACACACCAGAGTGTCAGACACCCATTATGTGAACATAAACTAATTAGTAATTACTCTAAATAAAGATTCCAGAACTTGGTATGCACGGTATACCGACGTAACTGCCACTTCATCAACTCAGTTAAATATACATTGATGGGATATCTCAGGGTCTCATCTATGATCTATCTGAACGCAACGCTTGTGCTACTGTGCATGTGAATAATATGTTATGAATAATATTTTATATATATGTACACATAACATGGGAACATATATCATATGGGCGATGTTTAGCTCGGCTGTAATTGTTCTCTGATTGTAACAAAGTAACCTAGGGTTTTTCGTTCAAAATTGGTTTAATTTGATAGTATGAATTGTTCCATTTCGTGAGTGCAACAAAGTAGCAGCTTATACCTTATTTTGAAAGATTTTTTGAGTCCCTAGAATCAATCATGTGTTTTGCAACCACTTCCGTTCGTTTAATGACTTTAACTGAAACCGGTTCTTGATTAACATAAACTTCAAACCGATGGGTACGCCTCCCTGGTTGGGGGAGTGAGGGACGTTGATAACTAGTTTCAGCTCCTCATCAGCAGATAAAAGGGAAAGAACCAGAATGTATAGTAGATATGTGCGAGCAAGATTTTATTCTGTAAACTGCATTACACCCAAAACCAGTTGACAATGGTTGAAGATGCCCAAAATCTCATAATTCTTCTATTATAACGCTAAACTCTTATAAACTCTAGTGTAAGTTATCTGAAATAATACCCCATGATTTCACACTATGGACCCCTGGACAAATGCTATGAAAAACTTAATTTAAAGGAAACAAGAAGAAGATAATTAAGGCCATGCCATGAGACTGAATTATTGCTTTCTGACTTGAAGATTACAGAATGAGCTAGTAATGCAGCTTAATTATGCAGCTCTCTCCTCTTTCTGACAATGATTGTCGACCACCAATAGTCAACAATTAATGCTGATATAAACCTAACAGCAACACATATAGCCATAGCATTTAGCATTTAGACTGGTGGAGGAGAACTGATATATCTGGTGCGCGCTTTGTCACGACATGAATATCTCTGTTATGATGAAACCCTTCTAATAGATAAAGAGAAATAGAAATGATTAGTTTTCGATTTAATGACATTAGGTTTGCAAATGATGGCAAAGTGGGGCATGCATATACTGGTAATTAATTTTGACCTAAAACACAAATATTACTCGTCATTCGTCCAACCCCATCATTAGTGTAGTAGAAGTCAGCAGCATATGAGTTCTCATGAATATCCATGTTTTCAGTGCAAAACGAAATTATGATTCAACAGCATACTGAATGAGATATCCCAGGGTAGAGTACGTATCTGAATAATGTAACTATTTGTGGAATTTTATATGCACACAGTTTTTCATACATTAAGTATCATATTTCATTTCAGAGCAGAGTATCTGAATATCACCGTGTTATACACGCAACTTTTGTCAAAGTTGATCATGACGCTGAAATCTTTCTGGATATATACTAGGCATGGATGCAGCATGAAGCTGGAACAGAACCGGGAACAGGCTTTAAAAGAGTGATCAGTGATTGCTTCATTTAGGTACTTCAACAACAAACAGCCATATGCATGCATGCATGTGATCAGCAGTTTTACCAAAAAAGAAGTTCATTGCAAAACGTACCCTGAAACCGGCCGGTAGAGAGGTTTCCAAGTATTCGACCTGTGGAATGATTTCACGTACACTTCAGTGTTTCACATGCATGCCTCCTCACACTATGTCAAAAAATGCTTCATACCATACCCTTCAGACGACAGAAGACGTTTTTTCTGTTGTCTGATTTTTTTGAACGTCTTCAGACAACAGATTTAACTATTTATGTCGTCTAAATGGTATCAAAATCAACACCAATTCAACTTTTTTAAGTTTGTTATAATTTAGAAAATTCAGACAACAGATTCTGTTGTCTGAGTAAATGAAAAAAACATATGAGGACAGACTTGAAAAAACAGGAGCAAAATACTGCTACCCCGCCTATTTTTTTAGTCAAAAGTTAAACTTCCCACTTCTTTTTTTCCAGACATATTCGCACTTCATCGGGTCACTTCGTCCTAAAGGCCAAAACGCCGTCCTAAAGCTCAGTCTCTCCTCAGCTCAGTCGCTGGTGACTGGTGAGCCTCTCTCTCTTGCTCGACCTTCTTTTCCATCGTTGCTGTCGCTCTGTCTCTCTCTGTCGCTCTCTATTTCTCTCTGTGCGGATGAACTTTGGAAGTCCGGAACAAGATCGGAACTCTGAAGCAAATCGGATCGGAAAAGCTTCTTCGTCGCTCTGGGTCTTTCTCTCTGCGCGGCTGAACTCTGGAACTCTGAAGCAGATCGAAACTCTGAAGCATCGGATCGGAAGCTTCTTCGTCGCTCCGGGTCTGTCTCTCTGCGCGCGCGGCTGTACTCTTAAGCAGATTGGAAGCTTCTTCGCCCCTCCGTACTGGAGTCGACTCTTCCTCCACCAGATTCAACCGGAAGCTTCTTCCCCCCTCCTCTCCACAGCTCCTCCCCTCTGCTTCTCCACGGTAAGTGATAATCTTTGCTTGAAGCCTTGAATTGATAATCATAATCTGGAAATTGATAATGTTTGTTCTTGTTGAGTTGATGGCTTGTTGCTGGAAAATGGAAATTCCGAAATTGATGATCTTATTGTTCTTGTTGCTGGAATTGTTGTTGAGTTAAGTTGTTGCTGGAAAGTGGAAAGTGATAATCATCTTGTTGAGTTGTTGCTGGAAAGTGAAAATTCCGAAATTGATAATCTTCTTCTTGTTGCTGGAAAAGTGGAAATTGATAATGCATTTGTTTTGGATGTTTCAGTTGTAGGCAGTGGGCTTGTTGATTTGGTCATTTGTTGCAGGATGTTTCTGTTGTAGGCAGTACCGTAGTAGGCAGTAGGTGCTAATCCGTGCTATAATCATATAATGTTAACTGTTAAATTATAATGAGTTAAATTAGACAATTAGTTAATGAATTAATGTCTAATGTAATGATTTTTGTGTTTCTTGTGTGGGAATGTGGAACGATAAAAACATGGCAGCTGGGAACCCAGTGTATGAAGAATCCGTACTTAGAGGAGTTCAAGAGGCTATATTTTGTTTAGGTATATATTTTGTGTTTCTCAAGGTATATATTTTTGTGTTTCTCAAGGTATATATTTTTGTGTTTCTCAAGGCATATATTTTGTTTAGGTTGCCAATGTGAATTGTGTGTCCCTAGAGTCATTGCCAAGGTATATATTCATGATTCAACTTTGCTGTACTGCTTCTGATTTTTAATCTTGTTTTGTTTTCAGATAATGAATTTTATGTGTGCTTGCTATCCATCATATCGTTCTTTACATAGGCCAAGTAAAAATGGGACACTTGAAGGTTAGCCTTTCTTATAACAGTTTGGATCTCCATAATCGACACCATTTGTATTTCACATCCCTTTTTTTACCCCCTTTATCTTTGTTTCCTCCCTTAATTAGTCTATATTTCCTGGAGGAGTTCTTTCCATATTTTGTAGTAAGAAATGATGTCTCCCTGTATTGACAGTTGGGGAAAACAAAATTCTTGATGCTAAAACTGGTTCAGCAAGCAAGAGGCGACGTAGTACCAAGACTGTTAAAAGTGCAGAAATCATCATTTAACAGGTGTGCTCATCTATATATCATGCGATCCCAATATTACAATGTCAGGTGGTTTTACCTTTTCTTGGTAGGGTCTGTGCTGCTGTGAATAATATTCTTTAGAAAATGAAAGTTGAGATAAGGTAAGTTAATTTCCACTGTAAAGTTGGAACAATTTTATATTACCTTTACCTCTGTGTTACAGTTCATTGAACTAACATGAATCAACAACCATATCTTTGTTTCTTTTCAGTTAAGGATACTTCAATATGCACTGGTTGAGTTTATGTTGGTTGGCTAGGGGTCAACTTTGTTCTGTACCATTTTTGTTTTTCAGTTTATATGTTCTGTACCAACTCCATCTTGTGGAGTTGTTGAGTGGAGAAAGTGGATAATATGATGAGTTTTCCTGCTAGCAGATCAGAAGTGTTTCCAAGTGTTTCAGCAACTTACAAATCAAAGATTGTATAAAACTAATAATTTGCATTATAAAGTATAAACCCGTAAGTAGAAGCAGTATTAGGAATACTTGGGACATAATCAAGATTCAAGAACTAACCGAGATTTGGTCTTGCTGTGGCAGTATTATGAATTTGACTGCTTCTCAAACTTGACTCTTGTAGAGTCAACCAGTTTCTTATAATAACTGCCTTTCAAAATATCAAATTGCAATGTTCCAGTTCTGATTTCTTCAACTCTGATTCCATATATATATGCAGTGGTATAGCGTGCAGGAGGTTCAAAAGTCATGTTATGCAGCTTGAAGCCCTATTGAGAGGAGTGGCGCCAATGTTGACAGCAATAGGTTTGGTTCCATCATTTCTAGCAACAGATTTTGATTATGGCTTATTGGTTTACTCTACAAGTAAGGAATGTTGCGTGGTCTGCATGATTTAGATGCTTGTGTGTTTTGATGTGGACATCCATATGTGGTTGCATCTATTAAGTTTTGGATTAAGATGCTATTATGTAATACGTTTTGTAATTTAATCGATTAATAGTAGTGTTATATTGCTCACTTGCACTAATGTAAAACTTTTGATATCAGGTTGAGGACTAGCAAAAGAAAGATCAAAAGGCCAATAAAGTACATTAACTACCGGGATTATACACGGTAATGACTTTTGCTTATGTCCTAAGTTTGGGATCGTAGAGATTACATTTCGAAATATGACTGCTCTACAAGGGCAAATCACATAGTTCCAGATGGAACTTTGTTTTGCTTCTTTCTTTTGCCTCTGCCACAATTCATGATTTGCCTTAAGAAAATCTGTCTTAGTTATTATGGTATAGGTGATATGTGGGCTGAGTTTCAAATAAGTTTATAGCTTAGAAAATGGAATCAATAATACCATGGTATGGTATTTATGCAATTGAGAACTTTCTATGAAAAGGCTAGAAGGTTTTTGGTGCCATGGCCTCTACTTATTACGTTCTAAATTTTGCTTGTGTTTCCAAACAACTGATCTTGTAAGTTTTTTCACTGATAATTTGCTTATTGTCTCCAACTATGTGTGATTCAAATTCATTTATATATATGTGGGAATTTGATTTTGTCAACCCCATAAACAAAATGCAGTAATATAAAATGGTTTTTTTGTAGTAGTGACATCTTTGCAGACTTTGAAGTTCCTTTAGATGATGGCAAAAAGAAGAAAGCCATAACATCAATCGGAATATTAACAGCAGCACTTCTGCTTCTGCTTTTGGTTGCAGGTATTATGTGGAGTAAGGGCTACATAGGAGGAAAGATCGCTGCAGATAAAGGTTTGAAGCTTGTTAAAGTCTAGTGTGGTCAAAGTCGTAACTAGTATCTTCTATCTCCTAAGAATCAAGTTTTGCCTTGTCCACAATGTCTGAATAGTTCAACTGTTGGCTTAATCATTATGTAACTGTTGGCTAGGTTTAGAGTTGGAACTATGAATTGTATTTTGGATGATGTTGATGCAATGAAACATAGGCATCATTTTGAATGCTGATTTTAGTCCAATTTTATGGTTTTGATGATTGTAGATGAATGATGTTGAAATTGTTGAAAGGCAACAAATATATATATGCAGGTTTCACAATTTATGTTGTATCAAGAAAATAGAAACAACATAAACAAATGATCATCTGTTGTTTCTACCAAGTTCAAACAACATAAAAGTAGAGTTCAAAGAGCTCTCAGACAACAGACGTAAGTGGTTGATATGTTATTTCTACCTACTTCAAACAACATAAAAGTAGAGTTCAAAGAGCTCTCAGACAACAGAAGTAGGTGGTTGATATGTTATTTCTACCTACTTCAAACAACAGAAAAGTGGAGTTCAAAGAGCTCTCAGACAACAAAATCACAATTATCTGTAGTCCAAACAAATCTCAAACAACATAACTTACGATATAAATGTTGTTGCATACGAAATCAGTCGACATATAACTGTCATTGTACTTTAAATCAGACGACAGAAACAACATAAATATGTAGTGGTATGGTGTTTCAGATGACAGAAAGACCCCGATTCTTCAATATTAGGTACTTCAGACGACAATACCTTAAACTGAATCTGTCGTCAGAGTGCATTATCAACGACGGAGAATATCTGTCGTCTGAGTGGATAAGAGACGACAGCCACTTAGACAACAGATTTTTACTTCATCAGACGACAGATATGGTCTGTCGTCTGAAGCATTTTTTGGCATAGTGTCACCTACGGCGGAAATTTAAATACGTGGATTATTTACGTGACATAGAATACATACATGTGGCCATTGGAGTAACATAAGCATGATACTATGATGAAGAAATAGAGGTATCCAACCTAAAATTGCTGACACTAGGGGCTCTTTTATGCTCATAGACAAAGTTATATTTCTTCAATATCGAACAACACTCCACACGGACTTATATCCACCATAGTATTCTGATAAATCATGGGACCGATTCATATTCAGATTGAAAGATCATCCATTCAAAATATCTCATTGTCATTAATATTTGTTAACGTTAGTGATCCGTGGCACTATTGATAGGAGCATTTTAATGTGGTATTTTAATAGTTAATTCCTCACATTTTGCTTAGTTAATTCCTTAACGAATCGATTTTTAATTCAATTTTTATTTTTAGGTACATTGGAGTAGATGATGATGAAATAAGTGTTAGGTCCATAAAATGATGGAGAAAAATGGAAATGCACTAAAAAGGTCAACTTTACACATTTTCCTACTCCGGCTAGGAGAAACCAAGCCAAGCAAGGAAGAAGGAGCGACCACCTGACCAAATGAACTTCAAATGAGCTGAAACCTTCCAGATCCATTCTAGACATCCTAAGAAACATTTCTTATGAAGAGTGCAAGAGCCAAAAAGAAGTGGAAGGCCTTCAAACAGTCAGCCCAATTTTCTGCAGAAGCAAAACTGGAAAACTGGACCTGTAAGGAGTCCAGCAGAAATTCCGGCCCAAACACATGGAGATAAATTCTGAAAATTTTACAGAATGATCTACACTCATGATGGATCATTTCATATGAAGAAGTCACGGGCAAAATCTGAAGTCTTGGTGGAGAATTAATTGAAGGAAAAATGAGTAGAAAGTGACTCAAACCTAACAAATTCCATTAGTGTTTAAATATTCAAACCTAACAAATTCCATTAGTGTTTAAATATTCAAACCTAATAAATTCCATTAATGTTTAAATGCTCAAACCTAACATATCATCATTTGTTTAAATCCAAATAGTTTTGCTTGGTAGCCTATAAATAGAGGCTACAACAAAGAAGAAAGGACATTCCTTCATCCATTCCATTTTCTTTGTCTCTCCATTTCCTTTCCATTTTCCTTTCCATCCTCTAGTTTCAAGTTTAGTCATCTCCACGAGTTCAAGCAAGGCCAAAGAAGAAGAAGAGAAGCCGTGAGCACTTCCATCCATAGCCATCCTTGAAGCTTGCTTTCGAGTTTCAAGAATCCACAACGTGAATCATCCATCTCATCTTCATCCACGGTGTAATCCGATTCTCCTTTGTAACCTTTGCTTTGAATTTTGTTGGTTATGAACTAGTTGACATATATGTTTGAACAAAGTATTATTTCTGGAATTTTTATGATTAATTGAGAATTTTCAGATTCATATATTGTGATTCGAGAGTTGCTTATGTGGGTTTGTTTAATTAAATTTGCGTTATAGATAACTTTTGTATTTTAATCTTATGTGGTTGCAAACACTTAGGGTTTCGATATGAATGGTGCTAGGTTTAAGAACATGAAATCGACTTTTCGTTTTGTGTAAACTTGAATCAAAGTAGTAAAGGTTTTGTACAAAGATCGAATTTAATTAAAGAGAATTGCAATTAGGTGGACTTTTCCATACTAAGTTGTACACTTGAGTTGATAGCCTTTCTCTATGTGTAATGCGTTAAACATGACATGATTGACTAGCTTTCTAGGGTTTGATTGTATGTTTGATAGGATTAATCTAGGTGCTTTCGCTTAGGTTAATTATGTAATACCCGAAAAAATCCAAATTAAATTCCGTGGATTTTTAGAAATGATTTCACGATAGTAGGAGCGAGTACGAAGCTTGGAGAAGTCGTGGAATTAGTTCGAACGATTTTATTTTCGAAAACGAACGTTTTTAGGGGGTCAACAAAGTTGACTTTTTATACGTTCAAAATTTTGGAAAACTTCCTTCATGAAAGTTGTAGAGCTCGTCGATACGAGTTCGTGGACATGTGGAACGCAATATTCGGAGTTCGTATGATTAAGTTATGAATATTTTAAAATTGGGTTTTTTCTATAAATAGAGAAATTTTCCAAATTCTTTCATTAAGGACGAAACTTTTCCCTTTTTGCTAAATAGTCCCTCCGGTTCTCTCTCTCTCTCGATCGAAAACCCTCAGACCCGGAACTATTCGACTGACCCGACCCGGACCCATCTCCGGCCTCCGGCGTCCTCCGGCCACGACCCGGCCCTCCTTGTGATCGCCGCAAGCCGCCCAGTCGCCTGGTGCCACTGTCTTGCACCACCGTTGCCCCCAAACCTGGATCGAAGCGACCCCAGGCGAAGTAACCGACCCGACCGGATCTCATCGACGCCGGCGTTGCACGGGCCGATCCTCCCCATTTTCGTGATCTCCTCCTTCCCCTGATCATCCTCATATCCTCCTTGCTTGACGATTTGGAGTGTGGAGTGAAAGATCACGAGTTGAAGATTTCGACGTCCCTGATTCAATCTGGAATCTGATCAGACGCACGAGATTAATCCAACTTCAACGCTTGATCTAGGACGATCTAGGCCGAACCAGGCTTAGCTCCAGGTATGAAAGTCGACCACCCTTTCATTTTGAACCAGTTTGTAGTTGGTCACTTTGCCATCTGAGGTGGTTGACCGGCGTTGACCGCCGCGTTGACCGCCCACTGACCACCGTTTGTGGCGGCGCATCAGACCATATTTCGAGTTTTCATTATCTAGGCGATGATCTATGCATCCATACGAGCGTTTTGATATATAACATGGTCATGTTAGAAAAAGTTGATAAATAGTGGATTTACGTTTTGACGTTACTATTTAACGTTTTTACGTTTATCTTCGGGTTACGATCTGTGAAGATCTGACCATCGGTTTTGCTTCAATTTTGGATATGTTGATCGTATGACTGTCCCGGTGACCTTGTGAGGTCACGGGCGAAGATCCGACCGTTGGATCTTCGTATAATTGAGAAATAGTGATTCGGAAGGCGATTCGTGAGAATCTGACCGTCGGATTTTCATATAATTTTGTGGAGATGTTAGTAAAGGCGATTCAGGAAGATCTGACCGTTGGATCTTCGTGATAATTTTGGAGGATGATCCTAAAGGCGATCCGTGAGGATCCGACCGTTGGATCATCATTAAATTCAGATCCGACCGTTGGATCATCGTTTAATTTGAATCTGAGCGTTGGATCGTCGTTTAATTACATATTTGAGTTGTTGGCTAAGTCAAGATCATTATTGGACTAGGTGATTGACGGTTTGAGTTGGTGGACGATTGTGGATCGTATTTTGAGCTGAATTGAAGACGCAGCGGGATTATCGAGGTGAGTAAACCTCACGTGGTTCATATTACGAACCCAATACAATTAATTGCTTTATTTTGTTGCAATCATATGAACTATTGTTGGTGATACTAGACATTCCTGTGTGAATGTCTGTATATATATTATTACGTGAAATAATATGTATTGTTGGAGTTGTGTTGAGTTATTGTTGAGAAACAATATATTGTGAGAGATATTGAGTTTATTGTTGAGAAACAATATATTGTGAGAGGTGTTGAGTTTTATTGTTGAGGAACAATAAATTGTTGTGATCTGTGGAGATCACTAGGTCACGAGGTGACCATGGCATCTATTAGTGAATCACGCTCTCGTACCGGGCTGGTGGTTATTAATAGTATTAAATCGTAATCACGTCTGTGGCCGGACGAGTGGTTACGTTCAGTTAGAGCTCTAGTCTGTCTGCCAAATGTGGAGTGAACTTATGAGTGAAATTGAGAGTAACTCATAAGTGTCAATATATATATGGTAACCTTATGAGGGAAATTGAGAGTAACTCATAAGGGTCTATATATATATATGAGTCTGTCTACCAAATGTTGGGAAATCTTATGAGCGAATTTGAGAGTAACTCATAAGTGTCTATATATATATATGAGAGTGAGTGATCTTATGAGCTAAATTGAGAGTAACTCATAAGTGTCTATATATATATATGAGAGTGAGTGATCTTATGAGCTAAATTGAGAGTAACTCATAAGTGTCTATATATATATATGAGAGTGAGAAAGTAACGTGGGTTTGTGGTAGTCTTGAAATCTAATAAATCAACAGTTCTTTCTTGTTTACTCATACTGGCTGTAAAAAGCTTACCGGGTTTTGTGTTGTTGCAACTCCCGGTACACTATTCAAATTGTGTAGCGGGTAATCCTACAGGACAGGAGAACCAGGACGGTGATCGTGCGGTTAGAGCAATTGTTAGAGTTTTACAACAATTGTAAGTTGTGAGGTGTGTTATGCTCATTTGAGCTTTATAATATATTGTGAGAGTGAATTGTAATAATGAACTCGAAGTTTCGAGATTTGGTTTTTTGTAATTGTAATTATTCAGGTTTCGGATTTGAATTTATTATTCAAAATTCGGGGCGTGACAGTTTGGTATCAGAGCGTAAGGTGCATATTTGGTGATGTGTCAATACCTTCCGAGTGATGGCCCGTCTGCAGCGGATCCCCATCGTGTGCTCTTCGGTATTGGCTAAGTCATTGGGTATGCGTGAGTGTTGGGAGTTGTTTAGGCCGCTAGGTCGTTTAGGGAACGTGAATACCTTCCCTATAGTATTGACTTGGTTAATATGAATTTGTATTTGACTTATACTGTGTTTTAAGTGTTATACATGTCTTAGCCAAGCATACTATACTCCTTAGGTGATGGAGATTCGAAGGGGTTGTACTTAGAACCTTACAGTTGTCTTGTAGGTTCGTATTGGAATAAGTTCAGTGGCCGCGAGTTACAATCCTTGAGGAATAGGAACCTCTTGATTCAACTCTGTTAAGTCAACGAGGATTGTTTTATGGAAATGAGGTTCTTTTGATTGTTGAAGTGTTTGGTTGAAGACATGGTGTGGACCTATGCACGTACCTAGTGTGGATACGAGTATGAATTGTTATAAATTTTGTCTTCTTAAGTTGGACGTACAGATGTTTAGATGAGGTGTACGTATCAAGGATTAGATATCTTGTTTTATAAAGAGACGTCTTAGTGGAGTTTTGGTAATTGACATGTGATACGTGATTAAAGTGACTCTGAGGCAATTATGCTGACCTTGTGTGAGATTGAATTCTTAGTGTAGACTAAGAAGGTTGTGTGGTGATTTTATATACACTACGTGATGAACTTTTAGAAGGAAAAGTTATGAGTAAAAGTATGGGTTTTTCCCTGATGTCTATAGCAGACTTGTGAATATAGTTTTGTTCAAGTGAATGAAATTGAATTTTGAGGCCTATGTATGGTGCAGGAAGAAGCATGGAGGACATGTTAGAGTCAGGCAAGGGTTTGCCTTTGGTGATTGATTTTAGGTGATATAGTTAAACGCAATTTCAGATATTGATTTTAGTGACTTTGTTAGGTATCCATAGTGGTCAAGTGAATTACTATGTGATATGGAGTTTGATTCGATTTCTGAATCGCTAAATGTTAGGGATTGAATTGTGGTGAGTTTTTGTTGAAGCAATTGATAGATGGAATTATCGAGATTCTATAAGAGTTGTAAGAGTAACTCTAAAAACGTGGGTTTTTCCTAGCTAACTCAGGATGTGTTTAGCTTTATAAATCCCTAATCCTATCGATGAAATTGTTGTGTTTGGTTTGACTCAGAGGATACTAGCTAGACCTCGATGCGACTTAATTGATTGTTGGATTCTTTTTGAGTGATTGTTTTTATTGCATCATTATGAAAGATGTGTGCAGTAGAGTTGTTTATGGTTTTGAAAATAGTATTGGGTGACCAAGGTTCGATCCTTGGTGTTGTTGTTGGTTAAACAAACAGGAAAGAAAACATGCACACCATCTTATTGAGTTTATATTACAAAAAAAAAAGAAAAAAAAAAAAGAAAAAGGAAAACGAGGACTATGCTGTACTAAGCCTAGTCAGCAGCTCCGGATGGGTTGAGGCTGAGCTCAAGAGAAACTGGAGATCCACGGTTGTAACCGCCTGAGCCACCGAAATAGTAATCATGTGCACTACCTTCCTCGGAAGTAGTCTTCAGGTTACCAAAGACGTCCTCGCCGTGCACGGGGAACAGAGGAAGAGTTTGAACCTCCTGGTGATCTCCTCCTCGTTGTTGCAGGGATGTTTGTCCTCCTGTTGTGCCAAAAGAGTTGGACTGGTATTAGTGTTGAAGTGTGAGGAAGAATATGAAACAAAATTTAAATCAAGAAATCCTTCATTACCAGTAGAATAGGTGGAACCAAAGTTGAGATCAATGGATCTACCATCATCAGTAGAACTAGTGGACCCAAAATTGATGTCAATGGATCCACCAGCTGGCCCAAAATTGATGTCGATGGATCCACTAGCACCAGTAGAACCAGTGGACCCAAAATTGAGATCAATGGATCTACCAGTACCAAGAGAACTAGTTCCCATGGGCACTGGAGCAGCCTGATTACACCTATTCATCTGCTTCTCTCGAGCCCTGACGTTCTGGAACCAAAAGTAAATGTTCTTACCCTCAACATACCCATACTGGTTCAGCTGGAGACAGATCTCGTGAATCTGCTCTGTAGTTGGGCACTTAAATCCCTTGACATAGTAAAGATCCTTGAGGATTCTTATTTGTTCTGGAGTAGGAATCCACCTGGTACGGCTTCGCCAGAAATCCATGTTGGCACTACTTCCAGCTGCTTGGGTGTTTCCTCCCTCCTCTGTTGGTTGCTGTTGTTGTGGTTCCATTTGTTGCGGGGTTTGGAGCTCCATTAGTTGCAGAGTTCGTGGCTCTTGGGTCATGGGGTGAGAGGATGTGGAAATCGAGGAATACATGGTTTAGTGTTTGAGGGAGATTTTGTTAGAAGGATTGGAGTTGTTGAACTGGTGATTGGAAATCTGAGATTCTCAGAGGAAAGATGAGATCGAATCTTCAAATGGAAGAAAAGATCTGAGAAAGAAGGATTGAAGATTTGGAGGAAAAGATTGAAGATCTGAAAGTTCAGAGGAAAGATGGGATTGAATCAACTAGATGGGAGAGAAGATCAGAAGAGAAGGATTGAAATTGATGAAGAAAGGATTTGAGAAGAGAAAGGCTGAAGAGTTGAGAGAGAAAGGCTTGAGCTCGGAAGAAAATTTCTTTTCTTTTGGAGTGAACAGTTTTTCCCCAGAATGCACCTATTTATAGAACAAGGTGAGCAGATCTCCACCGTTGGATGAACGATCTCAGAATTTGAATCCACGCGTTGGATTAAAGTCATCCGAAAACCCGGAAAAGTTGTTGGCGCGTGGAGAGCGTGTAAGGGGACAGGCCGAACCTCGAGATGCTGTGGCAGACAGCTTTAGCCGAAAGCAGATTTGACTGCCGTAAATCACGGAAGGGATAAGCCGTGACACAAGTGGGCCGTACTTGGGCCTGTCTCGGATCAAGGCATCACTGTAGCTGTGGGTGGAGGCCTGATGGGCCGAGTTTCAGAAACAGTTTTGGACATGATGGGCCGAGTTTCTGAAACAGTTTTGGATGAGTTGGGCCGAATTGTTGAAACAGTTGAAACAGTTGGTTTAAATAAAAGGATTGGTATGGATAATAACGTGAGCAGCCGTGCTCGAGTGGTTGAGTGTACAGTTCGTGTACAAGAGGTCTGAGGTTCGAACCTCGCCTCTCGTTTATTTTTATTATGTTCGTTTATGACATAATAAGTATAAAATTTGTACACATTATATTAAGCACAGCTTGTGCTCCAGTGGTTGGGGGACAAAGGTTTCGTGCGGCAGGTTGAGGTTTCGAACCTTGCCTTCCCCGTTATTTTATTTATGTCACTTATGACATAATAAATATAACACGTGAGCATATATTAATGAAGGCAGCTCTTGCTTCAGTGGTTGGGAGCAAAACCTTCGTGTTTGAGGTCGGGAGTTCGAACCCTACCTCTTACAAATATTTTTGGGTCTCGTATATGCTTGATATACGGATGTATATACGGTATGTACGGTATACATACGTATATACGGTCTGTACAGTATGCATACGTATATACAGTTGTACGGTATGCATACGTATACACGATCTGTACGGTATGTATACGTATATACGGTATGTACAATTTCATACCGTAGCCGAGCTGGAAGTTGGTGGGCCGATTGGTAGGTCCAAATAGTAAGCCCAATTGTTCGGCCCGAATAGTAGGCCCAAATGTTAAACCCAAAGTGGTTTGGGCCGGTTCGAAATGTGGATGGTCCGATTTCTTCAGGCCCAATTGGCCAGCCCTAGTGCTTAGCCTAAGGATTGAGCAAGCCCAAGTCATCATCATTGGGTGACATAATTAATTGGCGTGCTTTTGGGGATGATTTGTTTTGAGTGATGCATCTCTATGGTTGTGAAGAGTGGTGCATGCTTAAGTTTTACTATGGAGATTTACCGTGATGCTAATTGAGTAGCGAAACACTTTGTGAGAGTGTTTACTGTGCTTGTATGCCAGCACAGAGTGATGATCTATGTGAAGATCTATGTGATGATCTATGTGAAGATCTATGTGAGGATCTATGAGATGATCCATGTGATGATTTTGTGTAATTGATGTGGATTGATGTTGAACAGTTGTGTTGTGCGTTTACGTTTGTGATGAAAGGATTTAGTGGCCATAGGAATGTATTTTTATACAAAGGGTTGAGGCTCTGTAGATTACTACAGATTTGGAAAAGATGGAGATTCTATGGTTAGGTCAACCTTAATCGAGAGGAATTGACTTACGCTCAAATTTCGGGACGAAATTTCTTTAAGGAGGGTAGATTGTAATACCCGAAAAAATCCAAATTAAATTCAGTGGATTTTTAGAAATGATTTCACGATAGTAGGAGCGAGTACGAAGCTTGGAGAAGTCGTGGAATTAGTTCGAACGATTTTATTTTCGAAAACGAACGTTTTTAGGGGGTCAACAAAGTTGACTTTTTATACGTTCAAAATTTGGGAAAACTTCCTTCATGAAAGTTGTAGAGCTCGTCGATACGAGTTCGTGGACATGTGGAACGCAATATTCGGAGTTCGTATGATTAAGTTATGAATATTTTAAAATTGGGTTTTTTCTATAAATAGAGAAATTTTCCAAATTCTTTCATTAAGGACGAAACTTTTCCCTTTTTGCTAAATAGTCCCTCCGGTTCTCTCTCTCTCTCGATCGAAAACCCTCAGACCCGGAACTATTCGACTGACCCGACCCGGACCCATCTCCGGCCTCCGGCGTCCTCCGGCCACGACCCGGCCCTCCTTGTGATCGCCGCAAGCCGCCCAGTCGCCTGGTGCCACTGTCTTGCACCACCGTTGCCCCCAAACCTGGATCGAAGCGACCCCAGGCGAAGTAACCGACCCGACCGGATCTCATCGACGCCGGCGTTGCACGGGCCGATCCTCCCCATTTTCGTGATCTCCTCCTTCCCCTGATCATCCTCATATCCTCCTTGCTTGACGATTTGGAGTGTGGAGTGAAAGATCACGAGTTGAAGATTTCGACGTCCCTGATTCAATCTGGAATCTGATCAGACGCACGAGATTAATCCAACTTCAACGCTTGATCTAGGACGATCTAGGCCGAACCAGGCTTAGCTCCAGGTATGAAAGTCGACCACCCTTTCATTTTGAACCAGTTTGTAGTTGGTCACTTTGCCATCTGAGGTGGTTGACCGGCGTTGACCGCCGCGTTGACCGCCCACTGACCACCGTTTGTGGCGGCGCATCAGACCATATTTCGAGTTTTCATTATCTAGGCGATGATCTATGCATCCATACGAGCGTTTTGATATATAACATGGTCATGTTAGAAAAAGTTGATAAATAGTGGATTTACGTTTTGACGTTACTATTTAACGTTTTTACGTTTATCTTCGGGTTACGATCTGTGAAGATCTGACCATCGGTTTTGCTTCAATTTTGGATATGTTGATCGTATGACTGTCCCGGTGACCTTGTGAGGTCACGGGCGAAGATCCGACCGTTGGATCTTCGTATAATTGAGAAATAGTGATTCGGAAGGCGATTCGTGAGAATCTGACCGTCGGATTTTCATATAATTTTGTGGAGATGTTAGTAAAGGCGATTCAGGAAGATCTGACCGTTGGATCTTCGTGATAATTTTGGAGGATGATCCTAAAGGCGATCCGTGAGGATCCGACCGTTGGATCATCATTAAATTCAGATCCGACCGTTGGATCATCGTTTAATTTGAATCTGAGCGTTGGATCGTCGTTTAATTACATATTTGAGTTGTTGGCTAAGTCAAGATCATTATTGGACTAGGTGATTGACGGTTTGAGTTGGTGGACGATTGTGGATCGTATTTTGAGCTGAATTGAAGACGCAGCGGGATTATCGAGGTGAGTAAACCTCACGTGGTTCATATTACGAACCCAATACAATTAATTGCTTTATTTTGTTGCAATCATATGAACTATTGTTGGTGATACTAGACATTCCTGTGTGAATGTCTGTATATATATTATTACGTGAAATAATATGTATTGTTGGAGTTGTGTTGAGTTATTGTTGAGAAACAATATATTGTGAGAGATATTGAGTTTATTGTTGAGAAACAATATATTGTGAGAGGTGTTGAGTTTTATTGTTGAGGAACAATAAATTGTTGTGATCTGTGGAGATCACTAGGTCACGAGGTGACCATGGCATCTATTAGTGAATCACGCTCTCGTACCGGGCTGGTGGTTATTAATAGTATTAAATCGTAATCACGTCTGTGGCCGGACGAGTGGTTACGTTCAGTTAGAGCTCTAGTCTGTCTGCCAAATGTGGAGTGAACTTATGAGTGAAATTGAGAGTAACTCATAAGTGTCAATATATATATGGTAACCTTATGAGGGAAATTGAGAGTAACTCATAAGGGTCTATATATATATATGAGTCTGTCTACCAAATGTTGGGAAATCTTATGAGCGAATTTGAGAGTAACTCATAAGTGTCTATATATATATATGAGAGTGAGTGATCTTATGAGCTAAATTGAGAGTAACTCATAAGTGTCTATATATATATATGAGAGTGAGTGATCTTATGAGCTAAATTGAGAGTAACTCATAAGTGTCTATATATATATATGAGAGTGAGAAAGTAACGTGGGTTTGTGGTAGTCTTGAAATCTAATAAATCAACAGTTCTTTCTTGTTTACTCATACTGGCTGTAAAAAGCTTACCGGGTTTTGTGTTGTTGCAACTCCCGGTACACTATTCAAATTGTGTAGCGGGTAATCCTACAGGACAGGAGAACCAGGACGGTGATCGTGCGGTTAGAGCAATTGTTAGAGTTTTACAACAATTGTAAGTTGTGAGGTGTGTTATGCTCATTTGAGCTTTATAATATATTGTGAGAGTGAATTGTAATAATGAACTCGAAGTTTCGAGATTTGGTTTTTTGTAATTGTAATTATTCAGGTTTCGGATTTGAATTTATTATTCAAAATTCGGGGCGTGACAAATTAGCATTGAAAAGTAAAAAATGGGAATTCATTTGCTTTCGAATGTTTCACATGATCAACTCCTTTCTCATGACTTAGATGAACAATATTAGGGTTTGAATCAATTTTAATCATAAGTTTCGGTTTTGATCTTTGTTCCTTCATTCCATTCGTATTTTTATGTTTTTGCATTTTAATTGTTTTTGTTAACTTAGTTTCATTTCCAAAAAAAAACCAAAAACAAAATCCCCCCTTTTCGTGTAAAATGTTTATATTTTGTGAATACATTTGTGAATATTATACTTTGTTTTAATTTTAATTGTTTAATTGTTTGACAATGACAGGTGTACCCTCAATCCCCGGAATAGAACGATCCCTATTTGCTTATACTACTAACGATCTTTTCAGGGTTAAATTATGCGCTTGCTTTGAGCGTATCAATTTTTGGCGCCATTGCCGGGGAATTGAAAAATCACTTGTTTTTGTTTATAATTGTTGTATATAAACTGTTTGATACTTAGTTTAAATTAACTAGGTTGTTTTTTTTATTGTTGAATACGAGTTTAATTGTGAGTTGTAAATTAAAGAAGGAATAGGTGAAGTCGTGTTTATTAATATTGGCCTAAACCCCTTATTGGTACCTAGTTCAGGTCCCTTATGGTTGAGGGCGGCCTTTATTAACATTCATTGAACTGTCTAACACACTTAGGACCTTTTACATCCTAGTAAGAATATCCTATGTGAGATGGTGTCTAGGAAGGGGACAACGTTCATGACGGGTTTTTGAATCCAGAAGTGCTTATAAATGGGCTTAGCTCATGCCAAAATGGATTTTTCCTCTCGTGTTCACCCTCCCCTACTTGGCCATTTCAGTAAGGTTGCCCAACGGATGTAGGAGGGACTTTGTGTCTAGACGACTATACTTGGGCCGCACGTCCACTTGATTTACCGCTTGGAATTAGATTTGATATCAATAATGTTTATAACAAAAGAAATACTTGTGCATACTCTTTACGTGTAAATTATTTTGTTGTTTCACACTTTATACTTGTAAAAATACTTTTTACGTTTTATACTCACTTGTGTACTTAACTTGTGTCTTATGTACAAAATACTTGTTAATTATACTTGTAGTTTGTAATTCATAGTTACTTGTTTATTATTATTATTTTTTTTTTTGTATTTCTTTGTTAATATTAAGTTACTAACTTTATTTAATGTAGGTACCGTCTGGCTGCAAGACGTAAAATACAAGCGCTGCTTGGGAGGCAACCCAATTCAGAATATAATCAGATTTGCTTTCTCTTCCCCTTTTACTCCTCCATTTTCTTTTTGTTTTAGTAGTTATTTTCATAAATTCCATCCCTATATGCTTACTTATTTCATTGCATGCTTTTAATTGATTACATTGAGGATAATGCAATATTTAAGTGTGGGGGAAGGGATTTATATTTTTGTCTTTCATTTTGAATCCTATAAATATTTTTGTCTTTCATTTTGAGTCCTATATTTTAAAAAAAAATAATAATAATAATAAAAAATAAAAAATAAAAAAAATAAAAAAATAAAAAATAAAAAAATAATAAAATAAAATGCATTCATTCAGTCTTATTAAATTCAGCTTTTTACAAAAAAAAAAAAAAAAAAAAAAACAAAAATAAATAAATAAAAAAATAATAATAAAAAAAATAAAAAAAAAAATATCTCCCAAATTGTATATTTTGTATTTCTTAGTTAATTATAGTTACTAACTTTCTAATTTCTATTCTGTCTGGCTGAAAGACGTTAAACTCAAGCGCTGCTTGGGAGGCAACCCAATTCAGAAGTAGCTGTGAAGGAGTCTACCTACACAGATTTGCTTTCTCTTTCCCTATCTCTTTTTATTTTTTATTTTTTTCTCTTTTGTTTTTATTTTAGGATTTATTTTCATAAATGTCTTCTATCTATGCTTATTTGTTTCATTGCATGCTTATGATTGATTACATTGAGGACAATGCAATATTTAAGTGTGGGGGAAGGGATTTATATTTGAGTCTTTTATTTTGAGTCAGATATATTGGAAAATACAAAAAAATCGAAAAATGTCAAAAATTAAAAAAATTTCGTTGATTTTATTTATTGAGTCTTAGTCCTTTGTTTTTATTTTTGAGTCATAGGATGCCCTTTTAACTGTCTAGGATGAGCTTATATCTCTGAAATTAAGGCTAAAAGAGGATCACAAGATTGGGATAATATTTGATGATATTCTTTGGTTAATTATGATTTATGAAAAGCATATGAATGTGTAGTAGATATGGTGCATGCGTAACTTTGGTACAGAATATGAACATGTGGATGATAAGTTATGATTCATAATAACCCTTGTGAGAATTTGAGCCATGTGCCCTTTCTTTGTTGAGTGATTAATGGAAAAAAAAATGAATTATACTCTTATTTTCTTGGCGATGATTCTGTTGATCTCATTATTCTTTCATCTTGATTGATTACATGCCATAGATTAAGTTTAATGGACTAGAGAATGCTAGAATTCGCTCTTGTGCTTGTTAAGACGTTTTGTCAATACATGGCCCTGATTCTGGAAAGGATAGAGGCACCTAGGAACTACCACCATTGCCAAATAAGCCTGTGTCCCTATTTGTGCCCGTCGTGGGACCCCCTTAGATAAACCCCTTTGAGCCTACATTAAGCCTTTTCTTTCATCACCCTAAAAATCCTTAACCCCTGAACCTTAGTATAGTTATAATCCTACCCTTTGTTCTAAAAACTTAGTGGAGCTATCTTTTGAGACTTACTACATGATGGTGACAAGGATTAAGAAGAGGTGAAAATTCAAGTGTGGGGGTAGACTTGTCCATAAAAAAATAAAAAAAAATAAAAATAAAAAAATATAAAAAAAAAAGAATGTTTATGGATTTTAGTCCCCCATACTTGGTGAGTTTGGAGATTGTTTTGAATTGAAGGCCCACTATCGAAAAATTTGGTCTTTGTCCAATTCACTAGAATCAAAGGGAGTTTAGAATGAAGATGAAGACATTAAGCCCTTTTATAAAGCCTCATGAGTATGACGTTATGCCTTGGTGGATTTCTAGAAGTCTCTCTACATCAACATGAGCTCTGCTAGGTTTTTAGGATACTTTGTTAAAATTCCTTACCCTTTCATTTCTTAAAACCTTGAGCCTTAGCCCCATTACAACCTTTGAGAAGACCTTCTTGATCCTTAAGATGGGACAGCCTTTGATGTGGAGATGAGTTACAAGAGTTGAACATATGACTTGGGTCCATTCGTGCAAGTAGTTGATATCTTTCATGAGATCTTTTAAAAAAAAAAAAAAAATTATATTCACAAAGTGCTTTTTGTTTCTTATATATGTGAGCTATTTGATTGCCTCAAAATATTTTCTCTCACATATAATTGAGTGATTATAAGCTTTTAAGCATGAGCCTTGAATCTTAGAGAAGAAAGAGTGATATATCCATGTGAGGTTTGAATCATGACTTGTTTGAAATATGTTGAGCTCCACTCACCACCATTGTTTACTCCCAAGTCTTACATGCTTATATGTGGATTATATTTTGTAATTACCTCTTGAATATCTTGATGATGTGATTCTTGGTTAAGTGCTAATCTTGGTGTCTTGAAAGTATGAGATTTCTGAGACAATATGTTAAAGGGCAATAGAGGTCTTTGTGATGTCAACATCATGGTCTTTGTCTTTGAATTTACTCTTTTATGTGTGACGTTTTTTTTTTTTTTTTTTTTTTTTTTTTTTTTTTTTTCTTTGTGTTTTGCTTTGTGTTTTACGTTTTTGGTTTCTTTGAGTCTTTGTGTTTTTGTTTCCATACTTAGTCAATTTTTTCGTTGGTTTCTTTGTTTTGTGTCATAGTCTTTTTGGTTTGTTAGTTTTTGATTTTGCTAAGGGACTAGCAAAAGCTAAGTGTGGGGGAATTTGATAGGAGCATTTTAATGTGGTATTTTAATAGTTAATTCCTCACATTTTGCTTAGTTAATTCCTTAACGAATCGATTTTTAATTCAATTTTTATTTTTAGGTACATTGGAGTAGATGATGATGAAATAAGTGTTAGGTCCATAAAATGATGGAGAAAAATGGAAATGCACTAAAAAGGTCAACTTTACACATTTTCCTACTCCGGCTAGGAGAAACCAAGCCAAGCAAGGAAGAAGGAGCGACCACCTGACCAAATGAACTTCAAATGAGCTGAAACCTTCCAGATCCATTCTAGACATCCTAAGAAACATTTCTTATGAAGAGTGCAAGAGCCAAAAAGAAGTGGAAGGCCTTCAAACAGTCAGCCCAATTTTCTGCAGAAGCAAAACTGGAAAACTGGACCTGTAAGGAGTCCAGCAGAAATTCCGGCCCAAACACATGGAGATAAATTCTGAAAATTTTACAGAATGATCTACACTCATGATGGATCATTTCATATGAAGAAGTCACGGGCAAAATCTGAAGTCTTGGTGGAGAATTAATTGAAGGAAAAATGAGTAGAAAGTGACTCAAACCTAACAAATTCCATTAGTGTTTAAATATTCAAACCTAACAAATTCCATTAGTGTTTAAATATTCAAACCTAATAAATTCCATTAATGTTTAAATGCTCAAACCTAACATATCATCATTTGTTTAAATCCAAATAGTTTTGCTTGGTAGCCTATAAATAGAGGCTACAACAAAGAAGAAAGGACATTCCTTCATCCATTCCATTTTCTTTGTCTCTCCATTTCCTTTCCATTTTCCTTTCCATCCTCTAGTTTCAAGTTTAGTCATCTCCACGAGTTCAAGCAAGGCCAAAGAAGAAGAAGAGAAGCCGTGAGCACTTCCATCCATAGCCATCCTTGAAGCTTGCTTTCGAGTTTCAAGAATCCACAACGTGAATCATCCATCTCATCTTCATCCACGGTGTAATCCGATTCTCCTTTGTAACCTTTGCTTTGAATTTTGTTGGTTATGAACTAGTTGACATATATGTTTGAACAAAGTATTATTTCTGGAATTTTTATGATTAATTGAGAATTTTCAGATTCATATATTGTGATTCGAGAGTTGCCTTATGTGGGTTTGTTTAATTAAATTTGCGTTATAGATAACTTTTGTATTTTAATCTTATGTGGTTGCAAACACTTAGGGTTTCGATATGAATGGTGCTAGGTTTAAGAACATGAAATCGACTTTTCGTTTTGTGTAAACTTGAATCAAAGTAGTAAAGGTTTTGTACAAAGATCGAATTTAATTAAAGAGAATTGCAATTAGGTGGACTTTTCCATACTAAGTTGTACACTTGAGTTGATAGCCTTTCTCTATGTGTAATGCGTTAAACATGACATGATTGACTAGCTTTCTAGGGTTTGATTGCATGTTTGATAGGATTAATCTAGGTGCTTTCGCTTAGGTTAATTAGCATTGAAAAGTAAAAAATGGGAATTCATTTGCTTTTGAATGTTTCACATGATCAACTCCTTTCTCATGACTTAGATGAACAATATTAGGGTTTGAATCAATTTTAATCATAAGTTTCGGTTTTGATCTTTGTTCCTTCATTCCATTCGTATTTTTATGTTTTTGCATTTTAATTGTTTTTGTTAACTTAGTTTCATTTCCAAAAAAAAACCAAAAACAAAATCCCCCCTTTTCGTGTAAAATGTTTATATTTTGTGAATACATTTGTGAATATTATACTTTGTTTTAATTTTAATTGTTTAATTGTTTGACAATGACAGGTGTACCCTCAATCCCCGGAATAGAACGATCCCTATTTGCTTATACTACTAACGATCTTTTCAGGGTTAAATTATGCGCTTGCTTTGAGCGTATCAACTATGCCAAAAAATGCTTCAGACGACAGACCATATCTGTCGTCTGATGAAGTAAAAATCTGTTGTCTAAGTGGTTGCCGTCTCTTAGCCACTCAGACGACAGATATTCTCCGTCGTTGATAATGCACTCAGACGACAGATTCAGTTTAAGGTACTGTCGTCTGAAGTACCTAATATTGAAGAATCGGGGTCTTTCTGTCGTCTGAAACACCATACCACTACATATTTATGTTGTTTCTGTCGTCTTATTTGAAGAACAATGACAGTTATATGTCGACTGATTTCGTATGTAACAACATTTATATCGTGAGTTATGTTGTTTGAGATTTCTTTGGACTACAGATAATTGTGATTCTTGTGGTTAGATTTGATTTCCAACTACAGTTTTAGTTTTTTTATGTTGTTTGAATGTCACTTGGAGTATAGTCTTACTCAAATTTCTATTGTCTGAAGTAGTATTCAATCTCATTTTTCTGTTGTTTGTTTGGACTTTAAACCATTGTTTTAGTTATGTTTTGTTGTTTGAGAATGATTAGAAATATACTTTTATGTTGTTTGAAGTTGGTAGAAACAACATATCAACCACCTACTTCTGTTGTCTGAGAGCTCTTTGAACTCTACTTTTCTGTTGTTTGAACGTGGTAGAAACAACATATCAATCACCTTCTTCTGTTGTCTGAGAGCTCTTTGAACTCTACTTTTCTGTTGTTTGAACTTGGTAGAAACAACATACCAACCACCTATTTCTGTTGTCTGAGAGCTCTTTGAACTCTACTTTTCTGTTGTTTGAACTTGGTAGAAACAACAGATGATCATTTGTTTCTGTTGTTTCTATTTTCTTGATACAACATAAATTGTGCTGTATTTTCTTGATACAACATAAACCTGCATATATCTGTTGCCTTTCAACCATTTCAACATCAGTCATTTACAATCATCAAAACCATAAAATTGGACTAAATTCAGCATTGAAAATGATGGCTACGTTTCATTAATTGCATCAACATCATCCAAAATACAATCCATAGTTCCAACTCTAAACCTAGCCAACAGTTACATTATGATCGAGAGAACCAAAAAACCATCTTATCTCGATCATTTAATTGCACCAAGTCAAAAACCTATAAGGTAAAGAAAGAGTAGCTAGACAGAGCAACTGCATGCATAATTTAAGTTCATCAACTCTTTCCATCAGTTGTATATAAATGCACAAAAGCAGTTCCAAGTGCTACTCATCTACCTGAAACAGAACCAAAGTTAGAACTGTATAACATGATTTGCCCATTCAGCTCGAACCACATCATGATGCCTTCTCTTCTTTTGAGCATTCTTTTGCAATTTCCTTAAGGCCTTGTTAGTTTGTTCATCAAAGATCGACTTCTTCATTGTTGAAACCATCTGTACATTCACAAAATGGAAAGAAACAACGAATGACTTTTAGGAAAGAAACAACCATCTGTCATCACCCACTATGCCAAACTATTTAAATAAGCATGAATTTAGATAACCTATACTCAATGCTTGAGCTAGAATGATCTGAAAAAGATCTATCTAAACAAATGGAGGAATCTGAAGATTAGAATGTCCAAGACACCTGAAATAACCTGTAGTACAAATGAATAGATAATATCACTTCATCTTTATATTCTGTTAGCAACAACTAATATATGTGAAGGTCTAAGAAACAAATGACAATTATACTTGCAGAGAAGGAAATTAAGAATATTACCTACAATTATACTTGCATATTACAAAAGTGGAAATCCTAGGTAGAAGCAGGTATCATATGTATCCCTGGAGCAGCCCAACATTGCGGTTCAAATGCACTGTCTCGTATGTATTTGGAAGGTAGATCTGGGCCACAAACAACTCCATTAAGTTATTCAACAATTAACCGTAGAATGAGCATGCAGCCTAGCGGAGATGAAAGGGAATCAGAGATGTCCTGATTATATATGTTCTAGTAATCAGTTTTGAATGTATTATAAACTAAGACCATTACTTACAGATTTTATATCCACACAAACACACATATTCCGAGTATTTCATTTCAAATGAATTACAAGCATAAGAACATCAAACTTACTTGCAGTCTTGTCTTAACAACCCACAATGGATTTGTTGAAATGGCTGTGGCAGTCCCAGCAGCATCTATCATATTTTCACCAATTGAGAGTTTGCCACCATCCTCTACATTATGACAATATAGAATGTTTGAACCAACTACTAAATAGTCTCTAGAGCTCATAAATAAACCACTATTATGTACTTCATACAAATTCAAAAATCACAAACACAAATCAAAACACATAATTCCAATACATTAGGTACTAAATCTGGGATTATTAAAAATTGAAACTTGCATCAAATTCAATAACTTAATGAACCAAAAATTACCTCTTTGACCGGTAAGCATGCCGTAGACCTGTAACCTGGTCTTGATGACATCCAAAGGGCAGCTGAACGTAGCCACCATAGAACCTGAAAAGATCAAATTTTTCAATCTCAAAACAAATCAGAAACGAAGAGAATTTCATCAGATTCCCAAAGCGCTGAAACTGCTCAAACTGCTCAGAATAGCTTCAGATAGGTGCAAATCATCCATTTCCAACTTCCATTCTTAAATGCTTGACAGGAACAACTTACAAGAATCACTCATGCTAAAACGATTAATTATTGGAGATAGGATTTGCTTGGCAACATTACAAGGACCACGCATGAAATAACAATATTAGGTAAGTAGCAAAGGACATAGAACATGTTAAGTGGCCAACTCAACCTGAATTGGATTTCATAAGCACAAAATAAAGCACCTCATTTGTTTCACATAACATTCATATCTAGCGTTCCATTATCCTCCAAAAAAAATATATATATTAATAAGTACTTACATCTGTCACCACTCACCAAGCAAGTGAATCATGAACCCAACAGACAAAACCAAAAGAAATGAATAAAAATTGCACGCTTACAGGGAAGAAAGAAAAATGGAAGAGATTACTAACCTCAACTTGTCTGAAGGATCGAAGCGACGCTTAAAAGCAAATGACAATGCATTTGAAGGCAGCGAAATAAATGGGATAAAAGACGACAACTCATCCTGTAATAAATTCAAAAACTATCAGCAACAATTTTCACAAAGAGGAAACAACATAATAGAGTATACAACTAAGAGAAACAGAATATGTTTGTAGAGAAAGCAGTCTTCTGGACCGCATATCAACGCAACAAATCCAAGCATCTTTTGCAAGTGAAAAAAAAAGGAGGAGACCAGAATAATACATAATCCTTACCTTGAATGAGTATTGTTACTTCAACTCATCATCCACATAGTGAGCAGTGCAGAGCCCGTTCAAAAGTTGGCCTTTAACAATGCCATTTATAGACAACATTTTGTTCGTCTCCTCCTCTTCTTTTTCCTCCAAAGTAACATCACCAAGGGCGAATTTAAGGGTAGCTTTTGGCTTCAAGCACCAGAAAAATACTTAAGGGAATAAAACTTACTATGATCATTTTGGTAGCTGCAACAGAAAGATAGTGAACTACTTAAAGTTGGCTACTTTTCTATTTGTCACTATATGTACATATACATATGCATACTGGAACAACCTGTAATACAGTGCAATCACATCAAAGAACAAATTGACCAACAGAAATTCAAATGATGAATCTTGACTTATCAAAACTCAGCAAGATAAATCATAAATGATGAGGCATGTTTCAGAGAGATCAAATGTGCAAAAACAAAAACAACTGTGCAATAATACTGAACCTCAGAGCAGTAGACCTCCAAGAGATACATCCTCAACCAATCTTAGCCTCAGAGTCTTTACTGCATCTAGTTCGAGTTGCTTGCTAAGAATTTAAACAAACAAAGAAAGCATGTCTAAATGGAATGGCAGGTCGCAGATGACAGTTGAAAGCTAGTGTGTCCAAAAATGCTATATTTGACTCACCAAACCAGCAGAATGGAAAGAAGAAGAGAGTTGAAATGCATATCCAGGGTCAGCAAGCTTCGCAACCATAGTTGCCTCTCCTTGTTGTGCCTAAGGACAACATTAGATACAGATTATGAGCACATTAAAAATACACCAATTACAAGAGTGAAATGGAAGCAGAGTTAGAGTTAGAGAGAAAGGCAAAAGAGGCACCTTGAGATCATGGGAAGCACGGAATTGCAATCTGGGACCAACATCGACGGACCAACAGTTTTGCTGAGAACTAATCAAAACACATAAATCCCATATGCAAGTGGTACTGCTGTAACTTTTGTCCGAGAACTAAAGGGGAAGAGATTTCAGGATATATATATATATATATATATATATATATATATATATATATATATATATATATATTCAAGTTAATCATTGTCAAAGTTTGCTGTAAATTGCCTTGAACATGTGTCAGAAAACAAAGTATAATTAAAGCTTTATCTCTTCCCTCTTTCACTTTGATCATAAAGCGGTGGAACAATGAAGACCAAGCAAAGTCCATGATCATGCCTTCTATTAAAAGGCTTGGCGGTGGAAACTGATCAGCACATTTCAAGACAACAATTTCATATTCATAATTGTCAAACCATGAACTAAAGACAAAAGCTTTGGAAACATGCAGCAAGTCTCTCTTAAGCAAAGTTTAGCTATGTGTTTCCTTGTCAATCAAAAGAAAATCATGCAAGGATATTCAAAATGCAAGAGACAATTGCTTGAGTCCATTTATATTAATTAAAGGCATGGAAAAGTATGCTATAGCTTTGTTCTGAAATAGGAATTGAATGGCAAAAGGACAAGAGCCAAAGTCCAGGCCTTTGAAAAGAGACAGAAAGCATGCAATTGATCATCCAGCGCCATCATCATCTAGAGCTTCTCCACTATTCTCCATTCCCAATTGATCAAATCCCAGATCAATTTCACCACTCTATTCATCAAAAGCCCCAATTTTTACATTAAACCAATATCAAAATTCACTTCAATCACACAGCCAATACCAAAATACACGATCTTGGCGATCAAAAACGAACTGGGTATTCAACAGAATCCGAAAACGAAGATGAAATGAGGTAAAGTTTGAAGCTTTTTGGTTGGTTTTTTTTTTATCTGTAACGACTCCTCTCCTTGACCAGAAATCCTACATAACCCAATTAACAATCATATATATAATGAACAAACATTTAATTCGGTCAAAAGCTATAAACCCAGAACCAAAAGATATACACCCAACCCGATTTCAAGAACAACAATAAATTTTCAGCAAATTTCAAACACCCAAATCAAAATGAACCCTAAACCATCCCCAAATCCATAAAACCAGAATAACACCCAAGTCTATTTCAACCACCACATCTCTAAATTGATATCACAAATCTAATTTCAAAGGAAACCCCAAATCGATATCTCAACGAAACCCTAAAACCCAACACAAATCAAGGTCGAAATCCTAACACGAAGATTGAGACTTACCGTGCAACAACAGTATACTTTGTAAAATCGGATCGAAGAACTCCACCAACAGTGTCTTCTTGACCTAGATCGGGGAGAGGTTGATCGATGAGACTCTTCTGTGTAAAAAACCTAGATCGGGGAGAGAAGAACCATAATTGGGAAAGGGAAAGGATGTTGCTGATCGGGGGGATAAGAACCAGAATGGGAGCTGCAATTGCTTAATTGGGGTCTAGCTCACGGAGAAGGAAAGAAGGCTTCTGTTTTTTTAACCAAGTGTTTAGAAAACTCGGGGTCTAGCTCACTTAAGTTTTAGTTCAGCCAAAAATATATTTTTGTCCAAACAAAGAGAAATAATTTCTCCATTTACTCAGACAACAGAATTCTGTTGTCTGAATTTTCTAAATTACAACAAACTTGAAAAAATTGTTCTAGTATTGATTTTCATACCATTCAGACAACAGAAATAGTTAAAACTGTCGTCTGAAGACGTTGAAAAAAATCAGACAACAGAAAAAACCTCTTCTGTCGTCTGAGGGGTATGGTCTGAAGCATTTTTTGGCATAGTGTGGGGATCTCTGGTTAGCTATAAATAAAGAGAGAGACAGAGAGAGAGAGATTGACACAAGATGTATAGTGGTTCGCCTCCGCCTGAGCGGGAGACTACGTCCACTTGAAAGCTTATACTAGTGTGTCGAGCCTTGCGGCCTAACAAGATTACAAAGTATGTAATGGGATGAATGAATCTGTTGAGTTGTGGGAGGAGGCATTCCTTTTATAGATGAAGGAATGCTTCTCCTTTACTTGTTCTTCGATGTGGGACAAGAAACCACACTATTCTAGTCTATTTAACATGCAGAAAGCTATGTTATGGAGGCATGTTGGCAAGGGCGGGAAGGTGGCTTCCCGGTGGCGGATTTGCGACTTCCGGATACCGCCGCGTAGCCTGAACATAGGGCTACACGATGCATGTCTCGGTTGGGCCTTGCCATGTCTTGTGGATGTCCCAAAGTGGGTGTTACTTATGCTTGGTGACGTAGTAAATACTCCATATTATTAGAGGTATGTACAAGTCCCCGAAGTCCCCGAGTAAGAGTAGCTTCTTGGTTGGGGAGTTCAAATCATGAAGTCGTCAAGCATAAGTAACCGGGCGGTACGGAGCCCCTACAAGTCCCCGAACTCCGTAAGCAAGAAGGGACTCGTTTAACCTGCACAACAAAAACAAAAAGCAGGCATACGTAGAATGCTCGTTGCATTGGGCAACAAATGTGAGTTGCATTGATATGCGTTGGCATATATAAACGTATGAGGTGCGTGATACATGGTGATGTATACACGCGAATGGCGCTGCGAAGGTAAGCGTTTGTTTGGTTGTCGCTTGTATTAATGGAACGAAAAAAGAATTTGATTTGTCGCGGGCGACAAATGGTAGAAAAATTCCATGTTCCATTAACGTGTGGTGTGCCGAGTAGAATGCCGGGAAGGCGTGAGCGGGAAGCTCAAGGGCGATGAGCGGAAGCTCAATGGGATGCCGGGAAGGCATGAGCGGAAGCGCAATGGGATGCCGGGAAGGCATGAGCGGGAAGCTCGTGAGCGGAAGCTCAATGGGTTGCCGGGAAGGCATGAGCGGGAAGCTCGTGAGCGGAAGCTCAAGGGTGCCGGGAAGGCATGAGCGGGAAGCTCGTGAGCGGAAGCTCAAGGGGTGGGCCCCTGGTAGGCCCGCTAGAGAGTCCCCGACTCCCCAGCCATGTTTGTTGAGGGGGAGCTGCACGGAGCAGAGGGTGTTGGGAAGCGATCCCAATCTTTGGTACCCAAGCGTCGGGGTTAACTGCCGGATCAATGGCTGCCGTAGGCTGTGTTAACTAGTCCCTTGCTGCCGGATCAATGGCTATTATGAGGCGTTGCCTGACCGCTTGGCGGTTTTGGTCGTAGACCGTGGACTCGTAAAGTTTGTATGTGCACGAAAAAATGACACACACATAGAGCAAGCATGTACGATGTAGTAAAGTGGCCAAGAACATGTCGTAGGCATGCTTAAGGGTCATGGAGATATGTATAGACATGGCAATAGCTCTTAATTGCGAGAGCGTAAAAGATAAGAGGGAGACACTTATCCGGTGCCGGTTTGGAGGCGAGCGGAGTGTGACCGAGCGTTCCGGACTGTGATGCTTAAGAGCAGTGGCGGAAGGCTGAAGAGGTCGGCGGTACTGCGAAGTTGGCGGAGGGAGCTGCAGCGGAGCAGTGCAGCGAGTGTGCAGCGGAGCAACTTGCAGTGGAGATCGCTGTCAAGGGAGTGAGACGCCGGCGGTGGCCAGCGGTGCGTGCAGAGATTGGCGCGCAGTAGTGTAGCGGAGCTTCCCCGGCGGAGCGGCAACGAAGCCTTGCAGAGCGTGAAGAGGAGTTGCTGCAGTTCGCCGGGCGGAGGGGGAGTTCGGCGGAGGGAAACTCAACTAGCGGAGCTCGTAGCGGCGTTGTGGCTGGTGGTGCCGTTGATATCAGTGGGCGGTACCGCTGACAGAAATTGTGGCGGAGCTTGCGCCGACTGTTATCTCTAGCGGAGGACTGGGTGCTTCGGCGGTGACTCGTGGAGTCAGCGGAGACAGGAAGTCAGTGGAGACCTGGAGCATGCTAGAGGAGGCGCTTTATAGCAGGCCGTGGTGCAAGCTAGCGGAGCTTTGTTTCAACAGCTGAGCAGTGGTGATGCCCAGCGGAGGAAGTTGGGCGGTGGCTCCGAGCGGCGCTGTACATGGTGTACCAAAGATTGGGGGAGCGGAGCGGCAACGAAGGAGGAGGGCCGCTGGCGGAGTTGGGCGGGTGAATGTGCCGCCGACTGCAGGTCCACGCAGGAGCTGGAGTGCAGCGGAGCGGTTGAGTGCTGGCGGAAGTTGCGGCCAGCGGTTGTGGAACTCGGATGGAGGTGTTCGGCGGAGCGAAGCCGGTGGAGGCTTGGCCCGACCCTGACCTCTGGACAAGCTTGGCGGAGCGATGGCCGCTGATGATGATTGCAGCTTGGTGTCTGGGTGCCCAGAGAATTTTTGCCGCCAAGTTTTGTTTTGTTTTGTTTTTTTTTTTTTTTTGAGTAGGTCGTTGACCTTGAGTTGGGCGTTGACCATCTATGCTCGGCGTTGACCAAGAATGGCCAGCGTTGACCAAACAAATTTCTGCACACTTCTGCTCTAGTTGTACCGCTGGAGTGATGTTTGATCATGCTTTGGCAAAAGTTGCCGCCAAGAAACACAAATTCAAACATGAACTCACTGGGAACCAATGAGTTTGAACTTGCTCAAAGAAGGGAGGGAAGAGTTTCTTCGAGTTCCGCTAGGCAGACTTAGCTCATGGAAGGTGACGAAGCCAATTGTTGGCTTCCCACAGACGGCGCCAATGTTAACGTTAGTGATCCGTGGGGATCTCTGGTTAGCTATAAATAAAGAGAGAGACAGAGAGAGAGAGATTGACACAAGATGTATAGTGGTTCGCCTCCGCCTGAGCGGGAGACTACGTCCACTTGAAAGCTTATACTAGTGTGTCGAGCCTTGCGGCCTAACAAGATTACAAAGTATGTAATGGGATGAATGAATCTGTTGAGTTGTGGGAGGAGGCATTCCTTTTATAGATGAAGGAATGCTTCTCCTTTACTTGTTCTTCGATGTGGGACAAGAAACCACACTATTCTAGTCTATTTAACATGCAGAAAGCTATGTTATGGAGGCATGTTGGCAAGGGCGGGAAGGTGGCTTCCCGGTGGCGGATTTGCGACTTCCGGATACCGCCGCGTAGCCTGAACATAGGGCTACACGATGCATGTCTCGGTTGGGCCTTGCCATGTCTTGTGGATGTCCCAAAGTGGGTGTTACTTATGCTTGGTGACGTAGTAAATACTCCATATTATTGGAGGTATGTACAATATTCTTTATTTAGTTGTTTTTTACTTTTGTTGGTTAGTTTGGTTGCGCATTTTGCAAGCAATAAGTCCCTACACTTATTGTTGTGTATGGCTAGTCAGGCTATGTGCATGTGTGTGCACTCAACGTGTCTTGTCTGCTCTAGATAGCCAGCAAGTCCCTTGCTTCGTCAAATGGTCGCTTCCGCCTAGTGGCAGGGTGAAGCTAAATGTCATCGGATTTATCCTCCAGTAACAATATAGTAGGAAAGCTGTGCGTATGGTAATTATATGCTATGTTGTAATCGGGTTACATATCGAATTATCTTTCTGTTATGTCACCGCTATGTTAAAGCAAATAGAGTCACCAGTATAGTACTCTTTGCTAGTTGGTACCTAGTTAAATACAGTTATTTGGTAGAGATGCATGATAGTATTAATTTCAAGACGTTCTCTAGATACTTACTGTAATCAGGGGTTTAGGCTCAATGTCCTCCCCTTGTATTCTATTGTTTCATTAATCAAGGCTTGAGGGCAGCCGCATCAGCTATTTGTTCAAATATATATATATATTCTTTATATAGAAATGCGTAGCCTTGCTGGATCGTATGGATAGTTCCAGTAATTTGTAAGAGAAATTCTTACATAGGGAAAACATACCACGTGTCTGGTGGGGCTGACCAATCAATGAACATGCAGAGAAGTATTTTGAATATTTCATTTTAATAAGTAAGGATTGTTTTTCGGAACACATTTAAAATTTTATGAATTCTAATTGGGCAACCCCTCCGCCACGTGATACGTTTGCCCTACGTAAGAACCTTGTCTGTTGTCCATGAAAACATCTTTGTAGTTCTTAAATTAAGGATCAATTACTAACCAAAAACGCTTCATGCAAAAGTTGAGAGGAATGATTGCATTTTCAAATTACGCAAATGGTGATGATGATCATCGGGAACTGTAAGAGAGATATGTAAATTGTCCAAATCTTACTATAACTATCTCGCTACTGTATACCACGTACCCTAATTAGTAATTTTTCATATTACACGCGAATAAAATACGTACTTACATTTTATTCAAAAATACTTATGTACTTCGTATTTTTGAAAGGGACTCGTTAAATTTCCCGTACTTTTGAAGCCAAAAGTATTATACACGTGCTATACACGATTTTTACGTTTTTTTCCTTATTTTACACATATTATTAAACAAAAATAAATATAAATTAATATTTTTAATTATTTAATTAATTAAAAATATTTTGCCGAACTTTTCAACGAACTTTTTGATAAAATGTCGGAATAATACACGTACGTATTTTTCGCGTACTATACACATCCCGTTTTTCGTGTACCTTTATTTTTGAATTTTGTTTTCCCACCACCTCCCCCCCCAAAAAAAAATTATTTTTTTGTCACGAATCAAAACAGATTAAATTGGGTGAAGCTGGTGATGGTTTCGTAAGGAAAATGAAAAAGAATCAGTAATTGGCCTCGTCTGCTGTAGGCTTCGGAGGATTCAATTGTAACCCAAAACAGAGGCCTAGAGAGCAAAGCTATCTCCACAAAGACATATACAGTGAATGAGATTGGGTAGGGGCCCACATACTCAGCAAATGATATGAAATCGTCAGATCAATAATCTGCCAATCTGTTCACCAATGGATCGTCAATGGGCAGGGCCGGCCCATCTCTATTCAAAAGTAGTGGGCTCGGGTTGGGTCAGGTTGGGCCATAACATGTTTTTACAGATTTCGGGACAAGGCTGGGCAGGGTTTTTCACAAAAATCAAAGCCCACGCCCGCCCACAAGCATATGGCCTTGCCGGCATTTTTGGGCCGAACTGGGCCATTCTGACAAAAGAGCTAGGCCTATTTATTTAAAATATAATAAAGAAAATAAATAAATGGTGGTGCTATTCGCACACCCATTTTCTCTATTCACACACCCTCTCTATTTTTCCATTACTTTAATACAATTTTTTTTTACAAATTACCCTAACTACCCTCTCTTGTAATTATATATATATTTTTTTCTTTTTTCTATTTGACAAGTCAATCAAGAATTAAACATCATTATACAATAAACCAATTTTTCTCGTGAATGTCATTGTTGATTAGGAAAAAAAAAAACAAAAAAAAAAACCAAAAGTTCTGCAATTAGTGTGGCAATGATTAGGCTCAGATGAAAAATCCCGATGTAACTGAATTTGGGGATTTAGATATGTCATCATGACTGCTATACAAAACTGAAGAAAGATATAAGCATATCACCTAAACTAAAGGAGATTCAAAACCTCTCACATCTGATTAAGTAACGTTGATTCAAGATACCATTCCCAGTGACATAAAACATTTTGTAGAGTGATGATATGACTAAAGTCAAAATGAAATCAAAGCGTCAATAATTTCAAAATTATCAATCAACTCAAGTCAAAACCATGATTAGCAAGCAAGCCATACCAAAATCAAACTAAGATGAACAGAACGCACAAATTTAAAGCTCCTAGTCCACCAAATAGCTAAGAAATTGATCTTTTTAGCGGAGAGCAATGGATTGAACTACACCAAATCATTTCAGTTAGAATCTTACCAAGAATGATAAATTCAAAGGGGCTCGAATAATCAAATTCATATTTTTCTTTCATGTCTCAATTGCAAATCAGATGTAAATTTTTTTCCAAAGATAGGTCTAAAGTTGCTTGTTCTACCATAATTAAACTTCAAAGCATCACGTTAGAGAGATAGAATGACTATGCTAGAGAAGTTTTTTATAGAAAAGAAAAGAGAAAATCGTAAAGAGTTTTGAAGTTCTCTGTGTCTGCAGGAAAATAAGGGTTTAGGATTTGGGGATGAATTTTTTTTTTTGGTTACAGGGGGTGATTTTTTTTTTTTTTTTGACAAAGAGGATTTGGGGATGATTGACTTGCCAAATAGAAAAGAACAAAAAAAAAAATGAAACAGAATTGCAAGGGAGGGTAGTTAGGGTAATTTGTAAAAAAAAATTTGAATTAAAGTAATAGATAAATAAATAGGGTGTGTGAATAGAGAAAATGGGTGTGCGAATAGCACCACCCTAAATAAATAATCTAAAATCAAAAGGAAGTTAATGGAAAAGGAAGTTTGAAAGAAAGTTAATCATATGGTGATATGGACAGAGAAAAGAAGATAAATAAAAGGAAATATACGGGTTGGATCACATTAATAGAAATAATATATAAAATTAAATGGGTTTTGGGGCTGGACTTTTAGGGCCGGCCCGATCGAGCATAACTCTGGCTTAAGTGAGCCGGGCTTTGAACCATCCGCCCTAATACGGCTTTATGTCCAATTGGGCCGGGCTGAAACGAGCTCTTCTTCGGGCCAAGTATAATTTTTCTTTAATAGGCCTGGCAAGTTCTCGCGGGCGCTCAGGCCCACGAGTCAAATGACAATATATGTACACCGATTCAGCAAACACTGTTGTACAATTACACGCGCATATATATAAATATATATATATATATATATATATATATATATATATATATATATATATATATATATCAGTCTACCTCACAGTTCATTTCAATTTAAAAATATTGAGCAACACTTCCTAACACCATAATGGTAAATCAAAGAAAGGCGATAATATAATGACTATTATTACATGAAACTGGTTTACTAAAACATGAACTTGATATGCATTAATGCACTTATGTGCTTCATACAGTAGAATTTTCCCCATATATAATACAACTTGTTAATAAAATTATTCAATGTGTCATGTAACTATTGGTCAACATGCTCAATTGGATTTTAGCACATTGAAAAAGTACTATTTAAATTAGTACGTGATGAATAAATTTGAAATGATTAATTCTATTTTGTTTTGTTTTGGTCATAAAAAGTATGCGCGTTATTTTTGTTAAACAATGACAAGTGTTTCAGGATTTCTGCATAATTAAGCATTTCTGTCACTTTGGATTCTTGTTTGACAATTCATTGGAACCAGGAATAACGTGAAACTTTGCGAAATAGTAGCTTTGCATGTCTACTTCAAATCTGGAGAGTTGTGATTGAATTCATTGAAATGATGATTGTTGGTGAAATTTTTCTTTCTTGTTACCAGTTTACACTTTTTTTTTAGTCCTCGATCTTTAGTAAGTTAAATTAGACATGCAAAGCATGCCTTGAAACTTTAACTTTCAAGTCCGAAAGGCTTAGAAAAGGTTTCATTCTTATCCATAAGTAACAACAAATGACTATTTTCTATGTATTATGATCAGTGTTTTCTTTTTAGAATAAGCCCACACATGGAAGCTCTAGCTACTGCTCAGTCTATAGCAGCGTGATTTAGTCTTAAAGGAGAAATGATGTTAGGACTGAAGATGGTTTACATTTTCATAATAGGATCAAGGACTCAAGTGGACTGAAATTTGGTTATGCGGTACTACATCAAAGATTTCAGGTAGAGGGTCTTCACTGCTTAGAGTTTTTCCTGAAAAGATTTCTATGTCTTTATGCATACAAATTGCATTGTTTTTGAGTGGTGACCTGAGAGTGAAGGGAGCAAAGTGACTTCCTTGGGTTTCGATCCCCTAAACCTCTGGAGGGGCTATACGGACTGGAGGATGTCTAACATCCTTTGAGGTGTGGCGTCACTCCTAGGTGGTATGGCGTAAACGGCCACTCTCGCTACTTCTTGCTAGTTGTTTGTGTATTTACTTTAGCAAGTAAGTAGTTGGCATTAAGACTGGTCATCGTTTTTTTTTTTTTTTTCTAGAAAAGTGGGTACCCTTTCATGCATCTTTTTACCATAAATTCATATACGAATTTTTAGTTTTCTGCTGTTGTTTTGATAGCATCATTGGTACCAAATTTCAGTTTGTTTTCAAACCTAGCTAGCGTCACTTCCTACTGAGCATATGAACGTAAGTGATGCTCAACCCTACTCATTTCAGGTACTGTGCACAAAGTTGAAAGGGAGCGGAACTAAAGTGGTGACTTTGGCGTTTTAGAGCTTGTCAACTTCTGTCCTCTAAGGTTTATATTTGCTGTTTGTGACCTTGATGTTTTGTTTGTTGTTTTGAGCCTTTATCCTCCTTAAACTTTGTCATGGAAAGCTAAACTTAGCATGTTATAGATCTGTTTGAAAGGTTCATTTTGGTCTGTGTAAATATCAAGATCAGTCATTCATGTTGAATCACTCCCGAAAACTTGTTTTGGGGTCATGTATGCACATAACCACGCCTCTTTGAACCCCAATTTGTGACGCAAACTCGTATCTTTTCAATTCCTATTTCTAAATTGTTATTTAGTCATGTTGAGATTGTTCCTCCTGCTGAACTAATCATACTTGCTACTTGCCATTTGCTTGGAAACTGTTCTAAAGTGTACTGTTGAAATTCTCAGATTTTACTCTCCTTGAAAACCACTAGTTGTTAATTATTTTGATTTTGTGTTGGTTTTAAGCTTAATTACTATGCTTTGAATTTTGTTAGCTTCTTTCACCTAAAGTTTTGAGATATCTTTATTCCAACTATTAAGTTGTGTTAACAGGATTTTGGAGTTTTTCCTTGAAACAAATACTCAATTTCAATCTTCGGGCTTTTTAGTTTGGTTTTATAATGTAGAGATTAAAAATCAATTGTTGTCTATATTGATCTCCAGAGTTCATTTTGTTACTTTTCTCATCCTAATTTTGAAAGTCTTGCTCATCTTAAGAAGTTTGAGTATTGTTTTGTCAATACTTGAGTTTCGTAAGATTAGCGGCTATGTGACGTCAACTCATTTGGGGCATTACAATAAGGGGGATTAATGTCCCTAGAATTAGGATAAAGAGACATTTTCCCATAAAATAAAGCTGTAAAGAGTATAAAGAATTTAATCCAACGCAACAAAATATGCTGACTTTGTGACCAAGGAAATCTGTCTCATCTTCCCCGGTATTGTAGAAATGTTTTTGGCTTACATTCATTCACAAGAGTATAGGCTATAATTCACATTTCAAGTTTTCAACTGAATCATTCAATAGGGAAGAACAGTTTTCATTGAAATTATCACACACATAAAAGTAGGAAAATTAACGTAGTGAAATTTCAAACGAAAAAGAAAGGAAGAATAAGAAAAACTTCAAATTCATTGTTGTAAGGTAATGAAAATCAATCATGATGTCTATATAACAGAAAGGATCTCGATCTACTTCTTTATTAAGATCCGGCGCAAAATTATGAACTTTTACATAAAAGGTTAATAAGGGTGAGCTTGACTCACATCATACCTTATGCGAGGCAACCTAATTAAAATGACCTTCAAGCTCATTCCCCTGTATTGAGAAATTTACATTACTCACATCATCTCGGTAATGAAAATCCCCACGTACTGCTTGTTAATATTTTGAGAAATCTACATTACTACACTTTTTACCATCCATTCATATTTTCGTTTCTTTCTCCCGTAAGTCCAAAACTAGGCTTCGTTTCTTTCTCCCGTAAGTCCAAAACTAGGCTTTTATACAAATATAAAGGGTACGGTGCCAGGTGCCTAGTCTTTGTCCAACAGTCCCACACAAACTAACTATATATGTGTATATCAATAGTTGAGCACCTTGGTCTGAAGTCTGAACAGTCTCAACAAGATTTGAATACAAAAACAGTTTCACATCATAATAATTTCTCACAATACTACATAACATAGGCTTCACTTTCATCAAATTCCCTTTTTAATTCAGAAAATATCATATTCACAGACCCACACCATCAATCAACTCCCATAAAACGTTTATAATAATAATAGGCTAGTAGCTGTACTTCTTTCTTTCACATCCAAAAGTTATCTTGATCGTCATATGGCCTCCTACCCATCTCAGGATTTGGCATGACAGAAGAGAATTCAGGGTTCACATCAGTGATCAGTAGTAAGACCTGTTTCTTGAGACACACTGATCATGTCCCTCTCTGTTTTGAAGTTCTGCCTCATGAATGAGACATTGTTTTCAAGCAAGGCCCTCAGATTGTCTTGCATTAAAACCAAACTCGGAAACTAGAAATTTCCTGATGAAACAGGAGCAGAATAGAGTGAATTCTGATACGTGACTCGTGGGAAAGCGTTGTTGTTTGAAGGATTCGAAGAAACGGAGAAAAGAGGATTGCTTTTGATGTAATCAACAATCCCTTGGTTTCTTTGAGAATCAATGGATTCATGGTTGGAGAAGCAGGGCACGTAATTCGACTCTGAAGCCGGTCTGGTCTTGGCACCATTGTAAGCCGCTGTGTCCAACCAGAAGAACGCATTTCAGTTCCATGAGAACCCAAATTCACAAGTCCAGTGAGATGGATTTTTTTACCACCAGCAGATTTTTCAAAGACCCTACAAATCACCCATTTGTTCTGCAAATTTGAGATTAAATTAGGTCAGAAACAGAGGTGAAACAGAGGATAACAGTGTAAACAAGGTGAAACAGAGGGAAATGTTAAACATTTTCACCTATTGGGGCTCTGCCCCTGTAGAAAACAAGGGTCTTCTTCATGCCAACCAAGGATTTCCCTTTGTAAATCTCCTTGTCTTTCCCAGTAGCTTTCCAATATCCAGCTTCAGTTGCTCTGTTTGTCCTCAGACCAGTTGGATACTTTCTATCCCTCACACAGAACAAGTACCATTCCTCCTCTCCCATTTTCACTTTATCTTCATCCACAAACCAAAAATCAAAATCAAAATCAAGCTAAAGCAAACCCAAAACCCCATAATCAAATCGAATTGAAAGTTGCAAACACTGAAATAGATGTTCAAAACAAATGGGAAACTATTCTTTTTCTTGAGAAACTTACATGGCAAATCCCAAGGCTCAGACTTGTTCAAGTCCACATCACCAATTGCTTTGCAGCTGAAGTTGGAATCGATAACCTTCTTGTGCAGGTAGTGAGAAATAAGCTCTTCATCAGTTGGATGGAATCGAAACCCGGGTGGCAAATCAATCTGATCATCTTCCTTGAAAGTTCCAGCTTGAACAGCAAACTTTTCTATTTATTGCATCATTGATACCTTAAAACCTCACTTCTAGCTTTCTTGTCCAAAACCGTTTTTTTCAGAATCTGGGAAAGAAAATTCTCATTAGGATTACCAGCGACTCCTTTGAGTAGTAAAGAAAACGAGGTAAACCGAGTATGGTTGTTGCAAACCAATCTGTAACTGAATCAATAGAGGGGTCTGCTTCATACCTAATGTAAAAGATTCAGATGCATCACGTAACTAACAAATGAAACATGACTTGTCAGAGTGCATCAAACAAGCAGGAAAGCCAGAAAAAGGAACTTGCCCTTATATAACTGTAAAAGAATCTGAGACTTTGTGTAAATAAATTGAGTTTTTACAATGTTGTACATGCAGAGAAATGACCTTATATCTAACTACAGTCTCACCTAATAAGGCACTTGGCACTTTTACATCCCTGGGGAAAAGCAACAAAAGAAGGAAGGCCAGAAAAAAAAAAAATGTAGGTAGAAATGAGAAACAAAAGAAAATCTAAAGATTTCAATAGGAAGAGTTTCTCCACCCAAGAAAATTCTATAATCAAGTTTACAATGCAGACTAGTATTGCAGCCCTTAATGCTGGCACCTGTTAACATGCTATGAACTTTAAGATGCACATTATGTTTACACTCAAACGTAAAAGTATATGATCAGAAGCCAAGATGTATTCTTAAAACCTGTCAGATACCCGCACACGATACAACAGATACATGATGCATACATAAGGAGCTGAACTTTTGAATGTTTTCAGTTCACATTCAAAAAGTCCAGGAGCTGCACTTAAAAATGAAAACACAAAGCTTTGTTCAATAAGAGCATGCAAAATTGATCATTGGAGTAGCAAGCCACATACCATTCCTGAAGAAAGGTTGTCCAGTTGGTTTTCAGTCAGCAAGATACGTTGCCAGCTGAATCACTTCAAGATCTACCTGAGCAGCATTTGCCACACCATCCAAGAAACCAGCTGAGATTGAGGTATCAGGAAAGAAGAGACAATCAATGTACATCTATCGATGTGTGTGTGTTTATATATACATAGAGAGAGAGAGTAGGTGTTTTTGAGAGACCATTTCAGATAAAGATAGGTAATCTTAAATCTGGTGCTTCAAAATGGAGCATACCAATTCTTTTCCAGGCATGAGAAAATTGATCACAGCTTTTGCTCCCAAATGACCACAACTGACTCAAATTACAAGAAGTTAAATTATATTATATATATATATATATATATTATATTATATATATATATCTATATAATTTGGTTAAATAAGCAGTTAAATTCATTAGAAAATAGGACAACAGAGACATAATGCTTTATTTAAAAATCTAAGAATTCAATACTGAAACTGACAGGACATGGTATGCACATTCTGGTCATACGTGGACCTTAATTTTCTTTCAAAATATGTCAGTCTATTATGTAATACTTATTACTGTTTCAGGTATGGAAAGAGAAAACAGGAGAAAAAAGCTCTATCAAGTAAAACCTCTGATGCAAGGTGTGGGAAATGAAAAGAGAAAAGCATAATCTGGTTATACTCTCATTACATGCAGACTAAAGTGACCTTACCTGAATTAGCCAGGGCTTGTTGTCCTGAAACATGGTCTGGAAATCCTTAGAGGTAATGACCGGAAGGTTATGATCTTCAGAATGTAATACAAAGGGAAAATTGTATTTATTCATTAGCCTTGAAACGGTGAGAATTGTTTAACGAACAGGAAATCAAAAAAAAGTAAAAGTAAATACTAAAAACAGTATCAACATGAAATTCTTGACTAACCATAAGCAGCAGACTCTAGTAGAGGAAGGTCTATACATGAAAAGCTTTCTCCAGCATATTGCTTTTTGAGCTTCTCAATTACATCCTATCATCAGAAATAAAACAGTGAACACCTGGCAGATGCTTAGAGAAAAGAACATGGATAGCACTCCTAGCTAAACATGTCAGTGAAGTTTTAATGTCACCAAGGCTGGGAATGGAGGCAAAAACTCACTATTTGCTCCTCAAAGCCAAAAATGTCATAGTTTCAACTCATAAGCATATCGAATCTGCCAATCATGTCCAATACCATAGTTAGAGAAGAAGCCAAATACTACCTACGAACTACATTGTCACTAGAATTAGTGACACAACAGTAATCCTATTACTACTATTCTGAAATCGTAGATAAAATATAAATACACACATATGTAGAGGAATGTACCTAGAGATTTAATAGTACAAAACTGCCTAATACATGCTTCATCAATTTGGCATTCCATCTCATATCATTACAATTCATAAGGCAACACCAGGAATCAACTGACCTTTATAAATTCAAGAGAATCCGGAGCTTGCGCTTCTGAATTCCTGAAATAACAATTCATCGTAGCTATTTTAACAACTAAAATCACATTGATTGATTCATACATGAACACAGAAAAGGTTTTCAAACTTTGATATATACACAGCAGATTATCAAAACTACAGATTGTGACGACATGGCGTATGAAAGGAAGAGAGAAAAAGTTACCACGTTGAAGAAACGTTGTCGTAGGCCTCTTTCACTTCTTCAATGGAGCTCTGACTCCTCAGACCAAGAACTGCACAATTCAACGAATTAAGAGAGACAGAAATTGAGAGAGAACACGAGAGAGAGAGAGTTACCGGTGTAGTGAGAAGGAGGGAAGGATTTGGGAATAACAGAGATCGAGCTGGAAATACATGGCGACGATGAAGAGAATCATAGGCATGGAGTAGGCTCTGATCGTCGACGCCATTGACGACGAGCTCGTCGACGTCGCCTTCGCCGCCGGGGAAGCAGCAGGGATTGCCATGATGCTCAATCGCCGGCGAGCGAGTGAGAGAGAGAGAGAGAGGACGACCTTTTAAAGTGGGGAGCTGATCGATGGGCTTTTTCCAATGGGATGCGGACACGTGTCGGATAGTGGAGTTTGTATAGGAATGGTCAATCAGGTGGAGTTAAAAAGAAGAGTCCGAGATTGGCTGTTTTTGGGCCAGACTTGTATTTAGGAGAAGAGTCCAGCCCATTTAACATGGGCTAATAGAATACAATGGACGGTTTTGGTCCATAATCTCTTTTCATAGTGAAATTCTTCAGCTCGACTGTTGCATGATAGGTGAGAGACTGCTCTATTTAGATGTATTTTTTTCTATTCGATTTGATTTCAGTTTATATGTGTTGTATTTTGGCTCAAACTTTCCTTAGGCTGTGAAGTATCTAGTAGCTTTATTTGTGGAGAAAAAGAACATCCAAGTTTGTTTACAATAGTCCAGTTTACTTTCTCCAAATCTACTTATATTATTTCATGCATTTTCATAGACAACTTGTCCTTTTGACTCGTGTATGCCACTTCAATGACTGTTTGATATTTGGAATAGGGCAATTATCAAAACTCGATTATCCATGGCCCAGTGTGTGTATTTTAGTGAAAATAATTTTTAGACAGGAACAAAATAGGCCTTGTACGGATTCACACTTCTTAGCTTAATTACTAATCGATGTTAAAAATTGAGAATTGACACCCTTTATGACTCAAAGCCTAATTGACATTATCCACCATCCTTGTTAATTTTCATTGAAGATCACGATCCAATCCATATTTTCTAGGCTGTGAAAATTAAGATGAATAACAAGTTAAAGGTAAAGACCCGGCGAGCTCAGATAGATAGATCGACCATCTAATTAGTAATTTTTTAATACGTAGTATAACACTAGTAGTGAATATAAAGAACAATTTAGCGCATATGTAGTAGCCTCATTACGAACTAAGGCTTGTCTCTAATTTTTTCTCAAATAAAAAAAGAAAAGTAGTAATTTTTCTAAATTATCTCCGCATAAATGTTGCTGATGAACTCAAATAAGAGACATAAAAGTTAATCAGAAGCGAGAAAATAAATCCACGTAAATTGAAAAACGGTTCATAGTACTTCATCTACTACATTTAGTCCTCTATTAGGATTTAGGAGGTACCATGTTTTAGGCGGGTGCATGTAGACGACATATCATTGTTATTATTTCAAAGGTACTTAATTTGTTCCCTGCTCCTTCATCATTACTGTTGCACAATGTTCCAAACTCCAAGCATCCCCAACTTCAAATCCAGTGCTGTTATGATTGTGCTGGAGTAGTGATGCCTCCAATAAATCATCATATTCATTATTAGTACCAGACTCCCCCAAAACTTCGTCCAAAACTTGATCAAAACCCAGAACTGATGTACTGGTTCTTGGAGCCTCAAACTGATCACAATTAGTAAGTACGCCTTCAACATCAACTTTACCAAATGAACCAACCTCCTGCCCAACGTGGGTGGAAGTACTACCAATACCACCACCTTGGCCACCACTGTCTGCAGCTAATATTGACTTCAACAGTAGCAGGATTTCCCGTGCTCTTTCGTTCATGTCAAGCCATTGTGGTACAGGCACGGGTCCAGATCTAGGAGGTTGGTCGTGACTGATGAGTAGTTTTGACTGTCTGGAAAATCTACCTTCTGCTTGAAGCCGAGCAGTTTCCCACTGAGCCATGTGGCTGAGGTTTGAGAGGTTCTTCGGGTCGTCGCCATTGGCAGAGGCATGGATCGCGGTCTTGGGCTTGTGGGTTACAGGATCAAACCCTCTCTTGGCTAACCTCTTCTTTAGATGTGTGTTCCAGTAGTTCTTTATCTCATTGTCTGTTCTCCTTGGTAAGTTAGCAGCTATGGCCGACCACCTACATTTAAACATGCTTATCTCCATTAGCGGCTGTTAGCATGGTAATGAAACACATGCACAACGTTTTAAACAACTTCACCAAAGCATCAACCAAAGTCGACCAATCAATCGATTCTTTTGAATCGAGTAATGAATTAATTAATTAAGATTCAATTTAGCAAAAAATTACCTGTTGCCCAAAAGTGCATGAAGTAGAATGATGGTCTGGTCTTCCTGCAAACTGAAATTTCCTCTCTTAATATCAGGGTTTAGGTAGTTTCTCCATCTTAGCCTGCAGCTCTTCCCACATCTTTGGAGACCTGTATATAATACATAGGAAAACAGAGGTTAACGAAACCTATCTACAAATGGTAGCTACATATGAAATAAGATGAGACTACAAAGAGAGAGGTTAAGTATTTACCAGCTTTCTCTGGCAAGGAACGCCAGCTTCCATGGCCATGTTGTTGAACGAAAGCAAAGAGCTTCTTGTCCTCCTGAGGAGTCCATGGACCTCTCCTTATTCCAGGAGATGCAACAGTACTGTTAGATTGCTTTCCCATTACGTTGATGATGATGATACGAAAAGGGAAAGCAGTAACGAGATGGTACGTAGCCAGGCCAGTACCCTTTCCTTTTCTGTCCCTTTCTGTCAGATTTGATTGATTGTTTGAATATGACCAAGAATGGGCAGATTTCAACTACTATATCCGCTATATATAAAGAAAAACTAAACCACCCTTTCTTTTCCTGTTTGAATAGTAGATATGACATGAAAATTGTTGTTCCTAGCTGGACGTGATGTGGGGCTACTAATCACGTGACCTCAGATTTTCAGAATCTACAAAATGTGACCTCATAGGATGAGGCGATGGCTGCCAATTTGGTACAACCTTGTCGAATACAGTTGAAGATCAGGAGAAGATCCTCTGAGCTACCTAAGTTTTCAAGAAGATGAAGACACATGACCAAAGTCACATCTGGGCAAGAGATTGATTCCCTCATCCACATCGTAGTAGCCTAGTAGGGCATTCAAATCTTAACAGAGTCTGCCAGAAATCTCCTCGGAAACTCACTACGGGCTACCACCTCCACCCTATCACTGTTGCACTCTCGATCAGATCAGAACAGAAAACCAGAGGTTTCCATTAATCATATTACCCACGCTTTGATCTCCAATTCTTGAAGTGCTGGTTTGCTCAATTTTTGTTTTTTCCTGTGATAATTGGAAAGACAAAAATGTCTCTCACGTACAAACTAAGTTAACGGAAAAATTGGATGAAAAATTTAAAAGTTGATAGGGTGTAAACCGGCAACAATTAGAAAAGTGAGAATGTAAATAACCAAAATTGAAATATTATGGGGTAAATCGACAACCACATGAAAAGTTAATTAGGGAGTAATTTGGCTATTTCCATAATACCCATTCAAATTTTTGTCCTTCTCCATTCTTTCTCATCGTCTTCTACACTCTTGACAGCTCCATGTCTCTAACTCTTATTTATCATATCAAATATATATCTAGTACTAACAATTCAATCCCAACCTCCTCACCACACCATAAAAGTTAAGATCCATGCCAGACGAAATGGGTGTTGCTAAAATCCAATAAACACGACGACTTTCTTAACTGGGTCAAGCACAAACACTGAAAAGAAATTGAATTCACAACCGGGTGTTCTTACTTGGCTGCGAAATTGATATGGGTCTCGCTCAAAAAGTTGGGGGAGGGTTCAAAAATCCAAGCGATGATGATGAAGAAGAAGAAGTCGATCTGGGTTTTAATTAAATTAATAACGAAGATGAAATAAGGGCTAAATACTGTTTAGTACCCTGTGGCTTGAGTCCAACATCGATTCAGTCCCTCGACTTTCAATTTCATCAAAAACACCCCTACATTATCAAAATCTCATCTAATAGGTCATTCCGTCAACAATCCGTCAATTAAAGCCGTTAACTCGCTGACGAGGCATGTCATGTCAGATCATGTGGGCCCCACCTGTCAGGCAAAATTCTAAAATTGCCCCTGCCTTCTCCCAGCCCCAGAAGAACTCGGCTTCTTCTCTCTGTATGTGCTTTCAACTTTTCCCATATCTCAGCCTTACTAAATCAACTAAAACTAACATCTCTCTACACAATTTAAGCACATTTTATCAAACACACACCATACTTGCTTAACCATCATACACCACACAATTTGCAGTTGAAGATCAGTGCAGACGTACTGTACGTGTCCATTACACTCTTTGTGATTCTTTATTTGTGGATTTTATTTTGTTGCAAGTTTTACATTTAGGAAACAGTGACTGTCATTGTCTACAAAGTAGTTTGTAATCGATCGGTATACTTATAACGTCGTTCTAAACTCATGCTGGAGTAGCCGATAAATTTTAATTATTCTCTTTGACAATTAAAATTTAATTGTTATACACTAATATATATAAATACACACACACAGAGAAAAATTCTACAGTATTGTGATATTTTATACATTCACTTAAACAAATTTGGTTCAAGTCTGTGTCATAGCCACAATCATCTATATACACGAATGACAATCTACACCTACAAACTAATATTGTGTTTTTGACATTTCTATATAAAGTTGGAAAACGCGTGAAATTAACATTTTGTAAGCTTCATTAACCATTTCTTAAAGTATTGACAAGGTTAAATCACTATTATAGATTAAAAAAAATATTTGAAAAGTTATTCAGTGCATTTATGTATGTCATAAATAAATCTTACATATATGACCATAAAATTAAAATTTTTGTTTTGTGCATTAATCTTAGTTATGTTAGAGATAGTTAAGGTAGTTAAGCGAGTAGTGCTACATATCACAAATTTTTTTACCAAATATGAATACAAAATGATGTGGCGGATGCCACATCAACACTCTTTTTTACAAATCTTAGTGACATGGATTCCTAAAAATAATTAAGAAATACAATTATTTTCTTATAAATATTAAAAAAAACAGAAATCCCTAATTCACCGCCCTCTATGAGTTTCTTCTAAAACCTTATTTGTAAGTTCTTTAATTATCGCTTGAAACACAGGTATCTGACAAGATTAAAATCTCAAAATCCTTCTAGTATCAAATTCAGAAACAATGTTCCTCCAATTTGGTTGGGAGAGAGTATATCTAAATCAAGAGGAATTTGACCCCAAAATCACTTTGGAACTCGGAAGAATACCATAAATTCCAGCTAGCATCATAGATATAATTCTTTGAAGCCATGCAGCCCCATCTTGCAAGATTCTAAACTTATCTTTCGCAATTGAAAGGGTGGAACCCATCTAGGATCAAAGTTCATAATAAATGAGTCGCAGTAGCAAATGAATTATTGATGTATGGAATTAATCAGGATACATATCACAGCAGCAATTGATCGGAGCAGCAATGGAATGCTTCTTTATGGAAAAGTTCATTTATTTATCTTGAATTTATTTTCTATTTATCACTTTAGTTTTATTTTATTAGAAAAGATAAACAAATAATGAATCCACTAAGGCAAAAACTCCATGTAATCAATGATTTGGCACATGCCACATCATTTGGTAATGAGTTTGGTATAAATTTTTGGGATATCAAGCATTTTCCTTCGATCTATGATCTCGTTATAGGTTTGTGAATGATAAAATTGTAACTTTAATTCAGTGATATGTGGATAGTATAACTTTATTGCCAATGTTGTAATGTTGATTTAATTAGATATAATAAATGTACAATAACATCATAATACCCTAAACAACGCTCTAAAATTCAGTTTCACCTTCTATTTCACCTTGGGATTTGGAAAAATGATATACGTAGTTACGTACACGATACCCCATTCCCTATCCATAATAATGCAGGTTAGGATTTGAACTTTTTCATGTTCTTTCATTAGTTACTTTTACTCATTTCGATAGCCAATCAAAAACTGTTCAGGTTCACCACACAACCAGTCAAACCCTAGCTAGCATACGTGAACTAACTATTTTGTGGTCTTCAGACTTGCAAAGTTACCCCAAACTCGTGTTAAAATATCATTGCCCTCCTATCAACTCAATTAAAAATAAGCTGCATGCTAATTTGCTATGCAATAATTTCAAGCGCAGAACGATTTCAATGCGACTTCACCGACTCGATCAGTTAAATGTAAGTTGGTAATCTCAGGTCTCATCTCAACACGACTTTAATGATTTTATGGCCAGTAGTTGGTAGTCCATCCTCTGGTTCCTGAATTTCGCTATTACTACTCACTCACTCACAACTTCAATTAATTGGTATGTATTAATTATCCCCATCATTACCCAGAAATTTAAATTAACAAACTTGTTTCTGATTTATTCAAAACATGTCTATATACGATGCAATGCAATGCAGCTATTGGTAGAGAAACCCTAACGATAATGAAAACCGAAAATTATTCCTAATATTTTAAATCCCTTATTATCCGACCGCCCGCCCTGTGTCAAAACCAGAAAAATTCTCCCCAGTCTTCCTGTGAAAGTAGCTTATATTTACCTTTATTTGATTGGTAAATTAGTACAGTACTTTCATGATACTAGTTTCTGTAGGAAATTGCCGAGGACATAAAAATATACGCTTATATGAACATTTAGTCAGTGAGATTGATGCAGACATAGTAACTCATCGTTTAATTAGCTTGGTTGATTTCGATCAACAGAGTAATTTTGCTTGATCAAAACAAATAAATTCATCGATCAAAGTTTGTGCTCTTTTTCTCAGAACCAAAAAAAAAAAAAAAAGTTTGTCCTTTTTCCTGTTTAGGTTAATTTGCTTGGGGAGCGCGCTATGTGGCCGTTGAGGAATCCTGCTGTTCATCAGTGGATTTATGGCAAACGACTATAACAGTACGAAAAAATATGCAAGAATATTAATTTGCCCTAAGCTATATAGTACATGCTGCATGTGTTCCCGCGCGTTCTTTATTGGAAAGGACGATAGACCTTACTCCGAAAGTAACTGTTCGGTCTTCTTTCTGCAGTACTATTTGAAAAAGCCAGCGCAAGTTCATTTTTACAACTCTCTTTAAATCAGGGACCAGGAAATGACCTAATTTCGTATGGTATTTAATTTGGGAAGTTAACACTGTACGTTGCACAGGTTCCCCCCCCCCCCCCCGGGGGTAAAGCTATTCTCCCTCGTTAAAAAGTACTGCATGCTAGTTGCTTGGTTTGTTTCTGTAGGTACCGATAACTACTCGAGTTAAATAGTACTACTGCATATAGGTACGCGTCGAGTTAGGTCTAGGTTATTGATAATTATATGTAATTGCCATACATGCATAGGATCGAATCGATTCAGACCAACTACTCCGGATATCTACAAATATGGAGATCGATTAATACAATAATACCTAATCATTATTACCAGCTGGGTAGCTAGGTGCATATATATAGATTCAGGACCTCAAAATGAACTTGCACAGCGTTCATGCAGACAAGATTCTACCTAGAAATAGGATCTTTCATTTACCACCAGTGGTCCATTTACAGTTTACCGCTCCGATCCATTTACTAATTAGATGCAGATCGATGCCAATTGATTTACATTGGTGTTGGAAATTGGCTTGCATTTTAAAATTGTGGACATGACGATCATCATTATCGAAAACAACAAGAGTCATCGGCATGAATTGTCCAGGTCAGATAGCAGTTTACTGATGAGCTGCTGCATGGCACAGGAAAAATTGAAGAAAGGAGAAAAAATTAATATGCATGGCACATGTTTTCCATGCTGTTTCATTCATTCTACCCAATCATAACCCTAGATTCTCAGTTAGGCGCGTAAATAATTACTACACACCTACACACGTACACTGCAGTGGACACACAACTTAAATGACTCCGGCATTATTTATTAAGCAATCATTCTGTGATTCTGGACTACCACGTGGCACTGCCATGTGGTAGTCCAAGCCAATAATATCACTTGAATTTGGTGGGCACTATTCAGAGGGGTGAAAAATAAAAAAATTTAAATTAAGAGACCAATTAAAAATAACTACAAGTCATGTGGGCCAATAATATCAACTTGGACCACCAATTATATCATGGTCCAGGACCATGTAATAATTCCCCGACTTTTTCAAATTTACTTTCTCAACAATATATAACTGCAAACCCGAATGCTTAATTAATAATACTGACCTCCAAGGTTGTAACCAGTATAAAAAATTACTTTTTATTCAATGATTTATTATGGAGAAATTGCAGAAACTGCAGTAACAAATTATGTATAGCTTGGATTATCCAAAAAAAAAAAAATTATGTATAGCTTGGATCTTATCTAAAATGGGTTTAGTCTAATTTGGGTTTTTGACAGAACGGTGCTCGTTATGTCCTCTTGCCCGTCTGATTATGTGTATATATTCCCCACGCACAACAGAATAGAATAGAACAAAAAAAAAATGAAGGAAGAATTCCCACGCACATCTTTGTAAACCCATCAACAAATGAAAGATGAGACTATATATACGTAGAGAGAGAGAGAGAGAGAGAGAGAGGGTACCAGCTTTCTCGGGCAAGGAACGCCAGCTTCCATGGCCATGTTGTTGAGTGAAGCAAAGAACTTCTTGTCCTCTTGAGGAGTCCATAGCCCTCCTTTTATCTCCGATAGGCCTCATCATATGGCCCTTGGGCCCTAAGCCCGACCCGACCCTTTCATTAGGGCGGGCCGGCCCGACCCTTTTTAAAATAGGGTAGGGTATGGGTCATACAAATGAAATCCGGCCCCGCCCGATTGAGCCCGTAAGGGCTAGGCCTTGCCCGGCCCTAAAAGCCCGACCCTAAAAATTAATGGAAAAAACTTGGCTGACCAACACCAATGAGGACATGACATGTGTTTAATTTTATGTTATTTTAGCAGAATAGTGGTACCCACAAGACTGTGGTGATGACGTTGGGTAGAGAGAGAAGAGAGAGGCAACGTTTTGGAAGATAAAGTGAAATTGGACACATGTCGTGTCCTTATTGGTTTTGGTCAGCCAAGTATCTTCTATTATACTTTTGAATTTGATTTTACAATATTACATGTGTATAAAAACTATAGAAGTTTTGATGAGTATTTGAATCTGCCATATTATAAATGGGTCTCTGTCTCTAAAATCATTTTGGCTGTAAGGCTGTTTAAGGCCCAACCCAAATGTGAAGTCCAACTTGCCAAACCTATCCGGCTATCCCATTATTTGTCATCGACCTAATTGAGACATTGAGTCTGACAGGACCCGCCCCGGATTTCACCCTGAAATCCGAGGTGGCCCTGCGGGGCCCACCTTAGAGATAACTCTCCCGAGAACTGGCTGAGTCACCCTTAAAGTGGACTACCCTAAACACCAACCCACAATAGATCAGAGCCAAACGAAGAAGTGCGGAAGCTATTCGTCAACTATGCCTCGAACCATGTACGCCCGACCTCAACTAATAACGCCTGCAAACTGGGGATTAGAAACCGAAAGGCCCAGAGGAAAGTAGATGAAAAACGTTAGCGTGATTGGACAAAAATAAACAATTTAAAAGAAAAAGGATTTCATACTTTCCCACATTTATTCTCTTAAAAATCTGATGCATGCAACAATAAGAAAACACATTTGGCTTTAAATCCAAGAATTTCAAAACGATAAACCGACTAGCCTCGCTAGTCACAACATTCGAAAAATATATCGTAAAACCGAAATCTCGTTTCTAAAAAAAAATAAGACTTGCCCCGCTGGCTACAGTGAAAATCGGACTAGCCCCGCTAATCAAGCAACGATAAGATATGGGGAAGAGGTATCACCATACGAAAGAAGGGAGCCTCCCAGGCTCGGGTCGGAGTGTCCCACACTCTGGAGCATCCCATGCTCTGCTCTTACTCACCCACGAACACATAGTAAGCAGGGAGGAGTACTGATAGACTAGCTAGCAATAAATATGACGATCCAGGTATGGTGGGTTAAAATCATACGAAAATCGAAAATCAGTAAGGCTTCCCCATAAGTCCCGCGAATAAAGAAAACACGGGTACAATTCCCAACCGTACCCGGAAATTCTCATAGTAAGTCACAAAAATCAACAGCGTATCCCACACGCTAAAAGAATAATTAAATCAACCGTTTCCTCGACAAAACTTCCATTTTCGAAAACCCTTCAAAATTCTCAAATCAACGAATACAAATATAATATTTAAATCCGAAAACAATTCATTCCCGAAATCACTTTATAATATTTCATAAATCTCAAAACCCAATCAAATCCGAAATCATTTTATAATCTGAAAACCAAAATCACTATCGGTAGCAAATCATCATATGCTCAAAATATAAAAGATGATAATTAAATAAAGCATTACTTTAGAGAAATAAATGCATGCATCAATATTCAAAATCAAACGTCCACTCACAATACTAGTTGGCGACCACGCAAACGAGTTTCTTCGTCAAGCGGTAGCTCGATATATCGTCATGTACACAAGTACACTTCCATAAACGACAATTCGAATAAATAATTACGAACCTAAACGAAACCCGAAAATCCCTATCTCCATTACTTCTCAAATTCAACCCAAATCACACCCACAACACCAATTCCTCAATTTACATATTCCACAACGAAAATGAGGGAAATCCGACGGCCGGAATTTCCCACAATTCAATCACAAAACTCCGAACTTCGGAAAATCACAAACAATTCCAAACTCTTCCAAAATTCACCAAACTTCACATACAAGCTCTACAACATTTCTACAATTTAATGGGCTAAAAACTGGAATTAAAACACTGTCCTACACGCCTCCACGCGCCACCAACAGTGGCAGCGCGTGGGCCCCACGTGCCGGCGGCCACCACCTCCGATGGCAACCCAATTTTGGCAGCACCACCTACTCAACAGACCCAACATTTTTCACAACTACAACAAGTTCCAATTTTACCTTGAAGGGCTCCAATTTGGCCGGTGAAATTTTTCCAGAAAAACCCAAGAACCCTAGAATTTGAAATCGTCGATTCGACCTCCACACTGCAAATCATGGCTCATGGATAGGGGCGAAATGATCCTTGACAAAAACCGAACCTTCGACGCCAGTCTTGTAGCCGGAGACGGCCAGAATCGCTGGAAATCGATGGAAATCCCGATCTGCTACAGTGACCGTCCTCTTCTTCTCGTTGCTGCACCCTCCACAGTCTAGCATCAATCACCAAACCACCATAAAAATGAAGAGAGGGAAGAGAGATTTCCAACGACATCTTATACGTCAAAATCCGTCGCCGGATGAAGGAGTTATGGCCGGAAGAAGGTGAAGAGGTCGGAGAGGATGACAGAATCGGGGAGAGAGAAGAGAGAGAGCTCGGTAAGTTTCCGAAAATGGAAACTTACCATAGTAACTCCGCTATTTATAAAAACTTATCATGAACAGTAACTTTAGTATTTTGGCCATAACTTTCACATACAAACTCCGAATTTTACGTACCACATATGCACGCGCTCGTTTTAACGTCCTCTACCACTTTCATGAAGAAAATTTTCTCAAATTTTGACCCGAACAAAAAAATTAACTTTTACGGCCACTAAAAGTATCGAAACAAAGTAAAAAGTGAAAGTAGTTGTCGTTTACCGTCCAAATGATTAGTAAACGAGTAAATTGAGATACGGGACGTTACAATGTCCCCTTCTAAAGATTTCAATAGGAAGAGTTTCTCCACCCAAGAAAATTCTATAATCAAGTTTACAATGCAGACTAGTATTGCAGCCCTTAATGCTGGCACCTGTTAACATGCTATGAACTTTAAGATGCACATTATGTTTACACTCAAACGTAAAAGTATATGATCAGAAGCCAAGATGTATTCTTAAAACCTGTCAGATACCCGCACACGATACAACAGATACATGATGCATACATAAGGAGCTGAACTTTTGAATGTTTTCAGTTCACATTCAAAAAGTCCAGGAGCTGCACTTAAAAATGAAAACACAAAGCTTTGTTCAATAAGAGCATGCAAAATTGATCATTGGAGTAGCAAGCCACATACCATTCCTGAAGAAAGGTTGTCCAGTTGGTTTTCAGTCAGCAAGATACGTTGCCAGCTGAATCACTTCAAGATCTACCTGAGCAGCATTTGCCACACCATCCAAGAAACCAGCTGAGATTGAGGTATCAGGAAAGAAGAGACAATCAATGTACATCTATCGATGTGTGTGTGTTTATATATACATAGAGAGAGAGAGTAGGTGTTTTTGAGAGACCATTTCAGATAAAGATAGGTAATCTTAAATCTGGTGCTTCAAAATGGAGCATACCAATTCTTTTCCAGGCATGAGAAAATTGATCACAGCTTTTGCTCCCAAATGACCACAACTGACTCAAATTACAAGAAGTTAAATTATATTATATATATATATATATATTATATTATATATATATATCTATATAATTTGGTTAAATAAGCAGTTAAATTCATTAGAAAATAGGACAACAGAGACATAATGCTTTATTTAAAAATCTAAGAATTCAATACTGAAACTGACAGGACATGGTATGCACATTCTGGTCATACGTGGACCTTAATTTTCTTTCAAAATATGTCAGTCTATTATGTAATACTTATTACTGTTTCAGGTATGGAAAGAGAAAACAGGAGAAAAAAGCTCTATCAAGTAAAACCTCTGATGCAAGGTGTGGGAAATGAAAAGAGAAAAGCATAATCTGGTTATACTCTCATTACATGCAGACTAAAGTGACCTTACCTGAATTAGCCAGGGCTTGTTGTCCTGAAACATGGTCTGGAAATCCTTAGAGGTAATGACCGGAAGGTTATGATCTTCAGAATGTAATACAAAGGGAAAATTGTATTTATTCATTAGCCTTGAAACGGTGAGAATTGTTTAACGAACAGGAAATCAAAAAAAAGTAAAAGTAAATACTAAAAACAGTATCAACATGAAATTCTTGACTAACCATAAGCAGCAGACTCTAGTAGAGGAAGGTCTATACATGAAAAGCTTTCTCCAGCATATTGCTTTTTGAGCTTCTCAATTACATCCTATCATCAGAAATAAAACAGTGAACACCTGGCAGATGCTTAGAGAAAAGAACATGGATAGCACTCCTAGCTAAACATGTCAGTGAAGTTTTAATGTCACCAAGGCTGGGAATGGAGGCAAAAACTCACTATTTGCTCCTCAAAGCCAAAAATGTCATAGTTTCAACTCATAAGCATATCGAATCTGCCAATCATGTCCAATACCATAGTTAGAGAAGAAGCCAAATACTACCTACGAACTACATTGTCACTAGAATTAGTGACACAACAGTAATCCTATTACTACTATTCTGAAATCGTAGATAAAATATAAATACACACATATGTAGAGGAATGTACCTAGAGATTTAATAGTACAAAACTGCCTAATACATGCTTCATCAATTTGGCATTCCATCTCATATCATTACAATTCATAAGGCAACACCAGGAATCAACTGACCTTTATAAATTCAAGAGAATCCGGAGCTTGCGCTTCTGAATTCCTGAAATAACAATTCATCGTAGCTATTTTAACAACTAAAATCACATTGATTGATTCATACATGAACACAGAAAAGGTTTTCAAACTTTGATATATACACAGCAGATTATCAAAACTACAGATTGTGACGACATGGCGTATGAAAGGAAGAGAGAAAAAGTTACCACGTTGAAGAAACGTTGTCGTAGGCCTCTTTCACTTCTTCAATGGAGCTCTGACTCCTCAGACCAAGAACTGCACAATTCAACGAATTAAGAGAGACAGAAATTGAGAGAGAACACGAGAGAGAGAGAGTTACCGGTGTAGTGAGAAGGAGGGAAGGATTTGGGAATAACAGAGATCGAGCTGGAAATACATGGCGACGATGAAGAGAATCATAGGCATGGAGTAGGCTCTGATCGTCGACGCCATTGACGACGAGCTCGTCGACGTCGCCTTCGCCGCCGGGGAAGCAGCAGGGATTGCCATGATGCTCAATCGCCGGCGAGCGAGTGAGAGAGAGAGAGAGAGGACGACCTTTTAAAGTGGGGAGCTGATCGATGGGCTTTTTCCAATGGGATGCGGACACGTGTCGGATAGTGGAGTTTGTATAGGAATGGTCAATCAGGTGGATTTAAAAAGAAGAGTCCGAGATTGGCTGTTTTTGGGCCAGACTTGTATTTAGGAGAAGAGTCCAGCCCATTTAACATGGGCTAATAGAATACAATGGACGGTTTTGGTCCATAATCTCTTTTCATAGTGAAATTCTTCAGCTCGACTGTTGCATGATAGGTGAGAGACTGCTCTATTTAGATGTATTTTTTTCTATTCGATTTGATTTCAGTTTATATGTGTTGTATTTTGGCTCAAACTTTCCTTAGGCTGTGAAGTATCTAGTAGCTTTATTTGTGGAGAAAAAGAACATCCAAGTTTGTTTACAATAGTCCAGTTTACTTTCTCCAAATCTACTTATATTATTTCATGCATTTTCATAGACAACTTGTCCTTTTGACTCGTGTATGCCACTTCAATGACTGTTTGATATTTGGAATAGGGCAATTATCAAAACTCGATTATCCATGGCCCAGTGTGTGTATTTTAGTGAAAATAATTTTTAGACACACTACAAAAAAAAATTGCAATGGCCACCACAGTTAGCGTTGGCGCTAAAATGCCGTCGTCGTTGGTCATAAATTTGCTACAGGAAACAAGGCGTCGCAAAATTAAAATTATTTTGCGACGGCAAAGGAGAGCCGTCGCATAAAAATGCTTCAATTGCGACGGCGTTAAAGATGCCGTAGCAAAGTTTTTCCTCATTCTTGTTTCGCTACCATTGCCGTAGCCTTTATTTACTTTTCAACTTACGTTTGCGGTTCCTAAGAGAAAACAAAGTCTAAGAGAGAGAGGAACAGACTGAGAGAGAGGAAGAACGCGCCCCACGCGCGCGACAGAGAGAGGAGAAAACAGTACAGTTCGTCAGTTCTCTCCCGACCGAACGCCGCCGGCGCTCCCGCTGCTGCGTTCCGGTCCGGGAGAGGATTTGGGTCTGGAATGGCAGCGTTTGTCGTTGGCGGAAGCGAGTTCCATGGATGGAGTTAGGAGGGTCAAGCTCGGGTCTGGCAGATCGTTTTCGATCTGTCTTCTCCGAATCGTGGCCGATGGCAGACGAGGGGTGGCGCTTGATTGCGGCTTGCCGGAAGCGATATCTGGTGTCTCTGCTGCATCGGAGATCTGTGCGGCTACTGGATGCTCGATCCCATGCCAGAGGTGAGGCTGGTGCGGACCTGGCTCCTTTTCGGATCTGGGTTCGGACGTGGATCGGGTTCTGGGGTGGCCTTCGTTGGGTTGAGGCGACGCGGCGGCGCAGGGATGTGGTGCGGCGGCGTAGTGGCCCAAGGAGGCGATCTGATGCCGGGGATTGCTGTTGGTGGTGCTGTCCTTATGGGTTTGGTGAAGCATGGTGGTCTGGGCCTGGGCGTTTTCCGCTGGTTTTACTGCTTTTGGGGTTCCTTTTCTTGTTTGGACGGTTGCGTTTGCGGTTCCTTTTCTTTCGCTATGAGTTTGACTCTCTCTTAGACTTTGTTTTCTTCTTTATCAAATATGTGAGCTAGTTTGTTTCTGTGAATTTTTGGGAAAAAGATTGGAGGCAATGTTGAGGTTCTGAGGTTCATTTTGCTGTATTTTGGTTGTTTCTTTTGGTTTCAGGACGATTCCTATTGATGATAATGCCCAAATTTGAAGGATTTACGTGTATATCAGCCTTAGAGAGGAGATCTGCTACTAAATATTACATTTTCCAATGTATGTACTAGGGAAAATCTCATCTTATAATTGCAAGTATGTACTTTCAGTCTATGTAGTAGAATTTGGTTTGTTTCTTTGGAGTAGATATGGCCACAATTGATGGATACTGTCAGAGTCTGGAGATGTTGTGCAAGTTTTTGAAACAATTGAACTCTTTAATTAATTACTTTTCCAGCCAAGTTTATAAGATGTAGAATTTGTAAAGTGAATAATTGTTAAGGGTTTCAAAGATGTCATTGTTATGTGTCTCTTCTAGAGATATATAACATCTACGCAATTGATGCCTGCATACTGTATTTGGACTTCTTGTGTCAAAGTTTTTCAAACAATTTTGGTCTTTTAATCAAGTTAACTACTTCTCTACCCTAGATGGTTTCCCAATGTGATGCATAACTTACTTAGAATTCGTAAAGTGAATTGGTGTTGAGGGTTCATAGATGTCATTGTAGATGCAGCTTCACTACTTATATGTTTAATCAAGGATTCTTTTTCACTCTTCTTATGACATACTGTCAATATAAATGATATTTTTGGTTTTATTTTTTTCATCACCATAACTCATTCTTTTGTATTTCAGAGGCCGAACCTATTACCAATCGCGTGATGGCCTCCATCCCGGAGCCTCTTTTTGGTGGACGCATTAACGTAGTACAGAGTTATGGTCCTGATACGCTAGCTGGTATGATTTTGAATGAAATTTGTACTTTACAGTCTTGGTTTCTTGCTTGTCGCCCGGGGGGAGGGGGAGTGGTGTTGGTGCTATCTTTTGTCTTGGAAAAATCTCATCTTATAATTGAAAATATGTACTTTCAGCCTATGTAGTAGAATTTGGTTTGTAGTAGATATGGCAACAATTGATGGATACTGTCAGAGTCTTGAGATATGTTTTTGTTAATCAATGCCTAATTCATCATCGAAATTCTGATGCTGATGGAACAGGAATGTTTCATGATTTTCTGGTAGAGTTTCATTTAGTCTTCAAGCTTTTCTAAACTATATCCTAGATTCCTAGATGAATTGATACTGATCAGGATGAAAAGATGAGCTAATTTGTTCTCTTGTCATCAAGCTTTGTTCCTAGTGTTGAATCTTTCTCTGTAGAAGCCAAGATTGAATACAGGGGTTTAGAAATTGTCCAATGTTACTGTGGATTATGGGGTTTAGAAATTGTCCAAAAATTTGAGGTTTTTCTGTAACTGGGTTTTGCTAATATGGGTTTAGTGTGACAGTTCTTATTGCAATTTACTTGCTTTTGTTTGGTTGTGAAGAAAGTTTTGAGAAGGCAATGGCTTGGTATTTTCAATTATGCTTCATGATTTGAGTAAGGAAACAAATTCTGGAAATGACAATTGTGGGGGTGGGACTGTGGGGAGGGTTATTGTGTGTAATATGCTAAATTTGAACTTTGATTTTGACGTGAGCAGTTTAAAGATTTGTTTTTATTAGATCATGCATTTTCAGAACTTGTCCAATTTGAATATACCCTTCAATTGGCGAATAGATAGAATGAACAAATCTTCAGTTCTTGATGAAATTTGGTCCTTTATGTTTGAATTGTGTTTATCAGAGCCCTTTAGTATAATCTTGGATAATGGGGTTACTGTGGATTATGCTAAATGTCCAATGTTAGAAATTGTAAATGGAATGGGGGTTGTTAGGATGAGATAACGTGGAAGGTGCAATCTGGAATGCTGATAACCTTAAGGTAAAAGCAAAGTTCTTGTGCTCTTGGTTATTTGTTTTGACTTTTATGGATTATTCATTTGTACTGATTGAAGAGCCGACTTCACTAATGCTTGTAATTGCTTGTCCTTGTAGGCTCTATGATGTACGACTTCTTTATGGGAATTTGGCTGCTGCTGTGACGAAAAAAAAGGGGTCAGAGGAGCCACTTGGACTTTTCTTTACACTCTTGCTGCTCAGGTAACGGAAATGGTTTATATATAATTTAGTATCCTATAAGTTGTGATATTTGAATTTTTTGTGTCATGTACATCTCCCATTAATTTTCTAGCTTTTTGTTTCTTTAATGATTGCTTGAAGATTTCTGATTTTCTGTTATAGGAGGCTTGCAACAACACTAGAGTAATTGGTATGTGAAGTAGATCGAGGAAGATCCCTGCAAAGTTTATCTTGAAGTAGAGGAAAATAACTAACTTGTAAAGCTTAATCTTGTAAATTTTGGTAGAAGCTCCATTCCTTTTGTAACATTCATGAGGAAAATTAAAATGTAATATTTCTTTTTATATAAGCTTCATTCCTTTTGTATAGTTTTTATTCAAAAAAAAAAAAAAAAAATGGCATGCATATTTGCATGTCAATTTTTTTTTTTATTCATAAAAATTATTTTTGCGACGGCATTTTTGCCGTAGCAAATGACTTTTGGCGACGGCAAAAAACTTCAGTAGCGGTTGGTGGCGTCGCCATTGGTATTTGCGACGGCATTTTTCAGTCGCAAAATTCTTGCGACGGCAATCGTTTTGCCGTCGCTAATAGTCTTGCGACGGCGAATTGCCGTGGCAAATACCATTGGCGATGCCACCAACGGCGTCGGAAGAATTGCCGTAGCAGAGCCGTCGCCAATGCTCTTTTGCGATGGCAAAAGAGGTTTTTGCGACGGCATTGCGCCGTGGCCGTTGCAATTTTTTTTTGTAGTGACAGGAACAAAATAGGCCTTGTACGGATTCACACTTCTTAGCTTAATTACTAATCGATGTTAAAAATTGAGAATTGACACCCTTTATGACTCAAAGCCTAATTGACATTATCCTTGTTAATTAGATCACGATCCAATCCATTGAAGATGAATAACATCCTTGTTAATTTTCATTGAAGATCACGATCCAATCCATATTTTCTAGGCTGTGAAAATTAAGATGAATAACAAGTTAAAGGTAAAGACCCGGCGAGCTCAGATAGATAGATCGACCATCTAATTAGTAATTTTTTAATACGTAGTATAACACTAGTAGTGAATATAAAGAACAATTTAGCGCATATGTAGTAGCCTCATTACGAACTAAGGCTTGTCTCTAATTTTTTCTCAAATAAAAAAAGAAAAGTAGTAATTTTTCTAAATTATCTCCGCATAAATGTTGCTGATGAACTCAAATAAGAGACATAAAAGTTAATCAGAAGCGAGAAAATAAATCCACGTAAATTGAAAAACGGTTCATAGTACTTCATCTACTACATTTAGTCCTCTATTAGGATTTAGGAGGTACCATGTTTTAGGCGGGTGCATGTAGACGACATATCATTGTTATTATTTCAAAGGTACTTAATTTGTTCCCTGCTCCTTCATCATTACTGTTGCACAATGTTCCAAACTCCAAGCATCCCCAACTTCAAATCCAGTGCTGTTATGATTGTGCTGGAGTAGTGATGCCTCCAATAAATCATCATATTCATTATTAGTACCAGACTCCCCCAAAACTTCGTCCAAAACTTGATCAAAACCCAGAACTGATGTACTGGTTCTTGGAGCCTCAAACTGATCACAATTAGTAAGTACGCCTTCAACATCAACTTTACCAAATGAACCAACCTCCTGCCCAACGTGGGTGGAAGTACTACCAATACCACCACCTTGGCCACCACTGTCTGCAGCTAATATTGACTTCAACAGTAGCAGGATTTCCCGTGCTCTTTCGTTCATGTCAAGCCATTGTGGTACAGGCACGGATCCAGATCTAGGAGGTTGGTCGTGACTGATGAGTAGTTTTGACTGTCTGGAAAATCTACCTTCTGCTTGAAGCCGAGCAGTTTCCCACTGAGCCATGTGGCTGAGGTTTGAGAGGTTCTTCGGGTCGTCGCCATTGGCAGAGGCATGGATCGCGGTCTTGGGCTTGTGGGTTACAGGATCAAACCCTCTCTTGGCTAACCTCTTCTTTAGATGTGTGTTCCAGTAGTTCTTTATCTCATTGTCTGTTCTCCTTGGTAAGTTAGCAGCTATGGCCGACCACCTACATTTAAACATGCTTATCTCCATTAGCGGCTGTTAGCATGGTAATGAAACACATGCACAACGTTTTAAACAACTTCACCAAAGCATCAACCAAAGTCGACCAATCAATCGATTCTTTTGAATCGAGTAATGAATTAATTAATTAAGATTCAATTTAGCAAAAAATTACCTGTTGCCCAAAAGTGCATGAAGTAGAATGATGGTCTGGTCTTCCTGCAAACTGAAATTTCCTCTCTTAATATCAGGGTTTAGGTAGTTTCTCCATCTTAGCCTGCAGCTCTTCCCACATCTTTGGAGACCTGTATATAATACATAGGAAAACAGAGGTTAACGAAACCTATCTACAAATGGTAGCTACATATGAAATAAGATGAGACTACAAAGAGAGAGGTTAAGTATTTACCAGCTTTCTCTGGCAAGGAACGCCAGCTTCCATGGCCATGTTGTTGAACGAAAGCAAAGAGCTTCTTGTCCTCCTGAGGAGTCCATGGACCTCTCCTTATTCCAGGAGATGCAACAGGACTGTTAGATTGCTTTCCCATAACGTTGATGATGATGATACGAAAAGGGAAAGCAGTAACGAGATGGTACGTAGCCAGGCCAGTACCCTTTCCTTTTCTGTCCCTTTCTGTCAGATTTGATTGATTGTTTGAATATGACCAAGAATGGGCAGATTTCAACCACTATATCCGCTATATATAAAGAAAAACTATGCATTTGTGAAATTGGCATTGATGTTTACAAGATAGTTAGTGTGAATCACCCGACACTCCCATGTTCCCATTAATTTGAAAATCCAAATTTAATTTCTTGCTTGATAATTAGTTGTTTGCTTTTACTTTAGTTTGCATTTAATTTAGTTAATTCCCAATTCAAAACTCTCAAACAAAATTCTACCTTCCATTGTGGATAACTCATTTGGGCTACAAGTTAGTGGCTTTGATTAGGCTTAGTGTGAGCTAAGCCGAGCATTGCCGAGGCTTGGTGCCTTGTGAATATTATTTTATTTTATTTTATTTTTATTTTTCATTGTATGCTTTTAAGTTATTCTAGCGCCAATTACCCCTTTCTTTTCCTGTTTGAATAGTAGATATGACATGAAAATTGTTGTTCCTAGCTGGACGTGATGTGGGGCTACTAATCACGTGACCTCAGATTTTCAGAATCTACAAAATGTGACCTCATAGGATGAGGCGATGCAGCTCAATTTGGTACAACCTTGTCGAATACAGTTGAAGATCAGGAGAAGATCCTCTGAGCTACCTAAGTTTTCAAGAAGATGAAGACACATGGCCAAAGTCACATCTGGGCAAGAGATTGATTCCCTCATCCACATCGTAGTAGCCTAGTAGGGCATTCAAATCTTAACAGAGTCTGCCAGAAATCTCCTCGGAGACTCACTACGGGCTACCACCTCCACCCTATCACTGTTGCACTCTCGATCAGATCAGAACAGAAAACCAGAGGTTTCCATTAATCATATTACCCACGCTTTGATCTCCAATTCTTGAAGTGCTGGTTTGCTCAATTTTTGTTTTTTCCTGTGATAATTGGAAAGACAAAAATGTCTCTCACGTACAAACTAAGTTAACGGAAAAATTGGATGGAAAATTTAAAAGTTGATAGGGTGTAAACCGGCAACAATTAGAAAAGTGAGAATGTAAATAACCAAAATTGAAATATTATGGGGTAAATCGACAACCACATGAAAAGTTAATTAGGGAGTAATTTGGCTATTTCCATAATACCCATTCAAATTTTTGTCCTTCTCCATTCTTTCTCATCGTCTTCTACACTCTTGACAGCTCCATGTCTCTAACTCTTATTTATCATATCAAATATATATCTAGTACTAACAATTCAATCCCAACCTCCTCACCACACCACAAAAGTTAAGATCCATGCCAGACGAAATGGGTGTTGCTAAAATCCAATAAACACGACGACTTTCTTAACTGGGTCAAGCACAAACACTGAAAAGAAATTGAATTCACAACCGGGTGTTCTTACTTGGCTGCGAAATTGATATGGGTCTCGCTCAAAAAGTTGGGGGAGGGTTCAAAAATTCAAGCGATGATGATGAAGAAGAAGAAGTCGATCTGGGTTTTAATTAAATTAATAACGAAGATGAAATAAGGGCTAAATACTGTTTAGTACCCTGTGGTTTGAGTCCAACATCGATTCAGTCCCTCGACTTTCAATTTCATCAAAAACACCCCTACATTATCAAAATCTCATCTAATAGGTCATTCCGTCAACAATCCGTCAATTAAAGCCGTTAACTCGCTGACGAGGCATGTCATGTCAGATCATGTGGGCCCCACCTGTCAGGCAAAATTCTAAAATTGCCCCTGCCTTCTCCTAGCCCCAGAAGAACTCGGCTTCTTCTCTCTGTATGTGCTTTCAACTTTTCCCATATCTCAGCCTTACTAAATCAACTAAAACTAACATCTCTCTACACAATTTAAGCACATTTTATCAAACACACACCATACTTGCTTAACCATCATACACCACACAATTTGCAGTTGAAGATCAGTGCAGACGTACTGTACGTGTCCATTACACTCTTTGTGATTCTTTATTTGTGGATTTTATTTTGTTGCAAGTTTTACATTTAGGAAACAGTGACTGTCATTGTCTACAAAGTAGTTTGTAATCGATCGGTATACTTATAACGTCGTTCTAAACTCATGCTGGAGTAGCCGATAAATTTTAATTATTCTCTTTGACAATTAAAATTTAATTGTTATACACTAATATATATATATACACACACACAGAGAAAAATTCTATAGTATTGTGATATTTTATACATTCACTTAAACAAATTTGGTTCAAGTCTGTGTCATAGCCACAATCATCTATATACACGAATGACAATCTACACCTACAAACTAATATTGTGTTTTTGACATTTCTATATAAAGTTGGAAAACGCGTGAAATTAACATTTTGTAAGCTTCATTAACCATTTCTTAAAGTATTGACAAGGTTAAATCACTATTATAGATTAAAAAAAAATATTTGAAAAGTTATTCAGTGCATTTATGTATGTCATAAATAAATCTTACATATATGACCATAAAATTAAAATTTTTGTTTTGTGCATTAATCTTAGTTATGTTAGAGATAGTTAAGGTAGTTAAGCGAGTAGTGCTACATATCACAAATTTTTTTACCAAATATGAATACAAAATGATGTGGCGGATGCCACATCAACACTCTTTTTTACAAATCTTAGTGACATGGATTCCTAAAAATAATTAAGAAATACAATTATTTTCTTATAAATATTTAAAAAAACAGAAATCCCTAATTCACCGCCCTCTTTGAGTTTCTTCTAAAACCTTATTTGTAAGTTCTTTAATTATCGCTTGAAACACAGGTATCTGACAAGATTAAAATCTCAAAATCCTTCTAGTATCAAATTCAGAAACAATGTTCCTCCAATTTGGTTGCGAGAGAGTATATCTAAATCAAGAGGAATTTGACCCCAAAATCACTTTGGAACTCGGAAGAATACCATAAATTCCAGCATCATAGATATAATTCTTTGAAGCCATGCAGCCCCATCTTGCAAGATTCTAAACTTATCTTTCGCAATTGAAAGGGTGGAACCCATCTAGGATCAAAGTTCATAATAAATGAGTCGCAGTAGCAAATGAATTATTGATGTATGGAATTAATCAGGATACATATCACAGCAGCAATTGATCGGAGCAGCAATGGAATGCTTCTTTATGGAAAAGTTCATTTATTTATCTTGAATTTATTTTCTATTTATCACTTTAGTTTTATTTTATTAGAAAAGATAAACAAATAATGAATCCACTAAGGCAAAAACTCCATGTAATCAATGATTTGGCACATGCCACATCATTTGGTAATGAGTTTGGTATAATTTTTTGGGATATCAAGCATTTTCCTTCGATCTATGATCTCGTTATAGGTTTGTGAATGATAAAATTGTAACTTTAATTCAGTGATATGTGGATAGTATAACTTTATTGCCAATAATGTTGATTTAATTAGATATAATAAATGTACAATAACATCATAATACCCTAAACAACGCTCTAAAATTCAGTTTCACCTTCTATTTCACCTTGGGATTTGGAAAAATGATATACGTAGTTACGTACACGAGACCCCATTCCCTATCCATAATAATGCAGGTTAGGATTTGAACTTTTTCATGTTCTTTCAGGGAGTGTATTCCATGCACCTATGTGCAACTACACTGACCATGTGATAGTCACGTGGCTGTTAAAAAGTGGGGTTCTGTTAGTCCTGAAGGGGTTAGTGATGACAAGACAAAAAAAGTAAAACCAAGTAAAAAATAAATTTAACCATGACCTCTTGCCCCATGGGCGGACCCACCTCATGCCCAAATGAAGGCTATTGCCGTCACTTTTAATTAATATACTTACAAATATATGCTATGAAAAAATTTAATAAAAATGAAGGGCATCCCAACATTAATTAATTATATATTTCTTAAATTTTATTGTACTTGTCTGGTGCAACACATAATTATTATTAGATAACTCTGCTTTAATTTGTTCTATATTTATTCACATACATATATTTTAGTTTGGTGTTTTGACTGTTTTCACATCTCTCATTGACCAAAAACCTTGCCCCTACAAAATTAAAATTCTAGGTCCGTCACTGCTCACCGCCCTCGAATACGAATAAGATCAGCTCTGATCACAACCTCTCACCCCCCTCACACATGCATATGACCATCAGTGCATGGTCATTAGTGTTACCAAGTCAGACGTTAGTCAAACTCCAAAATAGATTTTTTACTTCCAAAAGAATGACTACTGTCTCTCCTCCTCCAAATTTCAATATGTTGAAACTCGCTCCTGTCACTTCACCCAAACTGACATCCGACTTCAAACCCGACCTGTCCGTTATAGAAACTGCGACCTGACTCCGGACTTGAGTCGCCTGATCTCTGGATTCAGTCCAGCCCATCACTTTCACCTCCAAGTCATGCTTCATTGTATAGATTCCATGGTGAGATTTGAGAGCTACATACGAGGGCCGTGGAGGATGTAGGAGTGCTAGGAAGTTTTTCTGGTTTAATCGGATATGGTTTTTCCGACTTCTAATTATGATACCAGTCGATGGATTATGGCAATAATTATAATTCAATGAATTAAATTTATATCAACCCTAAGCGTTGACGTAGTGGTGAGGGCACACGGTTGTTATGAAGCCAGTTACAACCACATACTTATTTTGGTTTAACTGTTTTTTTTTTTTTAAAAGGATTTTGTAAAAAGATTATAGTAAACTACACATTACTTTTCTTTTTTTGGATCAAAACTACACATTACTTAACATTATAATTTTGTTAATAATAAAAAAAACGCATGCATATTAATTTTAATAGTGGAGATGGATTCTTTAGAAAAAAAAATCATGAAAACTCATCTTTTCCATAATATATTCATAGGAGAAACAAAACTGCAATGAATTAATTTTTCGGATGAAATCACAAAGAAAAAAGTAGGTATATATTTTTTCATATTTTGCGTAATCTAGAAAAAAAAAATTGAATCGATAAATTTGACACAACCCATGTATTTACCTTTTCTTTAAATTTTTAATTTTCAATTTTATTTTTTCAATTAATGCGAAATTGAAAATCATTAAATTTGACTTTCTTGTTTCAAATTCATTCAATTTGGTCAACTAAAATCACCTTTATAACCATATATTTTTTTAATTAAATTTTTCAATGAGCAACCCCATCAATCAATACATAAGAAATTAGAGAAATCGACCGTTAGATGAAAATATTGGAATATTATATGCATGTTACAAAAAATTTAGCCAATTTTGTCATAGTTTCGATTTTGATCCACGTAGTCAACCCGAAATGACATATATAACCTCTTGATTGATTGATGACATAATGACTACGAACTATGCCAAATTTTTCACACGATGTATATAACTACTCCATGGATACTTGTGAATGGTTGAAAATAAATTTTTCAATTCCGATTTTGCGGCAATAAGAAATACCAATGTGTTTACTAATTTTGTATAACTTGTATATTGCATATGAAGTTAAGTAGACTTTTCCAAAGCGATAGCAATGTGGAAAATGAATTTAGAGAAACTGACCGTTAGATGGGAAGATTATAATTTTTCATGGTTATTGTAAAAATTCAGCCAATATTGTATTCGTTTCGACTTCAATCTACTTGGTCAACTATAGTTACTTTCATAACCCTATAATTATATATCAAACTCCTCAAAAGGCAATCCCATCGAGACGTACGATATAGGGGAAACCGACAATTTGATAAGAGGATTATAATATTTTATGCATGTTGTAAAACATTCAGTCAATTTCGTTGTATTTTTAATTTCGATCTACTTGGTCAATCAAAATAAAAATAACAACTTATTGAAACGTATAAAATTGAAAATAACAATTAACATGCATCTTTTATTCTTTATCAATTTCATATAAGCAACGTAGGTTATAAAAATTATTCCCACAATCCCACCAAGTTTTGTTTAAGTAGTAGTTTATCAAAGCAAAAACTTAAAAACATTAAATTAAAAAAAAAAAAAATCAGAAACTCTAGGTAGCTTGATCCCACGTAGTAACGATGGCAGTAGTATGCCTTAGCCACTCTCCCATGCTTGATTAGCTGGGGCAATAAGATATCACCCACTCTTATATAAAAACCATGGAAATGCCGTAATTAAAAAAAAAAAAAAAATGAAAATTCAGTCGGAGGTTTCAGATCTTCTCCGTCACCGACTGTATCAATCCATCAGACAATATCAGACCCAATTAGGCTATCAGTAGCAGTCTAGCAGACCCAATTACAATTGCTAGCCATCACCGTCACTAGATCCCAAACCTAGCCCTGTTTCAACTCAAAACCCGACCCATACCCTCTCGCCTCTCTTACCCGACTAGTTCACCGTCGACGACGAGACCCTAGCTCAGAACCCCTCGTCACCGGATTCGTATCGACCCCTTGTTATTTGAGGACCCGATGATCAATAGTCTTCATGCCCAGGAATTCCTCCTCGATCCGGCACGATCCCGACGAGGTCTCCCGACGGCGCTGCCTGCTGAGCCTAAATCCCTCGTGTTGGTTTAATTCCAGTTCTTACTCTGGTTTACCTTTTTAATAAATTTTACTTCCTTGACTAGTTTATTTTTTTGGGTTCAATCTCTTCAAAATAGACGTTGACTGTTAATGAAAAGTTAGCGTATACGGATGGTTTAGATTACATAGATGACGGACCCCACATTTTAATGGCTGAGATTGTTTCTTAGTATTATAATATTCGTCAGTGTAAGTGCACTGTCGGTGCATACAATCCTCTTCCGTTCTTTCATTAGTTACTTTTACTCATTTCGATAGCCAATAAAAAACTGTTCAGGTTCACCACACAACCAGTCAAACCCTAGCTAGCATACGTGAACTAACTATTTTGTGGTCTTCAGACTTGCAAAGTTACCCCAAACTCGTGTTAAAATATCATTGCCCTCCTATCAACTCAATTAAAAATAAGCTGCATGCTAATTTGCTATGCAATAATTTCAAGCGCAGAAGGATTTCAATGCGACTTCACCGACTGGATCAGTTAAATGTAAGTTGGTAATCTCAGGTCTCATCTCAACACGACTTTAATGATTTTATGGCCAGTAGTTGGTAGTCCATCCTCTGGTTCCTGAATTTCGCTATTACTACGTACTCACTCACTCACAACTTCAATTAATTGGTATGTATTAATTATCCCCATCATTACCCAGAAATTTAAATTAACAAACTTGTTTCTGATTTATTCAAAACATGTCTATATACGATGCAATGCAATGCAGCTATTGGTAGAGAAACCCTAAAGATAATGAAAACAGAAAATTATTCCTAATATTTTAAATCCCTTATTATCCGACCGCCCGCCCTGTGTCAAAACCAGAAAAATTCTCCCCAGTCTTCCTGTGAAAGTAGCTTATATTTACCTTTATTTGATTGGTAAATTAGTACAGTACTTTCATGATACTAGCTTCTGTAGGAAATTGCCGAGGACATAAAAATATATGCTTATATGAACATTTAGTCAGTGAGATTGATGCAGACATAGTAACTCATCGTTTAATTAGCTTGGTTGATTTCGATCAACAGAGTAATTTTGCTTGATCAAAACAAATAAATTTATCGATTAAAGTTTGTGTCCTTTTTCTCATACCCAAAAAAAAAAAAAAAGTTTGTCCTTTTTCCTGTTTAGGTTAATTTGCTTGGGGAGCGCGCTATGTGGCCGTTGAGGAATCCTGCTGTTCCATTAGTGGATTTATGGCAAACAACTATAACAGTACGAAAAAATATGCAAGAATATTAATTTGCCCTAAGCTATATAGTACATGCTGCATGTGTTCCCGCGCGTTCTTTATTGGAAAGGACGATAGACCTTACTCCGAAAGTAACTGTTCGGTCTTCTTTCTGCAGTACTATTTGAAAAAGCCAGCGCAAGTTCTACATCCTTTATTTACAGTTTCCCTTTTCATTTTTACAACTCTCTTTAAATCAGGGACCAGGAAATGTCCTAATTTCGTATGGTATTTAATTTGGGAAGTTAACACTGTACGTTGCACAGGTCCCCCCCCCCCGGGGGCAAAGCTATTCTCCCTCGTTAAAAAGTACTGCATGCTAGTTGCTTGGTTTGGTTTGCACAGGAAAAATTGAAGAAAGGAGAAAAAATTAATATGCATGGCACATGCTTTCCATGCTGTTTCAATACCCAATCATAACCCTAGATTCTCAGTTAGGCGCGTAAATAATTACTACACACCTACACACGTACACTGCAGTGGACACACAACTTAAATGACTCCGGCATTATTTATTAAGCAATCATTCTGTGATTCTCATTACCATGTGGTGGTCCAAGCCAATAATATCACTTGAATTTAGTAGGCACTATTCAGGGGGTGAAAAATAAAAATAAATAAATTAAGAGACCAATCAGAAATAACTACAAGTCATATGGGCTAATAATATCAACCTGGACCACCACGTATATCATGGTCTAGGACCATGTAATAATTCCCCGACTTTTTCAAATTTACTTTCTCAACAATATATAACTGCAAACCCGAATGCTTAATTAATAATACTGACCTCCAAGGTTGTAACCAGTATAAAAAATTACTTTTCATTCAATGATTTATTATGGAGAAATTGCAGAAACTGCAGTAACAAATTATGTATAGCTTGGATTATCCAAAAAAAAAAAATTATGTATAGCTTGGATCTTATCTAAAATGGGTTTAGTCTAATTTGGGTTTTTGACAGAACGGTGCTCGTTATGTCCTCTTGCCCGTCTGATTATGTATATATATTCCCCACGCACAGCAGAATAGAATAGAACAAAAAAAAATGAAGGAAGAATTCCCACGCACATCTTTGTAAACCCATCAACAAATGAAAGATGAGACTATATATACGTAGAGAGAGAGAGAGAGAGAGAGGGTACCAGCTTTCTCGGGCAAGGAACGCCAGCTTCCATGGCCATGTTGTTGAGTGAAGCAAAGAGCTTCTTGTCCTCTTGAGGAGTCCATGGCCCTCTTTTTATCTCCGATAGGCCTCATCATATGGCCCTTGGGCCCTAAGCCTGACCCGACCCTTTCATTAGGGCGGGCCGGCCCGACCCTTTTTAAAATAGGGTAGGGTATGGGTCATACAAATGAAACCCGGCCCCGCCCGATTGAGCCCGTAAGGGCTAGGCCCTGCCTGGCCCTAAAAATTAATATTATATTTTTGAATTTGATTTTATAATATTACATGTGTATAAAAACTATAGAAGTTTTGATGAGTATTTGAATCTGCCATATTATAAATGGGTCTCTATCTCTTAAATCATTCTGGCTGTAAGGCTGTTTAAGGCCCAACCCAAATGTGAAGTCCAACTTGCCAAACCTATCCGGCTATCCCATTATCTGTCATCGACCTAATTGAGACATTGAGTCTCTCTCAAAGACTCCGCCTCTCTCTCTCACAGTCTCAAACTCTCTCAGTCTCAGACCTGTACTTCTCCGCCGCCAGCCACCATATCCGGCCGTTCTTCTCAGCCTCTCTCTCTCACAGCAAACCCATCTTCTCCGCCGCATATCGAGACTTGTTCCGGTAAGCTTGTAACGAGTCGGACTGAGATCGAGACTTGCCGACGAGTGGACCTCAGATCGAGATTTACAGACGAGTCAGATAGCAGATCGAGGAGTAGACAGAGTCGACGAAGCGAGCTGAGGCTGTGATGTTGACAATGTCCTGTTCCAACCCGATCTGAGGCAGTGGAGTAGGCGACGTCGACGCACAAGATGTGGATTTTGTTCCCAGTCTTCGTCATGCATCCACCGCCGACGCAGAAGGTGAGTTCTCGATTTTGGTTTGTTATGGCCTTCTGGGTTTGAATCTCTTTTTGATTCTCTCTCTCTCTCTCAATCTCACAGTTCTTCCTTGATCAAGCACTGTCAAGGAGACCGGTGATCTCCTTAGAGGCTTAGAGCTAAAAACATGGTGACGTCGGGCTTATCCACTCGGTGAGGTAATCTCTCATTCCCGTTCAGTCACACACTTGGTGTCTTGGTGATGTCTGTGATGTTGGTGTTTCGGTGATGTCCAGTTTCTAAATTATTTATATGTTTTTGTGCAGGTTCTTTGTTTGGTGAAGACTTGATTGTGCTTTGGTGAAGACTTGATTGTGCAAATAGCAAAGGCAAAGCTTTGCAACTTTTTGGGAATTGGTACAATTTTTGTATCAAACATTACAACGTTTTTGGGAATTGATGAGGACTTGATCAGTTCTTGTATCGAATCAGTTTTTGTAGCCTTAGTGGCTTAATTCCTCAGTGCAATTAATAGTGAGACTGAGGAACTGAGAATGTGAGTTTGGGACTTGAGTTTATGTGGGATTTGTAATTATTTGTCAACTCAGGTTCTGAAATATCAAAGTATCTACTATCTAGTGATGTTTTTTTTTTTTTTCTTATAGTTAGCAAAATTTGATTTTATGTGAGTTAGACAAAAGCCCGGCCCGGCCCTTTTGGCCCTTGCAGAATGGGCCTGAAGGGCGGGTAAGGGTTTGCATTTTGAGGCCCCGGCCCGGCCCTAAGTTTCGTTGACTTAGTTAAAGCCCGACCCTACCCTAAGCCCTAAATTTTAGGGTAGGGCTGGCCCTAGCCCGGCCCATGATGAGGCCTAATCTCCGAAGTCGTAGCAGTGCTGTTAGTTAACGTTCTAGACTTCCCCATGATGAGAAGGTCGCTATAGCTATCGCTGCTACTCTTGATTTCCTTTCCTTTTTCGGATGGAGAATTCTCAATCAAGGTATGACCACAATGGTCGCCATTAGGGCATCTCCAACTCTAGTGTCAAAAGCCATTTTGGCTTCCCCAATTCAAATCCAGCATCTCCATCCCAATAGAAAAAGGTAGTCAAAATGACCCATGAGTCAAAACCTTAGTCATTTTGACTAAATTTTGTAGAATGAAAGCCAAAATGGAGAAGAATGGAGATGAGGTAGGCCCCATGATCTATTGAGATTATGTTATGGCTTTTAACTAAAGGGGATTGGAGATGCTAAATCTAAATGAATAATAATGACACTAAAGGTGTCAAATTCATGAAATGACTATGACTTTTGACTAAAGGGTTGGAGATGCCCTTACCTGCATATTTATATTGGTTCAAGTAACTATTGGAATTTCTAGTTTATGACCAGACTACCCTTTTGTTTTCAAGACTATTGGTTTTGCTTAAATTGGTTGGAGCCGTGTTATAGTTAATGATATTGTCCCACTTCCAGCTTGATATTAGACACACCAGACACCCATTATATGAACATAAACCATATTCAATTACTCTAAATAAAGATTCCAGAACGTGGTATGCACGATATACCGGTTTAACTGCCACTTCACTAACTCAGTTAAATATACATTGATAGGATATCTCAGGGCTCTCATCTATGATCTATCTGAATATTATAAACATACATATATGCTCACACACATAACAGGGAAATATATATAATATGTGCTGTAATCGTTCTCTAATTGTAACGAAGTAATCTAGCTAGGGTTTTTTTGTTCAAAATTGATTTAATCTGATAATATGAATTGTTCCATTTCGTGAGTGCAACAAAGTGCAAAAAAATTGGTATTTTGAAAGAGTAATGTTTTTTTGAGTCCTTGGAATCAATCATGTGTTTTGTAACCACTTTCGTTAATGACTTGAACTAGCTGAAATGGGTTCTTGATTAACATAAACTTCAAACCTATGGGTACGCCTCCCTGGTTCGGGGAGTGAGGGACGTTAATAACTAGCTAGTTTCAGCTCCACATCAGCGGATAAAAGGGAAGAACTAGAATATATAGTAAATATGTGCAAGCAAGATTGTATTATTTAAACTGCGACACATATGACAAAGTAATATCGGCATTACACCCAAAACCAGTTGAAGAGGCCCAAAATCTTATAACTCTTTTATTAGAACTTTTTGTAGGTACAAGTTTTGACCAACTAGGTGTATTGGCATTCCCATACAAAACGTTGAAGTATCTTCCGTGCGCGCTGATCCAAGAGAATCTCAGGTAAATGCATACTTGGTTAGTCCCATGTGTTAATTAGTGGTTGGTCTAGGAAAATATCTTTGGGGTTTAATATTTTTTATTATTTAAATATATTTTTCTATTTGTAATTGATTTCCTAAGTATTTTAGGATTTGGTGTCTTTATGTGATTATCTTTAACACAAAAGATTATTTCCTTGTAGAAGTCAAATTAGGGTTGTATTCTGTTTGATTAAGTATTGCACGACCTCTCAATATATATTTGGGAAACAGACGGTCAAAGGGTAGAGATGCAAGAATTAGTTTGGTAGTCTTGCTTGCTTGAGATTAGCTTTGTCATAAGAGTACTAGTCAAAGACACTTGTTCCTTGCATAAGTGTTCTTGGTCGTGTTCCTCATATGCATAGATTCTCTTGAGATCAGTAGAATGGCTGTGAAGCAAGAAGAGCAAGAGTCGAAGATCATTCAAGTGAAGAAGGAGTTCAAGATTGAAGATAAACTTCTCATTAGTTATGTCTAGTGATTGTAGCCGAGCAAGTGCTATTTGAGTTTGTAAAGATCATATCCTTCATCATAAGTTAATTGGTCTTATTTTGGGTTCTCAAGAGTAAGAGCCCCGCAGTGTTTTTAACCTCATGTTTGAGGTTTTCACTGTGTAACCAAAAATCCTGTGTTCTGTGTTATTTTTGGTTTTTGCCCAGTAAGGATTGCAACGTGCCTATAAATCCCTGTTTTCCAGAAAACACGTTCTGTTCTTGTGTTTTCACTTGGCATCAGAGCAGGTTCTAAAGCTTTTTAGTAGATCCGAGGACATGATGGAACGTGAATATAACAGAGCATCCAGTTCGATAAACTGCCCCCCTTTGTTTGATGGTGAAGATTACTCACAATGGAAGATCATGATGAGGGCATTCCTCTACTCTCAGGATGAAATTATATGGAATATTGTTGAGACTGAATGGGAACACCCAACCAAGGTTGAAGACTCAAAGAAAGTAGAAGGGACATCTGCAAGAGTTCTTAAGCCTAGGAAGGAATGGACAGAAGAGGAGGTTCGGAATAGAAGTTGTGATTTCAATGCACGGAATTCCTTATACACAGCTTTATCCAAGAAGGAGAGGGTGAGAATTAGCCATTGTGACACCGCTAAACAAGAATGGGATCTTCTTCAGGTCACTTATGAAGGAAATAAAATGGTTAGAGGTCAGAAGCTTCAGAGACTTGTCTTGGAGTTTGAGAACATGCAAATGCAGGAGGATGAATCAATAGATGACTTTCATGCTCGTCTTCTGAATGTGACAAGTCAGTGTCGCAGTCTTGGTGATCCTTTTGAAGAGCATCGAATAGTCAAGAAAATTCTTTGGTCTTTTTCATCAAAGTTTCAATCCAAACAGACAGCTATAGAGGAAGCTCAAGACCTGGACACCTATTCTCTCGACGAACTGATAGGTAATTTCAAAACCTTTGAGATGAGGATCAAGCCCGAGAAAAAGGTAAAAATTGTTGCTTTCTCTTCTGTTAAAAAGAAAGATGATGTTGATGATGATTATGTGGATTTATCGTTGTTGACAAAAGAGTTCAAAAATTTTCTGAAAAACAAAAACTCCTTTGGAAGCTCTTCGAAAAATTTTCCTAACAAACCTAAATGCTTTGAGTGTGGTGGAATTGGACATCTTGCTACCGATTGTGGCAACAAGAAGTATAATTCACGTGGTAACAAGGCTTTGAAGACCACATGGAGTGATAGTGATGAAGGGTCTCAATCAGATGGTGAAGAGGTAAATCTTGCTTTTACTTCCTCTCTTAATATTGATTTATCTGATGATTCTGACTTGGAAGATGATACTCTTGATGAAGAAACAAATGAAAAGTGTAAGCAATTGTATAATGCCTCAAAAATTGTTCTTCGAAAAAATTACAAACTTGAAAAAGAAGTTGAATTATTGAGAGTGGATAAATAAAAGATTGAGCAAAAATTTGAAACTTCTTTAAAAGAATGGGATGAAGAACGTACTGACCTTGTTTGTAAGATTAAAGTTTTGCAGGGTGATGTCAAGTTTAAGGATTGGGACAAGGAACATGGTGATCTTATTAACAAAATTAAAGTTTTGCAGGTTGAAGTCAAGGCTCAGTCCACTCTAAATGTTTCACTAACCCTTGAAAATGAGAAATTGCAGGATGAGCTACTCAAAGTCAAGGAAAGCTTCAACAAGTTCTTTATAGGGTCTGAAAAGGTCTCCAAGATGATGGGCTTTGGTAAAACTCATGGCAACAAAGAAGGGTTAGGTTATGAAGGTGAGTCTTGCAAGCCTTTAACCTTTGAAAAAGGTGTAGAATGTGAAAGTTCATTGGATCAGTCACAAGCTTCAAAGAACAATGATTCTGGTCCCAAGTTGCCCAAAAGATCAGAGGCAAATTTAGCCCTTCAAACCCATCAAAAATTTGCTCAGGTAAGTTCTGACAGTCACAATTCTGTGCTTCAGCCCAGGTATGTTCATAACTCTAAAAGCTTTATTCCCACTTGTCAATTATTGCGGAAAATTGGGACACATACGTCCTAGGTGTAATATACTTCGCAAGGTCACTTAAAATCAGAGGAAAGCATAAAAAATTAGCCCAACTGCATCGCTGCAAGCTGAGCTGAAAGAGCATCTGAAGTTGATTTGCAGGATTGCAGAGCGTATTGCAATCCCCAAAGAGCAAAATTTGAAGCAGAAGCAAATCTGGATTAAAAAAGGTTCAAATAATCGTTTTTTTTGCTCATACGGATAATCTTGATAATATGCTTGAGCTTGCTTTTGTTCCTACTAAACACAAATTGGCTAATTTGTTTACTAGGCCTTTAGACAGAACTCAATTTGAATCACTTAGAAGCACCGTTGGTGGATGCTCTAAGTATTGATACTCTCACTTCGCTTGATCCATTTTGCATGCATTCATATTGAATGTTTTCATCGTAATATAGGTGCATTATTATCTTTATCATAATATAGATGCATTATTATTTTTGTCTCTGCAATGTTAAATTCAGTTTCTGGAGATTCAGGATTGCAAGTGTGGTTTGTATCCCCAAGTTTCTGACAGATTAATTCGAACTTAGATTGACAAGGGCTATACTCCTTTCCTTAAATATGTGTGCAATGAGTTGATTATCATGTTTGAACGTGCTATTGCATCACTCTGTAATTGTGAGTATGAACAACATATTCTCTATCAGTTTGGTTCATCACATGCACACATACTCTACGTGGCGGTAAGTAATATTTGTGGTTGCTCTGTTCTCGATACTCATGTACGAAGTTGTTCAATGTTACTGCTGCTCCTTGATAAAAAAAAAATAATTAAAAAAAAAATACAATGTTTTATGGAGCATGGCCAGACTATTCCCAAAGTAAACAGACCTCGGTCGTGACGAACGATATGAGGATTGGGAAGAAACGGGAATGGTTTGGTCACTCCGGTGGATTGTAGGGCTGGGCATCCAAAACCGAAGTCCCGGTACCGTACCGAAACCGTCCCGAAATCAGTCGGTACGGGCCGAGACCAAATTCTGAAATTTACTATTTGGGCCCGTCCAGTCCCGTCTCGTGGAAACAGGCCCGGTACCGGTACTAGCTTAGTCGAAACCGATTGATCCCGTCCCGTCCCGGTAAAATTAATTAAATTAAATCTTTAATTTTTTATATTACTTGGTTGGTTTTGATTGGGTAGTTTGTGGGAACACAAAGGAATGACCACACTTGATCAAAACATTTTGACCTAAACTAAACGGCCTAAGGCCCTAAGCCAATCGATCCCCAATTCTTCTAGTCCAGTCTCCACTCTCCAAACTTCCAAAGACATCGATCGATCTCCACTCTCTTCTCTACTCTCCACTCTCTTCTCCACTCTCCACTCTCTTCTCCACTCTCCACTCTCCAATTCTTCTTCTGTTCTTCATCTAAATCCCCGATCCCCAATTTCTTTCCAATTTCCCTTCACACAGGCACAGCAAGCCCGATCCCCAATCCTTACTTTATTGTGAGGATTCAAGGCTTCAAGCACCATCCTCGACTTTACTTTCGAACAGATCCGAAACAACCGAGGAGAAGCTCGATTTGGAGCAGTCCGACCCGTAATCGTGGTTTTTTTCGTCATCATCAACAATCAAGGAGGCTTGGTACTCGCTAATCTGTTCGATCTGTGCCATATGAAATCGATTTGATTTTGAATTTGAAATCGAGGAGAATTGAAGGTGTGGAGGGAGGGTTGAAGATCTGGGGTTGAGTATCTCGTCCTCTTTCGCAAGGGTTTCCAATTTCTTCAGGAGTTACTGAATTCTTCTCATAATTTCGCTCCTTTGGATCTATTACAAGCTACGGGTCTCTCCTTATTTTATCAGACGGATCTTTAAATTGTTGTTACGGCCTCAGATTTGTGAATTGTGATGTTTTATATAGGAATTGCCACTTGAATTCTGTGCTACGTTGATGCAAATCTTGTGGTTTGAGTTCTGGACTTGGTTGAGATTAAGCAAAATGATGATTCTTTCTGGTATTAGAATGGTATATTTGGTTCGCAAGACTTTCCTTTTCTCAGGGATCGTTGTGAGCGTGGATACACTGCTCAAGGTACTATAGAAAATCCATGTTTTTACCTGTTTGCAATTGACCACTTGTTTCTGCATAATGTGATTTCGGCTTAATCGTTCGATATGACATATTTTGGTTGCAGTAGATTCTGTATCTATGATGTGGGGTGGTCTTGTTCCGGTTTCCACTTGTTTATAGTATTGTTGAGTGGATTATTACTGAATTAGTTCATTCAGATCCACAGTCTGAATCAGATAATGTGATCATCTGTGTGGGGAAAAACAGAAAAGAAAAAGGAATCGGGTATCCCGAATTGGGCCCGGGCCCGACCCGATCCCGGTCGGTTTCGGTACCTTCGGTACCAACCTTGAAAAACCGTAGTCCCGTCCCGTCCCGTCCCGGATAATATTTTCGGTACCGGGCTCGGTATCAGTCAGTAACCGGCCCGTCCCGTCCCGTGCCCAGCCCTAGTGGATTGTGAAACTATTGACTCGAGTTGATGTGTCCTTTGGGATGTCATTGTTATATCTAGTACCCTAAAGTCATCTGACTTGGGAGCTGCTGGCATAATACTCGTTACATGGGTCTTAGTCTTCTTGTGCAACAATTTTACTTTGTGTGAAAGGAAAAAAAAAATTTAAAATTATGCCCACACGGTGTTATAAGGGGAATAAATATTATGTGCATCTATTTCTTTCTTATATGAGTTCAGATTTCAAGGATTCTACAAATATTATACAGTCCATCTTGAGCTATGTTCACACCACACAACAAAGGTAAAGAATACTCGTTCATCTTCTAGCTTACCTTGTGGTTGCAGAAAACAATTCACTCATGTGAACTTATCTTGTTGCACTTGTGTTTATGATTGTGTGGTCCTGCTCTTGTTGGAAAAACTATGCGAATTAAATCTGTTCTTAGCATTTGGATACAACCCACTCATTGTGTGTTTGCATTTCATTCTTGCATCTCTCATAACATGATCACACTTAGGGGGAGTATTAATACTTGTACTATCTTCCTCTGATTGATTCGACTTGGGCTAGTGTCTACTGTACAACATCTATTTCTGATCCTCCTTCTACATAGCTTCAGCTACGTAAGTTACCTTTGTCATTCCTATTCAAAAAGGGGGAGTGTACTTACATGAGCATTTGTCAAGCATAATTAGCTAGAATGAGCCACGCTCATGCTACCACCAGCGGTACCAAATACCACCAACGGTGTGACCTACGGAAGCACAGCCAAGAGGGCTACCGCCTGAGCCCCGGCTCATCCCTAGATCACCGCCGACGCGCCGCGCCAAGATAGCATCAGAAGTTCCAGAAGCTGGGAACTGAAGCATATCAGTTCCACATCGAAAACAAGGAAGAGGTCAGCCTCTTCCTCACCTATAAAAGGTTCTCTCCTCTCTCCTCATTAATTACGCATTTACTACTTACCTACTGTTACGTTGTCAACATAAATACATTGACTAACTTAGGCATCGGAGAAGAGAAGACCGCCCAGCGCGGTCTCCCTTTGACGCCTCTTTGTATTTTACTTGACAAGTAGCGGGAGTATCGATCATATCGTAAGTAGCGGTCCGCCCATCGGACCAGCGTTAACCAAAGTTTAGCTACCGCTGAACTTTAGACATTAACATTGGCGCCGTCTGTGGGAATCCTTGAACAAAAGGCCATCCCACCACAACAATCACCATGACTAACGGTAGCGGGGCAAACGCTGAAGAGTAGGCAAACCAATCCTCCAACCCCCATCCCATCAATCCAACGACTAACGTTAACCCAGCGGTTAACGTTAACTGTGCATTATTCAACACACCGATCAACCCTAGCGGGGAACCCCAGATTACTCCCTAGGTCCCGCCAACTCAAACTACGGCGGAGGCTTGGCCGAGTGGCAGTCGCCCACCGGTACAGGACCTTGCGGCTATGTATGAGCTGGCACTGGCGTACCTCCACAAGACAAACAGGGAGCGCGAGCAGGAGCACAGAGAAAAGGCCGAGGCCCAGAAGCAGGTGGCCAAGTTGATGTCAAGATTTGACGAGCTGAAGAAGGCGCTGGAAGCAAACGCTAATCCAGCGCAGAGCGAGCAATCGCGGAGCACCAGACGCAATCGACCAAATACCGGCGAATTGGTACCCGCACCAATCATACAGATGCAGGTACCGCTGAACCCACTAAAACTATTGGAAATGGGCCCACCTCCCCTGCCCCGACTAATGTTGGAGCAGGAAGCGGAATCAAAGCCGCACACCAACCGCTCGACAATAAGGGCTAGAACTGAGGGTAATCCACCTGTCCCCAGAAGGGAACTGGCACAACGGAACCTCCAGGCTGGGCCCGCTGGCGACGCAACCTCCCTAATCCTGGAAAGGATGCAACAATTAGAGCAAAGGCTAATCCGGGTGGAGGCAGTAGCCCCAACGCCAATTCCAAATCCACTATTTGCTTCCAGGCCAAGACCATTCACCGCCAGGATCCTGCATGCCATCCGGCCGGCACATGCGAAGACACCAAAAATGTCACATTACAGCGGCAGGACTGACCCCTTTGTCCATATGGACACCTTTAAAAAAGTCACTAACAACAAGGGGTTCGATGACGCCACCCTCTGCCACTTGTTCAGCGAAACATTGGATTGCGAGGCAATGAGTTGGTTCTTTGAGTGCCCGCCAGGATCCATCGACTCATTCCACGTACTATCAAACGCTTTCCTATCTCGGTTCATCCTGTTGGCCGCCAGACACCACAACACAAGTCAGTTGTTCAACGTCAAACAGGGCGCAGAGGAAACATTGAAGTCAATCGTCACCAGGTGGCGAGCGGCGGCATCTCTCAGTGCCGAGATCTTGATAAAACAATGGCGTTGGCAGCCTTCAAGCAAGGACTCCTAAAGGGACCATTCCTCTATCATCTCAATTATAACCACCCAAATGCTGCATACGACCACATCATGGGTGAGGCCGTCACCATGCACAAGCAGAATTCATCACATATGGAGAAACCCCACCACCTCCGCCAACACCAGCAAAGGCCACTCAGCCTTCCTCCAGCCATCAGGAAACCGCTAACAAAACCCCTGCTTCGCCGCCAACTGATAAGAAGAGAGAGTGGCAACATGGAAACTACCAGAGCAAGCGGCAGAAGGACCAACATTACCACAAGGGCAACCGCTCATCCCAGGGGGATAACCGTAACAAACAGACGGAGTCCTCCCAGCGGTACGCAGTGTTCACGGTCCTCACAGCCTCGTATGAGGAGATATACGACCAGTGCAAAGACCAGATCCCACCTCCACCCCCAAGAAAGTACCCCAGAGCGGGAAAACCAAGAAACACTGGAAAGTGGTGCAAATACCACGAGGACAGCGGTCACAACACCAACTACAACGCTCTCAAAACAGCAATTGAGACTTTGTATTGTGATGGTAAGATGGAACAGTTCAAGGTGCATTAGCCGCCACCTGTGGTCGCCAACATTGAGCCCATGCGCCGCATTAACACCATCGACGACGGTGCTCCAATCACCAACATGTCTCATAGGGCAAGAAAGCGCTATGCACGCGCTAACCACCCCAAGGAAGTTTGCAACATCCGTTATGAGAGATCAGCAAAACTCCCAAGGTCTGGATGGGAACCCATTACCTTCTCGGAAGAGGAGCGCGGAGTGCATCTGCCCCACGACGACCCATTCTTGATAGACACCATGCTCGATAAATGGTCCGTGGGTAGGGTCCTTATTGACAGCTGCTCCGCTGCCAATGTCATCTTCAATGGCTGCTACAACCAACTCCAGCGGAATACAAAGTTACTACAGGATCATGAGCCATTGCTCAGCTTCTCCGGTGACGTCACACAACCGCTTGGTTCTGACTACATGCGCCTGGTCATCGGCGCAAGCCCATGCACAGCGGAAATACATACAGAGTTCATCGTTGTTGATTGCTTCAGCTCATACAATGCCATCATTGGTTGACCAACGCTCAACAAACTAAAGTGCATCATAGCCGGGTACATGCTTCTCATGAAGTTCCCTACACCCAAAGGGACAGGCTGTGTGAAAGGAAGTCAGCAATTGGCACGAGAGTGTTATTCAACAACTGTGTCGCAGTCAACATGCCGCCATGAGATCTTAACGGTAGGAAGCCATGCACCAGCGCCAAACATCTTTGAGGACCCTAGGGATGACGGGGCGAAATATGTAAAAAAAGAGCCTGTTAACCCCGAAACATCGTTGAAGGTTATCAACATCTCCGACGACCACCCTGAGCGGACAGTCCGCATAGGCGCTCAGCTAGCCCCAGAGATAGCGGCAGAGCTCACTCAGTTTATACGTGACAACGCCGCTGTCTTTGCATGGTCCTACGCTGATATGCCAGGCATTTCCCCTGAAATTATCATGCACAAGCTGAGCATAAAGCCATCCTTCTATCCGGTCAAGCAGCGGCGAAGGGCCTTTGACGAGGAGAGATATCGTGCAATAGGGGAGGAGGTCGCCAAACTCCAGGGCATTGGATTCATCCGCCAAGTCAATTATCCTCAGTGGATTTCCAACTTGGTCATGGTCAAGAAACCTAGCGGCAAGTGGCGGATGTGCGTAGACTTTAAGGGTCTCAACAAGGCATGTCCCAAGTATAGCTTCCCGCTACCCCGCATTGATCAACTGGTCGATGCAACCGCTGGACACGAGTTGCTCAGCATGATAGACGCCTTCTCTGGCTATAATCAAATCAAGATGCACCCCGGCGACCAAGAGTGCACCACCTTTACAACCGACAAGGGCCTATTCAGCTACAATGTCATGCCTTTCGGTTTGAAGAACGCTGGCACAACATACCAGCGGTTGATGAATGCCATGTTCGCGGAGCACCTGGGCAAAATTATTGAGGTCTACATGGACGACATGTTGGTCAAGAGCATCAAAGCCAGCGAACACGTGTCGAACCTCCGCATCATATTCGCCATCCTCTTGGCCTATGGCATGCGCCTCAACCCAGAAAAATGTTTCTTCGGCGTCACGTCCAGCAAATTTCTAGGTTACATCGTCAGCGAGCGGGGCATAGAGGCTAACCCCGACAAGGTGCAGGCCATCCTCAACTTGAAGGCCCCAGAATGGAAGGTGCACGTTCAGAGCCTCCAAGGCAAGCTAACCGCCCTTTCTCGGTTCATCTCCAGGCTCACTGACAGGTGCCTCCCATTCTTCAAAGTTCTGAAGAAGACCCACAAGAAAGAAATTGACTGGACCCCTGACTGTGAGGCGGCATTCCAGAGTTTGAAAGAATACTTGGCAGCAGTCCCATTTCTTTCAATCCCTGTACAGGGTGAGGTACTGTACATATACCTAGCAGTATCCAAATCAGCGGTAAGCTGCGCCATTGTACGACGGGAAGGCCAGGAAGAGCTCCCAGTGTTCTACGCCGGCAGAGGCATGAACGGGGCGGAAACAAGATATCCCCCCCTGGAGCAGCTCGCTTTAGCACTCATCGTTGCCGCCAGGCGACTCCACCAGTACCTTCAGGCCCATACTATTCATGTCTTAACAAACCAACCGCTGAGGCAGGTAATGCAGAACACTGAGCACTCCGGGCGCCTTAGCAAGTGGGTCATCGAGCTCAGCGAGTTCGATATTGACTACAGGCCAATGACTGCCATGAAAGGTCAGGCGGTGGCAGATTTCATCGCTGAGCTCACCGAGCGTCAGGATGAACCCAATCCAAGGGTGGATACCAGCGTAGAAATGGTAACCGCTGAAGAACCAGCCCCACAGCAATCAGACTGGAACCTCCATGTGGACGACTCCGCTTGCGCCAAGGCCTGCAGCGCCGGAGTCATCTTGACGGGACCGGGGGGACTAAACGTGGAATACGCGTTAAAGTTCAATTTCATAGCCTCAAACAACATGGCGGAATATGAAGTGCTCATAGCAGGTTTACTCCTCGCCATAGACTCGGGGCTGATAGCGTCAACATATTGAGCGATTCCCAGCTAGTCGTTAACCAGGTCAACGACAGTTTCCAGGCCAAAGATCAACAGTTAGCGGCATACTTGGGGTACGTCACACTATCACACAGATCCCCAGGGAAAAGAACGCCAAGGCTGATTCTCTTGCAAGACTGGCAATCACTCAACCACACCAAAGTCAAGCGGACACAAGGGTGGAATGCCTTGACAAGCCAAGCATCACCAAAACCATAGCGGAAATTTTCAATATTGAGGTCAATCCCAGCTGGATGGATGAAATCATCGAGTACAAGCGCAATGGAACACTGCCAACTGACAAGGTCGAGGCAAGACAGCTTAAACGGAGGGCAACCTGCTACAACATCAAGAATGGCAAACTTTACCGCCAGGGGTTCACCCACCCCAACCTCCGGTGTCTGACCCCAGAGGAGGGACATGTCGTGCTTGCAATGATACACGCTGGGGAATGTGGAAACCACTCGGGCACCAGATCCCTGGCCAATCGCACAATGTGACAAGGCTACTTCTGGCCCACGCTCGGCGACGACGCCAGGAAGGTTTCCAGATCTTGCCACAAGTGTCAACAGTACGCTGACCTCCCCCATGCACCGGCGGAACCCTTGTCAATCATCATTGGCCCATGGATTCACTCCATGTGGGGCCTAGACTTGCTCAGAAAATTTCCAACCGCCAGGGGTCAGTTCAAGTACATCATTTTCGCCATAGATTACAACAGCAAGTGGATCGAGGCAAAACAGCTGACGGCAATAACTACCGCCAAGGTAACTCACTTCCTCTGGAGGAATATCTAATGCCGCTACGGCGTCCCCCATACCAACATCACAGACAATGGCATGCAGTTCAACAACAAGGAACTCATATCTTTCACCGCTAACTTGGGTACCAAGATGAGCTTTGCATCTGTCGCTCACCCCCAAACCAACGGCCAGGTCGAAGCAGCAAACAAAATAATCAAGAAACTGCTAAAAAAGAAACTCGACGACGCTAAGGGTTTATGGGCGGTGAAGCTCCCGGAAGTGCTGTGGGCCATCAGGACCACCCCAACTTCCGCCACCGGTGAAACACCATTCTGTATGATGTTCGGCACTGAAGCCGTCCTACCCATTGAGGTCACCCAACCTACTGCTAGGGTCGAGGGCTATTGCTCCGAGACCAACGGCGAGGGCGTCAGCCTCGACAAGGACCTCCTCGAGGAGAAACGACACAAGGCCCCTTTACACAACTTGCAAAACAAGCAGCGGGTATCACGTTTCTACAATGCCAGAGTCAAAGCCCGGAACCTCCAACTGGGGGACTGGGTAATGAAGGAAGTCATTCCGCCACCAACGGCACTCCGCCCAACTTGGGAAGGACCATACAAAATTGTGGAAGCCGTTAGCCCCGACACCTTCTACTTAATGGACAAGGATGGCGTCACAACGACCCACCCTTGGAACACCGAACACCTTCGGTATTATTACAAGTAATCATACCGCTAGCCAAGAGCATCTTGACTTAGCTAAATTTTTGTTCTATGTTTAGCTAAGGGAAGCTACCCAACGGGTACAACCCCGCTTTTGTAAACGCTGAACTGTCAGCTATCAATTAAACGAAGAATTATTCAAACCATTGTCACCAAGCTCAAGCACAAGAATTAACTGGCAACGCCAACAACATTCGGCGGACCACGTCCGCTACATCGTGCACTTGGAACAATTTTAATTCCTTTAATGTTTCGATTGATTGACAAAAGCCTAAGTCAAAACTCTAGCGGTATTTCAAACATGCAAACAACGCATTCATTAGAAGCAATCCAACACTTAGAAAAATTTCTGAGAAACAACGTTTCATATATCTAGGGTCGGGACTACCCGCCCAAAAGGTATTGTCAAAATACAACCAAAAAAAAAAATGGCAAGCCTTAGCGGCGTTACAAAAATGACGGATGACCCAGCCCCACGATGATCTTCAGGGATTGTTGGGTGCAGCGGCGTCATCCTCACCATCCTTCGGCGGCTGTTGCCCGGCTAGCCGGCTAGTTTGGTCGGATCCACGAGCGATTGGACTCGGCGTCACCATGGTGCCATCCTCCCGGGTGTTGGCCGCCAGGAACTCGGCACGGGACACCTCGGATTGAGTAGGCATTGGAGTCCGTTGGGCACCATCCGCCAGACTATGGTCACTCTCACCACTGCCAGAGCGCGCACCCCCAGTATGTTTAGCGGCAGACCCACCCACGGGCACAGGAGGCTGGTTCGAGGTACTAGCGGACTGAGTCGCTTTGGCCCAGTCAATGGCGCCCTTCTGGTTCAGCAGATCCAAATTGGCGGCGGCGCCAGCCTTCGCCACCTCCATCATTGCCTGCTTATACGCCGCAGACTGCTTGAACGAGTCCACCGCGGCGGCCTCTACGCGGTTTTTCTCACTCCCCAGCCGGGTGACTTCATCCTCAAATGTTTTCAGCTCCGCGGATTTGGCGGCAGAATCCCGCTAGAGGATCTCAACCTTTTTCAGCTTCGCTTCTAGCTGGTCCTACAGTACGCGGTTGTTCCGCTCAACGTCCCGTGCAACGGTAACATTCAGCTTGCCGCGGGCATCCTGAGCATCACACTCCACCTTGGTCAAACGACGGTTGATATCCGCCAACTTGTCTTGGGCCTCCTGCAACTTCCGCTGGAGATCTTTGATTTCCTCCTTCAGCTGCCTCTCAATCTGAGGCTGGCTCGACGCCGCCAGGAACAGCTCATGTAGCCCTACCGACAAATGCCCGAAGGCCGAGCTAAATGGCAATTGGTCAACGGCGGTCGAGCGCACAATGCCCTCCAGTCCACCGAACCCCAGCCGCTCACAGAGGTGGAAGAGAAACTCCCTCTCAGGGTCGGTCAGAAATTCAGCATATGTGGCGAAGGAGTCCAAACCGCTCGCATTCACTTCCCCGCCAACGACCACAGTCGCCTTCGGCGGAGCTTGTTTTGCCTTGTTCTGCTGACGGGCCCCAATGGTCTCATTAGCGGCCTCTGCCTCTTCATCGGCGTTATTTTGCCGCCGCTTCCTCTGCAGAACCGCTCGTGTCGCACCAGTGGCAACATGCCTCGATGTCATCTACAGCTCTAACCCCGCAATGGAACTTGGTTCCTTCGAGGGCACCACCCTCTCCCTCTGGGGCCCACGCCGATTGGCGGGTACTCTCTCTATCGGCTGCACAGGAGCAACAGGGGCCTTGCTCCCTTCAGCAGCCCTCTGCCCGTCACCACCCTCGACTGACGCCACGGTCTGGTCGGCGGGAGGAAGGTGCGAGTGGTGAGGCATTGGCATCACCACAGGAGTCTCATACTGGCTCACCGCCAGTGTCTGTGGATCGACGACTGTTTGTTGCGCCGCCAGCCCCTACGCATACATGCTCTCCAAAAAATTATTGATTTCGGCGCGATCCATAGCTTTATCAAATGCGTCGCAGCTCGCTTTGTTACCCGGCGGAGAATCTAAAACAAAAACAACGAGTCAGCCTGGTACAAATTGCGCTAGGGCACCTCTCAGCGAAAGTTACTTACCAAGGACATGCGTCAACTGTAGGTCGACTAACAACTCCCAACCGGTGAGCAGGCGAAGGTCAAGCAGGTTGCGATTCCACCAACAGCCTTTAATCCTTGCCACACGGCACTCTTCCTCGCGCGTCAAGTTAAAGCGCAGGCCCGCTACACAAAAAAACGAAGTAAGGATTAAAACAAAGTACAGAGGCATATCATACAAGCAAAACTAGCAACTCCTATCAGCGGAAGCTAGCGACAACCTCGAACAGGTTGGAAGACTTAATTCTGAACGTCGGCACCCCCTCATTCGACCCCGCTTGGTATTCCCATCCCGCGGTGGCAACGCAGAAGGTCCCCAGCCAAGGAGACATGGAATCCTTCAAATTCTCGATCAGCTTGGCGCCGCACATAGACCAACTCGAGAAGTCTTGTTTTGGAAATGAAAATTGAATATTGCAAGGAATTCGTAAATGACACCTATTTTGGTGGAAATTGAAGTGGGGAATTTAAACAATGAATTCCTTCGTTTTTTTCCACAGAGAAATTTAAAATGAAAAGATCTGATAATACCAAACAAGGGAATTAGCTTGTAGGAATTATGAAATCCTCACTTTCAATTAAATTCCATCATTTTTTTCCTCATCCAAAAGATTATTAACATTGCTTTTCTTTTTTAGTTCAAATGATTTTTTTTTTTAATTTTTTTTTTTGGCTGCTTCCTTTTGATATCTTGGAAGTCGTTGCCTTTGTTTTGTGCTTGCTCAGTTCCTCTGAGCTCTAATTTTCCCTCGCTTGGAAAGGTTTGGCAAGCTATATTATAAGTCTAAGTACATAATGGTAAGTCAACTTATCCTCTATGGTCTATTGGGAAAGAAGCAATCAAGCTATATACTATATTACATTTTCAGTTTCCCACATTGCGTTTGAAGTATTATTAACTTATCCTCCGTGGTCTAATGGAAAATAAGCTGACAATCAGCCATAATAGTTTTAAGTGTAACCACAAGGTGGTCAACAAATATTATATCGTTCCCCATTTTTTTGTTGTCTTAGGTACTAAAACACAGATAAGCAGGTTGGGAACGTCTATTTTTTAGTTGTCTTAGGTACTAAACTAATGGTCTTCATTATTTAATTTCACAAGTACAGGATGCTTGGGGAGAAAGTCAATTGCTGTGATATTGGAATGAAGTACAGAATATGTGTAGGCATTTCATTTGGTTTCTCATACAACTGCTAATTATGTTCACAGCCTAGCACGAAGAGTATAGTCATTTATGTCTTGATTTTAACTCTGATTATTTCTGTACAGTTCCAAGCTAAGGGAATGAATTTGATTTGGAGAAATACTCATGGACCAAGGGATATTGTTTAATGTTTATGAGCCAAAGAAGAACAATCTGAAGTTTGGACTGAAAGGTCAGCCTCTTATAATTGATGCAATTCTGCTGAATTATTATTCGTATCATTACTCTGCCATAGAACACAAACCTCTTATAACTTCATCGTGAAGATTGCATTCATTTATGGGAAAGTTGCATGCGATTATTTAGCTATTTTACATTCTTCTGTACACTGGATTTGAATAGCTTGAATTCACTTTCAGATTTAATATATTATGATCCTGTCGATGTTCGTTCTCTTTGGTATAGAAAATCGAAATTAGGTCTTACAGTTGCAGCATGTTTTGGAGACTCTTGGAATGGTTCTTATATCAATGATAAAGCGTTTTTTTTTTTTCATTAGATTATGAATTACTCTATTACGTATAAAATTCAGGAAAACATATCAATCCCGCAGCATCGCGCGGGTTTCCTTGCTAGTATGATACTATGATGAAGAAATAGAGGTATCCAACCTAAAATCGCTACAGTAGGTGGAGAGAACAACCAAACTCTTTTATGCTCATAGGCAAAGTTATATTTCTCCAATATTAATTGGACAACACTCCCACGGACTTATATCCACCATAGTTTCCTAATAAATCATAAGACCCATGCATTCATCTCAGATTCAAAGATTGTTGAGAATATATACATCTCACATGGAAAAAATGGGACATTGCCTATAGATTTATAAGAGTTTGGGCCACTCCATCCATTGCCAATTGGTTTTGGATGTGAACCTCATATTACTTTATCATGGTATCAGAGCCAGGTTACCCACGTGTGCATGTCTCACGGCCACACGGGCTCCATTGCCAATTGATTTTGGATGTGAACCCCAAATTACTTTATCAAAGATCACCTATTCAAAATATCTCATTGCCATTAATATTCTTTATACACACGGGCTCCATTGCCAATTGATTTTGGATGTGAACCCTAAATTACTTTATCAAATATCACCTATTCAAAATATCTCATTGCCATTAATATTCTTTATACGTACACACGGGCTCCATTGCCAATTGATTTGGCAGTAGCCTTACGATTGACTTTATCAAAGATCACCTATCTCACGGCCACACGGGCTCCATTGCCAATTGATTTTGGATGTGAACCCCAAATTACTTTATCAAAGATTACCTATTCAAAATATCTCATTGCCATTAATATTCTTTATATACAAATGCGTAGCCTTACGATCGACTTTATCAAAGATCACCTATTCAAAATATCTCATTGCCATTAATATTCTTTATATACAAATGCGTAGCCTTGCTCGATTGTAAGGTTACACTACTAGAATTTTTCTCATATACATCGGCCAAAAACCGATGTAAAAAAAAATTTGTACACATGTGTTAGTGGGTGATGTAAAAGATCGCCAAAACATATACATCGGTTAAAAACCGATGTCCCATACAATAATAAACATCGGATTAGATTCTAAACTCGATGTTAAACTGCTATTATGATCACAAATTGGTGTTTTTAGATATTGTTAAACCTTCATATTTATGCATTTAATGCTTAACAAACTATAGGTCCAACAACACTAGTATTCATTTTAACATGGTTACTCATTCTAGAAACGATGTGTTATATTCTCTTACACATCGGTGTTTTTGAAGTTTGCCTGCTGTTTATGAGCTTTATGGGTACTTGCCATATATCACACTATTTAAGATTAAATCTACATTTTTTTGTATTACGCGACCGATGTTCATTATTCTATTAAACATCGTTTCCTTTTATGAAGTGATGTCAATTTTTCTATTAAACATCAGTTTTTGAGGTTGACACCGATGTTCATACTTATACTAGACATCGTTTTTCATTTAATAAATCGATGTCCATTGATTTATTTTACATCGTTTCTTACACAATGTCGATGTCCATTGCATTGTTTTACATCGTTTCTTACTTAATAACTCAATGTCCATTGAGTTGTTTTACATCGTTTCTTACTTAATAAGTCGATGTTCATTGGGTTGTGTTACATCGTTTTTTACTTAATATTTTGTTATCCACTGGCTAATGGGACATCAATTTTTTCTTTTAGAACTGATGTATTAGTTCTTATATGACTTCATTTTTATAGTTATAAACTGATTTGTAACTATTGCTAGGAAATCTAATGAGAATACATATCGTAAGTAAATAAATTTTGATTAATATTGATGCTCAAAGTACATAACAACATCCCAAGTATTTCTATGCATAACATGTCGAAATAAAACAAAAATTTAAGTCTAAATGGTACATAATACTAGAAACATAAACGAAAGCAAGCCTCGCCATACTTATATCCCATTTGTTCTTCTGTTTTCACCTGCAAATAAAATGAAATGAACAATTAGCTATAACAAGAAAAACAGAAGGAAAGAAAGGAAAGGAAAAGGGAAAGGCAAAAAGACATTGAGCTTACAAGACATTCGTATCCTAGCATCCATAACACAATCTGTTGGTTAACTTAACTATACCTTTCTGGGATATTTAAGTCCTTAATTATGATTAATCGAGCCAAAGGTCAACAATGCTGAACAAGTTACTATAAAAAAAACTAGGCACAGATAGATTAATCGAGCCAAAGTAGATAATGGTACAACAACGAGAAATGGCCCATGGATCTGTTGAGCAAAATTCTAGTACTGTTTGTGCTACTCATTCTTTCATACTGGAATTATCAAGGACATAAGGTGATCTTGTAGAATGAAAAGTACAGCTACTACAGGTGAAGAAGAAAATTTAAGTTTATTAGGATATCCTAGAGTGTGGAAACCAAAAGAAATGCCCACACTCTCTCTATTCAACATCTACAAGTATTGACTATTTGAGTTTGCATTTGATTTAATAGTTAGTGAATGAGGAGAGTTTACCAACAAGACAGGGAGGCTTTGATACATTGTCATCAACTGCCCTTTTGATAGCAAGCTGAAGTATGGCATGTGAGCGAGAGGATTCTTCATATGCACCAGTGGTACCAATACATCTTGTGGCACTTCCTTTCTCAATGAGCTCTTTAATTGTCTCTACATCAGACACTTTGTATTCTTGCAAACCCACAATACAAACTTGTTGCTTACCATCTTCTCTCATGCAAAGCTTTCTGCAGGATATGAACTGTTAGTTTCATATTTCAAGTTTCAAAACAATCTTAAACTCTAAACACTAATTGCAGGAAGGACAAAACAACTTACTTGCGCTCATTGAGGAGATCAAAAAGTTTTCCTCCATATATTTCAAAGAAGCTTACAAACAACTGAAATCCCTAACTGCGGTAAGTATGGTGCATCAACCTCAAGATGTCCCGTGATGCTTTTAGAGGCAATGGTTTCATGGTATAAGTTTTTCCACTCCTTGAATGGACAACCAAAGGTAAGCGTAAGTTTTTGTAAACACTCTTTGTCCAATAAAATACATAGGTATATCTATGCCTCAAACAAACATAAGATCAAGACATCATGTACTTCACAGTTGAAATAAAAAGAAAAAAAATGCACATATTAGTCATTTGAGCTTTTGAGTATGCCTAGTCTAGGAAATAAAAGCCAATTTTATTCTTCAAATTACTGATCTTCATTACTCAATTAGGCTATTTACTTGAATTTCAACTTAGCCGAGAAAAATCTACTCCGAGAATAGGTCCATCAGGAGGTGTCCTCAAGAACCACTTCCCTTTAATGACATTAAAAGCATGACAAATGCAAAACTGTAATCTACAACTCATTCACCCTATATGTAATGCGCAAGACTGCACAAGAAGGTACATGATAGAATTGATTGACATATATTATAGATGATCTTCAATTGAGAAAATCACTGATAGCCCAGCTCAAAGGTATTGAGTGCAAAGTGCATCTTAAGACTAGCAGCAAGGTCGGATCATCTCAAATAAGGCACATATTAATAAAGACAAACATGTACCATATTTTACAACCAATTGGTAATGGTATCTGTCAAGGAAGAAGAAGATTACAATAAAAAAAGTGTAAAAGATAAGAAACCAAATTAAGTTGTATTATTTACTTGCTCATCCTTTTCCACAAATGAAATCATGGTAGTGATGTATATTAGTTATATAAAGTACCTCTTTGATGAGATCACTTAGTGCAGCAACACCAAGGACAACCAACAGCAGCGTACATACGATTTCTGCTCTCTCAAATTTCTACATATCTTCCCCACAAACCTGGCAAATGGAAAATCAAAAGAATGTTAGAGCTCCGAAATGCTGTCCAATACATGTAATCATTTTCATATTCGCAATGCGGGGGCAGCACATAACTTGTCTATGTCATATATATTAGTCCATGGGTGGCCGCTGTTGTTTCCCCAACATGCCACAGAAATGCATGCTGTTTCATTGAATAGAAATCCTAAACCACATACCAAAAGCTGAAATTGCACATATAGCTTAATGACATAGTCATGCAGGTTTCAAAAGCAAATTCATGCAACCGTGAAGATCCTTTTCGCAAAATTAGATCAAAGGGTATGGAAACTAATACTTTGTCAGATAGCGAATTACAATTCAGATTACATCAAGTGGAAAGTCAATACGAGACTCAAAACCATATGAGCAAAACCATATTGCTGCTAACCAAGTAACCAAAAGGTCAAGTATCATACCAAATCCAGATTCTGTAATGGTATCACATATCCATGTCATTGTCATCGCACCACAGACCAATAACATACTTGTCAGCATCACATGCTTGACCCTGCAATATCCCAGAAATACAAACATCCACAGAGCCTATAGTAAATAAGAGCATATAAAACAAACATCTATCTATGACCAGGATATCTAACAATAATAAATATATCTAGAGAAGAAGAGGGAAAACTACTTCATTTTGAGCTGACGAGATAAAGTCACAACAGAATAGTGAAACACATTGTACATGCTTGTACTCTCAATATCAAAGATTGAAACAAATATTTGTACCCAAAAAAAAAAAAAGATTGAAACAAATACAAATAACCATTTACTTTTGTTAGTTGCAAAAAGGTGTATATCCAATCTACAGGGAAGCTGTAAAAGATATTCGCTTAGTTAGCAGAAATTAAAGTTAACTAGCTGAAGTAAACCTGTATGATAATCGATGCTATAATTTGAGGATTGATTCCAAACTGGGACAAGGACATTTTAAGCTCTGTTGTAAAATCGTCGAGCTCATCTGCAAATAAAGGGACAGAGGGAATAACTTAACAATAAGAACTAGTAAACATGTATGAATATAAGATATCAAAAATCAAAGTCTGACTATACTATGAGCATCAATTACTCACCAACTGATCCCGAGACAAACCTGAGATAATCCTGAGGTATCAACCTTCTATCAAACCCAGGCAGAGTAATGAAACAACCAACACGACTAATCACAATCAGTACTGCTGTCACAAACAACCTCCTCCAAATCTCACTCTTGAAGAACGCAGTCTTCTTCAAGGAACGATGGCATCCCCAAATCTCCACCCATCTGTAATTAAAACCCTAAAATTGAAAACCCCCAAAATTCTTAGGACCCAAACAGAAAACAAAGAATTCAGTCGCAGTGACTCACCATTAACGCGATTAATTCATATTGAAACCTGTTGTAGAGGATGCTTTGCCAGATTGAAATCTTCTGAGATCTTAGAGAGCTCGAGAGCGAGAGAGAGAGAGAGAGAGAGAGCTTGCGGGTGGAGGTGATAGCGCCGACGAGGGGGTGGAGGTGGTTAATGAGGGAGAGAGATAGTAGCGGGAGTGAGCGAAGAGGAAGGCGATGGTGGCCGTGGAAAGAGAACGGGAGAGGAAGGAGGAGAGGGCTAGAGTTTCAGGCAAGAGTGAGAGAGAGAGAACGATGAACAAGTAGGAAAAATAACTAAGTGTGGGGGGAATGAAAATTTTGTTCCCCGCGTTCCCGAAAGTTTTTAACTTAGTCTTTCCGCGTTTTTGTAAATTTTTGAATCAAAGTATAGACATCGGTCAACAGTAATAAACGATGTCAATTATATGCATATAAATCGGAATTTGAGGAATCGATGTTAATGATAGTTTTTTACATCGCGTGAATTTCTCACCGATGTAATTGTTGTGATGTCTAAGAGCAAAATTCTAGTAGTGTTAGTTCCAGTAATTGTAATGTCCATGAAAACATCTTTACATTTCTTAAATTTAGGATCAATGGTTGCATTTTCAAATTGCGCAGATGGTGCTGATGATCATCGGGAACTGTAAGAGCGGTATGTGAATTGTCCAAATCTTACAATAGCTACCTAGCTACTCAGCTACTGTATACCACAATAACAATCAATGACTGGCTACACTCCGTACTAGCTAGTTAAGCTACAGGCATTCCCATATCCAAAACCCTGGTTTGCCAAGAACTCTGTATAATGTAAATATTTACTACCCAGTACGTAAAGCAAGCCAACTATTCGGATTCTTAGATTCTTAGTTATTAGGCAGATTTGGTATATAATGGCTTTAAATGAATTTATTGTACGTACCCTGCAGGTAGCTGAAGGCCACACAAGTCTCGGGCACTCAGCTGTCCTCTGTGAACTACGTAGTAAAAAATGGGTATGCAGGTAGCTGAAGGCCACACAAGTCTCGGTAACTGTATACATGCAGTTAAGACCAAAACAAAAATGGGTATGTCGATAGCTGAAGACAAAGCTCTGATTTATTAAAATACGAGGACGCATTCATCAATCTGAATCTGATACGGTCATACGGTATTTCACTGTCTAGCTATCTCACTGGTTAACTTGCGAAACTAGGCATAAGATACAAGAAAAATTGCAGAGACGTTCTGTGATGTCACAAATTTCCTTTTGTGGTTATTTATATAAATGCATAATTGTATCTATATACTTTATTGTTTTGAAGCTGTTGAACTTGTTAGTTGTTATAGCTAACCAATTCAATCTGCTGCTGATTTTTATAGCTAACCTTTAAAACGTGAATGAAGGACACTGAGATTAATTTTTTTGGCAGTCTCTGAAACTTGTACTATACTGTCAAAGCTAGACATGGAAGCAGATTGTGAAGAAAGGAGAGGTTGAGAATGAACCTATTGTTATTATGCATGCTAGCTACACCATCTTAATTGATTGCAAACTAATTAAAGGTGACTGTTTCAAATTCATAGATACTGACTCCTGCATACTAACCAATATTAAGGCTCACAATTATACTGTCAACCAGAAAAAGTTACAGGGCAAACCTTTATTTTTGAATTTTGGTTTTTTGGTTTTCTATTACTTTTTTGTCACGAATTAAAACAGATTGGATAGGGTTAAGTTGGTGATGGTTTCATAAGGAAAAAGAAAAAGAATCAGTAATTGGCCTCGTCTGTTGTAGGCTTCGAAGGATTTAATTGTAACGCAAAACACGGGCCTTGAGAGCTAAGCTATCTCCACAAAGACATATACAGTGAATGAGAATCACATTCTCAGCAAATTATATAAAATCATCTGATTAATAATCTGCAGATCAGTTCACGGTCTGGGGATCGTCAATAGATGGGGCTGGCCCAGCCCTGCCGAAAAGTATAGTGGGCTCGGATCAGGCCGAGTAAGGCCCCAACTTGTTTTTACAGATTTCTGGGTAGGGCTTTTCCAAAAAAATCAAAGCCCAAGCCCACGCTTGTGGACGTTTTTGGGCCGGGTTATTTTGACTGGTAGGACTAGACTTATTTATTTTTAATATAATAACGAAGATGTTTACGGATATTTAGTTTATGTATCTGGCCAAACTCTAGTTACTTGTTTAAGTTGTAATAGGGTTAGTCTTATAGATATCTTCGTAGATATTCTAATCATTATACGATTATGTTTCCTTGTAAGACTTTGATTCTTTGATTGTAATCCTCTATATAAGGAGGCCTATATTATCAATGAAAGTACAAATCATTCTCTTCCATATTCAGATTCTCTAAAACACGTTATCAACACGAAACCCTAGGCCTGAAACCAAGAAACCAAAACCCTAGAAACGAAAAGAAAAAAAAATATTTGGTTAGCCTCACCAGTGCACCAGCCTCGCCTTCTTGCCGGCCTCAGCGTGCCCCCACGCATGCCTACCTCGCTAACCCAACCAACTGGGTTAGCCTCACTCCAGCCTGCCCCGCTAGCCTCGCCCAGCGCCCAGCACACGCCCCTGCCGGCTACCCAGCACCCCTGCGTCGTCTGCTAGTCTCACTAACATCTACCTAGCTTCTGCCAAAAGCCTCCGACCACGCACCAGCAGCTCCCCGGCCACTAGCTTCCAGACCGGCCTTCGGCAAGCTTTTTCCAACCAGAATCTGGCCAGTTTTCCCGCAACCTCTTTTCAAGGTAAATTTTTCTAAAAGTTCTCGCTTTCAAGTAATTTACATTCTCTACTTTTTCTTGGGAATTTTCAACATCCCTTCTTCTACCTCCCCCTTCTTCTTATGTGGGAAGATTAAGCCGAACTGTGGGGGTTCGTGCTATCTCCAAACTTAGAATTTGTTGAGATCTCCAAACTTAGAGTTTGTTGAGACTTTATGATCGACCACATAAATCATTGTTTCTATCAAATCCAAGATCTCTTGGAATCAAATTTCTTAGGAGCGATTACACTAAGAAATTTCCTTTGTTTTTGTGGTAGCCTTTTTGCTTCGAAACTAACCCATTTTTTTGTTCTTTTTCAGGATGAGTAACCTGAACAAAATGGACTTTGCTCCATTGGGGACAACTGACACTGGATATCACAAGTGGGTTCGTGATGTCCTCCAGCATCTCAAGGCTCAAGGGATTCTATCAACGATCCTTGAACCCTCTCAGGACGTGCCTACCATAGCCCAAGCACAAGCTTTGGAAGCAATAGAGCAACTTTAGAGGAAAATAGGCATAGGCAAATAAGGCAAAAGCCGTCATCCTAATGACTCGTCATATGGATGATTCTCTCCAATATGAGTACCAGAATGAAGAAGACCCTAGAAGACTGTGAGTCTCACTCGAGGAGCGCTTTGGCAACGTCCGTGACTCCCTACTTCCTGACCTAGAAGTGAAATGGCATAATCTCAGCTTCTGTGATTTCAAGACTGTTTTTTATTATAATTCGGAAGCATTTCGTATCAAATCCTTGATGGAATTCTGTGGCAAAGAGATGACAGATGCGATGACGATCGAGAGGACTCACTCTAACTTTCCCGTCTCTGCATTTATGGTTGCTAAGAACTATTGTATTGATGTTAGTGCAGGACGTATCACAAGGTTTCATGAGCTAATTGGGGCAATGAATGTAGCTGAAAAGCACAACAATATCCTTATGAAAAACTATAATTCGAGAACCATGAGAACCAAGTCTATTCCAGAGTCCAATTATAGTCGTGACCCTAAAGGAGGGCCCCAAGAGTGAGACCCTAAATCTAGGGACACTTCTGGACGTTCTGGTCCTTACAATCGTTCTAATGAGGAAGGTAACCGCCAAAACAGGCGGGCACGGAACCGAGGTGGCCAAAGTGTAAAGAGAGAGGGAGGCAATGCTGGTGGCGTTTACCACCAACGTGGCCATCCAAACCGCGCCCCAAAGGCGCCTCGATCAAGGGAGACTAACCATAGAGATGCTTGTCTTCGATGTGGAGAGTCCGGACATTGGGCAAAGGCATGTAACGCTTCCCAGAACATTGCAAACTCATACAAGATATATCGTGAAGCAAGGAAAACAAACTACATGGAACAAGAAGATCAACAAGGTGATCTCAAGCTAAGGGTGGAAGACTTCAAACTTGACCAAGATCAAGAGACAGGCGATTTTGTATAAGTCTAAATTTTTCCAAGAGATATAATAAGGCAATTGCCATAGTATTTTTAGTAAATGTCATTAGTTTAGTTTTTCTTCAACTAGGCTTATCCAAAGTGAGTATGATGTCTATGAAAGTTTTGAGATAAGAGGTACTTAAGCGAGTTTTGCTCCATCGACATCTCTCTACTTTCCTGGTCATATTTATTTTAGAGTTAATGAAAGAAGTCAAACGACTACTTTTGTTTTGCAGTAGCTCGTTTCAGATTAGATTTTCTTTATGGTTAAAGAAACAACGATGTGCACCGTTGGCTTATGAATAAAATTTCAAGTTATTTTCATTATGATTCCATTTTAATTCAGAGCTTTTCTTTTAGGAATGGACACTGGAGAACATAAATGTCTTGCGAATAGTGTGACTACGCACACCATTCTCCGCCATAGCCAATTATTTTTTGAGATGTTGCCTACATATTCCTCTGTGACTACGATATGATATGCTTGCGAGGATTTGGAACTTATTCTCTAACATAATGGAAATGTATTGATAGAAATTAGGATGATAATTGTTTGAGATTCGAAGATGATACTGTAATCCCTTCTCTCCATCTACTTCGTTGCCATGCCTACTCAAGTCTACAGGTCCATGCATGAACATACATATGAATGAACTGAAGCGCCACATATTGAGAGAAAGAACCTACCCCGAAAGATATGGAACTCGAATGTTTTAGTTTCTTTTTCACTACGTTGGAGAGCAAGAGATTGAAATCGACCTAATTTTCTTAACTCATTTTCATTTTCACCTTCACCACATCCTATTTGAACTGATCCTTGGCTTTTTTTATGTGTGTCCCAAGAGAGAAAGAAGGTCAACACTCGGACACCCCTAATTGGCTGAGTTCCACCCCACAACTAGAAATTGATAATCCAAAATATTGTGATAAAAAACGACAAAGAATGAAACTGATCCATCATATGTCACTGATTTCATTATAAATTTCCAAAGGACTAATAAGGTGCAAGATTGCAGCAACTAGAATATACAAAATAAGATCATTACCACCAACTGAATCTCATTCTTTTATGTCACCAATATTGCATAGCACCTTCACAAGAATGATGCCAATATCTGAACAGTCTCAACAAGATTTAAATACAAAAACAGTTTCACATCACAATAATTTCTCACAATACTACATAACATAGGCTTCACTTTCAACAAATTCCTTTTTAATTCAGAAAATATCATATTCACAGACCCACACCATCAATCAACTCCCATAAAACGTTAGTAGCTGAAGCTAGCTGTACTTCTTTCTTTCACTACACATAACAGATTCACATCCAAAAGTTATCTTGATCATCATATGGCCTCCTACCCATCTCAGGATTTGGCATGACAGAAAGGGTTCACATCGTAGTAAGACCTGTTTCTTGAGACACACTGATCATGTCCCTCTCTGTTTTGAAGTTCTGCCTCATGAATGAGACATTGTTTTCAAGCAAGGCCCTCAGTTGGTCTAGCATTAAAACTGAACTCGGAAACTAGAAATTTCCTGATGAAACAGGAGCAGAATAGAGTGAATTCAGATACGTGTGATAGGAGCATTTTAATGTGGTATTTTAATAGTTAATTCCTCACATTTTGCTTAGTTAATTCCTTAACGAATCGATTTTTAATTCAATTTTTATTTTTAGGTACATTGGAGTAGATGATGATGAAATAAGTGTTAGGTCCATAAAATGATGGAGAAAAATGGAAATGCACTAAAAAGGTCAACTTTACACATTTTCCTACTCCGGCTAGGAGAAACCAAGCCAAGCAAGGAAGAAGGAGCGACCACCTGACCAAATGAACTTCAAATGAGCTGAAACCTTCCAGATCCATTCTAGACATCCTAAGAAACATTTCTTATGAAGAGTGCAAGAGCCAAAAAGAAGTGGAAGGCCTTCAAACAGTCAGCCCAATTTTCTGCAGAAGCAAAACTGGAAAACTGGACCTGTAAGGAGTCCAGCAGAAATTCCGGCCCAAACACATGGAGATAAATTCTGAAAATTTTACAGAATGATCTACACTCATGATGGATCATTTCATATGAAGAAGTCACGGGCAAAATCTGAAGTCTTGGTGGAGAATTAATTGAAGGAAAAATGAGTAGAAAGTGACTCAAACCTAACAAATTCCATTAGTGTTTAAATATTCAAACCTAACAAATTCCATTAGTGTTTAAATATTCAAACCTAATAAATTCCATTAATGTTTAAATGCTCAAACCTAACATATCATCATTTGTTTAAATCCAAATAGTTTTGCTTGGTAGCCTATAAATAGAGGCTACAACAAAGAAGAAAATACATTCCTTCATCCATTCCATTTTCTTTGTCTCTCCATTTCCTTTCCATTTTCCTTTCCATCCTCTAGTTTCAAGTTTAGTCATCTCCACGAGTTCAAGCAAGGCCAAAGAAGAAGAAGAGAAGCCGTGAGCACTTCCATCCATAGCCATCCTTGAAGCTTGCTTTCGAGTTTCAAGAATCCACAACGTGAATCATCCATCTCATCTTCATCCACGGTGTAATCCTATTCTCCTTTGTAACCTTTGCTTTGAATTTCGTTGGTTATGAACTAGTTGACATATATGTTTGAACAAAGTATTATTTCTGGAATTTTTATGATTAATTGAGAATTTTCAGATTCATATATTGTGATTCGAGAGTTGCTTATGTGGGTTTGTTTAATTAAATTTGCGTTATAGATAACTTTTGTATTTTAATCTTATGTGGTTGCAAACACTTAGGGTTTCGATATGAATGGTGCTAGGTTTAAGAACATGAAATCGACTTTTCGTTTTGTGTAAACTTGAATCAAAGTAGTAAAGGTTTTGTACAAAGATCGAATTTAATTAAAGAGAATTGCAATTAGGTGGACTTTTCCATACTAAGTTGTACACTTGAGTTGATAGCCTTTCTCTATGTGTAATGCGTTAAACATGACATGATTGACTAGCTTTCTAGGGTTTGATTGCATGTTTGATAGGATTAATCTAGGTGCTTTCGCTTAGGTTAATTAGCATTGAAAAGTAAAAAATGGGAATTCATTTGCTTTCGAATGTTTCACATGATCAACTCCTTTCTCATGACTTAGATGAACAATATTAGGGTTTGAATCAATTTTAATCATAAGTTTCGGTTTTGATCTTTGTTCCTTCATTCCATTCGTATTTTTATGTTTTTGCATTTTAATTGTTTTTGTTAACTTAGTTTCATTTTCGAAAAAAACCAAAAACAAAATCCCCCCTTTTCGTGTAAAATGTTTATATTTTGTGAATACATTTGTGAATATTATACTTTGTTTTAATTTTAATTGTTTAATTGTTTGACAATGACAGGTGTACCCTCAATCCCCGGAATAGAACGATCCCTATTTGCTTATACTACTAACGATCTTTTCAGGGTTAAATTATGCGCTTGCTTTGAGCGTATCAACGTGACTCGTGGGAAAGCGTTGTTGTTTGAAGGATTCGAAGAAACGGAGAAAAGAGGATTGTTGTTGATGTAATCAACAATCCCTTGGTTTCTTTGAGAATCAATGGATTCATGGTTGGAGAAGCAGGGCACGTAATTCGACTCTGAAGCCGGTCTGGTATTGGCACCATTGTAAGGCCCTGTGTCCAACAATGGTGGTAAACCAGACGAACGCATTTAAGTTCCATGAGAACCCAAATTCACAAGTCCAGTGATATAGATTTTTTTACCACCAGCAGATTTTTCAAAGACCCTACAAATCACAAATTTGTTCTGCAAATTTGAGAGGTAAAACAGAGGATAACAGAGTAAACAAGGTGAAACACAGGGAAATGTTAAACCTTTTCACCTATTGGGGCTCTGCCCTTGTAAAAAACAAGGGTCTTCTTCATGCCAACCAAGGATTTCCCTTTGTAAATCTCCTTGTCTTTCCCTATCGCTTTCCAATATCCAGCTTCAGTTGCTCTGTTTGTCCTCAGACCAGTTGGATACTTTCTATCCCTCACACAAAAAAAGTAACATTCCTTCTCTCCCATTTTCACTTTATCTTCATCCACAAACCAAAAATCAAAATCAAGCTAAAGCAAACCCAAAACCCCATAATCAAATCGAATTGAAAGTTGCAAACACTGAAATAGATGTTCAAAACTGTACATACATGTACATTTGCAAGCATAATTAGCTCTAATGGGCTACGCTCATTCTACCGCCAAAGGTATTAATTCCAACCAAAGGAATGACATGCAGACACACCGCCAGGCGGGCTACAGCCTCAACGTCGGACCATCTCCAGATCGCCGCCGACGCGCCGCGCCAAGATGGCATCAGAAGCTTCTGAAACTGGGAACTGAAGCATATCAGTCCCACATCGAAAACAAAGAGAAGATCAACCTCTTCATCACCTATAAAAGGTCCTCTCCTCTCTCCTCATTAATTACGCATTCAATACTTACCTACTGTTACTTTGTCAACATAAATACATTGACTAACTTAGGCATCGGAGAGTTGAAGACCGCCCAACGCGGTCTCCCTCTGACGCCCTTTGTATTTTACTTGACAGGTAGCGGAGGCTTTGAGAACGTCACAAGTATCGATCCGCCCACCGGATCAGCGTTAACAAAGGTTCAGCTACCGCCGAACTTTTAGACATTAACATTGGCGCCGTCTGTGGGAACCCTTGAACAAAAGGCCATCCCACCACAATCACCATGACTAACGGTAGCGGGGGAAACGCTGAAGAGCAGGCAGACCATCCCGCCGTCCCCCAACCTCCCGACCCAGCAGTAGGCGTTAACCGCGCACTATTCACAACCCCGGCCAACCCCGGCGGTGAGGCAAATCCGAGCAGCAGCCGCCCGCCGGGTCAAGATCTCGTCACTATGTACGAGCTAGCACTGGCGGATCTTCACAAGGCAAACAAGGAACGTGAGGCGGAGCGCAAGGAAAAGGCTGAAGCCCAGCGGCATGTGGCTACGCTCATGACACGTTTCGAGGAATTAAAAAAGACGCTGGAGGCCACCGCCCGCCCAGCACAGAGCGAGCAGTCACATAGCACCAGGCATAGCCGACCCGGCACCGGAACGTTGGGACCGGGGCCGGTCATACAGATGCAGGTACCGCTGAACCCACCCGAGTTATTGGGAATGGGACCACCGCCCATACCCCAACCCATGTTAGAACAAGAGGCGGAATCACTCCCGCACACCAACCACTCGGAGGCTAGGGCAAGGACCGAGAATATTCCGCCTGTGCCAAGGCGCAGGCTGTCCCAGCGGGTTGTTCAGGCTGATTCCACCAACGATGCAACCGCCCAGATATTGGAAAGAATGCACCAGCTGGAGCAGAGGTTGATCCGGGCGGAGTCGGGCGTCCCAGCGCCAACTCAGAATCCGCTCTTCGCTTCCAGACCCGGGCCCTTCACCGCTGCCATTCTGCAGGCTGTCAGACCGGCATATGCAAAAACCCCAAAGATGGCGCATTACGGTGGAATGTCTGATCCCTTCGTCCACATGGACACCTTCAAGAAGGTCACCAACAACAAGGGGTTCGACGACGCCACCTTGTGCCACTTGTTCAGCGAAACATTGGATGGCGAGGCAATGAACTGGTTCTTTGAGTGTCCGCCGGGGTCTGTCAGTTCATTCAATGCACTATCCCATGCTTTCCTCTCCCGGTTCATCTTATTATCCGCTGGTCATCACAACACAAGTCAGCTGTTCAGCGTCAAGCAGGGGGAGGACGAGTCACTGAAGGCCTTCGTCACAAGGTGGCGGGCGGCAGCATCTCAGTGCCGTGACCTAGACAAAACGATGGCGTCAGCGGCCTTCAGGAAGGGACTGCTCAAGGGACCGTTCCTCTATCACCTCAACTACAATCATCCCAATGCGACGTATGACCACGTCATGAGTGAGGCGGTCATTCACGCCCAGGCGGAATTCATCACATACGGAGAAACCCCACCGCCACCACTAACACCAAAATCAACACAGCCATCTTCCAGTCATCAGGAAACCGCTAGCAAAACCCCCTCAGCACCATCAACTGACAAGAAAAGGGAGTGGCAACAGGGCCACCACCAGAGCAAGCGGCAGAAGGACCAGCATTACCATAAGGGCAACCGCCCAACCCATGGGGATAACCGCAACAAGCAGGCGGAGTCCTCGCAGCGGTATGCAGTTTTCACGGTCCTGACTGCCTCATATGAAGACATCTACAATCAGTGCAAGGATCAGATCCCACCGCCACCCCCTCCAAAATACCCAAAAACAGGCAAACCCAGGAACACCGGCAAGTGGTGCAAATACCACGAGGACAGCGGCCACAATACCAATAGCTGCAATGCTCTCAAAACGGCCATCGAGACCTTGTACCGTGACGGCAAGTTGGAGCAGTTCAAGGTGCGTCAACCACCACCAGTAATTGCCAACGTTGAGACCTTGGGCCGCATCAACACCATCGATGGCGGTGCTCCAATCACCAGCATGTCTCACAGGGCAAGGAAGCGCTATGCACGCGCTAATCACCCAAAGGAAGTCTGCAACATCCGCTATGAAAGATCCGCCAAGCTCCCAAAATCAGGTTGGGAACCTATTACCTTTTCGGAGGAGGAAGAGCGCGGAGTGCATTTACCCCATGACGACCCATTCTTGGTCGATGCCATTCTGGGCAAATTCTCGGTGGGGAGAATTTTGGTAGATAGCGGGTCCGCTGTCAACGTCATCTTCAATGGTTGCTACGACCATCTCAAGCGGAACAAAAAACTACTCCAGGATCACGAGCCACTGCTCAGCTTCTCCGGTGACGTCACACAACCGCTGGGGTCAGATTACATGCGGCTGGTTATTGGCACTAGCCCCTGCATGGCGGAGGTACATACAGAATTCATTATTGTCGACTGCTTCAGTTCGTACAACGCCATCATTGGTCGACCAGCGCTTAACAAGCTCAAGTGCATCATTGCCGGGTACATGCTTCTCATGAAGTTCCCCACACCTAACGGCACGGGCTGTGTCAGGGGAAGCCAACAGCTGGCACGAGAATGTTACTCAACGACTATATCGCGGTCGACGCGCCGCCATGAAATTCTGACAGTGGGTAGTGAGGCACCGCCACCAAACATCTTTGAGGATCCTAGGGATGAGGAGGAGAAGTATGTACGGAAGGAGCCGGTCGACCCTGACACGTCGCTAAAGGTTGTCTGCCTCTCGGACGAACACCTTGAGCGGACAGTCCGCATAGGCGCCCATCTAAACCCAGAGGTGGAGGCAGAACTCACTCAGTTCCTACGCGATAATGCCGCCGTCTTTGCATGGTCATACGCGGACATGCCAGGTATCTCTCCTGAAATTATCACTCATAAACTGACCATCAAACCCTCCTTTTATCCCATCAAGCAGAAGCGAAGGGCCTTTGATGAGGAAAAATACCGGGCAATCAGAGAGGAGGTTGCCAAACTCCAGGACATTGGGTTCATCCGCCAAGTCATCTATCCCCAGTGGATCTCAAACCTGGTAATGGTCAAAAAGGCCAGCGGATGTGTGTCGACTTCAAAAATCTCAACAAGGCATGCCCAAAGGATAGTTTCCCACTACCTCGTATCGATCAGCTAGTCGATGCAACTGCCGGACATGAGCTCCTCAGCATGATGGACGCTTTCTCCGGATACAATCAGATCAAGATGCACCCCAGCGACCAGGAATGCACCACCTTCACCACCGACAAAGGCCTCTACTGCTACAATGTCATGCCTTTCGGTCTGAAGAACGCCGGTGCAACTTACCAGCGGTTGATGAACGCCATGTTCGCTGAGCATCTGGGAAAAATCATCGAGGTCTACGTGGACGACATGCTAGTTAAGAGCGTAAGGGCCAGCGGACATGTGGCAAACCTCAAGGTCATAGTAACCATTCTCTTGGCCTACGGCATGCGCCTCAACCCAGAGAAGTGTTTCTTTGCGGTCACCGCAAGCAAATTCCTGGGCTACATCGTCAGCGAGCGAGGCATCGAGGCTAACCCAGACAAGGTCCAGGCCATCCTTGACCTGGCAGACCCTGAATATAAGGTACACGTCCAGTGCCTCCAGGGCAAGTTAACCGCCCTTTCTCGGTTCATCTCTCGACTCACTGATAAGTGCGCCCCATTCTTCAAACTCCTCAAAACAACGCACAAGAAGGTCATCAACTGGAACCCAGAGTGCCAGGCGGCGTTCCAGGGCTTAAAGGAATACCTGGCGGCAGTCCCTCTCCTTTCTGTTCCTGTGCAAGGAGAAATACTATTCATCTACCTGGCGGTTTCGGCATCGGCGGTAAGTTGCGCCATTGTCCGGCGGGAAGGCCAAGATGAGCTTCCAGTGTTTTACCCCGGCAGAGGCATGAACGGAGCAGAAACAAGATATCCTCCCTTGGAGCAACTGGCCCTCGCACTTATCGTTGCTGCCAGACGCCTCCGGCAATACTTCCAGGCTCACACGATCCATGGGTTAACCAATCAGCCGCTGCGGCAAGTGATGCAGAACCCTGAGCACTCGGGGCGCCTCAGCAAGTGGGCCATTGAGCTCAGCGAGTTCGACATAGATTACAGGCCAAGAACCGCCATGAAAGGCCAGGCAGTGGCAGACTTCATCGCTGAGCTAACCGAGCGACAGCCGGAGCCCAGTGTTGAGACAAGGCCCGGAACAGATGTGGTGACCGTTGAGAAGGTAGCCCCCCCACAGTCAGATTGGAACCTGCATGTGGACGGCTCCGCCAGCGCCAAGGCCAGCGGCGCCGGAATCATCTTAACAGGACCCGGGGGACTGAACGCGGAATACGCGTTAAAATTCAACTTCAAAGCTTCAAACAACATGGCGGAGTACGAGGCACTCATCGCCGGTCTACTCCTCGCCATTGACTCGGGGGCTGACAGCGTCAACATATTCAGCGACTCCCAGCTAGTCGTTAACCAGGTCAACGACAGCTTCCAAGCCAAGGACCAGCAGTTAGCGGCATATTTGGGGTACGTCAAAACATTACTAAAAAAGTTCAAATTTCACAACATCACACAAATCCCCAGGGAAAAGAACGCCAAGGCTGATTCACTGGCGAGACTGGCAACCGCCCAGCCACATCAGAGTCCAGCGGACACAAGGGTAGAATACCTTGACAAGCCAAGCATCACAAAGACCCTGGCGGAGATCTTCAACATTGAAGTCAACTCCAGCTGGATGGACGAGATCATTGCATATAAGCGCAACGGCACATTGCCTGAGGATAAGATCCAGGCAAGACAGCTCAAGCGGAGAGCAACCCGCTACAACATTCAGAATGGCAAGCTGTACCGTCAGGGGTTCACCTACCCCAACCTCCGCTGCCTAACCCCAGAGGAGGGAAAGATCGTCCTGGCGGAAATCCACGGCGGAGAATGTGGAAACCACTCAGGTGCCAGATCATTGGCCAACCGCACATTGCGACAGGGCTACTTCTGGCCCACACTGGGTGATGACGCCCGGAAAATTTCGAGGTCTTGCCACAAATGCCAACAGTTCGCGGATCTCCCACATGCACCGGCGGAACCTCTGTCAGTCATCATCGGCCCTTGGGTTCACTCCACGTGGGGCCTCGATTTGATGGGAAAATTCCAAACCGCCAAGGGCCAATTCAAGTACATCATTGTAGCCATCGACTACAACAGCAAATGGATAGAGGCGGAGCCACTAACGGCAATTACTACCGCCAAGGTCATTCGCTTCCTCTGGAAGAACATCTACTGCCGCTATGGTGTCCCACACACAATCATTACAGACAATGGTACACAGTTCAACAACAAGGAACTCATATCGTTCACCGCCAACTTGGGCACCAAGTTAAGTTTTGCATCTGTCGCCCATCCCCAAACCAACGGCCAGGTCGAAGCAGCAAACAAGATAATCAAGAAGCTGCTAAAAAAGAAGCTCGACAGCGCCAAGGGTTTGTGGGCGGAGAAGCTTCCAGAAGTCCTATGGGCCATCCGGACGACTCCAACTACCGCCACCGGCGAAACTCCTTTCTGCATGATGTTCGGCACAGAGGCGGTCCTACCTATTGAAGTAACTCAGCCTACCGCTAGGGTCGAGGGCTACTGCCCAGACACCAACGGCGACGGCATCAACCTGGACAGGGACCTCCTAGAAGAAAAAAGACTCAAGGCCCATTTGCGCAACTTGCAAAACAAAAGGCTGGTATCGCGTTTCTATAACGCCAGAGTCAAAGCCCGGAACCTCCAACTGGGGGACTGGGTAATGAAAGAAGTCATTCCACCACCAACAAAGCTCCGCCCAACTTGGGAAGGCCCATACAACATTGTGGAAGTCGTGAGCCCAGGCACCTTCTACTTAATGGACAAGGATGGCGTCAAATCGGCCCACCCTTGGAATACTGAACACCTTCGGTATTATTACAAATAGTCAGACCGCTACCCAGGAGCATCTTGACTTAGCTAAATTTTTGTTTAATATTTAGCTAAGGGAAGCTACCCGACGGGTACTACCCCACTTTTGTACGCTGATCAATCAGCTATCAATGAAACGAGGAATTATTCAAACCATTGTTACCAAGTCTAGCACTGAGGGCAACTGGCAACGCCAGCGATCGTCAGCGGACCTCGTCCGCTACGAGGTGCACTTGGACCAATTTTAATTCCTTTAATGTGTCATTGATTGACAAAAGCAAAATGTAACTCAAAGTACTAACGGTACAAACACATGGGGCAAACACAAACTCAAAATTTCATATTATTCAGCAGAACATTACAAAATGACATGCCTCAACGGCTACAAAAGAAACAAAGTTGAAAAATCGGGAGCGGTCCAAACTGGCCTCAGGGGTGGCCTTCGACATCTTCTGCTTCGGCAAGCGGCGGCACGACCGCTCGACTCGTCTGATCGGATCCTCGCGCTGTCGGACTTGGAGTCTCGATGGTGCCATCCGCACGGGTGTGCGCCGCCAGGAAACCAGCGCGCGACACCTCCGATGGGGTGGGGTTGGGAGTCTGCTGGGACCCTTCCGCCGGATGCGCACCACTTTCCCCGCTACCTGACCGGGCACCTCCCGCTGGAGCGGCCACGCCGTCTCTCTCCGTGGGGGTACTCTTGGCTGGCGGCGCATCGGGCTGCGACGCTTTGGCGAAGTCGATGGCACCCTTCCGCTTCAGCATATCTATGTTTGCCAGGGCCCCGGCCTTCGCCGACTCGGTCATCGCCTTCTTAAACTCCGCAGACCGCTTGAATGCCTCGACAGCGGCTGCCGCAGCGGTATTCCCTTCAGCTCTCAGACGAGCAACCTCACCTTCTAACCGCTTCAACTCCGTCACCCTGGCGGCGGACTCCCGCTGTACGATAATAAGTTTTTTGTCCTTGGCGGCAATCCGCTCCTCCAGCAACGCAACGTCCCGCTCCAACTTGGAGACGCGGTCATTCCTCTCCAAGTCACGCTCGATGGCCACGCGAAGCTTACCGCGGGCATCGGCAAGGTCACACTCTGCCTTAGCCAGGCGCCGCTCTGCCTCTGCCAGCTTCTCCTTCTCCTCCGCCAACTCCCTCTGGAGACCTTGACTTTCCTCCCGCAGCTCCCCCTCGACCATGGGCTGCTTCGACGCCGCCACAAACATGTCGTGCAGTCCCGCAGATATTTGCCCAAACGCCAGGTTGAAGGGCGATTGGTCAATTGCTGTCGGGCGTGAGATACCCGCTAGGCCGCCGAACCCTAGCCGTTCGCATAGGTGGAAGAGAAATTCCCGCTCCCCATCTGTCATGAACGGTGCGTACTCGGCAAACGAGTCTAGCTCGCTGGCAACGGGCTCTTCTCCCTCCCCCACAATAGTCTTCGACGGAGCTCCTCGGGCCCTCTTCTGTCGGCGCGAGCCGATCACCTCCACGTCATCCCCCTCTTCCTCGTCAGGGGAGTCGGCCTGCCGACGTTTTCTCTCCGGCGCCCTCTGGTTCCCGGCGGCAGTCTTCGTCACCCTCACCGGCGGTTCCTCCCTTGCTGCAATGACAGTATCCGCCGGCGGCACCACCTTTTCCTTTTGGGGGCCACGCTTGTTGGCGGGCATCCGATCTTTCTGCTGCCCAGCCGCAGCGCCTCCCTTCTTCCCGCCAGCCACTGGGACCCCCGCCTGCACTACCGGCAGGCCATCTTCACCAAGATGGGAGTGGTGCGGCATTGGCAGCACTACCGGAACCTCCGACTGGCTCAGCGCCAGTGTCTCGGGGTTCACCAGCGTCTGTTGGGCCGCCAGCCCCTCGGCGTACATGGTCTTCAGAAAATTGTCCACCTCGGCGCGGTCCATTGCTTTTTCGAAAGCGTCGCGGCTCGACTTATTTCCTGGCGGAGTTTCTGGGAAAATATACATAAGCCAGTCAGTCTCGGCTACTTATTACAAAGGAAACATCGGTCTGACGGAAATTTCTTACCAACGGAGCGAGTAAGTTTCTGGTCAACTAGCAACTCCCAGCCAGTCAGAAGTCTAAAGTCCAGCAGGTTACGGTTCCGCCAACAGCCTCTGATACGAGCAATGCGACACTCCTCCTCCTGCGTTAGGTTGTACCGCAGTCCCGCTGCACAAACACAAGTGGATTAGTAAGAATACAAAGCCTTCAAGATAAAAACCCCGCCGGCTACCGCCAGCGGAAAATGGTCACCAACCTCGGATAGGTTGGAATTCCGACTTAATCCTAAACGTCGGCCCTTCTTCGTTCGCTCCAGCCTGGTACTCCCATCCCTCCGTGGCGACACAGAAGGTCCCCCGCCAATAGGACATTGAATCCCTTAGGTTTTCTATCAGCTTCGGTGCTCCCTGACGGCGGCTCAGGTTCACTTGCCCTCTGCAACCCTGGCGCTTCACGTACACCAGCTCGTAGAAGTGAAGCACTTCCGCCACGGTAGGCCCCTCGCACCCGGACAACCGCCACAAAGAGTTCATCGCCAGCAGCAGACGCCACATGTTGGGACAAACCTGACCGAACGCAAGGCCGAATTCACACACCAGGATTTGCAGATTCGGCACCAGCGGTAATGTCACTCCTTGGCGGAGTATCGCTTCGTGAACGGCCGCAAATCCCACCGGGAGAATTGACGCCTTATCATCCGCAGTCGGCGGGCGCAGCTTCACAGAGCCCGGCAGCCGGAACGTCCGCTTCATCTTGCTAACAGCGGCGAGAGTCATCCGCCCTCCCGCCTCGTCGACGGGGGTGCCATCCCGGAGGAACCAAGCGGACTCAGCGTCCTCCCCCGCTGTTTCCTCATCCCCAGCGGATCCGCTGGCGGCACTGTTGCTCGCCAAGCGCTCGTCGCGCCTAGCTTTGGCCGCCGCCACCTCACCCGCCTTAGAGCTCTCCGGACGTGACGTACGACCCATGGCTATTGCCCAAGGTATGGTCTGTAGCGGCTCAACCTCTAGCGGTTCCGGCAGTGAGGTTCCTGCATGGGCAGACGGACGCAACGAGTCAATAAATATCCTATCCGCCGCGCTGAACGACACGTCAGACCCGGAATCCTCACTGCTCGATATCTCTATGACGTTAGCCATCCCAAACCCTAAAACCCACACCAGTTAGCACAAGCACAGATCTAGCCTATTCTTACATCAGTTATCGACAAGAACATCAGTCACAGTTTACCCAGAAATCACAAAAACAGGAACAAATAACCAACAAACACTGAACCCAGATTCGACCATCTAGCAAACCCAGAAATCCCAACTGTCAAAAACACCAAAACCCATCCCCCAAAGCCCACTTTACACACTCAGAACACCCCAAATTCACAAAACCCAGAAAACTGACAACAACAAGTACATAGAAATTCCATGGAACAGGGATAAGATTCAGAGAACCAACCTTACTGATGAAACCTTTGCTGTGATTGCAAGCGCTTGTCCTCACCAATAGAAACCTCATTCCCAAGACCCGGTGACTCCACAGCTTTCGCCCCGCAGGACTCTATTCGCAAATCGCAGAGAGCTTGAAGACGACGACTCGGGTTTGAAGTTTTCACAAAGTGTCAAATCTCGCTAAGGTTCCCTTCCTTTTATGTCAACATCAACGCGTTCTAGGCCGTCCGCTAAAATACGACATCATACACCAGTCGTACACGTGTCACCACTTTTCACTTACTCTCCGGATTAACCGAGGCGTCGCCTCGGTTACGAAACCCATCATTACTATCATTAATGGCGAGAAGACGGCTACGCTTAGGGGACAGGCCTGCGCACGCTAACCCTCTACGGGTTCAACACGTGTCAACCACCACCGGACGAAACATCTGGTGGGAGCAACCATTTGGGAAGAGTTCCCCAATCGTCCGAAGTCTCCGCTGAGCGAAACCCCGCCAGCGGAACTTTTCCCTTGTCATCTGCCAAGTGACGAAGTTTCCGCTGAGCGAAACCCCGCCAGCGGAACTTCTCACTTGTCGTCTGCCAAGTGACGAAGTCTCCGCTGAGCGAAACCCCGCCAGCGGAACTTCTCACTTGTCCTCTGCCAAGTGACGAAGTCTCCGCTGAGCGAAACCCCGCCAGCGGAACTTCTCACTTGTCATCTGCCAAGTGACGAAGTTTCCGCTGAGCGAAACCCCGCCAGCGGAACTTCTCACTTGTCGTCTGCCAAGTGACGAAGTCTCCGCTGAGCGAAACCCCGCCAGCGGAACTTCTCACTTGTCCTCTGCCAAGTGACGAAGTCTCCGCTGAGCGAAACCCCGCCAGCGGAACTTCTCACTTGTCCTCTGCCAAGTGACGAAGTCTCCGCTGAGCGAAACCCCGCCAGCGGAACTTCTCACTTGTCATCTGCCAAGTGACGAAGTCTCCGCTGAGCGAAACCCCGCCAGCGGAACTTCTCACTTGTCCTCTGCCAAGTGACGAAGTCTCCGCTGAGCGAAACCCCGCCAGCGGAACTTCTCACTTGTCATCCGCCAAGTGACGGAGTCTCCGCTGAGCGAAACCCCGCCAGCGGAACTTCTCCCTTGCCATCGTGCAAGCTGGGCATCTTCCGCTATGAACCTCTAGCGGAACCTCCTTTTCAGCTTGCTAGCTGCGTATGTTGTTCAGCACTATCGCTCTACAAAATACCGCTAGGCACGCCTACCGGACGCTGCTTTCTACTGCATTTAGCGGGGGGATATCCGCCAAACGGCGAATCCCGAGGCCACGCCTCACTCTGACAACGACCGCCACGCGGCGTTACCGTCAGACCGTCCCTACGGGACACGGGGACTTGTCAACAGTCTACGACGGCCCTGATCAGGCACGTTGACCCCCGTCATTTGGGTCCTAAAGCTTGGGCTCGCTACCCAACACCCTCTGCTCCGTGCAGCTCCCCCTCAACAAACAATTTTCCGACCATCCGGAGGTCTATCTTAGCCGGGGAGTGGGGGACTCCCTGGGGGGCCTAGCAGGGGCCCACCCGAAAGGGTATAAAGCGTTTGCTCAGTAAAACCAACGGTTGACAACGCACTGACGCTAATTATGCTCTTGCAAGTCTAGCGGAAGAAAACGCTTCAAACCGCCGAACAACTCCCCAACCAAGATTGCCCTCCTTGACTGGGGACTTGGGGGACTTGTACATACATGTACATTTGCAAGCATAATTAGCTCTAATGGGCTACGCTCATTCTATCGCCAAAGGTATTAATTCCAACCAAACGAATGACATGCAGACACACCGCCAGGTGGGCTACAGCCCCAACGTCGGACCACCTCCAGATCGCCGCCGACGCGCCGCCACGCGCCGCGCCAAGATGGCATCAGAAGCTTCTGAAACTGGGAACTGAAGCATATCAGTCCCACATCGAAAACAAAGAGAAGATCAACCTCTTCATCACCTATAAAAGGTCCTCTCCTCTCTCCTCATTAATTACGCATTCAATACTTACCTACTGTTATTTTGTCAACATAAATACATTGACTAACTTAGGCATCGGAGAGTTGAAGACCGCCCAACGCGGTCTCCCTCTGACGCCCTTTGTATTTTACTTGACAGGTAGCGGAGGCTTTGAGAACGTCACAAGTATCGATCCGCCCACCGGATCAGCGTTAACAAAGGTTCAGCTACCGCCGAACTTTTAGACATTAACAAAAACAAATGGGAAACTATTCTTTTTCTTGAGAAACTTACATGGCAAATCCCAAGGCTCAGACTTGTTCAAGTCCACATCACCAATTGCTTTGCAGCTGAAGTTGGAATCGATAACCTTCTTGTGCAGGTAGTGAGTGTTAATGCTCGAAGTCTGGCGGTAGCCAAACCTTCGTTTAACGCAAGTCCGGTGGGCGGACCGCTACTCTTTGGATTTGATGATCTTTGCTAGCTGTCAGACGAAAGACAGGGCGTCAGAGGGAGACTGCGTTGGGCGGTCTTCACTTCTCCGATGCCTAAGTCAGTACATAGATAGCACGACAATAAATGAGTATTAAATGCGTATTTAATGAGGAGAGAGGAGAGAACCTTTTATAGGTGAGGAAGAGGTTGATCTTCTCTTTGTTTTCGATGTGGGACTGATGTACTTCAGTCCCCAGCTTTGGGAGCTTCTGATGCTATCTTGGCACGGCGCGTGGCGGCGCATCGACGGTGATCTGGGGGTGATCCGAGGCTCAGGTTGTTGCCCGCCTGGCTGTGCATCTGCATGTTATTCCTTTGGCGGGAATTAGTACATCTGGCGGTACAATGGGCATAGCCCATTATAGCTAATTATGCTTGTAAATGTACATGTATGTACAGTGAGAAATAAGCTCTTCATCAGTTGGGTGGAATCGAAACCCAGGTGGCAAATCAATCTGATCATCTTCCTTGAAAGTTCCAGCTTGAACAGCAAACTTTTCTATTTATTGCATCATTGATACCTTAAAACCTCACTTCTAGCTTTCTTGTCCAAAACCCTTTTTTTCAGAATCTGGGAAAGAAAATTCTCATTAGGATTACCAGCGACTCCTTTGAGTAGTAAAGAATACGAGGTAAACCGAGTATGGTTGTTGCAAACCAATCTGTAACTGAATCAATAGAGGGGTCTTCTTCATACCTAATGTAAAAGATTCAGATGCATCACATAACTAACAAATGAAACATGACTTGTCGGAGTGCATCAAACAAGCAGGAAAGCCAGAAGAAGGAACTTGCCCTTATATAACTGTAAAAGAGTCTGAGACTTTGTGTAAATAAATTGAGTTTTTACAATGTTGTACATGCAGAGAAATAACCTTATATCTAACTACAGTCTCACCTAATAAGGCACTTGGCACTTTTACATCCCTGGGGAAAAGCAACAAAAGAAGGAAGGCCTGAAAAAAAAATGTAGGTAGAAATGAGAAACAAAAGAAAATCTAAAGATTTCAATAGGTAGAAAATCTTAGAATTCAATACTGAAACTGACAGGACATGGTATGCACATTCTGGTTAGGCAAAAAATCACCAATGGTCACCGAGTTATGACCCATTCGACACTTAACTCACTGACTTTTCAAAAATATCATTTAACTCACTCACATTTACCATTATTTTACACTTAACTCACTGCCGTTAAATCTTCCTTTAGGAACCGTTAAAATTGAGGGTATATTTGTCTAAATACTAAAGTATATATTTCTAACTTTGAAAAATAATTTTTCTAGATAAAAAATGACAGATATTTTTTTGCTTTAAATTAAAATTAATTTTTTTTAAATTCTTTTTCTATTAAAAATTATCAGAAAACTATAAAAAGTTTGAAAAAAAAAATCTAACTTTCTTCAAAAAATTTTTTTTTTTTTTTTTTGGGCTAAATACTGTTTAGTACCCTGTAGTTTGGGTCTAAAATCAATTCAGTCCCTGGACTTTCAATTTCATCAAAAACACCCTCACGCTATCATTTCTAATCCAATAGATCCTTCCGTCATGATTCTGTCAAATGGAGCCGTTAAGTAGCTGATGTGGCATGCCAACTTGGCATTGGTGGGGCCCACATGGCAGGAAAAATTCTAAAATTCTAAAATAAAATTTCAGAAAATTAAAATAATACATTTTATTCTCTCTTTCTCTCTCTCTCCTCTCTCTGCCCTGCAAAGCCCCAATGTCAACTCCGCTACTACCAGACTCAGGCTGCCCACCACGGCGTCGTCACCAGCAACTGGCTCGCCCAGGCCCAAGCCGCTATGGGCTAGAACCTCGACGAACAGGCGTCAGTTTTCACCGCCATCGCTCCAGGAAGATCTCGGTCAGTCGATCCCCATCTACCTCCGCTTCGGCCCGGTTTCTCGATCCGCTTTTCTTCCGCCTCGGCCCACTTCCTCGATCTGCATCTCCTTCTTAATCTGCATCTACGTCACTTGCATCTAACTTGCAGATAAGCTCTCCAAGCTCAAACAGCACCCAGCAGTGTATCAAAATTATCATTTTTTCGTTGTTCTTTTCAATGAATTAGGAAGTTGTTGATGTATGTGATTTGCTCTCAATGGCACTTGCTACTTGATGTTGTTGAGGTTCCGAAATTGGTACTTCGACTTTGTATGGTCTTGTTTTGTGTTTGAATTGAGCCTTCTTGATTCGGCTAGAATGTTGAATTCAATTACAGAAATTCATTGTTTGTGTGCCGCAAATTTGGTCTTGTTTTATACATGCAAATTTGGTCTTTCCGCTGCATTTCTTTAGAATAGCAGGAATTCGATTCAGAGTGGAGGCTATCGCAATCACCATCGAAATCTTGAGTTTGGGTATTCTCAAGAGTCATCGGGACTTCATCGGCGTCGATCTGGATGTAATCCATATATAACTGACGAGGATCGATTTTGGGAAACACTAGAGGATTTGGGAATCGATGAGAATCGATTTTTAATCCATCGTTCCAAAATTCTTGTTTGGTGACTCCACAAGCCATAGCTTGCAATAAATAAAAAAAATTCTGAGTTTTTACAATTTTTAATTTCCCAGAATCTGAAACACCAAACCGTAACTTAAAACCCACAAAGAAACAAAATCCAGATTTGCTAGTTTGTTTTGCATTATTCAGGCTTCTGGGTTTGTCCCAGAACTAGTCACTTTTGTGTGGTTTTGAAGCGTATGCATTGTGTGCAAAAGAGATACATTAGAGAGGGGAAGAAGAGAAATGAGAAGTTTTTGATTGATGAAGGTGAAGAGGGCAGAGGAAGGTGAAGAGAGAGAATGAGCAAAGAGTTGAGATTCATTATGAAGGCTTGGGAAGCAACAGTGCGTAAAACACATATTGAAGGAAAGAAAAGGGCCAACCCTTTTTGAGAGAGAGAGAATAAAATGTGTTATTTTAATTTTCTGAAATTTTATTTTAGAATTTTAGAATTTTTCCTGCCATGTGGGCCCCACCAATGCCAAGTTAGCATGCCACATCAGCTACTTAACGGCTCCATTTGACGGAATCATGACGAAAGGATCTATTGGATTAGAAATGATAGCGTGAGGGTGTTTTTGATGAAATTGAAAGTCCAGGGACTGAATTGATTTTGGACCCAAACCACAGGGTACTAAACAGTATTTAGCCCTTTTTTTTTTTATCTTAATATTTCTTTTTCAAATATAATATGTAATTTGATAAAAAATGACCCTCTCCGTATAAATTTTTAACGACACAATAGACGGGAGTGAGTTATGTGAAAGACGGATATTAAAATGAGTGAGTTAAGTGATATTTTTGAAAAGTCAGTAAGTTAAGTGTCGAATTGGTCATAACTTTGTGACTGTTTGTGAAATTTTTTCTTCTGGTTATACATGGACTTTAATTTCCTTTCAAAATATGTCAGTCTATTATGTAATATGTATTACTCTTTCAGGTATGGAAAGAGAAAACAAGAGCAAAAAGCTCTATCAAGTAAAACCTCTGATGGAAGGTGTGGGAAATGAAAAGACAAAAGCATAAGTTGGTTATACTCTCATTATATGCAGACTAAAGTGACCTTACCTGAATTAGCCAGGGCTTGTTGTCCTGAAACATGGTCTGGAAATCCTTAGAGGTAATGACTGGAAGGTTATGATCTTCAGAATCTAAGAAGAGAAAATTGTAGTTATTCATTAGCCTAGAAACGGTGAGAAATGTTTAACGAACAGGAAATCAAAAAAAGTAAAACTAAATACTAAAAACAGTATCAACATGAGTAACAGCTTAAATTCTTGACTAACCAGAAGCAGCAGACTCTAGTAAAGGAAGGTGTATACGTGAAAAGCTTTCTCCAGCATATTTCTTTTTTAGCTTCTCAATTACATCCTATCATCGAAGATTAAACAGTGAACACCTGGCAGATGCTTAGAGAAAAGAACACGGATGGCACTCCTAGCTAAACATGTCAGTAAAGTTTTAATGTTACTAAGGCTGGGAATGGAGGCAAGAACTCACTATTTGCTCCTCAAAGCCAAAAATGTCATAGTTTCTTTTCCATGATGGATTTGTCAGCAACTCATAAGCATATCGAATCTGCAAATCATGACCAAATACCATACTTAGAGAAAAGAAGCCAAATACTACCTACGAAAACTACATATTCTGATATTCATAAATTAGTGACACAACAGTAAGTAATCCTACTACTACTATTCTAAAATCGTAGATAAAATTAAAATACACACATATGTAGAGGAAAATTTAATGGTACAAAACTTCATCAATTTGGCATTCCATCTCATATCATTACAATTCTTAAGGCAACACCAGGAATCAACTGACCTTTATAAAATTCAAGAGAATCCGGAGCTTGCGCTTCTGAATTCCTGAAATAACAACACGTCGTAGCTACTTTAACAGCTAAAATCACATTGACTCATATATGAACGCAGAAAATTATCAAAACTAAAGAACAGTGTGATACAAATTGTGACGACACGGCGTATCAAAGGATCGAAAGGAAGAGAGAGAGAGAGAGAAAGAGTTACCGCGTCGAAGAAACGTTGTCGTAGGCCTCTTTCACTTCTTCAACGGAGCTCTGACTCCTCAGACCAAGAACTGCACAATTCAACAAATTAAGAGAATCAGAGGCATGGAGTAGGCTCTGATCGTCGACGCCATTGACGACGAGCTCGTTGCCGTCGCCTTCGCCGCCGCGGAAGCATCATGGATTGCCATGATGCTCAATCGCCGGCGAGAAAGAGTGAGGAGTTCTCGGCGTTGAGCCCAAAGGTGAAAACGACGACTTGGAAGCAGGCACCGCCTTTTAAAGAGGGAGCTGATCGATGGGCTTTTTCCAATGGGATGCAGACACGTGTCATTCAGCATATACGAATATATGTCGAAGGACTAAATTCAGTTTAGTCCCTTGAACTTTAGAGTTAAAATAAGTTTAGTCCATGATTTTTTTTTTTTTTAATCAAGTTGGTCCCTGATTTTTTTTTTAATCAAGATGGTCCCTACACTTCCAATTTCCATCATCCGAGTCCAAATTTTAAAATTGACACCGATTGTGTCGTCATATGGTGAGTTGGCACCGACAAGCATGGTCCACTGTTCAGTTTTTGACTCTCAGTTTGGACGAAATGTCCAAACTACCTCTAACTTTGACTCTCACACTCGGCTCTCTCATATTCTTCTTCATCCTCCACCAAATTCGACGCCTCCGCCATCCCTAGTTCAAAGCAGAATCCCATATCCATTATCTATGTTAATAATCTACTTCCAACCAAATCACAGCAAAACAAGAGCACATTATCAAAGCTACAAAACCACAAGTAATCAACATTTTTCTTTCCTGAGCTAGAATTCTCATCGACATCAGGACTAAAATCCCTATCAACATTTCCATCAAATTTCACCAAATTACGAACCTTTAACGAAAACCCACCTCCAAACTCACCACCATTATCCAATTCCCGATCCGAGTCGGACTCCATTTGATCAATGAGATGAAACAAAGCCCACGACAAGGAAAACCGACTCGGGTACCTAGAAGCTCGTAGCTTCTCAGTATGGTACCGCTTGCGAAGCTTCTCTATCTTATGACGACACTGCAACGCGGTCTTGAGCGGCGAGGAGGGAGCCAAGGAAGCAGTGGCGGCAGCGACTTGGTCCCAGTCAGCTGATTTTGGATTGGTGCGGCGGAGAGAGAACCAACGGTCGCGATAGGCGAGGATGAGGGAGCGGGGCCTTGTCCTGGGTCTAGCAAGGGGGTGGGACCGGGCGGGGTTTGGGGTGGACGGCGGTGACGACGGTGGACATGGTTGGGTTGCTCGGACGCCCTCCCACAACTCCAGCACGCTCATGGTCTCGTCATTGACCTCAAACCCGACATGCAAAACGAGATCAGCAGTGGAGGAGAGCGACTGAGCTCTGGTTTGTCGTTTAGCGTGGTGAACTGTCGTTGACCTCAAACCCGACATGCAAAATGAGATCAGCAGTGGAGGAGAGCGACTGAGCTCTGGTTTGTCGTTTAGTGTGGTGAACTGGATGTGGTACGGGTATGGGTCAAAAAGAAGAAGAGAGAGAATTGGAATGGGATGCGGGAGAGAAAGAAGAGGGAGATGTAGAAGCTTGTAGGTGAATGGAATCCCGTTTTCTTTGTGTTTTTTTTTATTAATTTGGGCTAGGAGCAGCGCTGGAGTTATTGTGGTCGTGATCTAAGGGCGAAGAGGACATGGGTTGAGACGTGGAGGAGGAAAGGGACAGGGAGAGAGAGGGAGGAGCTCTCGGGTTTCAGGAAGAGAGATAAGGAAAATAGTATTCAGGATAGTTTGGACATTTTGTCCAAATTGAGAGTCAGAAACTAAACAGTGGGTCATGCTTGTCGGTGCCAACTCGCCATATGACGTCACAATTAGAGTCAATTTTGAAATTTGGACTCGGGTGATGAAAATTGGAAGTGTAGGGACCATCTTGATTAAAAAAAAAAGTCAGGGACCAAACTGATTTTAGCCCTAAAATTCGAGGGACTAAAAGGAATTTAGTCCTATGTTGAATCAGGTGAAGCTCTTCTTCTTGGATGTTTTTAATACATGGCAAGTTTGCTGTTTTTGGGCCAGCCTTGTGTTGAGGGGGAGAGTCCAGCCCATTTAACATGGGCTAATAGATTGCAATAGACAGATTTTAGATTTATGAAACTCTTAGGACTCTCGTATGATAGGTGAGATACAGCTCTATTTAGACGTACTTTTATCCGTTTGTATTTTGGCTCAAAAAGTCTCGATGTATCCTTAGAGTGTGATGTGTCTAGTAGCTTTATTTGTGGAGAAAAAAAACATCAACATTATAAATTAACTAACTGTTCAGTTTACTTTGTCTAATCTACCTACGTTATTTCATGCATTTTCATAAACAACTTGTCCCTTTGACTCATGTATGCCACTTCAATGACCATTTGATATTTGGAATAGGGTAAATTACCAAATTAAATTCGATTATTTATGGCTCTGTGTATTTTAGTTAAAATAATTTCTTGACAAGAATAAAAAGGTCTCGTATGATTCACACTTCTTAACTTACTAATTAATGTTAAAAATTGAGAATTGACACCCTTTATAACTAAAACCCTAATTGATATTATCCACCACCCTTGTTAATTTTCATTCAAGATCGAAATCCAATCCATATTTTCTAGGCTATGAAAATTAAAATAGATAACAAGTTAAAGGTTAAGACTATACCTGAATACTGAAAACGTTCATAAAAGGAAATAACTAAAGAGATTAATCTCATAAAATCTCTCAAAATATGCATAACATCACTATTGTATACAAGTATATCCTATAACCAGAATTGTAATTGAATCACGTATAGTCACATTGCATGATAATGCGTTAATTGATATGTGTGTATAAATAGTGCTCAAGGATATGTGAATTAGCAGTAATCCTTAATTAGCCTACTGTCTAATAGTTGGTATAACATTAATTAGTAGCGAATATAAAGAACAATTTAGCACATATATAGTAGTTTCATTAAGAACTAAAGTTTGTCTATAATAAATTATTTTTCAGAAAAAAATTTAAAAAATAGTAGGTTTTCTAAATTATCTCCTGACATGTTATCAAATTTAAATAAGAGACACAAAAGTTAATTAGAAACGAAAAAATCGACGTAAATTGATACACGGTTTATAATACTTCATATACGTACTACATTTAGTCCTCTATTAAAATTTAGGTACTATATTTTAGGCGGTTGGTGAGGACATATCATCATTATTATTTCAAAGGTACGTTGTTCCCTGTCCGCTCATCATGACCGTTGCACATTGTTCCAAGCTCCAAGCATCCCCAACTTCAAATCCATTACTGTTATGACTGTGCTGGGGTAGTAAGGCCATCTCCAGCTGTGGAGGGCTAAAATAACCCCCGGGTTAAATTTTAGCCCCCGATAATCACTATTCAAGCAAATAGCAAGAGTTATAATTTCTACCATCTCCAATCCTTAAGACTATAAGTTTAAACACCATGTTATTTTATTGTTTGTCCTTTAATCTCAGCCATTGATTTTGTTGATCAAAATTTTGGACCACCAGCGTGGTCCCCACGAAGAAGAAGCCCAAGGGCTAAAACAAAGGGCTATGTTTAGCCCAGCCCTTGGCCCTTTTAGCCCCCCAAATCAGTTTTTGTTATAGCATAGTCTTGGGTTGGAGATGGAAAATGGTGTTTTTTGGGCTATATATACCAACCCCTTAGCCCAGAGTTGGAGATGGCCTAATGCCTCCAATAGTTCACCATATTCATTATTAGTACCCAGAAGTCTAGAACTGATGTACTGGTTCTTGGAGCCTCAAACTGATCACAATTAGTAAGGACGTCCTCAATAGTCAACATCAACTTAACCAAATGAACCAACCTCCTGCCCAAGTGCCCAACGTGGGTGGCAGTACTACCAATAACACCACCTTGGCCACATAGTGCACTATCGGCAGCTAATATTGACTTTAACAGTAACAGGATTTCCCGTGCTCTTTCGTTCATCTCAAGGCATTGTGGTACAGGCACCGGTCCAGATCTAGGAGGTTGGTCATGACTGATGAGTAGTTTTGACTGTGGAAAATCTAGCTTCTGCTTGAAGCCAAGCAGTCTCCGATAAATAGTACAGTACATGCTGCACAATATACTACGTCCTTTATTTACAGCTTCCCTTTTCATTTTGACAACTTTCTTTAAATCGGGGACCAGAAAATGACCTGATTTCGTGTGGTATTTAATTTGGGAATGAAAACCAAACTTGGCATTGTACGTTACACAGGTGATTTCCCCCGACAAAGCTATTCTTGTTAAATAGTACTGCATGCTAGTTACCTTGTTTGGATCTGTAACTACTGGAGTTAAATAGTACTGCGTATAGGTACGCGTCCAGTTAGGTCTACTGGTCTAGCTTATATTGATAATATGCAATTGCCATATTTGCCTAGGATCAATTCAGATCAACTACTCCGAATATCTACAAATATGGAGATCATTGTTACCAGCTGGCTAGCTATATATATATATTGCTTCAGCACCTCAAAATGAACTCGCACAGCGTTCATGCAGAAAAGATTCTACGTAGAGATAGGATCCTTCATTTACCAGCAGTGGTCCATTTACAGTTTACAGTTCCGATCCACGTACTAATTAGTTGCAGATCGATGCCAATTGATTAACACTGGTGTTGGAAATTGGCTTGCATTTTCAAATTGTGGACATGATGATCAACATTATCGCGATCAGCAAGAGTCATCGGCATGAATTGTCCAGGTCTAGCATGAGCTAAATAGCCACCCGTCGGCCAGCTACAGTTTACTGATCAGCTGCTGCATGGAACAGGAAAAATTGAAAAAAGGAGAAAAAAATTAATATGCATGGTAGATGTTTTCCATAATAGCACCTGATGTTTCATTCATTCTACCTAATTATAACCCTGTTTCATTCAGTTAAGCGCGCAGATGATTACTACACGTACGCACGAACACTACAGTAGATGCACAACTTCAATGATTCCGGCATTTATTTCAAAATTACTTTCTCAACTATACATATATAACTGCAAACCTGAATGCTTAATAATACTGACCTCTAGGGATCGAGAACTTTTAATGAGCATTACTAAAATGAGGGATTCATGAGGATTATCTGATCAACGGTTTGGGAGACCCACTTTTCAATCACATTACTGCAAATCAACCATCAGATGTTTATGCATGCATGAGTACATCACTTCTGAAATATTTAATGGTTGATTTGCAGAAATGTGATCAAAAAGTTGTCTCACAAGAAATTCCTCATGAAGTCCTTATTAGAAGCTCTCCCCTAATCTCTAAGGCTGTAACCAATATAAAAAATAACTTTTATTCAATGATTTATAATGGAGGAAATGCAGAAACTGCAATAACAAATTATGTATAGTTTGGATCTTATCTAAAATGTGTTTAGTCTGTTTTGGGTTTCTAACTGAATGGTGCTTGTTCTATCTTCTCGCCCGTCTGATTATGTATATTCCCACGCACAGCAGAATAGAATCGAACAAAAAAAAAATGAAGGAAAAATTATAAATACTCAATGTACAACAAGCAGCTCAATTTTCGGGATTTACTACTGATTCGTTGCCCCTTTGCCTTTTCTACCCTTTTTTTCTGAAGTCAATATCTGATACTCAAGTCATGCCTCGTCATCAAGCAAGGGGGATTAATGAATCTCGCATGAAATTTCATGCAAATTATCCCGAGAAACTGGTAGAAGAGTCATATACTAAAGTTAGGTAGCTAGAAATTTATTGCAAAATAAAGCCCTACGTAGGGCTCAATCTTGACCTAGACCAGGTCGTTAGTGGATAATGTCAAGGGATATAGATTGCCAAAATATCAAGCACTTCGAAAGCACACAAGGAGTCAAGTTCCAGATGTTTGCCCAAAAAATTGCCGCAATTATGTTACTGAAACTCATCTAATGCATTTGAAAGATACAAGGACCTAATCTAATCTACCAACCTTTTTTTATTTTTTTTTTTTATATTGACTTCTAATACCTTCTTAAAGAGAATGTAGGAAATTAATTTTGTGGAAAGGAGGTAACCTTCTTTAATAACAATGAACAATTAGGGCTATAAATCGGCAAGATAGAGTTCGAGTTCGACTCATATTCGTCACATTTGGGAAAGAAACAAGCCAAACTTGACTCAATATTAAGTTCGATAAGAAAATCGAGCCGAGCTTAAACTGTAATATATTCAGCTTGTAACCTCATGAGCAACTCAAACTCGTAAAATGATATATCTGCTAATTAAGCTTAAACACTTTGGTATTCGCCTCGACTCGACTCATTTACACCCTTATGAACAATCTAGCAAAAACGAAAGTTAAAATTACCTTATTAATTTTCAAAATAAATCTAGATTTCTCACACCAAATTAAACCTAAAGAAGATGATTCGTATAGAGATTATGCCTTACGTAAAAGTGATGGAAGACGTTTATCAAAAAATTTGGTTTTAGAAGCATCTCAATGATTTAATTTATTTTTTGAGATGGAAAAAAATATATTTTTAGTCACTCAACTTTCGCTTGATTGACACTTTGGTCACTCATGTTTATAAAATCTCACTTTAGTCACTCAAATTTAACTCCAACTATCACTTTAGTCCACCGGTGAATTTTTCCAATAAAAAAAGTCACATGACGCCTCTCATGCCATTTTTCAAGGGTTATTTTAAGATGTTGAAGAGATGTGAGACCTTTGGTTTGAATATAGGTTGAAATTTTCTGAAATTATAGGACGAAAATAACCCTTAAAAATGGCATGTTAGGTATCATGTGACTTTTTTTATCGAAAAAATTCACTGGCGGACTAAAGTGATAGTCGGAGTTAAAGTTGGGTGACTAAAGTGAGATTTTATAAACATGAGTGACCAAAGTGTCAATCAAGCGAAAGTTGAGTGACTAAAACGATATTTTTTCCTTTTGAGATTCGTATCTAAGTTTCTCAACATATGTTTTTTAACTTTTATTTTTATCTAGTCAAAACGATGAGAGCGAAAGCTCTATCTTTTCTCCCTTTCTGGCGGCTACGAACCCTAGCTTTAGGGTTTCGTCCGTCGAGCTTTTTGGCTCTTGTTGAGGTCTCTTCTCCTCGTGGTGCCTGTTGGTTGATCTCTCTGAGATCGTGGCTTGTTCAACCAACTGGTTGTGGCACCTGATTCACCAACATCTTGTACGATAGCGTGTGGTGCCGCAAGTGATGATGTTGATAAGAATTTTCGTCTTTTAGTGCAATGGCGACATCGGATTCGCCTCTGGGATCCAGGTTCTATTCTGGTAACTTTGGATCGGGGTTATGCTCGCGGCGGTGCGCCATGGCTTTGCAGGGAATGGAGATTGTTAAGTCTGAGGTGGCTACGCGTGCGTCCGGTTCAGTGGATCTTCTTTCTTCCTAGTGCGGTACGGGGATCCCTATCCATCCGTGGCACTGTGGTTTTTGGAAATCCCCATGGCAAGATGGACGATTGGTTTAGACGCGAGGCTGCTCGGTGATGGTGGCGGTACCCAGACTATGTCGGCGATGCGACAGTCCGGTTCGACGACGCAGGGCGGGTCGGTTCTCGAGTGCCCACCTGCTTGGGTGTCCACAGCTTTTCCAGATGGGCCGGTGTTTGGGTGCCCAAAGTATTTCCACTTGGGCCTAGGTTTTTTATTTAACTCAGGATTTGTACCGGATTTGAATTCGGATCTTAGATTAGAGACAGGGGCTCAATTTGTGCCAGTATTGGTTCTGGTTGTTGGGAGTTTGTCTGCTAATTAATGTCCGAGTTTTTGACACCTTTAGTTACTTTCAAACTCTTGGTGAGCGAATCACCTCTCCTTAGTGATCATTGATAGCTAAGTTTAAAAGCTATTGATTTTCCTTATTCTCCTGCAAATATGTCAATCGTAGTATAGAGAAATAAGGGTCTCCCGCAGAGGATTAAGTTAAACTAAGTGCTTACAAAAGTCACAAAAACGTGACTGCAGTTCCTACTGAACAGCAGTCAAAAGACAAACTACGAATCTAACCAAAACAACCCAGAAAAATATGAAAATTTACAGAGACGTACTAGACACACAAGGCGTCCAGCACACAAAATTTGGTGAATTTCGGAGTTGATTTGCTATGGAAATAAAATACAGAAAAACAGAGAACAGAAAGAAAAACGAAATTGAAGCAGATTTGAAGTTGGTTGATATCAAGATAATGAAAGTAGCTAGGAAGGAAGTATCCACCCCCAAAAATCACACACAACACACTTTGTCCAATTTGCTACCAATTAACTTAGTTGAAGATGCTCAGATTGGCTCGGTACGCTTGAACACAACCTATTACCCTTTCTTACTTTGTACGCTAGGCAGGAAGTGCTCTACACCTAGACTATTCCCAAGCAATGCAACCTAAAGGTACGTTTATTAGATTAAACATGCAGAGATCATTAAGTTTGAAAAGAGTTTGAGCAATCACTAGGCATCGCAAATAACTTAGAGCCTTGCTAAACCTAGGGTTTTGTTTACTTGCTAGTGATACTACCAATTACTTCTCTAGATAATTTGAGGAATCCAACTATTGATCCAGGCATCAAACAATCAAAGTATTAGAACCCTAGAATGCATACTAAGTAGGCCTCCAAAGCACACAAACATAGAATTCATCAATGAGAAATCGGTAAACAAAACCTCAACTTTATTAATTGGAAAACAAATTGAATGTCAAAGCATGTTATGGATCATGTCTAGGGGCTTCAACTGCCCCCTAACTACTGGAAATTTAGTTACACATAATGGAAATCAAAAACACAAAGGAGTTCATGGAGGAAGAAGACAACAAAAATCAGAAAATTGGAAAATACGGATCAACGATCGATCTCTGGCGTGCAACGATCGATCGTTTCTGGCAAGGTTGTAGTTCTTCTTTTTCTCAAGCTCTTGTGCGTCTATGCTTTTTTGTATGTGAGATCCCCTTTTCTTGAACGTCCAAGGAGAGATTTTATTCAGTTTGTAACTCTTTCCTTCTTTTCTTTTGGGACTCTAACTCCTTGATTAATGTTCTGATTGATTTAGGATTCATTGACATCCTTCTATCCAATAGGAGCAGCCAAGAGAATTAATTGCTGAATATCTTTTCCTTCATATTGCCTTAAGCTTCCTTGATTCATCAAGAGTCCACAATTCTCCATCAATTGCACATATCTCCTTCCTTTTGCTCTTATTTCTTTCCTTACTTCAGAAAACCTAATAAACATAAAAACAACTAAATTAACCAGAAAATAAGATAAACTAACAATTATTCAAAAAAAAAAAAAAGATAAACTAACAAAGTAAATATGGGAATTAACAACATTATTATCGCATAATTATGCTCCTATCAATCATATCACCAATTGCGGTTACTATTACATTTACACTACTCGAGTGACATATGTAGTGCAGCGATGCCTTTTAGCATTTAGTTATATATATCCTGGTTAATTTTTCATTCTAGACATGCTTGTGCATCTTGTTATGCATTATGGCTTTTTATTTTTTATTTTTATGCTATTATATCGTCTCATGCACGAGAAGTTTTAAATACACACCCCTAATTACTTAATACACACTCCATACTTAATACACCACCCATTTAATTTCTCCTTCTAATAATTTACTAAATACACAACCCAAAGTACCTAAAATACCCTTAATCTCAAAAATCATGAAATATCATACTTTTTTACTATATTAAGGTTACTATTTAATATGATTAGTATATTCTAGTATATTGACATTTATTACTTGTGTTAGTTATTGAGAAATCCATAAAGATTTATTATTATTCCCTTTAAATAGATGCATATAAATAGGCTTCGTGTTATTTGAGCTCTCATCCACCAAACACCATGTTAATTAAGTATAAAATTATGAGTTGAACATTCAACCAAAACTATACCAGTAGTTTCTCCATAGTGGCGGAACTAAATAGTTGTCATTAGAGGGGCCAAACAAATTAACAATTACAAAGTTTTTTCACCTGTGATGTTTTATATTAGAAAATAAATTGATTAATCATAACTCTTAGAACAAAAAAGGAAATTAACTAAAAAATGGGAGTAAAGCGATATGTTTTAAAAATATTTAATGCCATTGATTTTGAAATTCTAAATATTATGGTCTCTAACCTCATCTAATTACAATTTATTTAAGATAGTTTCTAACTTTATTCTTGTATTAAATTGGGAGGCCATGTATAGAAATTAGATAAACACAACAAACTATTTATACATAAATAGAATAATATAAGGAAAATATGACTATTTTTTTCTTCTTCTAATGCATAGATGTCTGTTTTGGTCATTTAACCTACCTACAAAATTTAATTTAAAATATAAAATAATAGGGATGTGTATTAAGTGATTAGGGGTGTGTATTTAAAATTTCTCTTCATGCACTCCTTAATCCCGTTCCAATGGTCAGCTGCTGACCATTGAACTTTTGGTCACTCACTGTCTGATTTCAATCGGACGGTTCACAGCTAAGTGAAGAGAGAGGAGAAGAGAGTTGTGAACCGTCCGATTGAAATCGGACAGTGAGTGACCAAAAGTTCCATGGTCAGCAGCTGACCATTGGAACGGGATCGCCTTAATCTATACTATTATTAAGAGAAGAGGGTTTGTTAGCCAAGATCTAAAATTTTAATAGAAAAGACCCTAGAAGATTAATAAACTTTGAGAATTAATTAAATTAGAAGGATAATAAAGACATTTACAAAATATATTTTTATTAAAAAAATAAACAAAAAAAGTATCCACAACCCACTTTTCTCTTCCCATTATCTTTTCTCTGCGATAACAAACATTTTTTATTTCCTGAAGAAAAAAATAATAATAATAAGTTGTAGATGCAGAGCATGTGTGAAGAAATGCTAGTTTCATTTAATACAGCTGGTCTCTTTTCATTATTTAAAAAAAAAAAAAAAAACGTTAATTTCTCAAATCTCAGCATAATCATGTAAGGCCGAGAAGCAAGAATTGGAAACGGTGGAATTAATGTACAATACTATATAGTTAAATAGATGGATAGTTCACTAATACTAATTCATAATCAAGCCCAGTCATGATCATCTCCTCTTGTCGTCTATTAGCTTTATTACTTGTGAGTTGAGACAGGTGTTGATTGAAGATCATAATTTTCCTCAAGAGCTTAGTCAGCTTACTGGAACATAAATAGGTTTTTCAACCCCCCGCTCATGATCACATTTTGATAGTCAGCACTGATATCATTACATTGTTCCAAAGTCCAAGCATCCACGACATCAAACCCAGTATTATTGTAGCTCTGCTGGAGTAGTAGTGCCTCAAATAGGTCACCGTATTCATCAGTACCACTCTCCTCTGAAACTTCATTGAAATCCGGAGCTGCTGGTATGGTTAATTTTGGAACTTCAAACTGTCTCCCATTATTACCAAGTACACCGTCAAAATTACCGAATGAACCAATCTCTTGAACAACCTTAGTGGCACGACCAACACCACCGGCTTCGTCGCCACCACCACCGCCTGCAGCTAATGACTTTGACATCATTAGGGTTTCCCATGTTCTTAAATTGAAGTCAAGGCACTGTGGTGCTGGTGGTGCTGGTTTGAGTAGTTTTGACTGTCTCACAAATCTAGCTTCTGCTTGAAGCCTAGCACTTTCCCACTGAGCTATGTGGCTGAGGTTTGACAGGTTCTTTGGGTCGCCATTAGCAGAGGCAAGGATGGCGGTTTTGGGTTTGTGGGTTACAGGATCAAACCCTGTCTTGGCTAACCTCTTCTTTAGATGTGTGTTCCAGTAGTTCTTTATCTCATTGTCTGTTCTCCTTGGTAAGTTCGCAGCTATGGCTGACCACCTAATACACATTTACGGATTTACCCCAAAAACAATGCATCACCATGTTTGTATAATATCGAAAAATATGCACTTTTTAAATAGTATTATCATTTTTTTTTTGGCAATGAGTATTTGGATGGGGTTAAGTAGACATAATTTTTTTGTGAAAAACCCCACTTAAATGATAAAAATGACAAATAATTTTATCATTTAAGTGGGGTTTTTCACAAAAAAAAAAAAATTCTGTATACTTTGTCACTTGTCAGAGACCCTAGTTAGGAACTACAAAAGTACAAAGACGTTTTGAAAGGTGTCTAATCTGGACCATATGGTGTTGCAAATCTAGCCCACTGAGATCTCAGATAAGACAGCTAGTTCATGCTATTCAAACTCACATTCTCTCTGGTCGTCAATGGGCAGGGCAGGGCCGGCCCTGCCCAAAATTAATGGGCTCGGGCCGGGCCGGGCAGGGCCAAAACATATTTTTTTTATTTTTCGGGCCGGGCAGGGCCGGGCTTCTCTTAAAAATCAAGGCCCAGGGCCGCCCATGGGCCCAGGGCCTTACGGGCTTTTTAGGGTCGGGCCGGGCCGGGCTTTTTTGGGTGGGCAGGGCCGAGCCCATAATATTTATATGTCATATTATTTTGTTAAAAAAAAATACAAAAAGCTATGAAAAAATTTGATATGTTAATGATTGACCAAAATAAAATACAAAATTAAAAAAACATATGACCTAATGCAATAATTAGTTCAATATAACTACATAAAAAGATATTAATACAAGAATTGAATGGGCTTTCGGGTGGGCTTATAAGGCCGGGCCGGGCGGGCTTTAATGGGCATATAATGGGCCGGGCCGCGGGCCGGGCCGGGCCTGGGCTTTGAACCCTCCGCCCTAGCCCTGCCTCGTGCCCAATGGGCAGGGCCGAGATGGGCTTTGCTGCGGGCCGGGCCGGGCTTTTGCCCACTGGGCCGGGCGGGCGCCCATGGGCTTTTAGGCCCGCGGGCCAAATGATGACCCCTATTCGAGAGTTTCTATTATGACCTCCAAATCTGCTCACTTGACCTCACTCTATTATGAATTAATAAATGACATATATAACATACTATAAAATGACTATTAAGGACAATAATTATACCCAAAAAAATATTATATTTAGTTTATGTAGACTTTCCAATTCAATAATATTAGATTGTATTCCTTATTATTTTCCTTATCTATTTTCATATTCCAATTTCACTACATACTCGTTAAAGCATTCATATATATTTAATAAGAATTAAAAATATGATTAAGATCATGTGACATAAAAATGTATGATATATATGTTGAACGCATATTGGTGAAAGAAAACAAAATAAATCCTCTTATGATTTATGAACTAAATCTAAGTCTATCCATCATATTTGCAAAAAAAAAAATATATATTTAAATAATTAATCATGAGGTACAAAAAATACAGAAAAATGATAAACATTAAAGAAAATGATTTCTTTACTTTTTTTGCACAGCTAAAATAGAAAAAAAAAAAATTTTAAAAAAACCATAGAATAGTTCATGTCATTTTACTCAATACCTTGTGTTTTTATTGGAAAAGAGATTTATGCAAGTTGTTTGATTAAGAAATGTAGATTTAGTTAAGATCTATAGAGTAATTAAATCACTGAAATGACTAAATTTTTTATTTTAAAGATAATAATTTGTTTGCAAATTATATGAGTGAGGTTATTTGAGGAACTTTAGTGAGGTTTAGTGAGTAAATTTAATATTTGAAAATTTGTTAAGAGGTGTGAAAAGCATAGAGGCCAAGTGAGCAAATTTGGAGATTCCAATAGAAAAACTCTTAATGTTCAGTTGAACAAATTAAACAGTACAGCTATATAAGTCAAATTAGGGCCTCACGTACGTTAAAATTATATCTTTCATTAGATGTATCAAGTATATATGTTTACGATTTTGTATCTCCATGATCATGATCTGATCCACTAGAATTTCTCAATTAATTTTTGAGTTGATCGGATATATACTCTAAATTTTGCACAGTATTGAAGCAAGTTATCCAGATTTTATGTTCATCGTCACAAATAATTTTTTTTTTTTATACTTTATATTTGGATTTGATTTGATATAATATAATATATATTATGTTCAGGTGTTATATACATGTATATCAAAAACTTGTTGGGATTGTAAAGATGGGATACATGAACCAACTTGCAAGTTCTCAAAACCTACAATATAATGAACTTGATGACTTTAATATAACCTACTGATAAAACCAAGAACTAAAAATAATTAGTAACCTGTTGCCGAGAAGTGCATGAAGCTGAATGATGGTCTGGTCATCCTGAAAACTGAAATTTCCTCTCTTAATAGCAGGGTTTAGGTAGTTTCTCCATCTTAGCCTGCAGCTCTTCCCACATCTTTGCAAACCTATCATACATACGTACCAAAACAGCAGACCAAAAATAAAGAAACACATCAACAAATGACAGGGGGGAGAGAGAGAGAGAGAGAGAGAGTACCAGCTTTCTTGGGCAAGGACCGCCAGCTTCCATGGCCATGTTGTTGAATGAAAGCAAAGAGCTTCTTGTCCTCTTGAGGAGTCCATGGCCCTCTTTTTATCTCCGAAGTCGTAGCAGTGCTGTTAGTTAACGTTATGGACTTCCCCATGATGAAGATTCGCTATAGCTGCCTCTGCTTCTCAGGAAAGATTTTCGGATTGAGAATTCCCAATCAAGGTATGACCAGAATCACCGCCATTACCTACATATTTATATTGGTTGAAGTAACTATTGGAATTTCTTTATGACCAGACTACCCTTTTGTTTTCAGGACTATTGGTTTTGCTTAAATTGGTTGGAGCCGTGTTAATGTGTTATACTTAATGATATTGTCCCACCTCCAGCTTGATATTTGACACACCAGACACCCATTCTGTGAACATAAACTAATTACTCTAAATAAAGATTCCACAACTTGGTATGGACGGTATACCGACGTAACTGCCACTTCACCAACTCAGTTAAATATATATTGATGGGATATCTCAGGGTCTCATGATCTATCTGAATGCAATGCTTGTGCTACTGTGCATGTGAATAATATGTTATGTAATATTATATATATGTACACATATAACATGGGAATAGATATCATATGGGCGATGTTCGTTTAGCTCGGCTGTAATTGTTCTCTGATTGTAACGAAGTAACCTAGGGTTTTTCGTTCAAAATTGGTTTAATTTGATAATATGAATTGTTCCATTTCGTGAGTGCAACAAAGTAGCAGCTTATACCTTATTTTCAATGATTTTTTAAGTCCCTAGAATCAATCATGTGTTTTGCAACCACTTTCGTATAATGACTTTAACTGAGACCGGTTCTTGATTAACATAAACTTCAAACCGATGGGTACGCCTCCCTGTTGGGGGAGTGAGCGTTGATAACTATTTTCAGCTCCTCAACAGCAGATAAAAGGGAAAGAATTGAACCAGATAATACATAGTAGATATGTGCAAGCAAGATTGTATTAATTCTTTAAACCACAACACATATGACAAAATAATATAGGTGTTACACCCAAAACCAGTTGATCGTTGAAGAGGCCCAAAATCTTATTCTTCTATTATAACACTAAACTCTTATAAACTCTATTAAAAGTTATCTGAAATAATACTCCACAATCTCACACTATGAACCCCTGGACAAATGCTATGAAAAACTTAATTAAAGGAAACAAGAAGCAGATAATGAAGGCCGTGAGACTGAATTATTGCTTTCTGACTTGAAGATTACAGAATGAGCTAGTTTTGCAGCTTATACAGCTCTCTCCTCTTTCTGACAATGATTGTCGACTAATAATAGTCAACAATGCTGATATATACCTAGCTAACAGCAACACATATACCCATAGGTATAGCATTTAAACTGAATGAATTTCTATTGCACTTGGATCGATGATCGATCTTCAGTGCCTGGAGATGGCTTGGTAAATGGCATAGTTTCGGGACCTCAAAAGTTTTGAAAAACTTTTAATATAATTAGATAAAGCTAGCTAGCCTGCATGCAGAGATACTGTTTGTTTGTTTCTTTCTTTCTTTTTTTTCCCTCAAAATCCTACCCCACCCTTAATGGGGCTTGAACATATGATCTCCCACATGAAAAGGCACTGTCTGACCACCCCACCAAACACACGCACCGAAAGAATAGGATCCTCCGTTAGTTACCATGCCACTACTTCAGGTCCAATATTAATTATCTCCAACTCTCCATTTACTAATGGTTTGCAGATGACAAACTTGGCTCGGGAATTGAGATTCCATAATCGATGCCCCTTGTTAATCATATACAACAGAAAACTAAAACAATTAGCTGGGGGTTAATGGGGATTGAATTGAAATACGTATGCATGCTGATCTGATCATTTCAATTGGTTTCAGTTTAGGGCCGTAAAGCAATGCTGCACTAGCTGCATAAAACATTATGTGCGTGTAATATGCACTTATACGTCAAGACGCGTCGTCATAATGACAATGATAAATAATTTCTCATTACTATTGGTTTCGCAAACAGTAATGCTAGGTGAACTATTTTTTTGAGTACCAACTGCATCCCGTCTTATGTGGTAACTGATGTAGTAGAAAATCTAACATATCACAGAATTTCATTAAATGACATGGCTATGTCACATTAACTGTCACGTCATGTGGGATACAAATGCTGCCAAAAAAATTGATTCACCTAACATTATTCTTTCGCAAAATGTCATATCTTCTTCTTTATATTGTTATTTGTTAATGTGAATAATGTCTTTTCTCTGGGTTAGAGATTTAACGTTTTCAAATCCATACACACAATTAATAAATTTTTAATTCACTAGCTCGGAGCTTAGGATTCAAACGTTGGTGGACGAGATCTCATATATCTGGTGCTTTGTCACGACATGGATATCTCTGTTTGTTATGATGAAACCCTTTTGATAGATAAAGAGAAATAGACATGATTAGTTTTCGATTTAATGACATTAGGTTTGCAAATGATGGTAAAGTGGGGCATATACTGGTAATTAATTTTGACCTGAAACAAAAATATTACTCGTAATTCGTTCAACCCCATCATTAGTGTAGTAGAAGTCAGCAGCATATGAGAAAAATATCCATGTTTTCAGTGCAAAACGAAATTATGATTTAACGTACAGTATAATGAATGAGAGATCTCAGGGTAGAGTATTGTGAGATCCTGAATTTTGAACTTAGTCGAATTTTATTTCTTGAGTTGGAAATATAAAGTAGAGGTCGCCATGGGTTCGCAACATTTTTCGATGAATTTTTCGGATTCTCTATTTATTTTTAAGGAATTTTTAAAGTTTAATTAGAAAAAAATAGAAATGCTGAGTTCGGATTCGCTATGTGGATGACGATGACATAATTGTCCAAATTGGGGGAAGGCTTGATGTGTGTTGACATGTGGCACCAAGTGGATCAATCATTGGTGTTGCGTATTAATTTTTGGGACCAGCTGCTTTCTTCTCATTCCTTTCGTACTGATTTTTCTGCGAGAGATTTTCTCTCTCTTCTCTCTCCTCATTTTCTCTCTCTAGCTTTCTCTATCTAAAACTACGGTGGATCATAATTTTTTATCATTAACTCTGATTCAGGATCTGCGAAAAGCTATGGATTCGTTTTGATTCAATCTATTTATCCATAAAGGTCTGCGTTAGATCCAACAATGTTTTCTATAAGGCACGTTTTAGGAAACTCGATTTACGATCGGTATGTTGTGAGGCAATTCGTATTATTAAGGTGAGTGGGTTGTGTAATATGTTTTAAATATTTTTATTTGCAATAAAAATGGTGGAAAAGCATGATTTTATCTGTTTATGAATATCTCTCTATCTTCAAGTAAAACATGTCTATTTGCAAAATATGTGGAGTTTATATATTATGTGCTAGATCCATTGTTTGACTAGTCATGGAACATGTGAACTTCTTGATTGATTATGTTGAGGTAAGGATGTGCCATAAAATGGTCTCGGGCTAGAGAAAGTCATTAGGGTTCCCATTGGGTACACTAAATTGAAGGATAATCAATAAGAAGGGATGATACGATGTGATGAATTGCTATGAATTGATGTGTATACGATATACTACTTTCTAGCGTGTGTAAAATGACATGGTTTTACCGGCATATTACATGATCTACTCACTGAGCGCGTCGTTTTGCTCACCCACCCATTTCTAATACATATTGCAGAGAAGTACTTAGATTTGACGAGCCAAAGTGGGTTGGACGAGCCTAGAAGGAAGAGTATATTTATATTCTACTTTGTAACACTCACACCTCGGATTCGGCGTTAGGTGCTTAAAATCCACCGAAACCAAGTCCTGGGCGTGACAAGTATGTATCTGAATGTAACTATTTGTGGAATTTTATATGCACACAGTTTTTCATAAGTTAAGTATCATATTTCATTTCAGAGCAGAGTATCTGAATAGCACAGTGTTATACACGCACACATAGTAATACTTTTGTCAAAGTTGATCATGACGCTGAAATCTTTCTAGATATATACCAGGCATGGATACAGCATGAAGCTGGAATAGAACAGGGAACAACTAGGCTTTAAATGAGTGATCAGTGATTGCTTCATTTCGGTACTTCAACAATCAACAGACATATATGCAAGCATTTGATCAGCAGTTTTACCAAAAAAGAAGTTCATTGCAAAATGTACCCTGTGATAAATTAATATGGCGTTCACATACAAAACTAATTGGCAATGGATGGAGTGGCTCAAACCCATATAAATCCATAGGCAATGTCTCATTTTTCGCATGTGGGATCTATATATTCTCAACACGCCCCCGCATGTGTGGTGAATTTTCAAGTCATACACGTGGACAACTTTGGGTGACGTGGAGTCCGTGTTGCCGTGAGGCATACACATGTGGAATAACCCACATTGATACCATGATAAAGTAATCTAGGGTTCACATCTAAAACAAATTGGCAATGAATGAAGTAGCCCAAACCCTTATAAACTCATAGGCAATGTCCCATTTTTCCCATGTGGGACCTATATATTCTCAACACCCTGAAACCAGCCGGTGGAGACATTTCCAAGTATTCGACCTGTGAAATGTTTTCACATGTAGTGTTTCAAATGCAGGCCTCCTCACCTAAGACAGAAATTGAAGTTAAATACGTGGATTATTTACGTGACATAGAATACATACATGTGGCCATTGGAGTAACATGAGTATGATACTATGATGAAGAAATAGAGGTATCCAACCTAAAATCGCTGACATTAGGGGGGAGAAAACCAAACTCTTTTCTGCTCATACACAAAGTTATATTTCTTCAATATCGAACAACACTCCACATAGATTTATATCCATCATAGTATTCTAATAAATCATGGGACCGATTCATATTAAGATGAAATATCACCTATTCAAAATATCTCATTGTCATTAATATTCTTTATATATAAATGTGTAGCCTTGCTGGATCGTAAGGTTAGTTTCAGTAATTTGTAAGAGAGATTCTTACGTAGGACAACCATACCACGTGTCTAATGGGGCTGACCACTCAGTAAACATGCATATGGGTATTTCATTTTAATAAGTAAGGATAGTTTTTTGAAACACATTAAAAATTTTCTAGATTTTTATTGGGTAACCCTACCGCTACGTGATACATTAATTTGCCATACGTAAGAACCTTGTCTGATATCCATGAAAAGTTGAAAACAACTTTACAGGTCTTAAATTTAGGATCAATTACCAATTACTAACCAAGAACGCTTAATGCAAAATTTGAGAGGAATGATTGCATTTTCAAATTGCACAAATGGTGATGATGATCATCGAGAACTGTAAGAGCGGTATGTAAATTGTCCAAATCTTACCATAACTACCTCTCACTACTCAGCTACTATATACCACGTACAATAACAGTCAATGACTGGCTACAGTCCGTACAAGTTAGTTAAGTTACAGGCATTCCCATCCAAAACCCTGGTTTGCCAATAACTTTGTAGAATGTAAGAGCAAGTCCAGCGGTCCTCTCTTGACCGGCTGCCAGGTAAGAAATCCCACGTGTTGACCGGGCATGGAGAAAAAGTAGCATCCACCGGCCCAAATATAGCTGGGCAAGGTTTGCCTTTCCCTGCCCCAAGTCAAAAAAAAGGGCAAGCCCATGACATTTTTCTTGCCCAAGCAAGGCCGGCTGCCAGCTCGGCCCTAAGCTATCGTGGCTGACGTCATCAGGCTTCAGTGGGATCATGGACGCTCTGCAGGCGCGCGTGCTGGCGAGATTCTCGTCTTCTAGCACCGAAAAGTTGATGGCGCGTGTTGCAGCCGTGTTTGTCGCGTAGCGATAATTAAAGCAGCATTGTGGGCGCACGTGGCTCACAACCGTTGACTGGTTTGGGAATTTGAACCCAACGGTCAACACATCTGGACTGTGGATTGAATAGTGTGGTGCAGATCTGACGGCTAGGGAATTAATATCAGTCTAATATAGCTAACGGTAAGAAACGGGAAGAAAAAAAATTGTAAAAAATTCTAAAAATCATACAAAAAATTTCTCTATAAATACCTACAATTTCTTGTAACATCTCACACCCAAAAAATTAGATTTCATAGTTACACCTAAAAAATGAACAGTAAAATAAAACAGCTAAAAAACTCGATGAACAGTGGGAAATGAACAGTACCACGATGAACAGTCTTGACCGGTCAAGAAAAAAACGGGTGTAAACCCATGTCCAATAAATAGTAACTTGACTGGTCGAATTCTTGACTTTTCGACCTTGATATTTCTTGCCATGTTTACCACCCAGAAAAGCTAGCCAATTAGATATTCGGATTCTCAGTTTTTACTCATATTTGATATATAATGGCTTTAAATGAATTTAGTGTACGTACTCTGCAGGTAGCTGAAGGCGGCACAAAGCTCTGATCTATCCCTTTCTCTATACAGTCTGCCAGTCTGGGGCTCTCAGCTGTCCTCAGTGAGCTACAGTTAAGACCAAAACAAAAATGATTTATATAAATATGAGGACGCATTCGTCACTCTGAATCTGATCGATCACCATCTGATCACATACCGTATCTATCTCACTGGTTAACTTGTGAAACTAGGCATGAGATACATGCAGACTTGCAGAGACGTCGTTCGCATTAAATTGATCAAAATTCTCTTATATGGTTATTTTATATAAATGTATAATTATATCTGTTTACTTTATTGCTTTGAAGTTGTTAGTTGCTATAGCAGTGTAGGCGTATAGCTAACCAATTCAATCTGGTGCTGATTTTTGTAGCCAACTTTTAAAACGTGAATGAAAGGACTCTGTCAAAGCTAGACATGGAAGCAGATCGAGAAGAAAGGAGAGGTTGAGAATAAACCTATGGTTATTATGCATGCTAGCTACACCATCTTAATTGTTTCAAATTCATATAGGTAGTTAGGTACAGAGTCCTGTATACCAACCAATATTAAGGCTCACAATTATACTGTCGGCCAGTAAAAAGTTATAGGGCAAACCTTTAATTATTTTTGAATTTTGTTTTTTTTGTTTTTTCCTAATACTTTTTTGTCACGAATCAAAACATATTGGATTCAGTGAAGCTGGTGATGGTTTCATAAGGAAAATGAAAAAGAATCAGTAATCGGCCTCGTCTGTTTTAGGCTTCGAAGGATTCAATTGTAACCCAAAACAAGGGCCTAGAGAGGAGAGAGCAAAGCTATCTCCACAAAAGACATATACAGACATGCAGTGAATGAGATTGGGTAGGGGCCCACATATTCAGCAAATGATATGAAATCGTTAGATCAATAATCTGCCGATCAGTTCACCAATGGATCGTCAATAGGAAGGGCCGGCCCATCCCTATTCAAAAGTAGTAGACTCAGGTTGGGTTGGATTGGGCCACAACATGTTTTTACTGATTTCGGGACTAGGCTGGGCAGGGCTTTTTCAAAAAAATCTAAGCCCAAGCCTACCCACAAGCAGATGGCCTTGAAGGCATTTTCGGGCTGGGCCGGGCTATTCTGACAAAAGAGCTGGGCTTATTTATTTTTAATATAATAAAGAAAATAAATAAATTATCTAATATCAAAAGGAAGTTCATGGAAAAGAAATTTAATCATATGGAAAGAAAAAAGAAGATAAATACAGGGTTGGATCACATTAATAGAAATAATATATAAAAATTAAATGGGTTTTCGGGCAGGACTTTTAGGGCTGGCCCAGCCGGGCATAACTCGGGCTTATGCGGGTCGGCCTTTGAACCATCCACCCTAATCCGGCCTTACGTCCAAGCAGGTCAGGCCAAAACGGTCTCTTCTTTTGGCCGGGCAGGCTCTCACGGGCGCTTAGGCCCACGAGTCAAACACCGTTGTCTATAATTACACACGCATATACATATATATAAGTTTAGTACCTCAGAGTTCATTTCAATTTGAAAATAGTGAGCAATACTTCCTAACACCATAATGGTAAATCAAAGAAAGGCGATAATACAATGACTACCATTACATGAAATTGGTCTACTAAAACATGAACTTGGTATGCATTAATGCACTTATGTGCTTCATACAATAGAATTTTCCCCATATATAATACAACTTGGTGTCATGTAACTATCGGTCAACACGCTCGACTGAATTTTAGCACATTGAAAAAGTACTATTTAAATTAGTACGTGATGAATAAATTTGAAATGATTAATTCTATTACGTCTTTTTTGTTTTCTTTCGGTCATAAAAAGTATGCGCGTTATTTTTGTTAAACAATGACAAGCGCGGCCCATTTTCCACCATTGTACCGATACTGTCCCAACTTAATCCCCCAGTAGTTGTTGGGTTTTAACGCAAAAGGCCTTGATACAATTGGGTGTGAGCCACCCACTTATAAGTTATGTTATATTTTGTCACTTTTCTAATATGGAATCTTTCCATTCTAATAATTTTGAATGAATTGTGATATATATGTCGGGTGAGCATCAAGTGTAGTTAGAACATATACGTGAGAAACTTATAGTAATTAAAATTTGATTAAGAGTTAGTATCGGTACAATGGTGGGCCATGAGCTACTCCATTACCTTTATAATTATAGTGACATACCATAAAGTAAACGCTTACTCGAAGCCATAATAATCTAATATGATCAGTTTTCCCACTATGTTGCCAGTGAAATACAAATCCGGTGACACTTAGTTTCACCATACCACTAGAAATCTGCAACTATTTAACATAGTAGACACATTACTGCCACTAGGAGGTTGCGACCATTTAATGCACTAGAACTCGCCGCCTACCTAAAGTGGACGAGGCATACTGAGTGCACAGATCTGGACAAAACCCACATACTCCTACCATAGATGGGTAAGGACTTATTCAAAGCAATCACCAAACTAAAACGAAGAAAGCAATAAACTGAAAACAAAAAGGGAATCAGCCTGGACAAGGGCCAATACCCTAGCATAGGCCCACAACTTAACAAAGGCAAGAAGGTACAATATTTGAGCACAACCACCACTATCGCCTCACTCAGATTGTCGCTCCTCCGTCGCTTTTGGACCCCCACCACCACCGACAGACCACCAGCAGATATCAACTCCCACCACCACAACCCCAAAACTCAAGAGCCTAACTCTAGTTTGCAGATTGAAACCAGCGTCGTGCCTACCACTGTCACCCTTCCCCATCCCACCCTTAGGGGTCAATTAATCTGCAGCAAAATCCAAGTCCAAAACGCAAACAATCTCCGATTGGATCCAACCCCCTTCCATTCGCCGGCCACTGGAACATTCGCCTACAACGACATCCTGTCCAGGTGCACTTGTCGCATGCCGGCGAGGCCGGACGCTTGAGCCAAGACCGCGGTCCAGCCGGACGAGAACATGCAGGAAAAGATAACAACAAAGGTAGTTTAGGATCAGCGGGTAGAGCACGTTTCTTTTTTTCTTCGGAAATTACTCTTATGTGAAGTAAATAATTTGTTTTGAGCTAAAAAAATGTTGTATAGACAATTTGTGAAACTAAGCAATAAAATAAGGGGTCTTGACTCAATGCACAAAATTGGACCAAGGTACTTCTACTTACTCCACCAAGATTATTTTATTCCTACTTACCCAATTTAAACATGAAATGACAGTTTTCCCTCCACCTAATTAATAAACTATCTCTCTCTCTCTGATTTGAAATCCTACAATCTCATCGGTGACAGCGTCCGGCAACACCGCTCTCTGCTTCCTCAGGAACCCTCTCAACACCGCTCTCTGCATGACGTGGCTGCTCTGCTTCCTCTCCACTGCTGACTCAAACCCGTCGCCAGAGCCATTTAAGAGTCAAATGAGTCTTGGACAGCCTATATCATTATAAAGAAAGATCTTGGACTCTTTGTTTTGATTTTTGCAGGTTCTGAACAAAAAGTATTGGAGAATGAAGCCAAACCTGAAACTTTGACTCTTTGAGTGATGCATAATGGTTTATTCTCGGTGAAAATCAATAACATCTTGATCCCTACGCATTTTGAGTGTTGTGCGGTGAGTTAAATAGATAGATAGATAGGATGCTTATCAATACGGTTTAGTTGTTTTGGAGTAGAATGTTAGTTTAATTGATTATGGTGTTGAATAAAGAATCTCCAGTCAATTGTTTAGTTTCAGGACTATTGTTTCGTCTCTATCATGTTCAATTTCAGTTCTAGTTTGCTTATTTACCTGGCATTGGCATGGATAGAGCATTTCTTTAGTTGGTGTTTTTCTTTTTTCTGGTAAAATGGTGGCAGAAAGCCAAGAAGGAAAGAAAAAATGTTTTATTGTCTCCTAAGAAAATAATTATTTTGCGGGAGGGGGGGGGGGGATAAACATTTTATTTGGGGGGGGCAATAAAACATTTATTACCCCCCCCCCCCGGAATAAAGCTTTTAATTGTCCCCCAATAAAAAATCCGGCGATGGTCAACAAAGTCCTGTGATGTTCCGGTGAGATTCCAGCTTTATTGCTCTCTAATAAAATATTGGGGGGGCCATAAACTTTTATTTGGGGCAATAACAGATTTTATTGGGGGTGGCAATAAAACTTTTATTGGGGGGGGGGGGGGGGGGTGCAATAACAGCTTTTATAGGGTCAATAAACCTTTTATTTGTGGTGGGAAGGACAATAAAGTCTGCGGCGACCTCTCCGTTGACCTATGAGATTTTCAACAACCTCTTTAGAGACCTCCGGTGAAGTCCGACGACATCCGGCGAGATTCGAAGACCTCCGGGGAAGTCTCTTATAACTCCTCTCTCTTCCACTTTCTCTCTACGTTAGGGCTGGGCGTTTTCACCCGAGAGACCGAAACCCGACTTTTTCCGGACCGAAACCAACCATTCGGGTCGGTTTTGAGACACAAATTCCTCAGTTCGGGCTAAACCGAACCGATTAACGAGTCATTCGGGTCGGCTTCGATTTCCATATTCGCAGAACCGATCCGGACTGATAATTTGTACATGTCTACGTGTCAAGTTTTAGTTGGTTCCCAGACAAGCCTACGAAGCACAGCCTAAACTCACTTGCAGGCAATCACCCGGAGTATTCGACCTAAAATCCCCAACTCCCCATTTCGATTTCATTTCAGTCGTCCTCTTCAGTCTGAGAAAACCCTATTCCCATTTCTTCTGTTCTTCACTCTCGAGTGTCGATCACTCATCACTGTGTCTCGATCAATCACCAATGGATTCATCCACTGGAAACACACCACAAAACCAATCCGAATCCAATTCAAATTCCGATTCGGAAAATGCAAACTCGAATTCCAATTCTGATCCCGACACCGAAATTTCCGAGAATGCTGTCATCCCTACAAGTGCTGGTGCTGCAATAGACCAACCAACTTCTGCTGGAACTCCGTCTACGATGACATCGTCCCGACCACCAAAACCCAAAAAGAGAGAGAGGAAGAGTACATCCACAGGGTCGAGAGAGCTCCACAACTTTGCAAAGTTTTCCAGGTTTCACTTGTTTTGTGCAGCTCCAATAGCTTTTATCTGTTTAATTGATCTGAATTAGTCATTTATATTATACTGAGGCTGAAAATGAAGGTGTTTGTCATGTGGAATTCTGAAAATTGGAAGCAGGTTACCTAAACTCTGAAAGCTGGAAAAATAGGTTTTTGGGCCGGAAAACCGAAAGACCAGACCGATTGTGTTCGGATCGGTTTCTCATCGGTCCTAGCATGCTTAAAAGACCGATCTGGACCGAACCGACAATATCGGTTTCGGTCTCGGTTTCCAACTTTTTCGGACCGGACCGATCCGAACCCAGCCCTACTCTATGTGAGGGATGAGGGCCAATTAGTAAAAAAAAAAAAAATTAAAAAACTTAATAGGGTATTAGGGAACAAAATAAGACATCTTAAAGGTGGTTGTGAAAGCTAATAATTAGGTGGGGTAAGTGTAAGAGCCTTAAATTCTAGAAACTAGCTCTTAAGTCAAAAGTGAACATTCCTTAACCTTGATTTTTATTTTTATTTTTTATTTTTTTATAAAAGAGAACATACCAGTAGTATGCCTTTGGTTCATTGATAAAGTATAGTACAGAAGACTACTTCGTTTTAACAATTCTTGCTCAGAGTAGTCTATGTCACATAAAATACATCTCCTTGCAGGCAATCTAGTTTACCTAACCTTACACGCCGAGCATCCAATTGTGGTACGCTAAAGCTAAGCAGTTCCCCAAGACTCATAGAGATAGTTTTACAAGCATAGACATTTATTCTAAATAAAACAACTAGACAGCTATGGGGTCCTGCCCTTTAATTAATAGGTCAAACTTCTTGACAAACCTAAATAGCCCAAAACCTGAGACCAAGCCCAAGAAACCTAGTCCTAGACCCAAGCCCAGGGGTACTAAAGACAACACAATAGCAGAATTTAATCTGCCTCAGCCAGTCATCGCTGTCGTCACCATATTTTCCTGTAGACAGCTCCTCAAACGCAACATCAGCTCCACCTCTTCTCAATGACCTAACACATATCAGCAGAAACCCAACCGGTGCTGGAACTGGGTGAGAAAAACAAAGAAATCGGAAACCTAATCGGCCAAACCGAGCGACCGATCAGGAACTCCGTTCTCAAAACCAACCGTCGCCGCAACAGCAGAAGCCTCCTCTTCAATCAATCCTCGACCACCGCCGCTACAAAAACCGCACCTAGTCCAACCACCTCTGTAAGTTCACCGGCTCCTCCTCTGCTGCAACACCTGCTCCAAGTCGCAAAACCTGCTTCCCCTGCCTCACATTAGAACCTCGCTCGACGACGAAAGATCGCGCCTCTGCTAGACCCGACGATGAGGAGTAGATCCGTTGTCGTCGCTCTCTGTACTCAAAACACTAAGTTTTGCTAGCTTGACAACTATATTATTCTGCTCTTATTCCTTAACCTTGATTAGTACCTATCCCAATTTATAAATTATTCATAATTATGTTCTCTTATTTCGTTATATTTCTTTTACTCCAACTAGAAATCAAATGATTTTCGACAACTAGAGATCAAATAATTGCTGACTTTTAATTTAGGATTAAATTCAGTTTACACCCCTAAGGTTTGGGGGTAATTTCATGTTAGTCCCTGTCCTTTCAATTTAATCAGTTTACCAACCAAGCTTTCCAATTTCAATTAGCCGTGTCCAATTTCTACTATTCCGTCCAATTTGGACCGTTAAGTCTGACTTTTGAGGGCTAAAATGGTCATTTCTAGACAAAAAAAAAAACTAAAAAAAAAAAAAGGAATTTTTTTTTCCTTTTTTTAGTTTTTTATTTTATATTTTTTTTTCATTACATTTTTTTTTTTCATTTTTTATATAAATTTTGTCTTCAACCTATACACCACAAGGTATAATAGGTTTATAAAAACAAAAAGACACTCTAGGTGGTTGAAAGTCTCTCGCTGATCTACGATATTTATGATATATCTCCGATAAAGAGAAGAATTTTAGGATATATCCCCAATAAAGTGAAGAAATGTCTGTGTAAAATCATTTTTTACAGATATTTACAGATAAAGTGTAAAATCGTGAAGAAATATCTGTGTAAAATTATTTTTTACAGATATTTACAGATAAAGTGTAAAATCGTGAAGAAATATCTGTGTAAAATCATTTTTTACAGATATTTCTAAATAAAGTATAAAATCGTTTTTTACAGATATTTCTTCACTTTATTGGGGATATCTCCTAAAATTCTCCACTTTATCGGAGATATATCACAAATATCGTAGATCAGCGAGCGGCTTTCAACCACCTAGAGTATCTTTTTGTTCTTATAAACCTATTATAACTTGTGGTGTATAGGTTGAAGACAAAATAAAAAACAAATTAAAAAAAATGAAAAAACAGAAGAAAAAAATAAAAAAAACAAAAAAAATAAAAAAATAAAACAGAAGAAAAAAAATATAATTTTTTTTTTTTTTGTCTTGAAATGACCATTTTAGCCCAAAAAAATAAGACTTAACGTCCAAATTGGATGGAATGGACACGGTTGAGGAGAATTGACAAGCTTGGGGGGTAAACTGATTAAATTGAAAGGACATGGACTAACATGAAATTACCCCCAAACCTCAGGGGGGGTAAACTGAATTTAATCCTTTAATTTATTTCTTACATTTTCAGCATCTTTTGTTAACAAAAGTCTTTTAGTTTATATTTATTTAGTTTATTTAAAATGTCATCTTTATATTCACTTAGACCTCTTTTCCAACCAAATACTCACATAACAAAAATCAAGTCTACTTCTGTTCTCTTTCTCTTTTCGCTCCAACTCTCCTCTTAAGCTCAAAAACATTTAAGTCTGCTCACTTTGCCTTCATCCAAATTGATAACAAATCACACTCTTATTCCTGCTATTTGCTTCTTATCATGTTACAAGGTATGAAGCCATTGTTTGATCAATCTTCTTTTGAGCTTTCCCAATGTTCTCACCCCCAAGTCTTTTCTTGTTTTGCATATCTTGTAAACCTCTTCTGAATCACTGATTGCACCATGACAGAACAATTGGAGGTTGAGCTTTCAAACTGTCGAGTTTCCCTCGCATGTCTATCAGATAAATTCTTTTGGTGAGAACCTTTACTTTTAGTTAAGGGTTTTTGTCCATTTACCCCATTTTTAGAGATTTTTTTCCCACTTACCCCATTAAGTTTTTTTAATTCTCTTTCACCCAAAACACTCTAAGGAGGTCTCCCCTAATATTCCATTAAGTTTTTTTTTTTTTTTTAATACCATTTTACCCTCACCCCTTTGTTACTTAGAGAGAGAGAGAGAGACAAAAAAAATGGAAGAGAGAGAAATCATAGGAGACTTCGCCGGAGCCCGGTCGCCTGAATCAGGCAAACTTTCGCCGGATTTCGGTCACCAGCCGCCGCCCACGGGACTTTTCTGAAAACCTCACCGGAAAGATTTATTGCCCCCAATAGACATCTATTACCCCCCAATAGAGGGGCAATAGACCTTTATTGCTCCCCAATAGACGTCTATTGCCCAGAACTTTCGGTTGCCGGAATAGGAACTAATCTTCTTAAAATTAGAAAAATAAAACTTTGATTAAATAAAAAAAAACGAAGAGATTATATCAATTCAAAACGTCTATTGCCCCCTCCCCAATAGGCATTCAATTTTTTTTTTTCTTTCTTTCCCATTACTTATAAAAATAAAAAACAAAGAAATTGATTTGGGCACCCAGAGAAAAGCTCTGGGCACCCAATCAGAGTTCAACCCTGAGACTCGGGACCAGAAGTCGTCTTCAGCTGGAGATGTCGTTCAACGTCTTGGTCTAGATCCAGAAGCGGCGAGCTGACGAGAACGACGTTGTTGAGCTCATTGCTGGAGCAGCAAGAGGAAGAAGCCGGAGAGTGCTCCTCCGCCGAAACTGGAGATTGGAGAGAGAGAGGGATAAACCATATGGCACCGGGACTGAGTTCGACGAGTATGCCGACGCCGACGGGGAGGGAGCTGGTAAGGTTTCCGGAATTTGATACGAAGCATCCTGAGGTTTTCGTCGTAATGAGCCAGAGATTTTGGAAGTCGGAATTCGGTCTGGCTCGACTCCGACGTGGAGGGAGTGACGGGGAGAGAGAGAGAGAGAGAGAGAAAAACCAGATCGGAGGGAGGAGATAGATGAGAGTGGCACAAAATGTAATTTCTTAATTAAGTTAAGGGTAAAATAGTCATTTGATATCAAATTGTGTATGTGGGAATAAAAATCTGTTGCTGGGGTAAGTGGGATAATTTTTGCTCATTTTGGGGCTTTGGGTCAAGGACCCTTTAGTTAAATCTTTGTCCTTTAATCTGTTCAAGGTTGTTGTGGAATACATCTTTGACTGATCTTAGCTTTGTTAAGTCCATTAGGATTAGTAGAATTGAAATAGATCAAGGTTCAAATAATGCACACCATGTGTTTGATAGTATGCCTCAAAGACAACAACCAAGCTTAACCAGTGGACTATTCTACCATTTTCGAAATAGCTAAACTTCTTGTTTTAATCTCAGTTTTTGATATCTTAAAGTAGACTCTTCAATGATCATTTTAAACTCGGTTTCATGAAAAACGGAGTTAAATGATATGTATGCTATTTTGAAGTTAGAACAGTGTTTCAGGATTTCTGTAGAATTTAGGATTTATGCAGAATTCAGCATTTCTGTCACTTTGGATTTTTGTTTGACCATTCATTTGAACTGCGAATAACGTGAAACTTTGCGAAATAGTAGCTTTGGAAGTTTACTTGAAATCTGGAGAGTTGTGATTGAATTCATTGAAATGATGATTGTTGGTGAATTTTTCTTTCTTGTTACCAATTTTCTGAAAATTTCTCAAACTTGTAGCTCATTGTTACAAAACAATTGATTTGAGAACTTTTACACTTTTTTTTTTCTGTCCTTGATCTTTAGTAAGTTAAATTAGACATGCAAAGCATGCCTTGAAACTTTAACGTTAAGTCCGAAAGGCTTAGAAAAGGTTTCATTCTTATTCAAAAGTAACAACAAAGGACTGTTTTCTGTGTATTCTAATCAATGCATTCTGATTAGTGTTTTCTTTTTGGAATAATCCCACACATGGAAGCTCTAGCTATTGCTCGGTCTATAAAAGTGTGATTTAGTCTTAAAGGAGAAATGATTTTAGGACTGATGATGGTTTACATTTTCATAATAGAATCAAGGACTCAAGTGGACTGAAATTTAGTTATGTGGTACTTGCTGGGAGTTATACATCAAAGATTTCAGGTAGGGGGTTTTCACTGGTTAGAGTTTTTCCCGAAAAGATTTCTATGTTTTTATGCATACAAATTGCATTGTTTTTGAGTGGTGACCTGAGAGTGAAGGGAGCAAAGTGACTACCTTGGGTTTCAATCCTCTAAACCTCTGGAGGGGCTATACGGATTGGAGGATGTCTAACATCATTTGAGGTGTGGCATCACTTCTAGGTGGTATGGCATAAACGACCACTCTCGCTACTTCTTGCTCGCTGTTTGTGTATTTACCTTAGCAAGTAAGTAGTTGGCATTAAGACCGGTCATCATTTTTTTAGAAAAGTTGGTACCATTTCATGCATCTTTTTACCATAAATTCATATACCAATTTTTAGTTTTCTGCTGTTGTTTTGATAGCATTGTTGGTACCAAATTTCAGTTTGTTTTCAAACCTAGCTAGCGTTACTTCCTACTGAGTATATGAATGTAAGTGATGCTCACCCCTACTCATTTCAGGTACTGTGCCCGAAGTTGAAAGGGAGTAGAACTGAAGTGGTGGCTTTGGCGTTTTGGAGCTTGTCAACTTCTGTCCTCTAAGGTCTATATTTGCTGTTTCATACCTTGATGTTTCTTTTGCTTTTTTTTAGCCTTTATCCCCCTTAAACTTTATCTTGGAAAGCTAAACTTAGCTTGTTATAGATCTGTTTGAAAGGCTCATTTTGGTCTGTATAAATATCTAGATCAGTCATTTATGTTGAATCACTCCCGACAACTTGTTTCGGGGTCATGTATGTATATAACCAAGCTTCTTTGAACCCCAATTTGTGATGCAAACTTGTATCTTTTCAATTCCTATTTCTAAATTGTTATTTAGTCATGTTGAGATTATTCCTCCTGCCGAACTGATCATACTTGCTACTTGCCATTTGCTTGAAAACTGTCCTTAAAGTATACTGTTGAAATTCTTAGATTTTAGACTCTCCTTGAAGACCACTAGTTCTTAATTATTTTGATTTTGCTGAAGTTGGTTTTAAGCTTAATTACTATACTTTGAATTTTGTTAGCTTCTTTCACCTAAAATTTTGAGATATCTTTATTCCAACTATTAAGTGTGTTAACAGGATTTTGGAGTTTTTCCTTGAAACAAGTACTTAAATTCAATCTTTGGGCTTTTAGTTTGGTTTTTACAATGTAGAGATTAAAAATCAGTTATTGTCTATATTAAAGAGTTTGAGTATTGTTTTGTCAATACTTGAGCTTCGTAAGATTCGCGGTGCTATGACGTCAATCCATTTGGGGCATTACAATAAGGCCCCGTTTGGATGACATGAAATCATGGTATGAAATATGAATTAATTTCATTTTCCATTGAGAGGTGTCGTTTGGTTGTAATCAGATATTGGAAAGGAAATAAAAAAAATGAGATTTGAGTGCAAATTGACTCCTTAAAAAAGCCTGAATTGAATTACCTAGTCAGTGATGATATTCTAATTCCATTTCCCACTGTCAAAGGCAAAATTACATATATTATCCCTCTAAAAAATTTATATACCCCCACCAATATTCCTTATAAGTTGATTGTCATAATTGTACTTTAATTAGTAAAATGGTGTTATTGAAAATTCTAATTTTATATATTATCCTTATGACTTACCAAACACTACAATAAAAATAGAAAATTAATTCAAGAATTTAATTTTGGGAAAATTTCGCAAACAGTACACCAAGTAAAGGCCACTAATAATTCTTATACACAAAGTTTCAAACCAAACATTTCGGTACACGAAATCTGAAACTCGACTCACTATCAGTACACGACGTCAATTTTTGACACCAAAATATCCATTATGCCCTCACTTCTTTTTTGTTTAATAATTTTTTTTTTGGATTAATTATACAAAATAAGCTTGAGGGCTAAAATGGTCATTTTAGGACCGAATAATTATACAAAATGAGCTTTGAAAGAGGTGAGGTTCGAACCCCCAACCTCTTACACAACAGCCAAACTCCCCACCGCTGGAGCAGGAGCTATACTCAATATGTTATGTACAAACTTCATATTTATACTCTTTTTAGGCAAGGCCGAATAATTATACAAAATATATAAACCTTGACAGACATGAGGTTCGAACCCCCAACCTCTATCATAAAAACTCAACTCCCCACCACTGGAGCACGAGCTGCCAATTAAATATTTGCTAAAAATATAATATTTATACTCTCTTTAGGTGAGGACGAATAATTATACAAAATATATAAATCTTGGAAGACATGAGGTTCGAACCCCCAACCTCTTTCATAAGAACTCAACTCCTTACCACTGGAACACAAACTGCCCATTAGATAGTTGCTACAAACTTTGTATTTATACTCTTCTTAGGTGATAGATTTAAATATTATCTTAGGTGATATATATATATATATATATATCTTAATTTCTTTGCTATATATAAAATAAGGCTTGGAAATTAAGACTAAGATATTAATATATGTATGTGTATATATATATCTTAATATTTATATACTCACCTAAAGAGAGTATATATTTTGTATAATATATGGGGTTCGAACCTCATGTCTTCCAAGATTTATATATTTTGTATAATTATTCGGCCTCACCTAAAGAGAGTATAAATATTATATTTGTAGGAAATATTTAATTGGCAGCTTGTGCTCCAGTGGTGGGGAGTTGAGCTTTTATGATAGAGGTTGGGGGTTCGAACCTCATGTCTGTCAAGATTTATATATTTTGTATAAGAGAAAAATTCAGCTACCGTCCCCAAACTATGTTGCCAAGGCCAATTTGATACCCGAACTCTCAAAAGTATCAATGTGATACCCAAAGACCTAAATTGGTATCAACGTGATACTTCCGTCCAAAATTTCTGACGGTGCCGTCTGTTTGCTGACGTGGCAAACACGTGGCAAACAACAGAAGGGCAAAATCGACTTTTTACCCTTTTTTATTAATTTATTTTTCTTTTCTTTTCTTTTCATTTCTTCTTCTTCTTCTTCTTCTCTAAAATGCATCTCTCTTACTTTCTTTTGTGAATCAAACTAAGAAAAGGAAAATGGAATTAATCTATACGCATGCAATGATTCCAAAAAACAAAAGAATATATAAAAGTTGATGCAACTTGCTAGACAAAAGAATTCTTGAGCAGCATGGCCATTCTTGAGACGTGTTCCCATAGGGGTTGCTGCACATTGACAACAGCATGCCATTCTTGGAATCTTGGGCAGTTCACTTGTGAAGCTGCTGCGACAAAAAAAAAATGGAAGCAGCATGGGGTTAATCATTAATGGAAGAAACTGCAAAATGCTTCATGAATCAATCTTGAGTCCAAATCAAGAGTTTAACACGAGTTTAAAAATCATAATCTTGATCATCTTCACCCTTCTCCAGTTCATCATCTTCACCCCTACTCAATCCCGAAGCTTTATCTTCATTCCTATGATCAAATTCAACCATCTTTACTCCACCATCTTCAACCATGTTGTCAACTCTAACATCTTCAACCATCTTCTTAACTCTGAATTCTTCAACCATCTGAGTTTAAATACAGAAACTAACTAAATAAATCACAAATTAACATGCCCAAAATTTGCAGAAAAAGAGAGAGAGAGAGAGAGAGACGTTGTACCAAGACCCAAATTAGTAAGCAACGCCTGCAATTTGAGGAAAAATCGAACAGCCCAACAAAACCCAAGCCGAAGAAAATAAACAGATTCAAGAGAAGGCACCGGTTCGCTGCACACCAAATTCCGGCGAACCCAGCTCCACCAACCACCTCCTCCCATCGCTTTCCCTGTCCGATATTTACACCGACGGGTCGTGGATCCTCTCGGCACCAGCAAGTTCTTCGACCGGTTTGATTGGGAGCTTCAGCCCCTTGGCGCCGCGAAACCCTAAGAAGAAGAAGAAGAAGAAGATCCCAGAAGAAGAAGCAGAGAAGAAGAAGGAAGAAAAAGAAATGAAAAGAAAAGGAAAAAAAATGAATTAACAAAAAAAAAGGGTAAATAGGTCATTTCATTTTTTTTTCCGACCCACTTGCTTGCCACGTCAGTAAATAAACGGTGCCGTCAGAAATTTTGGACAGAAGTATCACGTTGATGCCAATTTAAGTCTTTGGGTATCACATTGATACTTTTGAGAGTTTGGGTATCAAATTGGCCTTGGCAGCATAGTTTGGGGACGGTAGCTGAATTTTTCTCTTTGTATAATTATTCGGCCTTGCCTAAAAAGAGTATAAATATGAAGTTTGTACATAATATATTGAGTATAGCTCCTGCTCCAGCGGTGGGGAATTTGGCTGTTGTGAAATAGGTTGGGGGTTCGAACCTCACCTCTTTCAAAGCTTATTTTGTATAATTATTTGGTCATAAAATGACCATTTTAGCCCTCAAGCTTATTTTGTATAATTAATCCAAAAAAAAATTATTAAAAAAAAAAGAACTGAGGGCATAATGGACATTTTGGTGTCAAAAATTGACGTCGTGTACTGATAGTGAGTCGAGTTTCAGATTTCGTGTACCGAAATGTTTGGTTTGAAAATTTGTGTATAAGAATTATTAGTGGCCTTTACTTGGTGTACTGTTTGCGAAATTTTCCCTTTAATTTTCAATAATGTTCCAAACACCCACATGGAAATACCAAAACCTATTCCATTCCATATGGGTATGGAAAGAAAAATAAATCATTTTCCTATTTGGACATTCTTGCCAACCAAACGGGGCCTAAAGGGGATTAATGTCCTTAGAATTAGGATAAAGAGACATTTTCTCATAAATAAAGCTGTAAATAGTATAAAGAATTTAATCGAACGCAACAAAATATGCTGACTTTATGACCAAGGAAATCTATCTCATCTTCCCTGGTATTGTAGAAATGTTTTTGGCTTACATTCATTCACAAGAGTATTGGCTATAATTCACATTTCAAGTTTTCAACTGAATCCTTCAATAGAGAAGGACAGTTTCCATTGAAATTATCACACACATAAAAGAAGTAGGAAAATTAACGTAGTGAACTTTCAAACGAAAAAGAAAGGAAGAATAAGAAAAACTTCAAACTCATTGTTGTAAGGTAATGAAAATCAATCATGATGTTTATAAAACAGAAGCCTCCAATCCTATCTCGATCTACTTCTTTATTAAGATCCGGCGCAAAATTATGAACTTTTACATAAAAGGTTAATAAGGGTGAGCTTGACTCACATCATACCCTATCCGAGCCAACCTAATTAAAATGACCTTCAAGTACATTCCCTTTATTGAGAAATTTACATTACTCACATAATTTCGGTAATGAAAATCCCCACGTGTACTGCTTGTTAATATTTTGAGAAATTTACAATAGGGAGTATTCCACAAATGATCACTCAACTATGACTCATTTGACACTTTGGTCACTTAAGTTTCAAATATATCACTTTGGTCACTCAACTATTACACTGTCAATCACTTTAGTCACCCAAAGAGTATTTTTTTTCTCACTTTAATCACTTCTCCCAATCATTCTAATACATATTTCTCAATTTTTCACAATTGATTTGATGAAAATATAATTAATATTGTGGCAAAAAAAAATTTTAATAAAAAAAATTAACAAAGTGATTGACAATGTAATAGTTCAGTGATCAAAGTGATATATTTGAAATTTCAGTGACCAAAGTGTCGAATGAGTCATAGTTGAGTAACCATTTGTGAAATTTTCCCTTTACAATATTACTACACTTTTTACCATCCATTCATATTTTTGTTTCTTTTTCCCATAAGTCCAAAACTAGGCTTCTGTACAAATATAAAGGGTACGGTGCCTAGTCTTTGTCCAACAGTCCCACACATATTAAGCCATTTTAAAGATCATTTACAACAAACTATATGTATATCAATAAAAACTTAGTACGAATTAGAAATTTATTGGGAGAACTTCAATTTTATACCGAAATCATTTTTTTATTTGATCAGTTAATTCATTTATTGATGTTCTATTTAATTGACTTTCGAACGGACGATATTCTGTGGAGAAGTTAAAGAATAATCAGTTTCAATCGTGAATATATAGGGATGAGATCATGAGAAAGATTTAGAATGAGCACATCCGGTTTTTGGCAACTTTAGTTTTTGGACAAAAAAATTAGGGTTTTCGATATCTCCGTCAAAAAGTCTCCCGGCGAGCAAAGCCGGGCGGCGGACCTACGACACCGAAGACGCGTGGCGTGTTTTGGGTGCCTGAAAGTGTTGCATCGCTTGGCTATCAGGTGACGGCAGCAAAACCTGAAGCTTTTGCCCGTTTAGGAAAGGCTACGTGTCAACCGTTAGAAAGGCCTAACTATTGTCCCATTCTTACCTCACTTTCATGTGGGTCTCCATTTCGAAGGGTTTCTACTGTTATTTTGACAAAAAACACCACACCCATTTGTTAGTGAAGGGGTTTATTAAGCATGAGACTCCAAAAAAAAAAAAAAAAAGAAGAAGAAGGAAGGAAGGAAGAAGAAGCTTTTGTAAAAATACAATGTGATGGGAAATTGCAACCCAAAACAAAATTAATCAAACTGCTTCCAACGTTTTTCTTGTTGATTTGGGTGATATATGTGTTATAAGATTATATAACGGTTCTAATTTCAAAACATGATATATACATAGTTGCAAATGGGTGGAATATATATTTACCGCGATTCATGTATGAGAGTCTTGTTTTTCTCCAAGTAACATTGTTTCGATGAAACTGATTATATACATATTGATTCATGCCTAATTGCCTATGTTTATGTACACGAAACTTTTACAGTTAATATTGTCTTAATGAAGAGGAGGGTGTAAGAACATACATATGTGTAATGTGTTGATGCATATTGTTGAGTATATAGGGGACCTTGACATTATGGAGGTGATTTATTACAATCTGTGGGTCTTAATTTGGATAATTGATAAATACACGTGATGACACTAAAACTATGTGTAAGGGACAAAACTGTTAGCTCCATTTTTCAAACAATATCATTGGTGATGGGGATCATGTCGTGCAGGACTCAAATTCTCTCGTGGTTGGAAATTTGAGCACACACGTGTCAAAAACTAAAACCCATATGTTCTGTAAAACTCACTGGTTTCATAAAATGGAATTTCTAAATGGTGCTTTACAGCTTGATATAACTGAACGCATCATCAACTGATCATCGCGAATGAGCTAGCTAGCTAGAGCAAATAAATTGTTGAACCGGTATTGAACGTATGAATGAGTCTGCCTGTAGATATATAAATTGAAATTACATATAAATCCAGCTCTCGTTCCTTCTTTTAAATATAATACGATTCGGTTTAATTTCTTGATTTGTTTCTTATATATCCAGTAATGTGAACATGATGAAGTTCATATTAGGACAGTTCTTTTTCTTTTTTTCTTCCTGCAATTTTTTCCACCGGCCATCCATGATTTTAGTATATGTCAACTTTAGATTTCATCTCTGTTGAAGATTGAACTGATCTTGACTTGAAAAAGCAAAAAAATTGATTAGTCAATTGATTATTATATATGAAGTGGAGGCAATAAGTCATGACATTAAGCAAGAGCCAACAATTTTTTGGTAGAGATCGGGTTGTTTTTCTTAATAAGGTTCTCTAGTCAATGGGCTAATCAAATCAAGAAAATACCTAGATATATTTGTGCATGTATTCCTAGGGCACACTAAATCAATCTTCATGATCTTACTCGCACTATATTATAGAGACACTTCTGTGTCAACTACTCTCTAAAGTCAAAGTAAGTTTTTCTTGTATTCTAGCTATGAGGTCGGGTTTTCAATAGGTTTCCAATGCTAAAAGAGGAATTTTGAGAAGAAATTAATGACATCAACCTGGATCTCCGACCTCCAAACTCTGGTGTCTGAATCGGAGATGGAAGGGAGATAATGTTGTGATTTCTATCCACAGTGGAAAATTGAATACAAATGTGAATATGATATGCTTGCGAGGGTTTGGATTATATTCTCTGACATAATGGAAATGTATTGATAGAAATTAGGATGATAATTGTTTGAGATTCGAAGATGATACTGTAATCCCTACTCTCCATGCCATCTACTTCGTTGCCATGCCTACTGAAGTCTACAAGTCCATGAACATACAAATGAATGAACTGAAGCGCCACATATTGAGAGAGAGAACCTACCCCGAAAGATATGGAACTCGAATGTTATAGTTTCTTTTTCACTACGTTGGAGAGCTCAAAGAGACTGAAATCGACCTAATTTTCTTAACTCATTTTCATTTCCACCTTCACCATTTCCTACTTGAACTGATCCTTGGCATTTTTTATGTGTGTCTCAGGAGAGAGAAAGAAGGTCAACACTCGGACACCCGTAATTAGCTGAGTTCCTCCCCACAACTAGAAATTGATAATCCAAAATATTGTTATAAAAAACAACAAAGAATGAAACTGATCCATCATACCCTGAGTGATGTCACGGATTTCATTATAAATTTCCAGAGGACTAATAAGGTGCAAGATTGCAGCAACTAGAGTATAAAAAATAAGATCATTACCACCAACTGAATCTCATTCGCTTATGTCACCAATATTGTATAGCACCTTCACAAGAATGATGCCAATATATGAACAGTTTCAACAAGATTTAAATACAAAAGCAGTTTCACATCATAATAATTTCTCACATTACTACATGACATAGGCCTCACTTTCATCAAATTCTCTTTTTAATTCAGAAAATATCATATTCACAGACCCACACCATCAATCAACTCTCATAAAACGTTAACAATAATAATAAGCTAGTAGCTGAAGCTAGCTGTACTTCTTTCTTTCACTACACATAACAGATTCACATCCAAAAGTTATCTTGATCATCAAATGGCCTCCTACCCATCTCAGGATTTGGCATGACAGAAGAGATTTCAGGGTTCACATCAGTAGTAAGACCTGTTTCTTGAGACACACTGATCATGTCCCTCTCTGTTTTGAAGTTCTGCCTCATGAATGAGACATTGTTTTCAAGCAAGGCCCTCAGATGGTCTTGCATTAAAACCGAACTCGGAAACTGGAAATTCGCAGATGAAACGGGAGCAGAGCAGAGTGAATTCTGATACGTGACTCGTGGGAAAGCGTTGTTGTTGTTTGAAGGATTCGAAGAAACAGAGAAAAGAGGATTGCTGTTGATGTAATCAACAATCCCTTGATTTCTTTGAGAATCAATGGACTCATGGTTGGAGAAGCAGGGCACGTAATTCGACTCTGAAGCAGGTCTGGTCTTGGCTCCATTGTAAGGCGCCGAGTCCAACAAAGGTGGTAAACCAGAAGAACCCATTTCAGTTCCATGAGGACCCGAATTCACAAGTCCAGTAATATGGATTTTTTTACCACCAGCAGATTTTTCAAAGACCCTACAAATCACCCATTCGTTCTGCAAATTTGAGATCAAATTAGGGTCAGAAACAGAGATAAAACAGAGGAAAACAGAGTAAACAAGGTGAAACAGAGGGAAATGTCATACCTTTGCAGATTTGGGGAGGTTGTGGACTGAGAATTTACCCTCCAGTCTGTATTCATGCATGACCCAGTTGCTCTTTTCACCTTTTGGGGCTCTGCCCCTGTAGAAAACAAGGGTCTTCTTCATGCCAACCAAGGATTTCCCTTTGTAAATCTCCTTGTCTTTCCCAGTAGCTTTCCAATATCCAGCTTCAGTTGCTCTGTTTGTCCTCAGACCAGTCGGATACTTTCTATCCCTCACACAGAAAAAGTACCATTCCTTCTCTCCCATTTTCGCCTTATCTTCATCCACAAACCAAAAATCAAAATCAAGCTAAAGAAAAACCAAAACCCCATAATCAAATCGAATTGAAAATTGCAAACACTGAAATAGACATTCAAAACAAATGGGAAACTATTCTTTTTCTTGAGAAACTTACATGGCAATACCCAAGGCTCAGACTTGTTCAAGTCCACATCACCAATTGCTTTGCAACCGAAGTTGGAATCGATAACCTTCTTGTGCAGGTAGTGAGAAATAAGCTCTTCATCGGTTGGATGGAATCGAAACCCCGGTGGCAAATCAATCTGATCATCTTCCTTGAAAGTTCCAGCTTGAACAGCAAACTTCTCCATTTCTTGCATCATTGATACCTTAAAACCTCACTTCTAGCTTTCTTGTCGAAAACCGTTTTTCAGAATCTGGGTTTTGATCAACAAGGCATGGTTTTCAAAATCAAACCTCAACTTATACAAATAGAGTCCTCTGGATTTCTCAAACTTCAATGAGTTGTGACCAATACAGCTTTCAGCTCACAGATTTTCAGAACATGAAACAGAACCGAGGAAGATCGGAAGCAAAAAAGTTAGTTGTCAAGGAGCAAAAGGATAAAGCTCGAGGAAAAGAAGAGAAGCCATGGAACAAGTTGTGAGAGAAGGATGAGATTTTAAGAGAAAGAAAAGCAATACGAGAAACAGAAGCCCCTAAATACTGGTGTGTTTGGAGAGAAAGAAACGTGGTATGGAAGGTAACTCTGGTTAGGAAGGCCGTTTTAGTTTCTCTTTAACATTTTTTTAAAACCAATTCTACCCTCCTCAAATTTGACCAAAGACAAATGAACCCATCCAAGTACTATGCATGTGATTTTAATTGATTTATTACCAATTTAATATGTTTCAGTTTTGTCAATGCCCTAGCTAATTTCAACTAATTAGATTTTCTAACTTCAAATAACTATTTGATCATTTGAATCAAAGACATACAATGTAGATATAACTGTATGTTTGCTTGTTGTGTTATTAATTTTCTATGTCAGTCTACGTAGTTTGAATTTTTAAATTTTGATTCACATGTTTAATTAAACGATTATTGATTACCACACGTACCTTAGTTATTTTTATATTATAGATCAAATAGACTTTGAAGTTAATAGAAGGAGAACATTCATCGTATAAGTTAGCAATACGATTATTTTGTAATGCCAAAATAATGAATTGACATAAATTTTAAATATTAATCATCAAATACACAAAATAAATTGTGCACTAAATTAAGTTACAGTGTAACTAAAGATCATAGACGCAATCGTTGTGGGTGTTGATGGTCTAGGGTCCTCTGGCTTCTAGGATCTGCAGTGGCTCTAAGTCTGATAGCATGATTTTGCTTTGTTTGGTTCGAAGCTTCTCCGTGGTGGGAGTCATGACGTCCGGGTCAAGGGGCGGCGCGGGCTGGTGTTTGACTCCAGGCATCGGCGGCTATGCAGCTTCATTGTCGGGGTGCAGTCGGCGTTCTAGGGGCACAAGGGATCCTTTTCTTTTGGATCGGGTCTGGTGCTTTCTCGATTCGATGTTGCCTTTGCGGTGGTGGCGGTGTGGTATGCGGCGGTCCTTGAAGTGGGCGGAGACGATACGGTGCGGTCGGGCAGGGCTCTGGTTGCGGCGTGCGTCCTTCTCAGCGTAGGGAGGTGGAGGTGGAACAGGGCTGGATCAGCGATTTGGGTCTAGGGTTTCTGTTTTTTCTTTGGGCTATTTAATAGCTGGTTTTATTTTCCTTTTTTAAGGAACTCAAGGATAGTAATTTTATTACTTTCAATAAGTCCCTAATTTTTTACGGAGCTACGCACTTTTGTGCCTCTAGCGAATTTTCCGGAGTAGTGCCGATGGAAGATTCATGCTATTTCGATGTATTTAATGTCAAATGAGTGACCTAATTGTATGTACCACTGTGGGTACTAACACATCTTCTTGTCTGTCTATAGATGGTAGCGGAAGGGTATGTAAGGGTCATTCTGGCTTTTGATCAATATATTGGCTATCGCCTTCTTTCAAAAAAAAAAAAGATCATAGACGCAATTGTCCATACATGATTTGATTCATTAGTTTGATACTCTGATATGACTTCTGATTTGATGTTGTTTGTTTCATTTGTGTACAAGGATCACAGGCATACATCATAATTAATTTTTTTTTCTTTTAATTTTTTCATTTTGGACAATAAATTTAAAATCATCAAGAAGCTCAGAATATAATCTGTTGTTTTTTGTAGTGAACATTATGTTAGCTGATAAGTGATACAGCTGTGAGTGTGAATGCATAGAAAATTAAAAAATTGTTCACCTCTTGCAAATTAGTTCCGTCTAATTATTGCGATCTTTGATATCACTCTCATGGTTGTGTTATTAACTCATGAATTTATATCAAATTAGAGTCAATTTACCTAAACCTTAAACTTTAAATTTTGAACTTTATTAATTATCTTTTGGTAACCGTTGACAGTACCAATCTGTTAAGCGCATCACACACGATATGATCCCCCCTGACCGCACCAATTAAATAAAGCGTTCAACTTCTTGCAAGGGGTGACGTAAAAGGTGCTTGGTGATTAAAGCCATTAAGTGGTTATTGGTTAGGTGAAAGAAAGTTTGTTAATGCATCTAAGCTAATTTGTCCAATATGTTGAGAAGATTAGTGCTAGTTTCAACAATTTGAACCTGTAACGTTTGTTGTTTTTCATTTATGGTTAAATGTAGATTCTCAAATATTGCTTTAAGGAATTCCCATTTGACTTAAATTCATAAAAATCTTATGAGGACCTCTTTTATAAAACTTTTACACGTGATGGGTGCAAATTTTTTTTTTTTTTTAAAGAATATCATGTCGATATATTAATACTCAGGCCAGAAAAGACTATTACATATCCTCCATCTACCATCTATGGGTAAATAAAGAGTTTGTGGTAAACCACAGCGATACATTGATTATGTCCGATCATTTAACGATACCCATACTCACTTATTCAAGAAAGCCTAGAAACTATGTAACCTAAGACAAGTTACTAGGCAAAATAAAAGAAAAATAAATTCAAATTTTCTCCTTGCCCTTAACACTAGGGCTAGGAGGTTTTCCCAGACAAAAACACACTTAGTACTTCTTCAGCTGGTATGTTCTTGGTCTTTAGGGGGTTCTTGTTCTTTGACCCCAGATGACGACCCCTCTTCTTCTTACCATCAGTCTTTGCAGCCTGCCCTCCATTCCTGGGCATCATGACCTCCGCTGGCACTAGCATACCACTAGGAGTCTCAACTAAACCAAGTGATTTGGCAGTGAATGGAAGAGCAGGAATCTTTACCTTCTTCATGGGTGCAGTATTGCCATTAAACTCATCCATCATAAACTTCAATTTCTTTAGTGAGGAGAATGGTGAGGGAGGGTGGCTTTGCTTCAGTGGTTCCAGTGGCTGCTCATCAACTGGCCGGGATCAATGCTAAGGTTTGGTCAGTGCCAGTTGCATCCTGCATATGTGCATTCCTGATAAGGACCGGTTTGCGCTGCTTCATGGTGTCTTTTCTACCAAGTAGGTCTCGAGCAATAGAGGGTAAAATCGAGGACTGCACTCCCTTAAAGCGAAAAACTCCATTATTGAAGATATCTGCAAAGTTTCGAAAAGGACTGTGCAGTCCAATTATTTTGTCACCTGTTTCAGCGACCGGTTGTTGCTGCTCCGGTATGTTAGTCATCTTGCTGGTTCCATCCACATGATAGATCAAGTGACAGATCTTGAACTCACCAACCAGGTTCTCGAAAAAGAACGAGATTTCTTCCACCACATTTGGTGCTAGCTTTAGGGGGTTTTTTTTTTCCAGGAAAAAGGGCTTAGAGATATCGTGAGAGACTCTTACCCTGTTCTTGCCGATTTTGTCAAAAAGCTTCGTGTCCATGTCTTGAAACTTTCCCGCAACAGAGGCCACATTGACGATGGTGTACTTGACTTCTAGTGCAGGAGGAATATTGTCGATCTTAACCTAGAAGAAGAGAGACACCATTGCCACTGTATTAGGTTCGCTAGGCCATCATACACCTGAATGATCACTGGGTGCATATTATATTTGGTGGTGATCGATCTCAAATTAGTATGATACATTGTGAGATGATCACTACTTGACAATCTCAAACAATAAAATAAAAATTCTGAATTTCCCACTGGCTTCATTGTATATAAATCAATCTTTACTATTAAGTGTTCTATTTGTCAACCACATGTAAGTACCAATATTTTTATGATCACTTCAACAAATTATTTATTGTTCCAAAAAAAATTATCTAAAAAAAATTTACAACCTAATTAAACAAAGTACACGTTTATACTTTTAAGACTTTACACTTTCTGATTTTTTTTTTTTATATATATATAACAACTATGAACTAGAATACACCAAGCTACTCATCGGTAATAATAACAATTCAGTATTCCTCCAAAATTCTCCCAGCGAAACCCTAGTTTCGAGCCTAAGCGGTGGGTTCGGCGGCCATCGTGCAGCATCGGCGGCCATCTTGCAACGTCGGCGGCTATCTACGTGCAGCGTCGATGATACGCTTGACTGGCTTCACAGGACGGGTCTGGTGGTTTACTTGATCGATCTCTTGATCGGTGGTTGGCTGGTTTTGGTCGAAACTGGTGGTTTATTTGCTCAAAGGCGGCTTGGATTAGAGCGTCGAGGAGCAGAGCTGTTTCGTTCGATCTTCCCAGCGAGTCTTGGTCAAGGTCCTGGGAGTCTGAGGCACCTGATCGACTTCGGTTTATTGGGATCGGGTTTCCTGACCGGTGGGGTTGTTGCCGGTTCGGAAGGAAGGCAGTAGACCCAATTGCAGGTGATGGGGTGCTGGAGGGGTCGGCTGCCTGAGGGCTTGTTGGCGGCGACGATGGATTGGCAGAAACTGTCTAGGAGTTCTGCTATTCTTTCTCAGGTTTGGGTTTCGGCCTATGGGCCTGGGCTCAAATTTGGGTTGTTGGGCCCTATAATATGGGTCAGTAGGGAGGGTGTTTTGCCACCCTCTTTTGTCACTTAGTGATGAGGGTGGGCCTGGCCTGAGATGTGGACCTTCTTGGGCTTTCAGGTCGACTTATGGTCCATGACCAATCATTTCGGATCATGACTTTTACAGGAGTTGGTAATTATCTGGAATAAGATTGGTTGTTAAGCGGCTTATGGATGAGGAGTTGCTCCTATTTGTTTGCTGGGAAGTGACTTTCTGTTGGTACCACAATTGCGTGCCTGGCTAATGGGAGGCTAATTTATGATTTTTCCCTAGACACGGAGTAGTTCTTTGTATTATAAGCTCGCTTTATAGTGAGCTCAAAACAGACTTGTAATGAGTTTGCATTTGCTTGATAGAGTTCGGGATTTGTCCGTATCCTATTCAAGTACATGGTAGACTCTAGCCCTTTATGGCTATTGAATCTAATGCAGTCAATATCCTTTTTTTTTTTAAATGAACTAGAATTAATACACATATATTCTAGAGAAGTTTTATATACACATCCCCATTTACTAGATACACACCCCTAGTTTTTTTCTCCATCTTTTTCTTTAAACTTCCTCTTCTGCTCTTCTTTCTTATTAGAAAATTTTTATTTGTACATATCTAATTACTTGAAAGTCACAATCTGATACTATTATATGACCTCCCATGTACGGCCATCACTTACTGCATGTTCTTCTAGTTTCAAAGAATGTGAGAATGCAAAGGTGCTGGAGTGAGGCTAAAGGAGCAAATATACAATTGACCTTCACAAGTATAATCAAATCATCATACAAACACAATTAATGAAGTGAGGAATTGAGTAGGAGATACTTGTTGTTGTCAGCATTTGTTTAATAATCTATCAAAAATATTAATCCAATTGTTGCATTATTCTCCATGTGAGGGTCAAAATGAACCCAGAGATGTATATATGAAGATTGAAACCCAAAGATGGACTCTATTCCATCCACTTTACATTCAACAATGTAAACAACTGGTGGATCAAAGGTGGGCGGTAAGATAGAGGTGATGCAAGGACAAGGTGGATGGTGGTCAATTTAATGAATTGACGTAGTGCTTTTATTTGTTTTAAAAGATGAAGTTTAAAAGAAAAATTGGATAAAAACATAAGTAAATATATATGTGTAAATAAAAGTTTCCGAATAAAAAAGAAGTGCAGAAGAGGAAGTTTAAGGAAGATGATGGAAAAAAAAAATTATGGGTGTGTATCTAGTTAATGGGTATGTGTATATAAAACTTCTCTATATTCTATCAAAAAAAAAAAAACAAAACAAAAAATACACATATATCGTAGGTCCGGTCCACTTAGTATATGAGCGAAATTAACTCTTTTCCCTATGGAAAAAAAAAAAAAAAAAAAAAAAGAGTATAGAGTAAAATGTCTATGTAAAATGGTGATTTCCATATTGATTTATTAGCTTTTTTGTTTACCATTCCCTATGTTTTAATTAAATAACAATTGAAACATTTGAAATATGATCTTTGATAGCTAGGTCAACAATTTTGGTCACCATGAGGTTCAAATCAAACCAGCTTTTCTCCAAGTTGTCTGACCTAAAAGTCTAAAACCAACTCGACTAATTAAAAACTGGCTCGAAAGTGGCCTAAATATCTACTTAGTGTGGGCTAAAAAGGGGTCTAAAACGAAGTTTACAATTCACAGCCGAAGTTGCATTTAGAATTTGTTCCAAAAGTGATAGAAAATATTCAATATATGTCATTTCCTAATTGTAATTTGACCCAATAATGATTCTAATTGTTTTGACTTTTGTACATGCACTTTTGCCACTTCCTAAGCCAGACTTTCCTTTTCTGGAAACATGTCACCCCTCGACGCGTGTGCTAGGGTTTTGGCTTGTCCTAGGAATTTCAATCCGGTCAGTAGTCTCGCAAAAATGGACCAATCGGCGATGTCCTTATCTTGCCACGTTTGTATCACGATAGCCAGGAATTGACAGCACCCGATCACAGTCAGGCAATTCGCCACTTGGCCTCTTCTGGTTCGACAAGTTCTTGATATTTTTTTTTTTTTTTTTTTTTTTAATTAAATAAGGGATGAGGCGACATTAGCTCCTCGGAGGTAGACGATTCAGGGAGCAAGTCCCACCCTCAAACCCGAAGGTGAAGGGTCTACCACACTCTGGGAGCCCGCCGCCCGTCCCCTTATTTATTTTTATTAATGAAAGTAACAGTACATAATGGGGAGGACATAAAACCAAGGCCCCAAGGAAAACACATTTGAGAAGAACGAAAGCAACAAAACAAAAACAAAAAATTACATGAACGAAACCAACAAGAGGAAGAATCATGTTTGACGGTAAGAAGATCTTGAAGAAGCATCAAAGCTAAGAGACTGCAATAGGAATTGGGGAGCCTCATCCCACCAAAAATTACCAACATGATCTGCTCCATAATTAGCCAGTGCATCTGCAGCCGCGTTCCCCTCACGGTAAACATGAGACACTTGAACATTCATTTGACTAACCAGGTGCAATCCATTTTGCCAAAGAGTCCGTAAGCGCCAAGGAATCAAACACGGCTTTTTGAAATAGTGAACAACGAGCATAGAATCTGTTTCCAGCCATAGATAATTCCAACCCTTACTCCATGCAATTGTCAAGGCTTCTAAGAAAGCATAGACCTCAGCATCAATAGCAGAAAGAGCATTCACTTTTTTTGAGAAAGCACCTAAAAAAACCATACAGTGATCCCGGAAGACTCCTCCTGAAGCCGCTTGGTTTAAGTTTCGGAAGGACCCATCCGTATTAGCTTTCACCCAGGGAGAGTCAGGGGGCTTCCAGGCAACAGGGATAAACCTAGGGGCACTCGCTCGCAAGGGTGATAAGCCCAGAAGCTTGAAAATAGGACGGTTGTTAGCAGTTGAGCTTGCATGCTTGAAAGCCAGGCTGGCCGAGTCTTTGAGGGTATTAAATAAAAGTACTTTTTGAATCGATTAGGGGAAAAAATCCCTGTATTGTGCCTCAACCGATTTCGCTCATACCAAATGCACCACAGTAAGTTACAACCCGCAATATACCAAAGTAATTTAGTAGAAGAGTTAAAGCCATTCAGCAAGGAAGCATTGAAATAATCAGTTAGAGCCATACCCGGATCAAAGGCTCGTTGGAAAAGAAAAGAAAGCCACTCCCACAAACGTAAAATCTCTTGACAGTGCCAGAACAAGTGTCGAGTAGTCTCCATAGCATTAAAACAAAAGGAGCACCTTGAACACAAGTGAACGCCCCTGCGTTGAAGAAGCTCATCCGTTAGGATTTTGTTATGGAGAACCTTCCAAGTAGCCAGGCTTTTACGCGGCTGAATAGCTGCATGCCAGATAGTTTTTCCCCAAATTGATGTCTGTTGATTTCCAGCCAAGAAAAAATAAGCCTCTTTAGCCGTCAGGCAGCCAGAAGATGTCCCTACCCAGATTAACTGGTCCTCTTCATTTGTCAGTGAAATAGGAATCTTCATTATGGCTTGTGCAATATCTGGGTACAAAGAGCAAAAACTTTCTGGCAAATCCCAAGCATTATCCACAATGAAAGCACTTACTTTATCTTCAAGAAACCTGAGGTGCTCAGCCTCAAAATTTAGAAGGGTAGTAATAGGTTCCCAAACCAGTTATCCTTCCAAAATTTTACAGATCTTGATATTTGAATGTTTGATTAATGAGACTTAACTAAACCAGGACTAGTTTAGTTAATCAAACCCTAGGGCCCTGTTTCCTTGGTCCCAACATGAGGAATTGCAAAGGAGCAGAGAGGTGGCAATACCTGGTTGGTAAAGAAGCCAAGACTTATGTTATTGGGGACTATGATCGAGTTAGGCAAAGGTCATTCTTTGAATATTGAAAACCACATCCTTGGCTTCAGGTTATTTGATATGGATTATGAAGAAGACAAAGATCTTAATTAATCACCGTTAATATTATTCAACGTCTTTCTTTTTTGTTTGGTACTGATGAATGAATATGGTTGACTCATTTTGATGCGCTGCCTAACTGTGGATGTGATTGCAGTGATGGAAATTTTTTATATACGTCTGGATTCGATTGAATTTGTTCGTGGCTTCTTTGCAATTACATTAGTATACTCTAATTAATTTGCGGCAGAAACCTAGCCCTATTTTCATCGAAGATACTCTGTTTTATTTGTTTATCTGGACTACTCGGCAGATTTAAGCACCCAGTTTTGTGCCAACCAATACAAGTTACAAACTCAAAAACGTGTTTAACATTTTCGGGGTGATGACTCACTAATCACGATTGTCATGTTTTCTATGTTTTGGTGAGAGCTAAAATTGGGGGATTAGATTAGGCCAGCAGGGTCTTTCTCAGAATTCCTCTATGGGGGAGATAATTATATGATATAATATTTGACAATATCTCGGAAATTTACTAGTTGGAGAAAAAGTAGAGTTTCAAAAAATCTAATTAGTCTTGGCCATACTTATTTATAGTCAAATAGAAGCCGCTAATAAGGGATTTAAGATAAGATAATTGAGGAATGCTAGCAACCTTCCTCTCCAACCTTTCCCTTTCTACATTCCCCATTCATTGCATGCCATGTGTATTCCACAATCTAAAAATTTCAAATAATTAATACAATTGAAAGACAACTTTTCACTTCCCCTCTTTACCCTTATTTAATTTCACATGCATTTAATTAAGTAATTAATTTTAGTTTCTCAACCTTTTTTTTTTTTTTTGTGAATCCTTTTTATTTGCAATTTATATTACTCTTGTGGGCTTACGTACGTATTTACATAAGAAGTACGTACATATATATTTAACAACATACTTCAAATTTTTTCCCAAAAAAAAAAAAAACACAGAATTGAAACCAAAAAAATGGCCAAACGTTTGCTTTACTTATATACATGAATCAAAGAGAATGTTAAAAAAAAAAGAGAGAGAAAATTTATATAATCATCTAATCTAGCATGTGTCCTAACGAAAAGAAAAAAAAAAAAAAAAGGTTTGCAGCTGCCATGTCAGTGAGGTTTACCATTTTATTTTTTGTTTTTTGTGGGTTTTATATAAAAAAAGATGTCAAAAAAAGACTCAGTATTATGGAACATGACCAAATAAATGAAAGAAAAATTACTGCAAGTACTGCGCCTCTGACTATGAAGAAGTTTCGTCACCGTTTCAAGTTCGAGGCTTATTGGTTACTGAATCCTGAATGTGATGAAGTGGTGAATACAGCTTGGTCTAGGGATGTTACCGGTTCTGTCACGTCCCTGATTTTTACGCAAATAAAAATCGATATATATAACCCCATAATTATATATGCGTGAACGTTCAGTCATCAATACAAATACCTGGAACATATTTCCCTTAAAACAAGTACATACTGATGCCCTGAACCAGTCCAAGTTAATATACACTCGCTTAACATGAGTTATATATTACATAAGTTTACGAATTAAATTGCCATCACAAAATAAAACGTAAATACTCCTAAGAGTTCACTACAAAGCGGAAGTCATAACAATGGCAAAGCCAATCAAATTTGCTTCCTACCAGTTCAGCTGCCAACAAGCTACCTCAGCTTCAGCCACGATTTCCCTGACCTGCAAGATTAACCCCTACACCGTTTGAATAGTGCACCGGGTTGTCACACAACAAACCCGGTAAGCTTTTGCAAGCCCGTATGAGTAACCCAAAACAACTCACACCAAATTACGGGATAAAAGCCCGCACAACTCACGCCAAAAACACGAGGAACATCTTTCGACTCGAGAATAAGGAAACATACCATGCTTCCCAAAACAATGCTCTTTTCCCAAAAAGGAAAGCACAAAAGTCACACCGTGACAAAATCATATAAATCGTTAACCTAACAATTCAAATATGATTAATCGATCCAGACTGGATGAAACACATAAGCACATCAATCATACCTATCGTTAACCTAACAAATAGCATATGATTCTTAGTCCAACCTGGACAAAATACGTACCCAGGAGTCATAAGTAATCTACTTAGATCCATGAGGTACCATGGCAGACATACTAGCGCTCTAGCTTATCGTAACCACTCGCCCGGCTAACTGCGCGATTCCTTATCTCTTGCCTTGGTCACCATCAGCGACCTGTCACCATCTGTGACATATGATCTTCAGACCCCATCAAATCTCGGAATCAACCATTGGTCACCATCTGCGACCTGTCACCATCTGTGACATATAGAATATGATTCACAAGTCCTCCCAGGACATTTAAAAGAAAGAATCCCCGAAACTCTCTTTTAAAAACACGTACTCATGAGCATCAGATAGCTCCCCACTAACCCCATGAGGCACCAACAACAAATCAGTCTAACCTAGACTCACAACACATCAACACAGATAATCATTGGTCACCATCTGCAACCTATCACCTTCTGTGACTCTTGGTCTTCATACCCCGTCTGGTCTTAGAACCAACCGTTGGTCACCATCTGCGACCCATGCTTTTCAGACCCCATCTGGTCTCAAGTCAACGTTAAGCAAGTCATACCTGACCTAAAAACGTTACGACCATCTAGTTCCGGCTTTCCCCATCCCTGCTCACCATCTGTGACTCTTGGTACAAGGACCAATACATTTAAAATGAGTCACGCTTGACTCCAAAATGTAACATCAAACTCAATACTTTTCAAACAATAGAAAACATCTTTTTCCACAATATTGTTTCAATGAAAAGTCGCATTCAACAATAATATGAACCCATCATGCATATTATTCATCACACATCATCCACAAGAATATATATATTTCACGTAAATATATATATACGTAGTCATTCGCTCAGGAATGCCTACTAATACCAACTATAGTTTGCAGTTAAATAATTAACGCCAAAACAATAATGGTAATTCCGTTCATAATGAACCTTGTGAGATTACTCACCTCAATTTCCCGCTGCGTCTTCAACAAGGAACAAAGCGGCCAATCCGCCAAATAACCGTCCAAATACTTCGTCAAGTACCTAATCACAAACGGTTTCCACTTAGTAACAATTCACATTTGATTTAAGTCCGAAACCCCTGTTTTGAACTAAAATCCCCAAAGTGGCACCAATCAAGGCGAAACCACATCCGAGACCTCCCAAAGTCTCCGGAATACTTCTACGATCGATATGCCAAAACCACAAGTCGATCGGAAGCTCGAATCCTCACGGATCGAAACATCGAACGGTCCGAAACCGTAAAAATCACAACATGCTCATACGATCTCCAAAAATTACAAACAATATATCGAAATGCTCGTATCGACGAGTAGATCGAACTCAGGAACAGAAACTATCCCTGAGGTGGCCGGAAACCGCCGGAAAACACCACCACAGTGGCGGCACCGCCGCCAAACCAAACTCGGAATTTGACAAAACTCCCAACACCAAAGTTCTTCATCTCAACCCCAATTTCAACTTTCATAACTACAACAACGTCCAAATATGAACCAATCGATCGAATTTTACCTTAGAAGCCGACGGATCCGATGAACCCTAGTTTTGAATTCGCTCCAATTCGATCTCCACAAATGAAATCGATGCAAGCCACCTTGGGGGAAATGATCTACATCCCTTGAAGTGCAGAATCCCTTTTGGAACCACCGCCAAAGGTGGCCGGAGCTGGGAGAACGAAGATCGGCGAATAGAGGCAATTCCGACCTCTACTCGGGTTTTTCTCGACGTTGTAGCACGAGCTGCAGCTCGACCCACCCTCGATTGCTTCCACAGACGTGTAGAGGGCAGCAAGGCGAACGCAACCCGCCTTGGATCGAGTCCTATGGTGGCCGGAGGAGGAAGAACGAAGCCGGCGAAGTGGAGGGTGCGACGCAGGCTCGGGAGAGAAGTGACCGAGCTCGGGTTTCCATTTTGGGAAATCTGGGCTCTTTTGCAATTTCCGGATTTTTTTGTCCTTTTATACCAAAATGGAAAGTTTTTCTAAAGCCCATAACTTCTTCATACGAACTCCGATTCTCGCGTTCCGCATGTCCACGAACTCGTATCGACGTGCTCTACAACTTTCGTGAAGGAAGTTTTCGGAGAATCTCAACGTATCAAAAGTCAACCTTGAAACCCCCCTAATTCCACACTTTACGAATAAAATTCGTCCGAAACACTTCCGCTCCTTCCACGAGCCACGAAACCGTCCGATACCCACAATTTAAATTCCGGAAAATCCTCGGAAAGTAAATACGAAATTCCGGGGCATCACAGGTTCTCTGATGTACCAGGTTACACAAAAGATCAGTTATACTCGACTGGAATTGGACAAATGGCAGAAAAGAGTTTTCAAAGGTAGACAGATGCAGATGCTTGGTGTTAGGGCCAGGTTAGAAGAGCTTCTTGATGTCCATTTAACTGAAGAAGTGGTTGTCGAGAAGCGGCAACTGATGGGAACTTTACAGCAACTACTCTCACAGGAGGAGAGTTTTTGGAAGCAGCGGTCAAAAGTGCAATGGTTGCAAGAGGGGGACAGTAACACTAGCTATTTTCACAGAAAAGCGGCTAATAGGAGAAGGAAAAATTCCCTTCGTGGTTTATATAATGAGGATGGAGAATGGTGTGATGATGATGAGGGACTAGAGAAAGTAGTTACCTCTTATTTCTTTACAATGTTTACTGCTTCAGACATTGATTTTGAGGCAATGAGTACTACTTTGGAGGCAATACAGCCTTGTGTATCTCAAGCAATGAACGAGCAGTTGTGTGCACCATATTCGCAGGATGAGGTAAAGTGTGCTTTGTTCCAAATGTATCCAACTAAATCACCAGGACCGGATGGGATGCCTCCTCTATTTTTTCAACATTATTGGGATAAAATTGGTGGTGATATTACTGAGGCTGTGCATAGATTTTTGCAAACTGGTCAACTCTTGAAGGAGATCAATTTTACTCATATATGTCTAATTCCAAAGGTGGACAATCCGGAATATATGTCTGAATTGAGACCTCTTGCATTGTGTAATGTAAATTACAAGATTTGTTCGAAAGTAATTGCTAATAGGTTGAAGTTGATATTACCATCTGTTATATCACCTTTTCAAAGTGCATTTGTGCCTGGGAGATTGATCACAGATAACATCTTAGTGGCCAATGAAGTGGCTCATTTTGTGCATAATAAACGAGATGGCAGTGAGGGTTATATGGCTCTCAAGTTAGATCTTAGTAAAGCTTATGATAGGATGGAGTGGTTCTTTCTCAGGAAGGTAATGGAACGGTTTGGTTTTCATTCCAACTGGATTGAGATGGTGATGCAGTGTGTCAGTACAGTGCGTTACTCTTTTGTGGTGCGAGGTAAACCGAGAGGTCTTGTAACACCTAGCAGAGGTTTGAGGCAGGGAGACCCGTTATCCCCCTATTTGTTCCTCATAGGGGCTGAAGGGTTCTCGGCTTTACTTCAACAAAAACAGGAGATGGGACTTTTACCCGGCATTGAGGTTTGTAATGAAGCCCCTGCTGTTAACCATTTATTGTTTGCGGATGATAGTATGCTCTATGCTAACGCTACTTTAGAAGACTGTTATCACATACAAGATGTTATTGAGACTTATGGCAGGGCCTCGGGGCAGTTAGTCAACTTTGATAAGAGTTCGGTAGTTTTCAGCAAGAATGTGTCAGAGTACATGAAGGGAGAGGTATCTAGCTATTTGGGAGTGCAGGTGGTGGATTCCCATGAAAAATATTTGGGTTTGCCTACTTATGTTGGGAGGAAGAAGACTTCTACCTTCCAATACATCAAGGATAATTTGGCGAAGAAGTTAGCAAATTGGCAAGGGAAGATGCTGAGTGGGGCTGGAAAAGATATTCTAATCAAGGTTGTAGCTCAAGCTTTGCCTTCTTATGCTATGAGTGTTTTCCAATTAACGAAGAATTTTTGTGATGATCTAGAGCAGATGTGTGCTCGGTTTTGGTGGGGTAGTACTTTAGATAAGAGAAAGATTCACTGGAAAACTTGGAAGGCTTTGTGTAACCCTAAGGAAGAAGGAGGTTTAGGGTTTCGTAGCTTGTCAAATTTCAACAATGCAATGCTTGCAAAACAAGCTTGGAGGGTAGTGAATAACCCCACGAGTTTGGTTGCTCGAATTTTCAAGGCTAAATATTTTCCAGATACTTCTTTTTGGATGACAACTCCTCATGATTCTCCTTCTTTCTCGTGGAGAAGCTTGTTTTCCACAAGGGAGTTTCTAAGGCAGAGTTCCTATTGGCAAATTGGCGATGGTAATACTGTTAACATTTGGTCAGACTGTTGGTTGCCTGGTGTACAAGATTTTAAGCCAATGGATAATAGCATTGCTGCTAATGAGGTTCAACAGGTTAGCGATTTAATGCTTCAAACAGGATTGTGGAATACTAGTTTGATTCGAAGGCTTTTCCCATTGACAGAGGCTGATGCTATCTTGAGCCTCCCTTTAAGTTCAAGACATGTTGATGACAGAGTTGTGTGGAGACTAGAGAAAAATGGTCGGTATTCTGTTAAAACAGCTTATCGATTTGATTTTGCTACTTCTAATGCTAGAAGTCCATTCCATTTGTCGGTGGGTGTGGCTTTTTGGAAAAAGCTTTGGAAGGTGAATATACCTAGCTCGGCTAAGATTCATATTTGGAGAGTTTGTCATAACATTTTGCCTTCAATGGAGAGACTAGAGTCAAAAATGGTGGTGCTGGATTCTCAGGTATGTGTTTTGTGTTCATCCGCAATTGAGACAACTTTACATCTTTGCAGAGATTGTCCTTTTATGAAGCAAATACTCCAATCTAATGGAGCTTTGAGTCAGGTGTGTTTTAATCCTCACACTGAGAATTGTGACATCTTAGGATGGTTTAGCTTTTGTGTTCAAGAGCTTTCTTTGATGGATTTGGGTGATTTAATTCATCTACTTTGGGGCGTCTGGAAAGAGAGAAATTGTAGAGTTTGGGAGAATAAGAGTCTTCCTGCCTGTGACGTGTTGATTAAGTCTATGGCCAGACTACATGCTTTTAGGTTTTATAATCTGAAAATGGGAATTGGTCGCACTGCAAGGTTTGCACGTTGGTCAGCCCCGCCTTTGGGATGGTACAAGATAAATGTTGATGGGTCTTTTGATCACACAACAAGGAATGGTGGTATTGGTTTTGTTATCAGAGACCATCAGGGAGCGTTTTTGGCAGGGGGAGGTCGACCACTACATGGTCTGCTTTCTCCTGAACATGCTGAAGTATTGGCTTGTGATATGGCAGTGCAGTTTGCTGTGGACAATGGCTTTGTTCCAGCTATCATGGAGACGGACGCACAGAGCGTGCAGAGGCAATTAACTAAGTCTGATGGGAGTAATGTTTCCCTGTTGGGTCGCTTGTATGATGATCTTGTTTTGAGGTTGGAGAGCCATTCTAATCTGAAAATTGTTCACATCAGCAGAAATGCAAATAAGGTTGCACACATTATGGCAGCAAGGGTTACTACTGAGCTGCAGAGTTTCTTTTATTTTTCTACTTCCCCTGTTTTCTTATTAGCTGCGTTAGCAGCTGAAACCATTCCTTTGTAATCCTTTAGTTTGCAATAAAGTCTGACTTCTTTTCCCTCAAAAAAAAAAAATGAAAGAAAAATTTTTGTTGAAAAACTTAGGAAATATAAGAAATGAAAAAAAGTTAGAAAAACAAAAGAGTCAAGAGTTTTTTTTTTCCCCATATTAATAGAGGGCATTTAATAAGGTCAAACATAAATAAGGGTAAACACATGGAATGAAATTAGTTGTTTTTTCAAGGTAGTAAATACATAGATTGTAATCATAAATGAATCCACATGGCACAAGATAAGTGGGGAAGGTAGAAAGGGAAAGGTTGGAGGGAAAGGTTGCTAGCATTCCTCAAGATAATTATCTTAAGCAAAATATGTGTAATTCATTCAACAAATAGAATCTGGGGTGGAGCAAGACTGTGGTTGGAGGTGTTTGTAGGGAAAAGGTGAAGCAAATTAAGAAGGAAGATGAAGAAGAAGAAAGATGCACGTACATGCCACAAAAATATTATAATATCATCGTGTTTTAAAGTAAATGTTTGTTTATGTCAAATTAAGGGGCCGGGAAAGTGGTTGGGAATAGGAGGGAAAGAGACGTACATATCAGAAAAATGTGTTTATATTTTCATGACATAAAGAAATAGAGAGAGTTTGCTCACTTCAAACTATCTTGTATATAGTTGTGTGTGTACAGTTTTTCTTGGCTAAGGATATCCTTACTTAACTTAGGTACGGATTTTCAGTTTTTGGTCACTTTTCGATCACATATTCACATATTAACCGTTCTGTTTTTAGCTCCTAATATATAGATCATCTCTGTAAAATTTCAACCAAATTGATGATCGTTAAAGCATTCAAAACTGTTACAACAATGAAAACGAACGGTTTCGGTTCGACATATTCGGTTCGTTCGTGTAAATTGCAATTTTGGATGTCTTAACGATCATCAATTTGGCTGAAAATTTGCAGAAATGATCTATACATTAGGACCTAAAAACTGAACGGTTAAGATGTGAATATGTGATAAAAAAAGTTGCCAAAAACTGGAAATCTGTTCCATAAACTTAGGTAAGGATATCCTTACCTGAGAAAAATCATATATATATACAGATCCTATCCAGAGCAGAGCTCCGCTTTGAAATTAACGTGTGAAGTTCGAGTTTTGGGTCACTTTTCGGTCGCATATCCACATCTCGACCGTTCAGTTTTTAGGTACTAGTGTATAGATCATCTCTGCAAATTTGTAGCCAAAATGATGATCGTTAAGGCAATGATAACTGCCTTAAATCTAGTACGGTTCAGGTTGACAGATTCAATATGTCCATTGGTTTAAGCGAGTTAGATACCTTAACGATCATCAATTTGGCTGAAAATTTGCAGAGATGATCTATACACTAGCTAGTACCTAAAAACTGAACGGTCGAGATGTGGATATGCGACCGAAAAGTGACCAAAAACTCGAACTTCACACCTTAATTTCAAAGCGGAATTCCGCTCTGGATAAAATTTATATATATATATATATATATGAACTCTAATGATTTATGCACAACAACTTTCTAGACCAATCAATCAGTGTTAATAGTGAAGTTTTTCATATATTGCAGGTGTCAAAAGCCTTAGTATAATTAATTATGCCTATATCTTTGTTTCTTTTTCACAATGTAAGGATCCTTACATTATGATCGATCATATATAAGTATTAATTCTTGTAATTGATTACAACATTATGGGTACAGCCAAACAACATTTAGCAAGCCACGCACACTTTAATATATAGTTTCATGAAATCTGTTATGTCGACGAAATCAAATCATCTTAAAGCCACACTAGTTTAGGCATTTTGGTACAACTAATGAGCAATATGATGATGTCAAAAGGATTTTTAGTTCTATGTTTTTATCATTTATTATGATTTATGAATGTAGCCAGGGCCAGGGCCTCCTTACAGCTTTCACTCTTTGTTTAATGACTTTAATCCAGATCTAGAATTTTGAAGTATAAAAAATACTGTGATGGCCTTACATTCAAAGGATTGACAACATCAATTCCCTAATAATTGAATTCGGTGGGACAAAGTAACCAAATGAAAGAGACTGTGACAACTAAATTAAGTCATTATGCAATATTAGCATATAAATGTAGATGTTTAGAAGACGAGAATGCAGTTGCTTTTCAAAGAATTTTTTTTTTTTTCATTCTTGAGAAAAGAAAAGCCCGGGGATAATGTACTGAATAGGCCAAAGAGCTATTGATTAACCTAGCTAATGCATATTGCTTCAACAAGTGTATTAAAAGATGACACTTTCCATACTATACAAACATACTATGAGGGTTTAGTTTGTCCTCCCAAAGATTGGACAGTTGAGCCGAACCTAGCTTGAAGTAAATTAAACCTTTAGCTATAATCCCCTAATAGTGATTGATGAAGACATAAAGTATCAATAATACACAAGGCAGGTGAATTACACAGCTTGAAGAAGATCGATCGATGCAGTTGTATCTCTTTGTGCAGAGTTTTCCATAATAGTTCGCCCCTTATGGCATCCAAGAAAGTACAATTAATCACAGCAAGGGTTTATTGATACCAGCTAGCTCCACCGCAAAAATGCAAAACCACTTTTGCTTCTTCTACTCACGCTAGACTGAAAAGCCAAAGCAGAAATGGCCATTTGAGACTTTTGATTGAGTGATTTTTAAGTGTTTCTCTGAGTTTGTTTTTACGACCGGTGATCAAACATGCCATATCTGCAGCACACCAACTTTGGTTGGAACCTCGCCCTAAAAGAGAATCTGTCAATTTGTTACTTACCATCTGAGTCTCTGCACACCATGCACCCAACTACAAACCCATGTGAGAAAATAAATGCAGGACATGATCGATGGTTTAGAAAAACCAAACCCACTCAATGCTTTGAAAGGCAAGCCCAACCATAGAACAAACCAGGTTGAAATTTGCAGATGCATAAACTTTCTTTAGAGACCAATCCAAAAGTATTCATCTAAACAAGGAAAAAGTGAATCAAAAGTAACCGTCCATAATGGAAAAAGAATCAAAAGATAGAATCCACATAATGCTAATGTAGGTGAGAATCAATAATTCTAATTTCATTGAAATGGATCCAACTCTTAACGTATCATATCATCACCTGGCACTATTCAAAGTTTACCATACGGTCAATATACGTATTATAGTAGTATATATTTTGTCAAGACTAAACGTATTTCCTTTTCTAAAGTCGGAAAATGAAGAAAATAGTTTTAAAAAATAGAGCACATGTGAGATGTAATGACATGCCGAAACATGTTAAACCTTGTTAACGTTACTTTTTCTTGAGATTCTCCCATACCATAAGTTCATTATTCATAGAGCATGATGAATACTGAAACCTCAATGTCATACACCATGGAGTATCAATACATCATTCACCAAAATTTATAATCAAAGGGATTTCAAAACTAATATGGTAAGAACAAAATAACGTTGGGCCCAAACAAAGACACGCTAGTCCCTCCATTGGCCGTTGACACTTGAAGATCGTGGTCCATTTAACCGCCTTAACGCGCCAAAATCAATTTTGGCAAACCCAAAATGCTCCCACCTCTCTTCTTCTTCTTCTTCCTTTCCCACCAACAATGCGCAGCAACATATTTCACAAGGCACAAAGGGTCATGACCCTTTTCAAGCAGTGCACCACCATGAAAGAGGTCAAGCAACTCCATGCCCATATAACCCACACCGGGCTCGATCAAACCCTCTGTGTTCTCGGCAAGGTCATCTCATTTTGCGCGGTTTCGGACCTCGGAGACATGGACTATGCGGTCTCTGTGTTCAGCTGCATTGAAAGCCCAGATGGGTTTTTATGGAACACCATGATTAGAGGGTTTGGGAAGACTGATAAGCCCGAAAGGGCGTTTGAGTTTTGTAAGAGAATGCAGGAGAAAGGAAATGTAGCCGACAATTTTACCCTCTCGTTCTTGCTCAAGGTTTCTGGGAAATTGGGATCGGATATATTGGGGAAGCAGATACATTGTACTACTGTGAAATATGGGTTTGATTCTAATGTGTTTGTGAGGAACACCCTAATCCATATGTATGGTATGTTTGGGGATGCAAAAACTGCTCTCCACCTGTTCGATGAAATGCCTAGCCCAGATTTAGTATCGTGGAATACCATTATTGATAGTCATGTGAATTGCGGAAAGCGCAACGAAGCGCTAGATTTGTTCTTGAGGATGATGGATAGGGGTGTAGAGCCTGACGAGGCCACTGTGGTTGTGACCCTCTCGGCATGTTCTACATTGGGTGCTTTAGATTTTGGGAGGTGGGTACATTGTTTGGTTGATCATACGGATCTTGGCAACGTTGTGACGGTGTCTAATTCGTTAATTGACATGTATGCGAAATGTGGAGCTGTTGAAGAGGCGTATGATGCTTTTAATAAGATGAAGGGGAAGAAGAACATAGTATCTTGGAACACGATGATTCTCGGGCTTGCGACGCATGGTCATGCGGACAAATCTTTGGAACTGTTCTTGAAAATGTTGGAGGAGAAGCTTGAGAGACCGGATGGTGTTACTTTCTTGGGAGTTCTGTGTGCTTGTAGTCATGGAGGGATGGTTGATGAAGGAAGAAGATATTTCAAAATTATGACCAAAGACTATCAGATTCAACCAACAGTGAAGCACTACGGATGCATGGTTGATATGTTGGGGCGAGCTGGGTTTGTGGAGGAGGCTTATAGGTTGATAAGGAGCATGCCGGTGAAGTGTAATGCCATTGTATGGAGGACATTGTTGTCGGCGTGTCAGGTGCACGGTGAGGTCGAGCTTGGAGAGAAGGTCAGGAGTCATCTTTTGGAGTTGGATTCAGATCATAGCAGCGATTATGTGCTTCTGGCTAACATGTATGCAAGTTTAGGCCAGTGGAACGAAGCTATGAGAGTAAGAAGATCAATGCAGTACAGGGGAGTTGAGAAACTTGAGCCTGGTAATAGCTTGGTTGGCGCAGATCTTCATAACTGAAGCCTATTCTTAAGATATGTTTACCAGTTCATAATTTTAGAACCATATCAAAATATTGTTGCCTGTGATAATTTTACTCAGAAAGCATACTCTGTAAATTTTAGAGATCAGTAGATCAGAATATGACATGATATTCAAGGACTAGTTTAAAGTCGTTGATCATTGTATACAATTACATCTAAAGTTTTTTTTTTATTCTTCCTAATATCGGGTGAAAACTACTTGACAAATGGCATATACGGATACAGACCAACACATTCATCTTATTCTTTACAGAGTTAACCAGAACTGGTCTCTGGATGTGAGCTATCTAAGATTGTTTCTTTTGTTTCTCTTCTTGCCACTCTTTGATATTAGCCTCTATCTTTTCTTTAACATTTGCATGAAACCCTGGATAAGGTTCGTAACCAAAGGCCGTTTGAAGGACCTGCATGATGCAATATATCATGATTAAGTCATCATCAAACAGAGAAACCATCTCAAATTCAGATAGGCATTTAAGGAATTACCTCAAGTAACACAAAGAAAGGGGCCATTAGAAATGCTTGGACAAGGTTGTCCAGAAGAGCTGGTGCTCGTTTCTGAAAAAGAATTATTATTGTCAGATGTACATTTTGGTAAGCAAGTCTTACAGTATGATGTAACTATGGTAGGACTCTGGAACATTAAAACAACAAATAGTTGAAAACCACAAAATTAGTCACCTCAAACACCCCATGGCCTATGAACTGTCCAGTCCAACAGAACAACTGACCTGCCAACACAACCTGAAAAAGTAATTTACCAAACATTTAGGACTTTGATTCTCAATGTATAATAACATTTAGGGAGAAAGATCAATGCTGATTCTATCTTGAGGTAAGAAAGGAATTTGTATTTTATAAGTTCTGTAGTTATTATCAACTTTACCAGCACACTAGCAAAGGAATGTAGAAAATTAAAACCTATTGCTACTATGTAGAACCAAACTTCATGGCCAAGAATCACCAACTGTACATATTTACCACAATAGCATGCAAGAAACTAATCAGACTACTGAGTCTGAGATGGACCTCATTATTGAACTGAGCATACTAACTGGTTTCCAATGCTACAACTATAACTTGGGATTGCACATACGTTCAAGTCGATTTAGTGAATTTCAGACAGAAATGTAATTCTCCATTGGGAGACCTCCATTCTTCCACAAATATATAATCAAGAGTCAAGACTTAGCACTGTACTCTTGATCAAAGATACGGATACAATGATCACCCAAACTATTTACTATTGTTCTCATCTATTCCAGCCATCAAATCAATAATACTCCAATGTGAAAATAATTTACTATATATCAAAAACAAACAAGAGGTAAAAATCAGGAGGAATCAAGCAACAACCATCTCAAGTGTCCCCATATAACTTTTTCTGTGATTCATGTGTATTTTATCTACTGGAAGAAGACAACCAACAGTGTTTCTGGAAGAAACATATATCTTTGAATTGCAAAACGAAGCAAAGTCCAGAGCTTTCCAACTTAAATAGATCAAAACCACATCTTTTACTATTTTCCCACAAATTATACATAGCCTAAAAAAAAGAGAGAAAATTTCATCAAACAAAAAAGAAAGAAAATCAAAGCAGTGAAAAAAATAACCACAAGCCGAAAAAAGAAAGCCCTTACCTTCCATGCCAAAGAAAACCCAAGGCGACTAGCAAGAACACTGGCTCCAACCCAGCAGAGAACACAGAGCAAAGCAGCCAAGGACCCAGCTTTCTTATCCAATCCAACATAATACAAAGCATAGATCACAGTGAAAACAAACCCAAAATTAAACAAAAACCCATGATAAACCCCAGCTGGGAAATTCAGCAGGGAAGGTGTGAAGTAGAGAAGAACAAGAGAGGTGAACAGAATTGGCCACACAAACAGAGTGTGGATGAAAATGTTAACTGGGTTGCTGTGATATGCGCCATAGAAGGCAAAGTGGTTTTCAAGATCAAACAATCCTCTTCCCCCCATGAAATTTTCTTGGGAAACTCAATTGTTTTTTTGTTGGAAATAAAGTGGGTATTCAGTTTAGGAAACTGGGGTATGAGAAGGATGAAGAAGTAGATAGATGGTAGAAGACGGAGACTAGTATTATATAGCACATAGGAATTGCCGGCAACTTCAAGTCTGTTGGAAAAAGAAAAAGGACCATAAAAAATTATATTTTCAAAAAATAATTGGCCCATGCAGGTCTCGAACCTGCGACCTTCGCGTTATTAGCACGACGCTCTAACCAGCTGAGCTAATAGGCCAGTTGATGGATTTTTAGAAAATAACAAATTTATCCCTTTAAGTAAACAAATGACATCATGGTTGAAAATGTGTAAAATAAGGGTGGATACAAATGGTTCTCTTATCCACTTTTCCCTCCAACCCAACAAAACACAAACCTGGCTTCAGTTTAGTTCAACTTCATCTTCTCAGCTGAGAATTCAAGACATTGATGGCAGAAGCTATCATGGGCTTCACCATTACTAGTCCACATATTCACAGTTCTTCTCTCCAAACAACAAAAGTGGACATCAGCCACATGAGCTCATCTACAAGATTGGTAACATATCCAATCCACATAAGCTTCTACATTAGATGGTGGAATTATATTTTACTAATTGAAGTAGTACCCTTCTTTTGCAGCTTAGGCAGTGTTCAAGCTCTGAACTTTTCGGTGGGTGCAAGCAGGTACTTATAAGCAGTTCATGAACTTCCTAGCCCAAAAAGAAAGAAAATTTGAGTGCATCAAATCACGTAGTGCATTAATTTGGGATGTAGGAGTAGTTGTTAGGTAACACTCTCATGTCTTGAATTTATTTGCACAGCTTGAAGTTGCGGAAAAAAGCAAAAGAGCCCCTTTGAGCAGAACCAATGCTTTCCCAGATTGGCCTCTGATGGCAGTTTTAGTGGAGCATATTGAAGGCCAGAGAGACTTTATATCCCACAAGTCCATTGTGCATCTCAGTGATGACTCCATAAAAAGTGTCTGTAAGTATATTGATAAAGTCTATTTTATCACTTCTATTGCTTAGTTTCTTATTTCGTCAATTCTTCCATTCCTATTTGTAGATACTGCTTACATCATGTTCACTGTTTGGGGGTGTTTATTCTTTGGATCCATGAAGGTAAAGCACTTAAACGAACATTAAAGTTATAATGTCATTGCTTTAGAAGATAATTAATCTAACAGCTGAGACACATTATTGTTTTAGGATCCATATTATGATTCAGAGCAGTACAGGAAAGATGGAGGAGATGGTACTGGACATTGGATATATGAGAAGGTACTTGCTTGTTACTCTTATATGACTACTTGGTCAAATGTTAATCTAGAGGACATAGATTAGAATAATTCGTTTGCGTCTTATTTGTTTCTCTTGATGCTCTTTAGTATAGTCTGATTAATTAATATTTGACCAATCCTGTTGACTGTTGTGGCCAGCCTTTGGATTTTAATTTCTAGTAGATGACACAACTTGAAGCTAGCTTCAGCTTTAACTTTTAACATTGTTCAATGACCTATCTTTTTTTTTTTTTTTTGGAAATGATTTTCAATGACCTATCTTGTGAAGTGATTTTTGGCTTGTTTTTTATTCAATGTACTTGTTAAAGTGTATATGTGTATGAATTAATTAATGGTGATATGTGTATACATGCAGCAAGAAGACATTGAAGAATCTGCAAGATCAGAGTTGTGGAGGGAGGAGCTGATTGAGGAGATAGAGCAGAAAGTTGGAGGGCTGAGAGAGTTGGAAGAGGCTGCTAAGAAGGAGGAGCAGCTTGTCAAGTAGCTAGTCATTAGTTTCTTATGCATTTGCTGATGGATGCTGTTCCACCCTTATAAATATCCAGATGTTGCTGTATATACCATACCATATTGAAGGCTTCATCTCATTGATGAGTTGGAAAAACAACTATAACTATTACAGTCTGTATGCGTCTCTTAGAGGAAAGAGGAAATATGCTTGAAGCAAATATAACACCAAAATCTAAACTGATGTTGAAATGACAATACCTGCTACTCTGCTAGCTTTCAAGTGTACATATATGAAGAAAGTGCTACAATTAAATGTCATGAATTCAGTATATAGGCCATGAGAGTCTTTAACCACCCAAAAAAAGGCATCACCTTGCTTAAAATGTCTTTCGTAGATGACTAGTGCAAAACCTACTAGCTAGTAGCAACTTTAGTTGGATTATATATTTATATATAAACTCAAATCCTGCTGCAGTAATATGTGCCGATCTTCGTGGGATATGAGAAATTCCCACATGACTTTAGATGCTCAAATCCTGCATCAAATTTGTTTGCAATAGAGAAAAGAATGTAGGCTTCATTTCTTCAGTTCCTATCTGTCCTTTGTGTAACGAATTAAATTCAACCAAACTCTTTTTGGGATTAAAAGGTCAGCTACTCAGCTCTGGAACAAAAATCCAAGAAAAGAAAAATTATAGAAAAAAAAAAGGGTATCCACTTGGTGAATTGAAGTATGGGAGAACATTGTCAATGTTTGGCTCTTCTTTCTTTGCTTAATAAATTAGTTTCCAGAACTCATGGACTTGTTCCGGAAGTTACCTTGGCCTTGGCCCTTGGTTTTGGGAAACCAGTAATGTTCCAAAATCCAAACAATGGGCCAATTTTTTGTAACATAAAACAATTCCATAACCTGTGGGCAGACTAGCTAGCTTGTGATCAGCTCTATCCCCCAATGAAATCAAATCCACACCCTATCAAATATCAATCAGAGAAGCCTAAAGGGGTTGAACTTGAACTGAAATAAACAGATCACATGCAGAAGCAGTGGAGGTAGCCATCATCATATGTGTTCTCGCTGTCATGCACCATAATACTATATATCCAAAGAAAATATCTGATTTAAGCTAAGCTATGCACTCTCATGCATGATCCTCCATAATGAATGTGGGTTTTGATGGTCCTATACAGACATGCAGTATACACCTATTAACCTATATATATGAACGAACCGAATCTGTCGAACCGGAACCGTTCGTGTTTATAATGGTAAATTGCAGTTTTGGATGCCTTAACGATCATCAAATTGGCTGAAAATTTGCAGAAGTGATCTATACATTAGGACCTAAAAACTAAACGGCTAAGATGTGAAAATATGATCGGAAAGTGGGGAAAAACTGGAAATCCGCACCGAAGCAAAAAGTGTGGACGTCCGCACCCAAGAAGGGCTGATATAGAACTTTGCTCAGGTGCGGATATCCGCACCGAAGCAAAAAGGTACGGATTTCCCATTTTTTCCCACTTTCCGATAATATTTTCACATCTTAACCGTTCAATTTTTAGTTCCTAATGTATAGATCATCTCTACAAAATTTCAGCCAAATTGATTATCGTTAAGGCATCTAAAACTGCAATTTACATGAACGAACCGAATCTGTCGAACCGGAACCGTTCGTGTTTATAATGGTAAATTGCAGTTTTGGATGCCTTAACGATCATCAAATTGGCTGAAAATTTGCAGAAGTGATCTATACATTAGGACCTAAAAACTGAACGGCTAAGATGTGAAAATATGATCGGAAAGTGAGGAAAAACTGGAAATCCGCACCGAAGCAAAAGGTGCGGACGTCCACACCCAAGAAGGGTTGTATATATATATATATATATTAAAACATGATTTAAAGGTGAGATTAAATAGATCAGTCAATCTGGATCACCTTCAAGTTACATGATCCATATACTTTGATTTCATTCTCTTATGAATCCAATTTAAAATTAGACATCTCTTACTCCAACAGGAGCTGATCACTTGCATTCTAAAAGAGATGTGATCTCAATTTGAACACACTCCTTGGTATCATCAAAAGTTAATTTAGAGGCAACTTGGTTTCATTAGGATTAGGGTTGGACCCTTATATCATCATGAATCAGCAGCACATGATTGTTAATAGAAAAATTAGACAATATCCTGATCTGATTTCAAACCCTTAATTACTTAATCCATGACCATGTGGTAGTTATATGCCGCGATTTGTTCAACATTTGTCATTATGAGGTGTAAGCAGCACTGTGCACAAAGCATCTCCTAGTTTTTGTTTTTAAGCAAGATTAATAGGCAAAACACCAGAAACAAACAAAGTGCCTCGAGTCATGTTATGGCTCTCATCAGGAATTCAGGATGCCATGTTTTCATATGAAGTAATTTCTGTATGAATTTATATTTTTACTCAGTTAAATATATCATTCCTTTCTCAATAAGGGTTGGAAAGTTTCTATGCTCTTGCTTACAGAAATTGGCTCCAGATCGTTTTCTTGTCTTCACTATATTTGGTTTTTACTCCAACAATAATATTCGAGTCACCAACCAACTTGTGCATCACCCGATTAGCATCCTTGACATGTGCTTTCTTACTTGCCTCCCAATTTAGGCAATCCTCGCAAGGGAGAGCTTAGCTCTAAGAAGATCTCAAAAATTCATGTGACCTAAACGCTTGTGCCACGACTCCAAAACTAGTAATGTTTCTCTTGCATTTGCACAATCGCAACAAAACAAAAGAAAATTTTCTAGATTAAGAAAGAATTTCCTTTGTAATTAAGCAACATCTAATAAATGAATAAGGGTGTGTCAGATTGTCGATGAAATTTTCTAATACCGAACAAAAAAAGAAGATAATTTTAGTGTAATATTGATATAAAAATTAAGTAAAAACGTTCTTAATCATTCAATTGACCAAGAGAGAAATAGATATTTGATATTCTTCAAATAGGATTTGACAAAAATTACAAAAAATACATAGAATTCAACAACAAAATAGGTTTTGTTACCAAAATAGCATCTGAGAAATTTATTGAGAAGACAAAGTCAAAAAAAAAATTTACTCGTTTCCATGTCCAGTAAGAAAAGAGTCATCTTATTCAAAAAAAAGAAAAGAGTCATCTTATCCAAAATTTGAAGAGGCAGACACAGTCAGCTACGCGGTTTCCATTTTTTCATGGCGGTAAACAATTTCCGGTAATGTACCTGAATACCTGATTGTTTAAAAACAGAACAGAACAGAAGGCCAACTTAATCCAAAAAGAAAAATGTGGATAAGGTAAAATCCAAATCAGAAAGACCCCACCAACCCTTTTTTCACTTTTTTTCTATATACAGCTTCTTTCTAATTCTTTTCTTCTTCCTCCTCCAAGTTTTTCCAAGATTAACAACCACAGCTCTTTGTCTCTCCATCTGTCTCACCCAATTCAAGCTAGTCAAAAAGACCGCATCTTTTTGTTTATAAGCTAGTCACTTTTCGTTGAGAAAAGCACAGGTCTTGATCAAGTTTGTGAGAGAATTGAGGGATTTTGATTCGGGAAACTGGGTTTTTGTTGCAAGAGGTGAAGTGGGTTCTTGTGGGTTTTTTGCTGTTTGTGTAAGGAAAAGGGTTCAGATTTGACATATTCAACATGGCAATTTCATCAAAGTGTGGTTTGTACATTTCTGGGGTAAATGAGATGAGTCTGCGCTCCAAATTCACAGAATCAAATTCAAGAGCTTTTCCTGTTTTGGGTGTTGTTTTTTGGGGAAAACCCATCTCAGATCACAAGGGTTTGAAGAATTTGAGGGTCAAGGCCCCGAGAAATTTCTCTGTTCATGTATGTAAAGCTTTCTGCTTTCTCTCTTCTTAGCTGTTAATTCTGTGAATTTCTGTGTTCAAACATTACATGTTCTTTTGCACAACTAATGGATATGTATCTGGTTTCAGGCACAAGCATCAATCTGTGTAAGCAAAGCTATGAAATGGTGGGAGAAAACCCTAAAACCCAACATGGTGGAGATCCATTCTGCTCAAGAACTCATTGATTCTTTGCATAATGCTGGTGATAGATTGGTTGTAGTGGATTTTTACTCACCTGGTTGTGGAGGTTGTAGAGCTCTCCATCCCAAGGTATATAATTCAATTTTGGGTATCATAATTCAATTTAGAAATCCCCTTTTGAAATTATAGCAAATCTAATTTTAGCTTGGAGCATTTTGGAATATGTGTTTACCAATAGTTTTGTGAATTTGTCCAGATCTGTCAGCTGGCTGAACAGAACCCAGATGCAATTTTTCTTAAGGTTAACTATGAGGAGCTCAAGTCTATGTGCCATGGTCTCCACATTCATGTGCTACCATTCTTTAGGTTTTATAGAGGCGCAGAAGGGCGAGTTTGTAGCTTCAGCTGCACCAATGCCACTGTAAGTCTTGCAATCCTGTCAATATTGGTTTGTCATATTCGATAAAAGGATTAGTGGGTATTTATGGTTCGAATTATGCTAATTGGATTTGTTGTTTTACAGATCAAGAAATTCAAAGATGCATTAGCTAAATATGGGGCTGAGGGTTGTAGTCTTGGCCCAGCAAAAGGCTTAGATGAGTCTGAGATATTACACTTAGCTGAGATAGGTGAAATATCAGCAAGATCTTCCCCACCATCAACCCAAGAAGAGAGAGTGGAGGAGGATTTGGTCATGAAAAGCGTAGATTTGTCTGGTGTTTGGAGCAATGTAATCCATAACCATGGCATAGAACTCGAAGAAGAAGAAAGTGCCTTGCTGAAGGTTTGAAGATTACAGTTTAGGCATGTTGGAGTAAAGCAGCTCCAGTTTTGTCATATCAATTTTTCTGCTTGATGTTGTATATATATCATTATTATTAGCCTATTAGGTTTTCCATAAGCAGGAGAGTTCATATCTTTTTTACATTGAACCCTGCAAGTTTGGTTAATCTGTTATTGGATTTGAGAGTGTAGTAAGATCTGATTGAGAGCTTAATACAGATCTAGATTGTTACCCGTGTCAATTTGTTCTTGTTACCTACAACATTTTTTCTTAGTGAATCTTGAATGGGGTCCTGGCAAAGATCTTTCCAAGTTACAAACTTTTTTGTCAATAATTCCAGCCACGAGTCTCAGACTCATTCAAAACATGAGTAAAATTGATATAAGTTGGTTAGTCATTCGTGGCCGGCCTTGAATTGTTGACAATGCTGGTATGCCATTGCCATGAACAGCCAAAACTTGATTTTGGTTCTGCATTTTGAATTTGAAAAAGAAACCAAAGCTGGATTTGGGTAGTGCTTTGGCTTTCTTTGGAGGTGGGGTCCTTCTTCACACTTGGCGTTTGGGAATCAATTTGGGGGTTGAGGCCAATAAACTATTTTCCAAAGTTTATATTCCTTTTCAATGTCATTTTCCTCTTCCTCAAATTTTCATTTCCAAAAGTTTAATGAAGATTTCACGTGAAAAACCCATTCTTCTCATTTTAACTGTGTATTTGGTTGGTGACAGAGAAAGTAATATGTCTCCTCAAAAAAAAAAAAAAAAGAGAAAGTAATATGTGAAATGGTGTGTGACATTTGAGCCTTTGAGGTGTAAAATAAGACCCATCATTATCATGCTAACACAAAAGGTATATTAGTTAGGTTAATGTCCTTTTCGTACGAATTGAAATAAAATATGCAATTTTTTTTTTCTTTTTTCTTGAAGAAAAGAGTGCAGATTTTATAAGGAAGGAATTTTTTTATAAGCACTTTGAAAAAGTCATTGTGCATTCAAACTTTTGAAATTAATATATAATCTGTCCATATATTCAACTCTTCATATATCAAATTTAATGATAGACAACCACAGAATTCACTATAAACCTGTAATCAAGTCAACACATTTGATAATAATAATTAGTAAAAACCAAACATGGAATTCGAGTTACTAAGGTAAATTTGGATAAAGGAATGTTGCAACCCAAAATCTCCAACAAAGAGACAAGTACTCAATTGCCATGACAACACATATAGGTCGAAAACGAGTTTTATGGGTCAGATACAATGGCAGTGATGTGGATGACCCAGAATCCGACTCAGCATGGGTCCGAAGAAGGATATAATATGACTGCAAAATCTGAAATTATGGTCAAGTGGTTTGAGTCAGGCAGGCAGCATCTTTATCATTTGCAATATAAGGAAGCTCTGTACTGAATGCAAATCCAATCCAGCACACCTTTCGGTATTCAGTTTCCTCTTTCATGATAATGGATAAGAGGGACGGGATATTTCTCTTTCTTCCTCCACATGGAAAATTATCTCATAATTCGTTTTATGACTTGGTAATATTCCACCACTTTAGTAATAATCGGTGTTTCTAGGAGCAGCAACTTATTCACCACGTTATAGCAGTGTTTTGTGATATTGGTTGCAAAATTTCATGTCACGTAAGCTCAAGCGTTAACAGTGTTAACATAGGAGAGTATATGTCTCCTGTTTTAGGTCGTACATAATTGATGCTTTTAAATTGTACAAGCTTTTAAATTATACAATTAGTTTTTTCGAGATTTAAAACTTTTATCAATAATGTGTTATGAAAAGTGATCGATTTCATTGTGAACTTAATTTGACCACACCAAAATAGTTTTCAATGAATTTTCAACATCCAATTCGTTGACCAACTCAAAGATGTTTGACCAACTTTTAGAAATTGAACTATTTCAATAAAATTAACAGAATGGAGCTCCCTAATTAGTAGACCTGGAACTAACATTTGTTCATACTTCTCCCAAAATACCCATAGCAATAAAATCTAAATTCAACTTAGGGATTTAGGGCTAGTTTGGGATTGCTGCGACTTTTTTAAAAAACTGCTGCTGCTGTGTTGTGAGAATAATCAGCTGTGAATTAAAACAGTTTCGTGTTTGGTAAATAATATTTTTAAAAGTGCTGTCAGTACATAAAACAACTGCAGAGTGTGTTTTAATCCACAGCAGCTTCTAAAAGCAACCTCTAGGCTGCTTTTAAAATCTGCTGCCAGTGACCTATAACTTTTAATTAAAGCTGCTTTTTATTTATTTACCAAACACAATAAAATCTAAAATTTTGAACAAAAGCTGATTTTTTTAAAAGCGAAGCAATCCCAAACGGGGCCTTAGAGCATCTTTAACAATGCTAGCCATTTTTGAGTCAAATTTTAGTTAAAAAGTCATTTTGGCTAAAGTAGCTAAAAAGTCATTTTGGCTAGCCACTTTAGAAATACGTCTGTATCAGTGCTTTCTATTTTAGCTAATTTTGAATTTATATTATTTTTTAAAAGAATATTAAATAGTTTAAATGTATTTATAAACTACATAAAGTACCTCAAAATGAATGTTTTAAATTATAGAGAGCCTCATCTTGCTCTCTATATTTAGGAGCGAGATAGCTAAAAGTTATAATAGAGAGTCACTTAGGAGTCTGGTGCAGCTGCTAAAATAAATAAAAAGCTAAACATGCTCTCTATAATAGCTAAGGAGCAAAAATAGAGAGTCTGCTAAAGATGTTCTTAGGGTTTCATAATAAAAACTCAAAACTAAACAGCTACCTCATCAACGGACAATATTCAAATAAAATTTTGCAATTTCAGTCTTTTTTCCCAGCTGCACGTGGTCGGTGGTTTACAATAGCAAGCATCAAAGCTACTGTTTCAATGAGTGGGTTTTGGTTTGCCTTGCAGAGTTACAGCCATATCAAAATCAAAGGCGAACATCATATGGATTGGTGTGATAGTATTCGATCATATATATATATTATTCATGCATTGTTTGGAAACATGTTCTTCAATTTCTATAATATTGTAGACTCATACAATATTGTAGAGCCTTGGAATGTGCATCATTTTAATTTTTTTTAGAAATTAGTATCAAATAGAGAATTGAAGGCTAGGAAACAAATCAAACAATAATGGTCTTTCTTCAAACATTTAATATAAAACAAACCACATGCTTCAACATTGGTGAGCACTAAAATTAAGTAAAACAAACCACATGTTTATTGATAACTGAAGATTTGCATTAAGCGGACATGAACATAGAGCAATATTGAGGAGAAACTAAATTGCAGCGCTCTGAGATAAGAAATGTCTTTTTGTTTTTTTTCTTCTTCTTCTTTTTGCTCTTACAAGTCATTTCATATGAGTTGATAATGTCAATAATCACTTGAAAAAAGAGAGAGAGGTCTAAATACTAATTTTGAAAGTACGAATAGAAGCGTGAACACCCATGGTGATGGAGTATGAATAAAGAACTATAAAAAAAAGAATACTTAGCAAAATAAACGTGAAATGTAACACAATCATGATGAGGACAACGAGAAAAAACAATAATCTTAAGCATTGAAAAAATATTGATAAATTCAATCAATCCTTGGTTTATTAAAAACCAAAGACAAAGGAAGAAGAAGGAGATGAAGAAGAAAAGAGAGACAATGCGTATAGGACTGTACATTGTCATTTTTCTGTTACTCTGCAACAATGAATCTCTCTCTGGAGAAAAAAAAAAACAGTGCAACCATAGCTTATATACAGGAGAAATTAGCTCATGATCCTAATACGCTCTCTTAACATATTCCTAACAAATATTATTGTAGTTGAATTTCATGTTGCAAGCATACATCTAAATTCATAGAGAATGGACTGTTAAAAGTTTATTACAATATCATACTCTTAAAACTCTCCCGCTTCTCTAGTTGGAAACCAACCACTCATCTCCCTGAATAAAATTTTGCACCGAATATGCACCAACATGCTCTACCGGAATCCGGCTACTCCACTTCACCCTCCCGGCCAAATCCACCCCCGGTCCCGAGTTCCCATACTCCCCATAGTAAAGCGTCGCCAAAGCAAACTCCTCACTCCAAGGCAACCACCCTTCTTTCGAAACCAGAGCTTCCATACTACAGTTCAAGAACACCGTCCTCGAAAACTCCTTCCACGGCCTCCCCAAGAAGTTCAAGTGAACTTTGGGGTTAGTGTTGTACAACTTCATGTACTCTTCCGTTCCGTTTATGAAGCAGTTCCGGAACACGAACCCTGTCGCCTGCGCCGGGTCTGTCCTGCCGTGAGCCGTCACTGCATTCTTCTCGCCTTTTTCGGGGTTAACTTGCCTCGGCGCAATGAGGATGGTGCAGCCCTCGAAAATGGCAGCCGAGTTTCCAAATATAAAATCTACATTGCCTTGAATTTTGCATGACTTGTAGAACTGGCGGTTGCCATGGGCGTAGAGAGTGTCTTGGTGCCCTAGGAACTCACAATTTTCTATGATAGAGTGATCACTGTCTGATCGGAAAGCCACCGCCTGGTGAACCTCCTGCTGGGCGTCGGGGCCCGCCGTGTTTTGGAATGTGACGCCTCTGGCCATGAAGCCGTCGCCGTAAACACCCACGGTGGCAGAGTTGTAGGTCGAAATTCCCGGCTGGCCCACAAACAAAGATCCTGTAATTACTGTTTTGCCCATCCCTTGCCCTAAAAACACAACATTTCTCTTCCCTAGAGGAACCTTAACAATCTCTTCATACACCCCGGCATTTATCTGAATCACGAATTTCTTGTCGGAGTTTTCCGGCGCCGCGTTCACCGCCTCCTGTATGGTCCGGTAACACTTAACACCTTTGTCCTTGCAAACAGTCACGTCCGCCGTCAGATTTTCCGGTATCGAAAGTTCTGGAGGGGACTTTTGTGATCCAGGCGTGACGGGTTCCCAGAACCCGTCGCGCTCGGTCTTGGGCGGGGTCCAGGACTTGGTGTCGTTTCCGAAGTTTTCGTAGGAGAAGATCATGCTAAGGGCGTTGCTGGAGTCCACGGTCAGCGTGTCGTTAATGAACGACATGGTGGAGACGACCAACTGGGTGTCGTTGGCGTACTTGAATGCGGACCAGCAGTCGTACTGGAACATCAGGGCGGAGCTCATGGCGGCTCGTGCGGTCTTGGTACGGCCACGTGAGAGGCCGTCATTGGTGAGTGAAATACGGTACTCGGAATTTTGTAGAAAATCGAGGCAGTTTTTGGCGGCGGTTGTGCGGTTCTGGCTGCCGGCGGCGGTTTTGAGAATGTCGGAAACCATCTTTTTGGCGGTGTTGAGGCCGTCGGAGGAGACATTGAGGGCTAGTTGAAGTGTTTGGAGAGGGGTAGGGTTTGGGGGAAGGTCATGGATTTTTTTGGTCAGGGAGGCCTGACATGTGTCAGGGAAGCGGGTGGCTTTGCAGGCTTGTTGGATCGGAGATACGGCGGCGGTGGCGGTGGCGGTGGGCTTGGGGATGGAGCGGAAGCGGCCGGCGGAGGCGGAGGAAAGAGAGATGCAGAGAGCGAGTGTGAGGAGAAAGACGCGGGTAGACATGGAGTAATTGTAGTGTTTTAAGATTTGATTCTTCTTACTATGGTTGATGGTATAATATTGACGCTATTTAGAGGCAATGCAAAAATTAGAATTAGGTAATTTAATAAAATCTAGCTTGACCAGGATAGCAACATGATCCTGATAAAAATAGGAAAGTTGTTGTACCCATAAAAACTAATAATTCTAATTAAAACAGGGAAGCTTTTGTAATGAATTTGAAACGTTCATGTTATTGTTGACAATGTATCATGTTTTTTATGAGATATAAATTCATTGATACTTAATTGCGTCAAAAGAAGATATAGTAAGAATTCATGAAAGTTTTGCCCTTATCAAAACTCAGTGGGTGCGGCTATTGCCACCCTACAATTTTCTTTGTTCACCATACTTGCTCATTACACCCTATATTTTAATTTCAATTATTAAATTTACTTATCTAACCCATTTTTCTTTCCAGAAATATCCTTATAAGATATATTCAATTAAAAAAGATATTTTTAAACTTAAATTTCTCATTTAATTTACACCAATAAAAAAACTAAAATATAGTAAAGTTTCCTAATAAAATCATAATCATATTTTTTTTTCCTTTCAATTTCAATGTTTGTCTGTTTCAATTCATATCAAAATATTAGTAAGTTGATAACTATGAGCAATGAAGAAGAGATTGATTTTTTTTTTGTATTTAAAATTTTTCACTTTCGGTGTTCACAAAGGGTATTGCAAAGATTTTGATGAAGTTCACACTAATGGTTTTATGAATTGAATAATGAATTAACGATGAGAAGGCAACAAAAAGACGAAAAATAGTAATAAATTCACATTTGAGTGGAGAAAATGAAAATTAATGTTATCCAATGAGAAATTAAGTAGTATGTGTATTTAATTAATTAGTTATATATTTATTTTTCCTTACATATTTGAATTTTAGAAAATTAGTGTACACATTAGTCATTTTGCACTTGGGTAATATAGTCTTTTAATAATTTAAATGATTGTAGGGTGAATTGAGAAAATGGTAGGGTGGCAATAGCCTCACCCTAACTCATTTGGGGATTGTAATTGTGGAGATCCCGGTTTATAAAGGGTCCAGGTCAATGGAAATATGTTTTCTAGTTTTTGTGTTTTAGTTTATTAAATTAAAACACAAGCTAGATTTTATTAAATTACCTAATTCTAATTTTTGCATTGCCTCTAAATAGCGTCAATATTATACCATCAACCATAGTAAGAAGAATCAAATCTTAAAACACTACAATTACTCCATGTCTGCAATTGATGGTAAGATAACTCATTTGGGGATTGTAAACAATTTAATTTAATTCAATTTAATCAAATCTTAAAACACAATTACTCCTGGAGTAATTTAATTCAATTTAATCAAATCTTAAAACACTACAATTACTCCATGTCTACAATTAAATTGAATTAAATTACTTCCCTGGAGTAATTTAATTCAATTTAATTCAATTCAATTTAATCAAATCTTAAAACACTACAATTACTCCATGTCTACAATTGATGGTAAGATAACTCATTTGGGGATTGTAAACTACAATTACTCCAGGACAATTTAATTTAATTCAATTGCATTGCCTCTAAATAGCGTCAATATTATACCATCAACCATGTCTATATGAACTACAATTACTCCAGGAAAATTTAATTTAATTCAATTTAGATTTTATCTAATTTAGATTTTCTAGATAAAATCTAGTTTTTATCTTGTGTTTTAGTTTTTTTCATAAAGATGAAAAGATAATTTAATTTAATTCAATTTTAACTTTTTGTTGGACAGAAATTTAATGCCATGTCATTAAAGATAACTAATCAGAATCACTGGATGTTTTCAGATAGTGTAAAATACTATGCCATATAATATGTCCATTGATTTAGACCTAGTTATAAACTTGTAAATACCATTTGTCTCATTTTCATGGCTTCATGCTTGCCGAAATTGGATTTCACTCATTACCGGCAATAAATTTGGGTTCTATGTCGAATAATTCCTTTTGGAGCCGAGTAAACATTGGGCCAAACAAAATTGAAGTGGAGGAGGCGCACTCGATAATTGATATAGCTTGCCACGAACAAGAACCTGAAAGCCCAACGGCCCAGTCGTTATGTCATGGATTACATTACTTCACAGTTCATACACAGTTTGAGCTTTATGTTACCCACAGCGGCACAGCCCCAAGTGCCAGGACATTATCATGTACTGTACATTGTAGTATCGAACGCTCCAGAGACATGTGCCAGAACATTTTCAAGTACTGAAATTGTAGAGGGCAAGGAGCTGCTTTGAGCTTTCTGGTGATTTGTTCATCACTTGTTCAAAGAGCTTGAGATCAGTACATAGTCCAAGATTTTTCATAAATGATAACACTCCCAATTTGAACCTGGATTGAACATTTTTGTTCATGAATAAAAAAGCACTTGATCATACATAAATGCCTCTTGCATAGAGGCTTTGGTGCAACTACAGAAGAAGCTTTAGAGATGAGTTCTGTTCTTACAAAAGTTCCCATTGATGTCCATTGATTAGTTATGTCCTTTTAGAAGTTACTAGTGTTGTTCATATTTTACTAAATTGAGTTTTGCGGAAGACCAACATCACAAGTACTTCTGAACAAATCAAAATAGCATTGAAAATGGTAGATTGTTTAATTGGTTCACGGAGGATATCATGGCAGCCCAAAATTGAACCAAGGAAGAAAAGAATTTTAATTGTCAAAGCCTGAAATGGATAAAGAATTACCACACAATGAAGATACAAAAAAAAAACACAACGTAGAAACTCAAATGACACAAACTGTGCCCCAGGACAAAATCCCATTAAAAGACGAGAATATTGGTAATGAAAAAGCCTTCATATACTATCCAGCGGTGTGAAAGTAATTTCATGAAGTGCTTCTGGAGCCAGAACTAAATCAAGCTTCCACAAAAGCACATTTCAAATCTCCGTTCTTTGATTCAATCATCAGGCGTTTTCAACCAATAGCAAAAAACAAAAGACACTACTGAAATCAGGACACATTTGTAGAAAAACAACTTCAAAACATTAACAAAGATAAATCAAAGATATCAGGAACAAAACAGAGTGATACATTGCCTCAGAGGTAGTGACAACAATGACATATATCATCACACTTTGATATCTGATAATACGTGCATAAATACATCATCGGCAAAGAGAAAACCATTAACACCGCAAAGCCTCTGCATCAGAAAAGTCCCCATTGGGGTTAAAGGCATTCATAAACTGAAAAAGGCTCAAAATTTTGGTTTAATTCTGAAAGAAGCTTGCAACTTTTGCCTAAGTATTAAAAGGTGAAAATTGAAATAAAAAAAAAATCAAGAGGGAACACAAGAAAGTAAAGAGTAATTCAAAGCATCAGAGAGATTCCCATTAGAACAAGTCATCAATCTCCGTGGAGTGCAGATGTCCCTGTCTGTTTTCTCATCACTTGCAATCCAAAAACACAAACAACCAGAGAGACCAATCAAAGCCCAGATCTGAGCAAGAAATAAAAGAGAGAAAACTGTGTAGAATATAAAGATCCAAAAGCCTGTTGCCTCAGATTTGAAGTTTTTTTCATAGAAGTTAATCTGCAAAGTATATTTAACACCATCACAGGCATCGGCAAATCTAAAAGAGAAAACAGACAGAAAGAGGAACTAAAACCAATAAGAGTACGTAAATAGAGCCAAACCAAGTACTGGGTTTGGGTTATGAACCTCCAACATGAAGGTTAGGGAAGACTCTAGAGCAGAAAGGCGTAGAAGAAGAGAGGGTTGTGATTTAGGGTTTTAGGTCATAGTGGGTATATATAGTGGAGGACAGGGCAATTAGGGCACAACAATACACGGCCCAGAAAAAGAACATGGATAGTTCGTTTATTAAAACGAGAGGCCCAAAGGCCCAACTACACCACATTTAATTATATTATTTTCTTCGGCCGAACTAGAACGGAGAGTGATTCTACGATGAGCGACTTCTCCGGCATTGTGTTGGACCATCTTTTATAAGACGTCCTTGAGGTTAGCCCATGCAGTGAGGAAGGTACACAATCGAGTACATTACGATAAATAACATCCAAAGTTATCAAAAAAGACGGGTCTATAACTCTAGATCAGTGTCAAAATGACGAGCTGCTGCCTCTGTGTTCTTAATGAGGAAAGGTTGAGTTCAGCTTCGGCACTAAAGGGTTATCTAGGACGACGACAAGAATCAAATCGCCATAGATCAAGAGAATGTTAGGTACGTGGCTAGAGAATGCAGTAACTGTGGCACATTAGATACCTAAACACTCTTTGATGTAAACCTGGTTCTCAGTGGATGGCGTCTTTGCCAAATTGGTTGATTCCAAGTTCTATCTAATGTAGCTGTAAGGAAATGGTTTTGATGCTAAACAGAAGTAACATTGTAGGAAGAAAACGTTCCCTTAATCATTGATTGATCAAGATTCTTCAGAGATATGCATCTCATTTATCATAGTTAGAAACTGAAACTGGGGCCTCATAGTCAGGCAGCCCGGAGTAATGAACCATATCGGTGGATCATCGTACCATGTTGCCAACCATAGAACAAGAAACTACACAATCCAATCATTCCAATGTCAATGATCTGTGAATATCTTCATCCCAATCGCAAATAACATACCCCTTTTTCTTTACATTTTCCACTTCACAAATCATATTTGCCTTCTGGTGGCAGCGTATAAGCATTTAACAAGCTGGGATCTTTCTCAAATAAACAGAAAATGTCCGGTGATTGAAGGTCTAGTTGGAGGGTTAGTTCATCCTCATCCCCACAATGAGCAAAAGGGTTTAGCCCCATGCTAGAAAAAGCCAAAAAGCACAAAGGCATGTCATGTCCTCCAATTAATGGCAGTGTTTCTATTTCTTCATGTCAACATGGCTTAGTGTCTTGGGTGAAACGGTCAAACCTACATGTTGCAGCACCTATATGAACTGCACATCGTACCACTTCATGAAATTATTAGAGCCCTATGGCTCCGATTAGTCTAAACTCCAAAAGTCTTAACAAAATTATCCTATACGAACTGCACATCCTACCACTTCACGAAATTATTAGAGCCCTATGGCTCCGATTAGTCTTAAACTCTGAAGGACACATCCTACTTCACAAAATTATTCTATATCAACTACAGATCCTACCACTTCATTAAATTATCAGAGTTCTATGGCTCCGATTAGTCTAATCTCTAAAAGACACATATAACTAATGAGCAGAAGGGCACTCTCCATAAGTAGAGCAATATGCTAATGTGTAAAATCAAAATAACCTTGCAGACGTTAGCAACAGGATTGATCTGCATAACCGTTAAACAGAGTATGAATTGTAGTACCTAGAGAACCTTCTAGGATAAACAACTAATCACCCCAGCACTTGCATTATTACTTACAACGCTAAATTATTCGATTGCAATCAAAACAACAACTAATCACCCTGTATTCTATCAACAAAATAACCCATAATAACCTTTCATTCTAAATATTCTACATGACCGTACATGCATCTAAAATTTAGAAGGCATATTCAGCAAACAAGAGAACCATTTAAATAGAAGATCATGATCATCAGAATAAGGCACAAGTGCGCACATTATAAATCTTACAATCACAGCCAAATCAAAACGAAATCAAAGTCTCGGATTCATAACTCAAAACGTCAAAAGCTCATAACCCAATTTCCATAACACTACAAGAACCAGTCTTTCTCGCTAATCAACACCACAAAACATAAACCCAGTAAAAAGCAAAGAACATAGCTTTGAAGACGGAGACCAAGACCCATCAACGCAACCTTCTTGCTTCTCTCTCGGACTCGAGCAGGGTGAGGATGTCGCCCTCCCGGACCGGTCCCTTGACGTTCCTCATGATGAACCGGTTCTGGTCGTCGAGAAATTTGACTCGGACTTGGGTCACCTGACCTCTGGATCCAGTCCGGCCCATCACCTTCACCACCAGGGCGTGCTTCACAGTCGATTCCATGCTGAGATTCGAGACGAGGATCTGGAGGAGAGGAGGCGGCTTGGCTTGGAGGTTGAAGGAGACAAGAGGCGAACCGGGTAGGGTTTTGGTTTTGTAATATAGTGAGGGGGTTGTGGTTTATTGACTTGCAAATGGGGGCCTGGTATTTCTGTTATTCTAACGTCTGCCCCGGGTATTGTTTTTTCTTTGTAAATATGTAAGGCCTCTGTCTTTTATTATTTAGATATGTACCCCCTATGTTTTTTTCTTTTATTATAGGCCCCTCCCTATTTCACAGCTATGCAGTTAAACTATGACATCTTTTCTTTGCAAAAAAAAAAAAAAAAAAAAAAAAAAAAACTATGACATCTTTTATTACCCTAAAGGCAAAAAGTCACAAATAGTTACTGAGTTATGACTCATTCAACACTTAACTCACTGTATTTTCAACAATATCACTTAACTCACTCACTTTTATATCATTTTTTCACTTAACTCACTGCCGTTAATTCTACCATTAGAAGCCGTTAAAATTGAAGGTATATTTGTCTAAACGCTTAAAAATACATTTTTAACTTTAAAAAAATTCTAAATTTATTATTATTTTTTTTAATTTCTGAAATTTCTACTTTTTTATGATTTTATTTTAATTTAAGTATAATTTGAATATTTTTTCATAATTTTTTTTTTCAAAGTTAGAAATGCATTTTTTTAGTATTTAGACAAATATATCCTCAATTTTAATGGCTTTTAACTGTATAATTAACGACAATGAGTTAAGTGAAAGACGGATGTAAAAGTGAGTGAGTTAAGTGATATTGTTGAAAGTACAGTGAGTTAAGTGTCGAATGGTTCATAACTCAGTGACAATTTGTGATATTTTCTCTACCCTAAATGCAAGGAAGGAGGTATTGCAAGGAACACGGAGATAAAATTTGAGAGGAAAAGAGAATAGCGGTCATTCACATATGGTATGTAAATTTTGACTTAGAGCAACTCCAACAGTTTCCCTATAATTTATGTATAAGAGGGAAGCAAAAGTCAAAGTTTTAGCATCTTTTTCTTCTCTAACTCCAACAGATTCTCTATTTTGCAGCAATCTCTAAAATCTTCATATTCTTCTTTAAAATTTTAGAGATTGTTGTAAATATGAGAAATTTAGTTTTCTCTTTCCTCACTTTCTCTAAAATACCGACAGTTATAGGGAATCTGTTGGAGCAAAAGAGACTCATTTTTCCCTAAAGTAGAAAAAAATTAAAATATGGGGAAGCTGTTGGAGTTGCTCTTATATGAGAAATTGATTTTTGAACTCTCGTATCCTATAAGATCACCAAATTATTAATAAGCACATTAGTTCAGTACCTAAACAAAATTCCATCACTCGTTTGTTAGCTCCATAAGGTTATCAAAAAAGATCGAGAGAATTCATCAAATTGAGGTGCTAAATTGATGTGATTTCAGTGCTCCAAATCCTCATTGCAAAAGAGTGAATGCTATAGCCAAATTTCTTTGTAAATGTAACTCTTGTATGTATGTATGTATGTCACGCCCCGAATTTCAAACACAATAATAATACAATTACAACAATTACAGAGCACTAGGCGTGATGGTTCGGACACCAATACAATTAGCTGAGAAATTTTTTCTTTAAACAAGGCAACCAACGATGTCCCGAACCCACAATGTAAATACAGACTCGATCTTTAGAGTCACATATTACATTAAGCAAAATTTACAAATTAAACTGAAACATCAATTCAATAAGTAACTACACACACTACGCTCAATACACAGCGGAAGACTAATAAGTGCGTAGCACAATTAGGTAATAAACCTACCACTGCAACAACAAGGAAAATCTATGGCTTCAACCACGCTCATCCTAACCTGCAGGAAAAACTCTTACACCGTGGAATAGTGCACCGGGTTGCAAACACAAACCCGGTAAGCTTTTGCGAGGTTGTATGAGTAAACTCAAAATCGGCAACAATAACAACATGCTTAAGTCCTCTCAACCTAACAGTCAATAAGCATATTTCACAGCATCAACTATCATTTCCACTTATTTCAATAGCATGCATCAACAAGGCTATTCATAAAGGAATCTATATGCTCATGTCTCAATTCAACATTCAAATCCATGATCATAGTCCAAAACAAAACCCTTCAAGTAATGTTTGAAATCATATTTGACGCTCAAAGACGGATTTCCAAATCACGATAACCAAAGCCATGGTAATGCAACCCAAGGAAGTAACTCACCCAAATGATAAGGAAAACAACTCACACTTTGATTCCTTAAAACCCGAAATAAAGGAGAACAACTCACGCTTTGATTTCCTTTCAAATCGTAACAAAGAAAGCAACCCACACCTTAATTTCTTTCAAATCACGAAATAAAGAAAGCAACTCACACCGTGATTTCTTTCAAATCGTATATAAGGAAAGCAACTCACTCCTTGATTCCTTAAAACACATGAAATAAAGAAATCAAGTCACACCTTGATTTCTTTCAAATCACGAAACAAAGAAAGCAACTCATACCTTGATTTCTTTCAAATCACGAAACAAAGAAAGCAACTCACACCTTGTTTTCTTAAAACACAAATTCATGAGTTTAGATATAACCTCGCACCGTTACCCCATGAATTTCATTGGCAGACAGACTAGAGCTCTAACTGAAATCGTAACCACTCGTCTGGCCAAAGACGTGATTACTCGATATACTGCCTAAGGTCACCCCGTGACCTTAATTCCTCGGGCCTCACTGTCCCTCGAAATAAAACATTTAAAGGAGTCGCTCATGACTCAAAATGTTACACAAATCTCAATGTTTTCAAAACAATAGAAATCAAAATTTCCACAATCATTTGTTTTCCGAAAAGTCACAACCCAAAACAATAAATGAGCATAATCATGCATATTGTTTTCATACACAAATCTCAATGCTTTTCAAAACAATAGAAATCAACATTTTCACAATCATTTGTTTTCCGAAAAGCCACAACCCAAAACAATAAATGAGCATAATCATGCATATTGTTTTCATACACAAATCTCAATGCTTTTCAAAACAATAGAAATCAATATTTCCACAATAATTTGTTTTCCGAAAAGCCACAACACAAAACAATAAATGAGCATAATCACGCATATTGTTTTCATCAATCAACAAAATCCTCAAATACATATATATTTCACGTAAATATATATATACGTAGTCATTCACTCAGGAATGCCTACTATTACCAACTATAGTTTGCAGTTAAATAAATAACTCTCAAAACGATCATGGTAATTCCGTTCGTAAATGAACCTTGTGAAATTACTCACCTCTGAATCCCGCTGCGTCTTCACACACAAATCGAGAGAAGTACTAATCGCCGCAATCCACTCAACACACTTTCCACGTACCTAATCACATCAAGGTCACATCTTAATACCACTTGTGGTACGAAAGCATCTAATTTCAAAGCAAGCGATTAAAGTTCGAATCCCCAAATCGAACTACAACCCGAAAGTAACGCCAATCGAAGCGAAACCTCATCCAAGACCACCCAGAGTCTCCAAAATACATCTACGATCGATATGCCAAAACCACAAGTTGATCGGACGATCGAATCCACACGGATCGAAAATCGAACGGTTCGAAACCGTAAAAATCATAACATATTCATACAATTTCCAAAAATTACGTATTATTTATCAAAAAGCTCGTATCGACTAGTAGATGATATATAAAACCAGAAATTACCCCTTTCATGGCCGGAACGCCGCTACAGGCGCCACCACATGCGGTGGTGCACCGCCACCGGCCAAACTCAAAATCACAACAATCAAGTCATCCAGAAATGTTCATCATGAAGAGTAGAGCAACTTTCATACTTGGAGCTAAGCCTAGATCGGTCTAGATCGTCCTAGATCAAGCTTGCAAGATCGACCAATTGCTGTCGTCTGATCAAGCTCTAGATTCATTGTGCACCGCTGATCTTCAAACCTTGATCTTTCACTCCACACGCAAAATCGTCCTTCAAGGCGGGTATGAGGATGATGAAGAGGTGGAGGAGATTCCAAAACCGAGAAGGATAGGCCGAGAAGTTGCAGGAAATTGGGTTTCCGGTCGGGTCCCGATTGCTTCAACTGTTGGAGCTCTGATCTCCACTTTCCGGTGAACCATCGTGCAAACCAACACCACATGGCGACGCGCAAGGCTGGTCTGAGTCGGTCTTGGCTTGTCCAGTCGCCGGAGGTGAGAGAACGAACCAGGTCGGGTTGACGGGTTTCCGTCGGGTCTGGGTTGTGCGGAGGAGAGAGAACGGAGAGATTGAGATTTCCAAAAATGGAACTTTGGGAATTATGACCCAATTTCCGGAAAAAACCCTATATATACTAAAATGGAAACTTTTTCTGATGGCCATAACTTATTCATACAAACTCCGATTTCCGCGTTCCACATGTCCACGAACTCGTATCGATGGGCTCTATGACTTTCGTGAATGAAGTTTTAGGAGAAACCTAATGTATAAAAAGTCAACCTTTGCACCCCCTCTAAAACCATACTTTTCAAATAAAAATTAGTCCGAAACACTTTCGCTCTATCCACGAACCACATATTCGTACCAACAACCACTAAATTAATTCCGGAAAATCCTCGGAAAATGATAACGAATTTATGGGGTATTACAATGTATGTATTGGATGTCATGTTTTTTTATTCTTTTCTTTTTTTGGGTCTGAACAATGTAGGGTGGTTCAAGTTGGACCTCCAAATTTAATATTTAAACCTCTCTTACTTATCAAACCTCCATTTCACTTTTTTGAATACTTAAAGAGCTCAGTACACCTCCTTAATTTGACCAAACCACCTTTGAACAATTAAATCTATACCTCTAACAATTTTTTTTTTGTCTCTATCAATTTAACCATGAAGAATTTGTAAGTGAGCTGCATACATTTTTGGTGTACTTTCAATGAGACGAAACTAGAAAGTGATTCTTGGAGGGCTGAACAAGTAGACAATTACAAATATTTTTTTGTTAATCCAGTTCATAGTATTTCTGTTTGTTTTGCAATATGGATGGTTCTAGAAAAGCTTTGGTTATTAAATAAATAAGATATATCGATTAAATCTAATTAAAAGAAGTTTACCTGGGATCTTAATTTTTGAGTAACGCCACAGAGGCGAAATAATATATTCATCACAAGCCAGAATAGGCTGTTACATACCCTTCCGCTGTCATTTAAGGACATAGACAGACAAGAAGCTAGTGGTACCCACAAGTGGTACGTACATATAGTCCTACTCATTATACATTCAATACGTAGAACTAGCGAATATCCTCCTTCGGTACTACTCCACAGACGCTAAAGAGACATTGGTACACATAAATGCTTAGCTTTCTAATACAAGGAAATTATTGTAAATAGATAACTAAAACATAGGGATGGGCCTAGGGCAAAAACACCCCAGCCCAAAGTAGAAAGCCCGAAAGCCCAAGAGGGATATTCAGCCATGCCCAACAGTGAAGCCCAGCCCATCATCTCTCCGCAGCGCAGAGCCTTCAAGCTCCACGACACCATCGCCGCCCGACGCGAACGCCTCTTGACTTCCTCTCCCCCGACGCCATCGCCGTCGGACACCATCACCTCCGATCACGCCCCCAGCCCAGAAAACAAGGTACGATCTGCACCACAGTTCGAATCCACCCGAACCCGGCACGGGCCGCACAATCGCCGTCGTCTGGAGCAAACCTTAGCCATTGCCTTCAGGAGTGAAAAACCAGCCGCCTCCTCGTCATGAACCTCCAGCCCCATGCTGCCTCGATCCGAATAGGTACAACTACCACCATCAAAACCACAAGCAAAGATCCCATAGGGCTAGACCATGTGTCGCCCGTCCGGCAGCATCCCCACAACGTCAAGGAGACGCCGGAGAGCCACCGGACGAGGGTTGGAGAAGCCTTCGCCGCCGCAAGCTTTCGGGTTCTCTCTCTCTCGAGAGAAAATAATAGTATAACCCATATTTTTGTTGAAAGAATGTAATACTACCTGGGATCTTAATTAATATAGTTTAAGAAAATTTTAAATCGTATTGTTTTGAATTTATTTTTGTATTAAATGATGGGACCATGTATAGAAATTAATTATTTTAAGTAAATTATAAAGTTATATAGGTACGTAATATAAGGAAATTCCGGAATAAAATTGAATGTTATATTAATGCGATTTGTCTAAAAAAAATTGAATGTTATATTAATAGAGGAGGTAAGAAGAATATATATTTTTTCTCTCTCTGTCTTTATTTGTTTTTTCATATGAGTTGACAAAGTTTATTTTTTATTTTTTGATTGGGGGAGGTTAGCGTTAGAAAGTTAGTAACACACACACCCTTCGGGGGGTATCCCAGCAGAGCAGGACTAATCCTTTCCGTACACCACGGGGCATTAAGCACCCATTAGATGGTCACCAAGGTCTCATGGGGATTCGAAGCCAGATCTGGGGGTTCCAGACTGGGATCTTCTACCACCCCATTATCTTTAGTGGTTACGAAGTTTATTGATAATTGAAAAAAAATGAAGATCTAAATATTAAATTTAGAGATCCAACTAGAACAATCTGGTTATGGAGTTAAATACAAATGTTTTTGGTACAATGGGCCTCAAGGCCCAAACAAAACTACTAGACAACCATACCGGGCCTAGCCTCTCCTGCAAAATTTTGGCCCACTGGATCAGGGCCGAGCTGCCTTTAATATAATACCCATTGTGACACTTACTTTGTCGGCACATGTAGAAAGTATATACGAGGCTAATGTCCGTTTGGACCGTCAGTTTAAAGCTGCTTCAGGCCTCGAGTCAATTAACATTATCCTTGCAATATGAAAAGGCACCGCAAAAGATTATCTTTTGTTTGATACATGCATTGCATGTACTTTTAACGATTTTCCTAGTCAGTTATGACAACCTTCAGTTTTATTCCTCTCTAGTGCACCTTTTGTGTTTTCCATCCTATTATTGACCGAGGATAAAAGTCATGTCACACCTTCTAATCCTAATCCTGATTCCATTACCTACTTCACGTTGATCACGTCTCAATCGAGTTGATTTCATGCTCGTGCTCGTGGTTGCCCTAATCCTAACCTGCCTAATTCATTTACTTTTTATGTACAATGTATGCTTGGGTGTATGTATTTGGTGGGGTGGTAAGACAATTGTTTTTCATTTAGAAGGTCATCAAGTGTAGTGATGGAATGGGCCGATGGGGTTTAAAAAAAAAAACTTTTTTTCAATGTATGCTTGATCTATGTCGCGTTTATTTAGTTTGTTATGTCATAATTGTTTCAATTGTCTTGTATTTTTGATATCGCAGTTTTTAACACCGCTGGATTGATGTAGATTATCATATGTATCGATCTCGAGTTGATCTTATTTCTCACAAAATTCCACAACATGGGGCTTGACGTTAATCCCTCCATTAACGGTGGAACAAATAAATCTCATTACAATTAAAAAAAGTAATTAGTTTCCATTAGTCTACAAAATGGCATATACATCACGGCACTGTCCTTGTCATGACAAAAATGACCATACATTGTATGTGCTTGAATGATCGTTACGAATTTCGTACTTACTAATAACCAAAAGAAATGCTGTTTGGAGTTAAGTAAGATATAAATTAATTACGTACGTACCATGCATGGATGTTTAATCGGGTCAACTTCGAGCACTTTGGCTTAACTAAAATCCTAGAATTAACTGGTAATTAGTACTTTACGTGTAGTGCCCAGACAGTTTAATAGAGGAGAGATCAACATGGTCAAATATATTGGATTTTGATCGATGACTAAACTCACCAAATAGTGTATATATCTTCTTGACTTCTCTTGATTCGTTGTTTTTTTCTTCTTCTTCTTCTTTTGGGTGGAAACATTGAAAAAAATTATAACGATAAATTCTCGGTTATGTACAACGACATTTCCATCAATTAAAGTAAAGTTTCATTTTCATGTCAAAGTAAGTAGGTATGATTATTTAGAACTAATCATATAACTTATTTCTTACATTTTCCCGGCAGATTATTAGAATAATACTCCGTGTTGCTTCTAATTTCTTTTGGTTTCTGTTACTGAAAAGGATGTTTCATATCATCAAAAAAATAAAAATAAAAAAGGGTGTTTCTTTTGTTAAAGTAACCTTTGCGTTTCACAAAAACATTCAGTTATTGGTCAATTATTTGACATTTCTTTCTCTGACATAATGTTTTTGTGCCATATTTCTTTGT